>NC_054480.1:37764341-39014341 GCF_017639515.1 Carcharodon carcharias | reverse complement strand
AAATCTGGCAATTTGTGAGTTAGCACCAGTGAAATTGGCCACAAATACAGCAGATTGCTGCAAAAGATGTACTTCAGGGAAGAGGCCTGCCACTCCTACTCAGTCTGGCCCACATGTGACCTCAACCCCACACCCCACACAAGATGGTTAACTCAATGTCCTCAAGGCAACTAAGCTGGGCATTAAATACTGCCTTGCTGGTGTCACCCATATTACAAAAGCAAATAAAACAACAGTATTCACGTCAGTAATTCATCTAAAAATGGATATTTGCATGCAAAACTTGGAAGTCATCCCTAAATGATGAAATCAGTCAGACAAACATAGAAATGACCTTAGCAGACTAGCAGGAATTATACAACACTCCAATACCCACCATTTGAATAGACAGTAACCCATTCATTTCAAACAGGTAAATGCTGCCACTAAAATTACAGGCTGAGCAATGTCATATATATATATATATATATATATATATATACACACACACACAAAACAAACTCACTGTTAATATCAGCAACAGTAATTTCTGGGTTACAATTCACACATTTTATCAGAGCTTACACTATTATATTACTGTTTTCAATACAAGTACAGTAAACTTTGTATTATCCGGCACTGAGCCAACTGGAATTTTCTAGGAATCAGAATTTCTGACAGCACAATTTTATTTTTTATATAAAAGCCAGTCACTGTGTTCAGATAATGCATTCTTTATAACAGTAGATTAATAAATCTGCAAAAAATTTTTAGGCTTTACACTGAAATTATTGAATTAGTTTTGGTTATTGTGTCTGAACAAAGATATACTGCTCGGAGCAACTGTCAGTGAAACTGACAGCTCGAGGTTTTTTTTCAAAGGTTGGTCTGAATGTCATGGTGTCTGTTGTAGTGGTTTAACTGTGATGCCCTGTGATTGAGCCCTTGACTGCCCAGTTGTTTCCCCTCTACCCTCAACCTCTCAAAGATAGAGCAGCACCTTGTCTTGTGTCCAAAGTAATGTAATTCTCTGTTAACAGCATTTTTGATTAACTAGCATCACCTATTCCCAGAGCATGCTGGATAACAAAAATTTTACTGCACTACAAAACAATTGGCCCAAATTATTTACAAATTTGGATCATACAAACTATTTATATTGTTGACATGCAGTCAATTATAAAGTTTGTGAAACAAATCTGCTGGCATTTGTCAAAGAGCAAATTATCATAAAATTTACAATATAGTTACAGGTTACAAGACATTAATGAACTAGACGCAGCATTTTAAAAGCAACCCAAAGCATCCTGAAACTAAACCACGGTGATGTGTTATAAAAAAAGAATTGTAATGGTCAAAACATCAGAAGACTGCCATAACATCTGGAGGAAGTTCACTGGTGAGTCAGAAACTAAGCAAACATTTTACCATCAAATCCGTCTTTGATCAACTGAAGCAGTGAGCCAAATCTAAAAGCATGAAAAACAGTTCTGCACGCAATTGCCAGGGAGCGACAAACTTCACATTTCTTTATTAAAAAGTTTAAGTAAAATTTTACTAGCTTTAAATTACAGTATAGGTCCATTCTGCTTAGAATTGGTAAGTCATTTAAACACATTTTTAAATATTCAAGTTGTTGGATGATAACTTGAATATTTAAGTTGACAGCTTGAATATTCAACCCTCAAAAATTATACTAGTGTGTAGGACAGCTTCAAACACGCAACCTAAAAGCAACTGCCTGAGAAGGCAACCAAAGCTAGTCATCTTTGCACTTCTGTTCCCACCACACTGGCACGCATCCTCTTTTAGTTTGGACAGCAGAGAGTTAGATCGTGAGCTTCTCAACAGCCAATCAAATCTACTAACAATTTGGTTGCCATATTGGTTTGCATAGTAAAGGGGATACAATAAAGCAATAAAGTGTTTTTATTTTCTTTCTTTGATGTATTTCTTCATAACAGAACTGACCCCATTGGTTCCATAATCTCTACAACCTCTGCCTCATGGCTAACAAAGCATTTCCGTCAGCAACAAACATCCAAAAAGACCCATCAAAACTTAAATCAAGGCAATAATTACTGAAGCTGGCACAGCAAAATGATGCTTAGAAAATTACCTCTGCACAGGAAAATCCCCAACCCCACCAACCTGTCACCTGCAAAGTAAAGTTCACCAATTCATTTGCAGTTAGTTATGTGCAGTGCAAAGGGATAGTGTTCCTTGACCATTATAATAACAATGAAACAGTATTTGTGATTTGGCAGGATAAAGAAACAATTGCAATGATTCTGTGCTTTTAACCAGAGTTTAGTTATTGACAGCACACATGAAAATATTCAAGAGGAGCATTTTGGTAAAAGGTTTCTGGGAGTCCTAAAATGCACCAAACATTAAAGAATCCAAAGAGGTCAGGTCTCAAATATCTTTAAAAATATCCTGTGAAATCAGATGGTATCTTTTGCTTTCCTTTTAGAGAGGCTTTGTACTGAAGTTACCTTCCAGTATTTCACAGGGACAAATGTGAGAACATTAATTCGCTCTATCTTAAACACTATTAGCTTTTAAGTGTTATCTCCAACATCAGATGTTCAGCTTCCTAACACCTGAAATGTAACAATCACTACTTGTCTGCAGCAGTAATGCTGAGAAACATATAATGGTAGCAGACCATCAATTTTTAGTTTAGGTCTACTACTCTGCATTTATATCAGATTTAACTGACTTAACAGGATTCAACAAATGATTCAACTCAATTGAAAAGGTCTGCCTGGTACTCACGTTAAGACGAGTAATTACCTGAATCCACTGTTCTCGATTAATTTCCACTCCATTAGCTCTAAGTGAAGTAATAGCTCTGTCAATGATTTTTTCGACCATCTGAGTATTTCCATTAGCCTCTTCTAGTTTTGCTGCAGTAATCCAAATATGCCTGTCTGTTGGGATGTTTTCTCTTGCTTTGTTGAGCACTTTCCGAGCATTCTCATAGGTTTCCAATCTTGCTAAAGCAAGCCAAAGCTACAACAGAAAAACAATTTGAAATTCAGATTCACAACTCTAAAACTTATATGTTTAAAAAGTCTATACCTCCTTAATTTGGGGAACCACTGCATAGAATATAAACAAGAATCACCGCTTTGGCATTTTTAAAGAAACAAAATCTTGACTCCTGCATACTTACTTCAACACTAGTAGGGCAGCATTCAACAGCTCTACTGAGCATAATCCGTGCATCTTCAGGTTCCTCCAATTCAACTGCCGCTTTCCATAAACGCACTGAATTTGGCACATGCTCCAGGGCTGAAGAAAACGAAATCATTTTAGTTAACTGAGCAATGTGATGTACATAGACTAAATAGGTACAATTAGAAACTACTGCTGGAAATACACAGATCAGCCAGTGTCTGTAAAGAGAGAGAACAATTTTATTTTTCTCCTTAGTTGTATTAGATTGATGCCAACTATGTTGGCCTCTATTAATTTCGCTTTGAATGACACTCAAAACATACCACAACATCCCACAAAAATTACACAAGAACAAAGTAACTAATGTGTTGTAAATTGCTTAAGTTTCTTTGCATTGTTGGATATACACTTATCAGATTCCCAAAACAATCAGCAGTTGATCCCAACAGGAAAAAAATCATGCTTTCCTTATGCATTTAGACTGCAAGTTTTATAGTCTGAATGTCTCTTAAATAGCCAAGGACGGAGTGGATTATTTGCAATGAAAAGTGGAAACTTGAAAACTTATCTCTGAAACTTGAATGGGTATATTATTTATTATTGTTTGTTTCGCCATCATAAACCAAATGGGTCATGGAGACTACAATTTCCACAGAACTACCAAAGTCAAAAGATCAATAGATACCATTAAATTATTGTACACCAAGAAATAATTTAAATAAAATTCTACAGTAAAATTATTTATTTTATAACCAATGAATTTCTTTATCACCAATTTTTGATTCTATGCTAAACAATTGGAAAAAGTAAATACATAAACCACTTAAGCATTTTTAAACCAAGTTTCAGGCATCAATAAATCATAATTGCTCTTTAGGTAAAAAAAAAACAATGCTTTATATATGTGAAAGTAATATAGCCAAAACAAATATTAAAAATTGAAAGTAATTCTGAATCTTTCATTTCATGTTTCATCTAATTTTTAAAATAATGTTGAACATACCCATGTTACCAGATAACATATAGTGATTAAATACTACCTTAACTATTAGAACACAAACTTGATCAAATTTGCTAAAGATACACAGAAGCAGCGGTCACTAATCATTGCATACTTTAAATTAATAAAACTCACAAAACACAAGAAATGAAATAGAAATCAGTTTTTCGAAGCATTTCCTATCATATTTGTAAATTATGAGTTTACCAGTTTCATTTCAAAAACAAAATACACCATAAAAATCTTCATTGCAAAAAGGAATTCTCTCCCTCATTAAAAAATCAAAAACATTTTCTATATAAAGTGTGGCTGGGTTTCACTGCTATTAATTAAAACACTAATAAAAAAGTTCTCAAGTTCCTTTCACATGAATGTGTCACCACAAAATTACAAACCTTGCACCATCTGAAAGCAAAGAATGCTTCTCTGAACTTTGGGAGAAAATCAAAACATTGAGGACCTCAACTGAAAAATAAATCATGAGTTTTTCCAGAATACAGTAAACATAGTATCTAGCGTGCTTCTAATTACAAATTAATCAATTCTTCTAAAAGTTCTATGTAAGGTTCCTGATGAACACTGTTCCAGTCTGTCTAATCAGCTTTGAGATCACACCAATCATAACTGCCACAATATGAAGAGGGATACAGCGCCAGAAACTGCCAATTCACAGAAAGCAAAAAACTCAGAAAAGGCTGTTTTGCCAACTTAGGTGTTTGATCTTTTTCTAACTGTGTTTCTTCAAGCTAAATTAAAATGTTCCATATTGCTTTAGCAGTAAAATAAAAATTTAAAATGATCTGCCTTTCGGATTTTTGTTGCAACGTAAAGTGGAACAATGTTGGCAAGGCTAAAGGAGGCCAATGAAAGCATTAAAATTGTATTAGAATTAAGACTTTTATTTCATTCATGGGATGTGCATGCTGGTGGCAAGGTCACATTTGTTCTCCATTCATAATACAATTGAGTTTTGTTAGACCATTTCAGAGGATAGTTAAGAGTCAACCACATTGCTGTGGGTCTGGAGTCACATGTAGGCCAGAGCAGGTAAGGATGATAGATTTCCTTCCCCAAAGTACATTAGTGAACCGAATGGCTTTTTATAACAATTCAGTAGTTTCATGGGCACTATTACTGAGGCTGGCTTTGTTTTTTGTCCCAGATTTATTAATTAATTGAATTTAAATTCCACCAGCTGCCACAGACGGATTTGAATTCATACCTCCGAAGCATTAGTTTGAGCCTCAGGATTACTAGTTCTGTAGCATTACCGCCACACCATTGTAGTTACAAGACAGGAGTACAGGTTCAATTTTGGTGGTGCTGCAAAACAGGTGGTAACAGGCTGGTCACACATTACACACCCTGCAGATTTTTCTTTTCCATTGGCCTACTGCATCAGTACAAATATTTCCAATTCCTCTAACAGACATCCTTTTGATCTTAGGTACTGAATAGAATTTCAATCTATGGGCAGAATTTTCCGTTTGTCGGGTGGGCAGGTCCGACTCAATCGGTGGGCACAGAGCCGATTGTCGCTGGCAAAGCGGGTCGCACCGCCATTTTGCGCGGGTGGGCCAATTAAGGCCTGCCCAGTGTGTTTCACACTCCCGTGGAGAGCAGGGTTTTCAATTTTGCAGTGGGTGTGCACAGACTGCCGGTTCCAATGGGGAACCGACAGTCTGTGTAAAGGAAGGCCAGGCTGTTCACCATGGCCAGCGACTGGTGCAGGGGGTCTGCACAGCAGGCTCTGGAGGAGGGCAGGCTGCAGGGTGGGGCCAATGTGCCCCTCGCTTTTCTGATGCCTGCCTTGCTGCCCCCCTTGAAGAGGTGGCAGAATGTCGGGAGGTCCTGTTTCCCGAGGAGGGCTCCCCAAGTCATGAAGCGGGCTGGGCAGGAGGTGGCGGTGGTGGTCAGCTCCCAAGATGCTATCCGTCGCACAGGGACCCAGTGCTGCAAGCGCTTCAATGATTTGTTGTGTTCTGGAAGGGTGAGTACCATGTCGGCCTTGACCATTTAACCCAGCAGGTAGCCTTAGGAGTACCATGTCGGCCTTGACCATTTAACCCAGCAGGTAGCCTTAGCCTTTGAGGCCCCCTTCAGACCCCATGTATTAGTGTCGTTACTGTATTGGGCATTTGGCGCACGCTGGGTGGGCAAACAGATAATGACCATGCTTACATCAGCCTTAGTGGTTGATGAGAAGATGGGCTCTCCTCGCAGCACATGTTGGTCTTTGCTGCGTTTGAGTAGTCTGTGGGCAACCTGCAGGGGAAGCAGCTAGACACATACTGAGAACTCCAACACATGTCTTACTGATGGTGATGAGATGGTGGAAGGGGAGCCTCAAGGTGTGGTGGCCAAGAGCCATCTACTGGCCTTGGCGCCACACCTAGTTGCACCTCCTTGCCATGGGCACTAAGACCCATGTGTTATTGAAAGTGATGGACGCCAAATGTGTCCAAGGTGGCCGTTGGGTGAGGGGGTTGGGACCAGCTGTACTACCTTCTGGTGCTGATCACCAGTAGTGTGGACAGGAGCCGCTAGAGGCCTCAGATGGGCCACTGTGGTTGGGGTGTGGCGTGTGTGTGCAGAGTACATCAGCGATCAGCCTCAATAAATGGCCTTCTCTGTTCTGCAGGCAAAAATTGAACACAACATCCAAGAGCTTTTGCGCACTGGTGGTGGCCAGGCCATGTTGCACACCGTCACCCACTTCGAAGGACAGGCCAGGGAGTTGGGAAGAAGCCAACTGGCCAGGTCAGCAGGTGTCGGTGAGGCTGGGGTGTAGCGACCAGGTATTTGAGGCCCACAGTCCCATCCACCCTGTCTTCTCACCATCCAAAGCACTGATGGTTGCTGCAATAGTTAATGCAGCAATACTGCTCATTCACAGACTGATAGAGTCAGATGTGTGGGTCATACACAAAGGTCCCTCGGCCCCTTGAGGATGCGTCTCTCTAGCACCTTCCAAAGTCGCCTTATCCCATTTCTGACCACAATCCCCATGGCATAACATGCCATGGCAACGCTGCTGCACATCCAAAGACTTATTGCATCTGAGGAGGGTTTGTACCACCGCCACCCTTTCAGCCAGTGTGTCCCACATTACTCTATCCAAAAGGTCCTCAGCACCTCACCTGTCAACCTCATGGCACTCAACTTAAATAAATGCCATCACGTTAGTCATCCCTGTGCCACGAGGAAATGTTGCCTTCTGTCCACCCGTTCTATGCCCCTCATAATGGTATGAAGGTCAATAATGTGACCTGTCAATCTCCTGTGCTCCATGGCAAATGTCACAAGTATATGCAATGTTTCCTCATAACTCCAACTCTCCAGGCCAGCATGCATCCAGGTCAGGAACCTCTGCACTCTCTCCACTCCAATGCCATCCCTCCCATGAAGCGCAGGTTACAACTGAACCGCAGAAGTGTAGCTGTGGCCTCGACATTGTTTCTGCACTTGCAACATGACCTCCCTTTTCCTACATTCTATTTCTCAGCTAATAAAGGCGAGCCTGGCTTTGACCTTGTTAAACGCCTTATGTTCCTGTTCTGCTACCTTAACGGGTCTGCCCAGCAAGGTTCCTGTAATCGTCCTTACTTTCCACTGTCCTACCATTTCTCCTGTATTCCCGTATCTTGCCCAAGTGCTTAACCTCACACTTATCCACATAACATTCCATGTGGCATTCTTTAGGCCATCTGACCAGTCTGTCTGTATGCGCATGTAATGTTTGGTCCTCCTCTTGACTATTTACCACCCCACCAATGTTAGTTTCCTTAGGTTCTTGAAGGTTGAGCGAGTTATGAGCCTGGGGGGGAAAGGGATGAATTGTGTTACTGACTGAACGCTAACCGATCCACTGTCCTTGTTGCTAATTTCAACATCACTACCGTATGGCCGCCAGGACGACGTCCAGAGCCCCCCCTCCATACTTGAGGGATGTTAATTGGCACTTGGGTCACATCATTTCAGCGAGTCAGGCACATCGGTGGGGATTATAACGTTGGCTAGGGTCCCAGGGCACAGTGGAGAGGGCACTTCACAATCGCTGGTGGAGATGGCATGGACAGAGTGTGCCGATGGCGCCAGCAGCTGGAGGACTGCAAGGGACCAGGCACATGCTGAGTTGGGCAGTGATGATGTGCTTCTGGAGATGCAGGAGAAGTGGCAGGGTGCGCAGGAGCATCTAGCAGGTTTGCATGAGGGTGTACTTCACTTGGTCTCTGTGATGGAGGGATCCAGGTAGAGTGTCAGTGAAGGCATGAACCTCAGGACAGAGCGTCAGCCTTCCTGCATTGAGAGATTGGCGACTCTCACAGAGAGGGGCTTCCAACAGATTGATCAGCATCTGATTGGTTTATGCTCGGACCTGCAAGTCCTCACAGCGCTAATGGCCACGGGTGGTCATTGGCAATTTGGGAGATGTTCTGGGCACCAAGTGTCACTCGGTGCACATCCATCTGCAGTGAGCAGGAAGGTCCAATGTGGCCTCATATCAGCGCAGCAGCCGCCTGCCATCTCTGCAGGCTCCTCTCAGGGCACTCCAAGTGAGGGCAGCAGCTCCTCCAGTGATCAATGGATCCTTTGAGGCTGCGACAACTGGGGAGGTGCCAGTTCTAGAACTGGCCACTCCCTCCCAGGCATGGCCAGCATAGGCTCCACAGGCCAGAGGACCATCCACCAAGGTCATCGAGGCCAACAGGACAGCAGAGTCAGCAGGCTGTCTCACAAGCCACTCTGAGCAATGGGGCAGCACCAAGATGAAGCACCCGCAAACGTAAGCATAAGGGCACATTAGGCACTCCACGGGTTTGTCATTGATGCTTTTCTGTTGCCCCTAGATAAGGGAATTTATTTTTGTGAACGTCAGAGCAAAGTTTTGTCATATTTTTGGTGGCACCATCTGATGGATGGCAAGAAAGTCCACATTTGTGACCATGGCCGAGGGTGTCTCCTTTGTGCTGCATTTGTCTGTTTCACAGACATATCATGAGTGTTTGAGTGGACATTGATGTTTATGTGCTAAACCCTTACTTGCAGCTGATGAAGTGGAAGATATAGCACTTAAGTGCAGCGTATGGATGCGGCAGGCAATGCTGGTCTTGCTGATCCAGGTGTGTGGAGCTAGCTGAAGGTTCGTTGGATTAAAGTGTCTTGGATGTCCCTGCCTTTTTGGCGTGCTGCCCCTCATCATTGCCCTGTGCTTCCTCATCCTCTGAGCCACTGCTGGATTGATTATGTACAGCCACATCCACTGCGTCAAGGTCTCCATCGTCAACTGCATCCCCTCTTTCCAGCGAAAGATCGTGCAGAGTGCAGCATGCTACCACTATCACAGAGACACGATCTGGGGGGTACTGGAGTGCGCCCCCTGAGCGGTCCAGGCAGCGGAAGCGCATCTTGTGAAGACCGTTGGCTCTCTCCACCACAGCTTTTGTGGAGCTGTGGCTCCTGTTGTAACACTCCTCAGCTTCTGTTCTTGGATGGCAGAGAGGCATCACGAGCCACCTAAGGGGGTAGCCCTTGACACCCACTTGCCATCCATCCAGCTGAGCCGGAGCACTGAAGAGAGCTGGCACCTGGGAGCGTCTGAGGATGTAGGCGTTGTGGGAGCTGCCTGGGTACCATGCACAAATTTGCAGAATCTGCATCCTGTGATCTCACACCATCTGAACGTTCATGGAGTGGAAGCCCTTCCTGTTGACAAAGGCACCGGGCTCACCTGCTGGCGCCTCGATGGCCACGTGTGCAGTCTATAGCACCCTGGATACGGGGGAAGTCAGCAATGGCCGCAAAGCCTCTGGCTTGCTGTGCCTGACTTGCCTGGTCGCAGCAGAAGTGGATAAAGGTCAATGCACGTCTGAACAGAGCATCTGTAACCTGCTTGACACAAGTGTGGACAGCTGATTGGGAGACACAGTAAAGATCACCCACCAAGCCCTGGATGGAGCCAGATGCATAGAAGTGGAGGGCAACTGTGACTTTCAGAGCTGTTGGCATGCGGTGTCCGCCCACACAGTTAGGAGATATCTCAGAGCCAATCATCTGACAAATGCAGTTGATTGTTTCCCTTGACAGTCGGAGCCTCCTTCGGCAATACACCTCATTCATACTGAGGTAGCTGCTTCACCGCCTGTATACCCTGGCCGCAGGATAGTGGCATCTTCTGTGGCCCCTTCCACCTTGGACAACCTCTTGGACCTGCGCCCCTTGTGCCTGTGCCTGGCCTCCCATAGGTGGCTCCCCTGGAGACTGATTGTCCACCCCTGTCCTCCTCCTTATTCCAGCCCTCCCTTCCTCCTCAGAGGAGCTGCCTCCAGTGGAGATGTCAGAACCCATACCCAGGCTAAGTGGAGGCCTCCGGAAAGCTGCAGGCCTGATAAAAATTACTGTCTGCAGACTGCTGAGTTGAAGCTTCGAAGTACAGAGAAAGCTGTTGGAAATCAATCTGAACTGCTACCGATCACACAGGTAAGTTTAAAACACTTGCTGCAATAAATACTTCATATGAAACATTGACAACACCTCTGAGTCCACATATCCTCGGACGAGTTTTGTTAAAAAGTCACTTACCCCCACCTGCCTGTTGCGCCCGTACGCCGAGCCAAAGATCGCATGGGCGCCTCAAAATCAGCATCGATTGCTGAGTTAAGGGCCTTAACAAGCCCTTCAATTAATGGCGGGCGTGCGTCGCGCTTCATCGTGCGCTCACCCAGCTAAATATCGTGATGCTACGCGCTGACGTCTGGACGCTCGCCCGACGTCAGCGCGCTCCATTTTGAGTGCTGACGTGCGTGGCCCGCCACATGTCATCCATAAAATTCTGCCCTATGTATCAACAGCTGTTCTGGGGAATGACGCCCCTAAAGAAATGGGTTGAAAACGGCTAATTATTTTGCAAAGGAACCTTACTGCTAACAAAGAAGACACTTGCTACCTGTTCCTCTGAGATTTAGGTTAAGCAACCCAAGGATAAACAATGTACTACCTACTCAGTTGTTTGGTGTTTTTTTTTTAGGTGCAGTTGCATAGGCCAAAATATTTAAGTGTAAACTTGGTACTCACCTTTCCTCAAAACTCGCTTCTTGGCTCTAATGTCTGTTTCTAATTCTGCAGCGCGTATGTATATACGAACAGACTGTGGCAGGTGTCTGACAGCATTTGCTACCACTGCTTTAGCTGTGTCACCAGGCTGCAGTCGGGCTGCTTCCAACCAAACATCTTCACTCTAGAAATACACAATGCAATTTACTGAAATAAAAACAGACTAACTTGGCCTTAATTTTATGAAGCTCAACTATCTTAAAGGCTCTGATTGCCTTTAATGGCAAGCAGCAATTTTCATAATCCTCAACCAAAACAACAACTTGCATTTATATAGCACTTTTAACATAAAAAAGGCATATTGAAGCGTTTCACAGAGTGCGAATCAGAAAATAAACTCATAGTACTTACTATAAGTGGGTTAAAATGAGGCATTTTTTTCTTTATACAATTATTTATACTTGCTCCTTTAATTAATTTTCTGATTAGTAAAGGATATCGTATTTCAGGTTCTTCCTATATTTTACTAGTTTAAATGTAGCCCCTTGCATTTTATAATGCTCCTCTCTGTGGGAAAGGCATCCTACTCCCTCAATTAGGAACAATTTATACGTACATTAGCTCATTGTTCATCCTAACCATTCACAAATATCTGGGGGATGGAGTAGTAGCAGTGGCTAATGCGGGCTAATTAATGATATGGGTAGCAATTGCCAGTCAATCTCTTCAGTGGGGGTCATTGCAATAAATGGATGTTGTAACATCCATTTCTCAGAGATAATTTTCAGAACAAAACTCATCCACTTATGTGGCAGAAATCTTGATACATGTCTCATATCCAACTTTCTGGACCTATAAAGCAAGAGCACAACAGTGAAGTGTCATTCCCATCTCTAACAATTGATCCTTTCACTCTCGTGCATATCCTTCCTCCAAGTAGTGGGTGGCAGATCTTTTGGACAGCATGGCCCTATGCTCTGGAATTCTTTCTAATCCTACACCATACTATATTCTCTCCCCATCTTCAAAATCTACTACTTCAACAAAGTCTTTATGACCTCTCCTAATACTTGCTCTCACTACTTCTCTTGCCTTTTGTGACACACCTTAGAATGTTCAACTATGTTAAAGATGCTGCCTAAGTGCAAGTTTTGTGCCTTGCAAAATCAGCATAAAATTGGCTCTGATTTCAACAGAAATTGCTGCAAGGAAGAGAGGAGAAATAAATTCCCTGAATTGCAGTAAAAACTTAGAGAAAAAAATGAATCACAGGCAACAAGCAGTGTCATTAACAGCTTTTTCCTCCCAACACAAGATGCCAGTAGCACTGAAGGTGGTGAGGGAATCCAGAAATTAATACGAGCCCTAGTTAGAGTGAAAATAGAGATGCTAGGATATACATTTTCAGCTGAGCCACTGTAGCCTAGCAAGTATTTGCAAACAAATGAAAATTTATGGATACATAAGACTACAGAAAGATATTGCAACTTCTTGACTCAACTAACACGTAAAGCTATCAAGAAATTTATGCACTACATTCATTATATACTAATATAGAATGAAATACCTATATGATGAAATGCAATCTGATAAAACAAATTGGAATAAAGTCCTTGTCAAATGAAATACTTGCATGAAAAGCAGATTCAATGCATAATATCAAACTGCCTGAAAACACTGAATACCTTTGGGCACATCTCTGTTCCTTTCATAATTAGATTCCTGGCCACCTGCAGTTTGCCTGTTACTTCCTCAAGTCTTGCAGATGCAATCCATGCTGGGGGATGATGGGGATTGGTCTCGCGTACTGACTTTAGTAGTAGTCTGGCTTTTTTAATGTCACTGTTACAAGAACATAATATTTAGCTGTAAATAGATTTTTTTGTAAATCCTTAAATGCTATTTGTCAAAGCAGCACACTTAAAAGGAAATCATTTAAAAATTGCACTTCTGGTTACAGTGTACTTTCGTAGCAATCTTTGATCTGTAATAGTGATAAACTTTTCAAAAATATCTAAGACATGATCAATTTTGATCAAGCAAGTCGCTTTCTTAAAAACTGCTCCGTTCGTCATGGTCCGGAATTTCCCACCTAGCCACATACAGGCAGTGTAATAATGCCAGTCGTTATTTCATAAGGCAAATGCTAAAGCGGTGTTCTAGCCCTTGCTATTAAAAGTTCACCTGCAGATATAATTGTGTGATATTACCGCTGTTGTTACTCATTCTACTTCCTTATCACAAAGCTCTTAATTGCAATATTTTCAATCGCGTTCTTTAATTCGCAAGTGTTGTTTTTGTACAGGTGGGTGGTGCGGAAAAAGACTGACATTAGCAAGTGTTCAGAAAAAGTCAAGGCTTTTGCTGTGCTGGTTTAGCAATGAGAAGGAAATAGAGCAGCATGCTAAAGGAAAAGTCACAATGGCAAGAGCTTCAGGTCTCAAATTACAATGGGTTACACAATTGGATTTCTCATGATGGTCAAAGGTGGGTGGGTGTTAACTGCTTAGGTTCAGTTTAAATACATTTTTAGGCCTTTCCAATAAAGCTCCCATTGGTAATCAGTGTCCTATGCCTGTGACTAACAATGGGAGATTCCTAGGCTAAATTTCTGGGTAGGTATAGGGCATCAAGCACAAGTCTCCAACACAAAGCACAGTGTTGGAGACATTCTTGGATCAGCCTGAGCAGTAATTCTGCCCACTGGAAGTTTAAACATCCCGGATAAATGTCACATAAATGCAGTTGGGGCCTTCTCTGGGTCCAGAAGCTCAACAGTGATGAACGTTTCAACATTTGCCACTGTTGTCATTGGAAAATCTAGGCCAAAGGCCCTATTAAGTAATTTGTAATTTTTCTCAGGTTTATACACTCACCAGTAAGTGAATGTAAAAAAATCTTTCAACATTGAAATATTGGTTACTGTCATTTCAGGTTTACCTTTTAAACTAGGATTTTCCTTCTTTCCACAAAGGGTAGGAATTAAATCCAACCAAGTACGAATTTTTATTGTAGTCATGTAATGAAAGGTTACTTTACATACTGAAATAGTAAATGGAAAACACAGCCATTGAGTATAAAAGTACAATAACAGGTTAACCATCTGAACTCTTACATACTATATAACATATGCAGCCACCTACAAGCACAATTCCAATTCTTATCCACTTACTTAATATCTCCACCATGTGTTGGAATCATAGAGTTCAAGTCGGTCAGATAGCCTTTAGGGTCAACAACGGTTTGTCCACTGACAGAATCAGACACCTCAAAAGAAAGAGAACAATTAATCACATTTGTGTTGTCCAGTGCAAAAATAATCCAGGTAAATTGTTAGTAATATTCTTAAGGAAGCATCTCATTTTACGCTGCATATATTCGGTCATATCATTAACCAAATAATCACATTTATGTTGTCCAGTGCAAAAATAATCCAGGTAAACTGTTAGTAATATTCTTAAGGAAGCATCTTATTTTACATTGCATGTATTCGGTCACATCATTAACCAGACTGTCATTCACCTACTTGGCTCAGTCTCATGTCCATCAAGGTGTTTCGGGCTTGACCAATTTTTCTCATGTCCAACTCTCCTGATCCAGGCGTCATCAGGCCGGGCGTCATTCCACCTGGGTATGGTGTATTCAAGCCACCAGGGTAAGGTGATGTCAAGCCAGAAAATTGCTGTAATTAAAACATCACTTATCAAACTCTACACTGGAGTATCATGAAAAATACATGGAATAGTGACAATACTGTAATAAGAAATCTATTCCTTTTCTGTACAAATTATGCCAATTATTTTGCTACTGAAAACAAAAAGTGAAATAAAATTTGGTTTAATATATTCTATCCAACTTCAAACCATCAGACTTAATTTCAATTAATGTATTTTTTAAACTGAAAAATACCCAACTGAAAGTCAGAAGCACACTTGAAGTTCAGCAACTAACTGACAAAACAGTCAATAGGTAAACCATTAGCGGAAATAAAACGTTAGGCAAAGGCAAAATTGCTTACTTTAAGATTGCATATCCCATTTGTTCAGTTAAAGAATAATCTTACAATGACATGATACTTTATCCCATCCCAACACCCATCAAAGCCCTTAACATGCGACTAATTACTTCTGAACTACTATGTGGGCAAATGTGGCAGGTTAGCTGCAGACAGCAATGTCCCACAAACAATGACCAGCTAATTTGTAATCCTTTTGGTGATGGCAGCTGAGGAACAAACATAAGCCACATTCATGTAGGGTGGGGAGAGCTTCCCGCTTTTTCACATAGTTGCATGAGATTAGAACATAGGAACAGAAGACTATATGGCTTGTCAAACCTATTCTGTCATTTAATATGATCATGGTTGATCTTGGGCTTCAATTCAACTTTCACGCTTGCTCCCTATATCCCTCAATTCTCCGAGAGACCAAAACTGTCAAAATCAGTCTTAAACATATTCAATGATTAAGCATCCACAACCCTCTGGGATAGAATTCCAAACATTCAAAACCCTTTGAGAAGACATTTCTCCTCATCTCAATCCTACCTGAAACGGTGCCCCTCTGTTCTAAATTCCCCAGCCAGGGGAAACAACACCTCAGTATCTACCTACCTTAGGAATCTTGAATGTTTCAATGAGATCACCCCTCATGCTTCTAAACTCCACAGAATATGGACCCAATTTACTCAGCCTCTCATCATAGGATAGCTCTCTCATCCCAGGGATCAATCTAGTGAACCTTTATTGTACTACCTCTAATGCAATTTATCTTTCCTTAAACATAGATACTAAAATTGAACACAGTATTCCAGGTTTGGTTTCATCAAAGTCCCACAAAATTGTAGAAAGGCTTCTTTATTCTCGTACTACAACCCCCTTGCAATAGAGGCCAAAATGCCATTTGCTTTCATATTTGTTTACTGTACCTGCATGTTAACCTTTTGTGTTCCTTGTCCGAGTACACTCCAAGATTTAATCAACATTTACAAGTTTCATGCTTTTAAAAAAAATTCTGCTTTTCTATTATGACCAGATGAACAACCTCACACTTGCCCACATTATACTCTATCTGCCACCTTGTTGCCCACTCACTCAACCTGTCTATATTTCTTTGCAGCCTTTCCTCCTCGCAGCTTGCATTCCCACCTAGTTTTATATCGTCAGCAAAGTTAGATGCATTACTCTCTGAATCTCTAAGTCATCAATATAGATTGTAAATAGCTGAAGCCCCAGCACTGATCCTTACTGTACAAATCACAGCCTGCCAATTTAAAAACTTATCCTTCTCTGCTGCCTGTCCATTAACCAATCCTCTAACCATACAACTTATTACTTCCAACTCCATGAAACTATCTTGTGTATTAAACATTTGTGCTACACCTTATCAAATGCCTTTTGGAACTCCAAGTAGACTACATCTACTGGTTTCCCTTTACCTACCCTACTAGTTACATCCTCAAAAAACTTCAATAAATTAGTCATACACAATTTCCCTTTCATAAAACAATGTTGACTTATTCTAATCAAGCTATGCTTTATGTGCTTAAGACTTCTAACAATAGATTCCAGTGCTTTCCTGATGACTGATGTCAGGCTAATTGGCCTACAGTTCCCTTTCTTTCTCCTTCCTTTCTTGAACAGCAGTGTTACATTTGCTAATCTGCTTCCAATCTGCTGGGACTGTTCCATAATCTAGGGAATTTTGTAAAATCATAGCCAGCACATCCACCATCCTTGCAACTATCTCTTTTAGAATCCTAGATGTAGGCTACTGGGTCTGATTTTAGTCCCTCGAGTTTCTCCAGTACCTTTTCTCTGCTGATTTTAAATACCTTAAGTTCCTCATTCTTTTAGCCCCATGGTTACCCTCTATTTTCGTTATGTAACTTGTGTATTCCACTGTGAAAACAGACACACGATATTTGCTCAATGTCTCCGCCATTTCCTCATTTCCCATAATTTCTGCTTCTAAGGAATCCTCAGGCTCACAACTATTCTTTGCAACATTACAAACCTCTTCTTTTAATCCAATATAGTTCTTAAACTCCTTAGTACACCAAGGATGGCTTTTTCTCATTGATTTTTTGTTGTTTAATAGAATGTATTTCTGTTGAACATTTTCAATTGTTTCTTTAAATGTTTTCCACTGTTTATTTACTGCAATACATTTTAGTCTATTTACCCAATCAACCTTAGCTAGCTCTTGCCTTATATCTATGTAATTGGCTTTGTTTAAGATTCTTGTTTGTGATTGCAGTGTGTTGTTTCCATACTTAATGTGGAATTTACTTGTATTATGATCACTGTTTCCCAGTGGATCTTTTACAGTGACATTACTAATTAGCCCTGCCTTATTATACAATACTAGATCTAAAATAGCTCTATCCTTAGTTGGCCCCACAGCATATTGCTCCAGGGAACTGTTGTGAAAGCATTCTACAAACTCATCTTCCAGACCTTTGCCAATTTGCTTGGTCCAGTCCATATGAAGATTAAAGTCCTCCACAGCTATTATATTGCCTCTGTTACAAACTCTAATATTTTTTGTTTATTGCCCTGTCCAATGTTATAATTACTCTTTTTTTTGGGGGGGTCTATAAACTACTCCGTCCAGCCTTTCCTGACTCTTTCAGACCACCCATACTGATTCTACTTCCTGATTTTCTGAGCCAAGATCCTTTCTCACATATGCTTACATCTTTTATTATCAGGGCTATCCCTCCTCTTTTTCCATTCTGCCCATCTTTTCGAAATGGTGTACAACATGGAATGTTCATTTCCGAACCTTACCATGTCTCTGTAATAGCAATCAGATCTAAACCATCTATCTCTATTTGTGCCACCAGATCACTTAGCTTATTGTGGATGCTCCAAGCATTCAGATAAATTGACTTTAATTTTATTTTTAACAACTATTCCCTGCATGGACCCTACTCTCTGATCCACTATTACTGTTAAACTCTTTGTCCCTTTTTGTGCCACTTAGCTTGTCTTTACCCACATTGATATAGTTTTCTACTGCCTCAACTTTTAACTTTGGATTTTTAAAATCTCTCTTCGCCAGAACCCTGCACCACCTCCCCCACCTCTCCCTATCCCTCCCCAACCACCGTTTAAAGCCGTTTTTCCCAACTCTGACCATATTTTCTGGTGCAATTACATTTATACGCTCTGTGCCTTCCTGTCACACTCTGATTACCTTTATTCGTATTGCTAACCTGCACTATTGCTTGGTCCTTTCTCTTTAATTTTCTAAATCTCCCCTCAAGTGAACCCTACGCCAACCCCATACCAGACAAGTTACTTTAAAGCCTTCCTGCAGCCCTAGTCAGAAGACCCATCAGGACATTGATCCCAGCACAGTTCAGTGAAGACTGGCCCAACTTTCCCGAGTGCTGCTGCCAGTGCCCACCAGTCAAAACCCATTTCTCCCACACCAATCTTTGGGCCACACATTCAATTCTCTGATCTTATTTACCTTATGTCAATTTGCTTGTGGCTGAGGTAGTAATCAGAGATTTCTACCTTTATGATTCTGCTCTTCAATTTAGCCCCTAGTTGCTCAGACTCCCTGAGACTAAGAACCTCTTTCTTAGTCTTACCTATATCATTGATGCCCATGTGGCCCATGACAACTGGATCCTTTCCCTCCAACTCCTAGACCCTCTTCAGCATGGAGATGTCCTTAACCCTAGTACCAGACAGGCAACACAGCCTTTAGAACCACACTCAGAAAATCATAACTATCCGCTATCACCTTATACAACTACATTCCCTTTTACTCCCCCCACTTGAATGGCTCCCTGTAACATGGTGCCATGATCAGTTTGGTCATCTACCCTGCAGTCAACGCTTATGCACACAAGTTGCAAGAACTTCAAACCTGTTGGACAATTGCAGTGGCAATTTACATCGACTAGAACAGGCCAACATTGTCTTGGTTCAACATCTCAAGCAAAACACCGCATCTTCTGCTCCCTCAGTACAACACTGAAATGCCAGCCTTGATTACGTGCTTAAGTCTTGTTGTAGTTCTTGAATCCAAGGCTGCCAACTCAGATACATGGATGCTGCCAACTGAGCCAAACTGAGTTATTCAAATGTCCCAAACATTATACTTGTAAAATTGACATATTACTATTTTTATTCACACATTACTGTGAAAAGTTATCAGTGCTAACCAAAATAATTGTTGCATTTCCTGCAAAGGAATTGGGCATATGTTCCATTGTTCCTCAAACCAGCCACTAGTTAACACATATCTGATTTTTTTCTCTCCCAAATATTTGTACATTTCTATGTCTGAGTGTACATACCCCACAGTGTGCCGATAATCAGTGTGCCTTTGCTGCAAATGACATGTTGCTCTAAGTTTCTTTGATAATTACAATTAATACAACTGATTGCCAAATACCAAAGATGCTGATACCTGCACTGCCATCTGGTGGTTAAAGTAAAATTATAGAATAAAAACCATCATCAGGTTGTTGCGCTGAGAAGCACATTCAAGTAAACTCTAACAGGCGTACTTTTACATTTAATGCACATTTTTAAAATTTACTTTTGGAATGTGGGCATCATTGGCATTGCCCATCCCTTGCTGCCCTTGAGAAGGTTGTGGCCAAATTGCTGTGTCTATATGGCAAAGGTTTATAGTGTAAACAAGAAAAAAAGTATTCAATTAACCTTTTTGATTATTTTCTGTACTGGTTCATGACATTTTAGTGACAAGTATGTGGACCCCCAAATCTCTTTGGACCTCCACTGTTTCTAGCCTTTCACCATTTAGGAAATACCCTATTTTATCTTTTTTAGGTCCAACATGGATGAGGGGGACAAAAAAAGAAAATGCTGGAAAAACTCATCAGGTCTAACAGCATCTGTGAAGAGAAAAACAGAGTTAGAAAAACACAAGTCCATATGAATATAGATTTCCAGCATCCACAGTATTTTGCTTTTATCTTGGATGAATGATGTCGTCAGTGTACTACTAATCCAGAGGCCCAGGCCAATGCTCTGAGCACACGGGTTCAAATTCCACCATTTCAGCTGGTGGAATTTAAATTCAATTAATAAAATCTGGAATTCAAAGCTAGATCATGAAACTTTTATCGATTGTCATGAAAAAAATCCATTTATAATGTAATCTCCCATCTTCATCTGATCTGGCATACGTGTGACTCTAAACCCATAGTAATGTAAAACAAAAATAAAAATACCTGGAAAAACTCAGCAGGTCAGGCAACATCTGTGGAGAGGAACACAGTTAAAGTTTCGAGTCTGTATGACTCTTCAACAGAACTGTTCTGCTGAAGAGTCATACAGACTTGAAACTTCAACTGTGTTCCTCTCCGCAGATGCTGCCAGATCTGCTGAGATTTTCCAGGTATTTTTATTTTTGTTTTGGATTTCCAGCATCTGCAGTTTTTTGCTTTTACCCACAGTAATGTAGTTAATTCTTCAGTGTCTTCTGAAATGGCCTAGCAAGCCAATCAGTTCAAGGGCAATTAGGAATAGGCAACCACTGATGCTCACATCCCATAAAATAAAAAAAACCTCACATTTGTCCATAGTGAAATCCATTTGCCACGGTTTTGCCAATTCACCTAATCTATTATTAGCTCTTTGTAATTTTATACTCTATCCCCACACTGCTTACAAGACACATTTGTGTCATTAGCAAATTTGAATATGTGGCTTTCTCACCCATTGTCATTAATGACTTAATGAAAATTAATTAAATGAATACAGTGAATAGTTAAGGCCCCAACACAGGTCCTTGCGGAACACTAGTTACATCCTGCCAATTAGAAAACTTGCTCATCATTCCTACTTTGTCTCCTTCTGCTCAGTTAATTTCCAATAACATGACTTCAATTTCATGATTTTCATCTTCACCTAGCATACTATGAGGGACTTTATCAAATGCCTTCTGGTAGCTCATATAAATAACATCTATATACATTCCCCTGCCCAAAACTTTAAATTTTTTAATCAGCTTTGTCGGTTATGACCTACTCTTCAAAAATCCAAACTGGCTCTCAACTGAAAATCTTCAAGGTGTTCAATCATTTATCCTAAGTTACAGACTCTAGCAATTTCCAGAAAACAAATGTCAAGCTAACTGATTTCTCTAATTTCACTCAGTCATCTTTCTTAAATAGCAGAGTGACTATACACTTTTCCAATCTAAAGGAATGGTTTCCAAATTGAGAACTTTAAAAAGGTCAGAATTTAGGGCATCTAGAATGCTCTCAGCTATATCCTTTAAAATCCTGGGATGGAAACATTCTGGTCCTGATGATTGTCATTTTTTAGCACTATTAATTTTTTCATTACTGCTATTTTGCTTATGCTAATTTTGCTGAGTCCCTGTCCTTGATTCAATAATGTTTACCAGGGACATCCAACATGCTAACCACTTCAGCATGTTCTCCATTTCCTTATCATTGACATCACTGTCATCAGTTTTCAAGGGATCCACATTGCTTCTGACCACCCTCATTCTTTAAAGTAATTAAATAAACATGTGAGATGTTGAAATCCCTTTTTGTGGCTCTTAGATCTTTGTCACCCTTTGCTGTTGTTTTTGTATTTTTCCCATTCACAAGGATCTGTGCTTTTGCTTGTAATTTTGTGTGTTTTTTCTTTTAGTTTTATGGGGCTTTAATGCACCAATCTCATGTCCACTCAAGCATAATTCAGCACTGTAATTAAACAGTCTATCCCAGGCTTCCCCAACGTAGAAGGAGAAGGTCACATTCGGTCTATGAAGCCGCTCTATGAGGCCCCCGGAGCAAGTTTTCAAAATGCTCGTCAAACAGGTAACTTTGAACGCAAGATTCTGCATGGAGCTGCTCCTCCAATCACAGCGTTTGCTGGTGAGCCTAGCAGTAGCAAATGTGGGAGAGAAACAATCTGTGATTGAAGGAGCAGCAAACACCAGCAGTGGCGAGTTTGGAGCCCAGGGAGTGGCGGTGGCCCAGGGAGTGAGGCTCAGGCAAGCTCAAGTGGGGCCCAGGCAGGCTGACAGGGAGCACGAGGCAGCAGGAGCAGTGCCCAATGGCATCTGAGAAAGTGCTGACTGGAGACTTTATGCGAGAGAGTGTGTGGGGAGTGGGTTGAGAGAGAGTGAGCGTGTGAGGGGAGTGTGTGTGCGGGCACAGAATGTGCCCATAAGTCTGACTCATTCCCAGCATCAGGGCTCTCATTCACCCTCACCCACACGCACCATCATGCAGTCATCTACTCTCAGTGTGTGAGAGTGAATGAGTGAGCACCCTGAGACTGGGGGTGAGCCAGACACACACACACAACTTATTGTTTCTTTTCATACCTCAGTTTTATTTTGGAATTCATGTTTATTGTTGTGCCAAAATTTACCCTTCCAAAATTTGCCGATCAGCCCCTTGAGTAAGAAAAATTTTAATACGTGGTTCACCTGCACGAAACGGTTGGACAAGCCTAGTCTGTCTGCTTGATCTGCTAATAGGTAATTTTGTATGTCCCGCACATGTCGAACAACGATTCATCTCCATTTGTGATTAAATTTTTGTGTAAAAAATATTAAAATACACAAGAATAATCAGTAATGAGGTCACAATGCTAGTCAATAAATTTACTTTCTTTGTTATCATTCAACTTTGGATATGCTCTTTCATCTGAATAGTGATAATTAGATATAGTTATACTGACCGTTTGTCTGGGATCCACAGATGTGTGTTGTTCTCCAGTTTGCAAATGTTTGGCAAAGAAACTATCTGGTACAGGTGTCAGTTTCTCATAGCGAGGATTTCGCTGACGTTTGTTACGAGCATCCCCAACTTCAGGAATACTCAACCATTCTTCTTCTGTAACTTCTGACAGTTTTCTCTGAAGGGAGATTTTTTTAAAACATGTTTTATAAACATCAAAGGATTCCTAAAAATGGCAAAGTAATTCACTTACAAATCAAGAGATAGCTGTGCATTTGGCTCCAAATACAGCTCAAATTTGGGAAAATTCCACCCTAAGTGCAGTAGCTGGCAGGTAAAACGTTTACCCGCCAAACATGATAGCGGGTCTTCATGCTATATTGACCTGAACCTGCCCCATTATTTATGCAGTCCTGGGAAACACAATGATTCCATTTTGGCGGGCTCTCATTCACCTGCCTGCCACCACCCCGCCGCTGCATCACGCCAGCCAATATGTTTAAAGTCCAGCAGCAAGCACACATCTCAGTGCTTCCAGCTCACAACTATTGCACAGAAGGCATGGCCCTAAAACCGAAGAAGAATGCAGCCTCCAGGTTCAGCGACGCGTCTCTCGAGCGACTTTTGGGTGCCATGGAGGCCCACTGGGATGTCCTCCACCCCTGCTCTGGCCGCAGGGTGGGCAGCAACAGCACTAACCCAGTTTGGGAGGCGATGGCAGAGGTGGTCAGTGCCAACACCCTGCAAAAGAGGAAAGCCACCCAGTGCCGCAAGAAGATGAATGATCTCCTCCAATCCATCAGGGAAAGTCACTCATCTCATCACCTAACCCCATCACACATCCATAGGGCCCGCACTCAATGCCAGTTCGAGGGAGATCACCATTCACTCTCTCTCACTATCATTGTCCTCATGCCATCCATGGGACCACTCAACGACCACACAGGCCAGGCATACTTGTCATCTGGCCTCGCAGGAGTCCTGCTTACGCTTTCCCCATCTCTATCCATACAGGGCAAGCTGGCACACAGAGAGAGGGGTGACAGACCGCTGGTGGAATGCCCAAAATCAAGGTCCTCACAGACTTTGAAAACAGAGCCATCCAGCTGGCTGGCGAGGCTCTGAACTGGTCCTGTCTGGTGAGGTCAGTGCTGCTCTACCAAGCGAGGATGCAGCAGTGCAACATCCATCAGTCAACCATGACGTGAGTGATGTGTCCTTTCTCACAGACCACTGCTGTGCACTAATTATCTCTCCTTGCTTTCACAGGCACATCTGTCAAACAGCAAACGGAGCCTATGGCCCAGGGCCTCCAAACAAGCTCCAAGGAAACTTCCCAAGAGGAAGCTGGAGGAACCCTCCCTAAAGTCCCGTCACAGCACTTGCCCACATCCTTCACCAGTCACCTCAGAGACAATGCTGCACTTGCACTCTTGATTCCGCATCCCCCGCCCCCAGTCAGACAGGTTGGCATTTCACCCCAACTTTTCGGCGCCCCTGAAGCCTGCAAAGCAACAGGCGACCCTGGCGAGCTCTGCAGAACGTTGCTGTGCACTCACCTCCAGTTCACCCAAAGTGCCAGCTGCCAAGTTCACCTTGCCTCTGTGCTGCTGTAAAACATGTCGGTGTGAGGACGGGCGATCCAGCGGGGCTGCAAGAGCCTGGCGGGATGGCTTGACAATGATACGCTGATGTATTACAATAAAGTTCCCAATGACGAGAAATGTGGCCTGCCATCGACAGGGTAAGCAGACAATCCGACCTGTCTTCCTGCCGTCGTGAAACCAGTTGCGCCATATTGTCTGCTCACGCCACCTATCACACCCATCGCCAGTGAGCACAGAAAATTCTGCTCCCTAAGTGACAATCTGATAGAACGCTGTTCCACACTTTCTATACTTCATCTGGAATCTCAATTTCAGCCATGCTACCTTAAGTTGAGGCAAACTACTTTCACCACAGAAAAACAGGAGGGCTCATCTGGGCCATTATTGTGCCACTCTTGGCTACTGAACTCATTCTCTTAGCTAGGATGTTGCATTGTACAGAGAATTCAATGAAGAGCCAAAAGAAAAAAAAAAATCGGTAAGAGATGGAGTTTTATGCTGAAAGACAAGAGGAATTACCTTCAGATCAGAAAACTGTTGCTGGATTTTTGGACGTTCCATTCGGTATTTTTCAATTTCTTCTTTTTCACGCTGTTCCCTGTTTAAAGAGAATGTAATTTTAAATTTAAAATGAACACACATGAATAGAAAATACTTACCTTCAATTTTTACCATTAAATAAATTCTTAACCAAATTTCCAATAACCACCTGAAATGCAGTGCAAAAAGAATGTGCTCAAAACTTGGTTTCTAAAATCAAATCTTATTTGAAACATTCACTGCATTTAATTTTTATAGGAAGCTTTTTATATTACTAACAGGACACATCCAAGGTTAACAGTAAGGAGAGATACATCATAAATTTGATGCAGGAATGGAGAAAAATTCAGGCTGATTGTATTGTAACCTTTCTTGCTACGTTGGCCCATAGCTTAAAACACACTCCCTGCTCATCCATTGATCAATTCTATGTGTCTGTCTGTAGTGATTTTGTCAATGTTAATCTTTTGGAAGGAAAATTAACCACTCCAAGCAAGATGGCGCCATTAACAAAAATAACATGCCAATTACAATTAACACTTGTAAAGTAAACTTATCCCGCCATCAATGACCAAGTGAGTGCTAATTTGACAATGTGTAATGTATCATGAACTAATATGTTTCATGTAGCCTTCATATCTAGTTCAGCACCTCACCAAATATGCCACAAGAATCTAACTACTCAATTAAATCAGAATGTTATATCTTATTAAAAAAAAGGTTGAAGGTTACTGTGCTAGCTTTGTAGTTAATATTAAGAGTCATTCCACTCAAATCAAACAGTGAATTCAAAAGAAACATTTTCACCTAGACAGTGGTGAGGTTATACAACTCATTACGACAGGGAGTGGCTGAGGCGATTAGTATAAATGCATTTAAAAGGAAGCCGTATAGGTACGAGGGAGAAAGCAATAGAAAGCAATACTGATTGAGTTAGATGAAGGATGGGAGGCAGCTCAAATAGAGCTGGCATGGACTTGTTGGGTCAATTGGCCTGTTCCTGTGCTCCAAGTGCTATATAATTTTCATACCTTCTATCTTTCCTTCTTTCATCCATTCTCTTGTCCAATGCAGCATAGATTGCATCAGCTTCTTCATCATCTTTTTCATATGGTCCACTTGAGAACAAACTTCCAGCATATCCATTAAACTTAAAAAGAAAATGACTTCAATATCTCCAAAATATCAAGCAAAAATCAGAAAATAAGGGCACTTTTTAAAGCTTTGTGGTTTACTTTAAAAAAAAAGTAACAAAGAAGTGTGCCAAATGCACAATGCTTCCACTTAAGTACATCAGTGCTGATAATAAATGGGATTGAATCTTTACTCAAAGATATAATTGAAAACCATCTAGAAAACAAATGTAATTAAAAAAAGTAATCATGGATTCCAAAAGGGAAAGTCACATTTGACCAACCTCACCGAATTCCTTGAAAAAAGTAACAGAATGAGTAGATAAGGGTAATGCAGTAAATGTAATACAAAATACCAAGGAAGCTGGAATTCAAATAAAAACAGAAATTGTTGGTAATGCTAAGCAGTCAGACAGCATCTGCGGAGAGAGAAACAAAGTTAACACTTCAGGTCACAGCAGTACTGCAAGGTTCCACAGTCACTGCCCCATCTCTTCCATTCTTTAAACTTGGATTTCCAAAAGTCTTTAATAAGGATAACAGACCCACGACTAATGTCAGTGCATGTGGAGTTAGGGCGCAATAGCAGAATAATTTTTTTTAATTCATTCATGGGATGTGGGTTTTGCTGACCAGCATTTATTGCCCATTCCTAATTGCCCTTGAGAAGGTGGTGGTGAGCTGCCTTCTTGAACCGCTGCAGTCCATCTGGTGTAGGTACACCCATGGTATTGTTAGGGAAGGAGTTCCAAGATTTTGATCCAGCGACAGTGAAGGAACGGCGATATATTTCCAAGTCAGGATAGTGAGCGACTTGAAGGGGGACTTCCAAGTGGTGGTGTTACCATCTATCTGCTGCCCTTGTCCTTCTAGATGGTATTGGTCACGGGCTTGGAAGGTGTTGTCGAAGGAGCCATAGTGAATTCCTGCAGTGCATCTTGTAGATGGTACACACTGCTGCTACTGTGCATCAGTGGCGGAGGGAATGAATGTTTATGGATCGGGTACCAATCAAGCGGGCTGCTTTGTCCTGGACAGTGTCAAGCTTCTTGAGTGTTGTGGGAGCTGTACTCATCCAGGCAAGTGGGGAGTATTCCATCTCACTCCTGACTTGTGCCTTGTAGATGGTGGACAGGTTTTGGGGAGTCAGGAGGTGGGTTACCCATTGCAGGATTCCTAGCCTCTGACCTGCTCTTGTAGCCACAGTATTTATATGGCTAGTCCAGTTCAGTTTCTGGTCAATGGCAACCCCCAGGATGTTGATAGTGGGGGATTCTGTAATGGTAATGCCATTGAACATGAAGGATCGATGGTTGGATTCTCTCTTGTTGGAAATGGTCATTGCCTGACACTTGTGTGGCGCAAATGTTCCTTGCCACTTGTCAGCCCAAGCCTGGATATTGTCCAGCTTTTGCTGTATTTGGTCATGGACTGCTTCAGTATCTGAGGAGTCGCGAATGGTACTGAACATTGTGCAATCATAAGCGAACATCCCCACTTTTGACCTTATGATGGAAGGTCATTGATGAAGTAGCTGAAGATGGTTGGGCCTAGGACACTACCCTGAGGAACTCCTGTGGTGATGTCCTGGTGCTGAGTTGCCTGACCTCCAACAACCACAACCATCTTCCTTTGTGCTAGGATAGCAAGTTGTCTACAGGAAAGAGAGTAAGGGTTAAAATATAATTACTCAGATTTGCAAAAAGCAAGAAGTGGTGTTTTACAGGACTTAATACTGGGACCATTTTACATAAACAATCAGCAGTATATTTTCAAAATTTGCACACAAATTGGCAGGAGGGGGGCGGTGGGGTGGCGGTGTGGGTACAGTTAATACTGAGAAGACAGCGACAAAACACATCATTTTAATAAACCTGCAGAATGGCCTTGTAAATAAATTTCAAATGTTTTTCAATAAAATAAGTGCAAGGTGGTGCAAATTTTAAGAGGACTAAGGAGGTCACACACTCCTTGAAAAACAAGAGTTTAATTGGGGTAGAGAAGCAGAGGATCAAGTGGTACGGATTCACAAATCACTAAAAACCCAATAGAGGTCTTTAAAATTGTGAAGCAGTGAGAGGGGAAAAAAGATTATGTTTTCAGTTATGGGAGTTCAAAATGAGGGGTTATAAATTTTAGATGCTCACCAATAAATCCAGTAAGAGATTCAGGAGAAGCTTGCTATTTAAATATTGGTCAAAATATAGAATGTAGTGTCATTAAATAGCTGAGGTGAATAGTATAGATGCATTAAGGGAAAAGTAGATAAGTACACAAGGGAGAATATGCTATTTGGGTTAGATGAAGTAGAGTGGTAAAAGGCTAGTAGGAAGAATGAACACTTGAATAGATATGTTGTGTCAAATGGCTATTTCCATGCTGTAAATTCTATGTAAATCTGGCTGTTTCAGATTACAATAAATGGCAAAATTGGAAAGACTGGAAAGCATAGAAGGTCAAATGTTAGAATAATTTTACACAAATGGTGGCAAGTAAAAGGCGGCTATGGAAAAAAGCTAAAGCAAACACTTGCAAATGGCTTACCACACCATTCAGAAATGTGTTATTCTGCACATAATTTCTCATTTTTCTTTCACTTACTGACGCAAATATATTTTTAACTTCATATTAATGTTTTTAAATACAGATACACTATGTTATCACCTCATCATAATTGGTGTCATTCAAATCTTCATCGTCATCATCTGCCTGGTTCTTTTTCATTTGATCACCAACAGTTCTTTTTCCTGGGGGAGCATGACGGTCATCAACTGGGTCATTGGCATCTCGAGCAGGACCAATATCAGAACGTGTTGTGAAACCAGTAGCACTGGATCAAGTAGAAGATTTAAATGAACAACCAAATCACAAAATAATGTTACATCTGCATTAAACTACAGTGGAGCTGTATTATCATTTAGCATTAGCTTATCTTCCTCTGGATACAAGGTTAACCAGATTCTTCACTGTAACAGTAAACAAAAGGTACCTTTCATCATTGATTTTGTCTTGGATGGTCAACACAATTCTGTTCTTCAATAGTGTAAGCTGTTCTTTGTCTAACAAAAGTAAAGTTTATCTTTTGGGAGAGATCCGTTATTTGCAATTTTATTTCAATTTGTTATATGTCTTCTGCATGATAAATTTTAAAAATCCTAAACTTATGTTTTCATTATTAAATAGTTGCATTATTTTTAAGTATTACTGGTAAACCTATCCCATGCTGAGCATACACCACTTCTCCACAACATTGAGAAGTCACAATGCAGCTGTATCAAAACCTCAACCTGGTTATCCAACTCATGAAATCCAGGCAACACAATCCTATTTATGCTACTATCAATGTTATTAAAAATCTTGCACAGGAAGTACTTATCTTTTTACAAGCCTTGTCACAATTTTTGGTCACACTTTTCGGTCAACACTTCTCATCCAATTTTGCTTTTGCTATGTGATTTGCCATGCTGATGTTGCTGCAGGCACTGTGGGTACTTGCTGGCTCTGTGGACCAAGTACTTCGAAACAGTGTTGCTATAATAAAACTCATCAATTTACTGGTTATTAACCTTGTCGGAATCTTGTCTAGAAATTGGGAAAGTGATGTTCTTAATGTTGTTGCCTCTTTGTAGTTAAATGAGATATATTCAAATTAATGAGAATGTGGGTTAAATTTTATATACTCTAGGCAATCACAGAGTTTGGAAGGTCATTATCCAAATTAACGCAAATTACGTTCTTTCCTTTGGAAGGGATCTTTTGTTTGTAACTTGGTTCAAATTCATCAATTTAAACTAACAAACAACTGACCCTTGCTTCATCTTTAATAGACCTCCACACTCCAATTTCAGATGGTGTTGAGCCTGGGCAGGAGCACAACTGAAATACTGAGTTTAGTTTTGGACATCAAACCTGAGCAAAGCCTTGGAAGGGATGCAGCACAAATTTATTAGAACTATACCAAAGTTTAAAGATTTGAAGACTAAAACTTCAACGCAGGACTTGGAGTGCTACATTGCTAGTGTTGCTGTATTTCAGATGAGATATTAAACTGAGGCCTAAGCTGCCAACTCAGTTATTTGAACGTAAAAGATTTAATGGCACTATTTCAAAAAGGGAAAAGGAGGTATCTCCGAAGTCCTGGCCAACATTTATTTCTCAATCAATGTGACCACGCAATCCGTTATAGTGATTAACACATTGCTGTTTGTAGGCAGCTTACTGTGCACAAATTAGCTGTTGCATTTTTTACTGTACAGTGATTATGCTTCAAAAGAATTCCCTGAATCTGTGTAACTGACAAGTTAAACTGACATTTACAGTAATCTTTCCAATGGTGACTTACACCAAAATGTCCTGAGAATTTCTCTAACATACGCAGCAAGGTAAAAACCCACAAAAACAAGAGTCACTCAACAAAAAAATTTGGTGCTCCAAGAAAACAACGACCTCACACCATACTCAAGACCTTGCTATGAAAGAAAATAAAAGTCTGGAATTCCCTCATTAAAGGTCTAAGCCTCTTTATCCTCAGAAGATGCTCCTTAAAGCCTACTCTTTGATTAAGCTTTTGGTTATCTGATCTAATATGTCATGTGGCTTAGCAGCATATTTTGTTTTATAATATTCCTATGAAGCACATGGGAAGCTTTTACAGGTTGAGTATCCTTTATCTGAAACCCTCGGGGCCGAATGTGTTTCGGATTTTAGATAATTTCGGTTTTCAGATACTGCATATTTACAGGTCTATTTACATTAAAATGGCTGAAGCCTAAGCTAGCTATAGCCGAAAGAAAATAAAATGGCTAGAAAAGTACATGTACCACTGAATAATAAATACAGGGTGTGGTCAGTGAGGTTCGTATCAGCTTGGGTTGTGCTGGCTTGGGTCACACCCTTCCCATACTAAAGATCGATGAGATTCAAAAAATAGCATGGTTTTTGGGAGTGTTTAGTTTTCGAATAAAAGATATTTTACTTGTATTATAAATGTGCTTTATAAATACACAATTTTTGCTGCTGATGCACATTAGGCTAGTGCTTAGGACATACATAAAAACCATTTATCTGAAATTAGAATTTAACTGCCCTCATCACGATCATGGGTAAAGTCACTGCCCCATATCCCACTAAGCCACAGGGCCAGAATTTTCCAGATTCCTTACCTGTATTGGCTGATCTCAGTAGAGAAACAAATGGATACTATAAAACTCAGCACCTCTAGACTCTCCATTATACCCTCCATATTGGACTGATTGGACAGATTAATTTAAGGAGCATTTTCATGGGGGACAGAGGCTGAGACACTTAGTGAGGGAATTCTAGGGCTTTAGGCTTTTATTTTCTTTTATAGCAAGGGTCTTGAATATGCTGTTAGCTCATTGTTTACTCTGATCACCAAGTGTTTTTTGTTGAATGACATGTCTTTGTGGGTTTTTACCTTCCTGTGTATGTTGATGAAATTCTCAGGAAATTTTAGTGTAGCTCACTAGTCGAAAGATTAATGTGAATTTCAGTTTAACACATCAGTTACACAGATTCAAAAATTCTTTTGAAGCATAGCCACCATTGTAAAAAATGCAACAGCCAATTTGTGCACAGCAAGCTCCCACAAACAGCAATATGATAAGACCATAAAACGCAGGAGCAGAAGTAGGCTATTCAGCCATCGAGTCTACTCTGTCATTCAATGAGATCATGGCTGATCTGATAATCCTACTCCACTTTCCTGCCTTTTCCCCATAACCCTCGATTCCCTTACTGATTAAAAATCTGTCTATCTCTGCCTTGAATATACTTAACAACCTAGCATCTACAGCCCTCTGCGGTTACGAATTCCACAGATTAACTACCCTCCGAGAGAAGAAATTCCTCCTCATCTCTGTTTTAAATGGGGGGGGGGGGGTGCCTTACTCTAAGATTATGCCCTCTGGTTCTAGACTCTCCCACAAGGGGAAACAACCTCTCAGCATCTAAGCATCTACCCTGTCAAGCCCCCTAAGAATCTTATATGTTTCTATAAGGTTGCCTCTCATTTTTCTAAACTCCAATAAGTATAGGCCCAACCAACTCAACCTCTCCTCATAAGAAAATCCCTCCATATCTGGAATCAACCAAATGAACCTTTCCTGGATTGCCTCCAATGCCAGTATATCTTCTCTTACATAAGGGGACCAAAACTGTTTGTATTATTCTAGGTGTGGTCTAACTAGTGCCTTGTATAGTTTTAGCAAGACTTCCCTATTTTTATACTCCATTCCCTTTGAAATAAAGGCCAACATTCAATTTGCCTTCCCTATTACCTGTTGAACTTGGATGTTAGGTTTTTGGGATTCATGCACAAGGACTCTCAAACCCCTCAGATAGCAGAAGGCTGCACCACATTCTCCATTTAAATAATATTCAGTTCCTCTATTCTTCCTGCCAAAGCACATAACCTCACATTTTCCCACATTATATTCCATCTGAACTTTTTGCCCACTCACTTGTCTATATTCCTCTGTAGACTGTGTCATCCTCACCACTTGCCTTCCCACCTATTTTTGTATCATCCGCAAATTTGGCGATAGATGAGGGAAGTGAATGTACCAAGTCATATATATGTTGTAAATAATTGACGCCCCAGCACTGATTCTTGTAGCACTCCACTAGTTACAGGTTGCCATCCTGAAAATGCCCTCCTCATCCTAACTCTGTATTTTATTAGTTCGCCAATAGTCTGTCCATGCTAACGTACCATCTCCAACACCATGATCACTAATACAGATTGCTTGGCCAAACTGATTGAGAAATAAACGTTGACCAGGGCACAGGACACACCTCCCTTGCCCTTCTTTGAAATAGTGTAATGAAATCTTTTACATTCAAATAAATGAAGGCAGATGAGGCTTCAGTTTAATGTCTCATCTGAAACACAGCACCTCCAATAGTGTAGCATTCCCACACTACTAGTGTCCATTTTTCATCTATTCATTAACATTTGTACAAGGCTTAATAACATTATTGATATCTTGAAAAATGGCTTGACCCAACATATTTATTTAAGGGAAAACATGTTTAACTAATCTACTGGAGTTTTTTGAGGATGTGACTAGTAGAATAGATAAGGGAGAACCAGTGGATGTGGTGTATTTGGATTTCAAGAAGGCTTTTGATAAGGTCCCACATAAGAGGCTAGTGAGCAATATATATATATAATATATATATTTAATATAATATAAATAATATATATGACTCGGATCTGGGCAGGGTTTTAAGTTGTGAGGAAGATGCAACAAGGCTTCAGGGCAATTTAGACAAGTGTGTGTGTGGGCAAACATATGGCAGATGCAGTATAACGTGGATAAATGTGAAGTTACACGCTTCGGTGTGAAAAACAGAAAGGCAGAATATTATTCAAATGGTGATATATTGGGAAATGTGGATGCACAAAGGGATCTGGATGCTCTTGTACACCAGTCAATGAAAATAAACAGGCAGGTGCAGCAAGCAATTAGGAAGGCAAATGGTATGTTGGCCTTCATTGCAAGAGGTTTTGAGTTTAGAAGTAGGGATGTCTTACTGCAGTTATACAAGGCCTTGATGAGACCACACCTGGAGTATTGCGTGAAGTTTTGGTCTCTCTATCTAAGAAAGGATATACTTGCCATAGAGGCAGTGCAGCGAAGGTTCACTAGGCTGATACCGGGGATGGCAGGACTGTCATGAGGAGAGATTGGTTCGACTGGGCCTGTATTCAGCAGCCTTTAGAAGAATGAGAGGGGGTCTGATTGAAACATATAAAATACTAAAGGGCTAGACGGACTGGAAGCAGGGAGGATGGTTCCTCTGATTGGGGAGTCTAGAACCAGGGGCCACAGTCTGAGGAAACGGGGCAAGCCATTTAGGACTGAGATGAGGAAAGCTTTCTTCACTCAGAGGGTGGTCAACATGTGGAATTCTCTACCACAGAAGGCTGTGGAGGCCAAGTCACTGAGTATATTCAAAAAAGAAACTGATAATTTTTTGTATATTAGAGGCATCAAGGGGTATGGAGAGAAAGCAGGAATATGGCGTTGAAATAGAGGATCAGCCATGATCATATTGAATGGCGGAGCTGGCTCAAAGGGCCGAATGGCCTACTCCTGCTCCTAGTTTCTATATCAAGCCCCCTTTAGGGTCAGGGTTTTAGTCCTGAAACTGATGCTCAATACACCCTTCATGCAGGTGCAACATGTCCTCTGTCTTAAATCCTTGGTGTCTACACAGCCTGTGGTCCCTGGTGCAAAGTGTGAGCACAAGATAATAGGATGGGACTAGATCTGTTTTATCACGTCACCACCCAGCTGAATATCCTGATGTTTTCACAAAAAAATGGACACAACTGGGCCTGACAGCCAAGGGCAGTTGATATCGTCGCATTAGCCAATGTCTTGAGAATGAAATTAAAATGAGGACCCATAGTAGTATTTAAAAGAAATGATATAGTTCGTTGCTTCTATTTTGAATAAAAGGTAACCTTTCAGGGCTTGCCTCAACAGCAGAAAGTTGTTTTTGAGGCGTTCAGTTCGCCAGCCACGATCCCTGCCTTGGTCTGCTGCTGTCTATTTGTTTTCAGGCCCCGCCACGAAGGAGAAGCACGGACTGGAGATTGCACTCACCCTCTGCCCAAACCAGGAACATAGCCCAGCGGCGCCGGCATGCCAAGAAACGGCTTCTTTTTCTTGTTGAGGGTCCCGGTAAGGGACGGGCCCCCCGAACTCATCCCAGTCGGTGCTGCAGCCGCGGCCGCCATCTTGGAACCAAGAGCAGTCCCAGCCGCCTCTGCGGCAGAATCACGTGGTCATCTTATTAACATATTCCTGCGCCTCATTTACATATATTCAGCCTCATTAACATAACTAAGCCGCTCTGTGACAAAGTGCTTGGAACGGAGCAGCAGCATGGGCACAGGATGGCAAATCTTCCAAATGAGCAATTCCTTGAAATATTGGCAGGCGCAAGTTAAATGTCTTGCCCAGAATTATCTCAGCTAAAACCATGCTTGTAACTTGAGCATTCTCGACAGGGGAAAAGGACTCCGAAAAAAATACAGATGAGAAGGTTATTCAGCTCAACCATTCAGAAAGATCCGAAAGAGCTTCCAATACGTTACGCAATTGGTTTGCCCAAACAGTGAGAAACATATAGAACAAACTCCCAGATTGAGCCTGACTGACTCTTGTTTGTTCATGTTTTTTGCTTTCTGACAGAGCTGTTCATTATACTGCCACTCTGGACAAATGCTTTGCTTCCTGATTGCAACCATTACCACTCCCTCTGTTATGTAGGAATTCCAGGATCCTGTGTCCTGCATTGCCATTTGTGCTGAAATTGTCATCAAAACTTTCATGTTGCCATTATTGTCATTAACCTTTGGGGAAAAATAAAAATAAGCACACTCCTTAGCCTCACTTATCTGGCTAGTTGTAAATAGACTGACATCCCTTTGAAAACCAAACAAACCCTTCACTTATCTAAATATGCAAACTCCCTTCACACTTTACATGCTAAGACTGCGACCATGTTTACTCATTTAGCATTTCAAGTACATTTCTACACCTAGCTTCTTTTGATGATTTCAAGCTTGCATTCTACCTGACTCCAAATATAATTAAATCACACGGACAAAGCCTCACACCGATACCCATAAGCCTACTTTACAATAAACTAGAAAAATATAATGAAAATTATACTTTCCTAACATCTCCATCTTTATGGAAAAATGAACTGTCATAATTTTAAAGATGGCTTCATTTTCTCAACCTTACACTAGTTACAATACTTATCTATGTACCAAAACTATTATATTACCAGGTCTATGCATTAACATAACAACACATATATATAAATTCTTTGTATCAACAGAAGTCATTTCAGTCCAGTGACCAGGTTTTTAAATGTTCAATTTCCTTTGAGCTATAAATTCTTGACAATGCATCTGCAATTAGATTTTCTCAACCAGCGACATGTATAATCTGTAAATTAAATAGTTTCCATAATAAATTCCACCTGAATGGTATTGTACTTTGGTTTCAAAATTTGTCCAGAAATTTTAAAGGATTGTGGTCTGTATAAACAATTGTTTCTGGCCAATTGCTTGTAACATAAACCTCAAAATGCCGCAATGCTAACACCAGACCCAGAATCTCCTTTTCAGTCATTGGATATCTCTACTGTTGTACATTCAACTTTCATGAAAAATACTCTATTGGTTTCTAAATTCCAGTTTCATCTTCTTGCAATAGTACAGCACCAATCACTTACTTAAGCCTACATCACTTGCATCAATGGCCAACTTAATCTGCTTGGCATAATTAGGTACTGCCAAAACTGGTGTTGTAGCCAATACAGTTTTTAAACTGTCAAATGCATTCCCAAACTCCTGTGTCCATTGAAACTTTTTGTTCTTTTTTAATAGCTCAGTCAATGGAGCAACCACACTGCTAAAATTTGGTACAAATTTCCAATAAAACCCATTCATGCCCAGAAATCTCAAAACATCTTGTTTTGTTTGTAGGCACAGGGAAATTCATGATGCCTTTTATTTTCACATCTCACAGAGCCACCTTACCATGTCCAATGTTATGGCCTAGATATGTAACTTGCGCTTTTGCAAACTCACTCTTAAAGTTCATCACCAAATTAGCTTCCTGCAGTCGATTAAGCAGTTCTTCCAGATGTTGTAAGTGCTCCTCCCACATTTGACTGAAAACCATCAAGTCATCAATATAAACAGCACAATTGCTCATCCATGCAATTACTTTGTTTGTCAGTCTTTGAAATGTTGCTGGTGCATTCTTCATACCAAATGGCATAAAGTTAAACTGATATCATCCATCTGGTGTCACAAAAGCTGATATCTCCATTGTTCTATCCAATAATGGTACTTGTCATTATCCCCTCAGCAAGTCAATCTGTGTGATAAACTTTGATTATCCCACTTTCTCAATGCAGTCTTCCAACTATGGTGTAGGATATAAATCCACTTTTGTCACTGCATTCACCTTTCAATAATTCACACAGCCTTTTGTGTTCCATCTGGTTTCGGTACCATCACAATAGGCAAACTCCAGTTACTGCAACTAGACTCAATGAAGTCCCTTTGAAGCATGAATTCAATTTCTTTCTGTACTTGTGATAATTTTGCAGGAAATAACCTATAAGAATGTTGCCTTATCAAAGCTGAATCCTCTACAGTTACATCATGTGTAGCTAAATCTGTCCTCCCATTGTATTCCCACAGATAGCTTTGTGTGACACCAATGGTTCTTTCAAATCACTTTGACACTTGTCTGGAAGGTAACTCAATATTACATTTAAATTTTTAAGTACCTCCTCATTGTTCAATTTGATTAGAGGAAAATCAGTTTCAGAATCCTTCATTTATCCTTCTTTCTCCTTATCCACCACCACTAATATCTCCTTTTGGTAATCTTCCCTGTCAAAGTACATTTTAAGCATATTTACATGACATGCCCTCTGCTTCTTTTTCCTATCTGGAGAAAATGATTTATTAAATAATTTACTTCACTCAATTTCTTTTCAATCCTGTAAGGCCTACTAAATCTTGCCTTTAATAATTCACCCAATACCAGCAATAAAACTGCAGAGGTGGTGGCATAGTGGTAGTGTCACTGGACTTGTAACCCAGAAACCCAGGCTGATGTTCTGGGGACCTGAATTCAAATCCCGCCATAGCCGATGGTGAAATTTGAATTCAATAAAAACCTGGAATTAAAAGTCTAATGATGACTATGAAACCATTGCTGATTGTCATTTAAAAAAAAAACCCATCAAATTCATTAATGCCCTTTCGGGAAGGAAATCTGCTGTCCTTACCTGGTCTGGCCTACATGTGACTCTGGGTCCACAGCAATGTGGTTGACTCTTAAATGCCCTCTGAACAAGGGTGATTAGGGATGAGCAACAAATGCTGGCCCAGCCAGTGATGCCCATATATCATGAACAAATTTTAAAAAAAACTTTTCCCCCAGCAACAAGACTACGAGTTTCAGATCTCTTATCTGCCTTCGCTTTCATCACCTACTGTGATATCTTTAAACATTCCCTAGCTAACTCACATGCTCTGTTCAATCTTTCTCTGAAATTTGTCACATAACCCAGGAGAGTACTTTCTGAATTTTGACTCACCAATTTCTCATGAATCGACTTCAGTTGTCCCCTTACCTCAATACTAAGTGGTGACTCTAAGAATCTACAGAGGGATATAGATAGTTTAAGTGAGTGGGCAAAAAATTTGACAAATAAAATATAATGTGCGAAAATGTGAGGTTATGCATTTGGCAGGGAGAATAGAGGAGCTGAATATTATCTAAATGGAGAAAGACTGCATAGAGCTACAGCACAGAGAGATTTGGGAATCTTCGTGTATGAATCCCAAAAAGCAAAAATACGAGTTCATTAGATAACAGGGAAGGCAGATGGAATATTGGCTTTTATTTCAATGGGAATGGAGTATAAAAATAGACAAGCCTTGGTAAAACTCTAAAAGTCACTAGTTAGACCACACCTAGAATATTGTGAACATTTTTGGTCTCCTTATCTAAGGAAAGATATACTGGCATTGGAGGCATTTCAGAGAAGGTTCACTAGGTTGATTCCGGGTATGGAGGGATTTTCTTATGAGGAGAGGTTGAGTAGGTTGGGCCTGTACTCATTGGAGTTTAGAAGAATGAGAGGCGACCTTATTGAAACATATAAGATTCTTAGGGGACTTGACAGGGTAGATGCTGAGAGGCTGTTTCCCCTTGTGGAAAATCTAGGACCAGAGGGCATAATCTCAGAGTAAAGGGTCACCCATTTTAGACAGAGATGAGGAGGAATTTCTTCTCTCAGAAGGTAGTGAATCTGTGGAATTATTTACCGCAGAGTGCTGCAGACGTTCAGTCATTAAGTATGGTCAAGGCAGAGATAGACTGGTTTTTAATCAGTAAGGGAACCAAGGGTTATGGGGAAAAGGCAGGAAAGTGGAGTTGAGGATTATCAGACCAGCTATGGTCTCACTGAATGGTGGAGCAGATGCGATGGGCTGAATGACCTACTTCTGCTCCTATGTCTTATGGTCTTATGGTTCCTGGGTTTTCTGTGTGTCTGTGGGTGGGACACACCTCCCTGGGCCCCTGATGCTAGGCAACAGACTAATTCTTCCACCCTTGTTTGTTTACCTTAGCTTAAGTTGTAAAACTCTCATAAGAAACGGAAGCACCCTTTTAAAGTGAAACTAAAACTCAATTTGAACTTTCTTAATACACAAGTACAGAAATACAAATCAAACTCAAACATTAAAGCTAAAACACATTCCTACACGCACAAATACCAATATGACTTACTTAAACTGTCTCTATATCCTAACATCTACTTTCAAAAATGCTTTAGCCATGGATACAGCCATTTTTGCAGTCTCACTGCTTTGAAACTGCTCACACCAACTCCTGAGTTCAATTTGCTTTTTGCACTCGTAGCCTTAAGATTCACCAACTCCAAACCAATCAAGGAATTTCAAATATCTCGGACGAGCCCCCAGTTTTATTATGATGTTGCAGATGATGTGTGCCAGGTGGGCCAAATCCACAAAGGAAACTTAGTCACACTGTCACAATGGTTTTGCAATTTGTACTTATTATGAGAAGATGTGCACACTGAATTCAAAAGTAACTAAGACGTTTTAGAGATTTTAAAATCAAATTAAAATATTTATTAACAAAATAAGAGATTTCAAGCACATACATAAGACTATAATTACTTAATATAATAATGGCTCCTAAAATTCCTAATTAACCTGACTCCCAGTTACACACCCACTTTAAGGCTACTGTCCAAAATAGATTTTAGATTAAAAAAAAGCAAGTTAGCACAGTACCCAGTTGACAGTGGAATTCCAAATGGTATTCCCCAACTTCAGTTACTGGATACAGCAGATTTATGCACAAATGGCTGGAGGCTTTCTGAAGGCTGTTTCAAACACTTCGATCTTACATGGCCCCAAACATAGCCTTTCATTCTTCTTTATATATGTTTCTCTCTCTTTAATGTTAAATTCCATTGTTCCATATATCTTTGGAACCATTCCTTTCCCATAATATAAGAGCATTCATGTTGCCAATATTGTCAGTTACCTTTGGAAAAAATCAACAGTCCTCAGCCTTGCTTATCTGGTTAGTTGTAAACAGACTAACATCCCTTTGAAATCTAAACAATCCCTTCATTTATCTGAAAATGCAAATTTCCTTCACACTTTACATGTTGAGACAACATCCACGTTTACTCATTTAGCATTTCAAGTACATTTCTTCACCTAGCTTCTTCTGATGATTTCAAGCTTGCAGTCTACCTGACTCCAAATGAATTAAATCACACAGACAAAACCATCTATACTCATACCCATAAACCTACTTTACAATAAACCAGAAAAATATTATGAAAATTATTATCCTTCCATAACAATCGGAATGAGTGCAGAAAAGATTCACAGGAATGGTTCCAGGGATGAGGAAATTTGGTTATGAAGATAGATTGGAGAGGTTGGGACTGTTTTCCTTGGAGATGAGAAGGCTGAGAGGAGATTTGATAGAGGTATTTAAAATCATGAGGGGTCAGGGCAGAGTAGATAGGGAGAAACTGTTTCCACTCATGAAAAGGTTGAGAACAAGAGGGCACAGAGTTAAAGCAATTGGTGAAGAAGCAAACGTGACATGAGGAAAATCTTTTTCACCCAACGAATGGGTAAGGTCTGGAATGCATTGCCTGAGAGTGTGGTGGAGGCAGGTTCAATCAAATCATTCAAAAGAGAATTTGATTGTTACCTGAAAAGGTAGAACGTGCAGGGTTATGGGGAGAGGGTGTAGGAATGACGCTTGGAGAGCCAGTGCAAGCATGATGTTGTAATAATTCTATGATTCCTTTGCCTATTGTTCCATGACATCTTTGTCATTTAATCTCTCCTGCTCTCTACCCTATCCCAGGCCTTGCCTTTTGTTCTTTCTTCCCCACCCCTTTCAATGGCATAAGATCCATCACATTCCTACCTTTGTTCAGTTCTGAAGAAGTCATAATTGACCTGAAACATTTAATCTGTATCTCACTCTAGAGATGCTGCCAATCCTGCTGATTATTTCCAGCACTTTCTGTTTTTATTTCAGATTTCCAGCAGCATTTTGCTGGAGCATTTTGCTTTTATTTATCCCAGATAGTGGGATTGAAAGTTCTGGAAACATTAAGGACTAATTTGACTAATAAGCTAGGTTTCATCAAATGCATTATCAATGAAAGACAGATGACTGGAGCCAATATACCTGGCATTAAAATGCTGAACTCCTACAAATAATCGTCAATACAGGCAGTTGGAAGACACCCTGCCTTTACAGTAGAGATGGTGAGCTCAGTGGAGCAGAGCAAGATGCAGAGCTAGACATTCACTGTGACATCCTTCTGAAGCTTTCGAAGCAACCACTGTATTAACTTCTTAATAATGAGTTATGCCAGCCTATTCATATCTTATGTCCCCCTTTTCTACAGAAAGAACATTATGATACGGGTGACGTCACAGGAGATAAGGATGAAGAGAATCATCTCACAGAACAGCCTCTGTTTCAAGAACATGTCCATGTCCATACACTCCAATGTCTTTAATATCACCTCCATGTTATTTGCTTTCTCACTCTCATAGACAAGTTCAGATATTTTCCATCCATCCATAATTAGCCATAGTTCACAAGGTGCTTTAGGCATCTGTCTCTGTTCACTGCAATTGTGTGCCACTGCCATTTTTCCCTCTGTTCAGTTTCTGATGTTGTCCACTCATCCAGCCCTTCTTTGACCTGGCCTGTTCTTTCCCGATGATCACCTTCTATTGTTGGTAGCACTAGATTCTCACCGCGTCTTTTCCAGTGGTAGTGCATTCTCAATTTACACTTCTTCACTTCAACTAAATGAACTGCTGGCAGTCCAGTTTTCCTGCGGACAAATTCATTGGTCTTTCTCTCTATCCAGCTGATTCTAGGGCCCTTCTGACACTCAGGTGGAATTAGATAATGTAAGCAAGGCTGCAGCACTGAATGATTCATGGACCATGAGTTGCTCTGATAGAGGATGCCCTGAGCCAGGTTCTCCATTCTTTGGAGGTTTCCAAATCTGCTCCAATCTCAATCTATTTCCTTGGGTTGGAAGTTGTTATTAATGCATGGTGGGCTCCAAGTTAGACTCCTGTCACTAAGAGTTTCCATTATTGTGCAGCCACAACACTCTATTAGTGCTGCAGTGGGATTGCTGCTGCAGTATTTGAAGAGGCAGTCAAGCAATTAAAGAGAGAAACCAACCCCAAAGATCAAGAAACTGGCAGCCTCATGTACTTCAGCAGAAACTAAGGCCTACACATCAAAATAAGTGAGGGATAGATTGGAGGGAGAGACGGGATCTTGAGATTAACCTACATTTTCCATATTGTGGCCCTGGAGAACCACAGAAACTGGGGCAGACAGTGAGAAATGTTTGCCCTGGAACCTGATGTCATTTTTATGCAGTAGGCTTGGAAGAATTGTGCACCTGACCTACCCTTATACAATGTTTTAAGTTTTGTTATTATAGTCAGCCTAATAACAGGCTTGATGAAGTCTAATACACTAGCCTTTAGGATTGGTTTAGTTTGTACTTGCCTGAAAGTCCCTTTCTGAATTTGAGAAATTGACTGCAAACTTTAGGACATAGCTATTGTAACATCATTCTGAGGTACAGTTTAGCTTTAATCAAAGGTTCTCTTAAAGAAAGGCTGGTAGGCTGTTGAAACGTCTCAGGTGAAAATAGATTGGAAATATAAGGAAAGATGATTGACATGCCTGGAAGACAAGGGAAATTTGTGAAGATCATTTTAACTTTTATAGTGAGGTGAAAATTATTGATGGCAAATCAACTGCTCATTTTACAACAATAGGAAGCACAAAGATAAGCATTCAAAAAGAACATCATAGCATTATAAAGCAAGGAGTTACCAATGGAAAAAAGTTACACTGTCTATCAACACAGATAAGTTTTAGTTATTGGATTTTACATAAAAAGGGGATAGGAAGATTAATTTGCAGCTCTGAGAGTGAAAAGACTTAAAGTTGTGGTTCACAATAATGTAGATTGGAGGTGCTACAGAAGGCATTTATGTATTTAGTTCTAGATTGAACTGTAATCTCAAATTATCCTTGCTGGTAGGCCAATGGATAATGGATAGGAATGTAAAGATATTGTTAGAAGTGATGAAGTAGAGGGGAAGTTCAAGGGCAGGAAGATAAGATCTGTTCAGATAAGACAGGTTCCACTTAACCAGACTGGCACCAATATTATTGTAGCAAGGGTAGATAATGCAATGGGGATGGATTTAAGGTTTTAAAGTGAACTAGGAATTGGGGGGGTGGTGAGGATGGTGTGTTGACGGCCAAGCAAAACAAGCCAGAAAGAAGAAGTGATGGCATTCAACAACAGAAAGATCAATAAAAAAGAAAATATTTTGAAGGAGCAGCTTAATTTTTTATACAATCAGAAGAAGTTTCAGAAACAAAGTATTGGAGTTAGAAGTATCTGGAAAGGAGGGGTAAAATCGTAAATAAATTCACTGAGGCAAGCAAGGATTGTTTCTTTATGCAATGAGGTTGGCTATTTGAATATATTCTATGTTGGATTTGCTGTTAGCAAGTTCACCAGAGCTGATCATAATAGCCTACAGGTGGTGGGTACCTGAGATCTAGTGATCACTGTGTTACTAGATTTGATATTATTGTTAATGCTAAGGCAAAAACAACAATATAGCATTACAAAATTTTAGAAGGGCTGATTTTAGAACCAGAAGAAGAGCCATAGCATGACCTTTGTGAGCAATTTAACAAGGACCGTGAATCCAAATTTTAAAAGCCTGGGCATGTCACAGCAGAACACATTGGAGACGCACTATCTCCAAAATGTTTTGCTTTAGTATTTAATATCACAATTATATTTTCATGCTTTCATTTGCCTCTGATGTACATTACAAAGATATTTACTGCATACAGATGGGATGGTTATTCAAGCTTAGAAAAGCATATGCTTTCAGCTTAAATATTCCTGATGAAGAACAAAATATTTTTACCTATCATTGATGTTAAATGTTAGGATCTTTCAAAAACCTACAGTAAATCAATAGGGTCAGGAGAATAATAATAGATTTACCAGAGCAGCAATATACTGGTGAGGGAAGTGGCCTCAGGATGATCACTAGATCACGTGGAAGGCTAGGTTTGGGAACCTGTTAAAAATAATTGTAGCTCTTGGGAGGGAAATGTCTGGGGAAGATAAAACTGCAAGTAAAGAAAACACTAAAGGCATAGTTAATTACGTTTGTGTTTATTTGTGCCACAACAGTATACTCTGGTTTCTCTTCAGATCGTATAAATCTTTTGCTTTTCACTAAAGATTTCCCTGGAGAAGAGCACTCAGAGTTTAAGTTAATTTTTTGTGGCTCTGCTTTAGTGGGGCTGAAAAAAAACAGTAGAGTGAGCACTTCTGCACATGGTCAGTTACAGTCTCAATATCAGACTGTCAGCTTGCAGCTTTAAAATGAACAAGTTGGCTTGATGCAAACTAACAATTAAGTTGAAGTTACCCATTTTTTACATAAGTGCAGTCCTTCACTAATTGCAAGTTCTTGTATCCACTCTTCCCTTGGTTTATCAACTATTTCCTCTGTAAAACATGGGCCTGAATTTTTAGGATGGCAGGGGCTTGCCTCATCTCTGCATATCCCCACCAACTCCTTCAGCCCTGATGCCATTTTTCACTCTAATGAGCATTAATTGGCATAAGGCAGGACTTCTGCCGCTCACTCAGGAGGAGTTCCACCTTGGATAGCTGCTGGCCAATCAGATTGGCCGGTAACTCTCCAGTCTCTCCAGCAACAGCACTGCAGTGGCCTGAGCCTAAGTTCCAGGAACCAGAGAAAGGGGTAAGTGTCAGGGGTCTGGGTGGAGAGGATAGGAAAGGCCTAGGAGGGGTCTTGAGGGGTCGATTGGGGTCTTGGAGGATAGGCCATTTGGGGGGGAGGGGGCAGGGAGTGAGGTCTGGAGGTCACTGGGCCTCAACGGGAGGGCGCCCCCAGTCAGAAGGGAGGTTCTGATGGAGGTGCCTCTCCCTCTTCCCACCCTATCCTTATGGGATCCATCCCCTAAGCTGTAATCCGCCTGCCAGCCTAAAAATTGAGGCTGAGTGGCAAACGGCCCTTAATGGCCATTATTTGGCCTCTTAACGGCCTTAATTGGGGCAAGGACAGGCTTCCCATCTGAGGCCCTGCCTGCCCCAGCATAAAATTGTTGCGAGGCTGGGGCAGGCAGAAAGTGGAGGAATCCTATCCATGCAATTTCATACTCCACTTTATCTCAGAATCTGTCAGGGGGGCTGAGGAGCATAAAATTCGGCCCATGCTTCTGATGGTTCAGTAAATGATGAAGATGGATAATCAGGAAATTTCAGTTGATGAGATTCTCAACTTCAAATGTGGACCATTGATTGTTGAAGGGCATGTTTTGGCAAAATTTTAAAAAAATATTTAAGGAAAATCTATTACCCAACATGCAACTTGAACCACTGACCCTGAGATTAAGAGCCCCATTATCTAGCAATGAGCTATCCAAGAGATAAAAGCAAAATACTGCAGATGCTGGAAATCTGAAATAAAAACAAAAAATGCTGGAAAAACTCAGAAGATCTGGCAATATCTGTGGAGAGAGAAACAGAGTTAATGTGTGGAGTTCCCCAATCAGGAGACTAAGTGTGGTGGTATCAGCGGCGCCCACCGCGCTGGCCGGAATGGTGGGAATTCACACCCGATTCCGCGCTTGGAAGCTCATTAATTATGCACTGGTGAGTATCGGGCCAAATCACCTGGTGGGTCGGGAGCTGATTCATCCTCCTGCCATCAGCTGGCAGGGTCGAAGGTGCGGGCACCACATTTAAACGTCAGTCCAACAAATAATCTCACTCTCTCTAGCCCAGCTGTCTTCAGGACATGTGTAGAGGTGTCTTCTAGTCACAAGAAGAAGGCTGAACACCAAGCAGCACTCCACTTCATACTCCAAGCCTTGATCAGAGGAGTGCTGGTGCACAAGCATGTCCTGAATCCCAGGAAGCACAGCAGCCTCACATCTCCAGCCTAGGAGCCCATTGCAGAGCAGGTCAGCGTGGCTGACAACCACACCCGAAACACCATCCAGTGCAGGAAGAGAATGAATGATTTCACCCGTTCCACCAGGGTAAGTCATCCTCCAACTCCCTCCAATATCAAACAGTCAACATTGCATCATGCACTCAAATGGTTACTCTCTTCAGGGATCTCACCCAACCATTAGCGGGGGACATATATCAACACTCATTCTCTCACAGAGACTTTCACATCACCACCATCCCATCTATCATGTTGCTTATACTCCATCCTCTGGCCCTTCTGGGGAGGGCTCACTACACACAGGGGACATGCATCTCACCCAACCTCTGCTCCATCCCTTCTCGTCACATGCTTTTCTTTTTCATACAGGTTAAGCAGGCACACAACAGGCACAAAACAGCACAGACCAGGAGAGGGATGACGGACATCATTGCTCTCACTGAGTCTGAGGAGACTGCAGCAGAGCTGGCTGGGGAGGACAGGGATCGCTCCTGTGGGGAAGGGGAGATCAGTCTCTCCGAGCAACCCAGAACAGATCACGGCTCCATCACCCCATCAAATCCTGACAATCACAGTGAGTTGCATACAGTCTTATCTAGCTCATGCTCATTAACTGAAACTCCATTTTCTACTTTCTAGGCACCAGCAGATCGAGGCCTACAAGACAGTCAAGCACCAGTCCGAACCCCCAGACCACACCTAGGAGGAACCTCTGGAAGAACCATCATAGCGCTCACATGCACCCCCCCCCCCCCCCCCCCACCAGCTCAGAGACACACACGTTGGTGGGGCACAGCTGTAGGTTAGGCTTGGGCTCACTTTCTGGAGAACACCTCACTGACGCTTCCCCACAGCAGCAGGAGGCAGGGACAGGCCAGGTCTCCAGAGGGCTGCTGGAGGCCAGCCACCCACTCAGTCCAAACCAGATGATAAGGCTCTGGAAATGGCCACCAACTCAATGCTGGAAATGCAATGACATGTGGCAGAACATCAGGCAGAGGTTTGACAGTCACTCAGCAGACTAAAGTGAATGATGGAGGAGTCCATCCACATCCTGTCTGATGAAGTGGCTCCGACGTACAAGCACCTTGAGGTCACCATGGGGAAGGCCCTGCATTCCATGGTTACACACCCTGGTGGACACCATCAAGATGTAGGTGACATGGGGACGAGGCACCTTGACTTAACTCCAGGTGCTCCATCTCCTGCAGGAGTTAAGGAGTCCCTTGAGCACCCACAGGGAGGTTGAGCATCATCCAGCTACCCAGGTGGCCTCCTCTCAGGACATTCCAAGGGTGTGCAGCTGCTCACAGTCCCCTTTACCTGTGACCCCATCCACTCCAGCTTCTCAGGCTGCCAAGGACACTTCTGTTCCTGAGCAGGTGACCCTTATCAGGCTAGGGCCCTCCAGGCCTCGGGCCACCAGAGGACGTCCGCCAAGGGTGTAGCAGTCAACAGGCTGCCTCCACCTCTGCTGCGAAGGTTGGGGCTGCAGCCAGGTGTAGCAGTAGTGTTAGGAAAGTTAAGAAAATTTGATGTCACTTTTGGGTCACAGGTGTGCTATACATGGAAAGAAATTGCACTTTTGTGAATACATTTGATGGTTATGTGAATGTTCCTCTCAACTGAAGGCATTGTGAATTTGTACATTGGAATCCTCTTATTTTGAGGTTTAGCCTCCCTCCCACTCAGTGATAGTGTCCCACTGTGAGATTCACGTTCCTGTGATGTCAACCTCAGTTGAACTAGTTTCCGCATCCCTTGTGTGATGTTTAAATCTTTATTTGAAATGTGTGATGTAAGCGTTTCTAATCCTTCTTCCTCAATGAACACCATTGAGTGAGGGTAACTCACCAGCATTGATATTCTAACAGCATTTGTGTCTCCTCAGTGGTAGTGGCAGAAGAGAAGACATGCATGGGAGGAGGAGATCCCTAGGCATGTCCACATCTTAGATGCAGCAGTATTACCTGGAAAAACTCAGCAGGTCTGGCAGCATCGGCGGAGAAGTAAAGAGTTGACGTTTCGAGTCCTCATGACCCTTTGACAGAACTAGGTGAATCCCAGGAAGGGGTGAAATATAAGCTGGTTTAAGGTGGTGGGGCGGGGGTGGGGGGGGGGGGGGGGGGGGGGGGGGGGGGGGGGTGCTGGTGTTGGGTAGGGGGAGAGAAGTGGAGGGGGGTGGTGTGGTTGTAGGCAAAAGCAGTGATAGACAGCAGAACAAAAGAACACATAGATGTTGAAGTTGGTGATATTATCTAAACGAACGTGCTAATTAGCAGCAAAGGCTTCAAGTCGTCTCCTGCATTGCTCTTGTTCCTAAGTGGACTCTCAGTTCCCAGAGTGAGCTCAGTCACAGGATCCCACGGACCAAAGCAATGATCATGTCGTGGCGATTTATGAGGCCGGAACACGCAAGTGTGAATGCGGGACTCATTCTCACTGCAAGTTGTTGGACATCCCCTGAGATGAAAGGGAATGGCATTGAGGGTTAGGAGAGATGTGGCTATATTCCCTTACTTAACTCTACTCTTCCTGGAACCTGTCAACAATTAACGTATCACGGGCATGTCTCCCAGATCTTCCTTCCTCCATGGTGTGATCACACTCATACTGATCCTCAGCAGGCTTCTGGGCCTCCAGAACTTCATCTTCCGATGAGCTGTCATCCTCCTCCAATTCATCCTCTGGGAGCGGTTCACCTCTTTGCATTGCCAGATTATGAAGGGTGCAACACACTGCGATGATGCGGGAAACCCTGTTGGGGGTGTATTGGAGTGAGCCACCTGAGTGGTTCAAGTTAATTGGATTCTCTTCTGTGATAAACCCTATGTCTGGCAACTTGCCTCCATTGTCTGGATCTCTCCTTCTGACCCTTCTTTTCATGCTCTGGCTTTATTTGACCATGTCCCTCAGGTGTGGCCTCCTGCTGGAGCTGCGTACAGTGTTGCCTCTCTCTCCTTCGCTTCCTCCATTGCATTAGGACCCTGATAACAGCAGCATTGAGCCCTGGATCCATAGGTGCTTTTGCCTTCTCCCTGAAAGGAAACATTGAAGACATTAATGATTCAAGGGGCAAGAAAGTGAAGCTCAGAAGATGACATGTTTGGAAACTGTAAGGGTCCATTATTTTTCCTGCCCTACTTGCATGGTGGTTGATGCCTTGTCCCTGAAACACTAGCACACACATCGAGGTGGGCAAGATGGCATTGCAGACATGTAACATCTTTAACCCTGCATGCCCAGAAGGAAAAAACAGTAAAAACTGGGAAATAAGAATACTGTTCCAAACTGGTCTTGTATACCTTAAAATGGAACACCAGTAAAAACTGGGAAATAAGAGATGAGTGACCCAACCTAGCTCTGTGCTCCTATCTCTGATGTGGCACATTAATGACCAACCAGTTGCTCATGGTCAATGAGTGGATGCCCTTTGGCCCATTAGGAGTGTCACAACTGGTGAACACGTAACAGGCCTTCATTGATGGAATTTCATATATGATACAGCTGTGCCTCCATCACTATTGCCTGCACTCCCAAATTCTATATACCCATGTGTTACTCTTGAGATACAGTGACTGTGATGTGAAGCCACTGAGTTCTAAGTAGCCCTTTAACAGTGCTAATGAAGCCATTGTCTTTCAGTGGCATTCATCGCAAGGAGGTCTTTCCCTTTTCTTTCTAAGCAGATTCCTGTCCACTCTTGTGGCAACAACAAATTAGAGGGTGACCCCAGAAAGGCACACTCGTGCTCACCCTCCCCCCTCACTCCCATTCCACAGCCTTGCCTCCCCTTTTCGCCCCCCATGTTTGCCCTTCCCCCTCACTGCCATTCCAGAGCCTCCCCTCTCCTTTGCTCCCCTTGTGTTCGTCCTTCCCCCTCACTGCCATTCCACAGCATTCCTTCCCCATTGCCAACCTTGTGTTCATCATCCCCACCCTTGTCTCATAGCCCACCCCCAGGTTGAAATGCTTATTTCTGAGAGTGGAGTTCTGCCTGACTACCATTGCACAGCGGTGTACTTGTGGACAATGGTCTCAGCAGGGGAGGGAGTGGCATAGTGGTATTGTCACTGACTAGTATTCCAAAGACCCAGGGGAATGCTTTGGGGGCCCAGTTTCAAATCAATAAAAATCTAGAATTAAAAAGTCTGATAAAGACCATGAAATCATTGCCGATTGTACTAAAAACCCACCTGGTTCACTCATGTCTTCTGCCCTTACTTGGTCTGGCCTACATGTGACTCCAGACCCAAAGCAATGTGGTTGACGTTTAAGGGCAACTCGGGAAGGGCAATAAATGCTGGCCTGGCCAGCAACGCCCACATCCCATGAACGAAGGCACCGGTAGCAGAAGACCCCTGCACTCCCCAACACTGGCTGCAGTACTGGTCACTTTCTGAAAGTGGAGGCCTGCATGAGTACCACAGCACAGTGGTGTTCTTCAGGACAATGTGGGCAAAGGGCAGGAGCAGACCAACCCTACAGCCCAGCAATGTGACATTCATCACAACAAGACCGGCGCAGCGCGATGGCAGATAGGGTATGTATGTTGCACTCACCCTGAAGTTACAAGCAAACTGAGGCCTGACTTGTACACGCCACCCCTTTTCAAATGGGTTTGAGGCCGATGTAATATCCCGTTGGTGTGGTGCAAGTTTAGAAGGCCTGACAAGATTCTGGCGAGCAGCTGTTTTAACAAGCATTCATGAGATATTAATGAATGCAAATTGTGTTCATGCCACGAGTCATCGGGATAATCGACCCACCATAAACCTGCCATTGGGAGAATTGCAAACTGTTTTTATGCCAGTGGGTTTCTGACTTTTTGCCTGCTGCTGGATTCTCCACTCCCACCCGCCATGAAACCTGCCGCAAACAGTTTTGGAAAATCCCACCCAATGTTTCTCCACAGATGCTGCCAGACCTGCCGAGTTTTTCCAGCATTTTCTGTTTTTATTTGAGCTATCCAAGAATTTCTTACACAGAGCTTTAATACACTGGGTCTATTGTAAGGTGGCAGCACTCTCATTGCGATTAAGATTCTATTAGAAATTGGGTACTGGAATGAATTGTTGCTGGCAACTAATGTTTTTATTCTCTCTCGGAAATTGATGCTGATTGCATCGCGCATGTTCCAAACTTGAACAGTTGCGCACGTGTCGGCAGCCTTGGTGTTGGTGGTAGGAGTTATAGTGAATTAATCAGCTGGTTACAAATGAAAAGTACAGATTATAATACAGCAGAGTCTTGATATACTGAAGCTAAAAGGGCAAAAATGAAAATATTGACTTTCCAACCTTGCGGAATCAATTCTTTGAGAGATCAGGAAACTATAATATATTTGAGCTGTGAAACATTGATGCTTTTCCAGCAGCACTTTCCCTATATGAAAATATTTGCATTCATGTCACAAACAAGAAAATACAGTTTGTATTTTGTAATAAAAGCTCAATGCTTTTTCTAGGCAAAAAACTGGTTCATTTAACTAGTACAGTAAAGCATACAATTATTCTATCTAATCTGGGATAGCAATATAACAATACAATAACTGATGAATCAGGTTTAAGCATTTACAATATGCTTTACCTTGTATTTATAGCAACAGAGTAGGTAAAGATTGAAATTTAAAAAGTAATGAAGTCTCTTTGTTTACCTTCAGACACTTGTACTTCTTCAATTCTTCCTTACACAGTCTGTGGTGAGCTGAGACAAACTTGCATCTTAGCATTTTAATTTAACATTTAAGGAAATTTGGCCAGGTGGTTCTCCCTTATCTCAGATTAGTTTGTGTAGACTGTCAATTGACGAGTCTGTGTCCGCCAGTGAGTTGGAGGCAGGGCAAAAGTTACATCAGGACTCACAGCAAACAATCTACATTACGCCAAACAAAGTGTATTTGCTCAGCAAGTCGATTCTATTTCAATAGCACACCACAACAAACAGTCACAGAATCTATTTGAAATGTTTCTACAAACCACAGCAAACAGAACTCAATATTGAAACAGGAACATCTGATAAAAGCAGGGTGATTTCTTCAGCAAAATGCAGTGAGTGGAGAATAGTCACATACAGATTGCAAAGTATTTGTATGACAGAAACAGGCCATTCCGCAGAACAGGTTGATGCTAATGTTTATGCTCCACATGGGCCACCTCCCACACTTCTTCATCTAACCTCACCAGCATATCATCTATTCCTTTCTCCCTTTTGTGTTTATTAAGTTTCCCCTTAAATGCCTTTATCCTAGTGATTTCAACTATGATGTCTGGTAGCTCATTCTATATTCAAACCGCTCCTTGGGTTTAAAAATTAAGTTGACAAAAAAGGATGGCAAATCATGATAACAGAAAGTAATATTTTATAAATTATGTGTGCAAAATTAATTCCAGTCACTTATGGCAGTACATCTCTAGGCATGATTGATGGCAGAAATTACCATCCTGGCCTGGATTAGTGGTGTCACTCTATGCAGCTTAGTTTATGCACAGTACCATTGTCATTCTTCTTACATCCAGGGGTGGAATTGTCCCAGATTTGCACAAAGTGCAGTAGCGAGCGGGAAAAAAGGACATTTTACTTGCCAGCAGCAATGGTGGGTTTTTGCCAGCATTAATTCCACATTAATAATGCATCCCTGGGAAATGTGCCAGATCGCTGGCAGGCTTCACCCACCCTGCCTTCACCTCAGGCTTTCAGTAATCCTGGTGCCATATTTAAAGGGTGCCCTTACACAGAGCTAGCACTCTCTAAGGGATCGGAAGATCTGATGCAATGTCATGGCTGCCAAAGGGAGGGAACATGCTGCCCCCAAATTTAGCGATGCCTCCCTCGGGTGCCTACTGGATGCAGTGTGGAGGCCCGCAATGAAGCCCTCTACCTCAGCTCTGGGCAAAAACCAGCAAGCAAGGTCACCAATCCAGCATGGGAGGTGATGGCAGCGATGGTCAGCGCCAACACCTGGCAAAAGAAGACAGCCACCCAGCGCCGAAAGAGGCTGAATGATCTCCCCCGTTCTACCAGGGTAAGTCATTCTTCTCATCACTCAACTCACACACTCACAAACCCATTACACATCCACAGGGCCCTCACTCACTGCCTGTTTGAGGGACATCACCATTAAATCTCTCACATACACCTTCATCTGCCCTGTAGATAGTGTCATCATCCCATCCATGGCACCACTCACCACCTACACATGACAGGCATCCTCATCTGGGCTGGCAGGTGTCCTGCTTACAGTCTTTCCATTTGTATTCATGCAGGAAAATCCGGCACACAACAAAAGGGAGAGGTTGCAGACTGGAGGAGGAATGCCCGACATCAAGGTCTTCACAGGCTTTGAAAATAGAGTCATCCAGCTGGCCAGTGACAGTTTGGACCATTCCTGTGCTAAGATCAGGTCGGCGGTGCTCAACCAAGTGAGGATCCAGCAGTTCAACATCCATCAGGCAACCATGCTGTGAGTGAGTTCCCCTGTTCTGCAGTCCCTGTCATGCACTAATTATCTCTCCTTGCTTTCACAGGCACATCTGGGAAACAGCTGAAGGGGTCACGAGCCAGGAGCTTGACTCAAGCCCTGAAGACACTTTGAAAGAAGAATCCGATGACACCTCTACTTGAAGACTCGTCAGAGCACTCACTCAGATCTTCCAATAGTGCAGGGACACACACCTCGGTGGGACCTAGCTCTAGATTAGCCTTGGGATCATAACCTGGTGAGCACATCGTACTGTCTGATCCAAAGAAGGCGGCAGCAGGGACTGCCCAGATTTCTGGCACTCGGAGGACTGCTAGAGGCCAGAAATCTGCTGAGTCTGAGTCAGCTGAGGAGCCTCTGGACTCAGTCATATCTCAGTTGCTGCAGCTGCAAAAGCAAGTTTGGGAACATCAGGAAAGGATGTCCGCTGATTGCAAGGCACGATGGAGGAATCTGTCCACCTTCAGTCTGAGGTGATAGCATCAGCATTACAATGCATTGAGGTCAACACTGGTAGGATGGCTGCTGCCATGGAAACCTTGCAGCACTGCTGCACTGGCTGAACTCCATCACTGATGCCATAATTGGCTCCCAACAGTGTCAAAGCAAGAGGAGTGCAGGGCAGCTCGATCTCAATCCAGCTTCTCCTTCTCCTCAAGGAGTCAGCCAGTGGCTCTTGGGCACCATTAGGGAGGAGGATCAGCAGATGTAACCTCCCCCCCTCGCCCCCCCCCACCGAGGCCATCCACCCAGGTGACTCCAGGAGTGTCCAGCCCATCCTCTGATCCCTGCAGCTCCAGCTCAACAGGTCAAGGAGGGTGCTACTGCTGCACAGCAGGACCCCGAAAGCAGGCCAAGTCCCTCCAGGTCTCAGCCCTCTAGAGTGTGCCTGCCAAGGTCATCACAGACAGGATATAGCAGTCAGTAGGCTGCCTCCACCTCTGCTTTGGATGTCCAGGGAGCACCGAAGCATAGCAGCAGGGTTAAGGAGGTTGCACAGCCTGGGTACAGGTGTTAATCACTTGCACTTAATGTTCACTATTGTAAATAAACTCTCAAAATGTCTCCTTGCATATGGATCCTCATTATGATGAGCAGTGTTCGTGTCACTCAAATGTGAAACCTTGGATCCTGTACAAGATTAAGGCAAGTGCCTCAGTCCAGGGCCTCTTCCCTGTGAAGTGTGTAACCTTCAGACTAAAGTGATGGTCTGGCTTCACACTCACTGGACACATTACTGATGTCTGCACCTTGTTGGTGCTGGTCATTGCTGCCAGAATGTCATGGGCAGGCATCACAGAGTTCCATCATTCTCCCTGTGTGCTCTCAGCACCTTTGAGGTGGGGCTGGCACCCCCATTTATTCAGAATATGTAACTGGTGATGCTGTGCTCCTGAAGGGGTCAGGTGCTGAAGGCTAACAAAGGATCAGGTGTATTTAAAGTTTCACAGCTGCATCTACATGAAATGACCCTGATCACAGAGTGCAAGCAAGCTGCCCTCAGCCAAACAGGAATCAGACATTCACAGATGCAATATGAAGATCTATGGAGTGTTCTTACTGCATGTCTTTATCATCCTCCTGGAATCTAATGACTATTATGGCATCTGCTGCGTCTCCATGACATGAGCCTGAGCACTGAGTGTATGTACACCGCACCAGCCACAAAGGAGTCAACATTCACAGATGAGGATGTCAGGACTGTCCTCACTGCATCTTGTCATCATCCCCCATGAATCTTCCAGCTCTGAGGGTCTCCTGAGCGTGCCTGGCTTGACCAGCCAGTGTGATAGCCTCAGCACCCTCATCTTCGAGGACATCATCATCGTCATCCCCTTCGATGTTCTGCTCATCGGAGGATACGTGCAGCTCTTCCATCTCCTCCTCAGCCAGGTACTCCCCCCATTGCAGCACCAGGTTGTGGAGCACGCAGCAAGCGACGATGATGCGCGACACCCTCTGGGGACTGTATTGCAGTGCTCCACCAGACATGTTGAGGCACCAGAACCTCATTTTCAAAATGCCAACATTTGCTCCACTGAAGTCTGGGTCGTGACATCAGCCTCATTATACCGCTGCTCTGCTGCAGTCTGAGGCTGCTGCATGGCTGTCATCAGCCATGTCCCTTGTCCCTGAAGAGACAACCCTGCAGCCTCTCTGAATCCTGCAAGATGTCAGGAATCTGAGACCTGTTAAGGATATAGAAGTCTTGGGAGTTCCCTGGGAATAGTGCGCAGACCTGTAGGATGCGTTTGCGGTGGTCACACACCAGCTGAATATTCAGCGAGTGGAAGCCTTGCAGTTGACGGAGTTGACTGCTTGTTGCCATGGAGATGTAAGTGCCATATGAGTGCAGTTGATGGCACCCTGCACCTGAGGAAAACCTGAGATCTGCGAAAATCCCAGCACTCTTGCTTCCTGGCTTTCCTGATCCCTGGCGAAATGCATAAACTTGTGCTTTTGTAAGGATGGCATCCATACAAAATATCCAGATGCACTTGTGCGTGAAGGCTTGCGAGATCCCATACAGATTACATGTGGAGCCCTGGAAGGAACCAACGGCATAAAAATTGAGCACCATGGTCACTTTCATGGCCACTGGTAGTGGATACCTTCCATATCCCCGTAGCAGCAAATCCTGCAGCAGGTGGCATATGTGACCAACCAGTCAGACATGCGCAGTCTTCAGTGACACTGGTTCTCTGACATCTGCAGGAACGACAGGCATTATCTATAGTCCCTGGGTCTAGTGAGGTGCTTACGAGAGACGGCTCGCTGTGGATCTTCAGGTGCATTCGCACCCCTTCATCTTGAGGGAGATACCAAGCCAGGTGCCTCTGCTGCTCTTTTCTTCTTCTTCTCTGGTTTCTGTAAGCCGTGAGGCATACCGCCAAATCACCAGGCTCCACGATCCTGATATTCTCCTCCTGCAGGGTTAGCACGGGTGTACTAAGAACCTCTCTTGATTAAATCTGAAGGCCCCTTCACACATGCAGGAAAGTCTAGTGGATGTCCAGTGTGTAGTGCGCTTCTTAGCTATTCAAAACCCAACCCACCTCCGCCCAACTCCACTTGACTGATTGGTGGCAGCTTCGGCCACAGTGCTCTCAGCTCAGGCGCAGGCATTCTCCTAACCCATAGCTTGAACCGTAATGGATACTGGTCCATGCCTTAATAAAAACATTGCAAGGAGCTGTGAGCGCCTCCACCAGTGGCTGCACCATGGCCACCTTTTGCAAGGGAATTGTACAACTTGCCCAGTTGGCCAATTGTTCTGCTACTTCTAAAATGCACATTAATTTGCAGTCTGCGCCTGAGAGGTGGAAGGTTCTGGAGCATTTGGTGGCACATTCATGCAGTTGTGCTGCTTTAGTGGGCAGAAAATCTTCAGAGGCCCAACTCCAAGCATGTCAATGGAGCTGCTGCTGAACAGTCTCAGCTGTGGACAAATGCTCACGTTTGACAAGCTTTTCCAAGTGGGTGGCCACATCCTTCACGACAACCACCGCACCACCAACCCCCCCCCCACCCCCCCCACCCCCACCATACCCCCACAATACCCCCTGTCCCCACCCAACCTCCCTGGCATGTGCTTGAGTATTTTCTTCAGCCTGTGCTGCCTTGCCCCCCAAACCCCCCACCCAGCTTTACCCGCACTGGAGCCCTTGCCCTGGCACCGCACTGAAAACCAGTCTGGAAAAAGCAACTTACCCATGCCCCCGGCATCCAACGGGCGATGCTTGTGAGCACTGCTTAAGGTCAGCGTGCACTTACCTCCGAGCTCCCCTCAAAGTTCAGGCCGACAGGTTCATGCATTTTTAAGGCAGTCATGAAGCACACCATTCTGAAGTCACGCATACGTGGGCATTATATTTGACGTGGGGGGATGATTCTGGCGAGCAAGGCTTATACTTAGATGCAAATGTATTAAAATGATGTTCCCGATATGCCATGGCGGGAAATGGGTGGAGCAGGTGATCTCAAACTGGTTTAGTGACAGCGTAAAACCAAATTTTAGCCTTCTCACCATACTGTCCCCCTCCCCTACCCGCCATCATGCCCGATGCCAATAGGGCTGGAAAATTCTAGCCCGAGTCTTTCAACAGTGATAGAAGATTATAGAGATAAACTTTCTTTTCAATTTTTTTAACTCACAATATGTTTTCACTTTTTTCTGATCTTTCCCCTTCAGGCATAAACCTTGCTGGGATGTCCAATTTCTTGCGCAGTAGCACTGGGCAGTAGTTGGGGAGGCCCTGCCCTGGGCTATGCTGATGCCTCCCGGCAGCTTGTTGAGCTCCTTGTCATTGCTGATGGTGAGAGGCAGGTGGTGGTTGATGATGCAGGTCTTCCTGTTGTTACGGGCCACATTGCCTGCCAGCTCCTGGATCTTGGCAATCAGCTCCTCAAGAACATCGGCCAGCTAGACAGGAGCTGTTAGGAAGGGAGTTCCAGGATTTTGACCCAGCGACAGTGAAGGAACAGTAATATAGTTGCAAGTCAGGATAGTGTGTGGCTTGGTGGGGAACAACTCATAAATAGTGGTGTTCCCATGCCTGTGCTGCCTTTGTCCTTCTAGGTGATAGAGGCTGCAGGTTTGGAAGATGCTGTCCTAAATAAAAGTTGCATTCCCTGTTTTCAGATTCCTTTTTCTGCACCTCAGGAAGTATGTATTTCCTGGGAGGAAGTACAGCACTAATTCATCAGAATGATACGTGGGCTTAAAGGATTAAATTGTGAGGAAAGGATTGCATAAATTTAATTTATATTCCCTTGAATATATAAAAGGATGAGGGGTGTTCTTATTGAGGTTTTTAAAATAACAATAGGATTTTCTAGGGTAGATTGAGAGAAACTGATTCCTCTGGTACCTCAATCATGAGGCACAATCTTAAAATTAGAGTCTGGCTTAGCTTTCACAGGATTGAAATCAGGGGCAGAAATTTTGGGCCCCACCAAGATTGGGAATGGAGGCAGATGGGTGCCAGCCAGCATCCCTGCTACCCAACCCTGTTTCTAGCGCCGGCGACTTTTGCCGAGGTGGGTTCAGGGATGGTAGGAGAGCCCACTCCAAAGAGGTAGGCAGCCAATTAGACTAATTAAGAGTATTCTTACTGATAGTTAAAAGAGGCTGACTAGGTTTTGCCCAACAGAATGGGTGACAGTTTAACTGCCTGGGGTGGCAGCACTCAGTGGCAGGCCAAAGCAATTGCACTCTAGGAAGGTTTACAGGCCCTCCCTAGCCTGCCTGGATGTAGGTGCAACCAAAGGAGCCCTGTAGAGGGATTCGCCAACATCCACCATGTCACCTCCCCCTCCCACCTTACTCATAGTGATTGCCTGACCTCTTTTTCTACTTTATGTTTGAATTAAAAAAAAAATTGGTAAGAAGGAAATTTCATGTTCAAGCCCTCTCAGTTACTTGCCCTTTACCGCAGCCTACTTCCCATCTCAAGCTGGAAGGCCTCTGATTGGTCCTTCAGCTTTGAGAGCCTATCTGCCACCTTTAATTGGAAAGGAAACCTGTCTCCACATCAATTAAGGGGATTCCCCAGTCCAAATCCCAAAGACTAACTGTTTGGCCCCAGGAACGAGACCTAGAAACAGACCCAACTCCTGTTTCCTCTCCCGGAGTGGAAGTGCAGCCCCAGGAGGAGGCACCTTTTCTCAAAAAAAGCATTCAGATTGAATGGCAGAGCATACTCAAGAGGTTGAATGGCCTAGTCCTGTTCCTATGCTTCTGAGGTTACCTCCAACTCTATACACTTCCTTTTTTATAATAATCTCTTGTGCAGAACCTTTTCAAATACTTTTAGGAAGCCCATATAGCCAACGTCAGTAGACCTTCCCTTACTTACCATATTAATGACCCCCGTTACATATCCATGCTGACTCATCTTGATCACCATCCACCATGAGAAGTTGCAGTAACTGGGAAAGAAAACCAGGAAATTCTCTGGGGTCCCAAGTACCTCTCTCCTGCTGCATTAGCATGTGGTGGACGTGGAAGAAACAGCCACCAATGATCCCATTAAAAGGGCAGGGGGGAATTCCAGTTCTGATTGTGCAGTAGTATTAGTATTCCTTGGTGCTCAAATTTTCCAACATCCTCTGCCATGATCCTGTACAATTTCAGGTGGGATTGTTAAAGACAATTGAACAGCAACACCCCCCGCGCCCCCCCCCCCCACCCCACCCACCACTCCACCTGTCTGTTATACTCCCTCTTAGCTGTAAGGCTAACTTTACACAAGTTAACTAATTAGGGTGTGAAAAATATATGGCTAGAAATTACTTCTGGCAAACAAATTTCAATGAATTTATATGACATTCCTCCATTTGATATTTTAATGCCAGTCTTAACCCATTTGTACATTTTAAATGGATTAATGTCTCAACTGAAAGAACAGACTAAAGAATGTCCAATGAATGATTAATTATTCTTCTGTTAATATCTCAACTTCCTCCTCCTTAACCTCATTCCCCCCCCATTCTCTCTCTCTCTCTCTCTCTCTCTGTCACATGGCTCCGATTTTCTATCCTCCTCCACTCCTGCTCCCCCCACATCATACCCCTACCTGCTTCCACCATCCCACTTATTGCTCCTGCAGAAGAGAAAGAAATGAGATAAGAATAGGTACGCAGCACCATAAGCACCTCTGGAGTTCAGTTGCAGCTTCTTTCTTTACAGTGGTGTATAGATCTATGGATTTTTAGTCACAAATAATTTTGCAAAACATTGGCCTAAGTGTACTGCTGCATGAAAAAAAATGGCCCAGCAATGACTAGAAAATATGTTTGCAACCAAACAGTGGATTGTATGCTCAACAAGCTTCAGAAGGTAGTAAATTGTTGCCCAGTAGTTAAGGAAATACTTCCTTGTATTTATGAAAAGCTTTCCGAATGCTTTGCACAGTTGGTGCAAACAAAGATTCCATGGTGTGCATGTAACAGCATGTAGCATTCAAGGATTTTCCTTGGATGGACTGTTCTTTCCCTGCTTATTGTGAGAGAACAATGAAGTAGAGGTCACCTTTGTGTTGTTGGAAGCTTCCCTGTTGAATGACACTAATTGGTAAATAGGGATATTAAAAACACAGTCTTACATTTAAAACATTCCAAATATGGGGTAATATAACTGTCACTTTAATCTTGTTAAAATCCTCTTCTTCTTGACATGTCACTACACCTTCTTTCACCACTGTTCCACGCAGGTTGTGGTTCAAGATTTAAAGACCTTCATATCTTCAGGGATGCAGTCAGTCGATAGAATTTGTTTGGCTGTGTCCCCAATTCTGCGTAAGGCCTTATAGCAGACAATATCAGTCCTGAGATGATTGAGACACAGCAGCAGGCCATGTTTCACTGGCCCCTGATGGAAGGGTTTCCTCCAGGTCAATAGACAAGTCGTGTGCTTTTGTCTGTAGGTGTGTTGACCAATCAGCCAGGTGGTGCCATGGGGATAAAGAGTGACTGGCAGTATGTTAAAACTGTCCCTTGACTTGAGTCTCCTTGTTGTTAGCTCTTTTCAGTTGAGGATGATGAGGGTCACCGGTCTGCTTTGTCTGCTCTGCTCTTACGTAACTAACTTCCTTAGGGAAAATGGGGTAATACGGGCAAACAGGTACAGATCGTTCAGTAGGTTACAGGCATTCTGCAATGGCTCTGCAAGCTGTGTTGAGAATGGTATCCAACTTCTTGGCAGGGGGAGAACATTCCCAGAATGGGCAGGCATATTCAGCTGCTGAGTAGCATAGGGCAAGTGGAGTTGTTCATAATGTTCTTGTTAGTTCCCCATTTAGACTTGGCCAACTTCCTTAAGATGTTGTTTCCAGCTGCCATCTTAACCTTTTCTTTGACAACATGATCTTTGAAGCTTAGAGTGTGAGCTGACATTACTCCAGGGTATACTTGCTCAAAGATGTGTGCCAGTGTTCTCCTATACCAATATATGTCAAGCCCTTGCTTATCTCTATTCCTAAAATTAAAACAACTGATCTGTGTCTTTTCAGGGTTGACCCACAAATGATTAATCACATCATAGTTGCTTAGCTCAGCTAATGAATCACAAAGGAACTTCACCACTTTATCAAAGGATTGGTCCTGAAATGCTAGACACAACTCATCAGCATAGAGGAAACTTCTGGTATATGGATGAATGGGCTGGTCATTGGTATAAACATTGAACAGGAAGGCTGTGAGAAAACCTTGAGGTAAGCAATTTCAGTCAATCTTTTGTCATATGGAATAACTTCCATACAGGATCTGATGAGTGATTGTGTCACATGCAGCAGATAAATCCATGAAGGCAGTACCTGGCATTATTCCTGTTTTGTTGCCATCCTCAATGAGTTGGGTGAGATTTAGGTTTTCCCTGGTCTGAAACATGCTTATTTAGAGATGAGACATTCATCTATAAAGGGGATCAAGAAATTTAGGATGAGTCTCTTGATCAGCTTGTAGCTGTGGCATAACAGGGAGCTATGAAGCTCTCTGGGCTGGCTGGGTCTTTGCCTAGCTTCAGATTTGCCACAATTCTCGCTCATCTCCACATCTTAGGAATTATGTTGATTATTGAGCAATTGTTGGACATATTGAGTAACCAAAATACATGCGCAGGTTCAAAGTGCTTGATTTCTTCAGATAAAATATCCTTTTCTTCTATCACTTTGATAACGAGTAACAACTTGCTCATGCTAGAGGGTTTTGTAAAGCCAGTATCTTCTGTAGATCTTGGGTTTTTTTCCTGCTCAGATGATGCTTTTTTCTAGCTGTTCAAGAGAATCCCATGAGTGACTTGATCTGCTGTCATCTTGTACAGTGGTATTGCTTTAGTGAAGTCACTTCCTAGCATCCTGATGGTTGTCCATGTTTTCTTGCTGGTATGTCACATATAAGACCATAAGACATAAGAGCAGAAGTGGGCCATTCAGCCCATCGAGTCTGCTCCTCCATTCAATGAGATCATGGCTGATCTCATAATCCTCAACTCCACTTCCCTGCCTTTTCCCATAATCCTTGATTCCCTACTGATTAAAAATCTGTCTACCTCAGCCTTGAATCTACTTAATGCCCCAGTCTCTACAGCCCTCTGCGGTAAAGAATTCCACCTCTGAGAGAAGATATTCCTTCTCATCTCTGTTTTAAGTGGGCGGCCCCTTATTCCAAGATTATGCCCTCTGGTCCTAGACTCTCCCACAAAGGGAAACAACCTCTCAGCATCTATCATGTCAAGCCCCCTAAGAATCTTATATGTTTCAATAAGAACGCCTCTCATTCTTCTAAACTCTGCGGACTCAATCAGTTCCTCCCACTTCTTTCATCTAACATGGCATCTACAAGTCTTTCTCCATCTTCCAGAGGTGAAAGTTAAAATTCTATAATACCATAAAACCTAAAACTGCTATTTTAATTTTACCATCTAGGAATGTCAAAAGATTGCTGCTCGTGGACAAGGGGTAACCCCTACATATAGGGCTGATGACATCCTTCAATAGCTCCACCATGCATGAGTAACAGAAGCAAAATCACAGTTGGGGGATCATCAGGTATACAATTGACACTTTGAAGTAAAGGTTCGAGTCCCTTGATTGCTCTGAGGGCTCCATACGATATGGCCCAGCCAAAGCGGGTTGTGTTGTTGTAGTTTGCTGCATTCTGCACCGCCTACCAATGCAAAGAGGACTAGGGGAGGTGCTGCAACAAGAAGAGTGTCATCAGATAAAGAATTACATGGAGGCAAGGCAGAACTCCAAGGAGGAGCCATCTTAGCGCATTGCAGCTGGCGCGGCCGGAGAGCAATTGATAGAGTAGGCTTTTTGCGATTTCCTCAATCCTTTTGCCAAAATGTAAACTGATCAATTTGTTACAAAGCCATTTTAAATCAGAAGAATAATTTTGCTCCATTTTAGAATGGCACAACTAATGTTGCAAAATAGAAATGGCTACCATATCAATCAGTTTAGTCAATCCTTTGGTGATGAGGTATCAGTGAAACTGACATATTATTTTGGGGAAAGAACAATATCCCTCAACTTTTACAAATGTTGAATTAACCTTACAATTATTAGTCTGCCATGCATCACTAATATATATTTAAAGCAAATATTATATTAAATGTATGATTTGAAGGGTACAATTTTTATCACATATATCCTATTGCTGAAAGTGAAGATTAAAAAGGTGTTTATAATGATTGGCACCTTTCAAATCTCCAATCTAGAGTAATAGTTATTAGAGTCAGTAAAGTAGTTTTCAAATTACTGCTGCTTTGCTTCAGACAACATGCTGCTATAATAGCTCCTAACAGAGAACCAAGGAGCTGCTGTTAATAGCTAGTACCTTTGATTCTACTGACCATCATTCCATCCGCACTCCAGTTTGCATGAATACCAATTATCCTAGCAACAGCTATGAGTCTTTTATCCTTTCGCAGTTATGTACTGGGCAAGATTAGGGAAGAAAAAATAAGCTGCGGATGACTGCTCTTAAGACATTAACTTACAGATCTCAGTGTGTGTGCCTTTCTAGCCAGCAGCACTTTTTCTTCAATGGTTGACAGATGCTGTGATCTGGTATCTGTCTCCAGGACCAACAATAAGAAGCTGCAGTGAGTCTCCCAAGCTATAAGGATGGTCAAAAAGCACATGTTTGAAATTTTTGATAGTTATGCTTCACAAAATGCAAATCACACTCCAACTCCAGCAAGGTCTGTGAATATTTTATTCCTTTTTTCATCCCTGCACAGCATGGTGAAAGAATGGGTTTACAAAATACAATACCATGACACAGTGATGATGCAAGGTGCATAGATGCCTACATTAGAGCATTGCTAAACAGTTGAAAATATATATAACATGATAAAAAATGATTGATTATTGCTATTAATTACATAATGTAGCCAATATTTTATAGTAGAACAGTAGAGAATTTACTACATAAATGATTAAAGCAATCGTATGACATTCCTTAGATGATATTTTAATAGAAATGTTAAACCATTTAAAATAAACTGGTAAAATAGCAGACAGAGGAATCATATACTAATGTGTTCTGTAGTGGTCTACTATTATTAGCACCAATAATTTCTAAGCTAGTTTTTAAAAAATTCATGTCTGTCATAATAACTCCTTGGATTCAGTGGTATCAGTTGCCTGCATAAGTGATCTGAATAACTTACATACTGCCTCGTATCAACTTGTATCACAAAATTAAGCTGTTTTAATGCAAAATAAGCTGGACAATAGGTATGATCAGAATCACTAAGTTGAACTTAAATAAAATCATCTCCCTACACCCTCTTTTAAAACCCAGGCAGAACCTCTTTCCCTACTGTCTCTTGTCTTTTCAATCTTTAACACAACACTTCACTGCCTGCCCTGCCTGACATTTTTGTCAATGATTTTTTTCTTAAAAGCTCAACTCCAGTGCTTATCTTTCCTGCTTCCCTCCACTGTGTCCTCCCCTCACCCTTTATCCACCTCCAGCACACCGCCATAATCCACCAGCCTAATGTGGCCAGGACTCCTGCAAAATTCAAGTGAGTAGGGTTGTTGCAACAGTAACAAGCATGTGAACAATTGCTTCAATGTCAAATTATCTTTCATTGTCTTCAGATTGTGAGGTTTAGAGGCCCCATCTAAAATCTCACATGCACCTGCTAGACCTGCTGTCCCATGAATTTAACCCCTTTAAAGCAAGTTTTAACTTCAAAGCACATTTTTAAAAATTCGGTGGAGGAATTATAAAATAAATCCAGAGTTATTATGTAAATATATACACAAATCACAAGTTCTTGTTACTGCACTGCAATGATTTTGCCTCATCTCAAAGTTGTCACTCCGCAAGAGGATTTTCCATACACAGTATGGAAAGGGTGCTGATATTTTATTGTAAAGAATGGCATGATAGTAATGAACCATGAATATATACAACCTAACCTGTTCAAGCAGGCTGTTAATATTTTGATCTGGCTTTCATGCATGGACATTTTCAGCATTAGTCACTGGATAATAATGAGGAACAGGATATCTGCTTTTTGTCTTTTCCTCCCTAAATTACAGGTGCTGAGATCAAGTTTAACACTGTTATTACGACTCAGCTAAGGTCCAGCCAACTCAGCAGAAACTAGGTGAAAACTTCTTATAACTTACCCCTTTCACCTAGTTTTTAGTCTCTTCAGATTTTCCATGTATTTATAGAATTTATGAAGACTGTTAAAGGCATATAAAGCAAAAATATTTATATTTATTTACATGAAAGGTTTAAAAATTGCCTTTATGGAGTCACAGACTTACATTCCAAATAGTACTGATTTACTATATCCATTTTTAAAATAATTTCCTGCTACAGCTACCAGTGAAACATTTTACTACTAATGTGTTTATTTGCACTTCTAATTATCAGGTGTTGGCATTTTAAGTCCATGGCATAAAACACAGCCTCAATTTCTGAAAATAAGTTCCAGTGTGACAGGATCAAAACCACCTGTCATCAAAATGAAACTAATGTGCACTTTGGGAATAATTTTTATATTGTCTATGATCACTAGTGACATCAAAGAAAAGCAATTTATAGGCTCTGATTCTTTAAAACACTGATTGATGTATGAAGATAGGTAGTGTGTATGTGTGAATACTGTTAATAGCCATATTATTGAAATATCTCATTGCAGCTATATAAAGGTACTTAAAAACATATAAAATTTACTGGAATACTATTTCATGAAAATGAAACCAAAACAGAAAATGCTGGAAAAACTCAGCAGGTCTAACAGCATCTGTGGAGAGAAAAAAAAATAGAGTTAACCTTTCAAGTCCATATGGCTCTTCTTCAGAGCTCTTCTTCAGAGATGCTGTTAGACCTGCTGAGTTTTTCCAGCATTTTCTGTTTTTGTTTCAGGTTTCCAGCATCTGTAGTATTTTGCTTTTACCTTCATGAAAATGACTCTGACTGCTAACCATGGTGTAATTGGGAACACCCAGTATATTATGACATACTAGAGGAGGAGATGTTTTTTATTTATAACGCTCCTGTTCATCCAGACAATTGCTTTAAACTCTACCATTGAGTGGTAATTACCTTCCCAACAAGCCTTTTTGATCATTCAGAGCTTCATTCTTCTCTGCTATTACTCTTATTCTTTTGGAATTCGCCAAAGGGATACACCTGCCACAACCAGTTGTTTCATTCAAACTAACCTTTGAGTGTTAAATACATGCTGAATAAGGGTGGAATTAAATCTTGCAGAGGAAAATATATTCCATTGTGCAGTCTTTACCAATTTAAAAATACCAACATTGTTTTACCATGCCAGTTTTCTGATAAAAGACTATCATACTGTAAGGGAGGGTTTGAGTGGAAAGGACCAGACACACAAGAGAAGGCAGTGGTAATTAACTTCCCAGCAAGCTTCTTTGATCAATCTGAGCTCCATTCTTCTCTGCTTTTACTCTCATTCTTTTTGGAATTCATCAAAGGGATGCACCTGCCACCACTGGTTGTTTTATTCAAAATTGTCATCCTGTTCTCTGTAATTTAAAAAATATTGTCCTCGTAAAGATTTTTGTTTAGTGCAAAGAAGCTGGCAGTGAATTTATATTATACATATTGAAAAATAATAGTGCATATTGTACATAATTAAATAATTTAGTTAACATAGATAAATTAATAACTATGCATCAAAGTTACTCATGATTAATGTATTTTTGTATACCTGTAGTATCTACTTAAAGGTCATTAATAACATTACAAAAAATAATTGTGTAAGGGCTGTTCAATGGAATTTAACATGATGATTGTAATGTAGTTTTGGTAATTTGATAATATTTTAAACAACTGAACTACAAACCATTTTTGACTATTGTATTATATGTGCCCTTTCCCTCTAATGTTACCCCTCCTTGCCCTTTTAAAGCCTGCAAAACCACAGTTACTTTATGTTAAGAGTAATTCTTGGTTGCAAAGCATTTTTGGGATATCCCAAGAATGTGATAAGATGCATGTCTCTTCTTTAGGAGATTAATGTTCTTAAACCAACCTAGCATTAACTACACTGAATAACAAAAACAACTTGCATTTACATAGTGTGTTTAATATCCCAAGACACCTCATTGATTGATGGGGAAAATAGATAAATAACACCAACAATTTATATGTTTAATATTGTCATGCCCAGTGAAGGCAGGTCCTATTCATAACTTTAAACATGGACTGGGTTCAGTATATACTCTTCTGGAACTGTCTTTTATTTAAAAATGGACATAACAAGACTATTAAGATAGCTGCTGAAGATCAGGTGATTTCTGCAATGTCTACACAGACTGCTTCAAGTTTCCAGAATGTTCCTCCTTGAATGCCTGTGGGTGGAGTGTTCCCTTTTGAATGGATCTATCAAGTTGAAAACTATCTGTGGAATTTACGCTTGCTATTGTTTGTGGATTTACCAAAAACACAAGTCTGGACTCCATATCTCCCAGTTTGAACCTTAGGAGGAAAGCAAGGTAAGTGTGAATAACTCATCCATTACTGCATTGTGTAGCAATGGTTTTGTACTTCAAGGTCATTCTGGATTGACAATAGAAGTTGATCATGTGACCAAAACTGTCTTCAGGTATTGAATTGTACTTATCTCATGGGTCAGAGGGAAACTCAGGCAGTCAATGCAACACCAGCTGCAGGACATCAGCAGCAGAACAGACCCACACCTTTTAAAACCTGGAGACTGTTACATCTAAAAAATCTCTATTCCAATTCTCTGATCCCTATTCCAAGCCCACCTGTGAAGAAACTTGATCTCCTGGTAAGAAGAAACTACAGGTGACTAACTTTGTGACCTGCTGAACATCCAATTCTTCGAGGGAATCCTACAATAATCCTCGATATATGACTACACTTACTGAAACCACCTAACTACCCTTTCAGAGTGAAAATGTCGCTTTTGCTAGGCCGCAACTACTGTTCTTCCTTTGACAAGCTAAGCACAAAAAGTATAAACTATTCTTTTGTTTATAACTTGTAAAAGTGCACTATTCTCTCAAACTATATCTTTCTCCTGTGTGTGTGAGTTTGTGTGTTTGCATGAGTGATGTCACATTTAGACTTTTAGGCTAGATGCATGAATAAATAATCCTCTTTATTTAAAACTGCGAAAGCTTTCTGCAATTATTTAAATTGGCCACACACTCCAGGAGCTAAGAAATACACACATCTTCCTCTCCCAAACCACAATGGTTATGGAAAGTAAGGGAAAGGGTACAATGGTTTCAATTCTCTCCATACCCTGTCCATAACAATGTATTAAAATGTCCCAAGGCATTTCACAGGAGTATTATAAAACATAATATGACACTGAACCAGTAAGGAGATACTAGGTCAGATAACCAAAAGTTTGGTTGAAGAGGTAGTTTTTAAGGAGTGTCTAAAAGAAGGAAAGCAAGGCAGAGAGGGGTGGGAAGATATCCCAGAGCTTAGGACCTAGGCAACTGAGGCATGGACACTAATGGTGAAGTGTTTAAAAGCAGGAATGTACAATTTATACTTTATGGGAAGAGGGTGCTGATTGGTTTACAAGTGGACTCTGATTGGTAGAGGCGTTGTACCCTCTTTTCATATAGTATAAATTGTTATTCCCTTTCCATTTTGTATTCTTGCGAGAAGAAAAAGTTTGACAAAAAATGTCTTTTTTTCAGCAATATTCAAGTTTTGTATTACCAAATGATTCTTAGATCAGAATTAAAGGAGTGCAGATATCTTGGAGGGTTGTGGGTCTGGAGGAGATATGGAGGGAGCAGACCATAGAGGGATTTGAAAACAAAGATAAGAATTTTAAAATCAAGAATTTGGGAGCTGATGTTGCTCAGTGTGTACAGGGTGGTAGGTGAATGGGACTTGGTGTGAGTTAAGACATGGGCAGCAGAGATTTATATGGCCTCAAATTTACAGAAGGTAGAATGTGGATGGCCAGACAGGACTACAGTGGAATAGTTAAATCTAGAGGGAAATAAAGGCATGAACGAGGGTTTCAGCAGAAAATGAGCTGAGTTAGGGGGTGAAGTCTGGCGGTGATACTGAGGTAGAAGTAGGTGGTCTTAGAGGTGGCACAAATGTATGGTTGGAAGCTCATCTTAGCGTCAAATAGAACACCAAGGTTTTGAACAGACTTGTGTAATCTCAGACAAAATTGGTAGCTAGGGAATGGATTTTCAATCAGAGACCAAAACAATGGATCCAGTCTTCTCAATACTTAGTTAGAGGAAATTTCTGCTCAACCAGTACAAGATGTCAGAAAAGCAGTTTGATAATTTAGCAACAGTGGTGGAAAGGAACATACACATATGAAAAGGCAGCGGTAATTAATTTCCCAGCAAGCTTCTTTGATCAATCTGAGCTCCATTTTTCTCTGCTTTTACTCTCATTCTTTTTGGAATTGATCAAAGGGGTGCACCTGTCACAACTGGTGGTGGTTATTAGGTACAGCCAGGTGCTGTCAGTGAACATGGGAAAACTAATGCTATTCTTTCAGATAATGTTGCCAAGTGGCAGCATGTAGGTGAGAAATAGTAGAGGGCAAGGATAGATACTTGGGGGACACCAGAGGTAGCCGTGCAGATGCAGGAAAATAAGCCATTGCAAGTGATACTATAGCTATGATTAGACATAAAGGATGGAAGCATGTGAGAACAGTCTCACCCAACAGGCCAAGAGTGGAGAGCCATTGGAGGAGGACGGTGTAGTCACCTGTGTCAAAAGCTGCTGACAAGGTCAAGAAGGATGAGGAGAAAAAAGTTTACTTTTGTCACAATCACATATTGTATCATAAGAATAACTAAAATAAAAGGAATAAAGTGATAAATCCTGAACTGAGATGGAACAGTTAGGAGAGATGATTGAGAAGGTACATTTTGAGAAGTTTTCTTGAGATGGAGAGAAAGGCGAACAGGCAAAACAATTTAGGGAAGGAGTTCCACAGGGTGGAGTTGAGACAGTTGGTAGTTATGAAGTGCTAAGTGAAGGGGGAAGGTGTTCACAAGCCAAAGTTCAAGAACCAAGTACTAATGAAGGGAATAAGATCACCAAATTAAAATGAATGAGACCATAGAAGAGCTTGCACACAAGAATAAGGATTTTAAATGAAATATTTTGGCATGTGGATAAATGATTATTGGGCAATTGGGAGAAAACATTCTGTTGATAAAGAGCAGAGCTGTGATTGATATTCTGAGGTCAGTGGAACAGGGTGGTGGAAGAGATATTAGTAATAAGGAGGAGGTTAGAGAAGGTAGCCCTAAGAAGCAAGCAGGATGGAAGTTGGATTGAAGAGGTTTGGCAAGGAGTTATAGGGAAGATGAATATTAAGTTAGAGGTGACAACACATTAGAGGACTTTAGAGTCAAAAGGAAGATTAAAGATGGGATAATAGAGAGAATGGCTGATCAATAGTTGGCTTTATGAGGAGAAGGATGATGACAATAGCTTTGAAGGTGAGAGGGCGGTGCCAGATTAAAAGGAGCAATTACAATGCTGGCAATCATGAAGGTTAAGAGGAAGAAAATAATACCCTTAAATAACAAGGTCAAAAGTCAAATAGGATGTGTTCTAACGCTGTAACTCAAATGAGGGATTCTAATGATATCAGAAACTAATATAGCAGAAAGGTTATTTTGAATAGTTTAAAAGGTGGGCAAAACTCCAAGAGTTTCTGAGCCCATGTTACTCATTCTCAAATTTTTTACACCATATTTACCCGGATGGCTGTTCTAAAATAAATGTTGGGCTGTACATTGTGTAAGTTACCTCATAATTTGTGTTGACCTTTTTGTTATTGTACATGTTTATTTCAGTGGTCTGTTAGGAGCCTATATTGAAAGGGGATGGGGATGAGGAGAGGTAACAACAGTTATTGATTAAAATAAAACATTTCTACTATCAATGTCGAAATGCGAACATTTATCGAATTTTATCGAATGTGTTTCAGATGGTATTTTCTATATTAGGTATATTAGGTGCTAGATCCTAACTGTGAATGTCTATTTTTTCTGTTAATCTCAGTCTGTTGGAGTTATCCACAATTTTAGATGATTATGAGAAAAAAACTTTCCGTGTTTCGGTTGGTACTTTGAAAGTTCCTACAATTCCTGGTATATAATCAATAAATTTGCTGACAGCCTGTCCCTTTGTTCTGAGCCGCCTCCCTACGGGTGCTGCAAGATTGGGCAGGGCAATACCAGAACCCATTCTTCCAGGGATACAGGTTGTGACCTGCGTTTTAAGGATAGTCATCTCCTATTGCATGGTTAATTTACTGTCTCTTGAGAAGATTCTATCTCACAAAAGAATCTTTTCTCACCGAACCCAGCGTGACGTTGAGAATCGTGTGGTTTTTGTGGATTGCCCCAAATTTAGGTCTCTGAAAGGAGGCTCCGAGTGTATTTCCGGTGGCCTGGACGCGATGTGAGAGAGTAGATGAGCTGAAAACATCCTGTTACTGTCCAGTCGCATCCAGTGATCCTGCAGCCGGCATACCGAGTGCCCGAACGGGATGGCAACATTATAGACCGCCAGCATTCAACGCAATGGCTGTGGACGGTAAGTCAGGCACAAAGAAAGGATGCAGAGCTCGTTCTGTTTGTATTTTGCTTGCGAAAGGAACTGTAACATTGATATGTGAAGATAAGATAATAGCGGTGACAGACACAATGCCTCTCACCCTCCAACGTACTCATTATTGTGCCGATTTGATATTGATTTTTTGATGCACAGATCGTGTTCTGGCAATATTTGGAGACTGAAGTGTGCAGCTGTTTCCAGCTGTTCTGTTCCCGGTCTTGATTCATCAGGTCCTCTAACATAGTTTGAGTTTTAACATCAGCTATTAATAAATCCTGTAGTAAAGTGGCTATCCGGACAGGGTGACATAAATATTCTCATACTCTATCACCTTTTCTTCTGTTGTTTCCCGTAGCTCTAAAGCTTTCTACCTTAGGTCTCTTTAGCTTGTCACGTTTCTGTGTGGACTGTGAGTCGGTTGTGAATTATTGGAGCAAATGGCACATTAATACAATTGTTTAACATCAGGAGGTAGTTAATTGTAATCTCATCTACCTCTGTTTAAGGACCGACGTCGCCTTGTTCAGTCAATAAAATATATTGAGATCGGTCCTACATTTGATCATTCATATAGTTCCATTTGCTAATTTACTATGACTTGCGATGCTTAATTAAAATGTCTCGAATGAGTCGCAATTGTGTATCGAAATGTCTAACCAGGTTTGAATAAACTCAAATTAACTGTTATTGCAACCATTTATCATCATGAGAAAATTATCTTCCGCCACCTCCCCTGCCAGAAACCAAAAAGGAGGTAAATCTGAGGACCTTAAATGTAAAATGACCAGGGCATCAAACTGGTAGTGAGCCTAAAGAAATTTACTTGCTTGGTTCCTGGTTTCACTCTCTCCATCAAGGGAAGGGAAATGTTACGAATTACCCCGAGCCTCGTCTATTCTATCAAAACGTTTCAATGAGCTGAAATAATTGTAAGATTGAAGTTGCGCTCATTTTTAGCTGAACTTGCTGGCTTTTGAATTCTGTGGAAGCATGCAAGCCTCAAAATTGTTACATTGTTAATAGAAAAAAATCTTGGTTAGACATTGCTGTACATTAACCTTCGTTTTTCAGTATTAAGAACTTACAAATCAATTATTTTATTAGCTGGGATGGTTTAGAACTTTGACTATATTGAAAATCTCAAAGGATGGTTAGTTAATGGCAATGAGCTTTCATTATTCATCACACTGGATAATCTAGAATTTATAAATATGAACTTAAATTACTTTGCATATGTTTATTTATAGTAATTAGTTTAAGAAGATTTTCCCTTGTGTCTCACTATTTTCTTCAGATTATGTTTTAGATAACATATGAAAAGCTTGCACTCCCAGGTCTTGTGTATACTGATACTAAGGCCAAATTAAAAGATTGTCTTCTTGCTTCCTCGTTACTTTTTCGTGCTTGTAAGGTTGCTTTAGAATAATGGAGAAAAATTCTAGTTCACTGGCATAATCCTTAGAACATCTCTAGGCAAATAAACTGATTAATCCATAGAGAAAATCAGCCTACAAAATATCAGCTTGTTTATCCTTTCAATCTATTCCAAGGCATCAATGGTGGTTTAGTAAGCTTTGGATGAGAGAATGGATCAATAATGAATTCCACATGAAGTACAGATAACAGCTAACAATGTACTTAGGCTGTGTTACTAATCAGGGTATTGATATACTATTTCAAAAATAATTCAATTTTTAAAGTTTTTATTTTGAAAGAAAATGAATAGAGCAATGCAGAATTGAAATGAATTCTGGGAATATGATTTCCATAATCTGTCAGTGTCGATGACAAATGGATTAATGAATATTGTCCCTGTCAGTTGAAAAGGTAGAGTTGTTATTAAAGTTAACTTCCTAAATTGAAATTTTTGAAAATGTTTGCACTTATGATTTCTAAAAAAAAAATTCTGTATAAAGTTTAGCTTCACGTGTGGGATAGTCTGTTGCCATATTGAAGAATCTAATAAAGTCATTTGCCTTCTCAGTATTCATGGTTTAAGGCAGTAAATGAATCTAATGTAATAGATGGAATTGCCAGAGAAACATAATTGAACTTGCTGCATGGATGTCCTGAATTAGAAGGTGTGATTTGAATGTAAAGATGCAGGTTGGATTCCAATTGTTAATTGTTGAGTATGGCTGCTGCCAGGAGCCAGACCTGGAACAAATGCCTGTGAAATGAATTTTATTGAAAGGGATACGTGCTGCTTGCAAATACTGATACACAGCTGGAATATAAATGTAATCAGCTCAAGACTATAAGATGCAGTGCTTGGTGACCCAATCCATTTGCACTTCCCTAATTGCGCTGGTGGTTGGGTGGAGGTGGGTAGGTGGTAGTACGGCAAGTAGGGATGAGGGATGCATGTAAATTAAAGCATTTTGAAAAGTCAAACTACAACTCTGGTTTAACATATTAAGCAGTCATGTTTTAGTAAAATATATGTTTTGTTTTAATTATTTTAAAACAAAACAAACAGTGATGGTAAATTTACAATGTTTCTCTGTAAATACAAATGCTGAACTGAATATTTTAGCTGGTACTCCTTCATAGCAGCTCATCTTAAATGATGCTCAACAATTAAAATTAATAACATCACTCTCATGTCAATTTCTTAACAAAGACAAAATGCCTGTTGTTTTCATTTTGTGTATACTTGCACATCAATTGTCATAGTTTCCTTACAGACTAAAATATTTTACTCAGTTTTATATGTATAAAACTACACTGAAAGTGAGAACATAAAGTGGATGATTTGTGGGAGCTGTTCAATTATTTGCACTATTGAGTTAAAAGTAACAATAATCTTTAATGTTAAAGTTATTATCAATCTGCACCTATTAAAAATGAAATAATCACAATAAAGGAAAACTATTTATTGCTTTGTAGGTCCAATTTAACCCATGTGTATTATTGCTGGACAGATTGCTGATCTATATTCTGAAAACTATTGAACAATAATACAGAAAATGAAAATAAATCTCCCCATCATTTCCTTTTAAAATGTGATTTGAGTATCAAAGTTAGACTTGATACAATTATAACATTTGAATTATAGAACTCAAACTCATATTCCTAACTCAGAAATGTATATTCTTCACAAACCAGACTGCACATTTTCCATGGGAAGAAAGGAGGGAATTCATGCTTACTGACTAACATCAGTGTGCCTAGATAAAAGAAAGAATAAACAACGTATGAATACTAAAGAAAAACGATTATGTAAATTGACCAGAAGTAATGGAACTGGATAAGGAAGTAGAATTTGCTCAGCTTGATTGAACATAACCGCTGTAAAATAAAAAATCACTTGGTACGAGCAGGCCTCCAGTATATTTGAGAATGTGAACTGGCTAGTCTTTTAAATTTGCTTCCTAATAGTCTTCTCATGCGCATTTGTGGGAAGTTGTTTCAAAAATGTATTGTCAGACATGGTAAATTCCTGGGATAATGTGACCTGAGCATTCCCTCTCAATTCCATTTACACTACAGCTACTGGTCTCAGACTGTGGAATACAGTCAGGCAGTACCCTATTTATACTGTCTGTCTGCATGCCCAATTGTCCTGTCCAGAAGTTTGCTATATGTTAGAGAGCTCCTCTTCTAGCAACCAAATTTTAATGTTTAAATAATACAAATGGGAGGAGCACTCTTTCTAACATCAGCTAGTTGTCCAACAGTTCCTCCAAGGCAATTATAAATCAAATTTGACACTGCATTGGAGTTACACTCTATGATGTGTCCAGTTCAAGTCCTGAGATGTTTTCTCTCTATTTCCCACTCTCTCCCAGTAATTCTCACACTGTTTCTCATTGGAATCAGGACTGATACTGACTTTGTATTAATGTTGCAAATTTATTGTTTGTGTAAAGGAAACACTGCTTTTGCTATGTTAAACTTGTCAGTATTAATGTCACCTTAAATACGGACATGCCAGTTGCCCCTTACTAAATGCTAAACCCAGAGCCTTGCATGTTGGAAAACTATCTTAATGCAGATCTTGGATTGCTTGTTTAGCTTGCATTTAGTAGAATGCTGTACATTAAAAATAAATCTAATATCTTTCAAAGAGAATGGTAAGATGATGGGGTTGCCTCATTGCATGTCTATAAACACACAGGAATATAGTTTCCATGGTGACAATATCCTTTAAGGGTCCTTACCAAATAATAACAATGAAGAAGACAGTTCAATAATGAAGCAGAAATGCTTATAAATAATTGCCCCAAATGCAAAATATATGCTAACTACAAGTTTTAATAATTAAAATTTTAACTGTACACGCCTTTACATTGTATGAGCACTTTTAAATCGCTTCTTGGACTTCTCCCTGGTGTCACATTGGGTGGAACTTAATGTGCCCTTTGGGAGGGGGCTGGGAGGTGTGGGAGGGGGGTTGTATGGAGTTAGGGGGGGGGTGGTTGTGTATAATGGGGTGGGAAGGCTTGGGGTGAAGAGGCTATTGCATTCCCGACTCCCCCCTATTAGGGATGGGAAGTGTTAAATATGGCCTTCCCACCTGGAGGTCAATTGAGGGCTTTAAGGGGTCACTTATGGGCCTCACCCCACAGTTGCTGGTATTCAACCAGTGACTGGAGGGTGAGGAGTTCATGCCATGTTGGCAAGCTGCTGGGTATACCCTGGCAGGGGTGCCTCCAATCTGGTGAGGAGGTCCCTCCTGTTCATGCACAATCGGAGGGATACGCTGGTGGCAAGGGCTGGCCCTTGGGAAGATCCCCTCTGCCCTTTATACTGACACCCCAGCACCCCCCTCGCCATGGGCTGCCAAACTGATCTGATGAGCCCACTACACTTAACTCTGTTTCAGTGCTCCAGCAATGATCCTCCTCCTGAAGCCTACTGCAGTACCAGCAATAGCCACCATTCTCAATGGAGTGGCTGATGCTGAAGAGCTGCCAGCCTCTGATTGGCTGATAGCTCTCGGAGGCGGGATCCTTGACTTCAAAATCCCTGGAACTCTGCTGACAGGCAGCAGATTGCCTGATTGGGTTTTAATCTCATTGAGGCTCCCGGAAATGGCTGCAGCACAGTTGCCACCAGCTCTCCAGCCAATGGAAGGGCCCACTGCTGTAATCATTAAATTCTGAGCTTTGAATTTTTACCAAGCCCCTGACATTTCTGTGTTCAACTCAACATTATCGGTTGTAACCTTTCATACAAAAAAAGCCGAGTATTTTAGTTGATAAAAGGGAAGTACAGGTGTGGATCATTAAGCCTTAATAATAATTTTAAAAATTGGTATTGAGCTTTTAGAATTTTAGAAAGGTGCTAATAGGAAGGTGAATCTTTATTGTTCAAAATCATGAAAATATAATCATAATATTATTATAATTTATTGTAAAAGTAGGTTAATAGTAGGGTTTGTCTTTGTTTCTGTGTCTGTGTGTTTTAATTGAATTGCAGGCAGCTGATCTGGGTGCTTTGATGTATCAGAAGAGAAACTAGGTTTGAAATGCTAAATACGTAAACATAGCTGAAGTTTTAGAATGTGAGGTGTGAGGAACATTTGCATTTTCAGATAAACCAGAGTAGTGAATTTCAAAGAGATGGTAAGATGTTACACCTAGCCAACAGAGGCTAAGCCAAACAGTATGTTTATTTTTTCCCCCAAATTACTGATAATATGAGTACTATGAAAGATTTATATTATGAAAGAAGTAAAGTTGCAAAGATATATTGGAACAATGGGATTTACATTAAAAAGGGAGGGACATGTACAAAGCATCTGAGGTTATGGGTAAGAAGAAGGCATTCTAAGATGCAACAAGTGTGACAATCCTTCAGCCTCCAAGTACCAAGCTGCTGTCTCCAGGAACAGACGCTAAGAGAATTTATTTTAAATATCACTGTCCAGGGTATTGTGTGCTTTGCCTGGGTCTGTTGAAATCTATGGTGTGTTACTGCTGCCTTAACAGAGGTGTAACTGGGAACTAGATTAATGAGGGATTTAGTAATTATTATAGTAATAATTTGTAGACCTATGTGTGTGCTTAAAATCATTTATTTTATTAATAAATGTTTAATGTAGTTTTGTAAAAAAACTCTAAGACTCAGTGGTCTTATTACTGAATTCAAGGTACGCATCTCAAAATAAAAATACAAATTGCAGAACAGATGTGGCAGCTGTTTCAAGTTTCCCTCTGTACCATAACAAACAAATAGTTGGAAGCTTTCCTGTTAATAATTGGTTGTATTGAACTTATAAGGCTGAAATATTCCCCCTGTTGCGGGGGAGGTTGATGGGCGGGTGCGTACAGGCGCGCTTCTGATTGGTGCCCCCGATCGGAGGCGTGCCGCATTTTAAGTGGGTGTGCCTCAGCATGACGTCTGCACAGAAGCGCTATGCGCTCTCTGTGTGGGCAGGGATTGGAATCCCAAAAACGAAAGAGCGCACACATCTCTCTGAGGCTAAGTGCTGCTTCAGGGCGATTGGCTCTAAATGTGAAATAGACAAAGATAGAAAAATAAAATTTCCCTTACATGTCCCCTCATGTGACAGTGTGACAATGTCACATGAGTTGGAACATGTCCATAATTTTCACAAAACCTTTACTTAAATTTTTTAAAGCCTACATGAAACCTCATCCCGTCCGTGGATGAGGATTCATGTTTTTTCTAGTTCCCACCGGGACTCCTGGCCTGCCCGCCAACCTTAAGGTTGGCCATTGATAGGTGTGCAGCTGATTTTGCTGCGCTCCTGTCTTCCTGAAAATTTAAATCGGATGCAGTGACACCGGGAGTTCCCCCTGACATCAACGCGCGTTATTTTACGTGTCGGTGAGCAGGCCCTGCCCCCGCTCGCTGACTTGTAAAATTCTGCACATAGTTGTTTTCAGGGCACATAAAGCAAAATTGTTACTGCCCGTTAAACAAGATCATTATAGCAAACCAGTCAATAATCTCAAAATATTTCGGATAGGATGTCTGATACTTGCATGGTTTTATTTTGCCAAATGTATGTACATTTTCTAAATACATTCACAATTTTCCAAGTATCAAATAGGCTTTTAATAAATGGAATGTTAGAAAACAAAATTATATCTAACATATGAAATTGTTGAATTTTTGCAGCACAGAATTTTGTTCTACTCTTTCACGAGAAAACTATTTATGTCTGTCCAAAATATAAAGCTGCTCAATCCCTCAAATGATAGCTTTTTTATGTAGCTGATTAGACACAGGTTTTGAGTAGATTTTTTTGAGTAGTTAGGTTTGTATTTTTTTATTTTGTGTATTTCCTAATCCTAACTATATTGACTGCACAATATTTATATCCACTGAGCATAGAACTGCATACATAGAACTCCAAAACACAGAAAATCTAACAGCCTGCAGATGAGGATCTAATGAAACTATTTTGTTGTGTTTTCGTGGCATATTTGCCAATAGCTTAGGATATCTGGGCCTCAAAATTTGATACCATTATACCTGCTTTTCATGGCAGACAGGAAATGTATGTTTGTTACAAAGATTGCTGACTGCCACACTGGTAGAGGCACAAATTTGGTGCCCAGGGCCTGAGCTTGAAAAAGTCCTTTTGCATATTCAACTAGGGGACCTAACAACTGTTTGAAACTGTCCCTGTAATATTGGTTCAGCCCAGCCAACACTGGGTCTGGCTGCCTAACAGCCAGTTCTTAAATGGATTGGTGCAGGCCACCAACAAAAAGGTAATTTTGTTAAAAATGCTTACCTGAATGGGGAGCCGTCCCTGATTGGCACCACTACCCTCCCTTACCCTGGCCATTGCTTGCTTCATCCCTGACTCACAGTCTCCTAACTTCAGCCTTTGCTCCCTCTCTCCTGGTCATTCCCTACCCTCCACCTTTCCCTGTCGCTCCTCTCCCAGTTTCCCCTCTCTTGGTCACCGTTAAGGATTTATCTGAGGGCAACTTTTGCAACACAGCGGCCCGACCTCTGAGGCCTCTTCTCTGGCGAGCTGCAGGAAATGCCACTTAGATGTCTGCACCTCATAACTGATTAAAATAAGGCTCGATATTAGGTGCACCTCAGGTCCATCCATTCAGGCACAAGGATCATTGCTTGTGTCCCCTAGCCCTGTGTGAATGTTTTTGAGTATAAAAGAATATTCATCATCCCAGAATGCTTGACAGCTCCACTTAATGATGTTTGTCAACTATTATGTGAATACCAAAGTGAATTGCTGTCGTTTTACAGCAACTGCTGCAGTGTTGTCAAGAATGATTGCAGGTATTGGGTTCCTGTAGCAACCAATGAAAAAGTATGAAGTACACACTTCAACCAACACGCCATTAACTTTGAGATAAAAACAAAAAAACTGCGGATGCTGGAAATCCAAAACAAAAACAGAATTACCTGGAAAAACTCAGCAGGTCTGGCAGCATCGGCGGAGAAGAAAAGAGTTGACGTTTCGAGTCCTCATGACCCTTCGACAGAACTTGAGTTTGAGTCCAAGAAAGAGTTGAAATATAAGCTGGTTTAAGGTGTGTGTGTGGGGGGGCGGAGAGATAGAGAGAGAGAGAGGTGGTGGGGGGGGGGGGTGTGGTTGTAAGGACAAACAAGCAGTGATAGAAGCAGATCATCAAAAGATGTCAACGACAATAGTACAATAGAACACATAGGTGTTAAAGTTAAAGTTGGTGATATTATCTAAACGAATGTGCTAATTAAGAATGGATGGTAGGGCACTCAAGGTATAGCTCTAGTGGGGGTTTTTTTTATATAATGGAAATAGGTGGGAAAAGGAAAATCTTTATAACTTATTGGAAAAAAAAGGAAGGGGGAAACAGAAAGGGGGTGGGGATGGGGGAGGGAGCTCACGACCTAAAGTTGTTGAATTCAAATTCCGGACTGAATATTGAATTCAACAACTTTAGGTCGTGAGCTCCCTCCCCCATCCCCACCCCCTTTCTGTTTCCCCCTTCCTTTTTTTTCCAATAAATTATAAAGATTTTCCTTTTCCCACCTATTTCCATTATATAAAAAAACCCCCCACTAGAGCTATACCTTGAGTGCCCTACCATCCATTCTTAATTAGCACATTCGTTTAGATAATATCACCAACTTTAACACCTATGTGTTCTATTGTACTATTGTCGTTGACATCTTTTGATGATCTGCTTCTATCACTGCTTGTTTGTCCCTACAACCACACCCCCCCCACCACCTCTCTCTCTCTCTATCTCTCCGCCCCCCACACACATACCTTAAACCAGCTTATATTTCAACTCTTTCTTAGACTCGAACTCAAGTTCTGTCGAAGGGTCATGAGGACTCGAAACGTCAACTCTTTTCTTCTTCGCCGATGCTGCCAGACCTGCTGAGTTTTTCCAGGTAATTCTGTTTTTGTTATGCCATTAACTTTGTTGAAGGTAGCTATCTGCTGTTATATTAATGTCTCCAATTGATGAACTGCTGGTAAATGTTTGAGTGTAAGAGTATCAAGAGAATAAAATACCAAGAAGTTGATTGAGAGTTGGTGTAATGATTTTAAAAATTACTTTCTGAATCCTGAATAAAAATTATCATGTGGAAAATTACGCAAAGCACCAATGTGCCCAGATCACAACAGATAACCGTGCTAAATATTAATCTAATCCTATTTGAAGCAGATAATTGGTTGAATTTTTGTCAGTAAAAAGTATAATAGTCTATACAAAAAAATCAGCTGAATACAGGACAATGCAATGGTACGTTTGGTTACTGATTTCTCAGTTGGTATAATTTTGCCTCCTATTTCTGTGGCATATAAGTTCAGGGACTTGAATATAATGCTGTAATTTAGGGGTTTTTGGTTTGACTATCACCCAGGGCAGAATCTTCTGCTCTTGCTATTGGCAAGCTTGGAGGCAGGAAGGGTATTTAATTAGGTAGGATGGTCATGCACCTGTACCCTGCCACCTTCTACCTCTGCCAGAATTAAGTTATGGGTGGGAAGGCCCATGGTTGACTATCCCACCCTGCTGCCAATTGAGGCCTTTAAGTGGCTAATTAGTTAGCACTTAAGGACCTCATCCCACTGCCTCTAGAATTGACTCAGCTGCAGACAGGCTTATTAGCTTGGCCTAAATAGCCAAGTGGTTATGGTACTGGGTTTATAACCCTGAGATCAAGAGTTCAAATCTCACAATGGCAAACTATGAAACAATGTAACTTCATCTGAAACAGATGGAAACGGGTTTGTACTCGAAAGAGTTACAGATGCTGCCAGACCTGCAGGAGTTAGGAGGCTGGTAAAAAGACCTGGGCTTGTAACCCCAAGATCAAGAGTTCAAATCTCACAATGGCAAACTCTGAAACAGATGGAAACGGGTTTGTACTCGAAAGAGTTACAATATCAGGGCTTGGCCTAAATAGCCAAGTGGTTATGGTACTGGGTTTGTAACCCCAAGATCAAGAGTTCAAATCTCACAATGACAAACTATGAAACAATGTAACTTCATCTGAAACAGATGGAAACGGGTTTGTACTCGAAAGAGTTACAGGCTAGTCAGTTTACCTTTCTATGACCCCTTTAATCACATTTTGATTTAAAGTTTGTAAGTTTCCTTTAAACTTTGTTCTTGGTTTTACAGCTGACCTGAATTAGGGGCTGTGCCTGATTTATCCCAATTTTGTTGATTTGGTTTTCATTTAAAAGATTATCAAGAGTTCAAATCTCACAATGGCAAACTATGTAACTTCATCTGAAACAGATAGAAATGGGTTTGTACTCAAAAGAGTTGGGCGCGACGTGCGTCTGTAAGTGTCCAGGTCGCAGCCGATGCCATCCAAGACCTGAGAACGGTCGTGCTCGGACCCGAAGTTATTTTGGGTCTTGAGGTGGCCCAGGTGCGCGGTGGTCTTCCGTCTGAGCGTTCCCCTGTTCGGACGGAATTCCACATTGGCCCCAAGCCCCGAACCCTCCCTCGGGTGCTGGTGCCCCGCAATATGAGCCGCCTTGGGGACATGCCCTCTGTGCCTTTTGGCACGGCAAAGAGGGGCTTTTTGTACGGACTGCTGCTGCACACCTTCCATTTTCTCGCCCTTGTCCGTCGACCGGACACGCCCTGGCGTGCCTTGTTGCCGTCTGGCGGCGGAGGCCCCCGATGGGAGGCCCTCTACGGAGGTGTCCTCCCCCTTTCTATCGGGGACCTGGGTTGGAGGGTGTTGCATGCAGCAATCCCTTATAATAAGAGGATGCATTGGTTCACGGACTCTCAGGACACATGCCCTTTTTGCGGTCTTGTGGAATCCGTGGACCATGTATACATAGGGTGTTGTAGGCTGCACTCCCTTTTTAGTTATTTGAAAAACATTTTATTGATGTTTTGTTTGCACTTCAGCCCCACGCTCCTGATCTATGGGCACCCGGTGCGGAAGGGGGTCGGGAAGGAGGAGGACCTCCTCGTGAAACTGCTCCTGGGCCTGGCCAAGTTGGCCATTAACAGGTCCAGGCAGCGGGCGATCGACGGGGGAGTCCCGCCCGATTGTTTGTCCCTCTTCTGCGGCTACGTTCGCTGCCGGATGTCCCTGGAGAAGGAGCACGCGGTGTCTGCTGGCACTCTCGAGGCCTTCCGTGCTCGGTGGGCACCGCGGGGACTGGGGTGTTTTGTTGACCCCTTTAATCACATTTTGATTTAAAGTTTGTAAGTTTCCTTTAAACTTTGTTCTTGGTTTTACAGCTGACCTGAATTAGGGGCTGTGCCTGATTTATCCCAATTTTGTTGATTTGGTTTTCATTTAAAAGATTATCAAGAGTTCAAATCTCACAATGGCAAACTATGTAACTTCATCTGAAACAGATAGAAATGGGTTTGTACTCAAAAGAGTTAGGGCTTGGCCTAAATAGCCAAGTGGTTATGGTACTGGGTTTATAACCCTGAGATCAAGAGTTCAAATCTCACAATGGTAAACTATGAAACAATGTAACTTCATCTGAAACAGATGGAAACAGGTTTGTACTTGAAAGAGTTACAGATGCTGCCAGACCTGCAGGAGTTAGGAGGCTGGTAAAAAGACTTGGCTGCAGGCAGGCTTATCACCAGGCAGCATGCATGGCAGCTAAAACCGTATGGCCGGCTTGTCATTTCCTGGGGAGGGGGAATCCCCCAATTCAAGGCACTCAGTGCCTGAATGAAGGATTCAGCAATGGGACGGGGGCCAGCTGAGAGCCATCCTCCTGCCCTTACTGCCAAAATCTCTGCACGCCAGTCCCATGACCCCCACCCTGTGAAATGCCCCTCCTCTGCCTACATTACTTACCTGTGTACTGAATCGCTCCAAAATCCTTGGACTCCTGTGTCTGTCCTTCTGGCAGCAGCCACAGCTTCCAATTGGGGCTGCTGAGCACGAGAGCTACTGGCCTTTGATTGGCTGGAAGTTCTCGATAGGCAAGCCTTCTTCCCCTAGGATCTTGATTCCAGGGGAAGGCCTGCTGCTGGCCTCGTCACTGCCTGATTGACATGTGGTTTGAACGGCCTTCCTGAAAATAGGCGGGTCTCTCACCAGCTCTGCAGCCAGCAAGCAAGACCCCCACCTGACGCTTCAACAAGATTCTGCCCTCAGACTCAACCATCCTCTGCTAATGGGTTTATTGGATTGAGTGTCCCTTGGTGAAGGAGTGATGCTTATGGGTGAGTAGGGAAAAATCAGCTCGGGGTCGGGGGTGGATACGGTTGCTATTCTACTGAAGTAACAGAGGATATTTTTTAAAAGGTGCATTAATTTTGTTTATCTGTTCAAAAGTAAAAGTGAATTGGCTATATGCAAACATTTTGTTTGGTTTGACTTCTATCTGTTTAATCCTACAAGAAGATGCTAATAGTAATAATAGAAGCATTTATTGTATAAGAAACAAATATACATTGCTTATGATTCTAGTGATAATGTTATTACTGCTTTGTCCATAAAAATGATTATTGGCTGCCATCATAATGTACATTGGTTCTTTGCATCATTCCCACATGATAATTTCTGCCGGGGATTCAGAAAGTAATTTTTAAAATCATTCCATCATTTCTCAGTTAACTTATTGGTATTATGTCCTTTTAATACTCTTATGCTTAAGCATTATGGCAGTGTAGTAGAGATGTATTGATTCAATAGTTCTCGACAGATCTCTTGTCATCTGACAATGATTGTACAGCAACTAATTGATCTGTACTAGAATTTGCTCTGTCCAAAACCTTAGCCAGCCTTCACAAGTTCAATATTTTTCTCTGGCTCATTTTAACATTGATAATATGTATTTTGGAGCATAACCTTTTAGCTATCTAATGATAAAGCTAATGGAAAATAAAATCAGAAGACAGGGCTTATGGGACCTTATGCTCCAATCTGATGCTAAATTGCTTGTTGTCAAAAATCAATTAAACTCATTACTCAGCAGAGTCAGGATTACACTTTTACTTGACTTTTTTATGAATAGGCAATCTTCTGTCTTATAAGTACCAAACCTTTGTCATTAATAGTTTCAGAAATCATTTACTGTATATATTCAATGTAACTTGCTTTTAAATCCTTAAGCATTGTAAGTAATGTAATCTAGGCTCTCAGCATTTTTGCTTCTGAAAGAATTTGAAAATAAAATCACACCAATGTATAAATTCCATTTATGATTTCAACAACTTGAATAGCTTTTCTTGAGGTCATCCATAACCTTTCTAGATAATTGACCTGTCTTAATTTTCAGAAAACATTTCAATAATTTAATATCGTACACGTTTATATTTTGCTCCCTCTGCGATTTTCTTCTTTCCTCTCCTGAATGCTACAGCTGCACGGATTCTGTCTCCGTCAGTACTTCACACAAGTGACCATTTTTCAAGTGTGAGCGTAGATGATGTGTCAGTATTAGCTGAGCTTAGTCTTCTCCTCACATGATATTGATACATGTTCATTTCAGGAATTATTGGATACTATTTTTCAATCTCTAGCCCAGAGCATTGAGGCCAAATGCAGTGCATAAATGGCTGAATGCTATATCAGGTGGTGTTGTAGTTTCATTTCAGTAGTTGAGTTTGAAATATCCTGTTGTTTAACTGTCGGTTGTGAATAAATTTATTCCTTCTGTGAAAACGAATGTAATAAAATATGGCCAAAACGCCTCCTCATTGTTTCATCCATTCCCTTTTTCTTCAATTTTCAGCGGCTTCCCATTTCAGCTTTTGCCGAAATGCCCTGGATCAAAGTGTGCCAACAGATGATTTAAACTGCAGGTTGCAAGATGATGCTGAGAATCTTGCCTGGAATGAGGGGAGAAGTCAACGGACAGCTGGGGGCAGAAACATAAAGCTGTTACAACAACCAGGAACAGAGCATTTTCAGGTAGTTGGAAGGATTTGCACGTTCGTATTGTTTCTTGTTTAACATATAAGATTGTCCAATACATAATTTGCAGTCTGGTACCCAATGGTCTACTAAGATACAGTTTTGATTTTTAAATTTTGTTTGATACACAAGATTAATATATAGGTTTAACAAAATACCTCAGAAATTAATCTTATAAGCAGAAGGACCTGTCATTTTATAATGCTGGCAGGTTTGGTCTGGGCCTATTAGTATTCCTCCTAACCAGGATTTAAAAATGTATAAGGCCAATTTTAACTCCCCCATCTATTATAAACAGGGCAGTAGTGACACGGAAATGTGTCGGGTCACTTAGCTCATTTACAATGGTGCTCTGGCCAGTATAGTTTGGATAGGGTGCCATGGTGATTGACTAGAGCGGCGGCCTGTTTTAGCCAGAAGCCACGTTTAATGTGCAAATAGGAGGTCCTAAGGCATACATAGAGCTCCAGTTTCAAAATAGAAATAGGTGGTGTGTATGTCATGCATGCTTCGCCCATTCATACCAGACAGTGAGTTGCTCAAAAACAGTACTCTCTTCTTTCTCTTTCTCGTATAAGCTTTCTGTTTTTTAATTTGTTTTTGGAACATGAGTATTGCTAGCAAGGCCAGTATTTATTGCCCATACCTAATTGCTCTTGAGGAGGTGCTGATGAACCACCTTTTTGAAACACTGCAGTCCATATGGTGTAGGTACACACACAGTGCTGTTAGGAATGGAGTTCCAGGATTTTGAACCAGCAACGGTGAAGGAACTGTGATATAGTTCAAACAGGATGGTGTGTGATTTGGAGAGGATCTTGCAGGTGGTGGTTTTTCCATGCATCTGCTGCCCTTACTCTTCTAGTTGGATCCTTGGCAAGTTGCAATAGTGCATCTTGTAGATGGTACACACTGCAGCCACTTTGCACTAGTGGTGGAGGGAGTGAACCTTAAGATGGTGAATGGGATGCTGATCAAGCAACTGCTTTGTCTTGGATGGAGTTGAACTTCTTTGGTTTTATTGGAGCTGCCCTTATCCAGGCAAGTGGAGAGTATTACATTTCACTTTTGACTTGTGCCTTGCAGATGGCAGACAGGCTTAGGGATACAGAAGGTAAGTTACTTGCTGCAGAATTCCTAGCATCTGATCTGCTTTTATAGCCACGTAATTTATATGGCTGGTCCAGTTAAGTTTCTGGTCAATGGCAACCTCCAAGATGTTGATGGTGGGTAATTAATGATGTCAATTCCATTAAATGTGAAGGGGAGATTGTTAGATTCTCTCTTGCTAGAGATGGTCATTGCCTGACACTTGTGTGGCATGAACATTACTTGCCACTTATCAACCCAAGCCTGAATATTGCCCAGGTCTTGCTGCATGCAGGCATGGTCTGCTTCAGTATCTCAGAAATTGCGAATTGTGCTGAACATTGTGCAATTATCAGCAAACATCCCCACTTCTGACATTACACTGGAGGGAAAGTCTTGATGAAACAGCTGAACATGTTTGGACCTAGGATGCAACCCTGAGGAACTCTTGCTGTGATGTCCTGGGGCTGATTATGATAGGCCACGAACAACCACAGCCATCTTCTTTTGTGCTAGGCATGACTCTAACCACTGGAGAGTTTTCCTCCAGATTCCCATTGACTTCAGTTTTGCTAGAGCTGCTTGATGCCACACTCGGTCAAATGCTGCATTGGTGTCAAGGGCAGTCACTGTCACCTCCCCTCTGGAGTTCAGCCCTTTTGTCCATGTTTGAACCACAGCTGTAATGAGATCAGAATTTGAGCCGTCCTGGCAGAAAGCAAACTCAGCACCAGAGAACAGATTGTTGCGGAGTAAGTGCCGCTTGATAACACCTTCCATTATTTTGCTGATGATTGAGAATAGACTGATGGGTCAGTAATTGTCAGGACTGTATTTGTCCTGCGTTTTTTTGGATAGGACGTACTCGGGCAATTTTCCACATTTTTCGTTAGACGCTGGTATTGCAGCTGTCCTGGAACAGCTTGACTTAAGTCGTGGCTAATTCTGGAGTGCTACAGCTGGGATGTTATCAGTACCCAAACCTTTGCTGTATCCAGTGACTGCAGCTGTTTTTTGATATCATGCGAAGTGAATCAAATTGGCTGAGGACTGGCTTCTATTATGGTTGGGCCTCTCAGGAGGAGGCCAAGATGGATCATCCATTCTGATTGAAGATGGTTTTAAAAGCTTTTTTTTTTATCCTATCTTTTATTCTATACATTTCTTCCTTTCCCAATTTAGCTCTCTCACTGTGTATTTCTTCTCTCTCACTATCTTCTCTCACTATCTTGGTCTGTATTGTTTTTGTCCTTAACTTGTTTCATTTTGTTTATTTCCTTTTTGCTCCACATCTGTCATTTACGGTCTCACTCTTTCATCATACAGATTTTTATTACAAATCTAAAACATAGCCAACTCCACCAAATTGATTAATCACACTATTTCTTTGACCCTATAATCCCATTTTTGATTAAATCCCATGTTGACTAAATCCCAGATATTGTGGATGTGGGCTGCGATTGGCTCTATTTCTATGTTAGTTAATGAATATTAGTTGTGCAAATGCTTACAAAACTTATACCGTGGGCAACATGAAAGTGTTTTAATTGGACTCAAGAGGGCAATGTATTGCCTGGCTATATTGGAGACAAACAAGAAGATATCACTGAACTTGGAATACTTTTATGCTCCTCTTGGCTGAACATAGTCTGTAAACATCTGAGTATAGAAGCAGCTTTAGAGTTGGAACTGGACTGCCATAAACAGATCTTTGAAGGCCTACATTAAACACTGATGCAAAGCAATTAAGACTGGGAAATACAGCACACTTTTCCTCCCCTATTCTTGCATACTAGTATCTGCTGTCATGATCACAATTAGCTAATTCAGCATAGGTTGCCGATTAAATCTGGGATCCTCCTGATCTATATAAATCAGCTAGTCACCGAATCTTGATGTTCCACTTTTTAATCTTCTAAAGGCAATTGAAGATTAGCTATTTTTCTCTTATTTCTTAAATGTTTCACCAATAAGCCATTCACTTTTGTAGATGTTGTTTTTCTCAAATGGAGCCAAATGGGCTTTTGAGATGCAAGAAATAGTCCATTAAGTTGAGTCTTTTTGTTTTTCTGGCTCTTTACTGCATGCCAGATGTATCAAGTTACAGTATAATGAATTTGCATAATTGCAGGATTTCTTTGAGAGCACTGAATTTATGTCAAAAGACTGTATTCATTCTTCTATCCTAAACCACAATATTCATGTTGTTACAATGGTGCAAAAGGCCATTCCTTTTGCTCTGTGAAAAATACAATGAGCTTTTATTCTCAACAATAAATTGATAGAAATAATTTTAGATATGAACATGTGATGTGTTGATACATGCCAACTGGCGATTAGGGCAAATATTTGAGTGTAGAACTCAACTGTTAAAATTTTTAGCTAATTTATATAGTCTTCAAAGTATGAATAAAGATAAAATGAACATAAAGAGCTTGCTTTTATGTGGCGTTTTATCATTTCTCCATCCCAGATATTGCAGGTATGGTCTGTGATTGGCTCTATTTCTATGTTAGTTAATGAATATTAGTTGTGTAAATGCTTACAAGCCTTATATCGTGGGCAACATGAAAATGTTTTAATTGGACTCAAGAGGGCAATTTATTGCCGTCCACCCTCCTGATCATGTCCAACGTGTGCATGAAGTCACATTAAACAGCTGGTCAGGGTAACAGGGAGAATTTCCTACTCTTCTTCAATAGTGCTGTGGGATCTGTTATATTCATCTGAACAGGTAGACTAAGACAGGACCTTGGTTTAATATTTCATCAAAAAAACAGCACCTCCAACAACGTGGCACTACTTCAATAGTGCAGTGAGCCTAATTTATGTGCTGAAGTCCTGAATCAGGTGAAAGGATGCTACTATCAAACACCACAATAAAATAGTATTAAAGTTTAATACTGATGTGAAACTTTTCTCTACATAACCTAAACTGCTCAGCAATATCCAACTTTCAAAGGCTGTGCCAGCTCAAGAAGGCAATCCTTATTTTCTCAGGGTAACTAGAAATGGCAATAAGCATATGGCTTTGTCAGCATTGCCAACGTTCTAAGAACAGATACAATAAAAGTTAAGATGCTATCATTTGGCATGATGTCACCATAAATGATTGCTCAAGGAATCACTGTCCTTGAGTCAAGATCTGCCATGCAAAAACATAGCAAAATACATACAGGTCATATAAAAGCTTCACATTGCAATCCATTTTTGGTGTATATGACTCTCTGGAATAAGCAAAGCCTTTGTTAAATATACACTGTATACACTTAAGTATCTACAAAGGCTAAGTATTACAACAATAGAAATAGTCAAATGTACCAGGTTGTTATAGTTTCCCTACCCGGCTGTCGTCACTATCTTCAATCATCTGTAGCCAGTGATTAGTGACGTCACAAAATGAATCCAGGCAAGTTTAATTCTTTTTAACTGTGACACTGAAAACTCATACACAGCTAATAATTGAAGCAATGAGGCATATAGTGCTCATAGCGAGGGATTATTATCTTCTTTGCTAAACTTTTATAACTTCTTACCTAATGTGATGAGATGTATAAAAGATTGGGAGCATGAGTTCAATAATTTGTAATTATGCACTTAATCTTGGAAGTAAAATGGTTGAATCCTTCTGTGAATAACTGATTTATGCAATTTGATTCTAAATTCCAGTTTATTCTGAAACGATTCATATTGATTCCATGCTGTGGTGGCAATTTCAACCTAATCTACCTGCCAAGAAACTGATGAGTTTGGGTACAATTATGGTTTTATGCCCTGCCCAATTTTACTTGTCACTGATGTCTGATAGTTACAGTGTTTTGTCTGTTTCTATGTGTTGCATTTAGCATTATATCAATGTTTATCGGGTTAATGTTTATTCTTCTCCTAGAAAGAATCTGCAAATTATGTCCATATAACATTTTTCCTTATGTTGGTGTGATTTTGACTTTATTTCATAAATGTTATTTTTAAATTGGGAACAATAAATGGGTAGAAGCATATGCAAGAAATCTCAGAGCTTAGATTACTTAACTGTAACATCTAAATTTGAGGGAATTTTATATATTGGGTGCTGACAACTAATCATTCATCAAAGAACACCACAGCCGTGAGTTACTATGCTGATGATATATTTCTGGAAACAAGGTCATCAACATGTGGGCCATGATTTTAAGGTCCTTCCCGTGGCCGGTGGGATATTATAGTCCTGCCAAGCTGAATGGAGATTTAAGTGGCTTTCTGCATCTGCCAGGGAGACACATGCCACGGGGCCGTAAAATCCTGGCCTTTGTGTTAGTTGTATGTTAATTGTGTTTAATTATTTGCAAGTGGTGGGAATTGTTCAGTGTCAACCATAGTCAATGGTCACTCTTGCCACTCAGTCATAACATGTTGGGTTCAAGCTCCACTCTATGACTTGAGCACAAAAGTCAAGGCTGACACTCCAGTACAGCACAGAGGGAGTGCTGTACTGTTGGAGATGCCGTCTTTCAGATGAGACATTAAACCAGCTGCCTGCTCGGGTGAATGTAAAAGAACCTATGGCACTATTTCAAAGAGGAGCAAGAGAGTTATCTCTGGTGTCCTTCAATCAACATCTGGCTATGCTGTTTATCGGAGTTTGCTGTGCACATTTTGGTTGCCGCATTTCCTGCTTTACCATAGTGACAACACTTCAAAAGTGCTTCCTTGGCTGTAAAGCGCTTTGAGGTGTACGGTGGTCATGAAATTGCCAAATAAATGCAGATCTTTTTTAATGTACACATGTGAATAGGAAAATGTTACAGATTGACTTTGATGGTTTGGAACATATGCTGGAGAGAAAGGAATTGAAATTAAATGGGTGTATGCAAATCATCAACTGTCTGGTTATTTCCAACCAAAATGCTTACACAAAGAAATTATTAAGGGCCCTAGAGGAGGGGTGTCTCACAATGTAATGCTTTGTACAGAATATGGAGGTTTTTGATTTAATCTGTTGCCTAATAGGCAGCATCTTCCAGTTAGTTGGCAAGCGGGGGCGGGTCCCGCTTGCTGACGCGTAAAATGACGCGGGGATATTTTGGGTATGGGTCACCCTGTGTTATTTAGATTTTCAGTTTGCCGAACTGTCAACGGCCTATTAAGGCCATTAAAAAACCAATTAAGATGATTAATGGATCTGCCCGTCCAACCTTAAGGTTGGTGGGCAGGCCGGGAGCCCAAGTGGGTTTCGGAAAAAATATGAAACCTCATCCATGGGCGGGATGAGGTTTCATGAGGGTATTTAAATGTTAATGAAATGTTTCAATAAAAGTTATGAAAATGTCCCAACTCATGTGGCATGGCAGGGATTTTTTTTTATCACCTTTATTTAAAGTTTTCAATCAGAGCCGATCTCCCTAAGGCAGCACTTTGCCTCAGAGAGATCTGTGCACTCTTTTGCATGCATGCGCACTGCACTCTCGTCTGAGGGAACTCCCCCCTAGCCCACACAGGGAGCGCACAGTGCTTCCTGGTGGATGTCACGCCGGGTGGGCCTTAATTGGCGGCAACCCCCCCTCCCCCCCCACCACCCAACCGACCGGGGGCATCAATCAGAAGGCCACCTGCTCGTGCCCGTTCCCACACTTCCCCACTGACGGGGGGAAAATGTGGCCAATAACTAATTTTTATTTACAGAGAGAAGGCAATCTGTTAATTGTATATTGTCTTAACGTTAATTAATATTAATTGTATGAAGGTTGTGGGCATTAATTCAAGCCCCCCATGAATAGACATAAACCATAACTGTGGTTTTTAGGTTAAAAGATATATGCTTGCAATGTGTATAATAAATATAAAAATGTGTAAAGATTGGCTCCAGTTTTATCATTCATAACTGGTTTTCTGCAGTAGAACATGTTTCACAGGAAACACGCCCAACCTGTTTTTCAACACTGAAGTCTTTAGTGATGAAATGATACCCTACAGCGTGGTTAATACCCTCCACACTCGACAACATTGACTGCATGATCGGACATTTCTTTCCATATCTGCCTCTAATGCACAAACAGTGTATTGTCTTCAACACTAAGAAAAAGTGACAATAACAGAACATTGGCTGTGTAGTTGCCCACCAACCTCTAAGCTATCAGGTAGTCAATTTCTCTCCTATTATAAACATTCAGCTCTTGCATTTAGTAATTATGTATAACTCCACTGGGAAACCAACTGGCTAGAGATGAAGAAATGCTAAATCCTGGTTACTGCATTATGAAATCCACTGTTGTACAAAGCCCTGTGATGGAACAGTGAGCTGGTTAGCAGAACTGTTTAGCAGAATCTGTTAAATTGAGCCAAATTATTTAAATATGATGGAGTCTTCAAATATTATAATTGCCTCTAGAGGAGACTATTATTTTACAGTACATTAGAAATAGATTACTATAAAATATGATTTTGACAAGTATAAAACTAATAAGGTAGAGATTTATTGAGTTTTTAGTTGCTATGTTGCAAAGCAATTAAAACAAATTAATGATTAATCACTGACAATTTAAGGATACACATTCTCTTAATTCACTTGGTCATTTTAAAGAACTTCCATATATATATATATATATATATATATATAGTGCCTTCCACACCTCAGAGCCTCCTTTATGATCAATTAAGTGCTCTTGAAGTGCTCACTTGTGATGTAGGAAACAGAGCAGCCAATTTGTGCACAACGAGGTCTCGTAAACAACAAATGAAATAATGGATATGTTTCTGTAGTGTAGTGGTTATCACGTTCGCCTCACACGCGAAAGGTCCCCAGTTCGAAACCGGGCAGAAACATTATGAAAACTTACTGCTTGGCGTAAATAGCCAAGTGGTTATGATACTGGGTTTGTAATCCCAAGATCAAGAGTTCAAATCTCACAATGGCAAACTATGAAACAATGTAACTTCATCTGAAACAGATGGAAACGGGTTTGTACTCGAAAGAGTTAAATGTTTTAGATGTTGGTTGAGGGATAAATATTCACCAGCACACTTGGAGAACTCCCCTGTGTATTTTCCAATAGTGAACAAAGAACAAAGAAAAGTACAGCACAGGAACAGGCCTTTGGCCCTCCAAGCCTGCACCGATCATATTGCCCGTCAACTAAAACATTTTGCATTTCCAGGGTCCATATTCCTCTATTCCCATCCTATTCATGTATTTGTCAAGCTGCCTCTTAAACACCACTATCGTACCTGCTTCCACCACCTCCTCTGGCAGCGAATTCCAGACACTCACTACCCTCTGCGTAAAAAACTTGCCCCGCACATCTCCTCTATAGTTTTCTCCTCTCACCTTAAATCTATGTCCCCTAGTAATTGACACTTCCACCCTGGGAAAAAGCTTCTGACTATCTACTCTGTCCATGCCACTCAAAATTTGGAAACTTCTATCAAATCACCCCTCAATCTCCGTCGCTTTAGTGAGAACAATCCGAGTTTCTCCAACCTCTCCTCATAGCTAATAACCTCCAGACCAGGCAGCATCCTTGTAAACCTCCTCTGCACCCTCTCCAATGCCTCCATATCCTTCTGGTAATGTGGAGACCAGAATTGCATGCAATATTCTAAGTGTGGCCTAACCAAGGTTCTATACAGCTGTAGCATGACTTCCCAGCTTTTATACTCAATACCCCTGCCAATGAAGGCAAGCATGCCATGTGCCTTTCTGACTACGTTATCCAACTGCATTGCCACTTTCAGTGGCCTGTGGACCTGTACGCCCAGATCCCTCTGCCTGTCATTGCACTTAAGGGTTCTGCCATTTAATGTATAATTCCTACGTGTATTAGACTTTCCAAAATGCATTACCTTGCATTTGTCCAGATTAAACTCCATCTGCCACTTCTCCGCTCAAGTCTCGAACTGATCTATATTCCAATATATCCTTTGACAATCCTCTTCACTATCTGTAACTCCTCCAACCTTAGTGTTGTCTGCAAACTTACTAATTAGCCCAGTTACATTTTCCTCCAAATCATTTAGTATACTACAAACAGCAAAGGTCCCAGCACTGATCCCTGCGGAACTTCACTAGTCACAGGTCTCCATTCAGAAAAGCACCCTTCCACTGCTACCCTCTGTCTTCTATGACCAAGCCAATTCTGTATCCATCTTGCCAGCTCACCTCTGATCCCGTGTGACTTTACCTTCTGTACCAGTCTGCCATGAGGGACCTTGTCAAAGGCCTTGCTGAAATCCATGTATATAACATCCACTGCCCTTCCATCGTCGATCATCTTTGTCACTTCCTCGAAAAACTTGATCAAGTTAGTGAGACATGACTTCCCCTTCACAAAACCATGCTGCCTCTCACTAATACACCCATTTGCATCCAAATGGTAGGAAATCCTGTCACGAAGAATCTCCTCCAATAATTTCCTTACCACTGACATAAGGCTCACCGGCCTGTAATTTCCTGGATTTTCCCTGCTACACTTGTTAAACATTGGAACAACATTGGCCATTCTCCAGTCCTCTGGGACCTCACCCGTAGCCAGTGAGAATACAAAGATTTCTGTCAAGGCCCCAGCAAACTCCTCCCCTGCCTCTCTCAGTAGATCCCGTCTGGCCCTGGGGACTTATACACCTTAATATTCTTCAAGACGCCTAACACCTCTTTTTTGATCTCAACATGATCCAGGCTATCTACACACTCTTCCCTAGATAAATCGACCACTAACTCCTTCTCTTTGGTGAATTCATTTAGTATCTCTCCTATTTCTTCCGGCTCCACACACAAATTCCCACATCTGTCCCTGAGTGGGCCTACCCTTTCCCTGGCTACCTTCTTGCTTTTTACATATGTATAAAAGGCCTTAGGATTTTCCTTAATCCTGGTTGCAAGTGACTTTTCATGACGCCTTTTAGCCCTCCTGACTCCTTGCTTAAGTTTCTTCCTACTTTCTTTATATTCTCCACGGGCTTCATCTCTTCCCAGCCTTCTAGCCCTTACGAATGCTTCCCTTTTCTTTTTGACTAATCTCACAATATCCTTCGTTATCCAAGGTTCCTGAAACTTGCCATGCTTATCCTTCATCCTAGCAGAAACATGCCGGTCCTGAATTCTTATCAACTGATGTTTGAAAGCCCCCCCACATGTCAGTTGTTGATTTGCCCTCAAACATCCGCCTCCAGTCTAGGTTCCTCAGTTCCTGCCTAATATTGTTATAAATAGCCTTCCCCCAATTAAGCACCTTAACCCGAGGACTCCTGTTATCCTTATCCGCCAGTACCTTGAAACTTACTGAATTATGATCACTTTTCCCGAAATACTCCCCTACTGAAACTTCGACCACCTGGCTGGGTTCATTCCCTAATACCAGGTCCAGTATTGCTCCTTCTCTAGTTGGACTATCTACATATTGTCTCAGGAAGCCCTCCTGGATGCACCTTATAAATTCTGTACCATCCAAACCCCTAGCACTAGGTGATTCCCAGTCAATATAGGGAAAGTTAAAATCACCCATCACAACAACCCTATTGCTTTTACATCTTTCCAAAATCTGCCTACATAACTGTTCCTCAATCTCCCACCAGCAATTGGGAGGCCTATAGTAAACCCCCAACGTTGTGACTGCACCCTTCCTTTTCCGGAGCTCTACCCATATTGCCTTGCTGCATGAGCCCACCGAGGTGTCCTCCTGTCGTACAGCTGTGATATTCCCCTTAAGCAGCAGTGCAACTCCCCCACCTCTTCTACATCCCTCTCTATCCTGCCTGAAACATCTAAATCCTGGAACGTTTATCTGCCAATCCTGTCCATCCTTCAACCAAATTTCTGTAATAGCAATAACATCATAGTCCCAAGTACTAATCCAAGCTCTAAGCTCATCTGCCTTGCCTGTTATAATTCTCGCATTGAAACAAATGCATTTCAGAAAATGCATTTACCCGCATGGGCCCCAGCTATGCCTGTCTCTTTATGGGGTATGTGGAACATTCCTTGTTCCAGTCCTACTCTGGCCCCCTTCCACAACTCTTTCTCCGGTACATCGATGATTACTTCGGTGCCGCTTCATGCTCTCGTCGGGACTTGGAAAAATGTATTAATTTTGCTTCCAATCTCCACCCCTCCATCATTTTCATGTGGTCCATCTCTGACACTTCCCTTCCCTTCCTTGACATCTCTGTCTCAATCTCTGGTGATAGACTGTCCACCAATATCCATTACAAACCCACCGACTCCCACAGCTATCTCGACTACAGCTCCTGAAACCCCGCTTCCTGTAAGGACTCCATCCCGTTCTCTCAGTTCCTTCACCTCCGTCGCATCTGTTCCAATGACGCTACCTTCAAAAACAGTTCCTCTGACATGTCCTCCTTCTTCCTTAACCGAGGTTTTCCACCCACGGTCATTGACAGGGCCCTCAACCGTGTCCGGCCCATCTCCCGCGCATCCGCCCTCACGCCTTCTCCTCCCTCCCAGAAACATGATAGGGTCCCCCTTGTCCTCACTTATCACCCCACCAGCCTCCGCATTCAAAGGATCATCGTCCGCCATTTCCGCCAACTCCAGCATGATGCCACCACCAAACACATCTTCCCTTCACCCCCCACTATCGGCATTCCGTAGGGATCGCTCCCTCTGGGACACCCTGGTCCACTCCTCCATCACCCCTACTCCTCAACCCCCTCCTATGGCACCACCCCATGCCCACGCAAAAGATGCAATACCTGCCCCTTCACTTCCTCTCTCCTCACCGTCCAAGGACCCAAACACTCCTTTCAAGTGAAGCAGCATTTCACTTGCATTTCCCCCAAATTAGTCTACTGCATTCGTTGCTCCCAATGTGGTCTCCTCTACACTGGAGAGACCAAACGTAAACTGGGCGACCGCTTTGCAGAACACCTGCGGTCTGTCCGCAAGAATGACCCAAACCTCCCTGTCGCTTGCCATTTTAACACTCCACCCTGCTCTCTTGCCCATATCTCTGTCCTTGGCTTGCTGCATTGTTCCAGTGAAGCCCAACGCAAACTGGAGGAACAACACCTCATCTTCCGACTTGGCACTTTACAGCCATCCGGACTGAATATTGAATTCAACAACTTTAGGTCGTGAGCTCCCTCCCCCATCCCCACCCCCTTTCTGTTTCCCCCTTCCTTTTCTTTTTTTTCCAATAAATTATATAGATTTTCCTTTTCCCACCTATTTCCATTATAAAAAGAGAAAAAGAAAAAAAAAAAATTTATTTATTTATTTATTTACATCTTTTATGCTCTCCCCACCCCCACTAGAGCTATATCTTGAGTGCCCTACCATCCATTCTTAATTAGCACATTCGTTTAGATAATATCACAAACTTTAACTTTAACACCTATGTGTTCTTTTGTATTATTGTTGTTGACATCTTTTGATGATCTGCTTCAACACTGCTTGTTTGTCCCTACAACCACACCCCCACTCCACCTCTCTCTCTCTCTCCGCCCCCCCCACACACACCTTAAACCAACTTATATTTCAACTCTTTCTTGGACTCGAACTCAAGTTCTGTCGAAGGGTCATGAGGACTCGAAACATCAACTCTTTTCTTCTCTGCCGAAGCTGCCAGACCTGCTGAGTTTTTCCAGGTAATTCTGTTTTTGTTTTTGTTTTGCATTTCAGACCCCCAGTCCCACTGTGTTCAGTAATTTCTCCCTGCCTGCCCTTCCCCTTAGTCCTACTGGCCATATCACTGGTTCCCAGTCATTTATTTCACCTGCTGACCTATTGGTCTGGTTCCCACCCCCCTGCCATACTAGTTTAAACCCTCCCGAGTGACTCTAGCAAACCTCGCAGCCAGGATATTGGTGCCCCTCCAGTTTAGATGCAACCCGTCCTTCTTCTACAGATCCCACCTGCCCCGGAAGAGATCCCACTGATCCAGATATCAGAAACCCTCCCTCCTACACCATCTGTTCAGCCACGTGTTCAACTGCACTATCTTCCTATTTCTAGCCTCACTGTCACGTGGCACAGGGAGTAATCCTGAGATTACAACCCTAGAGGTCCTGTTTTTTAACTTCCTGCCTAACTCCCTGAACTCCTGCTGCAGGACCTCATCAGTCTTCCTGCCTATGTCATTTGTACTAATGTGTACCACAACCTCTGGCTGCTCTCCCTCCCCCTTCATAATGTCCCGTACCCGATCAGAGACATCGTGGACCCTGGCACCAGGGAGGCAACATACCATCCTGGTGTCTCTTTCCTGACCACAGAAGTGCCTATCTGAGCCCCTGACTATAGAGTCCCTTATGACAATTGCTCTTCTGTGCTTTGACCGCCCCCCCTGCTGAACAACAGAGACAGCTGTGGTACCACTGCTCTGGCTACTGTTGTTGTTTTCCTCTGATAGGCCATCCCCCGCAACTGTATCCAAAATGGAATACCTTTTAGAGAGGGGGACAGCCACAGGGGATTTCTGCACTGACTGCCTGGTCCTTCTAGTGGTCACCCATCTATCTGTCAGTACCTTGGGTGTGACCACATCTCCAAAACTCCTGTCAATGACTTTCCACCACCTGAATGCTCCTAAGCGCATCCAACTGCTGCCCCAACCAAACCATGAGGTGTGTGAGGAGCTGCAATTGGGTACACTTCCTGCAGATGTAGTTGTCCGGGACACTTGAAGCGACACAGATTTCCCACATCCCACTTCACCCGAGCAACTGCCATTTCTAGAACTATTTAATAAATTAATTTAAATCTAATAACTGCTTATTGACTCCTTATTAACTATATAATCCCTAGGGCTAGATTTCTACTATAAATGCCAAATTCTAAGAACAGTAATCCCCTGATTCTGCTCTAGATACCCTCTACTTATTAATTAAGTGATTAATTTATTTGGTTTAATTAGTTTAACAATGTTTTAGTTTCAAATTCAGTGTAGATTATCTACCAGCCAATTAGGTCACAGATTTACCGTGATGCCACTTTTAATTTTTTTTAAAGACCCGAGGTCCACGGATCCCTGAGGTGAGGTTTTTATACTCACTTCTCTGGAACTTCGCCCTCTGACTCTGCTCCCTGGAACTCTCCTCACGCTTTTTTATCCTGTGTCTCCATTCTCTTTGTGCTCTTTTATCTAGTGTCTCCGCAGCTCTCCTCGCGTTCTTTTATCCTGTGTCTCCACTCTCCTTGTGCTCTTTTATCCAGTGTCTCCGCCGCTCTCCTCGAGTTCTTTTATCCTGTGTCTCCGCTCTCCTTGTGCTCTTTTATCCTGTGTCTCCACCACTCTCCTCGCGTTCTTTTATCCTGTGTCTCCACTCTCCTTGTGCTCTTTTATCCAGTGTCTCCGCTGCTCTCCTCACGTTCTTTTATCCTGTGTCTCCACTCTCCTTGTGCTCTTTTATCCTGTGTCTCCGCCGCTCTCCTCACGCTCTTTTATCCTGTGTCTCCGCCGCTCTCGTGCTCTTTTATCCAGTGTCTCCACCGCTCTCCTTGCGTTCTTTTATCCTGTGTCTCTGCCGCTCTCCTCACGCTCTTTTATCCAGTGTCTCCGCCACTCTCCTCGCGTTCTTTTATCCTGTGTCTCTGCTCTCCTCGTGCTCTTTTATCCAGTGTCTCCGCCGCTCTCCTTGCGTTCTTTTATCCTGTGTCTCCGCTGCTCTCCTCGTGCTCTTTTATCCAGTGTCTCCGCCGCTCTCCTCGCGTTCTTTTATCCAGTGTCTCCACCACTCTCCTCGCTCTTTTATCCTGTGTCTCCTCTGCTCTCCTCGTGCTCTTTTATCCTGTGTCTCCGCCGCTCTGCTCACGCTCTTTTATCCTGTGTCTCCTCTGCTCTCCTCACGCTCTTTTATCCTGTGTCTCCGCCACTCTCATCGTGCTCTTTTATTCTGTGTCTCCGCTCTCCTCACGCTCTTTTATCCTGTGTCTCCACTCTCCTCGTGCTCTTTTATCCTGTGTCTCAGCCGCTCTCCTCGCGCTCTTTTATCCTGTGCTGGGGGATCTTTTAAGCCTACCTGAGACGTAGATGGTACCTTCACTTTTGACAGCACCAAAATGTCAAAGTGTCATGAAGAGATATTAATGTCAATAATGTTATTGGAAATTATTTTTTAAAATAGAGTTTAGTCGTGTCTGTATCAATGTTGTGTGTGTCTTAATTTGATTAATGCCAGCTGGTCTAGAGGCTTTGATGTACAGAAAGAAGTAGGTTTGAAATGGTAATTAGATAAACATGGGGAAGTTTAGAAACATAGGTGTCAAGGGGGTAATTTGCATTTTTAAATAAACCATTCAAAAGAATGACTGAAATCTTGCACTGAGCTAGCAATGTGTTTATTTTTTTCAGCTTACTAATAAAATTGGTGGAATCAAATGATGTTATTGTTAGAACAGGTAAAATTACAAGCCTAGTGATACAATGGAAAATTTACATTCAAAGAGAAAGATCCATATAAAGGAATAAGGAGATAGTGGGCGGAATTTTCCAAGCCCCCGGACGGCAGGCATAATAGGTGGATCACAGGAGGATGATGACAACATGCAGTGAGGACACTCCATACATCTTCACATAGGCTCTGAGAACGTTGAACCCCTGTCTAGCCGAGGGCAGCTCGCTTACATTCCATGATCAGGGACATCTCAGAGAGGCAGCCATGAAACTTCAGATACATCTGATGCTGTGTCCACCTTCAGCACCTCAGCCTTTCAGGAGCTGGTGCACAGCATTACTGGTCGCAGATGCTGGTGTGATGGGGGCCAGCCCCACCTTAAAGGTGCCGAGAGCACACAGAGAAAATAGGTGGCGTGCACGGAAAATATGGCGGGATCCACTTCATGACGGTGTGAAGGCAGGTCGCGATCTTCCGCTTAGCCCACTGAAGGCAGGGAGATAATTGTAATACATTAACATATAATTAAAAGGCCATCCCACCAAGCTCTTGGAATCTCGCCGTATCATCTGCCCACATTGGCGGGAAAGCATCTCGCGTGTTTCATAACAGCATGCAGGCGATGTGCACTAGGCAGCCTCCACTTTGGGGGAACTGAGGTGAGTGGGCAGTGACATTCTCCATAGCTTCCCTATTGTTTACAGGCCTCAGGGGTGCCGGGGTGGGGTAGGGGAAATAGTCGACTGCTGAGGGGTGGGGGGTGTCTGGCGGCAAGTGCTGGCCAGCCTCGGAGGCAACTGCTGAGAGGGGGGTGTTCAAATGCTGCCCTAGTGCTGCATCCCATGCACAGGTGGGGGGCAGGTTAAGCGAGGAAAGTGGCCACGCATTAGGGACATCTGTATAAACTGACCATGCCTCTGCAACTAAGACAGATCAGGCGCAGTCACAGTGACATGATTGGGTCAGGCTGCTAGTCTGCCTGGTGCATCGCAGAGGCACCAAAAGGCCACCAAGCACTCCATACCTTACCACCACCAACAACAACCCCCCCCCACCCTCCCCCCCCCAACCCCAACCCCACCCCCACCCCTGCCCCCGCCCCAACCCACCCGGCACAGACTGCAAGTCCGCCACCAGGTTATTGGACGGCAGAGCAGTTGGACTGCACACGTTGTACAATCTCCTCGCCAATACTGACCATGTAGCAGTCACTGCTGGAGGTGCTCACAGCCCCTTGCAATCTCAGCATCCTGGTTTGGACCAGTGACCCCCGTGTCACAGGTTGACAGGGCAGCCATGCAGCACACACATCTCTGGCCATCCGAGCACTCTCCGGGAAGCATTAAGGGACGGTCACACAGAGAAAGGTGCTAAGTATAGCCATGATAACCACGTCTCTCTCACTCTTTCATGTTGCAGGAGCACCACATCAGGTTCATGGATCCTGGTGACCTAGTTGTATGCCTGATGGCCTACAGAGACCGTAGAGGACGGAAGAGAGAGTGACTGAGGCACCTGGCTGCGCAAAAGCAGGAACATCAATCTCATGAAGAAGGGGCAGCTGGGGCTTCCGCACACTCTGCCCAGGAGCGACAGTGAACCGTGGCTGGTTGGCACCTAGCAACACCCAGGGTCTATAGACGCCGCCTGCCATTCTTGCAGATGACTGAAAACCAGTGTCGCCGATGACTGTACATGTCTGGGGACCTGGTGGCTCATATCTGCCACTTACTGCAGAATTTGGGGTGCCTAGGGGACATGGAGGGCATCCACTGCCAGTGGCTGTGAAAATGACCACGGTGCTCAATTTCTATGTCAGTGGTTCCTTTCAGGGCTCCATCAGTGACTTCTGTGGGATTTCACATCCCGCCACCCACAAATGCATCCATGAGGTCACAGATGCCATCTTTTCCATGGCACACAACTTTGTGCATTTCACCCGGGACTGGGACAGCCAGGATGCAAGGGCCATTGGATTCACCCTGGTCTAAGGATTCCCACAGGTGCAGGCTGCACTCATGTGGCACTCAGGCCTCCATCGCTACAGTCCGTGGACTTCATCAACTACAAGGGCTTCCACACACTGGTATGTGACCACCAGAAACGCATCCTGCAGGAATGCGCACGGTTTCCCAGGAGTGTGCACAACGCCTACATCCTGAGTCACTCGCGGATCTCTGCTGTCTTCCAGGGTCCACAGATGCTGCAGGGATGGCTCCTTGGGGACAAGGGTTACCCACAGAGAACATGGCTGATGACACCTGTGGGGTGGCCTCAGACTGCAGCAGAACGACGCTATAATGAGTCTCATGGAGCAGCTCGTAACTTGGTGGAGCAGACCATCGGGATGCTGAAGATGCGACTCCGGTGCCTGGACCAATCTGGTGGGGCCCTGCAATACAGTCCGCAGAGGGTGTCATGCATCGTTGTCACCTGCTGCGCCCTTTGCAACCTGGCGCTGCAACGGGGGTGGAGCTGGCTGAGGAGGAGATGGAGGAGGATGCTAATGGGGATGAGGGTGAGGCGCTCCTCGGTGGTGACGATGATGGGGATGAGGCTCATGCACAGGCTACGTGAGGCAGGCGTACTCGGGAGGCCCTCATAGCTGCCAGATTTGTGGAGGATGATGACGACATGCAGTGAGGTGTCCCCATAGATCCTCACTTCGCAGTTGTGAACGTTTGACTCCAGTTTGGCTTATTGCAGTGCCAATACCCTCTGTGAGAATGCTCCTGTCATGGAGATGTAATGGAGGCCCTAATAGCCACTCAATCACAGGAGGATGATGACAACATGCAGTAAGGATACTCCATACATCTTCACATAGGCTCTGAGAAAGTTGAACCCCTGTCTAGCCGAGGGCAGCTCGCTTACATTCCATGATCAGGGCCATCTCAGAGAGGCAGCCATGAAACTTCAGACACATCTGATGCTGTGTCCACTTTCAGCACCTCAGCCCTTCAGGAGCTGGTGCACAGCATTACTGGTCGCAGATGCTGGTGTGATGGGTGCCAGCCCCAACTTAAAGGTGCTGAGAGCACACAGAGAGAATAAGAGAACTCTGTGGTGTCTCCCCACTACATTCTGGCAGCAATGACCAGCACTGCCGAGGTGCAGGCATCAGTAATGTTTCCAGGGAGTGTGAGGCTGGACCATCACTGTGGTTTGAAGGCTGCACAGAGCACAGGGAAGAGGCCCTGGAGAGACACCTGCCTTTATCTTGTGCAGAAAGGTTTCACATTTGAGTGACAAGAACACTGCTCTTCAGAAAAAGGAGCCATAGGCAGGGTGGCATTCTTAAGAGTTTATTGACGATAGTGAACATTATATACAACTGACTAACACCCGTGCCCAGGCTGTGCAACTAATTCTCCTTAACTTTTCTAACCCTGCCACTACATCTTGGCGCCTCCCCCCCGGCCATCCACAACGGAGGTGGAGGCAGCCTGCTGACTGTGACTCCCTGTTTGTGATGACTTTGGCAGGAGTATGTGGCAGTGACCCTCCTCGGCCTGTAAAGCTGAATCTGTGGAGGTCACAGGAAGATAGGATTCAGATGGGCCATTCATTCCTAGAGTCATCTGGGTGGATGGCCTCGGAGTGTGCACCTGCTGATCCTCCTCCCTATGGGTGCCCGAGGGTCTCTGGCTCACCCCGTAAGTGGAAGGGGTAGCTGGAGTGAGATCGAGCTGCCCAGCACCCCTCTTGTGTACACACTATTGGAGGCCAACAATGGCATCAGCAATGGAGTTAAGCCTGCGCAGCAGTGCAGGAGTGACATCCTGGACCAAGGTCTCTTGCCAGTGTTGACCTCGGTGCATTGCAATGCCTGCGCTATCACCTCAGCCTAAAGACGGACGGACTCCTCTATCGTGCCTTGCAATCTGAGGAGTGCAGCGGACATCCCTTCTTGATGTTCCCAACTTGCCTTTGCAGCTCCAGCAACTGTGACCCGACCGAGTCAAAAGGCCCGTCGTCTAACTCGGAGTCAGCAATATTCTGGCCCACAATAGTCCTCCGAGTGCCGGGGACCTGGGAAGTCCCTGCCTCTACCTGCTGTGGATCAGAAAGTGCGATGTGCTCACCAGATTGTGATCCCAAGGCTGCTCTAAAGTTAGGTCCCACTGAGGTGTGTGTCTCTACGCTGGTGGAGGGTGTGGCTGAGTGCTGTGACAGGACTGCAGGGAGGGTGCCTTCAGATTCCTCTTCAGAGGTTTCTTCAGAGCTTGATTGGAGATCCTGGGTCCTGGACCCCATCGGCTGCTTCTCAGATGTGCTTGCGAAAGCGAGGGGAGATATTTAGTGCATGGCATTGGCCTGTGAAAGAGGACACATCTATCATAACATGATTATCTGATGGATGTTGCACTGATGGATCCTCACTTGGTAGAGCAGCGCCAACCTCACTGTCAGTACAGGACAGGTCCCAGTCATCGCTGGCCAGCTGGATGGCTCTGTTTTCAAATTCTGTCAGAATTTTGAATTCCGGCATCCCTCCCCTGTCTGTGACCTTTCCCTCCTGTTGTGAACCAGTTTGTCCTGCATGGATAGAGATGGGAAGTGTATATCAGGACACCTGCCGGGCCAGATGATAAGTATGCCTGGCCTGTGTGAGTGGTCCCATGGACAGGATGAGGCCAATGAGACAGTGTTTGTGATAGAGTGAATGGTGATGTCCCTTGCACTGGCAGTGAGTGAGGGCTGTGTGGGTGTGTGATGCGTTTGTGAGTGCCTGAGTTGGGAGTAATGAAAAGAGTGACTTACCCTGGTGGAATGGAAGAGATTATTCATCCTTTTGCGGCACTTTGGTGGCTGTCCTCCTCTGCAGGGTGTTTACGCTGACCACCCCTGTAACCTCCTCCCAAGCCGGGTTGGTGACATTGCTACCCATCCTGTGGCTAGAGTGAGAGGTAGAGCACATCCCGGTGGGCCTCCATAGCATCCAGCAGTTGCTCGAGGGACTCGTACTTGAAATGGGGTGGGGTTGGGGGGTGTGGTTGGGGGGGGGGGGTGGGTGATGGGGGGGTGGCAGGGTGTAGATGCTGGCGTCTTTTTGCCTTTGCAGGCCAGGTCTCCCAGGCAGCGGTGGTGAGCTGGTGGCGTTGAGCGCTTTGCTAGTGGCTGTCTTTTAAAGATGGTCATGCAACAGTGGGGTGATTGCGAGCTGGCGAATGAGGGCCCGCCAGCCATGGAAACAGCTTGTTCCAGGGGAGTGAATATATAATGAGGTGGGCTCGGGAAGATATGGCGTGAAAACCCGCCATTTTTGTCAGCGGGTAGGACTCCATTTTACCCGCCCGCTACTGCACTTAGTGCAATTCTGGGAAAATTCAGCCCTGAGCATTTTTAAGACCCAACAAGTGTGAGAAGCCTCAAGCTGCTGTTTGCAAGAGCTGAAAGAAACTCATTTTGAATGTGACTGTCGAAGGTTGTGTTTTGCCATGTGTCTGTTTAAATCTATGAGATTTACTGTTGCCTTAATGGGGGTGTATCTGAGTCAGGTTAATTAGGAGATTTTTGTAGTTATTATAGTAGTAATTTTATAGATGTGTATGTGTTTACAATCTTTCTTGTGTTAATAAATGTTTAATTTAGTTTTATAAAAACCCTCTTGAGACTTTGTGGTCTTATTATTACTGAATTCAAAGTATGCATCCCAAAACATACAAATTGCAAAACTGGGTTATGACAGTTATTTCAAGTTTCCTTCTGGGATTTGAAGAACTCAACCTTTACCATCGGTTGTGTCATAATAACAGTACTTTGTGTACTGCACCAAAGACCAACCTAGATTATATGCTCAAATGCCTAGAGGAAGGCTTGAACCCACAAGCACCTGACTTAAATGCAAGAGTATAATTGCTGAGCCAAGGCAAGCACATCAGTTTGCTAGTTTAGATAGAGCTATAATGTGCTAATTTGATTCTTAGTAAGTTTTCAAAGATAAATAAGAATTTCTTTGAGAACTGGAGATAATATACCACCTAAGACTGAGTTAACCTGTCACTGTCAGCTAGAAATCTATTCAACTATTTATTTTAAACAGCTACATTAAATTTAAAAATGAACATTTAATCTATTCGAAGCTTTTTAACACCAGTTACATAGACAATGTCCAGTTCTAACCCAATTCATGATAATAGTCAATCCATTTAGAATGTCATGAAGAGATATTAATGTCTATAATGTTATTGGAAATTATTTTTTTCAAATAGAGTTCTAGTGGGGTCTGTGTCTATGTGTGTATCTGTGTTTGTCTTAATTGGATTAAATCCAGCTAGTCTGGATGCTTTGAAGTATAGTAATTTTGAGATGTTAGGTAAACGTAAGGAGGGTAGAAGGTAAAGCGTAAATTTGTATTTGTTAAAAGAAACCATTCAAGACTGTGGGTGAAATCTAGCTAGAAGATGCCAAGCAATGTGTTTATTTTTTTCGGCTTACTAATAAAAGTTACGGGATGAAAGGATGTTATTGTTGGAAGAGGTAAACTTGTTAGCCGAGTGATACAATGGAAAATTTACATTCAGAAAGAGAAATACATATAAAGAAGAAAGGAGTTTGTGTGTAACATAGAGGCATTTTAAGATCCAACAAGTGTGAGAAGTCTCCAGCCTGTTAGCCTCAAGCTGCTGTCTGCAAGGACCCAGAGCTGAAAGAAACTCATTTTGAATGTGACTGTCCAGGATGTGCTTTTCCAGGTGTCTGTTTAAATCTATGAGATTTATTGTTGCCTTAACGGGGGTGTAACTTAGAGTCAGATTAATTAGCGGATTTTTGTAGTTATTATAATAGTAAGTTTGTAGATGTATGTATATGTTTACAATATTTCTTGTTAATAAATGTTTAATTTAGTTTTATAAAACCTCTTGAGACGCAGTGGTCTTATTGCTACTGAATTCAAAGCCTGTGACTCCAAACATACAAATAGCAAAAAATGAGTTATGACAGTTGTTTCAATTTTCCCTCTGAGATTTGAACAATTCAGCCTTTACCATCGGCTGTGTCATAATAAGAAACAATCTAAAGTTGACCTGGTTTTGTCTTTGGCTTTACCGTGTAATGTACTTGTTTTACATGTTTGGGCTCCCAAAGCAACTGTTCAACTCAGAACTCAGTCAGAGAGACTCCCAGGAAGATAGCAGCTTGCTTTAGGGATGTCCTCAAAGCACCCCTGAAGAGGTCAAACATTCCCGCTGACTCATGGGAGTTCCTGGCTTGTGACCGACCAAAATGGAGAAGTTTCATTTGGGGAGGCATTGAACATATCGAGAGACTTCTTCGGGAACATGCAGAGATGAAGTTGAAGCATTGGAGAGAGCTCACAAACCTGCAAACAACTGGCCTACCTGGCCATCCAAGCAGTACCTGACCCAATGCAGCAGATTCTGCAGATCGCACATTAGAGTGGAAGCAAGTCATCCTTGATCCTGAGGAACTGCCTGAGGAGGCTTGTTTGGGTAACATAAATGAGGTTCGTTAAATAACACTTGTGCCAGCCAAATTACACAGATCACATGTAATAGGGTATTCCAGCATTCTCTATAATTTATACAGGTATAAGAAAACATGCATGGCACTTACAAAATGACATCTGTAAATTCTCGTATCCTGGCTGTGATGCAATGGTTTCCAAGGAAGACAAAGCAATTACTTATGTACAGTCAAATTAACTGGCCGTAAACACATTAAAAATTGCTCATGGTGCCACAATGCACTTCAGATGCTGTGATGTTATGACATGCATTGGATTCCTGGATATTGTCAGCTGCAGCTGTTTGACCAAATTCTGCCAAGTGCGGACCACTATTTTGGATGGGTCTTTGTGAGACAGAACAGCTGGAGTATTTTGGGATTCATATTATGATCTTTCACTTTATATAATGCTCTTCATGCCAGATTTATACTCTTGTGGATCCAAGTTCAGCAAAAAAATTGTCATATAAGTAGGACATAACTCAGCAAGTTCATCTGTACTAGTAATTGGAGCTTCATTACATTGCCTGTGAATACTACAGCATCACACTCCATGCCTAATGACCCAGATTTTACTGAAAAAATAATGGCATCTGAAGGATGCACACTTTTATTTATGTGTAAATTAGGCAGGAAATAATGGTAAGGAAGAGATATCCAGTGAATTGTGAATCATAGGTTGCTGGCTGATTTACACTGCTCTCATTAGTTTCGCAAAAATGGCACCTCCTCGTGATTTTTATAAAGTTGCATGAGAATGCTGCAGTTATTTTTTCCATATGCACATTAGTGCGTCAACAGTCTAGCTCAAATTGACAAAAGTAGGAGAATCCTTAATGCAAACTGCTGTTGATACTTGGGACCAGATTTTTGTGGCCCAGTTCAGGCCAGAACAGATGCATGTGATCTGGTAGCAATGCCAAGTGGCTGGAAGTCCCACCTCTGTTTCCAGCAACACCAACCTTCCTGAGAGTGTTGGGGTTTTTTTTAGGGGGGGGGGGGGGGGGGGGGGGGGGGGGTGGAGAGGGGTACGGGTAGCTGGGGCCTCTGAACTTGCCTATGCTGTTCAACAGGCCAACTGAAATATTTAAGGGCTTATTAAAAACCCAACTCTACAACCCTTCTGGATTTTCCTGGAGGTGGCCAGCCCTCAGCAGCAGTCTGAATCAGACCAGGCTGGCAAGGACCATGTCAAGCATGAGTCACGGAGACCAGGAAAGTTAAAGAAGGTAAGTATTCACGCTTTCCATAAGTTAAAGGGCTTATTCGTTTGAAGTTAAAGTTACAGCAGCTCAAATGTCAGGGGAGAAGCCAGAATCAAGAACTTTGCATGTTCAGGGACTTGTCACTCTCCTTGCATTGTGTGTGCATTGGAGCAGTGGGCATGGCTGTTTGGATTCCACATAAGCACCAGGCAGGCTGCAGCTGGAAATGGGTGCTGGACCCTCAGAAATCGAGACCACTGGAGACGAGGAGCAGCAGCTTGCACAATATGGGTAGAGTGTGGGTATCAGGAGGCCTGAAGAGAGGAACGAGGGGCACGAAGGAGAAGGAGTAACTACCCTGAGCATAGGATCTACAGGCAGAGGTGAAGAGACCTGGAGATGACTGAGAACCAGTCGTGATGGAGACTGTTACACTCTAGGCAGATGGTCAGAGACATCTGTGCCCTTGTCAGTGCAGACCCCTGTGGCATCTCTGGTTCCACTCTGGTGCATCACCTAGGTGACAGATACCCTCTTCACCAAGGTTGGAAACACATCAGGGTTACAGATGATGGGGTATCACAGGCTCAGGGCAATGCATTTGTTGCCTGGACTAGTCAGATGGTGCCCTCCAATGCCCTCCTGCAAAAGTCACAGTTGTGTGGTGCTCTGCTGCGCTAACAATAACATGGCCCACCAGAGAGGTGTGGACCTTGAGGATGGTAAGGCCTGCTAGAGGACAGCACATTGCGGGAGGAGCAGGAGGTAAGAGAGGAGGAGAATTTGGAGGCAGAGGGCGATGATGCTGAACACAGGGGTGCCCCTACTGGGTAACAAGGTGGCCTCCTTCTGCCAGCTTCCGGGAAGAGGACCTCCCTCTTCTCCCTCATGGATACCAGTCCTTCAGCTCTCCTGTGACATTTTCTTGCCCTGTGGTGAATTCTTTCCCTCAGGACAAGCCCTGAAATCCACCTCCATTCCTGCCCCACTAATTTTCATTGGACAGAAAATCCGTCTCCATATCAATGAAGGGTTTACTCCCATGAAAATCTGAAATTCAGTCAGTTTCCCACTGGAGGCAGGTTTCTGACAAAAAACAGACTCAGCTCCTATATCTCACCCCTGTGGCAAAAATCCAGCCCTTGGATTCAGACTTCAACTTTCAAAATATTTATGTTGTGATTCATCAGAATTCATAAAGATTAATATTGTTTTACCCTGAATATTATAGAATATATACAGAATCTGCACTTAATACTCAAAATTCTTGCATTCAATTACTTTTGTTTATAATTCAAAATCTAAACTTACAAAATTCTGTTACAAATGACCTGCTGTCACTTCCTTGGTGAAATGAAGTAATTTATACAAAAATTGTTTTGCTACCCTACATTGAATCCTTTCTTCTTTTCATTAGAATTAACAGCATATTCATGGAGTCATACAATGTACAACACTGGAGCTTGGCCCATTAAGTCTGTTCCAATGTTTTTCTCCACATGAGCCATTTATTCTAATCCCACGCTACTCAGACCCTTTCATATTTCTTATTTTGAAGCAGCTATCAAATTCCCCTTTCAAAGAATTTATGGACCCTGCTTCAATATTTTTTTTTTGGAAGAGAATTCTACATTCTAACCACCCTCTTCATAAGTACTTTTTCTAACCTCCCCCATTAGCTGTATATGATTGTATTAAATTTTCACCTGTTCGTTACAATCTTGTCAATCAATGGAAACCGTTCATCACAACTTATGTTATTGTAATTCTTGATAATCATAAAGACCTCCATTACATTTCCTCAAAGATTTCAGCTATAGTGAAAATATCCTTACATTTCCAGTCTCTTTTCATAAATGTAACCTCTAATGTCTGGTAATATCCTAATGAATCAAACTTTCACCTTTTCCATTGTTTTGATATTCTTCTATACTGGAATGCTGAAAGAAAAGTAATAGTATGATCTAACTAAGGTCTAGTACAAGTTCATTATTATCTCATGCATGTGTATTCTGTGGCTTTAAATACAAAACTAAGAATTTGGTTTGCCTTTTTATACTGTTATTTATTTACCCAGTAATTACAGGCCTGCCAGTCAGTTTAACTTTGGTGGTGGGAAAGCTTTTAGCAACAATAATTCGGAACAAAATTAACAGCCACTAGGACAAGTGTGGATTAATTAGGGAAAACTGGCAAGTCAAGTCTAACAAACTTGATTTTTTGATGAGGTAACAGAGATGGTTGATTAGGATATTACGGTTAATGTAGTATATATGGACATCCAAAAGACATTTGATGAAGTGCCACATAATAGACTTGCCAGCAAAGCTGAAGCCAGTGGAATAAAAAGCAAAATGACAGCATGGATATAAAGTTGGCTGAGTGACAGGAAGCAGAGAAAAGTGGTGAATGGTTGTTTTTTGGATTGGAAGAAGATGTAGAATGAGGTTCCCCAATGATTGGTACTTGGACTATGTTTTTCTTGATATATATTAATGACCTAGACTTGGGTATACAGGGCGTAATTTCAAAATTTGCAGCTGACACAACATGTGGAAGTATTGTGAACTGTGCAGAGGATAGTGATAAACTTCAAGAGAATATATACAGGGTTGGTGTAAAGCATGGACACTCAGCAGATTAAATTTAATACAAAGAGTTATGAAGTGGTATATTTTGGTAGGAAGAATGAGGAGAGGCAATATAAAATAAAGGACACAATTCTGAAGAGGATGCAGGAACAGAGAGACCTAGAGTATATGTGCACAAATTGTTGAATGTGGCAGGTCAGTTTGAGAAAGTGGTTAAAAAGGCATATGGGATCCTGGGCTTTATAAAGGCCTAGAGCAAAGAAGTTATGTTCATCCTTTCTAAAACTTTGGTTCAGCCTCAACTGGAGTATTGTATTCAGTTCTGGGTACCACACTTTTTTGGAAGGATGTGAAGGCTTTAGAGACGATGCCGAAAATATTTTTGGGAATGGTTCCAGGAATGAGGGACTTTATTTATGTGGATAGATTGGAGAAGCTGGGGTTGTTATCCTTAGAGAAGACAAGTTTGAGAGGAGATTTGTTAGGTGTGTTCAAAATTATGAGGGATCATGATGAGAGTAGTTAGAGAGAAATTGTTACCATTGGCGGAAGGGTCAAGAATCATAGGGCACCAATTTAAGGTGATTGTCAATAGAAACAATGGCGAGATGAGGAAAATCTTTTAATGTAGTGAGCAATTAGGATCTGGAATGCAATATCTAAGAGTATGGTGGAGGCAGGTACAATCATGGCTTTCAAAAGAGAATTAGACAAGCACCTGAAGAGAAAAACACTTCCAGGATTACAGGGAAAGGGCAGGGGAGTGGGACTATCTGAGTTGCCCTGGCTGAGAATCGACACAGACATGACCGGCCGAATAGCCTCCTGCGCTTTAACCATTTTACATTTCTAAGATTTCTGGTGCTTAATGGCCTGTTTTTGTGCACATCAAAGTTCCACAGCTTGATTTAAAATCTTACTATTTTAAAGTAAATTTCTCTCATTAATCCAAACTTGACTACTTCACATGTTTTTTACTTGTACTGCACCTGCCACTTATCTTCCCATCTTGCTAGCCTACCTATTTATCCCTGCAGTCTTTCATAATCATTGTCACAATTTGCTGTACCTCCCCAAAACAAATTTAGCATTGTCCTCAAATCTTAACATTATTCATTCAGTTCCTTATGTATACAGTAAGAGTCACTTCAATCTGTAGGGCATCACTCACTATCCTTTTTCATTCCAAGAAACTTCCTTTTACTCCTAGCTTCTAACTATTTTTGTCTCCATGTAGCCACATTTTCCTTAATTTCATGTGCTATTTTGTTCACTGTAAGTCACTTGAATTTTTATTTACTAAATCCATTTTAAAAATCAATAAAATCCACATCCACAATAATGAAGGTTCAAGTATTTCCCCATAATTAACAATGGGAAAAGCCAGTAGACGGGTCACTTTAGCTAGCCACTGCTACTCACTGCCTAGCAGCTGGTCCAAGAATAGCAGTAGCACAGGTATCGGACATTATTTGACTCCATGGGCAGAATTTTCCGTGCCTGCTGGCAGCGGGCCTGATAGATGGCGTGAGTGGACAATATAACGTGATCGGTTTCACGATGGTGAGAAGGCAAGTCGCGATTGTCCACCAACGGCGGGCTGCGTTTCCCGCCATTGGTCGTCGGGAACCTCTTTGTAATATATCAGCATATCATTATCAGGCCAACCTGCCAGGCTCTTGCACCCCCGCCGGATCGTCCGTCCACATCGGCAGGAAAGCAAGTTGACATGTTTCACAACAGCACAGAGGCGACGTGCACTTGGTGGCCTGCACTTTGGATGAACTAGAGATGTGTGCACAGCGAAGTTCTGCAGAGCTCACCAGGGTCGCCTGTTGCTTTGCAGGCTTCAGGGGTGCCGGAGGGTTGGGGTTAAGTGCTGCCTTGCCTCTGAGGTGACTTGTGAGGGTGAGGGGGAGAGGGAGACAAATGCAGCCTTGCCTTGAGGTGACTGGTGACAGTGGGGTGTGGGTAAGGGCAACCCTGCCATTGAATATAGCGTACACTATTCTGGGTGGGGGGTAGGGTGGGTGAAGTAAGTGGCCGCACATTCGGGAAACCTGTAGGAAGTGACTATTCCTCTGCAACTAGACAGTTCAAGTGCAGCCACATTGATATGATTGAGATCAGGCTTCCAGCTTATCTGCCTACTCAAGCAATGCAGAGGCATCAAAGTGCCACCAAGTTCTCCAGAGCTATACCCCACCCCAGCACAGACAGCAAATTAATGAACATTTTAGTGGACTACAGAGCAGTTGGACTGCACACGGTGTACAATCTCCTCGCTAAAGCTGGCCATGTAGCAGCCACTGCTCAAAGCCCCTTGCAATGTCAGCATCCTGGTTTGGACCAGTCTCCCCCATGGTTCAAGCTAACAGGGCAGCCATGCAGTGCAATAATCTCTGGTCATCCAAATGGTGGCCAGCACTCTCCGGGAAACGTTAAGGGGCCATCACACTTAACCTGGACAGGTTCTTAGTACACCCAGGCTAATCACGTGTCTCTCTCTTTCATGCTGCAGGAGGAGTACATCAGGATCATGGAGCCTGATGAACTAGCTGTATGCCTGATGGTCTACAGAGTGTGAAGACGATGGAGGAGAGAGCGACTGAGGCTCCTGGCTGTGCAGAGGCAGGAGCAGCAGCTTCAGGCTGGGGCACCTGCACACGCCATCCAAGAGCCCAGCGAACTGGCGCAGGTGGTGCCTAGCCACGTCCAGGGTCTATAGACACTGCCTTTCATTCCTGCAGATGACTGAGAACCAGAGTTGTCGAAGACTGCGCCTGTCTAGGGACCTGGTTGCTCACATCTGCCAGCTACTGCAGGAATTGGTGCCAAGGGGACATGGAGGGCATCCATCGCCAATGGCTGTGAAAGTGACTGCGATGTTCAATTTCTATGCCAGTGTCTCCTTTCAGGGCTCTACAGTAAACCTCTGCAGGATCTCTCAAACCTCCAGCCACAAATGCATCCATGAGGTCACAGATGTCACTTTTTTGAGGGCACACAACTTTGTGCATTTCATCCGGGACCGGGACAGCCAGGATGCAAGAGTGATTGGATTCACCCAGATCCTCAGGTTTCCCACAGGTTCAGGTTGCGATTGACAGCACTCATGTGGCGCTCAGAACTCCATCACAACACACGGTGAACTACATCAACTGCAAGGGCTTCCATTTGCTGAATGTGCAGCTGTTTTGTGACCACCAGAAATGCATCCTGCAGGTGTGCGCACGGTTTGCAGGGATTGTGCACGACACCTACATCCTCAGTCAGTCACAGATCCCTGGAATCTTCCAGGGTCCACAGAAGCTGCAGGGATGAATCCTCAGGGACAAGGGCTACCCGTAGAGGTTGTGGCTGATAGTACCCGTGAGGCAGCCTCAGACCGCAGTGCCTGGACCGGGCTGGTGGAGCCCTGCAATACAGTCCACAGAGGGTGTCATGCATCATCATCACCTGCTGCACCCTTTACAACCTGGCGCTGCAACGGGGAGAGGTGCTGACTGAGGAGGAGATGGAGGAGCTGCACGTCTCCTCTGATGAGGACGCCGACGAATGAGGCTGAGAAGGTCCTCAGAGGTGACGATGATGGGGATGAGGCTCTCGCACTGGCAGATAAGGCAGGTGTGCCTGGGAGGCCCTCATAGCTGCTAGATTTGTGGAAGGTGATGACGACCTGCAGTGAGGCATTCTCATATTTCCTCACATTACATTTAACCAAAAGACCATAAGACATAGGAGCAGAAATTAAGCCATTTGGCCCATTGAGTCTGCTCCGCCATTCAATCATGGCTGATAAGTTTCTCAACACCATTCTCCCGCCTTCTCTCCATAACCTTTGATGCCCTTACCAATCAAGAACCTATCTATCTCGGTCTTAAATACACTCAATGACCTGGCCTCCAGAGCCTTCTGTGGCAATGAATTCCATAGATTCATCACTCTCTGGCTAAAGAAGTTTCTCCTCATCTCTGTTCTAAAAGGTCTTCCCTTTACTCTGAGGCTGTGCCCTCCGGTCCTAGTCTCTCCTACTAATGGAAACAGCTTCACCACGTCCACTCTATCCAGGCCTTTCAGTATTCTGTAAGTTTCAGTCAGATCCCCCCTCATCCCTCTAAACTCCATCGAGTATAGAATTTGTGAACATTTGACTCCAGCCTGGCTTATGGCAGTGCAAGTACCCTCTGTGAGAATGTTCCTGTCATGGAGATGCAGTGGAGGCCCCAATAGTCACTCGATTGCAGGAGGATGATGATGACATGCAGTGAGGACACTCCATAGATCTTCACACAGCCTCTGAGAAAGTCTGATTCCTTTCTGGCCGAGGACAGCTCACTTGCGCTTTTGATCAGGGTCATATCATAAATATGCAGCCATGAAACTTTAGAAGCATCTAATGCTTTGTCCATCTTCAGCACCTGAGACCTTCAGGAGCTGGAGCACAGCATCAGTGGTCGCAGATGCTGAAGAGATGGGGGCCAGCTGAGAGCACACCAAGAGAATGAGAGAACTCTGTGGTGCCTGCTCAATACATTCTGGCAGCAATGACAAGCACCGCCAAGGTGCAGGCATCAGTAATGTGTCCAGGGAGTGAGGCCGGACGATCACTTTGGTCTGAAGGCTGCACAAAGCACAGGGAAGAGACCCTGGACTGAAACACCTGCCTTTATCTTGTGCAGAAAGGTTTCACATCTGCGTGACAAGAACACTGCTCATTAGAACAAGGAGCCATAGGCAGGGAGATATTCTTGAGAGTTTATTGACATTAGTGAACAGTATGTACAATTGATTAAAACACATGCCCAGGCTGTGCAACTAATTCTCCTTAACCTTCCTAAGCCTGCCGCTACGTCTTTGTTCTCCCCAGATATCCACAGTGGAGGTGGAGGCAGCCGGCTGACTATGAGCCATGCCTGTGATGACTTTGGCGGGTGTCCTCTGGAGGGCTGAGACCTGGAGGGCCCCAGCCTGCTTTCAGAGTCTCCCTGAGTGGCAGTGGCACCCTCCTCGGCCTGTGGAGCTAGAACTGCTGAGGTCATAGGAAGAGGGGAGTCAGATGGGCGACACTCTCAGAGTCACCTGGGTGGTTGGGCTCAGAGTGTGCACCTGTGGATCCTCCTCCCTGTGGGTGCCTCAGGCTGACTCCCTGAGGATCAGGGGTAGCTGGAGTGAGATCGAGCTGCCCTCTCGCATACACACTGTTGGAGGCCAACTATGGCATCAGTGATGGAGTTGAGGTCGCGCAGCAGTACAGGAGCGAAGTCCTGGACCAAGGCCTCCATGCAGTATTGACCTCGGTGCGTTGGCACTCTGGCGCTATCTCCTCAGTCTGAAGGCAGACGGACTCCTCCAATGTGCCTTGCAATCTAAGGAGTGCAGATGACATCTCTTCCTGATGTTCCTGAGTTTGTCTTTGCAGCTACAGCAACTGTGACATGACTGAGTCCAGAGGCTCATCATCTGACTAGGACTCAGCAAAGCCCTGGTCTCCTGGAGTCCTCCGAGTGCCAGACACCTGGGAAGTCCCTCCCACTGCCTGCAGTGGATCAAACAGTGCAATGTGCTCACCACATTGTGATCCTGAGGTTACGCTAAAGCTAGGTCCCACCAAGGTATGTGTCTCTGCACTGGTGGAGGATGTGGGTGAGTACTGTGACGGGACTTCAGGGAGGGTGCCTTCAGATTCCCCTTCGGAGGTTTCTTCGGGTTGGAGGCCCTGGGTCATGGACTCTGTTGGCTGTTTCCCAGATGTGCCTGCGAAAGCAAGGGGAGATAATTAGTGCACGGCAGTGTCTGTGAAAGAGGACACATCACTCACAGCATGGTTGGCTGATGGATGTTGCGCTGCTGGATATTCACTTGGCAGAGCAACACCGACCTCACCGTTAGCACAGGAACGGTCCAGATCATTGCCGGCCAGCTGGACGGCTCTGTTTTCAAAGTCCGTGAGGACCTTGATTTCAGTCATTCCACCACCGGTCTGCGACCTCTCTCCTTGTTGTGTGCCAGCTTGTCCTGCATGAATAGAGAAGGAGAATGTGTAAGCAGGATGCCTGCCAGACCAGATGACAAGCATGCCTGGCCTTTGTGGGTGTTGATTGGTCCCACGGATTGGATGAGGATCATGATGGTGAGTGTGAGAGAGTGAATGGCGATGCCCCTTGAACTGGCAGTGAGTGAGGGCCCTCCAGATGTGTGATGGGTTTGTGAGTGTGTGAGGTGAGAGTGATGAAAAGAGTGGCTTACTCTGGTGGAACGGAGGAGATCATTCATCCTCTTGCTGCACTGGGTGACTGTCTTCTTCTGAAGGGCGTTAGCGCTGACCACCACTGTCACCGCCTTCCGAGCTGGATTTGTCACATTGCTGCTCATCCTGCGGCCAGAACAGGGGTACAGGAAATCCCAGCAGGCCTCTACGGCATCCAGAAGTTGCTCGCGAGCCCCATCATTAAACTGGGGCGGGGGGGGGGCTGCAGTCTTCTTCAGTTTCAGGACCAGGTCTTACGTGCAGCAGTGGTGGTCCGGAAGCACTGAGATGTGTGCTTGTGGCTGAACTTTAAACATGGTGCCTGCATGATAATGTGGCGGGGTGATTGCGGGCGGGCGAATGAAAACCCACCTGCCTTGGAAACGCCGTGTTTCCTGGAAGTGCATAAATAATGTGGCAGGTTTGGGACGATAGGGCGTGAAAACCTAACATCGCCATCATTTTACCTGCCTGTTACCACACTTAGTGCAAATTTGTGAAAATTCCACCTAATGTCAAAGGCAATCAAAAACAGAAAGAGAGATCTAATATTTACTTAGAAACAACATAATTTTATTCACCTTCAACCTGTTAAATAGAAAATCAAGTAGTAGTACTAAAACTTAAGGAAAAAATGTGACTACAAACCCATTGCTTATGAATACTTCTGCTACAGGGCTGAAACATTTGAATAGATATACAAGCAGAGTTTCACATTCGAAAGGAAATTTCTTAGAATTTACCATAATTGTTCAAAACCATTTCAATTAACCAGCTTTCCTTTGGTTTAAAAATACAGTAATAAAGTAACCAGAGTGATCGGTACTCTTTTTTAGATTTTTCTATTGATTATTGCTGTGATTGAGGTATTTGCTATTTGTGTGCCCATCGATTTCAAATGCAGACTTTGCTTGATCTATAATATTTGTTGTAGACTCCAGCTATTGTTTGAAAATGAAAAGTGGAGCTGATTCAGCATTGTTGGAGGACAAGAAAATAACCTCCAATCTCCAGGAATGTAAGGTTATTGATGTGCTGGGACAGAATATATCCTGCTGCAAGATCTTATTGTTCTATTTGTTATTTGAGTAACAAATTTAAACCCAGAGCAGCAGTGTCGAAATTTCTTCAGCGGGAACAAAATTATGAGAAAGCCTTTTAGAAATAGTCATCACAGTTTGAGGTAATTTTTTGTTAGATTTTGACATTTCTTCTGTCTTTTCACAATAACTGGAAATGAACTGCTAATTTTTTTGGAACCCCCTACTTCCTTTCTGTTATTGAACACTCACAGACTGAGAAGTTTATTGCATGCATACAGACATCAATTCTTTGTTATTTCCTATTGCATTTTCTAGGGTAAGGTTTTATTTAGCGGGAGTGCTGATTATTTCAATAGCAAATCACGTGGACATATTTATTCTCTGTTCTCATCCATTCTATGTCCCCAATTTTTGTCATTTTCACCTGCTCCATGGTTATTAGATTGCTTTTCTTTTATCCCCTTTCCCTCCTTACTCTACCCTGCTTCTTCTGTCCTTGTTCAGAAACCACAATGATTGTCATGTTCCCCATCAATGCTACCTTCCTCAATTCCCTCCCTTTAAAAGCCCTCCCTCCAACTAATGTCTAAATTTCTCAAACATGCTATCATTACTCAACTTCATGACCATGTCTTCCACTATGTTTGTTTATATCCTTTTACACTGATTTCTGGCCTGTTCCAAGTCTTTAGTGATATCCTGTATTATTGCAACAGTAGTGCGATCATACTGCAGCCCTTTTTGACATCTTTCTCGATGTAACCTCCAATATGATTGGTTTCTCTGTCACCTCCTTTGTGATACAGCCAACTCATGGTTCCATTCCAATCTTTTGCAATGTAGCTAACACATCTCTTACAATGGCTTCTTCTCCCATACACTCAGTGTATTCTGATCAGTAACCAGGATGCTGGTTCAGGAGATGTTTAGATATGAACTTTGCACAACAAGCAAATGTACTTGTGGAATTGTATTTGGGTAGGGAGGTTAAACAAGCAAAAATTCTGAATAGTTGGAAAGGTAGTCCCAACCTGAAATGGGCTTTACTGAGGTGAACTGGGCAGTCAACACTCTCTCAGGATGCCTGTTAGCATTTTTACCATATCAATTAGGCTGGAAGCTTTGGATTTAAATGACTTTAAAGGTTTAACTTTGACCAGCCAAAGTTTCCTAGGCCTCTAGAACCATGGAAAATGCAGCAAGGTGAGGAGAGCCTAGGGGAGAAGGCAGGTATGTTCACCTTACACCTTGTGAGCCAAGAGGAGCAGGAGTGCTTCCACTGACTCCCAAGCTCCCCCACCAGCAGAACCTCCTGATACACAAACTACCTCTGGCCACTCGGGATCCGTCCACCAGTTGGGGATTGGATTTACCTGATCTCGAGGCCTCCTGCAGAGCATTCCCTGCCAAGTGGAAGCCACGCCTATCAAACAGGCTGCCTTTTGGATGGGGAACCTGTCAGTGCCAAAAGCCACATGCCCTGGAGTTAAAACTCCACAACATGAGGGAAAGCCCTGACTTCTGGGTTTTCCACTTCCTAACAAACCACAAGACACCTCCCTACCCTCCTCCCACATGCAGTCAATCGGCAAGTAAACGTTTCCCTTCAATATCGCTTCATTATCACTACCAATTCAAATAAAGTGAATAAACCATTCACTGCTTAAGTCATCTTTCAAAAATTCAGTCAGCTTTGTCAGGCATGAGCTATCCTTTACACATTCATACTCACTCTCTCTAATCAGCTGAAGATTTGCAAGGTATTCAGTCACCCTATCCTTAATTATAGGTTGGAGTAGATGTTAGGCTAGCTGATCTATAATTACCAAGTCTTCCTCTCACACCTTTCTTAAAAGCAGAGTGACATGCACAATTTTCTAATTTAAAGGAATGGTCCCTGAATCAAGAGGACTTTGGAAGATTATAGTTATGGCATCTGCAATATTCTCACCTATTTTCTTCAAGACCTTGTGATGGAAACCATCTAGTCCTGAGGATATGTGATTCTTTAGTGTCATTATTTTCTTCATCACTGTTATTTTGCTTACATCATTTTAGGTGAGTCTTTGTCACTGATTCAATGTTAGTTTCCTAGGGCTGTCCAGCATGCTGACCTCTTTCTCAATTGTAAAACTATATAAACTTAGGAACAGAAGTAGGCAATTCAGCCCCTTGAGCCTGTTCCATCACTGAATTAATTGATGGCTGATCTGCACTTAATCAATCTGCTTGCCTTTCTTCTTCATCTCTTAATCCCCAAAGATCTATCAATATCAGTGAACATAGAGTGACCATTTTTCTTTTATTCCTTCTTGGATTTGAGCATCGCTGGCAAGGCCAGCATTTATTATCCATCCCTTATTGCCCTTGAGAAGTGGGTGGTGAGCTGCCTTCTCGGACTGCATCAGTCCCTCTGGAATAGGTACACCCATAATATTGCTGGGGAGGAATTTCTAGGATTTTGACCCAGTGACAGTGAAAGAATGTTGATATAATTCCAGGTCAGGATTAGTGTGTGATTTGGAGGGGCACTTGCAGGTGATGGTGTCCCCATGTGTCTGCTGTCCTTGTCCTTTCAGGTTTGAAACTGCTGCTGAAGGAGTTTTGGTGAGCTGATTTTCAGGAGCCAGCAGCTGGGTTATTCACCACAGAATTCCCATCCTCTGAACCATGCCTATGCTGTGATTGATAAAGGCACTTGTAGCCACAGTATTTATGTTGCTGGTTCAGTTAACCCTCTGGGCAATGGTAACCCCCAGGATATTGATGGTGGGGATTTCACAGAATCACAGTGCAGAAGTTTCAGCCCATCAAGTCTGCACCAACACGTGAGAAACAACTGACCTACCTAGCTAATCCCATTTACCAGCGCTTGGCCCATAGCCTTGAATGTTATGACGTGCCAAGTACTCATCCAGGTACTTTTTAAAGGATGTGAGGCAACCCTCCCAGGCAGCGCATTCCAGACCGTCACCACCCTCTGGGTAAAAATGTTTTTCCTCACATCCCCCCTAAACCTCCTGCCCCTCACCTTGAACTTGTGTCCCCTTGTGACTGGCCCTTCAACTAAGAGGAACAGCTGCTCCCTATCCACCCTGTCCGTGCCCCTCATAATCTTGTACACCTCGATCAGGTCGGCCCTCAGTCTTCTCTGGTCCAACGAAAACAACCCAAGTCTTTCCAACCTCTCTTCATCCCAGGCAACATCCTGGTGAATCTCCTCTGCGCCCTCTCCAGTGCAATCACATCTTTCCTATAATGTGGCAACTAGAACTGCACACAGTACTCCAGATGTGGCCTCACCAAGGTTCTATACAATTCCAACGTGATCTCCCTACTTTTGTAATCTATGCTGTGATTGATAAAGGCCCATATGCCTTTTTCACCACCCCACTAACATGCCCCTCTGCCTTCAGAGGTCTATGGACACACTTGCCAAGGTCCCTTTGTTCCTTAGAACTTCCTAGTGTCATGTCATTCATTGAATACTTCCTTGTCAAATTACTCCTTCCAAAATGTATCACCTCACACTTTTCAGGGTGACTTCCATCTGCCATTTATCTGCCCATTTGACCATCCCGTCTATATCTTCCTATAGCCCAAGACACTCAGCCTCACTGTTAACCACCCGGCTAAGCTTTGTGTCATCCACAAACTTACTAACCCTACCCCGCACATAGTCATCTATGTCATTTATATAAATGACAAATAATAGGGGACCCAGTACAGATCCCTGTGGTACGCCACTGAACACTGGCTTCCAGTCACTGAAGCATCTTCCTGTCATCACCCTCTGTCTCCTACAAGTAAGCCAATTTTGAATCCACCTTATCAAATTACCCTGTATCCCATGTGCATTTGCCTTCTTTATAAGTCTCCCACGTGGGACCTTGTCAAAGGCTTTGCTGAAATCCATGTAAACTACATCAACTACACTACCCACATCTACAAACCTGGTCACCTCCTCAAAAAATTCAATCAAATTTGTTCGGCATGACCTCTCTCTGAAAAAGCCATGCTGACTATCCCTGATCAAATCTTGCCTCTCCAAGTGGAGATAGATTCTCTCCTTTAGAATTTTCTCCAATAGTTTCCCTACCACTGACGTGAGACTCACTGGCCTGTAGTTCCCTGGCTTATCTCTGCAACCCTTCTCAAATAGTGGAACCACATTAGCTGTTCTCCAGTCCTCTGGCACCTCCTCCATGGCCAGAGAGGAATTAAAAATTTGGGTCAGAGCCCCTGTGACTCCTCTCTTGCCTTCCTTAGCAGTCTGGGACACAAATCATCCGGACCTGGAGAATCAGTGATGATAATGCCATTGAATGTCAAAAGAAGATGGGAAGATTCTCTCTTGTTGGAGATGGCAATTTCCTGACAGTTTTATGACACAAATGTCACTTGCCACTTATGGGCATGGATTGCTTCGGTATCTGAAGAGTTGCATATGGTACTGAACAAAGTGCAGTCATCAGTGAACATCCCCGGCTCTGACTTCCAGTTGGAGGATGGGTCATTGATGAAGCTGCTGAAGATAGTTGGGCCTAGGACATTACCCAGAGGAACTTCTGCAGGGGTGTCCTGGGGCTGCAATTTTTGGCCTCCAACAAACACAATCTGCTAGGTATGACTCCAGCCAGTGGCGAGTTTCTCCCTGATACCCATTATCTTCAATTTTGCTAGGGCTCCTTGATACCATGCTCACTCAAATGTTGCCCTGATGTCAAGGACACTCATTCTCACCTCATTGAATTCAGCTCTTTTGTCAATGTTTGAAGGCTGCATTGAGATCTGGAGCTGACTGTTCCTTGCAGAACCCAAACTGAGCATTGGTAAGCAGGTTTTTGCTGCATAAGTGCCACTTGATAGCACTGACATTTTCCATCACTTTGCTGATGATTGAGGATAGACTGATGGGGTGTTAATTGGATTTTTCCTGCTTTTTGTGGACATTTAGAAACGAAACCTCAAATATTTTCACTGTTCGAATTAAGGAACTGACTAACTCTGGAGGAACATCTGTTGCTTCTGTGTTCTATTCTGAATCTTGCCCATTTACCTTTGTGATTTTTGGCAGCATTTACATTAGGATGGATTTTACGGGGCATCATGGTCTCCAGTATTGCAATGTCAGACATGTCAACTCTTGAATGAGTCATTTAACCATGTTCCACCTACCTGTTCAGATGATTCAATTAGATGTAAAATATCCAAGGGATTATTTGAAAATGAACAGGGAGTTCAACTGGTATCTTGACCAATGTTCCCATCTTAGCCATCTCCACCAAAAGCAGGCTAACTGGTTGTTTGCCTCATTTGCCATTGCAGGACCTTTTATGCAGATTGGCCACCAGGTTGGTCTATGTAACACTAACTGCACTTTAAAAAGTAATTCACTGATATCAGATGCCCTGAGGACAAAGGAACGATTTAAAAAACAGTCTGACCTACTGTCCCATTATATGCCAGTATACAAATGATGATTTTTTTTAATAACAGAATCTGATGACCTTATGGTGTCCCAACAGAAAGACTAAATTTGCTATTAAGAGTCTGAACTAAAAAGGGCATATTGGAAGCCAAGATAAAATCCCGCTTCGTGAAATGCTGTCAAAGGCAATTTCATCAAATATTGGAAATAAGTTAATAGTGTTTCCCTTAAAATAATTTGGGAAGTGACACTTCTTATTGGATCTTCTTATTTTTTTCCTCATACCATTCAACTCCCACTAGGAGCAGCTGTAAATAAATCAGTGTAAATAACTGGGTCAGTAAAGGGTAAACAGTCCAAGTTTATGTGCTGACAGATCCCACAGGACCATCAGCATGCTCCCATGGAGCCACGTCTGGCAAGCTGCAAGTTCTGGGTTCCAAAGTCGGCTCCCTGGAACTTGCGGTGTCATTGCGGCCCTCATTAACTGCGTACGTCTCAATGTTCACCGCCATTGTGACCAGACGATGTGGGTCAATATTTTTATGGAGGCTTTTCACAGTAAAGTCTTGAAATAATGGCTGCATTTCCCTGAAATAAAACTATTGGTTACATGTGAAAAGAATGTCTAAAGGCAGAAGCTGAGTTTGGCTGAAAGAGTTAATTCTGCTGCACATAAGCACGTGGTATAATTTAATAAATACAGTGATATGCTTACATAGATGGAATACTAAACTTCACTATTCATCACTGCATATTGGCCCACACAAGGTGATCATTAATATTTCATAAGGTTAGAAATGTCTTCATGTGGTACATTTATTCCACAGTATAACATTCCTCATAGGAAACGTATAATGCCCAAAGGAATTTCTAGTCAATAAATGATCACTGGTGTATTTAAGCAATGTGGAGAGTCCAGAAACAGCAGGTAGGGATAAAAATGGCTGCTTCTCCAATGTTGCTCACTAGGCTGTTTGCCCAATCAGCTGTTGTTTTGACCCATACATGACTGCTCCATGAGTGCCAGCTAAAACAATCATGTGTAGAATGCCACCAGCAATTGGTTTGTTTTTATTTAGCATGTAGAATTTTGGAGGTGCTGTATTGTTTTCAGTACAAGGATAAATTGGCATAGGTCTCAGATCAAGGCATGAAGCAGAATTCAATCAACTCAGATAGCAGGCAGAGTTAAGTGCTTGAAACTATGTTGGATTTGGCAAAATTAATATACTGTCTCCTTGCTATGCTGTAAACGTCATAAGGCACAAGTCCTTAATTGTTGCCCTTCTCATCAAGGCTTTAGTAGGCCAGAGATTTCAGAGCAAAGCAAGGAAAAAAGATGCCACCTTCTGCTGATGTAACATTAAGGATTGCCAATAAATTGAATTTTAATTCAAGTCAACTAAATGTTGCTGAATGAAATCACTTTGACTGTAGCAGCTAATTGGAAGTCTTGCTGCTGCATGCTCTGAGGTTGAAACTACATGGGCAAGGAAATGACTGGAAAGCCCAGCAAGGTTTCAGACTAATTCAATACTTTATTTCAGCTCATTCACAACCAGGGTGTGGAGAACATTAGGCTCTGATATCACTTCCAGAAAAACAGTGCTACTCAGTGTGAGACTGTCTGATCTGCTAAGGACTCTGCTATAATGTACAAACAGAAAATCCATATAAAGCAGCTCTCCTGTCTGCCCTGCACGCTAACCTGCTTTTCATATGACTATCAGAGAGAGTGTAATGGAAAGGGTTGACAGTTGAAGGCAATGGTACTAGCATTTTTTAAATTTTCTCTATTTGCTCCAAACCACATAGTCCTCTTATTTGATTTAAATTGACTGTAGGGTTTAGTTGAAAAGTCAATTTAAACAATCAGCAGGAGTGATGCATCTATCTTCTAGTTCACTGCAGAAAAAAAAAACAGATAAATTTACACTGCAAAAATGTGTTTAGAGCATAAAACTGCTTGCTAAAACTTCCATGGGGTTAATTTATTAATGAATGAGCATATTCTGAAATAGATTTTTTCATTGTTTACCACTGGTACCAGTGCATTAGACAATGATAATAGAATTAAATGAAATATTCTTAACCTCCACCATTAATGTAACACAACAATGTGCAGTAAATATCTGAGTTTCAGGTTTCTGTTATTTACCATTTTATTGTATTACCATTTTTGGCTTTGTTTCTTTTAGTTTTCAATCTTACCAAAGTTCACATAACATTTAAACTATGAAGCAGCAAAACATGACTAAAATGGCAGCCAAACCTCATCTGACCAATTATAGCATGGCCCCCAGGGCACGCCATGTTTGGAAGGGTGCTAAAGTGGGCGCATAGCCTGTATGCTGGAACTGGGCAAGGTAGGTAGATTGTGATGTTAAACACTGATTTGGCTGCCATTTTGGATCTCACAAATCCTGTTAGTACCCTCTCTTAAACACTCCATGTTGAACCTGTGTTCAACTGTGCAAAGAAACCCATTCCATCAGTTGCCCTGTTTAAAACGATCAGCATGGGACCTTCAGATGAGGTGCTTTTGACTTTTTTTTGCTCCTGCAGAGTAAATGACTGTCTACTGGTTTTTTTGGGAAGAGTTTGGAAACATTTTTGGATTCAGAAAGGAGTGGCGCTGAGCTTTGACAAGGAGGCCAGAGGAATTTGGAGGTCTGTCAGTATAAAGACTGCTGTCACTAATAGGGGCTATGGTTGGGTTGGAGCACCACAAGGATATGGAGGCAGGGAACAGTCTCTGACGCAAAGGGGAAGCTATGTGGAGAGGGAGGACGAGGAGGGCTCCCAATAGAAGACTGTACTCACCAAGTGTCTTCACAGAGCACTTCCCTTACCTCTACCTCAGCCAGGGACAGTGGCTGTGATGACTATGATTCATCAAAACAGTATTCACAAAATTATGCTACCTTCTCCATCTGGACTGGCACCTGTAAAGCAAGGCAAGTTTGTTGCCTCCAATGGCCATCAATGTCAGCGGGGTCCTCAATTTTTCAGCCATGTGATCCTTTCAGGTGGGAGTAGCTAACATTGCAAACATCTCATTGTTTACTGTGCTTTGCTGCTTCAGGAATGTGACCCAAGGTCCTTTGTATCAGGAAAGGGGAATTTGTGGTCTTTTCGCTAACCAATGTAAGGAACATATCTTTTTATTTCTATTGGACTGTTGTAAAGAATATATCTTTTTATTTTCTGTTGGACTGTGGTAAAATTACAATGGCTACAGTTGAAAGTTATGTCCACTGGGACAGGGTGAGAAATATATTCAATGTTGCAGTCCTGGAACAGAGTGTGCCATGAAAGACAGGATGGTGCCAGAAAGGAGTCCTGGACCAAGGGAGCTGCCTGACAACAGCATTTTTATTGGATCCTGACCAGATTATCAGGATTTTGTGTGGTAACAGTGCAGCAGAAAGCTCCTGGCCTACAAAGAGAAAATATCTAAAAGTCTCTCTTCCTCGTATCTCTATAACCTGCTCTCTCTGTGAAAATCCCTGTCAAGAGGCAAAGAGGAAAACTGCCGTTAGAGAAATTGAAAGGCAAGTGCTCAATCAGTGAACTAAATACTGAAAGTGCTGGAAGACCACCTCATGTCATCAACAAGAAAAGAAAGGAACTTGGAAGACATCGATCAAAATCAACCCATTGAATCCTGTACTCCGGAATTGGTGCTATTGAACTGTTTTGTCCCACCCTTAAAATCCATGTTTTTGTGTGTCTTATGTGTTTTGTATGTGCATGTATAGGGATATAAGAAGGAGGTAGAGTTTTGCCACTAGTTAACGACAGTTTATTTAAAAAACAGTTATTTACTTAGTAAGTTTACAAACCTGGTGCTCATATTCTCTTAACCTAAATTAATCAGTCAGGTAGAATTGGGACAATCTGGTGGTTTGATCAAACTTTTTCACATTTGTCACGGATCAGTGGGGCTTGATATTTCAGCGCACTATCCCCAGTGAGTCATGACACCAGAGAGAAGCAGAAAGAGCATGGACATGGCTTTACTAAGTTAGCGGGATTCCCAGTGGTGCATGGAACTATTGGCTGCATGGATGTGGCTTTGGGGGTCCCATATATTAACTTGGAGATGTACCTCAACCAGAGGGGCTACTACTTCCTTAACATGCAGTTGGTGTGTGATTACAGTGAATGTTCGTTATCCTGGCCGCAACTATGACATTTTCATCCTGCGCCAGTCAGCCATATTTGAGCCACCACACTGAACCAGAGGCCAACAACTTGGTGACTAGGGCTCTATATCTGGCTCATAACTCCCTTCTGCCACTTGACTATGCATGGACAGCTGGCTACAATGAAAGGCGTATTGCTACCAGGCATGGGGCAAACCATTGGCCTTCTGAAACAATGGTTCCACAACTTGGACTGCTCAGTGGGAGCCATCCATTACTCGCTGGAGTGTGTCACTTAATTTGTGTCTTCCACAATCTCACTCTCCTGGGGAGACACATCTAACCAGCAGGTCTCCTACAGACACCTCAAGGGGAGGAAGGGAGGAGACTACTCAGATTCCAGTTCCCCTAAAATCACATTGCATATTACTGCTGCTCCACAATTCCCCACTTTCATTCCTCCACTACAGGCCATCACAGCGCCCACTTGGCCAAAGTCTGAAATAAAATACACCACCAATAAATCATTCCATAACAACTTTTATCCAATATCACTTCCAATAACATATAAAAAACGTAACTATTCTTGGGCATTCCCTTAGTGCCTCTCTTGCAGGCGCCTTTGCCTGTCCTATAGTTCCTATGCATTGCTACCCCAGTGGCTTCAGCATAGCTGGTGGAAGGCTGTTGACTTTCATTGGGGAGACTGCAGATGGCCTTGTAGAATGATGTTGATCAGCTCTGGATCTTGAGGGCTGGGCTTCAGATTGTGCCCCTTGACATGGGCAGCAGCAGGCTGGACAGGCTGGGCTGGCTGGCTGACAGGCAACAGCAAGAGCACTGGTGGATAGGCAGTTGTAGGAGCATAAACCATGCATCAACTGTCACTCCCCTGGGGCAACACTATAATCAGCAACTCTAGTAATGTGCTGGTGGACAGATTGCTGGACTACAATGAAAGCCTGCAAGCCCCTTGAGCGCTGGCAACAGTGTAAGACTCCATGGCACCAAGCTGCATTTGCTTGGCAGCAAGAATGGATCTCATGACCTCAGTCCGCTGCAACACTTAGGTATTGGGTGGTTTCTGCCTGTGCAGTTGTGGAAGCTGATAAATTGGTAATTGGACACTGCATCTCGGTTGGTTCGCAAGTACTGTCATGGAGCTGGCCACCACTTCCATGTTGGAAAGGATGGGCTATGTCTCTGCCTGAAACTATGTGTTAAGTTGGAGCAGAATGCCTCCACACACCTTGACAGTGACAACAGGCTCTGTGGCAGGTCTGTCAATGTACCTGACATCTCTGTGTGTATGCTCATCAATGTTTTCCTGTATGCTGCACCATTTAAGTCTTCGTCTGAGTGCTCTACATTAGAAAGTGTCTGATGTCCATTCGTGCCACATGCTGATATCAACTCTGCACTATCTTCTAAAGTAAGCATGGCACCAGTATCTGAGCTGGTGGTGATCAAGTGACAGTGCTCGTAGCCTTCATGGTGAGGTTGCACTGAATCATAGAATGTTTACAGCACAGAAGGAGACCATTTGGCCTGTTGTACCAGAGTGGCTGTCCACAGGAGCAATTCACCAAGTGCCACTCTGCTGCCATTTACCTGTAGCCCTGAACATTTTTCGTTTTCATATAATGATCCAATTTCCTTTTTAAAGAAACTGAAGTCCCTCATCCCTGGAACCATTCTTGTGATTTTTTTTCTGCACCCTCTCTAATGCCTTCACATCCTTCTTTAAGTATTGGGTCCAGAACTGGATGCAATACTCCATTTGAAGCTGAACGAGTGTTTTACTCAGGTTTAACATAATTTTCTTGCTTTTATACTCTAGGCCTCTATTTATAAAGCCCAGGATACCATATGATTTATTAACCACTCGCTCAACCTCTCCTGCACCCACTTTAGAATTGTACCCTTTGTTTCATTTGTCTCTCTGCGTTCTTCCAACCAAAATGAATCACTTAACACTTCTCTGTGTTAAATTTCACCTGCCACTTGTCCACTCATTCCACCAACCTGTTTATGTCCTACTGAAGTTCAATACTATCCTCCTCATGGTTCACAATACTTCCAAGTTTTATGTCATCTGCAAATTTTGAAGTTGTGCCCCGTACACCAAATTCTAGACCATTAATATATATCTTAAGAGCAGGGGTCCTATAGTGACCCCTGGTTGTGGGTTCAAGTGTCATTCCTAGACCTGAGCATAAAAATTTAGGCTGACGTTCCCAGTGCATGACTGAGGGGGTGGCATACTGTTGGAGGTGCAGTCAGTCAGCTGAGACATTAAACTGAGATTGTGAGTTCATAAGATCCTAAGAAATTGGAGCAGAGGTAGGCCATTTAGTCCACCAAACCTGCTCTGCCATTCAATAAGATTATGGCTGATCTGATTGTAGCCTTAACTATACTTTCCTGCTAGGCCCCCAGTAACTCTTGACTCCCCTGTAGATCAAAATTCTGTCTAGCCCAGCCTTGAATATGTTCAATGACCCAGCCTCCACTGCTCTCTGTGGAAGAGAATTCCAAAGACTAACGATCCTCTGAGAGAAGAAATTCCTCCTCATCTTTATCTGGAGATCAGGTGGCAGTTCTTGAGTAACTGAAAGCAAAAATGTGCTTCCTACCAGATAGTAGGATAAGGAAGCATTGGATTAGAGAATGTGCATTAAGCAGAAACATATCATCATCCTGAATGTTCTCAGTGACACTAGAAGCAACAGTCTAAGTGACTGCTATCCCTACAATACCATGCACCATCTCTCTCATCGGTTCTCACCTGCTCCCTGAGGTTATGTGCAACCTTGTCCTGCAAGAGAAAGGGAAGAATGCCAGTGAATTGTTGCATTGTGTTTGGGTGTTGTGCCTGCTATAGCTGAATAGCAGGAAGTTTGTGGAAACTATGGGGTAAGTGTTGTGAGACCTGCTTTGTATCAAAGGGGTACACAGCTCTTGAAGATTGGTAACTTGGCTGGCTTCAGGCCGAAATTGGTGGTCCTGCTGCTTTCACTCGGTGGTGCTTCACATAAAAAAATATTGTTGAATTTATTGGCTAGGAACCCCTGATTGATTTTTTAAAAAAAGACTAAAGCCATATTCCAGAAACTTGGGATTACAGTCAAAGATGGCTGCACATTTGCATCACTGTACATGCTATGTTCCAAAATCGTTGAAACCTGTCTGCAAAACCATATCAGGAACAATTGTCTTGGAAGAAATGAATGGGGGCCATCTCCTATCCCCATTAGCAAAGTGTCCAGACAATCACCTGGAGGCAAACCATTAGACATAATCACTAGGACAATGGGACCCTGACTGAGAGATCAATTCCAACCATGATCTCATCAAAGCAACTGGAATACTAGCCACAACCATATTTAGGTCGCTGGGCAGATGGAGAGAGAAGGTCGTGTGATAAGACAACTCTTTATGTATTTAAGCACCAGCTTTCTCTGCAGAACTGGACAGGCAACTAAGATGCTGAAGGAACAAGGCCCTGAGTGGGCTCCTTTCCTCACTCTCTCCATTCAACTTGCAAGTTGAAACCTGTCTGCTGATTGCAGAAAGGTGACGATCCAGGTAAAACAGCGATTTTAAGAAGAACTCAATCCCGTGCTGTTGTCTCCAAAAGAAAGATATATCACCTGTCTACAGCTTTAAACCACCTCAATGCCGAAAGCGCCACCAAGTGAAATCAGCAGGACCAAAAAAATGCCATCACAAATTTCCTTGGAGAACTAAAGGATCATGAACAAGACTCTTGGTCTGTCACTTTGGAAATTAAAAGTTTTAAAATCAACTTTTTGCAATGCTCAACACAATTTCTGTCCAGCCATCAAACATTAAACTTCAAAGTCCAGGTGGAATAAATCTGCAAATAAAAGATCAAATAACTACAAATCTTTGCCATAAAATCACAGAGACTCTCTATATCTTGCACAATAAAGCATCTCTTTACTCAGCAGAAATACATGCATGCAGCTGGGCATTCTGAAAAAAGTAGAGGAAGTCCTACAGCCAGACAACAGGACTGAATTTCACCAAGAATTTCCACAACTCTTCCAGAGGCTCAGTAAACCATATTTACATTGCTTCCACCTATTTACTCCCAGGAGGGTACCATGTCCATTGCTGCCAAAATTCAAAGAGGAACTCAACAGAATGTTACATGGAGAAGTCATATTACATGTCAAGGAGCCAACCCGTTCATTTTTGGGGCTCATAACAGTTTCCAAACCGAATGGTTAGCTTTGCGTTGACCTCATACAACTAAGGCAGCCAGAGAGATATCCATCCTATGGCATAGTGGCTGACAGCTTAGCAAAACTTGGAAACTACTGTTGACGATGGAGTCCAGGCTGTTAATATTTTTTACGCCATTCGGACGCCTTCCCTCTGGAATATCATCGGCTCCGGAAATACTCCAGAAAACCATGCCAAATATTCTAGAAGGTAAACAAGGAGCCATTTGTCACGTGGATGACATCCTCATCCGTGGAGCCCCAAGACAGGATTATGATCACAGAGTTTGCTAAGTTCTCAAAGCCCTGCAAAAGGCAGGTCTCTCCTTAAATGAGAAATGTGAATTTGCCAAAACTACTGTCAAATTCTTGGGGCAAATCATTCAAAGACAGGGTAGAATGGTAGACTGTCAAAAAAACGAAAGCCATCAGCGACTTTCCACAACAGAAGTGTGTTACTGATGTCCAGAGGTTCCTCAGAATGGTCAATCAGGCTGAAAATGCATTTTTAATTTATCTACCATTACCCAACCTTTAAGCGATCTTTTATGAAAGGGCCAAAGTGTTTTGATGCATTGAGCAAACTAATGCATTTCAGTGTATAAAGGAAAGGCTCATCTCTTTTGATGCGCTGGCACAAAATAATCCAAAATTGCCCACAGTGGTGGCTGCCAAGCGTCCTCAACAAGCCTTGGTGCTGTATTCATTCAAGTCCAGAAGAATAGTCACAGAAAGCCTCTGTACTTTGACAAAAATGGAGCCATGCAATGCAACCATAGAGAAGAAAGAATTGGCATTGACATGGGCAGTAGAGAGATTCTCCGACTACTTGATGGGTTTACCTTTCTAAATTGAGACCGACCATAAACCATTAATGATCCTCTTTAATTCCACAAAGATCATCAAAATGCCCCCATGCATCCAAAGGTTCAGGCTTCAGTTGATGCATTACCAGTGCGTAGCTGTGTATGTGCCAGGGAAATCGCAGACCATGGCTGACGCCTTATCTAGAGCTACGGTGGATCAAGCCATTACCCAGGACTTCATAGTTGTCTCTGAGATGGAAGCACTCTCATCAATCAGAATGAATTCCCTACCAGTCTCTGCATGGAAGTTGCAAGAGGTCCAAAAAACACAGAAGGAGGACGTAGAGGGTGCCCAAATCTGAAAATTTTGGCAAGAAAGTTGGTCAAAATACAGTCCGACTGACCAGCTCCTACGAAAATATCATGAGCAACAAAAGCACCTAACGATAATGGATGATCTTCTGGTCTTCAATCACCACCTTGTTATACCCAAGACAATGAGGGAGGAATGAAAACAGAAAGTGCTGGAAAAACTCAGCAGGTCTGGCAGCATCTGTGGAGAGAGAAACAGAGTTAACGTTTCAAGTCTGTATGACTTTTCTTCAGAGCTGAAGAGAGGTAGAAATGTGATGGATTTCATACTGTTGAAGGGTGCGTGGGGTAGAGATGGAACAGGTGGAGCAAAATAGAACGTCAGGGATAAGTGGAAGCTCAGGAGAGATTTGACAAAGATGTCATGGACACAAGACAAAGGGAGTATGAATGGTAGTGTTAAAGACTAAAGAAGTTGCTAATGAAGCTAAGATAGCAGAATGTATTAAAAGCAGAACAAGGGTCAGAGTCCTGTGAAAGCAAAACATCAGAACAAGGGAGGTGGTTTGGAAATTTTTTTTTAAAAGGATTAAAATGAAGGACAGAGCTCATGGTCTGAAGTTGTTGAACTCAATGTTAAGTCCTGAAGGCTGTAAAGTGCTTAATCAGAAGATGAGGTGCTGTTCTTCCAGTTTGCATTGGGCTTCACTGGAACATTGCAGCAGGCCAAGGATAGAAACGTGGGCATGAGAGCAAGATGGTGAGTTGAAATGGCAAGCGACAGGAAGGTCTGGGTCATGCTTGCGGACTGAGTGGAAGCGTTCTGCAAAGTGATCACTCAACATGCGTTTAGTCTCCCCAGTGTAGACAATACTGCATTGTGAGCAGCGAATATGGTAGACCAAATAGAATGAGGTGCAAGTGAATCACTGCTTCACCTGAAAGGAGTGTTTAGGGCCATTGACAGTGACGAGAGAGGAGATAAAGGAGTGGGTGTTACACCTTCTGTGATTGCATGGGAAGGTGCCGTGGGAAGGGGATGAGGTGTTCAGGGTGATGGAGGAGTGGATCAGGGTGTCACGGAGGGAACAGTCCCTATGGAATGCTGATAGGTGAGGTGAGGGGAAGATTTATTTGGTGGTGGCTTCATGCTGGAGTTGGCGGAAATGGAAAGGATAATCCTTTGAATGTTGAGTGTGGTGGGATGAAAAGTGAGGACAAGGGGAACCCTCTCATGGCTCTGGAAGGGAGGGGCAGGGGTGAGGGCAAAGGTGCAGGAGATTATTGGATGCAGCTGAGGCCCATGCCAACCATAGCAGAGAGGAAACCTCGGTTCAGGAAAAAGGTTAGAAGAAATGTTTTGGAAGGTAGCATCATCGGAACAGGTGAGATGGAGGTGGAGGAATGAGGAGAATAGGATGGAGTCCTTACGGGAAGCAGAGTGTGAAGAGCTGTAGTTGAGGTAGCCGTGGGAGTTGGTGGGTTTGTAATAAATATTGGTGGACAGTCTATCACCAGAAATGGAGGCAGAGAAGTCAAGGAAGGGAAGGGAAATGTTGGAGATGGACCACGTGAACATGAAAGAGGGATGGAAATTGGAGGCAAAATTGATAAATGTTTCCAAGTTCAGACAAGAGCATGAAGTGGCACAGATACAGTCATCGATGTACCGGAAAAAGAGTTGTGGGAGGGGGCTTGAGTAGGACTGGAATAAGGAATGTTCCACATACCCCATAAAGAGACAGGAATAACTAGGGCCCATGCAGATACCCAAAGTCACATCTTTTATTTGGAGGAATTGAGACAAGTTAAAGGAGAAATTGTTCTGTGAAGAACAAGTTCAGCCATTTGGAGGAGAATAGTGATGGACGGGGATCATTTGGGCCTCTGTTCAAGGCAGAAGCAGAGAGTCCTCAGACGATCCTGGTGTGGGAATGGGGTTGTAGAGGGATTGGACAGAGGAGATGGTCAGGGTCAGGAAACTGGAAATTGTTGATATGACATATGGCATCAGAGGAATCATGAATGTAGTTGGGAAGAGACTGGACAAGGGGAGGGAGAGTCGAGTCAAGATAGGAATAAATGAGTTCAGTGGGGCAGGAACAAGCTGATATGATGGGTCTACCAGGACAGTCCTGTTGTGGATTTTGGGAAGGAGGTAGAAGCAGATTGTGTGGGGTTGGGAGACTATGAGGTTGGAAGCTGTGGAGGGAAGATCTCCAGAGGAGATGAGGTCAGTGACAGCCTGGAAACAATGACTTAATGTTCGGTGGTGGGACATGGTCTAGGGGGAGGTAGGAAGAAGTATCTGAGAGTTGGCGCTCAGCCTCTACAAGGTAGAGGTCAGTACACCAGACAACAATAGCACCACCTTTGTGAGCAGGTTTAATAACAAAGTCAGGGTTGGACCTGAGAGAACGGAGTGCAGCAAGTTCCGAAGGAGACAGGTTGGAGTGGGTGAGAGGAGCAGATAAATTGAGGTGGCCGATATCATGTTCTCAATGAAAAGATCAAGAGCAGGTAAGAGGCCAGAGGAAGGGGTCCAGGTAGAGGGAGAATACTGGAGGTGGGTGAAAGGCTCCGTTGAGTTGGAGGAGGACTCCTACCCAAAGAAATGAGCACGAAGATAAGACACTGGAAGAAGAGTTCAGCGTCATGTCGAGTGTGAAATGCATTGAGGTGAGACCATATGGGGATGAAACCAAGTCCTTTGCTAAGCACCAAATGTTCAGCATCAGAGAGGGGAAGGTCAGAGGGTATAGTGAATACACGGCAAGAGTTGGGATTAGTAGAGGGGATGGGGTCAGAGGGACGGGACTGGGTGGGTGTTGATGTCAATTGTTGGAGCATGCGATCCTTAAGGCCTGAAAGGAAGAGAAAAAGTTTTTCGTTAAGGCATTGGATAATGCGAAAAATGAAATGGAACTGGGGACAAGGTCAGCTTTGAGATAGGGTGATGCTGGAGAGAGAGTTCGAGTGTGCACATATGGTGGCACATGGCACCGGGTGTGGACCTCAGGATGCGATGGGAACAGCAGTCTGAGGAGCATTGTATATCCCAGAGATACCTGGAATCCTGGATGGATTCAAAACTTGAAGGATGGAACTTTGGTTGGAATCCATGTGTGGTAAGTCAGAGATGGAGACAGTCACTGAGAAAGAAGATGTGGCTGTGAATATGAGTTTTGGTAAACACCTTATCAAACACCAGGAGGAAATTGGAAAGCAATGAAGGCAAACATCATGAAAGAGACAATGGAAATGCTATCAGAGAGAAGAGCAGAATTTTTTCAAGGTAGGCATTCCTGGAAGAGAAGTGGCAATGAATGAAACATTAAAATAAGGGAGGAAAAGCTCCAAAGAATCCATGGTGGCCACTTGGAAATAGTGACGTATAGAGAACGTGCACAGCAATCTGTTTGGTGGCCAGACATTTCAAAGGCTATCCAAAATTTTGTCTTGTCCTGCCATACCTGCAAGATTAATGGCCAGCCACTCAGAGATCCTCTGTTACCTTCCTGCTTCCCAGATAGACCTCGGCAGAAACAGGTACTCGATCTCTTTGACTTTCAGGGAAAAGCATACCTCATTACTATTTATTATTACTTCAGGTGGTTAGAAGCTGCCAGACTCCACACTATGATGGCTGAGGACTTGATAAGGGAATTACAGAATATATTCTCCACACATAGGTTACCAGATGGGATTGTCTCAAATAATAGACCACAATTTGTCAATGAGGAATGTGAATGGCTCATTTTCTGACCCATTCACAAAACATCCGGACACCTGTGTATTCAGCTGGGTGTGTAACAAACCATTAGACACAATCACTTTGGACAGTAGACCCTGGTTGAGAAGGGAACTCTCCCAGCCATAATCTTGTATAAACCATGGACCTGGAATCAACTTACTTTGACCATATTTGTGTAACTGGTCAGTTGGTGAGAGAGGTACATGTGATGTGCCAACAAACCCCCTAGGAGGACTCTTAGTAGGCACTTGCTCTCTTTCTCTCTCTCTCTCTCTCTGGCTGGGATTTTCCGTGCCCGCCAGCATTGGATGTGTTCATTGGCATGAGCAGACAATATGGGGTGATTGGTTTCACAACGGTGTGAAACCAGTTTGCCTTTGTCAGCTCAGCCTGCTGATGGCTGGCTGCATTTCCCACCATTGGACGTCGGGAACCTCATTGTAATACATCTGCATATTATAATTAGGCCAGCCCGCTGGAATTGTACCCCGGATCGTCCGCCCACAACAGCACATAAGCAATGTGCACCTGGTAGGCTGCTCTTTGCTCGGGACTTCAAAGTTTGTTTGCCTACCTTGCTTCGATCAGCACTCACAGGCGTCAATGCCAGTCTTCACAGACAGCACCACATCAGGGGGCCCACGGGTAGGTCTCTACCTACCAGATCAATCATATGTGGGTGGCTTTTCAATGGCTACAGAGCTAGGGCTTGCATGGTGAAGGGGGGAAGTGGCCTCAGGCAAGGGAAGAGGCTGCGGGATGAGTGCTGTACTGGGGAATGAAGGTAACCCTGGCTGCATGTGGGGACACATGCTGATCTGTGCAATTGGCCTCAAGATGGTGAGGGCTGAGGAGGCAGTCTCCAGAGGAGATGAGGCCAGATGGACATGCGAGGGTATGTGTGAGAGAATGGGTGGTGATGTCCCTTGAGTTGGCACTAAGCGAGATGCCAGTGAATATGTGATGAGCTTGAGTGTGCGAGTTTAGAGTGATGAGATGGTTGCCTTGCTCTGGCTGCACAGATGAGATCATTCATCTTCTATCTGCATTGGATGGTCAACCTCTTCGGTGCAGCATTGGCCCTGATCACCACTGCCAACGCCTCCCAAGTCTGGTTGGTCACACAGCTGCCCATCCTGTGGCCAGAGTGGGGGTAGAGGACATCCTGGCAGGCCTCCACGGCATCCAAAAGGCGTTCCAGTGATGCGTCACTAAACCTGGGGGCTGCAGTTTTTTTGCCTTTCGTGGACATTTTCCCTGCAATAGTCATGTGCTGGAAGCACTGAGATGTGTACGCAGGTCTGGAATTTAAATATGGGCCCGACGTGATGAAATGGCGAGGTGATGGTGTGGTGGGCGAATAAGAGCCCATCCGCCATGGAAACTGTGTGTTTCCCGAGAATGCATAGCTACTGCAGCAGGTTTGGGATGATATGGAGTGATAAGCCACCATTGCAGCCCACGGGTAAAATGTCGTTTTACCTGCTCGCTACCGCACTTCGTGTAAATCTGGATGATTCCACCCTCTTTCTCTCTGTGTCTCTCTATCCACTCTACAATCTTGAGCCCTGCCTGTTGTTTGACCATCCACATGCCACAGGTAGTGCTTTAAGAATCAACCCAGCAGCTGCTGACTCCAGACGCGAAGATATAAATCATCCATCAACATCTTTAAATTGTCTCAATGCAGAATCCAGAAAGATCATTGAGCCGGGACTGAAATCATCCTACTCATCAATACACAAAACCCACATACAACTGACTTTTATTGGACTTTTAAACTACTTAATCTATCCTCCCACTTTGTAATTTACTTGTGTATGTCTATGTGTGAACTCTTGAATGCATGTATGTGTGAGTCAGAGCATTTTTATTATGTTTTATTTAGATAGGGTGTTAAGTACAACAAATACTATTCTTTTTAAAACTTACAAGAAAACCTGTCTTTGTGTGTCTTTTACAGTCACAGCACTTAAACAGTTAAACACTCACTAAATTGACAAATGTATTCTCTTAAAACACCTGTTGCAGTCAATCGAGAAGTGGAAAAAGAGGGGAGCCATTATATTACTTCCCACCTGACCACAACAGTATGTGCAGAATGGCTGTGACATTTTTGTCAGTGCATCATGATGGATCATAAAGAAGAAAAAATTGTAGAATATTGCTGCACATAAATGCACCATAGAGAACATTGGTTCTGTTCTGATTTTTTAAAAATGTGAAACATCTGCTCCAATCTCAATATCTTGATTGCTCCCCATACCCTTTACTGTTCATTTTTCTCAAGCAATTATTTCAACCCACAGAAAATAATTATACGAACATGCGACTTAGGAACAGGAGTAGGCCACTTGCACCTCCCCCCCCCCCCCCAAGCCTTCTCCGCCATTCAATGAGATCATGGCTGATCTGAATGTAACCTCAGCCCCACATTCCTACCCAACCGTGATAACCTGTCATCCCCTTGTTAATCAAGAGTCTATCTAGCTCTGCCTTATAAATATTCAAAAACTCTGCTTCCACTGCCTTTTGAAGAAGAGTTCCAAAGACTCACAACCCTCTGAGAGAAAAAAAATTCTCCTAATCTCTGTCTTAAATGAGAGACCCCCTTATTTTTAGACAATGGCCCCTAGTTCTAGATTCTCCCACAAGAGGAAACATCCTCTCCAAATTTACACTGTCAAGGCCCCTCAGGATCTTAAAGGTTTCAATTAAGTTGCCTCTTACTTTTCTAAATTCCTGTGGACACAAGCCTAACCTGTCCAGCCTTTCCTCATAAGACAACCCGCCCATTCCTGGTATTAGTCTAGTAAACCTTCTCTGAACTGCTTCTAATGCATTTACATCTTTCTTTAAATAAGGAGACCAATACTGTACACAGTACTCCTGATGTGGTCTCACCAATGCCCTGTACATCTGAAGCCTAACCTCCTAACTTTTGTAAACAATTCCCCTCACAATACATCAAAACATTTTATTAGCTTTCCTAATTACCTGTTGTACCTGCATACGAGCCTTTTGTGATTCATGTGCTAGGGCACCAAGATCCCTCTGAATCTCAGAGCTCTGCAATCTCTCACCATTTAGATAATAAGCTTTTTATTCTTCCTGCCAAAATGAACGATTTCACATTTGCCCACATTATACTCCATTTGCCAGATCTTTGCCCACTCAACATATCTATGTCACTTTGTAGCCTCCTTCTGGGGAGGATTTTTCCTTTGTTGGGTGAGCATAGCAGATGGGCCCAGGAGCAGCCGTGCAGCAGTCTGCCGCCAGCGATCGGGCCCTGACCGCGATTTCACGCTGGCTGGCTAATTAACTGGCAGCTGGCGTGAATTGCATGCTGGAATGCTCAGCGCTGCTTGGGTGGGGGAGGAGAGCTACCTCGGAAGCCAGCACATGTGCGCAGGTGCACTCACAGGCAGCTCCCTAAAGGCACAGAGCTGCCTCAGGGAGCTGAAGGTTTTTCACATGAAACATAAAGTTTTTTAAAAAAAAGGAAAACATGTCCCCTCATGTGACTTTGTCACATGAGCAGAAACATGTTAGAAATGAGATTTAAAAATTTCTACTTTATTTTTAATTAACATCGGAAACCTCATCCCACCCGTAGATGAAGTTTCCTCAAAAATCCAAGGGCCGCTTGGCCTTTTCACCCACCTGCCAACCGTAAGGTTGGACGGGAAGGGAAAAATTCCGTTTAATTAATTTATTAATGGGCTTAAAAGCCCTCTTAATTGTCAACGGGCACGCTGCCAACTCCCACACGCTTCTGCCATCTGAAATATCGCCCAAGGGCGCAATGATGTCAGGGCGCTCGCCTGACGTCATCGCACGCTATTTCGCGCTCATGTGTGTCAGACATGCACCCATGCGGCGAGGTGAAAATTCAGCCCTATGTCCTCTTCACAATTTACTTTACTACCTATCTTTGTGTTGTCGGCAAATTTAGCAACCATTCCTTTGGTCCTTTCATCCAAGTCATTTTTATAAATTGTAAAATGTTGAGGCCCCAACACTGATCCTTGTGGCACACCACTCATCACATCCTGCTAACCAGAAAAAGACCCATTTATGCCAACTCTCTTACTTCCTGTGAGCTAGCCAACCTTCTATCCATGCCAATATGTTACCCCCTACACTATGAGCTTTTATTTTTTGCAACAACCTTTGATGTGCCTTCCGGAAATCTAAGTACAGTACATCCACCTTTATCCACAGTACACGTGACTCCTTCAGAGAACTCCAATAAATTGGTTAAACATTATTTCTCTTTTACAAAACCATGTTGACTCTGCCTGATTGCCTTGAGTTTTTCTAAGTGTCCTGCTATAACATCTTTAATGAAAGCTTCTAACATTTTCCCTATGACAGAGGTTAGGCTAACTAGCCTGTAGTTTCCTGCTTTCTGCCTCCCTCCCTTTTTGAATAAAGGAGTTACATTTGCTATTTTCCAGTCCAATGGAACCTTGCCTGAATCTAGAGAGTTTTGGAAAATTAAAACCAATGCATCAATTTATCTCACTAGCCAATTCTTTCAAGACCTTAGGGACCTGGGGATTTGCCAGACTGCAGCCCCAACAATTTGCTTAATACAGATTCCCTAGTGATTGTAATTTTCCTGGGCTCCTCCCTTCCTTCCATTTCCTGATTTATGGCTATTTCTGGGATGTTACCTGTGTCCTCTACAGTGAAGACTGAAGCAAAATACCTGTTCAATTCATCCGTCACCTCCCTACTTTCCATTATCAATTCCCCAGGCGCCATTTCTATAGGACCAACTCTCACTTTGTTAACTCTTTTCTTAATTAAATATCTTCAGAAATTCTTACTCTCCGTCTTTATATTACTAGCCAGCTTGCTCTCATACTCTAATTTTTCCTCCATTATTAATCTTTGTCATTCTTTGCTGTTCTTTATGAGCAGAATTTTTACCTTGGGGGTGGGTGTGCACCTGACCTGCTCAAGCGTGAAATGACGCGCGATGACATTGGGCAAGCATCCTGACATCAACATGTAGCCGTAGTATTAATTAACTTAAATTTTTCACTGGGCCTTTGCATTTTTTTGGAAACCTCATCCATGAGTGGGATGAGATATCCAACATCAAATAAAAATAAAATTAAATTTAAAAAGTTTCATTTATAACATGAGAGAGTCACATGAGGGTACATGTTTTATAACATTTTAAAAATCTTTATTTCTACTTTTTAAAACTCTTCATCTCCCTGAGGCAGCTCTGTGCTCGCATTTCATGCTGGGCAGGCTTCAATTGGCCTGCCAGCATGAAATCACAGTCCAGCCCTGATCGACAGCTTCCCAACTACCCCCCCCCCCCCACCCCCCAAAGCCCGCCCGACAATGGCAAAACTCTGCCCTATATTCTTTCCAGTCTTCTGACCTGCCACCCATTTTTGCATGATTATATGCTTTTTCTTCATTTTTGGTACTGCCTTTAACTTTTTTAGTTAACTGTGGATGCTGGGCCCTCCCCTTGGAATTTTTGTTTCTCATTGGAATGTATATATTCTGTGTGCTGAAATATCCCTTTAAATGTCCACCACTGAACCTCTACTGACCTATCCCTTAACCTCATTTGCCAGTTCACTTTAGCTAGCTCCACTTGCTCTTATTTAAGTTTAAAATACTCGTTTTGAACATATTCGTTTCTCCCTCAAAATTAATGTAAAATTCATTCATATTGTGATTGCTACTACCTAGGGGTGCATTCACTATAGGTTATTAATTAATCCTATCTTGTTGCTCAATGCCAGGTCTGGTATAGCTTGCCCTCTGGTTGGCTCCAGAACATGCTGTTCTAAGAAACTATCCTGAAAACATTCTATGAATTCCTCATCTATGATTGCGATCTGATTTTTCCAGTATCTATGTAGATTAAAACCCCCCATGATTATTGCTGTACCTTTCTGGCAAGCTCCCATTATGTCTTCTTTTATACTCTGTCCTACCATGTAGTTACAATTAGGACATGTACACCACTCCCACAAGTGCCTTTATCGTCCCTCGTCTCAACCCAAACCGCTTCTACATCCTGGTTTCCTGAACTTAGGTCACCCTTCTCTAATGTGCTAATACCATCATTAATCAACAGAGCCACCCCTCCACCTTTTCCTAACTTCCTGTTATTCTTAAATGTCATGTACACTTCAGTATTCAGGTCCCAATCTATGTCATCCTGCAGCCATGTCTCTGTAATGGCTATCAGTTTCTACTTATTTACTTCTATTTGCGCTCTCAGTTCATCTGTTTTGTTTCGAATGTCATGTGCATTTAGATACAGAGCCTTTACTTCTGTCCTTTTATTATTTTTGTAGTGTGTAGCCTTATCTGCTGATTTACTCTTAGAATTGTACTTTCTGTCCCTCCCTGTCACAGATTCTGTTTCATCCATGGTTTCTTCTGGAAAATTTCACATACTAACTACATCTGTCATTGTTTCCCAATGTGGTCATATCCTTATATTCTGACTCACTTCTGACTCACTTTTATTTTTCAGGATACTTTTAAACTTTCCCTATTATTTTAAATCCCCTGCCAAATTTCCTCTGCATCCTCTCTAAGAAGCATTGTTTCCAATTCAGAATTCTAATTCATTTAAATGAAACTCATCCTGCCTTAATAGTTTCCGAGTTTATGTTTCGACGATGCACAGCCCAACCAATATAATGGAGAAAACATCAAAAACCTGTGAAGTGAACTGCGTTAATAATGTTCTTCTCTTTTGCCTCCCTCTTTACCTATTTTGCATCTAGAGTGCCAAATATTATATGTGCATAGACTCCATCAGGTAACTTGGCATGCAAAGTGTTGTAGGCAAAACAGTCAAATTGAAGAACAACTGAATGATGCTGCTTGATTCAATATCACAATCAGAGCTGGGAAAAGCTTTACAAAATCAACTAAATTGCTCAATTTCTTTGAAGTTATTTTGGTGGCCATATTGTTTTCCAGCCCACTATATTGCGTACCCTCTAATAATTAAATTCATAGCTCATAACAAATGCAGAAAAGGATTATATGATTCAAAAGGCGATGTAGATTTGTTTATTTTATACTATGATTTCCTGCATTAACTGTCCTGTGCATAGACAATCCTTCTTTCTGGGACCTGAGTTCATCTCTATTCCCAGAGCTTCACTGCTAGCTTCTTGCCATTATATTAAGAGGAGAAAGAACATTTGTGTCATGAAGAGATATTAATGTCATTGGAAATTATTTTTTTAAAATACAGTTCTTATGTGTGTGCCTGTGTTGCTTTGCTTAAAGCCAACTAGTCTGGGTGCTTTGATTATAATAGTTTTGCGATGTTAATTGGGTAAACATAAAGAGGGTAGAAGGTAAACTGTAAGTTTGCATTTCTTAAAATAAACAATTCAAGACTGCGGGTGAAATGTTACACCTAGCTGGAAGATGCCAAGCAATATATTTATCTTTTTTCAGCTTACTAATGAAATTGGTGGGATGAAAGGATGTTATTGTTAGAAGAGGTAAAGTTAATAGCCTAGAGATACTATGGAAAATTTACATTCAAAGAGAAAGATATGTTTAAAGGAGAAATGAGACTGTGTGTAAGATAGAGGCATTTTAAGATCCAACAAACATGAGAAGCCTTTAGCCTTTAAGACTCAAGCTGCTATCTGCCAAGGACCCAGAGCTGAAAGAAACTCATTTTGAATATGACTGTCCAAGATTGTGCCTTTCCAGGTATTTGTTTAAATCTATGAGATTTACTGTTGCCTTACCAGGGGTGTAAATGAGAGTAAGATTAATTAGGGGATTTTTGTAGTTATTATAGTAGTAATTTTGTAGGCGTCTGTTTTGTTTACCATCTTTTTTGCATTAATAAATGTTTAATTTGGTTTTATAAAAGCCTCTTGAGACTCGTGGTCTTATTGCTATTCAATTCAAAACCAGTATCTCGAAACATACAAATTGCAAAAACGGGTTATGAACAACTCAGCCTTTATCATCGGCTGTGTCATAATAATTTGTTAATAGGAATCTAATGAAGAAAGCGTTTTTACACAAAATTCTCCAATGTCTCTTGTCCCTGAAGTTGGAAATGGATACAAATAAACCTCATCTAGGGAGGATATTAAAATACAAAGGCACATCATCCTTTGGCAATTGATTAATGAAATGCATTCAGAGTTGCAGGACATGAAACAAACTGTCAGCTCGTTAATCCCATGAAAGCTGATGAAAATTGTAGCCCAGAATCAAAGGAATTTAGGAGAAGCTGTTTATCCTGCAGGCAATTTGACAAACATGGAACAATGATCACCTGTGACTACAGAGTAAAGCAAATGTTATCACTCGGGTCCACAGCCCTGTTTATATTAGTTAATAAAGATAATAATGTACTTTTAACTGTTTCTGTTGGATGGGAATCGAATAGATGAGCAGTGAAAATTTAACTGTTCCATTTCCTGCTCAGTTTCTGTCAACGTTTGGTTTTAGCTTTTACTGGATTTGGTGGCAGATGATGTATCCACCTTACCTAGGCAAATGCCTCATGCTGATTGGGGTCCAGTGATGTCAACATGTCCTCTATAATATTTTAACTGGATCGTGAGTGGGCCAGTAGCTTGATAGCTGATAGGAAGGAATAAGAAGCCCTCCAGGTAAAAACAGTCCTCCCTGCCAAAGACTTTTCTTCGTTCCCACAAGACTGTCCCATAACCCCTCCCCAAACATTTTTTTGTCACTTACCTGTAATTCAACAGGGAGCCCTTGGCTACCAAATCTTCATTTGTTTTCAGCCTGTCTGCACCTTCTGCATTTTACATCCATCTTTGACTCTGTGCACCCGAACTTGCTCCAGTTTGGAATCAACCTCAATATACCATGCCTAGGAGGTTTTGTGATGTGGTGGGTAGCACCCCTGCCTCTGAACCTGAAACTCCGGGTTCAATTCCCACTCCAGGACTTGATGGTGAAGGAAGCTGTGTTCATAACATGGCCAAACAGGTTGAATATGAACTTATAAATCCTTCCAAAGTATGTCAATGGCAGGCACAAAGAGTGGGAGAGATTCCTGGTCAGCCATGTGATGGAAAGAGATTGGAGCCTTTTCCATCGCTATTCATGGCTCCAGGCTATACGCACATAAAAGTGTATGTGGCCACAACAACTCGGATTCCTTGCAAGACTGGTTGGCTCAGTTGGCTGGATGGCTGGTGTGGATCAGATTGGTGGGGATGATTTGGAACCTGCCTGCTTTCCCTACCCATGATGGAAGTCATGGTACTGTGGGTTGGACCTGATTTTGGGCAGGGAACTCAAGAAGAATAATCTCCCTATCAAATACTTATTTCATCTTTTGACATAAAGTGTTGACTCTCAGCTTTCCCCTGTCCAAATGTTGAGAACACAATCCAAGCTGATACTCCATTGCAGTGTTGAGGTAGAGCTGCATTGCTGGAAATATCATCTTTTGGATTAGATGTTAAGTCGATGCACTATTTGCTTGTTTAGATAGAAGTTAAAGGTTGAAGTTCTTCACAGTAGTTCTCCAAATCTTGGCCAATGATTCTGTTAGCCTACACAGCCGCATAATTTAGCTGCACATTCATCTTGTTGTTTTGGGATCTTAATGAGTCCAAAATACCCACTGAGTTTACCCATATAGCAATATTACTTGTGCATTGTAATGCTTTCAGATGTTTATGGGAGACACAAAGTGCCATGTGAATGCAGGTTTGCTCTTTCTATAAATACTGCAGCTTCTCTCCTCTCATTTTGGATTAGTATGTGATTTCTGGGAATTAACTAGTTTTCAGACTGGCGTCTCATGTGATGTCCTGCAATCACACTGGTGAGCAAGGCCATTAAATAAAAACAAATCAGCCGAGGCAAAAGGAAATCAGAAGGAAATCAAGTGAGAAAATAAAGGAGAGAGTAAAATAAAACTGACAGGAAAATGAATGCACGTTTGATACTGTAGTAAAACATGCACCCTAAGGAACAAATTGACAAAAAAGATCGCAAGCTGTTACCTCTGGGGATTTTGTTATAAACCTGGCTTTATATTAGTGACAACTCTCAACAGCTGAGGTAAATGAGGCACTGCCTCATCAGAATTGTCACAGGATTCCCTAGGCTAAATGCTTTAATCAACTGTTTTTTTTTAATCAATAAAGTTTTATTAATAATAAACTATATCTCGTAGAAAATTACTTAATTGCTATCAACACTTAAATCTCAAGTTAACATTATATGCCACAGTAAGAAGATAACTTGTTACCCTGACTCATAGGTTGCCTAAGAAGTGTGCAATGGTCTTTATATGGACAAGAATTTGTGGGATTTGCATTGTGTTGAAATATTGAAGTTGATATAGGTTACTGTGTTTTTTCAAACTAAATATGGAACAGTGGAGGCCCTCTGATTGAATGTTGTTAAATTAGTTTATAGGGCCATGTATGACATGTGCCTCACCTGTCAAAAAGGTTACCAGCTAACGTTGCTTTACAGCATAACTAATGCACATAGTACAGAAATGTGATAGGACTAGGGATTTATTTGTACTGAGTAAGAAAAGGTTGATATTATTGGTTGAATTTCTGAAGTGGTTTGGAGCAGCAAATCTAATTGTTGGTGAGTGAAAAGGGTACTGACAAAAAAAGCCTCAAAGCTGCAGTGGATTGAATTGTCATGGGGATTGCCCATTACCATAATTTGAATATAGTTGTTGAAAGATGTGAAGTTTGATTTAGTTTCCAAATTTTCATTATCAATACAATATAAATGAAAATGCATATTGCAAAAGAAAAGTTATTAATCGAAGCATGTATTTTAATTTAGCTGAAATTGAAAAAATTCTCATATATAAGTGATAAGTCTAATCATAATGCAATCTAACTCCATCACTCTGCTGCCGTATTTTAATATTGGATATGATTTTCTCCAATGCTTTCCCATTTGTCTCCCTGCCATACAGCAAAAAGAGCAGGTATCGACTCAGCATTACCTACAGCAAGATGGTTGTGATTGGAAACTTAAGACATGGAGATCAGACCCTGCCTGTCTGATTTATGATTTTCCTGCTTTTTAATCATTGTAAAATTAGGAGTGCTGATAATCAGGTGTGTTGACCTCCAAATCCAGTACTCTGATCCACATAGCTGCCAAGAAAGGTTCTGTGCCTGGAGTGGGTCATGCAAGGATTATTCCATTTATGTAGAATAATTTAACCCCTAGGGTAATTTATTTGCAATAATTTAATGTTTCATTTTATTTTGCAGATTGGATCCAATGATGGATACTGTAATTTTCACACAAGTCCAACGTTCACAAGACACGCTAAGCCTGTGGTGCTGTGGACTCAGCAAGATGTTTGCAAATGGCTAAAGAAACACTGTCCACATAATTACCTCACCTATGTCGAGGCTTTCTCACACCATGCTATAACAGGTACCACACAGGAACTGACCATAAAAAGAGACTAATTATGTTACATATTCCTTATTAAGATATTTTCTGAAACTAAGGGAGGAGCTTTAATTGAAAAACAGCGGTTTTGGGTCAAGTGAGTGTGTGTAAAGTCTTAAAAATTAGAATAGAGGCCCAAACCCAACTCCAACCCATCCATTTTCACTTTAACTGAGGTGAGGTATGTGGGTGATCAACTGATCCGAGGAGGTGGGTTGACACTTTAAATATTATAATGAGGCTGTGAGCCTCATTACTATTCAGCTTTACAACTTTAACAGTGAGTAGCTAGGCTTCATCCAGGCCTCTATCCAGATGAAAGCTTGCCAGATCCAGGAAGGAAGTACCTCTACACCCACTTCCTGGATCAACAGTGCCTGCCTGAGCAAGCTCCATGATCAGGACAACACCGCCCGCCCCCCCTCCCAAATCAATTTTCCCCACAAGACCTTCAATCCCTAGCCCTGCAAAGCCTCCAGCCTTTTCCCAAGGCCTTCAACCCCATAACATCTCCACCCACATATCTTCTGATCAACCCCCAGGCCTCCAACAGCCCCTGAGCCCTCCAATCTACCCATCTTCAGCTTCTCATTCTCTCCTCCATGTCTCTGATCACTCCAACCCAGGCCTTCAAATACCCCTGAGGCCCCCAATTCCCCTCGCCTAACCTCCTCCACTGAAGCCTCTGATCTCCACTCCCAGGGATTTGCACCCATTCCCACTGACCCACTTTCCATTCCCAGGATTGACCCCTCCCCTTTGCCACAAAATGCTTCTCCCCACAGGAAGCAATCCCGCCTTTCCCCTGTTGACCCCTTTCCCCCTTCCCCCCCATCCTGGTTTAACCACTTCCCAAACCCTGGGATCAATTGCCTCCCCCCACCGCCCCCATCCCTGATCAACCCCCTACCATTCCAAAAATGGCTCTCTTCACCCCTGCTCCCCCCCCCCCCCCCCCCCCCCCCCCACACCACTCCCGCCCTTCCACCGGCGCATACCTGCCTTGTCCTGCGACCTTCACAGACCAGTTCCTCCATCTGATTAGAAGCCCAGTCTGACAATTAGACATCATGCATGTGCTGTAGAATTAAAATGCAGCATGTGGGGGAATCTGAACTTCCATGTTCCCCACACCTTTCCAACACTACCCAGCTCCTGGTAGGTTAGTTAAAAATTCAAGCTAAGTCTTCTAGTTTGTACAGCTAGTTGACCATATTTTCAAATATATATTACATGGTGTTTTGTAATATGGGCTCTTCAGATATCTCAATAATGAGATCTTGAGTCTTGTATATTTAAACATGAGCCCTTTATTGTTAACCTTTAACTATTTACAGATCCCAGGTTACTGCCATACATGGTGTTGTTACCTCCATGCAGGCTGGTTCCAGAGTATTCTCTCTAGACTGTTCTCTCAGTGTATTAGCGTGTGACTCTATACATTATACTATGGGTGTTGCTATTCTCCAGTCCTACATTAACCCTTGCTTTGTCGAGCACCTTTATATTACAGTGGCATGCAGGCACATCACACAACATTCTACAACTTCCCCTTTTCTTCTCCAAAGAAAATTTTCCCTTCCAACAGAGTATAACTATTTGTAATACAGTCTTTACATGCTATTCCTTCCCCCCCGGCTCAAGTCGCTGATTTTACAACTTCAGATGGTCTTGAGGCTTGGTAGTTCATCTACATCTCAGTCAGTCACAGTTTGAGGAATAGTATTAGTACACTGTTTCTGGTACTTGGTTACCTCCATCTGATTCTGTTTTTGCATTCCTTCGAGTTGCATTTCTCTTTATTAACAACCCATCTGCTTTATTCGGACACTGTGGGTTTGTTCTGTTCCTTCTCAGGGGAATGTGTATTCCGTTCATTCCTAGAGCAGACTCGAATTTTAGTTTTCGATGGTGTCCGCCATGTTCTTGCTGGATGTATACGCTTTGAAGATGGAATCTTCATTTCTACTTGTTTCACAATCTCAGCCAAACATTTGTTTGCTGTTTTGGTTTCAAAATTGTTTTGCAAGCTTATGAATATTTTCATTCAGCTCAGCTTGTTCTTCTTCCAGTTCTTTGTGCTTCAGTGTCGGATTTACACTTTCTGATCTCATTTCTATCTTTTCTTTCTCTGTCTGTGACAGAACTTTGTCCTCGCCCTTCCTTTTGGTTTCACTGTTGGCCAGGTCGGTCTTTGGTGAAGTCTTAACTTGTTTAAGTTCCGTAATTGTCCTACTCATGGCTTCATTATCTGCTCGCAGTTTGGAAAGTTCTGTGGCTTTTCTTTTCAATATCTCCTCTTTGCCATTCAACTGCTTCTTCAGCTCTTCAGTCTGTTTCTTGAAGTTTTCGGCTTCCTACTGGAATATAAAACATTGTTGAGTCTTCTCTGCCAACTGGCTTTTCAGGTTGTTCAGACTGACATTAAATTCATTTTGCTTCTCTTCATAATTTTCCAGAGGAATAAAGTTTGTCCTAAGGAATTCTTGTAGCATGTGAAGAGTCAGTAGGTTTTCCTTTTCTTTGCAAAGCTCACTTGCTTCATCTTGAGCTTCCCTGTAATTCAGCATAGTCTCCTAGAGTTTCTTTTGCTGTGCTTCCATTCTACTATTTAAGACAGCCTTCACTTCTTCATGTTGTTGGATGGTTATGCATTCCTTTTGCATTTAATCTTGAAGGACAAACAGTTGTTCTTTGAACTGTTTAGTTTTTTGTTGACCTCTTGTCAACTCACTCTAGGCTTTAGTGCATGGTTTTGTTGCTACTGATAATTTCAACACAGTGTTTCTGAAGTAATATTCAACATCCTCTATAGCTTCTCATGGCTTTCCATGGCTCCATGTTGATTCTTCAAGGACTCTTTTGGGGTTGCAACTTCTTTGTGTGCCTTTTCTGCCTGCTGTTTTGCCTGGCTGTACATCTGGTTGAGTTTTCCCAACTTCTGCTTTGATTTGCCAGCTGTGGAATTGAGGGTCATTATCTCCTCCTGGTACCTTTTATGTCCTCTCTGAAATTTGTCTATTCAGATCTCAGATTGGTTCACTGAAGGCTTCAGTTTATTGTGTGTTTTCATATGTAAATATTCAGCTTGAATTTTGCGCTTCAAGTCTTACAATTCAGCTCTGATGCAAATATTTTCTGTAGAACAACTTCATTTACTTTTTGCATGTTTTGCTTCTTTTGAGTTACATCAGATAGCTTCCCTTCCTTCACAGCCACCTGCACACTCAGCACTGCCATCTGTCTTCCTTCCTCCTAGGTTTTTTGGCTCCTTCTCTCTGAGGCTTTCTATAGCCTTCTCTCTGGAGTCTTTTGTTGCCCTCCCTCTGGGGTCTTCTGTTGCCCTTGGTACTTTATTGGGCATTGCCCTCTCTCTAGGGTCTCTTATTGCCCTCTGCACTTTATTGGGAGTTACCCCTTCTCTGGGACCTTTTGTTGTTGCCTTCGATGCTTTATTGGGAGTTGCCCTTTCTTTGGAGTTTCTTGTTGTTGCTCTTGGCACTTTATTGTGAGTTGCCCTCTCTCTGGGGTCTCTTGTTTTATTGGGGGCATGTAGACTTCCTTCTAGCGTCTGCGCTCTCCACAACTTGCAGTTTAAAATATCTGTCAAAGCCTTTTAATATCTCACCAAATGTTGTCAAGTATTGAGCTATACATGAGCTGTGGAGTACTGCACCAGCAAATGAACCAAAGATGAATAAAAACTTAACAACTTGTACTTCTTCCAATTCCTTACCTAATCCTGTAAGTCCCCTGTAAACTACACCAAGACTCCCACTCTTGGGTCTCATTTAGCCCTTACCGTGGCAAAACTGCTTCTGGCTCTTCTAATTTGCTGTCCATGACTGTTTTTTTCTTGTGGTTACAGCTTTAAATTTCAATACCCCTTTAAGACTGTCAGTGAAGAAACCATTTTTTTCACTTCAGGCTGTCTGCAGCCGTTGGTTCAATCACTGTGATTTTCCTGTACTTTTCTGATTTTGGTGGGTTCTCCAGCGATCATGACTGCTTTGAAAATAAAACTTCTAAAATTGCAGCACTTTTTTCTCTCTTCTCTTTAAACTCTGCAGGTCCAGTTCATTTTGAATTTTGGGAGTTGTTGTCAGCCTGCTGGTTTTCTCCCAGTAATTTTTCTGTGCCTTTCCCGGGATCCCCACGAATCTGGGCCTTCTTTCAAACTTAATTTAAAGAAAATACTGCAGCATTTCTTTTTTGGGCAATTCTTGCTTTTTCAAACTCTGTAGGTCCCTTTGAGCTTTGCACTTTGAGAGTTTCAGCGGGGGTGCTTCTTTTGAAAGCTATGAGCTGTCAACTCTGCAGGATTTGTTTTCTTTTTTTTCACTCTTAGTGCTGGTAGTTTGAAACTCCTGAGTACAGAAGCAATTTTTTTTTTTTACTTTACTGAAAATCTTTACTTTTCCCGATTGAAAGAGGTTCCCTGTCACTTAAACTCTGCAGGCTTTTTCCATTCTTGTTTTTTTACTGTGCCCAGCAGGTTTTTCTTTTGACTCTGCTAGCCGATTTTTAAAATTAACTTCAGTGCAGCACGGCCACCACTCCTACAATCTGCTGAGCCTTAGGGCTGCCACCCATTCTATAATGTAAGCACATTTTCTTTTGTATAACTTTTCTCATCATCTTGTAAACTCACCAGGTTCTTTGACTCTGTGTTACTCAGGGGTCTTGCAATGGGCTTTCACTCACTCTGGTGGAATCCTCAACTTCTATGGCTGTAGCAAAGCTTCTCCAGTTGTCTCTTCAAATTTTCTTCGGTGCACATCTCTCTAGTTCGGCTTCAGTTGCTTTTAGTATTTCATACCTTGGAATATTGTTCTGGATTCATCGCATAAAATGCCACTTTTCATATCACCGCTGATGTGATATCTTTTAGGAGCTCTCACCACTACCAACCATGTTGTATTTTAGGTTCTTTAGATGTCTCAATGATGAGATCTTGAGACTTGTATATTTGAACATGAACCCTTTATTGTTAACCTTTAACTATTTACACATCTCAGGTTAGTGTCATACATGGTGCTGTTACCTCCATGCAGACTGATTCCAGAGTGTTCTCTCTTGACTGTTCTCTCAGCCTATTACCATGGGACTCTGTATATCATCTCGTGGTGGTGCTATTCTCCAGTCCCAGATTAACCCTTGCTCTGCCGAGCACCTTTATATTACAATGGCATGCAAGCACATCATACAACATCCTACAAGATGGTGTACTAACATCCTACCACACTATACTTCTGAAAGGAACCAAACCAGCAACAGTGTAAGGCTATTGTATTTGTTGTGTCTATCAATGTGCTATAACTTATCTGTGCAATACAGCATTACCTGACGGCAAAAACTAATTGTGGTCATTGTCCTTCCTTCAAGGGCAAACAATTCATTAATTTGATAATCTCTGACAAAATTACAAAACTCTCCAAAAATTTCCAAAAATATTATAGTTCAGAAAAATGGCTGTATTAAAAGAATACTTAAATGGAAACAAAATGGTAGAATGACTGAAGTGAATATAGCATACTCATTCACATGATAAGTGTAGAAATTATTTCCAGGCTGCATTGCTGATGTAGCAAAGATATTGTGGATTCAGTTCCTGGTTCACACATAGTGCAGAAATTCTTTCCTTTATAATGGGCACACTTTAGTTAAATCTGCCTTTGCACTTTTCTCAATTCAGAGAACTTTTTTCTCATTTGCTATTATGATCTATAGATCTGGAAACTTACTTTTACCCCCAAGTAATCATCTTCTGCTATGCTTACTGTACAGTGACTTGGGTCCCCAAAATTGCCATCTAACTCAACTATTTCATGAGCACATTCATATGAGCAGACAAATTAGGAGCAGGAGTAGGCCTGCTCCACCATGCAATAGGATCATGGCTGATTTGACTGTAGCCTCAATTCCACATTCCCGCCTACTCCCGATAACCTTGCTTATCAAGAATCTATCTACCTCTGCCTTAAAATTATTCAAAGACTCTGCTTCTACTGCCTTTTGAGGAAAAGAGTTCCAAAGACTCATGACCCACTGAAAGAAAAGAAATTCTTCTCATCTCTGTCTTGGTGACTCCTTATTTTTAAACAGTGACCCCTAGTTCTAGGTTCTCCCACAAGAGGAAACATCATCTCCACATCCACCCTGTCAAGATTCCTCAGGATCTTCTATATTTTAATCAAGTCGCTTCTTCCTCTTCTAAACTCCAGCAGATAAAAGCCTAGCCTGTCCAAACTTTCATCATAAGACAACCTGCCCATTCCAGGTATAGTCTAGTAAACCTTCCCTGAACTGCTTCCAACGCATTTACATCCTTCCTTAAATAAGGAGACCTACATACTAGCCTTTTGCAATTCATGGGCTAAGAAACCCAGAACCTTCTGCATCTCAGAGCTCTGCAATCTCTCTCCATTCAGATAATTAATCTTATGAAATATTTATTATCATAATCACTTATGCTGTGATGTTCACTGAATAGTTCTCAATTTCAATTCCGGTCTGGATGTAAAAGTTCTTTGTTTTTAGCCAAGTAAGTGAATTATTGACCTGTTACTAATTCACTGTTAAATACATAAAAATTTAATTTTTACATCTTTTATTTAAAACCATTCTAATCATATTCATCTTTCCAGTCCACACAACTAAGCATTTTTTGGGTATTATCCAAGCGAATGATAAATACGCCTTAGGTTAGGCTTTAACTGTCAAGAATTCTACTTAAACACTTAAGGGATTCGCATGATGTACGCAGCTGAGGTGTGAACTGTTCTTCATTCTTATGCCTGGAGACACATTCCTTCAGTTGCAATAAATATGACTGAATCCTTCCCTTCCAGTCATAAGAGTCAGATTCAGCCAGGCAGCAACGATCTGCTAGCGCAGTCTGTGTATGCATATTGTTGCTACTCACCTAAGATTGCCAATTAAACTATAACCAGAGTGTAGCATGATGTTGAGCAGCAAAGAGGAAAAAAAATTAAGTTCTAAAATTAACATTGAATTGTTACCCATGCATTACTTTTCCTTAATAAAAGCCGAAAATGATGGAAATACTCAGCAGGTCAGGTAGCATCTATAGTGAGGGAAATAAAGTTAAAATTTCAGGTTGATGACCTTTCATCAGAACTTTTCCTTACTGACTTTGTTTAATCTCATTGTGCACTTTAGTTCTGAGTCCATTACAGTATGGACACATCTACCTCCAAGCTCCAGCTTTTTCTCCTGCCTCTGCTCTGTCTCCAAGTTCTATCTTTGCTTTCCACATCCTTTTTGTCTCACATAAGTTATAACCTTTAAGGGGCTGAAACTACTGCTCCTGGCATTGTGTGGCATATGTAGTAGTAGCATGATGGTATTGTTAAGAAAATTATTTTATATTTAATGATACTTTTATGGCTAAAGAGAAAGTTGATGTTTTCTGCATATTTGACAAATCTACCAGTTTCAGACCATGAGGCTGGATGTCAACATGTGGATCCTGATTAAGGAACAACAGAAGTCAAATTCAGAAATTATGTTATGAAGAATGTCTTCACGCACTAATTTAAAACTGGAAAGGTAGTTGCTACAAATTTGTTCTGCCTAGATATTGCCTTGGGGTTGGCACTGCTGGTCAATCCAATAAATGGTCTATTCATCTGGTATTCCGGAATGTGCCCCAACATCTGATATCTAATCATGTGGTGTTATATCCTGGGGCATAACAACAGTTCTCCTTTGTGAACTGGATATTGCAACTTTCAAACAATCCCACGGTTGGAGGGAGGAGTAATTTTGACTTTTGATAATAAAGGGATGATATTGGATTGGTCACCCATTCTACACCTCTCCTAAATTTTGTTTCCATTGAAGTCAACTTTCCAATCTTTCAATAGATAAGCTGAAAGCACTCCAGTGAAATGAGGCCAGATCCAAATGATTAAACTGCTTAATTTTATAGAAAGCAAATGAATATACAAATTAACAGCTGTAATTGAATTTCACTTCCTTCATTAACTTCACTTTCCCCTGAATACCTGAGAAACATAATAAACCGCACCACATTACTCCATCTTAGTGGCAAAATTTGTTTTTTCTTTCCTCATCAGCCTTTTGGCTCTGACTGAAGAAGTTTACAATGAGTGAGCTTTCACTTGCTAGACTGGTCTCTGTCTCTACACCTAGCCCAATTGATTGACATCTATACATTTCATTTTGCCCTTTTTCTTACTGTGCTCACAGGAAGTGCATGGGCTGTTCCCCAACCCTGACTACTTCTCCTTCAGAACTTACCCTCAGGCCTGTTGATAAGACCGGCTATCTCTCATTTGCATCTCCCTCTTTGAGATGGCAAGGAACCATCTTCTATTATTCTCAAAATGAATAAAGCCATCCTGACAAGTGTCTGAGTCTTAATACCTCAGATCAAAATGGACCATGAGCATTAATACTTCCACAAAGTAGTTTGTTTAGTTTTACTGCACAGCTCCAATTTCTGGCTCATGACCAGTTAAATATCTCTTTGGCTCAGCAGTGGCAGCATGGAGCTCTGAAGAGAATTTTATATCTGCCTGAGCCCATTTTGGTTTAAAATACATCATCATCTCCAAATCCTTTCAGTGGAAAAATGGTCAATAATTCCTAAAACTTTATAGTAATATGCTAAAGTTCTCTCATCATCCAAGAGGAGGTTAGATTTGATGTACTAAATGGGCAGAATGGTCATCTATATTTCCTAATTATTTATGTTTGTGATCTTTCTAACCTTTTACACGAACCTTTATAATAAATATCCCCCAATGACAGGGACAGCTGATACTGTTTATTCGTAGCAGTCAGAGAGGATGCTGGGAATGTGTCAGGTGTTTTCAGGTACCCTAAGAGCACTAATATTTCCAAGTGATCACATACGCAGAAACGGTGGAGAACTACTGTTGTAAATGCAATTTAAAATAAACTTTTAAGGGACAAGTGGGTTATTTAGTGTGGAAAGGGTTAATTTCCTGCTGGTTTATCACTGACCCACGTTGCTTAATGCAGATCTGAGAATTGTAATTTATTCAAAATATAAAATTATAAACCAATGCTTTAGTGATCATTCTGTATCCAAATCTCTCCTCAGTGGGCCCTCTGTGTGGAACAAGATATTCTGGATAGATTTTTAAAAATATTTTTGCTATTTCAAAGCTCACCTGTTTTGAATTCAAGGAGTGAATGTTATGAATTCAAGTTCAAATTAGGGCATGCTTATTCTTTTATTCATTAACGGGATGTGGGCGTCCCTGACTGGGCCAGTATTTATTGCCCATCCCTAATTGCCCTTGCTAAGGTGGTGATGAGCTGCCTTCTTGAACCACTTCAGTCCCTGTGTAGGTACACCCACAGTGCTGTTAGGAAGGGAGTTCCAGGATTTTGACCCAGCGACAGTGGAGGAACGGCGATATATTTCTAAGTCATGATGGTGAGTGACTTGGAGGGGAACTTCCAGTTATTGCTGTTCCCATGTATCTGCTACTCTTGTCTTTCTAGAGGTAGTGGTTGTGGGTTTGCAAGGTGCTGTCTAAGGAGAATTTCTGGGAGAATAAGAGTGAATTCCTGCAGTGCATCTTGTAGATGGTACACACTGCTGCTATTGTACATCAGTGGTGGAGGGAGTGAACCTTTGTGGATGGGGTGCCAATCAAGCAGGCTGTTTTGTCCTGGATTGTGTCAAGCTTCTTGAGTGTCGTTGGCGTTGCACTCATCCAGGCAAGATGAGAGTATTCCATCACACTCCTGACTTGTGCCTTGTAGGGTGTGGACAGGCTTTTGGGAATCAGGAGGTGAGTTACTCATCACAGGATTCCTAGCCTCTGACCTGCTCTTGTAGCCACAGTATTTATATGGCTAGCCCAGTTCAGTTTCTGGTCAATGGTAACTCCCAGGATGTTGATGGTGGTGAATTCAGCAATTGTAATACCATTGAATGTCAAGGGGCAATGGTTAGATTCTCTTTTGTTGGGAATGGTCATAGCCTGGCCCTTGTCTGGCGCGAATGTTACTTGCTACTTGTCAGCTCAAGCCTGGATGTTGTCCAGATTTGGACATGGACTGCTTCAGTGTCTGAGGAGTCACGAATGGTGCTGAACATTGTGCAATCGTCAGTGAACATCCCGTTTCTGACCTCATGATGGAAGAAAAGTCATTGATTCCAGTTTGCTAGGGCTCCTTGATGCCACTCTCGGTCAAACGCAGCCTTGATGTCAAGAGCAGTCACCCTCGCCTCATCTCTAGAGTTCAGCTCTTTCATCCATTGACGTAATTCTAGTTCTATTTAGGGTGTAATGTACCTTTAAGAATAATACTGGTTAGGAGAAATCATATGATCTGTAGTAACCAATAGGAGAGTAGCTACCTAAGCGGCAGTGCAGAGATGGAGTTAGAGTTGAAAGCACACGTGTAGTTGCTGCTGAGTATATTGTAAATAAACAGAAATGTTTCCACCTAAGAAGTGCCTGCGGATCAACTCTATCATTAATAGGACAACTCGGCCACCCCACAACATCCATGTTTTGAACCAAGGCTGTAATGAGGTCAGGAGTTGAGTGGCCATGGTGGAACCCAAACTGAGCATCAGTGAGCTGGCTATTGCTAAGCAAGTGCTGCTTGATAGCACTGTCAATGACCCCTTCCATTACTTTACTGACGATCAAGACTAAACTGATGGGTTGGATTTGCCCTGCTCTTTGTGTACAGGACATGCCTGGGTAATTTTCCACATTGCTGGGTAGAGTTGTAGCTGTACTGAAACAGCTTGACTAGGGGTGAGGCAAGTTCTGGACACAACTCTTCAGTACTATCTCTATATTTGTACTGTCAACATTCACTCCTGTCACATGTGTCAGAAACATTGATTAGTAATTCCACATTGAGTTAAATTGATTTGACCTGTAAATATAGATGAGCTAGATGGCCATATGGCTTTCCTCATCTGTATTTGTTGAAAATTTCTTCTCACTAGTCTCTGAATGGTAATGTTAACGATAGCATCCTATCAGCATTCCAGCTATTTCAGCACAGACCATGGATAGATTCTGGGACTTGCATGATTTCTAAGGCTCAGTACCACCCCACACTGAAGTTTGGGGTATTTGGGTATTTTCCTTCATTGTGCATGTCCTGAATTTCCTGCCATTCCACATATAAATTTAAATGATCTTTTGTATGTTAAAAATTGTATGGATCTCTATATATTATATGCTGGTTATATTTTGAATATTTCATTACATCCACATGTTCCAGTGCTCACTGAACTTCAATCAGAAAAATGTTAATAAGAATAAAATATATTTCACAGAAAATATTTTCTGTTAGCATTGCAGATGAAAAAAACATATTGTCTGGGCTTTTTCAAATCACTAAATGATATCTGTGAATTATAAAACACTCACTGTTACAATATTAAATTTTTTTCAAATTTCTTGTTAAAAATGATGCTAAGGACAAGATTCTGTAGGTTGTTGAAGTCAATACATACATAATATATCATTTGTTTCTCTCCCAAGAGATAACATCCCATTCAGGAAATCCTTACTCAGTCCATTTTATTGTCATTTGATAGGTGATTATTATCCTTTTGAATATAACAATTCCTTTATATGCCAAATCAGTGGCATAGCAGCAGAAATCCAGTATCAGTCTACATAGCTCTCTAAGGGTGCATTTGTGCTGTAGGCTGGTTCTTGACTGGCTTCAGATGCAATTCTGCTCAGAAGATTGTTTTGTGGATATGTGATTGATGTGCACATGCAGAATTCTCCTCTTAGTAAAACTTCAAATATTTTGAGAGTCTAGGGCAGTATTTTCCAAACTTTCTAAATATTTAAATAAACTCTGGATTGTTATACAAAATTTCTAAGGGGTTCCAAGGGGCCCCTTTCCTCTTGGGCACTTTTTACACCAGGTCTGACATCACACTGGAGTTAAGTATGTTAATATGTTGTCTCAGACAGCTCAGCCCCAAAGTTGTGGAGGGCCCTGATTCCAGAGTTATACTTTAATAGCAAAGGGGAAACCCCTCACCTTACAACAACTCTAAAGTCTCAGTATAAATACAACCTCTGTACTTCTTTCTAGTAAGTTCATGTGTTCACCCTTATATTCAGTTTTGCTTTAATTAAGCAGTACTCATTGTAAGAATATACAATACCACATCTCTAGCTTCTGTCAACTTTTACCTTCAGATTGGTTATATCTTAACATTGGATTAGAAACTATTTGGATCTAAGATTTAATTTAGGTGGCGTCTTGTTTGGCTGAGACTAGGGTCAGATATTCTCTATAAGGTATTGTCCTGTCAGGACCTCCGGTTATTATATCATACAAAAGGCAGCAATTTCAACAATGCATCACTCTCTCAGTACCACCCTGGACTGTCTGCTTAGATTTTTGTGCTCAGGTCTCTAAGATAGAACTTGAACCCACAACCTTATGATTCAAAGACTAGAGTGCTACAACTGAGCCATGGCTAAAACAGAGAGGTAGCCTATTTAGGGCATTTAACCACAGTAACCCATTTTCTGGTTTTGATGGAATTGGCATGGAACAAGAGCCAATCAATTGGATAAAAACAAAAAAACTGCGGATGCTGGAAATCCAAAACAAAAACAGAATTACCTGGAAAAACTCAGCAGGTCTGGCAGCATCGGCGGAGAAGAAAAGAGTTGAGGTTTCGAGTCCTCATGACCCTTCGACAGAACTTGAGTTCAAGTCCAAGAAAGAGCTGAAATATAAGCTGGTTTAAGGTGTGTGTGTGGGGGGCGGAGAGATAGAGAGACAGAGAGGTGGAGGGGGGGGTGTGGTTGTAGGGACAAACAAGCAGTGATAGAAGCAGATCATCAAAAGATGTCAACGACAATAGTACAATAGCAAACACTAGGAGGGAAATGGAAAGCAAGGAAGGTGAGCAAGACAACAGAGAGATACGGAAATCTTGTCGCAGAGAGGAACAGAACTTCTTCAAGGAGGTAGGCAGTTCTTCCGCATCTCTCTGTTGTCTTGCTCACCTTCCTTGCTTTCCATTTCCCTCCTAGTGTTTGCTATTGTACTATTGTCGTTGACATCTTTTGATGATCTGCTTCTATCACTGCTTGTTTGTCCCTACAACCACAACCCCCCCCCCTCCACCTCTCTGTCTCTCTATCTCTCCACCCCCCCCACACACACACCTTAAACCAGCTTATATTTCAGCTCTTTCTTGGACTCGAACTCAAGTTCTGTCGAAGGGTCATGAGGACTCGAAACGTCAACTCTTTTCTTCTCCGCCGATGCTGCAAGACCTGCTGAGTTTTTCCAGCCAATCAATTGGATCCTGGCCAATGTTTATGCCTCATTCAAGATCACTACAAACAGATTATCTGTTCATAGGAGTTAGATGAGGGTAAGTTGGCTGGTTGCCTCCATTTCCTACATTACAACAGTCTTCCCTTCAAAGTAAACGTACCAATCATACTCAAGGGCTAGTGAAACAATAATGTGGGTTCTTTATTTGAAGGTATGACAATATGCAGATAATATTCACTGGGAGACTAAGAATGGTACATCTAATCTCTACCCTGCTGCTTGCAGACTGACTATGACAGGACAGAAAAGAAAGACCAAAACAAGTGGTTCGATGTCATGAGCAGCCACAAACAGAGGCCAGACAGGTACAGTGTTCCAGCCAACCAAGAGTGCGTAGCAAACATCAGAACAATATGCACAAATGTCTAGCCAAACTATATGGCCAGATGATGAGGCTGATGAGACCATTGACACATTAAAGCCAACCAACATTCAGCATGGTGCACTTCAAAGAATGTATTAGCATAGTGGCACCAACAGAATCCTTTGGCACTATCCAGATTATATGCCCACAGATGAGGAGTTAGCATAATCTATATGCAAAACTGGATACCACTGCAGGTACAAACATCCTTTCACTTTCTACACTGAAATGTGTGTACTCACAGAACTGGCAACTAATGATTTAACCAACCACTGCCAAACTTACTGTGTACAACAGCTCAGAGATGCCGTCCCTGGAATTCTTAACACTCAAGTGTCACTACAAAAATTCACCTTGGTCATCCCAGGTATTTTATGTCATGGATAGTGATTGTAGGTCTACCAGTGTGCAAAGGCCTGTCCTTGGTCACCATCTATGGAATCGTCAAGACCATGGTGAGGACCACAGACCACAAGGAGCACCATTCGAAGCCCTGGGCTTACAATGGGAGAAAATCACCCAACTCTCCAATGTAGACCAGCAGCCGACAGACTATGCATCATGGTTAGAACCGAATATGTATACCCATTCTAAATTTGAAAACTTCATACTGTGGAACCAGCACAGAATTATTATTGAGCAGGCAAGTGTGGACAAACCTCCCTAATCATCACTCACCAATACTCTCAGGAGTACATGATGTGTTTCGCAAATAATAGGGGAAGATGAAAGATGCCGATAACCAACATATGGATAATGAACAACCCAACCTGAACATCAATGAAAGTTTGAGTACAACATCCAACTGACGGCACCTGTAATCCAGCAGAAATTGCTAGCATATGTCCAGACCCCAGGTCATGTCAAGTATGAACACCAAACAGCATGACAGTGTGACAAAACAAATATCAAATCAGGACAATACCACAACTAGAAACACATGAGTAATTCTATTGCGACTAGAATATGGTCTAAGATACAACACAAACAAAGCAATGCTAACCAGCATTCTGAAATGGTACAGTAGTGCCCATCAAAGTTCACCATGACTAAAGCTGGATGGATAAGGAAATCACCGCTACATTTCAGAGACTTATACATTTATTGCTCTGTGTTAAAGTACATTCAGATGCGAAGTTATTTTGTTTTGCTGTCATGTAAATAATTTGATTAGTTAAAGGTGAACCTTTAGGAAAAAAAAAGGGATGTTGTGATATGATGCACATATAGGATGTACATATACCTTTAAGGGGAGTATCTTAAACTGCTGTCAATCACTGCCACATTGACACACAATGTGATGTAGTAGTCCCATGACATTTCTAAAATTTCTCCCTGATGTTCAGATTGGGTAGTTGATTACCCACATGCTGGTCATGGGCACCTTTCCCTGTTTTTCAAGTAATGCATCACATTCTCCTAAGAGTATTCATGAGTGATGACTGGGGAGTTTTGTCCTGCTGAATAGTAATTCCACCTTGATTCCACAGTATGAAATTTGGAATGTGTACACATATTCAGTTCCAACTATGCTGCATAGTCTGTTGGCTGCTGGTATACATTGCAGAGTTAGGTGATCTTCTCCCATTGGGTTTCCAATGGTGCTCCTTGTGGTCTGTAGTCCTCACCGTGGTCATGACGATACCATAGATGGTGACCAAGGACAGGCCCTTGCATACTGGTGGGCCTATGATCACTGGGCACGCAGTGTCCACAACATAAAATATCTTAGGTGGCCAGGGTGAGTTTTTATAGAGACATTTGAGTGTAATGGATCCCTGAGATGGAATCTTCACACTGTTGTATGCAGTGAGCTCGGTAGTGCTTGGTTGAATCATCGCTTGCCAGTTCTGTGAGTACGTACATTTTAACATAGAAAGTATAAGAATGTTTGCACCTGCACCAGTATCCAGTTTTGCATATAGATCATGCTGATCCTTCATCTATATGCATTTAATGTGGCTGTTGGCAAAGGCTTTTGTTGGTACCACTGTGCCAATACATTCTTTGATGTTCACCATGCTGAATGTCGGTTCACTTTGTGTGTCGATGGTCTGGTCAACTTCATCATCTGACCATACAGTTTGGCTAGACATTGCATGCATCTTGTCTTGACAATGTTTGGTACGTGCTCTTGGTTGGTTGGAATGCTGTACCTGTCTGGCCTCTGTTTGTGGCTGCTCATGACATCAAACCACTTGTTTGGCCTTTGATTTCTGCACTCGTACCTCTAGTGTTCTTTGGTGCCTTATGCCTTGCATACAGGATTAAAAGCTGGGCAATTTCTGGGTCCATTTATGAGACCACACCACCCACATTGTTTACTAGATTTGGCTGTATTAGCTATCGTGTCAACGGTGGACAAATTATGCAAAGCCTGTATACTCTGTCTACTCAGCAGTTTGGCTCCATACTTGCATCCAGCTTGTAGTAATGCTTCCATTGTGTAACCTTTAGGTAGGTCCAAGAGGTCTTTATGGAACACTTCCATTAGGGTAGATCTTATCATAAGCTTGATTATTCTGTCGGCTATCTCAAATATCATGAAGTCGCAATCATGCCCCTTGTCTCTGCATCCACTTATGAATTGATTGCTGGTCTCTATCAGTTATTGCCTAAAAGGCATGAATTCCAGATGGTATATTCTGAAGTTAAGCTTCACTTTTAATTGATCTTATGAGTGTTGACCATATTTTATCTGGATTTTTGGGAAGGTCTTTGGACAGGCCTAAAGTGTTCTAAAATTTGTAACCAATTTGATAATGAAGGAGGCCTTCATTATCTATAGCAATTTTAATTTTAATGGGTTGTTTATCTGGCTGCAAAATATTGAGCTCCAAAAAACACAACATGACATGTTGTTGGAACAAAGTAAATCCAGATAGGAGATCTGTTGCCTTCCAATTGAGTGTTGGAAATTTTGTGGTCATCTTTTAGCTTTCTTGCAGGATTTTTAGTGCTATTTGGAGCTTTTGCCAGCTATGCAAGTTTCTTCCATTTCTTTTGGAGTCAATTTAGCTCTAAGTTGCAGTATCTTTAGTGGCCACTGCCTTAGCTGGTCATAAGTTGCTGCTTGACTGAAATGGTGGTGCTGTTAAGTTCTTTCTGATTTTTCCTGGGTTTAATGCTATATTGCACCAACAAAGCAGTGATTTAGGTGGGAAAATGGCTGCAGACTTCACAGCTGAAGGCGAACAGTGAAACAAAAACTTACAGGCTTCTTCTTGGCTGCTAGGAACTGTTACTGGACTGATTCTACATCTTAGCTCGGTCTGCAGTATTTTAACTTCCTGAAAAGTCACAATGATAGACTCTATCCTGGCAGTGAGTTCTGCTTACAGTGAGAATCTCCAGGCTCTGTTATTTAATTTCTGTTCCTGCTTAAGTTTTACAAACGACAGACTTTTAATATTTAAGCTCTCCCAAATCTGAAAAATCTTACTGGCATCCTATGTCTGCAGGCTGGAGGTGGGGGAGGAGGGGGGAGGGGATGCAATCCCAGAACAGAAGTACCATGTGTGGAATCCCTACAGAACTGCAGAATCCTTACACACAGTGAGTCTTGATAGTTGTTTTGCTTTCACACCAGCTCTTTTCTTTTGTTGTTTATGAAGAGTTGTGGCTTGTATTTTTTTAGTCGTCTTCAAAAAACATGCTGCCACCTTGTCACCATGTTATGTTCTTTTTCTCTTTGAAGGAAACTCACCAATCATACACAAGGATTGATGAAACAATAATGTATGTTATTTATTTTAAAATAAGACTATATACAGATAATTTCCACTGGGAGGCTAAGTATGGTAAGTCTGATCTCTACCCTGCTGCTTGCAGACTGATTGCAAGGCTTGGGACTACATCACATCCTGTGACAATGTGGTAGTGAACGATGGCAAGTTAAGCAAGTTTAAGTCCCTTAAAGGTATGTATGCACATCATAGCACAACAGTGACTACACTTCAAAAGTGCTTAATTGGCAGTGAAGTGCTTTGAGACGATCTGAGATTGCAAGCCTTTCTTTTCTTTGTGCCTGTCCCTCCCTTAATATGCCACTGCCTCACCACAGCAACATGACAGAGATTAGGAATTTAGTAGGTGGATGACTGAGAAGTCAGAAATGCTGGAAGACAATTAGAGGTTACCTTGTTTATGTCAAGCAAGACGCTTCATTTCATTGATATGAAAAAGCATACTTTGTTTGTTGTTCTGAAGATAAATTGTACTGATTGAATTAAGAAAACATAATCATTACTGCTATTCTGTATGCTCACCTTACTGCGAAATAAAGCGGCTTTTCAATTCATATCTAGCTTTGTCTCACCAAGTGGTTGCTCCTCAGCCTTCAGAGAGACTGAAGAAACATGCATGCAAGAAACATGAATATCTTGCTCAGTTCACCAGGCAGGTCCTATTGTTACAATGCCTGGTTATACTGCCATACAAGTGGAGTCAATTTCCATAAAAGTACAGCACTCAGAACACTTACAAGAGCGACTGATGCTACTGAAGCTGGCTGACTCAAATTTGTGATACAAAGTTTCTTATGGTAACATGCATATAACCTTTTATACCTTCTCCATTATAGGACAGGTTTTGGGTAATTGAAACTTTTCTTGCCCCTTTACAAAATATATTTTGAATGACTTTACTTTGCTGAATCTGATAAGTAGTTCCAGATAAAAGGATACTTTTCCACTTTTGAACCTTGCTGCAACACAATCCTGCTTATAGCACCGTTAGGTCAGCTAAGAAGTAACCTAACAGAGATAGTAGGCAGCCATCATACCAACCCAACATTTCCTCTAATATTGATCTTCTGCTGCTCCACTTAACACACTGAAATTTCTTGACAAGCTCAGCCAAGAGTGTTGACTCTTGGCCACCCTTTACCTGGAATATTTTTAACCACAACTAGCCTGAGGTGCATTGGGATTACTATTTCACTTTGCTTTAACTGCCTTCCAAATATGTCAGTTCCTAAATAATTGTTACAAAGTATTGGAAATAATGCCTCTGAAGTTCAGCAGATATGAATACAAAAGTGAAATACTTCGGAAGCAGAAAATCAGAAATAAGAATAGAAAATGTTGATGAAAGGTCATTGACTTGAAACGTTAACTCTGTTTCTCTCTCTACAGATATTCCTAGATGTGCTGAGTATTTCCAGCATTTTGAACAGGTCCTAGTATTTTATTTAATTTCACATGCAGTTTAGGATATTTGAAGAGAAATTGAAATGTTATTTGAGATATACTCCTCCTGCAGCATAGAATAATGAGACATTGAACAACAAATCAAATTTGTGAACAGCTTTGCATCCTAGAATGGTTTCATTTTGATTCTGGTGATCATTAATAGCAAGTTTGTATTGACAGGAGTGTATAGATATCGGTATAAGTCACTGCAAGGACATGTCCTGTCATTCTGAAGGAAATTGAATTGATTCCTGTCTTCTTTACTAGATTAAAATGCTGCAAGGCAAGGACAGACAGTATGTCTGAGTGAATAAGTAACTAATGAAACACAACAGAACAGTCGCTCATGTCAGAGCTATTATTCATGACGTCTTGATGGTTTTATGCACTTATTGAGCAATTATTTCATTTATATTTACAAATATAGTATTTTCTTGTTGGGCAGTTTTGTATTGGTGAGTTTTTCCAGATTTACCATGGTTCCTGCTGTACTTAATAGAAGCAAATAAAACTTAATTCAGTAAAAACATAATATTTTCTATTTTATATACCTCATTTGCTTCATTTCCTGCTGACAGTAAAAAATGGACAGTAATAATAAAGGGAAAATGTTATGTATCTGTATTGTGTAAAATCTACAAATTCCAGATATTTAAAAATTGACCCTCTTCTCAGGTCGGGCACTTCTTAGGCTAAATGGTGAAAAGCTGGAACGCATGGGAATATTGCAAGAAGGTCAAAGGCAAGAGGTACTTCAGCAGGTTCTTCAGCTGCAGGTACGAGAGGAAGTGAGAAACCTACAACTACTTAGACAAGGTAAAATTGGTTCCATGATGCAAACATTATCACCTTTACATTTTCACATTCGCTTTTTGTAGTGAACTTAGTGAGATCCCGAGCAGATTTGAGGACCAATGATTCTGCCATGTAAATTCACTGTAGGTAGGCTGGGCATGAGATTCAAATAATGCAATATTTTCAATTTACGTTACACAAGAAGCTTGAAATTACTGTTGTCTGTTTTAGCTGATGAATACTTATAGGCTCCTACAACATTTCTCACTATTATTTTATCTAGGGTATTAACTCATTTAAATGATTGGGTTAGTCCTCTGTTAAATAGCAGATGAATGAAGGTCTACAAATAGGTCAAATATTTACAACCATATGAACATACGAAATAGGAGCAGAAGTTGGCCATTCAGCCCCTCAAGCCTGCTCCCCCATTCAACAAGATCATGGCTGATCTGTTTGTGTTTCAAATTCCACTTTCCCAACTACCCCGATAACCTTATATTCCCTTGCCTAACAAGAATCTATTCAATGACCCCGCTTCCACCACCTTCTGAGGCAGAGAGTTCCAAAGTTGCACAACCCTCTGAGAAATAAAATTTCTCCTCATCTCTGCCCTAAAAAGGCGACACCTAATTTTAAAGCAGTGCCCCCAGTTCTGGACTCACCCACAAGAGGAAACCTTTTCACCTTGTCAAGGCCATTCAGAATCTTATATACTTCAATCAAGTCACCCCTCACTCTTCTAAACTCCAGTGGAAACAAGCCCAGCCTATCAATCTGTCAAAGGCCTATTAAGGCCAATTAAGTAGTCATTAACTCAATTAAATGAGCTGCCCGTCCAACCTTAAGGTTGGCAGGGCAGGCGAAGAGCCCAGGTGGCCTTTGCATTTTTCATGAAACTTCATCCACGGGCAGGATGAGGCTTCATGAAGTGTTTCAAAATGTAATAAAAATTTTTACATTAATTCTTTGACATGTCCCAGCTCATGCGACAGTGTCACATGAGGGGACATGTTTCAAAAGTTTTTTCCTTCCTTTATTTAAACTTACACATGTCAAACAGATCTCCCTGAGGCACGGAGGTGCCTCAGGGAGATCTCTGCGCTCTTTCGCGCGCGTGTGTGAAAGAACACAGGGAACCACTCAGGGAATACCCCCTACCCACACATGGAGTGCACAGTGCTTCCGGGCACGCGTCACGATGGGCGGGCCTTAATTGGCCTGCTCCTGCCCACCCCCGCAGAATCCCCCTGATGGGGGGATAATTTTTCCCCGAAAGTTTTTGTGGGATACATTGGTATATTAGTTTATGAAGCACTATTGTGAGAAGCCTGAAAGTGGTCAGGTGATTGATCAGGTTTCATTTAAATTAGATTTTCCAGTTTTTAAAGTAAACGTTGAAAATAATGCAATTTTTTTGCAGGACAATATTATCCACAGGTAGGAATCAGTCCAAACGGAATCAATCCTAAAAGAATATATTGAAGTGGAAAATGGGGATTACAAAGTCTTAAATGTCTCAATTCCTGTAAGGATACTCAAATTTCATAGAGTTACTGATTTTCTGTAAGAATCCCAATTTGTATTCTTGATTGAAAAAGCCTTAATACACTGGGGTATACAAATTGCCTTTCAACAACTCATTGCAGCACTAAATACTGTTGCCCAGCTTTGAATTAACAAGAGTTTTTGTTTGATGCTATTCCTTAATTGCAGTCTTTGGGTCATAGATACTCTATGAGCCCCAACCGCCTAACCCACAAAGTCCTTGTGACTCACTTCCTATTTGCGCATATGTTTCATATAATATTTGTATTTCCAAGTCCAAAACAAGTATAATAGGCAACAATATTAAAAAAAATAAAGAATATTGATAAATATGCAGACATAGAAATTTAAAATATGAATTTATTGAAAGCAGGAAACACCAATCAATTTGGAAAGGATTGTTATAAAATTAAATAATTTATTTTCAGTGCAATCCATATGTTTTGATGCATATATCCAAAAATATAAACACCAATAATACAGTATTGAGAAATTTATTGGATAAAATAATGTGAAAGAATCAACTAGATTGCCATGTAACATTAGTATTTAATGCATTTGTTTGATTTTCCTCCTATTTGTCTTTGTTGAATGAGACAGAGAAATTTCATACTAATTACTAATATCATCCATTACCATTTCAACTCAAAAAGTACATTAACTATGAAAAGCATTTGCATAGGTTTTCAAATCCATTTTCTAATAATTGCAGGCTAACACTTCTACACCAGGGAAATGGATGCCTTGCGTTATAATTCTTTATATGTCACTGTGGGGCTTCATGTAAGAAACACTAGTCATTGCTACTGCCATTTCAAAAGACATGTTTCTTTTAGAGTTTTCAGTTCTACTTGTAGTATCAAATTGGGAGAATATCAGGAGGAGAAAACCTGGATATGTTGGGATAAAATTGCTAAAGATAAGTATATATTTAGATCATTGTTAAAATGCAGGAAACTTAACTTTTCCATTGGTACCAAGGGCATTGCCATGCGCCTGTTGGGTAAATGATAACACTTGAGGGTACTCTATAACCAGTAATGGAGAATCAATTGACACCTGCTAAACCAGAAAAATAAGGAAATATATTTGGAGAAGTAATTTCATGGAAAATACAATAAATATACATCATATTGAGGTGAATTTTACACTTGTTATTGGGAGGTGGTAATCCACTCTGGAAGTGCATGGTTCACTGACTCCTGCCATCACCTTTTAAAGACATCAAATAAAACATTTGTTGCCAATTAATGGCTGTCCAGCAGGAAGCCAGCGAACTAGGTGAGGGAAGGGTGGGCAGCGTGCCCACTCAGGGTTCCAGGGTGGGGTGTCCAGGAAGAGGGGGTGTCAAGCCATGAACCGAAAGTCGGTCAAGGCCACCCATTTAAAAACACCCTGGCACGGATTGGTATCTGCAAATTATTGGTGCGGAGGCTGAAGTTTGGACCAAGCAGACTTGTAAATCAATTAAATTATTGGAGCAGCAGCAGGTAAGAGCTTGTTTTAAATTTTGGTGACTATGTGTCAGCAGTGTCTCATTCCGGATCCTTGCCAGGGAGGAAAGAACTTTTGACCACACCTGTCCCATTCCCCTTACGAATAACACATGTTTGGGAAAAGACTAAATTCTATCCTTTAAAACTCTTTGTCTCTTCACAGAGGCTGTAATGTCACCATATGGTGGAGAGAATAGAGGAACCAGCTGCTGAGGGGCTGAGACCAAGGACAGCCTCACGGTTTGATGATGACTCCCTGTGAGTCCTCCTCAAGGCTGTGAGTGATTGGCAGAAGGTCCTCATGCCTACTGGTGGGAAGAGGAGACCTCCTAGTCAGACCAAAGCAGCCTGGATGGAGGTTGCAGAGGCAGTGAGCAGCCAGGAGTTGTCTACAGGACAAGGCTGCAGTGCCGTAAAAATCTCAATACCTTTGCCAGAATGAGTGTGTAGTCATTTTGCAAATGGACCATCATGGAAGGACCTGAGAGTGAGATTGTGTCAAATGTGTCTTGACCAAGTACACAAGGAAGTGTGAAGTAAACGTGCAACTCTGCAAGGCCACGGGGGATTTGGCACAAGGATGGGGTGGGGGCGTTGCTTATTTTTTTTATTTCATTCATGGGATGTGGGCTTCGCTGGCTGGGCCAGCATTTATTGCCTATCCCTAGTTGCCCTTGAGAAGGTGGTGCTGAGCTGCCTTCTTGAACCGCTGCAGTCCATGTGGCATTGGTACACCCACAGTGCTGTTAGGAAGGGAGTTCCAGGATTTTGACCCAACGACAGTGATATATTTCCAAGTCAGGGTGGTGAGTGGCTTGGAGGGGAACTTGCACATGGTGGTGTTCCCATGCATCTGCTGCCCTTGTCCTTCTAGATGGTAGAGGTCATGGGATTGGAAGGTGCTGTAAGGTGCTTATGAAGTGCAACATGTGTAGCTAGCAAGGATCATTGAGAAATGTTGTCCGGCAAAGGACATGTTGGACACACAGATGAAAGCATGATTTTTCCACAGCAGATTCATTACTATGTTCCCTTTTTATTTGCAGGAGAAAAGGGCACATAATGCCCGAGAGAGGGTCTGGACCTGAGGTGGTCAACCCAACTTGTCAATTTTCACCTCTTTGGAGGAGGAAGTTCTGGAGCTGGCAGCGAAATAGTGGAGCCTCACTGTTGGGAAAGGCGAGGTTGGAGGACGGTCCTGGAGTGGTGAGATTCCAAAGGCATGTAGCCCTCTCCTGCAAAGATAGTGTTGAAGGGGATGGTGGTTGGGTGGGGAGGTGGGGGAGGGTGGAGGGGTAGTGGGTTGGGGGGGGGGTGTTGCAGTGGAGGAGGGAAGGTGGCAGGGAGGTAGCATTGATGGTTTTGGACTTTGGAGGCTTGCAGCGTTTAGGTAAAAATGTGTGCCTCAGTGTTGAAGGGGCTGAGGTTTAAACGGTGGCTACCATCTCCCAGTGGTACTGGTGTGTGTTTTTGTGTCTCTCTTCAGCCATCTCAAATAATGATGGTGCCCTTCATACCCCTTGTTTGTTTCCCCCACAGGTGAAACATCAGCAGCTGCAGCCACTATCCCTGAGGGACCAATGTTAACCTCTGAGGGGGAGGAGAAAGCCTCGAAGGTTGCAGTGTCACTTCCTTCCTCTACATCTAGCACCAATGCAGGTATGCACACCTCAGCACCTCGGTGGGTATGTGCGAGGCACTTCTAATGGATCCACATGCTGGTGCAATCATATCGCAGTCACAAGACAAACTGTTGGAGACTTGAGTTAGAGCAGGCCTCTGGCAGTCAGAAGAGTGCCGGAGACGACCTAGATGCTCTGAGCCCCAGGCTGATGATGAGCCTTTGGAGTTGTCGTCAGGTGCCAAATGCTGGACGTGCAGTGCAAGGTACATGAAGATGTTGAAGAGATGCCAGAGAGATTGCACGTACTGACATGGAAAGTGGAAGAGAGCATCCAGACTATGAGCATTGTGATCATTTACTCTTCAGGACACTTGGCTTCCTCCTTCGAGAGACTGGCAACTGTCATGGAGGACCCAACCCAGCCACTCACTGATGGGACACTGGGTATGTGTTCTGACATGCATTCCATTGCCTTGTATCTGAACTCTGGTGTCCAGAACCAGGGTGAGAGGATAACAAAGTGCCTGGAGTAACAGCCATGTTATGGTTCCTCTCAGGAAATCAGGGAGGGCCAAATGGACCTCATGGTGGTGGATGTGCAGGTGCTGCTGCCAACAGGGGGCACCTCTCAGGGTGTTTCTGATGGGTACAGCCCCTCCTCCACCCCTCTGTCAGTGACATAAATGCCTCAGAGTTCCATGGCGACAGATGAGCCTCCTACCACTGTGCAGGAGACCCCCACCGCATTGGGCCCTCATGGCCTCAGGTGAACAGAGGATGCCTCCCAATTCACCCCTGGAAAAGGAGCATGATGGTCAACAGCCTGTTTCTGAAGAAAAGCTGCAGAAAACACCTCATTCTCATACATGAGTTCACAAGGGTGATTGCTTTGTGTTATTAGATCTGAAATGTTTTGATTTATTTTGTCAATAAATAACTGTTCTTTGCACTTGCAGTTCTGGCTGCATTCATGTTTCATGATTGTGATGTGCTGGTTTTGATTTGGACTGACTTCATGTTTTTAAGGGAGTTTGTGCCAATGTGGGCCCTTCTGATGGGCCTCATTTGGTACCTCTACATTGAGGTACCAGCTGCTGCTGTCTCCCCTCCGCAGGCTCATGCGCAGCAGCAGGTTCCACATTTTCTTTGTCCACGTGGTATATCTGTCCTTGGACAACAACTCTCCTCCTTCTCCTACTTGTCCTCTCCTCCTTACTCTAGGAGGAGCCTCCTCTGGAATGTAGTATGCCCAATGGGACACCGACCTCAGGGTCCAGTACTGGGATGCATAAAATTCACTTTACACCTATCTCTAGGTACTCTTCCCTGACTCAGCCATAATCTTGCTTGCAGCCTTTTCATCCATCTTTGCAATGCCTCCTCATGACCGGCATGACTCCCTCTGAACGTTTTTCTCATGCACCCACCGATAAATGGCATGGGAAACATACAATACAAGTCTATTGACTTGTTATCAACCGAACTGGCCCTTAATTAGTTTTTTTTTAAATGCCGGACGGGCTGCCAACTTTGGTACTTGCCCAACTTCCATATTATTGGAGACTGGCATGAAGATGTCGGGTTAGCAACCAGTCATCATCATGCTGGATTTTACATAAACAAGGAGAGGCAGTGGTCCTGAGTGTAAAATTCACCCCATTAATTTTATAAGCAAAACACACATGAACAATTTGGCTTCCATTGGCAAGAAAAGTAGAAAAGTAGAAAAGTGGAGACAAATTGCACAATTCAGTGCTACAAAGGGATGTCCATGTACATGAATCACAAAGTTAATATGCAGGTACAGCAAGAGATTAAGCAGGCAAATTGAATGTTGACATTTATTGCAAGGAGAGTTAAATATAAAAGTAGGGAAGTTTTACTGCAGTTGGACAGGACCTTTGTGAGACCAAACCTGGAGTACTGTGTACAGTTTTGGTCCTCTTATTTGTGAAAGGATATAATTGCATTAGAAGCAGCTCAGAGAAGGTTTACTCAACTCATGGGCTTATCTTATGAAGAAAAATTGAACAGGTTGGGCCTGTACCCACTGGAGGTTAGAAGATTGAAGGTGATCTTATTGAAACACAGAAGATCCTGAGGAGACTTGATAGAGTGGATACCAGACAGATATTTCCTCTTGTGGGAGAGACTAGAACTAGGGGACACAACTTAAAAATAAGAGATCTCGCTTTTAAGCCAGAGGTGAGGTATTTTTTTCTCTCAAAGGGTCTCTGGAAGGTTGTTTTAATACAGTAAGGATGTTTATGCTATATAAGAGATAGCATTTGGGCCACTGTTTTAAAGTGACTAACTCAGATTCTACTTTTTTATAATGCATTCTGAAATGTTTTACGGTGCTAGGTGTTTGTATCATTTGATGTATTTTCGTGCTTGAATAAGTTTGGGGAATGGAATTAGATGGCAGACATGTTTCCACAGCAATTATTTAAATACTTGCGGGAAATTACTCATAATTATCAGCATTGATAGTGTAGATGTGCCAAAGTCAATTACCAGGAATGTAAACCACTTGAGAAGGAGTCATTGTTTGAATAAGTCTGAAGCACTGAAGAACTGTTCAGGTTGTGCTTCTCTGCCCCATCCATAAATTTGGTCCATTTTAATTATAAGCTGCAATCATGCATCTGAAGTGTTTAAATCACTCAAATCTTTTTGATTTAGATTCAATCAGTTGAGACAAATTGGTTGCTTTCTGCGTATGCATGCTCCTGGCTCTGCACCATTGAGAGATTGGTCCACTATTGCAGTCCAGTTATCGTTTATAAATGATCATTTATCATTAATGATAATGTCCCATTGGGTGAGCTTCATGAGCTTAGTGAGCAGTGCTTGAAGAGAACATGGGCCAGAGAATTGGCACTGTGATTTTGTATTCCTATCTTACTGCATGGCTACCTGTGAGGAAAGCAGGATCACTGAACTTAACCTTGTGTTCAATCCTTGTTCAGTGCTTCAGTATAAATTTTCTAAAGTGCTTACTTAAATAATGGGAAAATTGACAGTGCTGGAATTTTAATTCCACATGCAGAAAGTAAAAAAAAAATGCTTCTGGCAGGGACACTTGCATTTGTTGGGGTTGTTGGGGGTGGGAGGGATGGTGAGTTGCCTGTATGATTTCCCGTTCTGCCATAGCAGGACATTTGTGAAGTTTATCCTGCAGCTTTCCAGTTTTCAGCATGTGATATTTTGTGGTGGGAAAAAAGATTCAACAATCAACAAGCCATTTCCAGGATTAAAAAGGTCAGCAAAGAGGACTTTAAAACGAAACCTGCCAAATTTGAGGAAGCATCCAGGAAGTCTAATTCTTTGTTAGTAAGGGAGCAGTTGTAATTGATTTTTCGATGCCCATTTGTTTACGGTTGACTGACGGGCCAGTCGGCCAGGCAGCATTCACGTTTTCACTGAGACCTCAATCCAGGGCGGGATGAATAATACGGGATAAAATATAATAAAAGAAGATATCTGGGGACTGATGTTTTCTGAATTCTGCTGTCAGGTGCTGGAATGTGTTGCATAGACACAGTTTACTGCACTTTATTCTTCTCGTTTAATCTGTTCAGATCTGCAGCTCCCTGAGGCAGTTCCGCAGCAGCTGTCTGCCTTCAGAGTTCACGAGAAGCGCTCACCCACGCCCTCACTTTTCTCGGTGCCCGTCCTCTTCCCGCTCGACCCACCCCATACCAGCAGCACTGAGGCTTTCTCAGCACGTGTTTCATGCCTATGTTGCACATGCCCGACGAGCGTAAGATTCTGGCCAGTGCAATAGAATGAGAGAGGGATAATATGTAAGCCATACAATGTTGAGAGCACTGCATCTATGATAATTAAGGGTACAACTTTAAGAAGATATATAAAAAAAAGATAATGGGTGGAATTTTCCCAGAATTACACTAAGTGTGGTAACAAGTGGGTAAAATGGAGGACTACCTATCACGAAAATGGCGGGTTTTCATGCCTGATCTTCCGAACCCGTCTCATTATTTTTGCATTCCCGTGAAACACGCCAGTTCCATGGCAGGCGGGCTCTCATTCGCCCGCTCGCCATCACCCCACTGTTGCATCACGCCGGCCACCATCTTTTTAAAGGCAGCCGCCAGCAAAGCACTCATCACCACCAACTCATCACCACTGCTGTCCAGGAGACATGGCCAGCAAAGACAAAAAGACTGCCCCCCCCCTCCGCTTCAATGATGGATCTCTCAAGCCACTGCTGGAAGCTGTGGAGACCTAACGGGATTTTCTCTACCCCAGCTCTGGCTGCAGGATGGGTAGCAATGTCACCAACCCGGCTTGGGAGGTAGTTGGCTGCGCGAATGCCCTGCAGAGGAGGACAGCCACCCAGTGCCACAAAAGGATGAATCATCTCCTCCGTTCCACCAGGATAAGTCACTCTTCTCATCACTCCCAACCCACACACTCACAAACCCATCACACATGCACAGGGCCCTCACTCACTGCCAGTGCAAGGGACATCACCATTCACTTTTCACACACACCATCATTGTCCTCATCCCGTCCATGAGACCACTCACCACCCACACAGGCCAGGCATGTTTATCATCTGGTCCAGCAGGCGTCCTAATACACTTTCCTTATCTCTATCCATGCAGGACAAACTGGCTCACAACAGGAGGGAAAGGTTGTAGACAGCTGGAGGGGTGCCGGAAATCAAAGTTCTGAAACAAGTCGAAACCAGAGCTATCCAGCTGGCTGGTGATGACTGGGACTGGTCCTGTGATGACAGTGAGGTCAGCGATGCTCTACCAAATGAGGATCCAGCAGTGCAGCATCCATCAGATAACCATGCTGTGAGTGATGTGTCCTCTTTCACAGGCCACTGCCATGCACTAATTACCTCCCATTGCTTTCGCAGGCACATCTGCCAATAGCTGACAGAGTCCATGACCCAGGGCCTCCAATCAATCTCCAAAAAAACCTCCGAGGGGGAATCTGAAGACACTCTCCCTGAAGTCCTGTCACAGAGCTCACCCACACCCTCCACCAGCACAGAGACACACACCTCGGTGGGACCTAGCTTTAGACTAGCCTCAGAAACACAATCTGGTGAACAATCACACTTTCTGATCCACAGCAGGCAGAGGCAGAGACTTCCCAGATGTCCAGCATTCAGAGGATTTCAGGAGGCCAAAACATTGCTGACTTCGAGTCAGAAGATGAACCTCTGGACTCTGTCAGGTCACAGTTGCTGGAGCTGCAAAGGCAAGCTCAGGAACATCAGGAACGGATGTCCACTGCACTCCTCAAATTGCAAGGCATGATGGAGGAGTCCATCCGTCTTCAGGCTGAGGTCATAGCGTTGTCATTGCAATGCACCGAGGTCAATACTGACAGGATGGCAGCTGCCATGGAGACCTTGGTCCGGGTTGTCACTCCTGCACTGCTGTGTGGGCTTAACCCGATCGGTGATGCCAAAGTTGGCCTCCAACAATGTGTACAAGAGAGGGGTACAGGGCGGTTCGATTTCACTTCAGCTATCACTTCCGCTCACGGAGTCAGCCAGGGGCCCTCAGGCACCCAGAGGGAGGAGGATCAGCAGATGCATGCTCCGGGGCCATCTATCCAGGTGGCTCTGGGAATGACCGGCCCATCCGAATCCCCCTTCCTGTGACCTCCACAGCTCCAGCTTCACAAGCCGAGGAGGGTGTCAGTGCCACACGGCAGGACCCCAAAAGCAGGCCGGGGCCCTCCAGGTCTCAGCCCTCACACCTGCCAAAGTCATCACAGATAGCACATCACAGTCAGCAGGCGGCTTCCACTTCTGCTGTGGATGTCTGGGGAGCACCAAGATGTAGCAGCAGGGTTAGGAAAGTTAGGTAAATGTAGTTACACAACCTGGACACGGGTGTTAATCACTTGCACACACTGTTCACCATTGTCAGTAAACTCCTAAGAATGTCACCCTGCCTGTGGCTCCTTGTTCTGATGAGCAGTGTTCTTGGCACTCAGATGTGAAACCTTTCTGCACAAGATAAAAGGCAGGTGTCTCAGTCCAGGGCCTCCTCCCTGTGCTCTGTGCGGCTTTCAGACCACAGTGATAGTCTGGCCTCACAATCCCCAGAAACATTACTGATTCCCACACCTCAGCGGTGCTGATCATTGCTGCCAGAATGTAGTGGACATGTGCCACATAGTTCTCACATACTCTCTGTGTGCTCTCAGCACCTTTAAGGTGGGGCTGAACCCCATCACACCAGCATGTGTGACCAATGATGCTGTGCACCAGCTTCTGAAGGGCTGAGGTGCTGAAGGCGGACACAGCATCAGATGCACCTAATGTTTCATGGCTGCGTCTCTGAGATGACCCTGATCATGGAGTGCAAGCGAGTTGCCCTTGGCCAGACAGGATCAGACATTCTCAGTGGCCATGTGAAGATCTATGGAGTGTCCTCACTGCATGTTGTCATTATCCTCCTGTGATCAAGCAACTATTAGGGCCTCCATTGCATCTCCATGACAGGAGCATTCTCACAGAGGGTATTGGCGCTGCAATTAGCCAGACTGGAGTCAAACGTTCACAACTGCAATGTAAGGATAAACGTGGACACCTCACTGCATGTCGTCATCATCCTCCACAAATCTGGCAGCCAAGAGGGCCTCCTGAGTGCGCAAGCCTCATCTAACCAGTGTGAGAGCCTCATCCCCATCATCGTCACCACCAAGGACCCCCTCACCCTCATCCCTGTTGGCATCCTCCTCATCGGAGGAGACATGCAGCTCCTCCATCTCCTCTTCAGCCAGCTCCTTTCCCCATTGCAGCCCCAGGTTGTAAAGGTCACAGCAGACGAAGACGATGTGTGACACCCTCTGTGGACTTGCAGGGCTTCACCAGATCGGTCCAGGCACTGGAGCTGCATCTTCAGCATCCTAATGGTCTGTTCCACCAAGTTACAAGCTGCTGCATGAGACTCATTATAGCGTCGTTCTGCTGCAGTTTGAGGCCGCCACAGGGGTATCATCAGCCATAGCCTCTGCGGGTAGCTTTGTCCCCAAGGAGCCATCTTGGCGGCTTCTGTGAACCCTGGAAGACTTCAGGACGTAGGTGTCATTCTCACTCTCTGGAAACCGTGTGCACACCTGCAGGATGCGTTTCTGGTGGTCGCATACCAGCTGCACATTAAGTGAGTAGAAGCCCTTGCAGTTGATGAAGTCCACCGGGTGTAGTGATGGAGACCTGAGCATAACATGAGTGTAGTCAATTGCACCCTGTACCTGTGGGAATCCCAAGATCAGGATGAAACCAATGGCCCTTGCACTCTGGCTATCCCAGTCCTGGGCGAAATGCACAAAGTTGTGTGCATGGAGAAGATGGCATCTGCGGCCTCATGGATGCATTTGTGGGTGGCGGGTTGTGAAATCCCACAGAGGTCACCTGTAGTGCCCTGAAAGGAGCCACTGGCTTAGAAATTGAGTGGCACAGTCACTTTCACAGCCACTGGCAGTGGATGCCCTCCATGATCCCTTGGCACCAAGTCCTGTAGTAAGTAGCAGATGTGAGCGACCAGGTCCCTAGACATGTGCATTTGTTGGCGACACTGGTTCTCAGTCTTCTGCAGGAATGGCAGGCGCCGTCTATAGACCCTGGGTGATGCTAGGCACTGACCAGCATGACGCGCTGTCACTCTTGGGCAGTGTGTGGGAGCCCCAGCTGCCCCTTCTTCATGAGGTTGCTGCTCCTGCCTCTGCGCAGCCAGGTGCCTTCGTCACTTTCTCCTCCGTCTTCTACGGTCTCTGTAGGCCATCAAGCACACAGCTAGGTCACCAGGATCCATGATCCTGACGTGGTCCTACTGCAGCATGAAAAAGAGAGAGACATTGTTATCATGTCTGTACTTAGCACCTTTCTCTATGTGACTGCCCCTTAATGCTCCCTGGAGAATGCTGGTCACCCCTCGGATGGCCAGAGACAGGTGCGCTGCATGGCTGCCCTGTCAACCTGTGACATGGGGGTCACTGGTCCAAACCAGGGTGCTGAGATTGCAAGGGGCTGTGAGCACCTCCAGCAGTGACTGCTACATGGCCAGTGTTGGCAAGGAGATTGTACAACGTGTGCAGTCCAACTGCTCCACGGTCCAATAAAGTGGTGATACTTGAAGTCTGTGCCGGGGAATGGGGGTCAGGGGCAGCGGGGATATTTGTGGGTAAGGTGTGGAGCACTTGGTGGCCCTTGGGTGCCTCTGCGCTGCTTGCATGGACGGGCAGACTAGGAGCCTGACCCCAATCACATCACTGTGGCTGTGCCTGATCTGTCTTAGTTGTGGAGGCATGGTCAGTTTATACAGGTGTCCCTAATGTGCGACCAACCCCCTCGCTTACTCTGCCCCCCACCTTGAATGCCTGTGCACGGGGTGCAGTGACAGGGCAACACTTGACCTGCAGCCCTCCCCACTCACAGCAGTCGCCTCTGAGGCTGGTCAGCACTTGCCCCCAGACACCATTCCCCCTTTCAGCAATTGCCTGCGGGACCAGGCATCAGGTTCCCCGCCCCTAGGTGCCCCTGAGGCCTGTAAACAAGGGGCGAACTGTGGAGAGTGCTGCTGCTCACTCACCTCAGTTCCCCCAAAGTGAAGGCCGCCAAGTGCACGTCACCTGCGTGTTGTTACGAAACACATCACTGTGCTTTCCCGCCGATGTGGACAGACAATACGGTGGGGTAGAAAGAGCCTGCGGGTTGGTCTTTTAATTATATGCTAACGTATTACAATTAGCTTCCCGCCGACAGATGGTAGGAAATGCGGCCCACCACTGGCAGGCTGAGCAGATGATCACAACCTGCCTTCATGCTGTTGTGAAGCAGGTCACGCCATATTTTCCACCCACGTCACCTATCGCACCTGCCGCCAGCTGGCTCGGAAAATTCCGCCCAATATAGCTTTAAGAAATTGTTCACCTTATTGTGTTTGATCAGGGAATGACTCTCAGCATGTAAGAATAAGGCAGGGAAATAATTCGCTTGTGGAGAGGAAGGAAATGAGGGATAGGAGTTCATCTGGAAAGTAATACTTATTGCTCGAAGTTAATATACACCATGAGTGAAAGTTCTCAGTAATTTTAAGATCAAGTCTGTGGCCCGTATTTTTATGTCTGTCCGTGTTGGATTGGAAGCAAAGGGTGGAGGAAGGAACGGCGGGTTGGGCGGGGGCAGGGTGATTTAAAAATGGTGGACACGATCGACTCCGGGATTCCTGCCCCATGTCCAGAACCAGCAGTTTTCACTGGTGTGGGATGAGGTTAGTGAGCCCACACCCTGCAATCCCGACCTGGCTGGCTCCATTGCACGGGTAGATATCTCATACGTCCCACCACCCCCTGCACACAATTTTGGCAGAGTCTGTCCAGCTTCTGGATGACTAGTGGTTCATGGCTCCTCAGAGGACTCTTGAACCATAGTCTAGATCCGGGCACCTTTTGAAAGGTAAGGTTAAAAGGTCTTACCCATCCACCCACCATGCCTCCCATGGTCCTCATGCCCCTTCCATATTCCCATGCCCCCTCACTCACTATGCACTATGTATAGAATCAATGAGCCACCTAATAATAATGGCAAGTCTTGAAATACTGAGGGAAAATAAAACACCCAATCAGAATTCTGCTTTAAAAAAAACTGCTCTTCTTACAGTCCTGTAAAAGTGTTAATCAGACAGCACCATTCATGGGAAGGGCAATAGCGTGGCCATGCCATATGTTCAACGGAAACATTAGGAGTGATCAGGTTGTGATGTCATTCAGACTGAATTGATGCACGCTTTTAAAACTTGGACTGTGCATGTCCAGTGTATATTAAATACTCTCCGCTGATGATGAGCGGAATCATCCCAGATTTCCACAAAGTGTGGTAGCGGGCGGGAGAAAAGTCATTTTACCCACCGGCAGCAATGGCGCCTCAGGAAATACGCTGTCTCACTGGCGGGTGACCTCTGGGTGGCATCGTTTCCTCACCGCTTCCTCACACAGGGCGCCATATCTAAACTGCAGCCGCGTGCACATTTCTCAATGCTTACAACCCAGGACTGCTCCAGTGAAGACATAGCCCCAAAAGCCAAGATGAGTACAACCCTCTGATTCAATGACACATCCCTCGGACATCTTCTGGATGTTTTGGAGGCCTGCTGCAATGTCCTCTTCCCACGCTCTGGCTGCAGGAGGCCTATCAGTCTCACCACTCCAGCTTGGAAGGCGGTGGCAGCGGTGGTCAGTGCCATCTAGTGCAGAAAACAAGTCAAATGATCTCACCTTGTCGCCAGGATAAGGCAACCATCTTTTCACTCTAAATTCATATACTCACAAGGCCTTCACACACTCACTGTCATCTCATGCACTACCAGCTCAGGGGACATCACCACTCACTTTCACACACACCCTCACATCTCCTCATAGCCTCATCTCCTCTGAAGACTGCCTCCTTAGCCCTTGCCATCTTAGGGCCACTTGCACAGATTAACATGTGCCCCCACACACACTCTGGGATCCCCTCCTTCCCCAGAACAGCCCTTGCCTTGCAGCCTCTCTCCTTGCCTGAGGCCACTTCTCCCCCTTCTCTAAGCAAGAACTAGCCCTGCAGCCGTTGAAAAGCACCCCTACCTTACAGCTGTTCTGGTAGGTAGAGACCTGCGTGCGAGCCCTAGAAGTGATGTGCTGCCTGCGAAGCCTGGCACTGATGATAACGAGTGCTGCCCAAAGCAAGGTAGACAAAGAAACCTTGAAGTCCCGAGCAAAGTGCAGCTCGCCAGGTGCATGTTGCTTATGTACAGTTGTGAAACATTGCACCCCGATGTGCCCAGATGACCCAGCGTGGGGGGGTGATTCCAGTGAGCAGGACTTATACTGAGATGCGAAAGTATTGAAATTATGTTCCTGACATGCTGCGATGGGAAACGAGGCCCACCACTGACGGGTGGAGTAGACAATTGCAAACTGGTTTCACAATGGCGTGAATCCGATTTATAGCAGTCTCATCATGACGCCCAATGCCAACGGGGCCAGAAAATTCTGGCCGATGTGTTTATCTGCATGAGTGACCTCCTCACTAGTGCTATTTTAAAGGGATAGGCATCTAAATTGCATTTGACTCTATTCTGCTGTGGTAAAGTTCGTAGAAGTACTGTCATTTGTGTTACAGATGGGGAGAGATGTGGGACAATTGGTTCCTTTTTTCCACCTCTCGACTGACCACAACATGGTGTATTTCTGAGGGGTGTGTTAACCCCTTGAGTGCTGTAACTTTAAAGAACAGACACATACTTTCTGGCAAGTTTAAATCAAAAGCAAGGATAAACATTTATTCCTCACAACACCTGAAAATGTACACAATAAAAACCCACACTGACACACGCACACACACAGACACACACACATACAAAAGAAAAGATTATTTCTAAAGATGTGACATGCACATAGATAACTTAAAGTTCTGAAAGTTAATATGTTTCTTCAAGATGGTGGTTGGAAGTGGTTGCAGGCCTGGAAATTTTCTTTCAGTTCACTGAAGGAAAAATTAAGGTTGGAAGTGTTTGGTGATGAATTCACAATGGTACTCCAAGCAATAGCAGGTTTCAGGCCTTTCAGTCAAAAACTGTGGTCAAGCCCCAGTAGTCAAAATTACAAGCCCAGGTACAAGAAATCACCACTTCTCAGCCTGAGACGACTTTTTGAAGGTAGGGTCTTTTCCATTTTTTATGGGCAAGATCTCTCTTCTGTTGTCCTTGTCCCAGATTGACTTGCCCTGGCACGTCCTTGGAATAATAAGATATTTTCTATCTCAAGCTAGTTTCAATCATGTGAGCACAGAATCAATACTCCAATGATCCACATAAATGGTTTGACATCATAAGCCATCGTCACACAATGGGAAATGAATGGTGGCGATTTGCACTTGCTTGCAATAAAATGGTTCCTTCACACCCTTCTTTATTAGATTTCAAGTTTTCAGACACCGAATCTAGGGCAACCATTATATGTGACCATTATATATTCTGTAAATATCCAAACACTTGTAACTGTAAATTCCACAAGTGACCATTCTGATGTCTCTTCAATGGAAGGTCCTCCACAAGAACATTTACATTTTGGTGACTTTCCAGGGGCATGTTCAGACATGAGTTATTCTGTGTCTGTATAGAAACCACAAAAGTAGTCACCTGACCATCTGGTGTCCATTTTGCCAAGGTAAAGTGTCAATGTTCCATGCTACTTTTTAAAAGTAAAGTGTTCATCTTCCTAATAGTTTTACAGTTATATGATGCAACCGTAACATTTGTTTTTGGAGGTCTTTTGGTGAATTGGTACATTCATTCATGGAGGGCAGAGGATTTGGTCACCTGTAAATAACAAGTCTGCAAGAGGTGTGGGGGGTGTAGCTGCAGTGCCTCTGGGTCTACAACATGACCAACAAGTGGAGTAGAAGCTGCAGAAGGTGGGAGAAAGAAACAAAAAGAAGACTTATATTTGCATAGTGACATTCACAACCATAGGACATGCAAAAGTGCTTTACGGCCAATGAAGTACTGTGGAAGCATAGTTACTGTTGTAATGTAGGAAACATGGCAGCAAGTTTCCACAAACAGCAATGTGATAATGACAAAATTATCTGTTTTGGTGATGTTGACTGAGGATTCAATATTAGCCAAGACACTATGGTAACTCCCTTGGTCTTATTTGAAATAGTGCCTTGGGATCTTTTATGTCCACCTGAGAGAACAGATGAGGCCTTGGTTTAATGCCTCAAAAGAAGGCACAGTTGCAGTAAAATTCTACATGACCGCATGATTCCAGGTGGGAGCGAGTGAGCAAGTTAAAATCTCCCAGTGTGCTTCCAGCACATGATTGAAGCCTTATATGTGAAGAAAGGTGATTTTGTCATGTTACCTCTGCTAGGGAGTAGCAATGGGCAAATGGATTTTCCAGGATTGTGAGATTCCTAATGGTACAGGGAACCATTAATTGTACGCATGTGGTTTTGCAGGCTTCCTATGTCAATGGGGAGAGGTACAGGAACTGTAAGGGCAACCATTCCGTCAATGTACAGTTGGTGTGCAACCATGTCCAGAGCACCATATCGGTTAATGCTCAGTATCCTGGCAGCAGCTATTATGTCTACATCCTAAGGCAGCCTGCTGTTCCCACCATCTTCAGGCCTTAAAGAAGAACCAGATGATGGCTGCTTGGAGACGTGCTACTCCCTCTACACCTGATTGATGAACCTCTCCACCATACAACCATATAAGGACAATGGATGTATAATGAAAGCCATGGAGTCACCAGAAACATTGTGGAGCAGACTATTGAAGTGCTAAAACAAAGGTTCCACTGCCAGCTCTACAATACTCGCTGTAGCAAGTTGGTGTCCCCCAGAACCTGCCATCATGAGATTGCAACCAATGCCCCTAGGCATTTGGATGCTTCCTCAGGAGGAAGAGGATGAGGAGGAGGTAGGGAGTATCATGAGTTGCAACTTAAAAGGGATGCAGATAAATTTTTAGCCTATAATTATTGTTAATGGTATTTAGAAGTAAATTATTCTTTATGTTTTTACTATGATCAGTGTATGATTTACTAATAATCAAAAATGCTAATGGAATATTAGTCTTTATTACTAGTGAGGTAGAATATAAAGGGGAGACATTTCACTACTGGAAGACAAAGTGTTGGTCATCTGGAATCCTGATTACAGTTCCAGGCATCCCATCTTAGAAAGGATGTATTTAACTTAGAAGGAGTGCATGCAGATTCACCAAAATGTCAACAGGGCTCCAGGGGTTAGATTATGAGGAGATGTTACAAAAAGTAACTTGTATTTCTGGGAATATGGCAGACTATTTGATTGAGACATTTAGGATTATGAAAGGAATTGATAGGGCAGGTAGAGAGATATGTTTGCCACAGGTGAGGAAATCTAGGACAGGGTGTCATAACCCTAAAATCAGTGTCAGGCTAATCAGAAGAACTGTTAGGAAATCTTTCTTAATGCAAAGTAGTGTGTATGGAACTTTCTCTCACAAGAGTAGTGAATACTAGCTCAATTAATATTTTTAAATCTGAGATCGATAAAGTTTTGCTAGACAAAGGTTTAAAAGTATATGGAGTTAAGGTAGGTTGATGGATCTCATTGAATGGTAGAACAGGTTTGAGAGGCTGAATGGTCTGCTCCCCTGCCTTTGTACTATATCTAAATTAAATTCTAAAGTACTTTTAAAGTATTAAAGTAATAATAGTAGCTCAAAATATACCTATAATACCTCTGTACTGCCGAAGTATAAGTGTAATTTTAAAATAATGAACAGAGGAATGTCTTGTGTTTAGCTAATAACATCAATGGTAAATCCTAAGCTTATAAATTTAAACATTTCTTTTTTCTGTCACCAGTACTTTCTGGGTTTTTTTTTTGCCAGATTTCAGAATTAAAGTAATAATAGTAGCTCAAAATATACCTATAATACCTCTGTACAGCCAAAGTATAAGTGTAATTTTAAAATAATGAACAGAGGAATGTCTTGTGTTTAGCTAATAACATCAATGGTAAATCCTAAGCTTATAAATTTAAACATTTCTTTTTTCTGTCACCAGTACTTTCTGGGTTTTTTTTTGCCAGATTTCAGAACCAGCTAACCTGATTAGATTTTCAGTATATTAATCAGTCAGGTTGTGAGTAATGATAGAGAGCTCCACAAAATGGTATGGTACAGTGAACTGCACAACACACATCAAAGTTCAACCATTGCACCTTCTAAGGTGACTGTTGCACTGATTTATTCTATAAATCATGAGGAATACTGAAAGCTCTGAAGGCTATTGTTATATGCTTTTCTTTTACATAATATCCCTGGGATTTGAAGCTTAATAGCACCATGTGACGAGTTAGACAGTTTGAAATAAGTATCGTCTTCTTTGATTTTTTTATTTGGAGTTATCAATGACGCTGTTGCAGAATTTTAAACCTAGTAAAGGATTCCCCAAGGTATTTTTCGGGGTATGTTTGAAGATTGTCTGTTTTATAATGACAGGAGTATGCACCATGTAATGCACATTGAGCTTAAGCTGTGCTTAATGTGGCTGTCTCTTTAAGGTCACAAAGTCTAATTGTTGTAAATAAACACAACCTGGGGTCAAATGGAGACTAATTACTGCTGCTGAAGGAAGTTTGCAGGTGGCAGCTGCTTGTAAATCTTAGGGTCCAGGTCAAAAGAAGACAGCAAGAAATGACTTGGAGCAGGAATAAGCTTGCTCAGCCATTCATGGCTGTTCTGTAACTCAATTTCATTTATGTGCCTTTGTTCTATATCCCTTGATACCCTTTGATATAAAAGAAATCAACCAATCTGAGCCTTGAAAATTTAAATTGACCCAGCATCCACAGCCTTTTGGGGGAGAGGTTTTCTCCACATTGTATGGAAAAAAAGCATGTCTTGATCTTACTGCAAACACTTGGAGGTGTTTTATTTTAGATGATAAAAATGAAAGTTACATCAACAATCTACACTTGAGCCTAATCCTGCCCTTACCTAATCTCCACCAAAGTAGAATTCAATAAATGGTAATCAGGGCAATTTTCCCCAATTTAACCAAAGGGCGTTGAAACCCATTGCAGTTCTTACAGCTCTGAGTTCAACCAACTCAACACATGAGGGACTGGACCCGAAAACTTCCTAAGATTTTTTTGGGGGCGTGGGTTTGTATCCCACCACTGCCACCATGTTTTACATAGTCTACATGTAATTGAAGATAGGCAATATAGTTTTGCTAAAACTATTTATTTACTCTGCTCACCAACACCTTCTCAAGGGCAATTAGGGATGGGCAATAGATGCTAGCCGAGCCAGCGACACCCACATCCCTTAAATGAATAAAAAAACACTATGTACAAGACATCATAATAAGCACATGGTATTCATGACACAGAACGCTGTGTGCCTAGATCTGTTGGAGCCTCTCAGTCATCTGGCTACTGATGTTACAGTTACATCATTGTTTAGTTTTAACAAAACTACACTGCCTACTTCCAGTCGCCTGTAGACTAAGTAAAATCTCTTCAAAACAGTACTGATACTGCAGTGCCTGAAAGTAAATCTGCCATAGGCATAGGGGAATCTTGAATTGGTGGAGCAAGTTCTGTGCCCGCTGCCTACTGGGCTGTAATTCTGTGACTTTTGCATGAATAACATCACTTGGCATATTATGTTCAAGAGTGTTTGTGCCCATTTTGTCTTTTAACTTTATTTAAAGCACAGTTTAATGAAAAAATTGTTTGCAACACTTTGACATCTTCTCCATATTTTGAAAATGTTTAACATTTCACTGGTAAATTTGGAACCCCAATTTTATTTTAGATGTGCCTCAAAATATTTCATTTCTGAAGCAAGTGACCAAGCACCAGGACATATCAGCCAACCTTGGCATGCCTGGCTGATCAAAGACAATTGCCTCAGCTGACTCAAAGTTGGCATGCAGCCAGTTGTGGAGCTTTTCCATCTGTAGCACAGGCACCTGCAGCTAAGTTGGAACATACATTTGCAATGGGTATTAGTTAGTAAGGTCACCACTGCCTTCAACTGTTATGTCTGTGGCTCACTCAGCTAATACGATGGTACTAGTTATGTACTGTTCATATATATGGAATAAATGATTGAAAGATTGGTCAGCACTTTTATATCCTTTCCTACTGGAATATGTTGCCACACTGCTGTACTTCCCAAATAGAAGAGGTAATTGATGGCTGCTAAATGCCCAATGTGAAACCTATCCTGAATGCCAGTAAATTGCTATGTTGTGTTAACAGTTGTTTGAAGGTAAGAGTATGATAAAGCTTTCAACTGTAATTTCCTGCTTGAATATGTTCCCTACTGAAGGATGGATATGTATGAAATGCAGTGGCAGAACTGTATGGGTGTGGGGGCTTGGTGGGGATCAGTAGTAAAATGTAACAGGTTGAAGGACACCAGTTTGCTGCATGCAATCTTGGTTCATTTAGCTGGTACATGGTACCATTTGTTAGTTGCACCCTGACAGGTTTCATAAAACATGCCATCCTACATTCCTATATAGTTCCTACATTCTGCAGATAATGCACACCGTTTTGAGCCTGGTGGCTACCTCCTGCCAGGCATGGCACATTAGCCTCTTGGAAGGAGGAAAGGCTCATTGTCAAACAGAGCAAATCCTCCTTACATTGGCATCAAGCAACAGCATTTCCACTTTGTAACAGGAAATTGCAGACTGCATCATTCCACCACTTGCCCAGGCCCAATTTTCTCCCTTAAAGTTGGATTTTCTTTCTCTCCACCTCACTGTAAAAATCATTGTAGAATGATTTCACCATTGTGCTAAGCTCATTATTGCTGCTTATTAGTCTCATTGTCCCTGAAAAAATAATTTTATAATTTTGTAATTCCAATTTTTTCCGTAATGATAAAAAATTATTTTTAAAGGTTTTTCATATTTTGGACTCTATCTTAATCACATGTGTAGCCCCTAAACATTTATTTTGCAATTCATCAGAAGTGCAAAATTCAGTGTATTTTGCCTCCTGTTTTGCTGTCCGTGAGAATGCTTCCTTCTGATTGGCTGCTAACCCTGCTTGATGACATCACTGTTGCTGGAACCCTGAAGATGCTGTTGACTTGGCAACAATTTCAAACTAATTTTTGGAAAGGGGAAATCATGAATAGAGATGGCTAGATCGTTGTGCGCAGTTTCCTTGGAGGTTAGTAGCTAGCGCCATTGCTTCATTGCTGATCTCAAAATTTGGACCACGGACACTTGCAGAGTACTTTTAATTGAAGGACAAACTAAATCGGGCTGACTGTCAAACTGATGGCTTTGCAGCTGGTAATGTTGCATTCGATTATTCTGCTGTAGAGTTTTTATGTCCGTGCTGTCAACATGCATAACATTGTCAGTTTTTAAAAGAAGGCATCTCCAATGCTTTGGGTATAAAAAAAATCTACAGATTTTATAAGACACAATAGCATTAATAAATGAAAAATTAGAAGCATTACAAGTAATGCATCATGGCCTGGACACTTGATTCTCTGACCCTGACTTCCTTTGAATGGAGTCTTGTTAATTTAACTCAAATCTAATCCTTCATCTCGCTCACAGGCCCCGTCTTCTACTTTGCTGTGTCTGCATCTCAGGGCTGAATTTTACAGGAGGCGGGGAAGATGGGGGTGGGGGTGGGGGGGCCGGAGAGGAGGGGTGGCGAACTGCTTGACCCCTGGAAGGATAGTGGGCCGGAAGCTGACATACCCAGAAGAAGCCAGCCCTGCAGCCATAACGCACTGCCGGGTAAGCTAAAGTGGTTGAGAGTGTGACTTCCACCCATCATTGGGAGGTTGTCCTGACTGCGGGAGCTGCCAGCCAATCTGATTGGCCGGCAGTTCCAGCAGTCCCAGCAGCATCAGAGCTCAGTAGGGGGTGCTGCCAAGACTGCAAGAAGGAGCATGAAGAAGGTGGATGGGTGCACCCGAAAGGTAAGTCCCGGAGTTTTAGGGCAGGAGGGATCCTGGAGCCACGGGTGGGGTGAAGTGGGGGCTGGGGGCTGGGTTTTGGAGGGCAGATGGCACAGAAGAAAGTGGAGTATGATATATTTGCGGTACACAAAGGGCACCCCCGAATCAAGTACCCCCATTCCCACCTTTTTTGCATACAGACCATAAAAAAATGGCCTGCCCATTCCCACCCACCTGCTGCATTAGCTGAATTTTAGCATGGGCAGTGTATTATCAGGGTCAATAGGCTTGTTAACAAGCCTAATAGACCTATAAATATTTATTTACATATGGCGGGCAGGCTGCCGATTTCAGCACCCACTTGCCTAGTGTATTATGGGTGTCAGATCAGGGGTGGGCAGGAAGGTGGTGAGCTAGCCACACGATCTATTTTAAGTGCCCCACCCCCACACAGAAAACATAACTGGCAGGGGCACTTAAAATCCAGCCCTCTGTCTCTCTTTGTTTTTCTCCCTCTATCTCTCTACCACTCAGCATCTGTCTCTTGTTCTTGTCTCTCTCTCTCAGATTTTTCTCTCTGTTTTTGTCGTTTTCTCTCTCGTTGTAACTATCTTTCATTTTATCACTTCCACTTTCTATCTCTTTCTCCTTGTCTCTTGTTCACTCATGCTCTCTGAGGACTCCCTTCTCTTGCCTTATTTCTGTCTTTCTAAATACAAAAATAACCTTATTGCAGGAGGCTAGAAGCATAGGGATTGATTGCTGAAAATTGTACGAGTGATGATTTATTATAATGGACAAAGTTTTGAAATTTATGTTCTTTATTTCTGAAGAATTTAATTGGATTGCAAAAATTGTTGTGATTTAAATAATTAAGTTGACCATAGTCTTTGTACCATTGAGATGCCAACTTTCTTGTCACTGATGCTTCCATATAGCTTATGGCCAGCCACTTAGATTTTCTGAATACAGTTAGTGTCAAAGCTCCTGTGAAATAACTGAGCATCAATGTAAGAATTTAAGTGGCTGGTACAGAATCTGGAAGTTGTTTGGTAGTACAGAACTTGAGTATTGCTGAAAAAAGAAACTTTTTTGTCAAAGCTTTTCATTTTGCACTCATCAGGACAATTTGCAAGAATACCAAATGCAAACGGAACAACAATTTATGCTATATGAGAAGAGAGTACTGATTGGTTGGCAAGTGGACTCTGATTGGTAGAGGCATTGCCATGGAGAATGCAGCAGTTGGTGGTAAATGATAGTCAACTGCCAAGCATTGTTTGAAATTTAAACCAGGCAGCTTGGCTCTGATTGGTCAAGACATTGCCCTGAGGAATGGACCAGCAATTGCCTGTTACTTATTTTATTTCGCTGAAACAGGCACAATGTGGATACATGTCCTTTCTGTCTGATCAGAGTCCACTTGTCAACCAATTAGCACTCTCTTCTCATCAGTATAAATTGTTGTTCCCTTTATATTTGGTATCCTTGTGAATTATCCTAACGAATGCAAGACAAAAAGCTTCAACAAAAAAAGTCTATTTTTTAAACAATACTCAAATCTAGATGTTGTTTCTTATAATGTTTACACCTTCTGTCATAGAAAACTTGACTGGTTTAAATGTTGCAATGAAAAGTGAGATAAGCTGAGTTAGGTGATTTCACCAGCGGTGCTACAAATAATCTCAAGCTAGGATGCGCAAGGTTTTCACTCTTGATTGCTATCCAGTGACCATTCTTAGAAAGTGCACCTGTATTGATGTTGGATGAGAACAGGTTCAGGATTGTCATGATGCACTCCCATGGTCAGATGGCCTATGACTACTCCATCTGGGTTTGCACCTAGGAATCATTCAGGTGAGAAGGAAACTGGGGATGAATGGAAGCAAAATGAGAGATAGGTGTCCAGAATGCAGCAAATTAAGTGCCTCAGTAGACATAACACAATGGACAACTGATTTTCTGTTCAGCGAGCTTACACACTAACTGAACAAATACAAGAATTAAGTAGAAATTTACACTTTATCGCTGTCAGGTTCATTCATTCTCTGTTTCTTTCTTTTCAGCTTCATTTGATAATGGCTCCTAGCTGACACTTCCTTTGGCAGCTTGCTGTGACAGAGAAGACCTTCAATACCACTGGGATGAATCTGTGGGATATAGATATGAAACTGTGGAGAATCATGCAGTGAATTAATGTAGTCATTCTGCAGCAGAGGAACTCCAGTTTAAGCTGAATTGCTAAACCTCATGATTATTTACTTAATCAGCTTTCAGGCTAAAGAAGAAAAACAAAATTTTCTTTTATAGTTTTGTAAATTAAGTATGAAAGTTAAGTCAAGTGTTAATGGTGATTGGATGGTGCTACAATTTGCTATATTTCTCTGTTTCACTCTACACCTACTGATACTGATGGTTTGTTGTAACACTAGAAAATAGCAGGGAATTCATTATTAATATTGCAACATCAGGAAATGTAAGTCCTCCTGACATGTATGGGCTGCTTTAGATCGGCTCCAGGGTTCCTATTAACGTACAATGTTATGCGAGCTATTTGTGTTACCTTCACATCTTTAACTTTTTATTATATAAAATGATTACCAATGAAAAGAATCCCTGAAATGAAAAACCTTGCACACTAATATCATTTTAAAATAAAATCGTATTTGCAACAGCATTTCACTATGCCAGTAATTGGCCCCCTAAGATGAAACCAAATAAAAATGAGTTCAAGCTCAACCGTAAGAATATGGTTAGCTGAAAAACAATTATTCCTGATGTGGATGTAAAAGGTGAAATTCTAGTTTAGAGATAAAGTGACCATATGGCTTAACAGGGAATGAAGGCTTTCACTAAGTGTCATTAAAAGATTCATAGAAAATTAAGCATATTATGACTGAACAAAGCGGTTTCCATTGATTGGTTAATGAGCTTAAGAATGAAGACTTAGAACTCAGATTCTCTCCAGAAGCAAATAGTAATTTATTTGCTATAGGTGTGCTATTTATACATTAACATGGTGTGTAAAAATGGAGGAAAAATGATCTTTGTGTGTGGAAACTTTTATACAAGTCACTGGTATGAGCATTAAAGTATTTATGAAAGTGATTGTATATTTAACATAAAAAGGAAAAACTCAATTTCAGTGTAAGGCCCAACTTTAGCACAGCTTTTTTTTTATAAATCCCATTGAGAATCATTTTGTGAAACATCTGATATTTTTACAGTTCTCCTGGCACTACCTTGTGCTTATGTTATTCATTATTTTAAAGAAAAGCTTCCAACAGTGGCTGTAGGCATGCACTGGTGACTGAGATACTGTCAGTACAGATTTGAAAGTCTTGTAGTTTTACTTATGGCTGCAAGTTATTTGTAAAAAAAATTGTATAGTAGCTAAACCTGTAATATAGCTTGTATTGCTCAAGTAAGGTAACTCTTGAAAATCACTGTACCAACATCATATTAATCAATGAACACTCTTAAAGCAAATACCATTCACTGTGTGTTGCAGGCGACGCTATTGTTTGAAGTTAGCAGGGTCCAGATAAACAACTCATTCTAAATGCATTCAGAGGTGATTCCATGATCCTGCACAACCAAAAGCACAGTCACACTCAAAGGGAGTGCTGATTGGAGATGGGGCTCCAACATTCCTCCATAAGTGTAACTCCCATTTGAGTTCATGGAATCAACCTTTATATGACAAATGTTGTATAGCAGGTGGTCAGAAGGATCTCCACTTCCATGACTTACATACAATTTGTCTGATTTTCTTCTATCTCAGTTGATATAAAGCAATTTTCTGCTGCCACTTGTGCAGAGCTCAAGTGGCATGCTTCTGTTGGCAATAGCATCCCTGATATTTTCCCGTATGTATTGTTTAAGTGATAGTTATTATGCATCTTTATGGTAAACTTTTCGTGCTAAGTTCCATTGTTCTAAGTTTGACACAGTATAGAGCAATCACTTCCTGGCAACCCAGGCATGCACCTAGAAATGAAACCAGTGTGAAGGACAACAAGTTATTAGCATACTTGTAAAAGCACCATTTTTAACAGATGAAGTAACATTATGAGGGTTGTCTGTTGCCCCCAGTCCACATTCAAATTTTAAACATTGAAGATTTAAATTGAACAAGTTTAAAATTAACAAAAGAAAATCCCAAGGATGGCATCCTTATCTTAAAATAAATCTGCATGGGACCCATGGCTCGGTGTACTGTTCTATTACTTCTAGGGCTAGTCTCAAGTCCCACCTATAGTGATATAGACAAAAAAACTCCAAATCAAATTAATTTGACAATTCCAACCCAATTTCATAATTCCTCTGAGTACACAGCACAATATTACTCATAGTTGAGCCCTTGAGGGAGTGAGACTGAACTCTCAGAATGCAGTCTTGCTAGATTGGAGTGCAAGTTGAAGGTATGGTCAGAAGATCATAGCCCTACTTTTGCTGACCTTTGCTCCTATCTATTTTGAAGGCAACCTCATTGAATTTGCATTTAGATTGGAAATTTTGTGTAGAGATGCAGTACAAATAATCTCCTTGGGCAGAATTTTGCATTTGACAGGCAGTTGGGCCCGACTGACTCAGCGGCGGGCAGGCAGCCGATCCCCGCCGCCGAAACGGGCCACGCCGCCATTTTGTGTGGGTGGGCCAATTAAAGCCCGCCCAGCGGGGTTCCAATTCCCGAGTTCATTGGGAAAATTAAATTGGTGGCGGGTGTGTTCAGACTGCCAGTTCCAATGGGGAACCAGCAGTCTGCGTAAAGACCGACTAGGCAGCATCTTTTAGGCTGTTCACCATGGCCAGTCACTGGGCAGCACAAGAGGTGAGGGCAGAGAAGGAGAAGGGGAGCAGGCTGCAGGATAGGCCAGTGGCGGCGCCACTGTGCCCCTTGTTTCTCAGATGCCTGCCTTGCTGTCCTCCTCGGAGAGGTGTCCAACCATCAGGATGTCTTGTTTCCAGAGGATGGGAGGAGGAGGGCCCCCCACATCACCAGGCAGGTGTGGCAGGAGGTGGCAGAGGCTGTTAGCTCTCATGATGCCCTGCGGTGCACCAGAACGCAGTGCCACAAGCACTTCAATGATTTGCTGCGCTCTGGAAGGGTGAGTACCATGTCAGCCTTGACCATTTTACCAAGCAGGTAGCCTTAGCCTTTGAGTTCCCCACCCACCCCCACTTCTTAGTGTCGTTAATGCATTGGGCATTTGGCGCAAGCTGAGTGGGCATCAGCCTTAGTGGTTGAGGAGAAGATGAGTTCTCCCTGCAGCATATGTTGGTGTTTGTCACATTTGTATAGTCTGGGGGCAACCTGCAGGGGAGGCAGCTAGACACATACTCAGAACTCCAACACATGTCTTGATGATGGTGATGAGATGGTGGAAGGGGAGCCTCAAGGTATCGTGGCCAAGAACCATCTGCTGGCCTTGGTGCCGCATCTAGTTGCACCTCTTGCCATGGGCGCTAAGACCAGTGTCTTATTCAAACTGATGGACGCCGAATGTGTCCAAGGTGTCTGTTGGGGGAGGGGGTTGGGAGCAGCTGTACTATCTCCTGGGGACTGATCACCAGTAGTGTGGACAGGAGTTGCTGGAGGCCTCAGATGGGCCACTGTGGTTGGGGTGCGGCGTGCACGTGCAGACTACATGAGCGATCAGCCTCAATAAATCCTCTTCTATGTTCTGCAGGCAAAAACTGAGAACAATATGCGGAAGCAGCAGTGGATTGGTGGTGGGCATGCTGTGCTGCAGCACCTTACAGCGTATGAGGAGTAGTTCATGGAGCTGGGGAGGAGGTAGGCGGCCAGTTCGGCCGGTGGCGGTGAGGCTGGGGTACAGCGACCAGGTATTTCAGGGCCACAGTTCCATCCACTCTGTCTCCCCACCATCCAAAGCACTGATGGTTGCTGCAATCATTAATGCTGCAACACTGCTTATTCACAGACCGATACAGTCAGACGTTTGGGTCATACACAAAGGTCCCTCAGCCCCTTGAGGATGCGCATCTCTAGCACCTTCCAAAGTCGCCTTACCCATTTGTGACCACTATCCCCATGGCCTAACATGCCATGGCATCGCTGCTGCACAGCCAAAGATGTTTTGCATCTTAAGAGGGTTTGTACCTCCACCACACTTTCAGCCAGTGCAACGTCAACTCTTTTCTTCTCCACCGATGCTGCCAGACCTGCTGAGTTTTTCCAGGTAATTCTGTTTTTGTTTTGGATTTCCAGCATCCGCAGTTTTTTTGTTTTTATTAAATAAATGCCACCACATTAGTCATCCCTGCACCAAGGAGAAATGTTGCCTTCTGTCCATCCATTCTATGCCCCTCATAAGGATATGAAGGTCAATAATGTGACCTGTCAATCTCCTGTGTTCCACAGCAAATGTTGCAAATGTTTGCAATGTTTCCTCATCACTGCAACTCCAAGCCAGCATGCATCCTGGTCAGGAACCTTTGCACTCTCCCCACACCAATGCCATCCCTCCCATGAAGCACAGGTCACAACTGGACGCAAAAGTGCAGATGTGGCCTCGACAGCATTTTCTGCACTTGCAACATGACCTCCCTTTTCCTACATTCTATTCCTCAGCTAATAAAGGCAAGTTTGGCTTCGACCTTGTTAAACGCCTTATGTTCCTGTTCTGCTACCTTAACGGGTCTGCCCAGCAAGGTCCCTGTAATCGTCGTGAGTTCCCACAGTCCTACCATTACTTATGTATTCCCAAACCTTGCTTGTCTTGCCCAAGTGCTTAACCTCACACTTATCCACATAACATTCCATGTGGCATTCCTTAGGCCATCTGACCAGCCTGTCTGTATGTGCGTGTAATGCTTGGGCCTCCTCTTGACTATTTACCACCCCACCAATGTTTGTCTCCTTAGGTTCTTGAAGGGTGAGCGCATTATGAGGCTGGGGGGAAAGGGATGAATGGTGTTACTGACTGAACACTAACTGATGCACTGTCCTTGTTGTTAATTTCAGCATCACCACTGCATGGCCGCCACCATCCCCTCCACACCTGAGGGCCAAGACTTGCAACTTGCGTCACATCCTTTCAGCGAGCCAGGCACCAGCGCAGCAGCAAACACTTCGGTGGGGATTATGACGTTGACTAGTGTCCTGGGGCACGGTGGAGAGGGCACTTCACAATCGCTGGAGGAGATGGCATGGACAGAGAGTGCCAATGGTGTCAGCAGCCAGAGGGCTGCGTGGGACCAGGCACATGCTGAGTCCGGCAGTGATGATGTGCCTCTGGAGATGTCAGCCATGCAGCAGCTGCAGGATAAGTGGCAGGGTGCGCGGGAGCATCTGGCAGGGTTGCGTGAGGGTGTGCTTCAGTTTCTGTGGTGGAGGAATCCAGGCAGAGTGTCAGTGAAGGCATGAACCTCAGGACAGAGCTTCAGGCTTCCTCCATTGAGAGATTGGTGACTCTCATAGAGAGGGGCTTCAATCGGATTGAGAATTTTCTGATTGGGTTATGCTCTGACCTGCAAGCCCTCACAGCGCTAATGGCCATTGATGATTATTTGCAATGTGGGAGATGTTCTGGGCACCAAGTGTTGCTGCTCGGTGCCCATGCATCTGTGGTGAGCAGGGAGGTCAATGTGACCTCACGTCGGCACAGCAGCTGCCTGTCGTTGCTGCGAGCTCCTCTCAGAGCGCTCCAGATGAGGGCTGCAGCTCCTCTGCCCCTTTGCCAGTGACCGTTGCATCCATTGAGGCTGCGAAAACTGGGGAGGTGCCAGTTCTGGAATGGGCCACTCCCTCCCAGGCGGGGCCATCACAGGTTCCACGGGCCAAAGGACGGCCGCCAAGGTCATCGAGGCCAACAGGACAGCAGAGCCAGCAGGCTGTCTCACAAGCCACACCAAGCGATGGGGCGGCACCTAGACGTAGCACCTGCAAACATAAGCGTAAGGCACATTAGGCACTCCACGGGTATGTCACTGGTGATTTTGTGTTGGCCCTAGATTAGGGAATATATCATTATGTACAAGCGCCAGGCAATGCTGGTCCTGCTGACCCATGTGTGTGGAGCTTGCTGAAGGTTCATTGGATTAAAGTGTCCCGGGTGTCCCTGCCTCATTGGAGTAATAGCAGGTCGGCATGCAGCCCCTCATCATTGCCCTCTGCTTCCTCATCCTCTGAGCCAATGATGCATTCATCATGTGCAGCCTCATCCACTACTTCAAGGTCTTCATCGTCAACTGCATCCCGTCTTTCCAGCGCAAGATTGTGCAGAGCGCAGCATGCTACCACTATCACAGAGGCGCGTTCTGGGGTATACAGACCCGATAAAGATTACTATCTGCAGACTGCTGAGCTGAAGATTCAAAGTACAGAGAAAGCTGCTGGAAATCGATCTGAACTGCTAACAACCATACAGGCAAGTTGAAAACACTTTCTGCATTCAATACATTGAAAAAACATGAACAACCCATTGAGCCCACATATCCCGCCCGTGGATGAGATTTGTTAAAAACCAGTTACCCGCCTGCCCATTGGGCCTGTGTGCCGAGGCGAAGATCGCATGGGCTCCTCAAAATCAGCTTCAATTGCCGAGTTAAGGGCCTTTAATCAATGGCGGGCACGCCCGCCCACCTAAATAATGTGATGCCATGCGCTGACATGAACGCATGACATTTTAAGCGTTGACGTGTGGGCTTCGCCACCCGCGCGTCAGCTATAAAATTCTGCCCCTTGTCTTCAGTAGGCAAAAAAAATTTGCTGTTGAAATTTGTCTAGGGTAGTGGCATACAAGGAAATATCAATTGCCTGCCTGTTAGACACAATGCCAGTTACTCAGTTCCATTGATTGCAATGGAATTAAATATCAGGCACTTCTTATGAAAGGCGACGGATCCGATATCACTCAATTCGCATCACCACACAAGACAAATTTCAACCCTTTCAGTATATCAGACTACAGCTCTGGCTTTCAACCACAGGATGAATTTGCTGGATGTAAATGAACAGTACACAGTGAAAACAATATATTTATAATAATTACAAGCTTTACTAATCTCCTTGAAATGTCATAAACCAGAAAGATGGTCCTCCTGAGCTAAGCCTCAACTTGAAACTGATCCTTGAAATACAGTTGCTTATTTCATATGTAGCCATATTCTTCTATGAATAGCCTCATAACTTTGCTGGTTCCAGACTGACTGCTGCTTTCATACACAACCACAAAAGAAAAAGCTCCAAAATGCAGAACAAGATATCATTAAATATGTATCTCTTATAACTAGAATTGGTGGTTACAAAATTCAGAACAATGTTTACTCACTCAAATGGAACTGTCAAAAAAAAACATGTTGTAAGCATTTCCAGGGGATGATTGTATTTGAAATGAATGACTTGACCCATTTTCTGTTTGAAACACTTTAAACAAAATTTTAGCTGGGTCTCTGTTCAAACATGATGGTAGCATTCAATCCACGTATATCAACGCTTTCCTGAAGTATACTATGTCCTTGCCTTATTCTGAGGGGTACAGCAGCCAGTCTGGGATGTGTGTTCTCTGCATCCTGCAGAAACAATTAGTAGTAATAAGTTTTAACCATTTTGTCCACTGTGAGCACTAAGAATGATCATGCTTTGCTTCGAACCTAATAGATGATCCATCTGGAAGAAAATAATTCATTTTTGTCTACGCAAGTCTACAAAATTCAAACAGGGTAAACCAGTGAATAATTTAGTATGTGAAAGTCTGAGGTTCAAGTGCTGGGCATGATGAGCTCAGGTACTGCATGTGACCAATGAACTGCAGTTTGGACATTCTGATTTAACTGTTACATTTCTTTACCTATTATAGCATGTGAATATTTTTAATCAATCAATTCACAAAACACTTATTCCTGTCAGTCAGGTAGAACTTAGGAGCAGTAATAGCTTGTTTATGGGCAGGATTTTCCCCCATTTGTCGGGGGGGATGTTGGGGGGGGGGGTGGAGTTAAAGTGTGGGCGTGCCTCCGATTGGTGCCCCCAATTGGGGGCGCACCGCCATTTTATGTGGGCGGCCCAATTAAGGCCCGCCCAGTGTGACATCCGCTAGGAAGCGCTATGCAGGCGGGGGGTATTCCTAAGCCTGAAAGTGCGCTCTTTCACACATGCGCACAAAAGAACGCACTCATCTTCCCGAGGCTAAGTGCTGCCTCAGGGAGATCAGCTCTACAATAAAAAATATTAAAAATAGAAAAAAAATCCCTGACATGTCCTCTCATGTGACACTGTCACATGAATTGGGACATATCCTTAACTTTTTAAAAAACTTTAATTAAATTTTTTAAAACCTACATGAAACCTGATCCCGCTCACGGATGACGTTTCATGTTTTTTCTGAAGCCCACTAGGGCTCCTGGCCTGCTGCCAACTTTAAGGTTGGACGGGCAGGTCTATAGTTCAATGACTCTGTCAATGGCCTCAATTGGCCATTGACAGGTCGGCGGGCGCACAGCTGACTTTGCTGCGCCCTCGCCTACCTGAAAATTTAAATGGGGCGGAGTTCTGCCCGACGTCACCATGCGTCATTTTATGCTCCCCGCCGCCTGCTCACCAATGGGAAAATCCTGCCATATAAGTTCCAACAATATACAATGATACCAAGGAAAAGTACAGAATAAATAGGCATGCACTATTGCAACTGCAAAAAAACATGTAGATTGAATTACAGCAGTAACAAAAGATTTGCATGCAGATGTTGCTTCTTTAGCCAAGTTTGAAATGGGCTTTGAGGTGACGTGAATGGGAGCTATGTGAATTTTAAGCACAGAGAAGTGTCTGTAGACTATGACATGTTTATGGTGCAAAAGGAGAAAATGTAAATTGAACTCTTCATGTAGTGGCCAAATATGTTAGAGAATTGTCTCCCATATCAGATTGACACGAATGTCTTCTGTAGCCAGGAAAATGGTGTCCTCTCCTTCTCTAGGCTGATACTTCACTTGAATAACACCCTTGTTCCTGACAAGGCTTTCATCCTCTGAGGCAAAATTGTATGGCATGCAGCACACCAATACAATCCTAGGATCCTCATTAGAGTATACTGCAAGGACCCATAGATCTGGCTACCTGAAGTGTGCCTTCCACACTACAAAGTTTTTTCATGATATTGTCTAGTAGATGAATGGATTTCGTTGTAATGCTGCTCAATTATGGTCCAGGGAAAGTACATATACTTCACCAGTTAAGGCTGTAAAGGATAGCCATGATCACCAAGAAGCCACCAAAGTCTTCCTTTTCTGGGTTTCTTCAAATAAAGACAACTGCCAGGTAAACAAGCATGAATTTACATATTATTATGTATGCTGCTGCTTATAAACCGGCTGCATATTCAACGAATTGTATTTTTTTACATTCTGATGTACCTCCAGCCATTGATGAAAGGAATACATTAGTAGGGCTGTATTGGTCCAATCCCATCCCATTTTAAACCTTACAAAACCTTGCTGTATGGTAAACCTTTAGTGCTGTTATGTCAGCAGTGGTTGTGGAGAATCTGATGAAATTATTCAGGTACTGTCCACAAGGGACCTTATGTATCTCTCTGTGTTAGAGAGGTTCAAGCGTTTATACAACGAGGGGCACCATTCTGCATCATGTCTGGGGCAAGGCAAGGAAGCAGTCCTTGATAAACTACCTCAGCCAGTACAGGGATTGAAACAAAAACAGAAAATGTTGGGAAAAACTCAGCAGGTCTAACAGCACCTGTAGAGAGAAAGACGGAGTTAACATTTTGAGTCCGTATGACTCTTCTTCAGAGGATTGAGCCTGTGCTGTTAGTGCTATCCTGCACCATATTCTAGCCATATTATCCACTGAACTAACCAAACCCCAATGAAGTTGCTAGCTCTGGACAACATTGTTTGCATATGACTTGCTTGATACATTTGTGCACACTGTTTGGTTTGTTCTGTATGCCCCCAGTGGCAGCCTGGAATGATCTTATAATTTAGAAGTTGGAAACATTTTGTGCTGTTTGAAAAGAGATGGGATAAATGGCAGCCATTCACCAAATAGCACAGAGGCAGCTGGCAAAGTAGGTAGGAATAGAAGCAAATAAATGTAAAAAGATTTGAATATCAACAGTGACTGGATAAGCTTGTCCCTTTGAACATACTTTGTGGTGTTGCCAAAGAAATCTGAACATCAGTTTTACGCTGTAGACATAGGTGCACAGCGACTATTGCCATCATCAAAACTCATCCAGATGAAGCCGGAATCACAGGAAATTATATGTTTAATGGCACCATATCATTACAGCCTCACTCATTTACATGTGCCTGCCTAAACAGTAACAAGCAGTTCAACTGGATAGTGTGAAAATTTGGCAGATGCTGAAGTTGGCCTGATTCTAGCAAAACTTATCTCTGCACCCCCCTACATTTGCTTAACTACTTCCCCAAACTTAGGCTAACACTGTAAAATCTGGACTTCATTTCACAGATATTGTATGGTTAATAAGTTTTTTGTGCAGTGAATGGATGATGAAAAGAGTAGTGAGAATGCTTCATTAATCTGGCACAAAGATTATATTATGTACCATTTCTGATCTTTATAGCATGCTAGGAAGTTGGTACAGGCAGTATACCACCATGTGTAAGCTGAATAATTCTGTTGTCTCCAGCTTTTTATAGCTGGTTTTGTTCATTTTGATACAACTTAGTGGAATTTTTGATTTGTGCAAGAATCTAGCTGACTTAAAATATTGTACAATGCAACAGGTAAAAATTCCCACACTGTGATAGAATACGTGTGCGCAATACTACATTATTTTATAGCTAAGATGTGTGTATGAAGAATGCAGTTCCTGCACACTACTATCATAGATATAAGGCAAAATATTCTGATACCTGTGCTGCTTTTACAACCAGCAGATACTGAAAACTGCAGCCATGTTGGTTGTGTAGCACCTCACCAAATTTTCTCTCTATTGCTATACCTTTTCCAATTCAATAATTTAAAGGGAGAACAATAGATGTTTGTGAAAGATAGAAATATAATCAGACTAATTGACAGATTTTACTACTCATCTGAGGAAGTGTAGCCCTCCAGGAATGTAATGAAAATTTTGCTCATCGTGGGTCTGCTGAATGTTACAAATAAGGGGCTCATACAGTATTCCATGGCTACATAATCATGTATCACTACAACAGTGACAAAGATTAACAATATGAGCTTGTAGGGGAAGGAGTTGGTGGTAAATGAGGTTGTATTGGTGGATTTGAATGAATGTGGTATCAGATGGAACAGGACCTACAGGACTTTAAATTTTATTTTAATTTCTATCTGTATTTAGTACTGAGTGGCTCTAATCTGCACTGTTTTGTGTGTAGGTACAGGATTCCAGCAGTGGAGAGCACACATTTATGGGGAAATACTTTGCATAGTATAACTCAATCTCTTTGGCTGGGTGAGTTATTGGGTGGGTAAAAGTTGGTACTAACATTAAATAAAAGAAGACAAGGAAATGCTGGGTTAATAAATGAATAATAAAAGAGCATTAAAGACTATTCAGCATTGTGATGTTAGTAAGCATAGGCTGTAACCATCAATACCATGGACTGAATTTTATGGGGCGCTGTGTTCCTGCACCCACCCCTCCCCACACGTGTTTAAAAGGTCGACGGGGTGGGGGGGAGGGGGAAGCCCACCCACAATACCGCAACAATTTAACACTGGGAGCAATGTTAATTGCAGTAAGGCAAGCCTTCCACCCCAATCTCAGGAGGAAGCCCCACCTTAGAAAGCTGCCAGCTAATCAGATGGCCAGCAGCTCTGTGGACCCCGCAGCGCCAGATGGGTGCGCTGGCCACTGCTGGGACTACAGGCAATCCCACAATGTCGAGGAGCCCAGGGGAAAATATTTTACCCCCCATCGGGGGGATTGTGGGGGTGGGCGCAAACCCAATCACTGCAATGCCATTTTATGTGGGCCGGCCAATTAAGGCCCGCCCATCGTGATGCTCGCCTGGAAAAGCTGAGCGCTCCCTGTGCGGACAGGGGGGATTCCCTGAGTTGGGGCCCGGGCTCTTTCGTGCATGCCCGTGAAAGAGCGCAGAAATCTTCTTTCACAGAGGTGCCACAGGGAGATCAGTTTGTCATTTAAAACCTGAAATAAACCATTTAAAAACTTTTAAAACATGTCCCCTCATGTGACACATGAGCTGGGACATGTCAAAGCATTATTTTTAAAATTTTTATTGAATTTTAAAACTCTTCATGAAACCTCATCCCGCCCGTGGATGAGATTTCATGAAAAATGCGAAGGCCGCTGGGTTCTTCGCCTGCCCGCCAACCTTAAGGTTGGACAGGCAGCTCATTTAATTGCTTTAGTTAGTCTTTAACAGGACTTAATAGGCCTTTCACAGTTTGGCGGGCGCACTGCCGAGTCACCTGCGCGCCCGCCAAACTGGAAATCTAAATGATGCGTGGTGACATCAGGACACCCACTCGAGGTCACCATGCATCGTTTTACACGTTGGCGAGCAGGCCCTGCCTCCGCTCGCTGACCGGAGAATTCAGCCCCAGGTAAATTTGGGGTCGGAGTGTGGGGAGGAGGTTTCCCCTGTTGATCAACAGCAACCCGTACTTTCTGCATGGCATGGGCCTCCACCTGCCCCTCCCATTGTGGGTAAAATATGGGTGGAGGCAGGATGAGGCCCTTAAGCGGCCATTAATTGGCTGCTTAAGTCTTCAATAGACCAAAGGGTGGGCAGGCCAGCTGTGCCTCAGAGAAGTCAGGAGAGAGTGGGTAGGCAGCAGGCAGGCTGGCTGCTGGATTGTACGAATCCCTCCCCCTTAAGCCCACCAGTGGGCAGTGTAAAATCCAGCCCCATGTGTAGTTTTCTGTCCTGTTTACCATTTTCACCAGTGCTGTCTTAAAATGTGCAACATTTCCAATAGTATTACCAGCAGCCAATTTTACTTTTAGATTCCAGACCATTCTCATTGTGACTACTGAACAGAGGACAGACAATTGGCCCAATATACAGCTGCAAAAAATGGCTGACCGATGACAAAATTAAAAATCGCACCTCAAGGATTCATGGACAGGCCTATCTTTAGGACATTGTGTGCTAAAGTTTCCCCGTTAAAAAGGATATGCAAAAAAGCAGAAGGCAAGTTTAAAGAAAAATTTTAAGATGGACAGGAGAAAGAGAAGCAAGCCCAGATGAGGAGATTTTTCACAAGTGAAAAAAGAAGAATCTGAACTTGGATTCTCCTTCATCCTGAAAAAAAAACTGATGTATTATTTAAAACTTTGGGCGGAATCTTACATCATTTAAAGATTTTCAGATGTCAAAAGCAAAAGCGGGTCCTGACAACCCTTGTGATGCCCAGCCCATTAAGTGGCTAAATCCGGTAGTGCCATCAATTAAGTACGGTGGGTGGGACATGCACCCTGCTGGGCCAATGGAAGGGCCCACTGAGTTTGCCTGTCAGCAGAGAGGTGGGCACTGTTGCACCAGGCAGGAGAATGTGAGGGTGCCTCAAAATGGAGGTGCCCTCTGAAGATGTAGGAACGTTTTTACATTATTTTGGGCCACAGCTCCCAGGCCATCATTTGGAGGGGATCCCATCCACAGGATGGTCTGTAGCTGTAGCTGTGGCCCTGTAGCAGAGGAGGCTCCAAATGAAGTGGGGAGAATGGGAGATAAATAAATGAGGCTTCACTGGCCTCACCAGCCTGCTGCCAGGAGGCTGTCTCCTGGGACCCACCAGGCTTCACCTGCCCATCTGCCAAGGGTAATATGCTGGCGATATCCACAATGTAGCTCAAGTGGCCAATTAATTGGCACTAGTTTGCCATGCATTGCTTCCAGACTTCCATTGATCACCTTCCTCCGGCAACATTGGTTGGAGATGGGACTCCATTGGTTAGCTGGTCCAACACGCTATTTCCAACATTTCCCCCCACCACCCTACCGCTACCCACTACCAAAGCCACCTCTGTATTATTTCCAAAGTCTCCCTGCTACAGCCTTGTAAGAATTCCCTCACTATCAACAAAATGGAATAATAATTTCTATCAGTAATAAATGTCAACCTTTTGCTAAGATACAGCTTTGAGCATGAAGCTGGAATTTGTATTGAATACTGTGTTTCTTCAGAATTCTTGGGATGTCCAACGTAACTGTCATTAATTGACGTTTTTTATTCATTCATGGGATGTGGGCATCCCTGGGTAGGCTGGCATTTATTGCCCATCCCTAATTGCCCTTGAGGAGGTGGTGGTGAGCTGCCTTCTTGAACCATTGCAGTCCATGTACAGTGCTGCTAAGGAGGGAGTTCCAGGATTTTGACCCAGCAACAGTGAAGGAACAGAGATATATTTCCAAGTCAGGATGATGAATGGCTTGGAGGGGAACTTTTAGGTGGTGGTGTCCCCATGTGTCTGCTGTCTTTGTCCTACTAAATGGTAGCAGAGGTGGGTTTTGAAGTTATTGTCTAAGGAGCCTTGGTGAGTTTCTGGAGTGCATCTTGTAGATGGTACACACTGTTGCCACTGGGCATCGTGTTGGAGGGAGTGCATATTTGTGGATGGGGTGCTAATCAAATGGGTTTCTTTGTCCTGGATGGTGTCAAGCTTCTTGAGTGTTGTTGGAGCTGCACTCATTCAGGCAAGCAGGGAGTATTCACACTCCTGACTTGTGACTTGTAGATGGTGGACAGACTTTGCAGAATCAGGAGGTGAGTTACTCGCTGCAGGATTCCCAGCTTCTGGCCTACTTTTGCTGCTGCAGTATTCATATGGCTAGCCCAGTTCAGTTTCTGGTCAATGGTAATCCCCAGGATGTTGAATGTGTGGCATTCAGCGATGATAATGCCATTGAATATCAAGGGGCGATGGTTAGATTCTGTTGTTGGAGACAGTCATTGCCGGGCACTTGTGTGGCGTGAATGTTACTTGCCACTTGTCAGCCCAAGCCTGGATATTGTCCAGTTCTTGCTGCATTTGGACGTGGACTGCTTCAGGATCTGAGGAGTAGCGAATGATGCTGAACATTGTGCAATCATCAGTGAGCATCCTCACTTCTGAGCTTATGGTGGAAGGAAGGCCATTGATGAAGCAGCTGAAGATGGTTGGGCCTAGGACACTACCCTGAGGAACTCCTGCAGTGACGTCCTGAAACTTAGATGGTTGAAATCCAACAACCACAACCATCTTCCTTTGTGCTAGGTATGACTCCAACCAGTGGAGAGTTTTCCCCCTGATTCCCATTGACTCCAGTTTTGCTCAGGCTCCTTGATAACACACTCTGTCAAATGCAGCCTTGGTATTAAGAGCAGTCACTCTCACCTCACCTCTGGAGTTCAGCTCTTTTGTTCATGTTTGAACCAAAGCTGCAATGAGGTCAGGAGCTGTGTGGCCCTGTGTGGAACCCAAACTGAGCGTCAGTGAGCAGATTATTGCTAATCAAGTTTGATGGCACTTGTTGTTGACCCCTTCCATCACTTTACTGATGCTAGAGAATAGACTGATGGGGTGGTAATTGGCCAGGTTGGATTTGTCCTGCTTTTTGTGTACAGGACATAGCTGGGCAATTTTCCATATATCCTGGCAGATGCCTGTGTTGTAGCTGTACTGGAACAACTTGGCTAGGGGCGCAGAAACTTCTGGAGCACAAGTCTTCAGTATTTTCGATGGAATATTGTCAGGGCCCATAGCCTTTGCAGTGTTCAGTGCCTTCAACTGTTCATTGAAATTATGTGGAGTGAATGGATTGGCTGAATTCTGGCATCTGTGATGCTGGGGACCTCTGAAGGAGGCTGAGATGGATCATCCACTCAGCATTGCTGGCTGAAGATTGTAGCAAATGCTTCAGCCTTATCTTTTGCACTGATGTGCTGGGCTCCCCCATCATTGAGGATAGGGATATTTGTGGAGCCTCCTCATCTAGTAAGTTATTTAATTATCCAAAACCATTCACAACAGGATGTGCAGGACTGCAAACCTTAGACCTGATCCGTTGGTTGTGGAATCATTTAGCTCTGTCTGTTGCTTGTTGCTTATGTTGTTGACATGCAAGTAGTCCTGTGTGGTAGCTTCACCAAATTGACACCTCATTTTTAGGTATGCCTGGTGCTGCTCCTGGTATGCTCTCCTGCACTCTTCATTGAACCAGGGTTGATCCCTAGCTTGGTGGTGATAGTAGAGTGGGGGATATGCTGGGCTATGAGGTTACAGATTGAGGTTGAGTACAATGCTGGTGCTGCTGATGACCCACAGCATCTCATGGTTGCTCAGTCTTGAGTTGCTAGATCTGTTCAAAATCTATCCCATTTAGCATGGTGGTAGTGCCACACAACATAATGGAGGGTATTCTCAATGTGAAGACGGGATTTCTACTCCACAATAACTGTGCGGTGGTCACTCCTACCAATACTGTCACAGACAGATGCATCTGTGGCAGGCAGGTTGGTGGGGATGAGATCAAGTATTTTTTTCCCTCTTGTTGGTTGCCTCACCTCCTGCCGTAGGCCCAGTCTAGCTGCTATGTCCTTTAGAGCTCGGCCAGCTCAGTCACGTGGTGCTAACGAGCCACTCTTGGTGGTAGACATTGAAGTCCCCCACCCACGGTATATTCTGCACCCTTGCCACCCTCAGTGCTTCCTCCAAGTGTTGTTCAATATGCAGGATTATTGATTCATCAGCTGAGGCGGGGGTGGGGGGGTGGGGGGTGGTGCAGTGGTGCGGTGGTGGCAGTACATGGTATTCAGCAGGAGGTTTCCTTGTCCATGTTTGACCTGATGCCATGAGACTTCATGATGTCCAGAGACCTCCTAGCGAAACTCCCTCCTGACTGTAAAGCACTCTGCCACCATCTCTGCTGGGCCTATCCTACCAGGAGGACAGGAGATATTCAGGGATGGTGATGGTGCTGTATGGGACATTGTAAGGTATGATGCTGTGAGTATGACTATTTCAGGCTGTTGCTTGACTAGTCTGTGAGACAGCTCTCCGAACTTTGGCACTATCCCCCAGATGTTAGTAAGGAGGGCTTTGCAGGGTCAACAGGGCTGAGTTTGCCATTGTTGCTTCCAGAGCCTAGGTCGATGTCACATGGTCCATCCAGTTTCATTCCTTTTAGACTTTTTAGCGGTTTGGTACAACTGAGAGGCTTGCTCGGCCATTTCAGAGTCAACCACATTGTTGTGGACTTGGTTTCCCATGCAGACCAGACCAGGTAAGGATGGCAGATTTCCTTCCCTGAAGGGCATTAGTGAACCAGATGGGTTTTTACAAGAATCGACAATGGTTTCATGGTCATCATTAGACTTTTAATTCCAGATTCTTACTGAATTCAAATTTCACCATCTGCTGTGATGGGATTCGAACCTGGGTTATTAGTGCAGTGACAATACCGCTATGCCACTGCCTCCCCAGTTGACACTATTACAATTCAAAATACTTTTCACAATAGATAATATTGGGCTATTAAATTGCTTAACAAAAACAGAATTACCTGGAAAAACTCAGCAGGTCTGGCAGCATCGGCGGAGAAGAAAAGAGTTGACGTTTCGAGTCCTCATGACCCTTCGACAGAACTTGAGTTCGAGTCCAGGAAAGAGCTGAAATATAAGCTGGTTTAAGGTGTGTGTGTGGGGGGCGGAGAGATAGAGAGACAGAGAGGTGGAGGGGGGGGTGTGGTTGTAGGGACAAACAAGCAGTGATAGAAGCAGATCATCAAAAGATGTCAACGACAATAGTACAATAGAACACATAGGTGTTAAAGTTAAAGTTTGTGATATTATCTAAACGAATGTGCTAATTAAGAATGGATGGTAGGGCACTCAAGGTATAGCTCTAGTGGGGTTTTTTTTATAATGGAAATAGGTGGGAAAAGGAAAATCTTTATAATTTATTGGAAAAAAAAAGGAAGGGGGAAACAGAAAGGGGGTGGGGATGGGGGAGGGAGCTCACGACCTAAAGTTGTTGAATTCAATATTCAGTCCGGAAGGCTGTAAACAAGCAAGCAGTGATAGAAGCAGATCATCAAAAGATGTCTACAAACAAGCAGTGATAGAAGCAGATCATCAAAAGATGTCAAGTATTAAATTGCTTATTTATAGTTAACGGGCAGAAGTAAATTCAGTATTATTATAGGAAAAAATATAAGGGAAATTTTCTTTAGTGCCATTTAGTATTTGTAGAAAAAGCAGAAATGAGTTTACTATTTCATAAAGACTTATGAACATGCAATAACCATTGCACATTCCCATGAAGTAGATGTACAGAACCTGCATTTATCAAGAGTTCATGAAAAATCTAGAATGGGACTACTTTTCACAATACATTGAGTCAAAACATTTCTAATGGTATTTGTAAAACTTCACTTTCCTTTAATGGTAAATATGATGTAGCTTTTCTCAAGGCCTTACTTTTTATTTGACAATATCAGTTTTTGGAAACAAAATCCTTTGTCAGATTACATGAGTTGTGTATTGCTCATCATAAGTGATCAAGGTTGGAATGGAACTGACTGGATTGTTCCATGGAAGTGCTGGCATAGACTCAAAGGGTCAAATGTCCTCCTTCTGTTCCACAAATGTTTCTATTGCTCTATCTGTGACTCTATTTGAACCTACAGGATAGTAGATGTATGCCTGGGAATGCAGCGTTTCCAGGTTAAAATGCAAACTTCTCTAATTTTTTGAGACATTTATCGCAATTATATGCACTTTGCAGTTGGATTATGGAATGTTCTATACTAGTTACGTTAGCTGTAATGCAATTGAATGAATATTGTTATGCGTGCATTCTAATTGGTTGCTAGTTCTCTCATCCTAAATTCACAGAAAATGCACATTTCAAAATCATAAGGATTATTTCAGTAGAGGAAGAAAACCAATAAACTGTTTTCTCTTACTTTTTTGCAGCTCAAACTTTAACTCATAGTTGATATTAATTTCATAACCATTATTGCAAAAATGTATAACTAAAAATGTTCTTTAAATGTTTTTGCTGCTTTTCTTTTAACTAGAACTGTAATGTCAAATTATATACAGTATCAATATGTCTGCTATAATCTAGAATATGTATAAAGGTGGAGATTATGAATTAGTGATTTGCACAATGGGAGCATACATCAGGGATTTAAGTAGTACTGTAAAATTAGGAAGGGGGAGCCACATGAGCTTTGCAGTCTGCAGATATGCAGTCTTGTCATGCAAAGCTTAGTGCCAGGACTGTTAGTTCATTAAACCTACCCCCTAATATCAATGTGAAACTATGGAAGTTACACTGTGCTGTATTATACAATTTATAGATGTATAAAGCCTCCCAGGTTCACTTTAAACTATTCATACCATATTTGTTTTGCTTTTTCTGTAAAGCACAGGGAAAATTTTATTTTTATGGGGGACTGTTGATTAATGGCAGTGCTATATTGTATCATTAGTTGGGAAGGTAAGGAAACCTTCTTTAACATGATACCAAAAGTGGTGTTGATGGCAATAGTTTTTTCTTTTTGCCTTCCATCTTGGAAGAGGCATTGGAGTGATGCCAGACCATCATTTTAGCTGTCCGTAGCTAAAATACTAGCAGGTCTGAATGGTGTATATGCATTTTTTTCTCATAATTGCTGTCTATAATTCAGCAGCAGTCGTGAAAAAAGCACATGTAAATATTCATCCATCCACCTTGTTGTGTCACGGTACAAATGCATCATTATGCCATCAATTTTTATTCACCTCAGACTTGGTTCTGATGTTTAGAGGTGATAAAATTTTACCTTGTGTTTCTTCTGCAATGGTCACAAGCATTGTTTTGAAAACTGTAGCTGAATGAATTAAAATTAAAGAGTTGTATCATATTTAAAGCATTTTGTCTAAAGTAATAAACTGTAAAAGCCAATTACCAATGGATGTAAATATGGACCATCATTTGCTCCTCGTTTATGTACTACTTTAGTTACTTAATTTATCCTTCATTTGCAATTAAGTCAACTTTGGGGCACATTGTTCAAATGATCTAAGAGTTAAGAGTGGGTGTTAGTTGTTTCTAACATAAACGCTGAAGCTATTAAATGTGAGTAGTCACAAAACTGAAGGTGAGGCTACAGGCCAATGTGTGCAAAGACCAGAATGAAACAGCAACAATTATATGCATTTATATAGCACCGTGAACATGGAAAAACATACCACTATGTTTCACAGAGGCACTATGAAGAAATGGTCAGTTGCAAGGAGGCCAGCACAAAGGAGTACAGACAAAGTTGTTATGATGTGGCAGATGATGTGTACCAGGCAGACCAAATCAATGAGAAAAACTTGATTGCGCTATCACAACAGTTTTGCAGTTTGTATTTATTAGAGGATATGTGCACTGGATTCAAAAGTAAAGACCTTGAGAGATTTTAAAAATTAAATCAAAATATTTATTAATGAAATAAAAAATTTCAAGCAATTGTAAGACTACAATAGCTCCTAAAATTCCTAATTAACCTAACTCCCAGTTACACCCCCTTTAAGGCAACAGTCCAAAATAAATTTTAAATTTAAAACAAACTCAGCAAGTTAACATAATACTCACTTGACAACGGAATTCCAAATGGCTTTTTCCCAACTTCAGTTTTGTTGTATAGCAGATGTATGCACAAATGGCTGGAGGCTTCATTAAGGCTATTTCATGCACTCCTGTTAGATCTTACATAGCCTTCTCCCACATATATTTCTCTCTTTTTAGTATGTTAAGCCTATTGTTCCATATGTCCTTGAAACTATATCTTCCTCATAAAAACTTTCATGTTGCCAATATTGTCAGTAAGCTTTGGGAAAAATAAACACATTCCTTAGACTTGTTTATCCGGCTAGTTGTAAATCCAATAAATGCTTCATTTAAAAATGCAAATTCCCTTCACATCTTACATGCTAAGCCAGCATCCATGTTTACTCATTAGCATGTCAAGCACCTAGCTTCTTTTGATAATTTCAAGCTTACAGTCTACTTAACTGCAAATATAATTAAATCACATAGACCCAACTGTACTTAGTCCCCATAAACCTACTTCAGAATAAGCCAGAAAAATATGAAAATTATTGAACTTTCGTCACAAAGTACTTAACACTGGAATTTGATGAGTGAAGGAATTCCAAGTGTTTAAGGGTTGATCTCTTTCTGAAACTTAGTTAAGTTTTGCATTTAGCATTTAATTTAACTCTAACCTTAACTTGTAGTTTCTGTCACAGTGTTAGTGGTAAACAAGCTGCCTGCTAGCGGCAGCTGCACAGTGACTGGTTGGAATTGGTTACCTGGTCAACAGGAGCTGATTTGCTAGTATAAACATAGGAAGCTTTTGCTAACGCATTGAATAAGTAGCATGGAGGCCATCTCAATGGAGTACAGCATCGACAGAGTACTTAACTTGGGAATTTGATGAGTGAGGAAGCTCTATGCAGTGGTCCTTCATAAGAAAAGGACTGAACCGAGAGAGGAAGTGAAACACAGCAAGGCCTGAGAGCTGAAGTCCAGAAACATTAATTAGGTGATGAGGTAGGTGATTGGTTAGTGAATTTTATTTATTTTTTCTTTAAACTAGGGAAGTATTTTTAAACTAGAGTTGGGGATATATTAGTACTGTATTAAATGTATGGATTAATAACTTAATATAACTAGAAATAATCATTGAGTAATATTTCAAAACTTGAAGCTCTAGTTATTTAAATAAAATACAATAGAGATGGCAGGGCAAGTGATGTGTTGCAGCTGTAGCATGTGAGGATTCATGGACACCAGTGTAATCCATAACAACCACATCTGCAGTAAGTGTGTGCAGCTCGAGGAACTTCGGCTCACAGCTGTTGAGCTGGAGTCCGAGCTTCAGTCACTGTGCTGCATCAGAGCGGGGGAAAGTTACCTGGACACTTTGTTCCAGGAGACAGTCACACCCCTTAGGTTAAATACTTCAGATTTGGTCTGTGGTCAAGGGTAGAATGGTGCAACTATGACTAAGGAAGGTATGAGGACCCAGAAGGAAGCACTGGAGCAGCCTCAGCCCTTGCACTTTTCCAACAGGTTTGAGGTTCTTGCAGCCTGTATGGACAAGAGTAGGGGCTGCAGGGAGGATTAGCAAACTGACAACAGCACTATGGTACAGGGGCTATTCAAGTTGGTGGGGTGGGGGGGGGTGCGGGTGCAAAAAGGATATGGTAATATTAGGGGGCAGTATAGTTAGGAGGATAAGTGCTATTTTCTGGAGCCAAGTGCATGAGTCCCAAAGGCTGTTTTGGCTGCCCAGTGCCAGGGTTAAGGACACCTCTTCAGGGCTGGAGAGGAATTTGAAGTGGGAGGGGTTGGATCCAGTTGTTGTGGCCAATGTGGCTACCAATGACATAGGTAGAATTAAGAACAAGGTTCTGCTGAGGGAATATGAGCAGTTAGAAGCTAAATTAAAAAGCAGAAATGCCTTTGGATTACTAGTTGAGCCAGGAGAAAAATAGAATAGGATAAATAAGGTCAGAGACCTGCATGAGTGGTCAAAGATTGGTGTGGGAGAAATGCGTTTTAATTCATGGGACACTGGCATCAGTGCTGGGGAAAGAGGGAGCCATTACATTGGGATGGGCTTCACTTGAGCCACGCTGGGAACAGTGTCTTGGTGAATCAAAGAACTAGGGATGTAGAGGGGGTTTTAAAATTAATAGTGGGGAGGAGGGTTCAGGTGAGGGAAAATTTAGAAAATTAAAGCGAAAAGGCAAAGCAATAGTGCAGGGTGATAATACATGTAATGATAACAAGAATATGGCGGGAAGGGACAGAGCATACACACATAAGAGTGCACCAGCAAATAGGGTCAACAACATTTACAAAAATTGTAAAAAGACAGAATTAAAGGCTCTTTATCTGAATTGATGGCACAAATATAAATAAATGGGGAAGATATGATAGCCATGACAGAGACGTGGTTGCAAAGTGGTTAAACCTGAGAACTGACTACTCAAGGGTATTTGACATTTTGAAAGGATAAGAAGGAAGGAAAAGGAGGTAGAGTAGCTCTGTTCATAAAGATCAAGATCATTACAGTAGAGAGACAAGACCTTGGCTTGAGAGATCAAGATGTAGAGTCAGTTTGGGTGGAGGTAAGCAAAAGAAATTACAAGTGGAAATGGTTTGTAGGCTCCGTAATAGTAGCTACACTGTAGGACAGAGTATAAATCAAGAAATAATGGGGGCTGGTCACAAAAGTACTGCAATAATTGTGGGCAATTTTAATCTTCATATAGATTGGACAAATCAAATTGACAAAGATAACCTTGAAGATAAGCTCATAGAGTGTATTTGGGATGGTTTCTTAGAAAAATATGTTGTGGAACTGACCATAGAATAGGTTATATTAGACCTGGTAATGTGAAATGGGTTAAAATTAATTAATTACCTTATAGTTCATGAACATCAAGGAAGGAGATTGGTCATAACATGGTTGGTTTTTCACCTTTAAACTGAATGTGAAATTCTGAGTCTAAAGTGAGTGACTTAAATTTAAATAAAAGCAATTACAAAGTATGAGGAGAGAGCTGACGAAAGTAGACTGTGGAAATAGGTTAAAAGATAAAATGGTAGTAATGACAGACATTTAAGGAGATATTTCATAACACTCAACAAAGATATATTCTATTGAGAAAGCAAGGTTGTCCAAGAAGGATGAACCATCCATGACTAACTAAGGATGTTAAGGATGTTATCAGATTGAAAGAAAATGTGTACAATACTGTGAAGATTTGTGGTAGGCCAGAAGATTGGGAAAACTTTAGAAACCAGCAAAGGATCACTAAAACAAATAAAGAAGGAGAAATTAGAATATGAGAGTAAACTAACAAGAAATATAAAAACAGACAGTAGGAGATTCCACAAGTATATACAAAGAAAGAGAATAGCTAAAATAAATATTGGCCCCTTAGAGGTTGAGCCTGGAAATTAATAATGGGAAACAAGGAAATGGCAGAGACTGTGAAAAAGTATTTTGTATCTGTCTTCATGGCAAAAGTCACTAAAAACATCCCAAGAGTAGTAGAAAATCAAGGGCCAAAAAGGAAGGAGGAACTTAAAACAATCATTATTGCTAGAGAAAAAGTGCAAGGAAAACTAACAGGACCAAAGGCTGCCAAGCCTCTAGAACTAGAATCCCAGTTTTAGATTTCCTCACAGAGGAAAACAACCGCCCAGCATCTACACAGTGAAGCCCTGTCAGGATCTTTTGCCTTATACGTTTCAATATGATGACCTCTCATTCTTCTAAACTCCAATGAGTATTGTGAGATTAATAGACTTTTGTTTATTAAGGTATTAAGGGATATGGGTAAAGTCAGGTATATGGAGTTAGGTCCGGCCCATCTCCCGCGCATCCGCCCTCACACCTTCTCCCCCCTCCCAGAAACATGATAGGGTCCCCCTTGTCCTCACTTATCACCCCACCAGCCTCCGCATTCAAAGGATCACCCTCCGCCATTTCCGCCAACTCCAGCATGATGCCACCACCAAACACATCTTCCCTTCACCCCCCCCTATCGGCATTCTGTAGGGATCGCTCCCTCCGGGACACCCTGGTCCACTCCTCCATCGCCACCTACTCCTCAACCCCCTCCTATGGCACCACCCCATGCCCACGCAAAAGATGCAATACCTGCCCCTTCACTTCCTCTCTCCTCACCGTCCAAGGACCCAAACACTCCTTTCAAGTGAAGCAGCATTTCACTTGCATTTCCCCCAACTTAGTCTACTGCATTCGTTGCTCCCAATGTGGTCTCCTCTACATTGGAGAGACCAAACGTAAACTGGGCGACCGCTTTGCAGAACACCTGCGGTCTGTCCGCAAGAATGACCCAAACCTCCCTGTCGCTTGCCATTTTAACACTCCACCCTGCTCTCTTGCCCATATCTCTGTCCTTGGCTTGCTGCATTGTTCCAGTGAAGCCCAACGCAAACTGGAGGAACAACACCTCATCTTCCGACTAGGTACTTTACAGCCATCCGGACTGAATATTGAATTCAACAACTTTAGGTCGTGAGCTCCCTCCCCCATCCCCACCCCCTTTCTGTTTCCCCCTTCCTTTTCTTTTTTTTCCAATAACTTATATAGATTTTCCTTTTCCCACCTATTTCCAGTATAAAAATTTATTTATTTATTTATTTATTTTTTACATCTTTTATGCTCTCTCCACCCCCCACTAGAGCTATACCTTGAGTGCCCTACCATCCATTCTTAATTAGCACATTCGTTTAGATAATATCACCAACTTTAATTTTGACACCTATGTGTTCTGTTGTATTATTGTTGTTGACATCTTTTGATGATCTGCTTCTATCACTGCTTGTTTGTCCCTACAACCACACCCCCACTCCACCTCTCTCTCTCTCTCTCTCTCCGCCGCCCACACACACACCTTAAACCAGCTTATATTTCAGCTCTTTCTTGGACTCGAACTCAAGTTCTGTCGAAGGGTCATGAGGACTCGAAACGTCAACTCTTTTCTTCTCCGCCAATGCTGCCAGACCTGCTGAGTTTTTCCAGGTAATTCTGTTTTTGTTTTTGTTTTGGATTTCCAGCATCCGCAGTTTTTTTTGTTTTTATATATATATATATATATGGAGTTAGGTCACTGATCAACCACAATCTCATTTAATGTTGGATCAGGTTCGAGGGGCTAAATAACTTATTCCTGTTCCTACGTTCTTATCAATTGTGATCTCAAGCTGTGTAATTCCACTTGGTGCTATTTGAGTGCAGGCACTGACCTGTTTAAAATAACATCTCCATGAAAATAGCAGACAGAATAATTTCAGATTAATCTATTAAGTATTTGCATGTGATTATCCCATGGCACGATTTCTTGGCTTGTGTCATTAATAATAACAATTTCTCTGTGAATGGCTGCAAATTCATAAAAAAAATGTAAATATGTATATGCAATGTAAACGTAGTCAGTGATACCAATCCTTTTTCATCTGTCCAATTGGAATCAAACAAAGCCCTGAGGTAAGACACAATGTTACTACAAGGTGTTCAGTTTTCACAACCTGGTAAAGTGACAAAACCAATCATTGGTGTGACTAAAGTATTTCCTTGTCCAACACCAGATCTCAAACAATTAACCACTGACCTCTGAAGCAAGTACCTTGTCTATCACATAATTGGTTCCTATATATGTGAATAATATTTGTAATTACAATTACAATAAATCATTAATAGACACAGCAAACCTGTGCTATTAACAAAACAAAATTTGTTGTTATGATTGATGTTCTTTCAGGCAAGGAATACAGGAAAAACAAATTTAGAAAACTGCTTGGCCTAGTTACAAATGGTTGAAATGTTGGGCGGAATTTTATGGCAGCAGGATTTTATGTTCCTACCGAAGTCAATGGAGTTTGGGATGGCTTGCTGCATTTTACAGCCCCATCCCCACTGCGACGGGGCCATAAAATTTTGACTGTTTTGGGGAAGGAAAGGGGTGTGTCCAGTGGAGAAATGTATAATTTGCAGGTAGACAGCGAAATAAAGCAAGCTTTATAAAAACAACCACAAAGCCTCACAACCACCAGGTTGATGATATAGGTATGATATGTGAAAGCCTGTTTAGCTAATACTGGAGAGTCCTTTGGAAGCTTCCCTGTAACAGTATGCAATTCTTTCCATGGTACTGCATAAAAGAAGATATGTTGGTGATCATTAGGCAGCATAGACTGATGGGCTGCACCCATCAAGCTATCATCAAACCTTATTGCACCTACACAGCAATGAATGTGGGTAACAGGTTCCAGGTCAGCAGAAGCAGCTGGAAAGCTGTGCAATCTGCTGCAAGAACCATTGCAGCTAAAACAGCATAAGGCTGGCATAGCTAGTGACAATCAGACATCAAATTTTCACCTCCACCATCCTTAAGGTGGGCAGCAAATCTAATCTATGGAGATGGTATTGTGGAGTGGCAAACATGTTCATGCTACTTTCAGTAACTTCATACACTATCCTCTCCAATTCAGCAAACATCAAACAAGGATAAGGTTGCTCCATCACTGGCCCACAGAATAATTTTTGAATGAATTCCTTCATTCTCTTTGTCTTCCCCAATTTCAGCCTTGCTAAAGGCTGCAATGGATTGAGATTTCTTTCGAGTCTTTTCAAAAGAAATTTTGTAAGAATTTTCATGCCAACTCAACCATTTCTCTTTATTTGTGTACATCCCTTTAAATCAGTCTTGTCCAACCCACAGTCCGCAGGCAGGACTGTAACCCCTCGAAGCACCCCATGTGGCCTCCAGGGCCACTGTTCAAAATTCCAGTAAGACAGGTGAGTGCAGTTGAAGATTTCTGCAAGGGCTGTTCCTCCAATCACAGGCTGTTCCTCTCCCGCATTTACTGTTGATAGGCTCACGAGTGGCTCACTGGAGGCTGCTAATGTGCTGGGGAGAGAGAAAGGATTTCAGGACGGGGAGAAGAGAGAGAGAGTGCTGCGGGGCCTGGGGAGAGAAGGTGCTAAAGGACCTGTGGAGATAAGGTGTTGTGGTGCCCAGGGGGAGAGAAGGTGCTGCAGGGCCGAGGGATAAAAGGGGCCCGGGGAGAGAGAGAGGCTGCAGGGGTTGGAGGAGAGAAGGTGCTGTGGGGCCTGGGGGGAGAGAAGGTGCTGCAGAGCCTGGAGAGAGAAAGTGCTGTGGGGCCTGGGGACAGAAAGAGGCTCCAGGCCCCTGTGAGGGGAGAGAATGTGTGCTGGGGCCCAGGAAGGAAAGGTGCTGTGGGGCCCAGTACAGAGGAGGTTCTGTGGGGCCAGGGGGAGAGATGGTGCTGAGGGGCCAGGCAACTACCAGGTGCTTCTTTAAAATGAATTCATAGGATGTTGAAGTCGCTGGCTAGGCCAGAATTTGATGCCCATCCCTAATTGCCTTTGAGAAGGTGGTAGTGAGCTGCCTTCTTAAACCGCTGCAGTCCTTAAGGTGTAGGTACACTCATAGTGCTGTTCGGGAGGCAGTTCCAGGATTTTGACCCAGTGATAGTGAAGAAACTGTGATATATTTCCAAGTCAGGATGATGAGCGGCTTGGAGGGGAAATTCAAGGTGGTGGTGTTCCCATCTATCTGCTGCCCTTGTCCTTCTTGATGGTAGTAGTTGTGGGTTTGGAGGGTGCTGTCTAAGGAACCTTGGTGAGATCCTACTGTGTAGCTTGTAAATGGTACACACTGCTGCCACTGTGCGTTGGTGCTGGAGGGAGTGAATGTTTGTGGATAGGGTGCTAATCAAATGGGTTGCTTTGCCCTGGATGGTGTCAAACTTCTTGAGTGTTGTTGGAACTACACTCACACAGGCATGGGGAGAGTATTCCATCATACTCTTCAATTGTGCCTTGTAGATTGTGCACAGGCTTTAGGGAGTCAGGAGGTGAGTTACTTGCCGCAGGATTCCTAGCCTCTGACCTGCTCTTGTATTTGTATGGCTAGTCCAGTTCAGTTTTTCATAGGCCCGGATTTTTCAGTCAGCGTGTGCGGAAGGGCCCAACATGCCGGCACGTAAAATGATGCACAATGATATTGGGCATGCATCCCGACATCATCGTCATGTTTTGTTTGGTGAGTGTGCGCCAAAGTTGGCTGTGCACCCCTGATAATTGATATTAAGGCCATTAACAAATTAATTAATGTCAAGTTAATGCTACCCATCCAACCTTACAGTTGGCGGGCAGGCAAAAAGGCCAAGTGGCCTTTACGTTTTTTAGGAAACCTCATCCACAATTGAGATGAGGTTTCCTAAAGCTTTTATGAAGTAAGTAAAAAGTTTCCCTGAAAAATAAAAACATGTCCCATCTCATGTGACACAGCCACATGAGGGGACGTTTCATTAAATTTTTATCGATTTTATTTATTATTTTCAAAAGCGCTTCAAGCTCCCTGAGGCAGCTCCGTGCCTTAAGGAGATTGAAGTGTTCTTTCGCGCGCATGGCGGTGTGGAGCCAATAGTGGGCTCTGCGACCGCCCCTGCCTGCTCCCGCCAAGCCTGCCCGATGCAGGAAAAATTCAGGCCGGAGTCATAGAGTTATACAGCACAGAAACAGGCTCTTCAGCCCATCATGTCTGTGCCGGCCATCAAGCACCTATCTATTCTAATCCCATTTTCCAGCACTTGGCCTGTATCCCGGTATGCTATGGTGTTTCAAGTGCTCATCTAAATACTTCTTAAATGTTGTGAGGGTTCCTATCTCTACCATCCCCTTAGGCAGTGTGTTCCAGATTCCAACCACCCTCTGGGTGAAAAAATCTTTCCTCAAATCCCCTCTAAACCTCCTGGCCCTGTCCTTAAATCTATGCCCCCAGGTTATTGACACCTCTGCTAAGGGGAAAAGTTTCTACCCTATCTATGCCCCTCATAATTTTGTATACCTCTATCAGGTACCCTCTCAGCCTTCTCTGCTCTAAGGAAAACAACCCTAGCCTATGCAGTCTCTCTTCATAGCTGAAACGCTCCAGCCCAGGCAACATCTGCACCCTCTTCAGTGCAATCAGATCCTTCCAATAGTGTGGTGACCAGAACTGCACACAGTACTTCAGCTGTGGCCTAGCTAGCATTTTGTAGAGCTCCAACATAACCTCCCTGCTCTTATATTCTATGCCTCAGCTAATAAAGGCAAGTATCCTATAGGCCTTCTTAACCACCTTATTTACCTGTGCTGCTGCCTTCAGGGGTCTATGGACATGTACACCAAGGTCCCCCTGATCCTCTGTGCTTTCTAGGGTCCTACCATTCATTGTGTATTCCCTTGCTGTGTTAGTCCTCCCAAAATGCATCACCTCACACTTCTCAGGATTAAATTCCATTTGCCACTGCTCTACCCATCTTACCAGCCCATCAATATCATCTATATTCTGGTCAATGGTAACTCCCGGGATGTTGATAGTAGGGGATTCAGCGATGGCAATGCCACTGAATGCCAAGGGGCAATGGTTAGATTCTATCTTGTTGGAGATGGTCATTGCCTGGCGCTTGTGTGGCATGAATGTTACTTGCCCCTTGCCAGCCCAAGCCTGGATATTGTCCAGATCTTGCTGCATTTGTACATGTACTGTTTCAGTATCTGAAGAATCACAAATGGTACTGAACATTGTGCAATCATTAGCAAACATCACTACTTCTGCCCTTATGGTGGAAGAAAGGTCATTGATGAAGCAGCTGAACATGGTGGTTGTGTTTGTGTGTGTGTGTGTAGTGTGTGTGTGTCTATGTGTCTGTGTGTGTAAGAGAGAGTGCGTGTGTGTGTGTCCTATCAGATGCAGAAGAAAACCCTCATGTCTCCAAGACGTCCTCCCTAAGGGCTGAGAAAACTATGGGAGATTGAATCCGCCATGACCAAGGCTTGGGGAAGGGAAGAGTAGGAGTTGAAGTTGGCTAGAATCTATAGTGGTAAAAAAGGGAGTTACAGAAATGTAATGTAAATAGTTAAAGATATAATTTCATGTTGTTGTTGAAATAGGATAGTATACTTGGAGGGAGGTGTAATTTAAAGGGTTAACAGATGGGATATTCTAATGGATGACATAAGTGATATACCACTGACATCAATCAGTCATGTGTTAGACTCTTGAGACATTGGAATCATTCCTGAGTACAGCATGCCTACTCTATAACCTGTTTAAAGATGTAGTATTAATAAACAAATGTTAAGCCAGAGTATGTCGACAGACTGTCTAAGAACTAAGTTTCATGCCTAGAGTCTAAGGTGGAAGGACCCATCTCAGAACAAGGACAGCTGCTGGAATTGTGGGCAGGTTTCCCCCGCTGACTTTTCTCCATGAAATAAACTAACGTTTCAGAGAATAATCTTTCCTTTTTGGAGAATTGTCACCTTCATACAGCTTCTATTCAGCAGGCTGGAATGTGGACCTGGCTATAGACTTCTGCACAACAAAATTTCCATTTGTAGCTAAGAGTTTCCTGATCCAATTTACATCAACTTTCACAATCTTGCTACTGTCGTCTTCTGTCAATTGGTCAGTGTATCAATTGGTATTATTATTATTTACATAAATAATCTTTCTAATAAATTTTCTAATTCCTAATTGACCGTGGCCTTGAAATTACACCACTGGGTGCTCGCATCCAAAAGCTAAATGCATCCAGAATGAAGTTAGGAAACACTTGCTCATGCAAAGGGTGATAGAGGTTTGGACTTTCTTTCGTAAGGGGCAATTGATGCTGAAATTGATAGATTTTTGTTAGCCAAGGTATTAAGGGATACGGGCAAAGTCTGTTAGGTTACTGATCAACCATGATCTCATGGAATGCTGGAACAGGTTCAAGGGGCTAAATGATTATTCTTTTACCTATGTTCCTATCAATTGTGATATCAAAGTGTAAAATTCCACTTTGTGCAATTTTGGTGGAGGCACTAATCTGTTTAAAATAAATAGGTTAACAGCTCCATGAAAATAGCTGACAGAATAATTTCAGATGAATGTATTAAGTATTCATATGCGATTATCCCTTGGCATGATTTCTTGACCTGTGTCATTAATAATCATGACTTCCCCATGAACGGCTGCAAGTTCATAAAAAATGTAAATATGTATATGCAATGTAAATGTAATCTGTGGTACCAATCCTGTTTCATCCATTCAGTTGGAGTCAAACAAAGCCCTGAGGTAAAACACAATGTTACTACAAGATGTTCAGTTTCCACAACCTGGTAAAGTGACAAAACCAATCATTAATGTGCATTTAATTAATGGTGCATCTGGTGCATTTCACTGTGAAGCAGCATTAGATCGCAAACCATCGTCCACGGACCCCTGAAGCAAGGACCTTGTCTATTATATTATTGGTTCCTATATATGTGAATATTTGTAATTATTGTAACAATACATCATAATAGACCCAACAAATTTGTGTTGTTAATAAAAAAATGTGTGGTAATCATGTTTGATGTTCTTTCAGGGAAGGAATAAAGGAAAATAAATTTAGAAAATTGCTTGTTCTAATTACAAGTGTTTAAATGTTTTGGGTAGGAAAAGGGTATATCCAGTGGAGAAGTGTGTCATACTCAAATTGACAGTGAAATAAAGTGAACTTTATAAAAACACACAATACATTGGGATTATTAAAAATATTAATAATAGTAATGAAAATGGAGGGAGATGTATAGTAAGGAAATAAGATTGAGAAAAAGACAGTGCAAGAGTGCTGCATAATAAATGGGAATCTGCTTATAAGAAGCAGTGTTGGTCAGAAGGTGTGACTAACATCCAATTGTGTAAATTAGAGAGCAGCTTAACAAATTATGCTCCGCAATTTGCATCTGGAATAAGCACAAAAATCGTTCAGATTTCAATTAATTTATGCTAAGGTAGTGAGCTAGGCAAATTTGGCAGAGCAGAACTTACTAGGATGTGAAATGAAGAGAGATGCTGGAAACATTCAATAGATCTAACAGCATAGTTTCATTTGAATCCAGATCATTATTATATCTGTCTCTCTCAAGAGATGATGGACAGCATATGGGTGTATGTCACTTCTAGACTGGACATCGTCTGTTGAGGCTGTAGAGGTTGGTTCATGAATGGCAGTCCCTTCCACAGCTGGCTTGGATGAATACCGCTGGCCTAAGGTTGACTGAAGGTTTTTTCTTCCAATGGGCTCTCTTTTCCACCATCTAGTCATTTCTTTTGTCCTCTGGTTTTTCCACACCCTTCCCGACTGTTTGTCTCCAGGCACTCAGGCCAGCAGCGAGAACTTCCCATACATCGACTTCAACCCTGGTCAACTTGAAGTCTCGCTTACAGACTTGGGTGACTTCTTGGTCTCGTGCTGATAGCAAGCTAATCATAGAACATGTCTTTGGGGATGCAGCTGTTATCATGACTCACATGACCCAGCCATAGAGTCGCTGATGACTCGAGAGAGCAAACATGCTGGGCATCCCTACACGCTGGTGTACATCCATATTTGTCATGCTGTCCTGCTGGGGGGTGTTTGAGGCAGCGAGGTAGAAGCTGTTCAACTGCTTTCCTTGGCTTGCATAAGCTGTCCATGATTCACTATTGTAAGGGAGGGTGCTGAGAACACAAGCCTGGTGCACATGGAGCTTTTTTGATTAGTTTGTGAGTGGTCCACACTTGGATGCTCAACTTTGACATGACAGCTCTGAAGAAAAGTTATACAGACATGGAATGTTAACTCTGTTCCTCTCTCCATAGGTACTGCCAGACATGCTGAGTTTTTCCAGCATTTTCTCTTTTCATTTCAGATTTCCAGCACCTGCGGTATTTTGCTTCTACATTATTGACGTGACAGCTGTGGCCTTGGAAATTCTGGTGCTCACTTTGGCATCAAGTACAGGCTGCTGGTAATTATTGATATGTGCAGCTGTTGACGACCTCCAGAATGAGGTTGGTGATATTGATGGAAGATGGAGTCTCAACAGCCTGCTCCATAACTTTGGTCTTTCTGAGTTGATTGTCAATCCAAACCTCTTCAGAATCCAGATCATGACCTGAAATGTTAACTGCGTTCCTCTCGCCACAGCTGCTGCCTGACCTGCTGATTATTTCTAGCGTTTTCTGTTTTTATTTTTGAGTTCCAGAATCCACAGTATTTTGCTTTTATGTTTGCAGGATGTGAACTATATTGGCAATAGATGGAATTTAATTTCTTTAATACTGGTGTTATGCCATCCCACTGCCACCGGCTCTCTGCACACAATTACAATGCAGTGGCAGTAACATAAAGTAAACTTGTTTGATTCACTAAGGCAAGTTTATAGGGGACCATCACCAGCTACACGAGTCTCTTTCCCGGGGTTAGTGGCACATCACCAAAACCTAAAAACAACCTTTACGTGAACGGAAAACACTTTAATTACTGAATGCTTAAGATCATCAATCTATTATAATTCAGATGTACAATAAATGAACTCTAATACATTGTAATACTGTTGGAATAAAATAGAAACACTCTGATTGCAATTAACTCTGCATCTGGAGATGGGAATTCTATTCTGCTCATCTCAGTCCTGACCCCAATGGTATAGGAGGCACTGGAGCTGGCAGTATACCAGGGTGACAGCTTTATTGTGGATGGTGAGGCTGGAGTTCTGTCAGAGGGTGGAGAGTTACCTTAGAAAGATGCAGGAGGCAAGAATCAGGTGAACATTAGGGATGGTTATGCCTTCCAATTGACAGACATACTTGAGCTGCAGACAATCCTGTGGACTGCTACCTGGAATGTTGATTGGGCTGATCATTTCGTTTTCTCACACAGGTTAATCACTGGACCAGAGAGCTGCCATCTTCTGGGAGACATTCATCTACCCCTGAGAAGGAGGAGGGGACTACAGCGGGCCAAGCATCAGATTTTTGACCACCACGCCCCCCACACCTTTCCCCGCACCCCCTGCACACACCCCGCACCACCCCCCCACCCCCACCACCACCACCACCACCACCCCAACTCTCTCCACAAACTCAGATCTTGTCACCTTGGTGGACATACGCTCTGTGTGGACTGTATAGACAATAGACTCTGGGTCACAAACTGGTTCAAGCACCTTATGCATGCCTGACTGGCTGTCGGAGGCTGTGGTAGCCGAGGTTCCTGGAAGTCAGGGGACTGATGACACACCTCCAGAGTTGTCCGAAAGGTGGCAGAAGTTCAGCGTGAGGTGCATAAAGATCTGTCAGAGCTTCTAGTGGTATCCATGCCTCGGCTCAGAATGGGGAGGAGTTATCCAGGTCATGAGTACTGTAATTTCCCTCTTGTTTGCACACTGGCATTATCCATGATGAGATTAGTGAACCTCATGGAAAGCCACTTCCAGCAGGCCAGTCAGTGACTGTGAGAGATGCGTACGAGCCTGCATGCTAAGGGAGCAGTAGCAAAGCGAGAGGGGTACAAGGCACCTGGAGTCTCCACCAGGAGACTTGGCCTTCTTAGGTCAGCAGGGAGGTGCCAATGTGCCTTACAATAAAGGAGATGAGTCAGACATCTGAATTTGAGGGTCCTCTCAGGTCACTTCTGATGTGGACAGTATCTCCTCAGTCCCTCTGCCAGTGATATCAGAGCCTGAAGTTGCCACAATGACAGGGGAGGATCTTTCACCTGTCAGCATGCTGGTGCCCTCCAGGCAGCCAAAGGTCATCCCTAGCCATGGGACGACAAGGTTAGCAGCCTGTCTCCTCAACAGCTCGCAGTGAAGGGCGAGAATCCTTAAGAAATTTAAGAGGAAACTCTACGTACTTGGGCTTCAGTGCTCATAAAAGCCATGATTTTTCAACAGTGTTAACTCATATTACAATAAGTGTTTAATTTGGTTCATGAGCATCTCAATGCAGTGCAGGAATGGAATGTGTCAACCCATCTCTGGCTAGTGTTGAATATGGCATGTGTGCTCAACTTATGCACACTCCAGAAGCAACAGTTGCTAGTGGACATTAGGGACTGAGCTTACAGCTGATGTGAGTGGCTTTTGTGTGCTAGGAGCATGGATCTTTATTTTTCTGTTGCTGAAGTGGTAAGGGTCCGGAGAAATGCATGAGTATAAGTGCCTCCCAAACCTTCCTTGCACCTAGATCTTGGTGCCCTCCAAGCAGCCCCTCATGTCTCTCAGGATGTTACAAATCCTCTTCAGCTTCCTCATCATCCTCCTCATCTGAGGATTCCTCATACTCCAGTATGTGTTTGGCAGTCAGGGTCTCCCTCCACTGTGGTGCCAAGTTGTGTAAGGTGCAGCACACAGGGGGAACCCTTGCTGGGGCATATTGAAAAGCATCACCCGATCAGTCCAGGCACGTGGATCTTATTTTGAGGAGACTGATGATCTGCTCAATGGTCGTCTGGTGGCAGCGTGTCTCGCATTATAACATTTGTCTGCCTCAGTCCTTGAGTTCCTTACTAGCATCATCAGCCATGTCTTCGTGGGTAACCTTGTCAGCAAGTATCCATCCTTGCAGGTGCACAGAGTGGGGTGGGGTGCGGTCAAAGGCTATGGTGCCTGGGACGGCAAGAGAATTTAAGCATCATGGGCGCTTTCAGGATAACGAGAACACGCCTACAGGATTCATTAACGATGATCACAGATGAGTTGGTCAATCAAGTGAAATCCCATATGGTTAATAAAGGCCCCTGGCTGGCCTGTGAAAGTTCTGTTGGCTGCATGTGTGCAATCTATGAGACCTTGTACCCAGGGGAATCCAGTCATGGCACAGAAACCTCTGGCTTCCTCGGCCTGGCTCCCCGCATTGGTCCTGAACTATGTACTACTGTTGGGAGATGCTGCACATGTCTCCAGCAGGCCCTGGAAAGAGCCTGAAGCATAGAAATTCAGCATGGTGATCTTCAGAGACACTGACATCATATGCCTACCAATGTATCACAGAATCACAGTGCAGAAGAGGCCCTTCAGCCCATCGAGTCTGCACTGACTTGAGAAACACCTCACCTACCTACCTAATCCCATTGACTAGCGCTTGGCTCATAGCCTTGAATGTTATGACGTGCTAAGTGCTCATCCAGGTACTTTTTAAAGGAGGTGAGGCAACCCACCTCCACCACCCTCCCAGGCAGTGCATTCCAGATCGTCACCACCCTCTGGGTAAAAAAGTTTTTCCTCACAACCCCCCTAAACCTCCTGGTCCTCACCTTGAACTTATGCCCCCTTGTGACTGACCCTTCAACTAAGGGGAACAGCTACTCCCTATCCACCCTGTCCACGTAATTGGAGCTCATTATCAAGTGAGCTCCAATTACATCATGGAGGCCACTATCATGGCACACTCTATCCTGTATCTGCACACCCTGGCCACTCATCTCTGCACCAGTCTCTGTGCCTGGTCCCTCCTGCAGACTTCTGTTGCTTTCTCATTATGAGGCTGCCCCTGGAGGTGGTCAGGCGGTAACTGATGTCTGTTTCCATTTGCCCACTCTTTCCTCCATCTCAGGTTATCAATCTGGCTGGAGGAACCTCCCCCGGAATGCTTGATCTCCATGCTACAAGGGCAATGCCATTATAATGGGGCACCCTTCCTGTGGTTTATGAAATGCTACCCAATCCAACCCTCCTCTTTGGCTCCTCTGCAAACAGCCCCCTGCCAAAAGGACTAACTGCTCAAGGGGGCCTCAAGTCAAACAAATGGTTGCCCTTCTTCTTTTCAATTAAATGAAAATGCCTCAGTGAATGTCTACTGAGCGCAGCAATGCTAAAAACTGCCACCCTGTTGATGCCCTTAAATGCTGCCAATGCTTCAACCTCTCCTAATGTAGCCTATGCGCTTCTCACAGAAGTCTGAGGGGCTCATAAAATTGCTGTCAATTGTCTCTCAACTGACTTCGGACTGCTCATTTAGATTTTACAAGTGGAGCCCTCACTTGACTCACTGTTCACCCCTGGTGAAATCATGTCCCGGCCTGAAAATGTTGGAGGACACAATTTCCCACCATTTAAAGATGCCATCCACCCCCCACCACCCATAGCCCCTAGTCCCTAGCCCCATCCTCCATCCCCAACTGTTTGTGAAGGTAAAATTCCTATCAGGGGTTGTATTGCCTCCTAGTGTATTCGATTTTATAGTATCTGCAATACAGTGGGAAAAGTAAGGTTGCAAGGCCAGTAGGCCCAGGCTAATGCTCTGAAGACATGGGTTCAAATCCCACTATAACAGCGGTTGGGGTTTGAATTGAATTAACAATCTGGAATTAATAAGCTAATATCAGTAATGATAACCATGAAGCTATCATCAATTGTTGTAAAAACCCACCTGATTCACTAATGCCTTTTTTAGGATAAGTCATCTGCCATCCTTATCTGGTCTGCCCGACGTGTAACTCCAGACCCACAGCAAAGTGGTTGAATCTTAACTGGCCTCATAAGCCATACAGTTCAAGGGCAATGAATGACGGGTGACAAATACTGGCCTTGCCAGTGATGCCCACATCACATGAAAGCATAAAAAATACTAATGTTGACAAAGGGGAAAATTAATACAGAGCTCTCTGTTGTTCATACAACTTCGTTGATCCCTTTTCGGGTCTTCAAAGTGAAATGTCATGTCAGGCCTATAAATAGTATAATTAACAGGGTCCTTGTGATGTGAACTAGCAAATGTAAATGACTGTAGCAAGATTATTGCATATTAACTTAGTAAATCCAGCAATTTAGTAACTTACAATTAATACCAATGGAGAGGCTCACAGCGAGGTTGCAATTATTTTGGACTTGTCAAGACTAACAGTGGAACGACACGAATTGTCAAGTAATTTTTGAAGAATCAGAACTCATGACTTACTTCTACTTTGCCACAAGATGCTAGTTTTTTTTTCCACTGTTAATTTGCCATTATTTTTCCAGCAATTTCTGGCCCATTGTTTAACACTTCCATTGTACAGGGCCAATTTCATAAATGCGTGCTCATAGCAGGAACATTCATTCACAGCCATGAGGATTAAGAAACCATAGACATCTGCCCATGATTTCCCAACCACTAAGTCATAAAATCAGCTCCAAGGGCTTTGGTTATTTTCTAAATATTTTGCAGTTTTTCTTTCATGCTAAAGCAATGGATCTAAAACAAAGCTGTATTAAATATGCTCTCTCCCTTCTCCAATATTATTGCTTGCTATTCCGTTAATATTATAGCAAACCTATAACTTTTCTCTTTCATCCAAAATAGCCAGACACCAGCTGGACCTCCGTTCTATTTTCTCATTTTTTTACTATTCCCTATTTTCCATTTTTTTTTCCCCTCAGTGTGTCCAATTCCTAAATTCTTTATATTTGCAAATGTATGACTTCAGCTGAGGCACTTTGGTCTCTGCATCAGAAAGTCTTGGGTTCAAATCCCTCTCCAGACATTGAGCACAAAAATCAGAAAGAAGCTGGCAGTCTAGTACTGTACTGAGGGATTGTTTCCAATGAGACATTAAACCAGGGCCCCTTCCCTCTCAGTTGGAAACAAAAGATTTCATGACATTATCTTGAAGAGAGGGAAGGGAGGTATCCCCTGCATCCTGGCCAATAATGATCCCTCAATCAACACGATAAAATCAGACTAACTGCCATTATCACATTGATGTTTGTGGGCAAATTGGCTGCTGTGTTTCTTATAACAATGATCACATTTCAAAAGTACTTCATCGGCAATAAAACACTTTGGAATGTCCTTGCTCATGAAGGTACCATATAAATGCAAGTTTTTCTTTTTTTTGTATCTGATCTCAGCCTCCCCTTCCTTTTCTTCAAAGACGGTGCCATGGATAATCTATGGTTGGCCCACATTTTCCCATGTGATATAATTGATAAATGATCAGTTAATGGAAGTTCCTATCCTCCTGGTCTTCCAAGTGTTTGTTAGGCCAACAGAAGGAAGAATGGTTGGTATCAAGCCTGCTATAGCTATGTGTGAGTGTATATTTATAAAATCTCATTATTATTAGAATTGAATGAATTAGTGTAATTCTCCAATTTTAATGTAAATGTGTGAATTCAAGCCACAGCCTCATTCATTGATGATGGGTGTGTTAGGCAACAGGACAGTTTTTTCTACTCTTGTGTTTGCTTAGCTTAGAGTCGTAAAACCTATTAGGAATGCAGACACCTTTTAAAGTGAAAGTAAAACTCAACTTGACCTTTTCTTAATACTCAAATACAAATTAAACTTAAACTTTAAAGCTAAAACACATTCCTAACACCTACAAATACAAATATTACTTACTTAACCTATCTCTATTTCCTAATGCCCTCTTTTTACCATCTGCATACAAGGGAAATGTTGCAAAATCCTCTTTTTGCATTTTGAGTGTGTGCAAATAAACTAACTCTTAGGATGAATTCAATTTCAAGTTTGCTTTTGGGTTGGGAAATATGCCACTGCTTATAAAGAGGGAAATAAATCAGAACACCTTTTTGTTTATGGATGGAAGGCGTGAGGAGAAATTGGTACTGTTTAAATTACACCCCCAGCCTGTCCATAACATATAAGTTTAAAGAGAGGTTTTTGCTTTAACCTTAGGATCAGCTAATTTTAGTTAACGGATGAGGGAAACCACTTGACTATAAGTCAACAGAGCTGCATCTTACTCCTCATTAAAAAAATAATGAATTTTTGTGTTTATTTTTGAGAATTAAAATTTTAGTCTTGTCTCATTGGTTGTAAAAGGCACAAATATTAGATCAGACCACAAAAAATCCTTCAGGACTGAACAAAGTAATGACAAACATTGAGAGAGAGGAAGAAACAGAGGGAGAGGAACATACAGATGGAGAAACTGTAAGAGGCATGAGGAGAAAGTGGGTGTTGTAGGGTGGCCAAGTTGTAGTATTACTGATGGAGTTGATCTGCAGACACTTCCTAAGTGGAAACATTAACTTTATTTACAATATACTCAGCAGCAACTACATTTGTGCTTTCAACTGCAACTCTATCTGTACACTGACTGCTGAGGTAGCCCATACTACTCTCCTATTGATTACTACAGATCGTGTGATTTTCCTTAATAAGTATAAATGTACCTTAAAGGTACATTGCACACTAAATAAAACCATAATACTACATTCCTCCTCCTTTAACTCGGCTATACATATCATATTTACAAGTACATAGTTTTCGTGACCTAATATTTACACTGGGTAAGGAATTTACAAAGTTCAGTCTTTCAGGTGGTTTCCTGGTATGTGTGGAACATCGCAACTCCACAACTTCAGATTCTTTGTCAGGAACTTTCTTTTCCAGAGTTGCCTGAACATCAGGTGCTTTGGTGGTTGCAGTTTTGTACCCTCAACTCTTACAGTAACATTAGACATGTCAGTTCTAGGTTGATTATCCTTGGCAGGAAATGCAGACCTGGACATGATCACTGGTGGAACTAAATCTTAATGATTTGTGTCTCCCTTCCTTAAATGGTCTATATGTTTACGGATGATCTGGCCTTCCACCTCCACATGATAAGATAGAGGTCCAGTTGCCACACTTATTTCACCTGCTAACAACTTTGGTTCTTCCCTGAAGTTTTTCACATACACAGGATCTCCCATGGTAAATTCCCTCTTGTGACTATGCCAGTTGTATCTGATTTTCTGGCTTCCCTGACTCCTTTCCACCTTCCCCTCTAAATCCGCTATTATTATCCACAATCTCATCCTGAGATAACGTTTCAAAAATAACTGCGCAGGTGTGACACCTGTTGTTGTGTGAGGCGTAGTCCTGTAATGAAAAAGAAAGCGTGCTAGCTTGGTTTCCAAGGAATCACCAGTTAGCTTTTCATGTCTGCCTTGAATGCTTGAACTGCCCTTTTGCCCAGTCCATTTGAGGAAGGGTGGTATGGTGCAGTTTTCACATGAGTGATACCGTTGAGGCTGATAAACCATTGAAACTCAGCACTCGTAAATGCCGTACCATTATCGGAAATGACTACGTCTGGTAGTCTGTGAATGGCAAAACTTGACGTAGTTTCTCAGTTGTAGTGGCTGACATTGGTGACTTCACCTCATGTACGTCCAACCATTTTGATTGGGCCTCAATGATGAGCAGAAACATTAACTACATTGGACCATTCCTGGGAACAATGTGTAACTGCACTTGGGGTCTACCTGGCCATTCCCATGGGTGTGATGGGGTTGTCACTGGCAACTTTTGCAGTTGCTGACATTGCGCACTGTGCTTTACTAAACTCTATTTTGCCATCCATCCCAGGCCACCATAAATAGCTGCTATGGTTTTCATTCATGAAATGGCATCTTATTGTGGGGAGCATGAGTGATAGTTCCTCCAAAGGGAAGGGAGGCATTTTTAATTGAACTACGCAGCGCCCATCAGAAATTTCATGAATGAAAACCATAGCTGGCTGTCTTTTGTTGAAGTACGGTTTCATTTTATGAGATATGGGCCTCTGTGACCAACCATGTAGCACTTTTGTTCTTGTACCTGAGATAGGTTGGTCCTGATATGTCCAGCCTCTGATTTTGTCAAGCACATACCGGCAAGGAATCAAAGAAATTTAACAGTAAAACAAGTTCCTGTGGAACTGGGACATGCTCATCATTTTCTTGTAAAGGCAAACAACCAAGTGCATTGGTGTTTGTGATTTGATTGCCAGGCCGATGTATGAAAGTGTATTCGTATGCTGCCAGAATTAAAGCCCATCACTGTATTCTTGCTGAGGCTATGCGTGGTACAGCCTTGTCCTCGCTACTCAATCCTAGCAATGGTTTGTGGCCTGAAATGATTGTAAAATGGCAGCCATGTACACACTGGTGAAATTTCTTGATACCAAAGATGATGGACAGGTCTTCTTTTTCTATCTGTGAGCACTGTGGTGAGCACTCATGATATATGACCTATTGGGCATTCTGTGCTGTCATCCATTCAATGAGAGAACACTGCTCCCACTCCATATGGAGATGTATCACATGTTAGCACCAATTCTTTCATCTGGTCATAATGCACTCATAGATTGGACAAATACAACAATTGTTTCCCCTTTATGAAAACTTCTTTCTGGGGTGCCTCTCAAGACCAATGTTTGTTCTTTTGAGTAGAGAATGCAGGGAGGCAGCACTGTAGACAACTTGGGTAAGAACTGCCAATGATAGTTGATCATTCCTCGGAATGATTTGAGCTCTGAGGCGTTTTTGGCGCAGGTGCCTCTTTTATGGCTCTCACTTTCTCCAAAACTGGGTGGAGGCCCCGTGAATCTACTTGTTTCTTTTTTTTTAAATGCACTCCAAGAAGCATTTTAAGACTTCTCCTAAGTTTGCCACATGCTCTTTTTCAGTGAATCCTATCACCAATACGTTGTGTAAATAGTCTACAACCAAGGGCAGTCCCTGCAGTAAACTTTCCTTTGTTCTCTGAAAGACGGCACAAGCGGAGGAGACACCAAATAGCAATTGCATATATTGGTACAACCCTTTGTGGGTATTAATTGTGACAAATTCCTGGGAGGCATTATCCAACTTTAGTTGTTGATAAACATGACTCATGTCAAGCTTTGTGTACATTGTCCCTCCTGCCAGCTTGGCATACAGGTCTTTGATGTTTGGAATGGGATGCCTGTCTAGCTTAGCTACTTCATTAACCATCAGTTTGTAGTCTCCACAAATTTGGGCACTTTGGTCAGGTTTAAAGTCAGGGACTATAGGTGCTGCCCATTCCGAAAACTGGGCAGATTGTATAATGCCCAGTTTCTCTAGTCTGTTCACTTCAATGTTGACTTTTTCTCGCAGGGCATACGGCACCGGTCTTGCCTTCATGAAGCGAGGGGTTGCCTCTGGATCCACATGAATCCTAACCTGTAGGTCCTGGATTTTCCACAGTTCAATCTTAAAGACAGTGGTGTACTTTCTAAGTAGCTCTGTAACCCACTTGCTCTCAACTGGAAAATTTCAAACCATTCTAACTTAATCTCCTTTAACCAATTTCGCCCCAGGAGGCTTTTCACCTGCTACCACCATCAAGGGTAGCTTTGCTGATTGGCATCTATAATGGACAGTTACTCTGCTTATGCCTTTTACTTGACAATCACCTGTATATGTTTTTAGCTTGGCGGCTATTTCTTCTAAACTTAATTGATGTTCAGCATTATTCAAATATCTGAAAGCATGTTCCCCAATTACTGCCATGGAAGCTCCTGTGTCCACTTCCATTCCGACAGGTTTGCCATTTGCTTTCACTGTGACAAATATTGGTTCTATCTTTCCAACTTTCAGATTAAGCAACAAGTAAATGTCAAAATTTGTTGTTTCAGACTCTTCTACATTGTACATTTCATTGGGCTTCTTCTTTTGTTTACAAGCCTGTTTGAATCTTTCCTTGCATTGCCTCATCATATGTCTCTTTCTGTGACAATAGTAGCACTAGATGCTTTTTAACTGACAATTGCTAAAATTGGCTTGTTTCCACCTCAATTAAAATTATTCTTCGATGTTGCTGCTAAGTTATTTTTCTTTATTTTTTGGCTAGCAGGAGCTGTTTGGTGCTTCTCGGCAGAGTCTCACTTTTTCGCACGCCTTTCGACAGAAGTTTCCCACCCAACGTGGAGGATGGCACCATTTTGCGCATCCAGTATTGCCTTTGAATCTCTGACTGCACTTTTCATGGCTAGCACTACCTCTACCACCTTCTTGAAATCCCGATTCACTACAGACAATAGTCTTTCCTGAAGAGAGTCCTCTTTCACACCACACTCTAAACCATCTCTGAGCATGTCGTTCAGAAGCTTACTGAACTCACAATGTTTCATTAGCTGCTTCAATTTTGCCACATAGCATGCAATTGTCTCACTCGGGGCTCTATTTCGTGAATTAAGCCTGACCCTCTGCATTGTGACTGAGAGCTTTGGTTGAAAATGATCCTTCACAAGGTCCACCAATAATTGACATTTTTCAAATCTGGGGCACTGGGTGCCATCAAACTTCAAATCAAACCGTAAGTTTTGGTCCCACAAATACTCAAGGGGCTCGCTTGCCTCTTCTCTTCCCCCCTGTAATCTCATTTTTTTGAAAAAAAGTTCTATGTATTGAGACCAATCATCTGTGGCTGGTTCAAAAGGATCAATTCTCCCAAACTGTGGCATTTTGAGAGGGGATAACTTCTTCAATTCTAACAGAGCTTGCTACTTACAATCACTGGTCAGGGTACAGTGCCAATTTCTCTTTAACTTGCTTTCTTCTATTCAATCCTGTTTTATCCTCATCACCAGTTTGTTGTAGGGTGGCCAAGTTGTACAATTATTGATAGAGTGATCTACAGACACTTCTTGGGTGGAAAACATTAAGTTTATTTACAATATACTCAGCAGCAATTACACGTGTGCTTCCAACTCCAACTCTAACTCTACACTGACTGCTGAGGTAGCCCGAGCTACTCTCCTATTGGTTACTATAGATCATGTGACCTTCCTTAACAAGTATTATTCTTGAAGGCACCTTGCACACTAAATAAAACCATAATGACTACAGGGGAGAAATTATAGTAAAAGGGAAGAGAGAAAGAGTTAAAGACAAATGGAACAACTTGGAGGGAACATGTCTGATAACCATACAAAAAGAGAAGGGGAAAGAGAGCAGGATACAGAATGGCAAAGGAAAATAAAAGAGACTAGAAGGCAAAACAGAAAAAAAAAACTGTTTTTTTCTTATTTCTATACAGTACGTGGAGTTTCTGCAAACTCTTGGCACTCCTTTGCACAGATATTTATGTTGCTAATAGGCGATCTAAGCCCCAGTTTTATAATATTGACAATTATGACTGTATGCATACCCATGATGCAGACACCTGTGCCTACCATACAATGGCAAGACATGCCAAATTTTGCATATGAGTCCCATATTTTGAACAGACTGCAGGCAAAGGAAAGCTTGCCCAGAAACTTTGGCCGATGGTAGATTTGGCTGGGAAACACAAAACCTCATGACAGAATAGTTCTTAATGGTGCAAAGCATCAGAAAACAGGAAGTTAACTCTACAGTCCTTCAAAAAGATAGTTGGGCACGTTTCTGAGAAAGATGACATGTCAAGTTATAGGAGGCAAATTGTGAAGTAGCTGGAAATATTGAAATGCATCATTTTTCAGGCTTTCCCGGAGTTTGCTTGCCTTAGGAGATTAGAGATAAATGGTCTTCAGGATTCTCTATGTTTTTTGCCTCTGCCAAGTGACGGCATGACGGGAGAGTAGATTGATGGGTACAAGGCTGCACCATAGTTAGATGGTTTTTTCCTACCCTTTCATATGTTCCATCATAGGAAAGCACATGTACTGCTGGAATTGATTAAAAAGAAAGAAATTACATTTATAAGAAGTCTTTCATGACCTCGGGATGTTCATAGTCAACTTTGAAAGTTGGCCACTATTGTTCGGTGGGAAAATTGAGTGACATATTTTCACTGATCAAGGTCCAATAAATAACAAGAAGAATGATCAGTTTATCTTTTTTATTGCTGGTGTTGGTTGATGAATGTTGAGCAGAACACCTGGAGAGCTCCTGATTCTTCATCAATGTAGTGCTATTAGATGCTTCACACCCCATCTGAAATTCAGTAGCTCTGACAATTTTAGCATTTCCTCAGAACAACCTGATTATGGCTGGAGCGGTGTTTAACTCAGGACTATCTGACTTTGAAGTTAGAGCACTAGCACTGAGGCAAGCAAAAGTAAACAAAAAAGTAAATAAAAAGAGAAAAGCCTAGAAATACTTTAATCAGCAAGAAGATTTTTTTTAATTTAGAAAGCAACCTTGAAAAATAAAGAAGCTTCTGATATCAAAAAAAATTCTTGAATTTCAATGCCATCCAGGATATTACACCAGAAGAAAAAACAGTAAAACTTGGAAATGAAAGGTACCAGTAAAACTTGCCTGAACTGGCCCTGTATACCTTAAGATGGAAGTCCAATATTACTGTACCAGTATTACTGATTTTCACTGGGATTTGAAAATTTTGAACTGACTTCCTTCTGGATGAGTTTCAGCATGATCTTCCAGTTCAAACAATTCTGGCCAAGTTATAAAGACAGGCAGTATACTAAGGATCAGAAAGCCAGCCACAGGACTCTGAGATTCTAGTAAAGTCACTTGCTATTAATGTTCCTGAAGGAATGGTTATGAGACAATTTGCATTAAAATACAACATGGGTCTTACAGTCGCTTAATAGTACAGAACTTGAATATTGCTGAAAAGAGAGATGTTGGTGCTTTTCATCTTGCACTCATCAGAACAAATGCAATAATGCCAAAGTTCAAACAATCGCAACACAACGCCTCTGCTAATCAGATTCAAATTGCCAACCTATCAGCAGCCTTTTCTCCTGAAGTATAAATTGTTGTGATCATTTGAACGTTGGCATTCTTGCATTTTGAGATAGAGTGCAAGATGAAATTCTTCAGCAACATGTCTCTCTCTTTGCAGCAATGTATGTTTCAGTGCTGTGGATTCAGGAAGTTGCTGTCTTTAGCATCATCTGGGATCATGTGTTTAGGATTTTAATTCAATATTTAAAGCAAGTGTATTACAATTTTTTTTCTTCATTCACAGGATGTGGGCTTCACTGGCTGGGCCAGCATTTATTGCCCATCCTTAATTGCCCTTGAGAAGGTGGTGGTGAGCTGCCTTCTTGAAACGCTGCAGTGCATGTGGTGTATGTACACCCTCAGTGCTGTTAGGAAGGGAGTCCAGAATTGTGGCCCAGCGATAGTGAAGGAATGGCTACATATTTCCAAGTCAGGATGGTGAGTTGTTTGGAGGGGAATTTCCAGGTGATGGTGTTCCCATGTCTGCTGCCCTTGTCCTTCTAGACAGTAGTGGTCATGGGTTTGGAAGGTACTGTTGAAGGAGCCTTGGTGAATTCCTGCAGTGCATCTTGCAGATAGTACACATTGCTGCTACTGTATGTCGGTGGTGGAGGGAGAGAATGTTTATGGATGGGGTGCAACTCAAGCAGGCTGCTTTGTCCTGGATGGTGTCAAGCTTTTTGAGTGTTGTGGGAGCTGCAGTCATCCAGGCTTGTGGTAAGTATTCCATCAAATTCCTGACTTGTGCCTTGTAGATGGTGGACAGGTTTTGGGGAGTTAGGAGGTGAGTTACTCGTCACACTATTCCTAGTCTCTGACCCACTCTTGTAGCCACAGTATTTATATGGCTAGTCCTGCTCAGTTTCCGGTCAATGATAACCCCCAGGATGTTGATAGTGGGGGATTCAGCGATGTAATGCCACAGAACTGCAAGGGTTGATGGTTGGATTCTGTCTTGTTGGAGATGGTCATTGCCTGACACTTGTGTGGCATGGATGTTACTTGCCACTTGTCTGCCCAAGCCTGGATATTGTCCAGGTCTTGGTGCATTTGGACATGGACTGCTTCAATATCTGAGGAGTCACGAATGGTGCTGAATATTGTGCAATCACCAGTGAACATCCCCACTTCTGACCTTATGATGGAAGGAGGGTCATTGATGAAGCAGCTGAAGACAGTTGGCCATAGGACACTACCCTGAGGAACCCCTGCAGGGATGTCCTGGAGCTGAGATGACTGACCTCCAACAACCACAACCATCTTCCTTTGTGCTAGGTATGACTTTAACTAGTGGAGAGTTTTCCCCCTGATTCCCATTGACTCCATTTTCCTAGGGCTCCTTGATGCCACATTCTGTCAAATGCGGCCTTGATGTCAAGGGCAGTCACTTTCACTTCATCACTGGAGTTCAGCTCTTTTGTCCATGTTTGAACCAAGGCTGAATTGGGTCATAAATTGAGTGGCCCTGGCAGAACCCAAACTGGGCATCAGTGAGCAGGTTATTGCTAAGCATGTGCTGCTTGATAGCACTGTTGATGACACCTTCTGTTACTTTACTGATGATTGAGGGAAGGCTGATGAGGTGGTAATTGGCCGTGTTGGATTTGTCCTGCTTTTTATGGACAGGACATACCTGGGAAATTTTCCACACAGCCAGGTAGATGCCAGTGTTGTAGCTGTACTGGAACAGCTTGGCTAGGGGTGTGGCAAGTTATGGAGCACGTGTCATGGCAGGAGTCCTCTCCCAGTTCAACGGATCCTTTTACCCATCTTCAATATTCTCCCTCCACCTGGACCCCTCCCTCTGGATTCTTAACTTCTCTCGATCTTTTCATTGAGAACTGTCGGCGCGACATTAGTCGTCTCAATTTCTCTGCTCCTCTCACCCATTCTAACCTGTCTCTCTCTGAACTTACTGCACTCCATTCTCTCAGGTCCAACCCTGACATTGTCATCAAACCCGCTGACAAGGGTGGTGCTGTTGTTGTCTGGCGCACTGACCTCTACCACGCGGAGGCTGAGCGTCAACTCGCAGACACTTCCTACTACCTCTCCCTGGACCATGACCCCACCACTGAACATCAAGCCATTGTTTCCAGGACTGTCACTGACCTCATCTCCTCTGGGGATCTCCCTCCCACAGCTTCCAACCTGATAGTTGCCCAACCTCGGACGGCCCGCTTCTATCTCCTACCCAAAATCCACAAACAGAACTGCCCCGGTAGACCGATCGTCTCAGCTTGCTCCTGCCCCACAGAACTCATTTCTCGTTATCTTGACTCCCTTCTCTCTCCCCTTGTCCAGTCCCTTCCCACCTACATCCGTGATTCCTCTGACACCTTACGTCACATCAACAATTTCCAGTTCCCTGGCCCCTACCGCTTCCTCTTCACCATGGACGTCCAATCCCTCTACACCTCCATCCCCCACCAGGATGGTCTGAGGGCCCTTAGCTTCTTCCTCGAACAGAGGCCCGAACAATCCCCATCCACCACTACTCTCCTCCGTCTGGCTGAACTTGTTCTCACGCTGAACAATTTCTCCTTCAACTCCTCTCACTTCCTCCAAATAAAAGGTGTGGCTATGGGTACCCGCATGGGCCCCAGCTATGCCTGTCTCTTTATGGGGTATGTGGAACATTCCTTGTTGCAGTCCTACTCCGGCCCCCTTCCACAACTCTTTCTCCGGTACATCGATGATTATTTCGGTGCTGCTTCATGCTCTCGTCAGGACTTGGAAAAATTTATTAATTTTGCTTCCAATCTCCACCCCTCCATCATTTTCACGTGGTCCATCTCTGACACTTCCCTTCCCTTCCTTGACCTCTCTGTCTCAATCTCTGGTGATAGACTGTCCACCAATATCCATTACAAACCCACCGACACCCACAGCTATCTCGACTACAGCTCCTCACACCCCACTTCCTGTAAGGACTCCATCCCATTCTCTCAGTTCCTTCGCCTCCGTCGCATCTGTTCCGATGATGCTACATTCAAAACCAGTTCCTCTGACATGTCCTCCTTCTTCCTTAACCGAGGTTTTCCACCCACGGTCGTTGACAGGGCCCTCAACCGTGTCCGGCCCATCTCCCGCGCATCCGCCCTCACTCCTTCTCCTCCCTCCCAGAAACATGATAGGGTCCCCCTTGTCCTCACTTATCACCCCACCAGCCTCCGCATTCAAAGGATCATCCTCCGCCATTTCCGCCAACTCCAGCATGATGCCACTACCAAACACATCTTCCCTTCACCCCCCTTATCGGCATTCCGTAGGGATCGCTCCCTCCGGGACACCCTGGTCCACTCCTCCATCACCCCCTACTCCTCAACCCCCTCCTATGGCACAACCCCTTGCCCACGCAAAAGATGCAACACCTGCCCCTTCACTTCCTCTCTCCTCACCGTCCAAGGACCCAAACACTCCTTTCAAGTGAAGCAGCATTTCACTTGCATTTCCCCCAACTTAGTCTACTGCATTCGTTGCTCCCAATGTGGTCTCCTCTACATTGGAGAGACCAAACGTAAACTGGGCGACCGCTTTGCAGAACACCTGCGGTCTGTCCGCAAGAATGACCCAAACCTCCCTGTCGCTTGCCATTTTAACACTCCACCCTGCTCTCTTGCCCACATGTCTGTCCTTGGCTTGCTGCATTGTTCCAGTGAAGCCCAACGCAAACTGGAGGAACAACACCTCATCTTCCGACTAGGGACTTTACAGCCTTCCGGACTGAATATTGAATTCAACAACTTTAGGTCGTGAGTCCCCTCCCCCATCCCCACCCCCTTTCTGTTTCCCCCTTCTCTTTTTTTTTCCCAATAAATTATAAAGATTTTCCTTTTCCCACCTATTTCCATTATATAAAATAAAAAAAAACCCACTAGAGCTATACCTTGAGTGCCCTACCATCCATTCTTAATTAGCACATTCGTTTAGATAATATCACCAACTTTATCTTTAACACCTATGTGTTCTATTGTACTATTGTTGTTGACATCTTTTGATATTCTGCTTCTATCACTGCTTGTTTGTCGCTACAACCACACCAACCCCCTCCACCTCTCTGTCTCTCTATCTCTCCGCCCCCCACACACACACCTTAAACCAGCTTATATTTCAGCTCTTTCCTGGACTCGAACTCAAGTTCTGTCGAAGGGTCATGAGGACTCGAAACGTCAACTCTTTTCTTCTCCGCCGATGCTGCCAGACCTGCTGAGTTTTTCCAGGTAATTCTGTTTTTGTTTTGGATTTCCAGCATCCGCAGTTTTTTTGTTTTTATCTATGGAGCACGTGTGTTCAGTACTATTGCCAGAATAGTATCAGGGCCCATAACTTTTGCAGTATCCAGTGCTTTCAGCCATTTCTTGAGGTCACGTGGAGCAAATTGAATTGGATGAAGATTGGCATCTGTGATGCTGGGGACCTCCAGAGGAGGTTGAGTTGGATCATCCACTCGGTACTTCTGGCTGAAGATTGTAGCAGATGCTTCAGCCTTATCTTTTGCACTGATGTACTGGGCTCCCCCGTCTTTGAGGATGGGGATAGTTGTGCAGCCTCCTCCTCCAGTGAGTTGTTTAATCGTCCACCACCGTTCACAATTGGATGTGGCAGGACTGCAGAGCTTAGATCTGATCCGTTGGTGGTGGGATTGCTTAGCTCTGTCTATCACTTGCTGCTTATGCTCTTTGGCATGCAAGGAGTCCTGTGTTATTGCTTCACCAGGTTGACAACTTATTTTTATGTATGTCTGGTACTGCTCCTGATGTGCCGTCCTGCACTCTTCATTGAACCAGGGTTGGCCCCCTGGCTTGATGGTAATGGTAGAATGGAGGATAAGCTGGGCCATGAGGTTACAGGTTGTGTTTGAGTTCAATTCTGCTGCTGCTGATGATGTCCCACAGTGCCTCATGTATGCCAAGTGTTGAGTTGCTAGAGCTGTTCAAAACCTATCCCATTTAGCACAGTGGTAGTGCCACACAACACGATGGAGGGTATCCTCAATGTGAAGGCGGGATTTCATCTCCACAACGACTGTGCGGTGGTCACTCCAATGATACTGTCATGGACAGATGCATCTGTGGCAGGCAGGTTGGTGGGGATGAGGTCAAGTATGTTTTTCCCTCTTGTTGGTTCCCTCGCCACCTGCCAGTCTAGCAGGTATGCCCTTTAGGACTCGGCTAGCTTGGTCAGTTGGGTGGTACCGAGCCATTCTTGTTAGTGGACATTGAAGCCCCCCAACCAGAGTACTGTCTGTGCCCTTGCCACCCTCCATGCTTCCTCCAAGTGGTGTTCAACATGGGGAATCACTGATTCATCAGCTGAGGGAGGGCAGTATGTGGTAATCAGCAAGAGGTTTGCTTGCCCATGTCTGACCTAATGGGGTCCGGAATTGCTGCTGAGGGCTCCCAGGACAATTCCTCCCACCACCTACACCCCCCCCCACCCCCACCCCGACCATATGTCTGTACCTCTGCTGGATCTGTCCTGCCAGTGGTGTTTGTAAGATATGATTCCATGAGGACAACTATGCTTGACTAGTCTGTGAGACAACTCTCCGAATTTTGGCACTAGCCCCCATTGATGTTAGTAAGGAGGACTTTGCAGGCTCGAGATGGCTGAGATTGCCATTGTTGTTTCTGGTGCCTAGGTCAATGCCGGGTGGTCTGTCCATTTTTGTTCCTTTTTTGTGACTTTGTAGTGGTTTGATACAACTGAGTGGCTTGCTCGTCCATTTCAGAGGGCATTTAAGAGTCAACTACATTGCTGTTGGTCTGGAGTCATATGTAGGCCAGGCCAGACCAGGAAAGGACAGCAGATTTCCTTCCCTAAAGGACATTAGTGAACCAGATAGGTTTTTACAACAATCAGCAATGGTTTTATGGTCATCATTAGGCTTTTAATTCCAGATTTTTATTGAATTCATATTCCACCATCAGTAACATCTCATGAGAGAGATCAGTATTGAAGGTAACATGGTGGTAGCCATGACTGAAATTTAGAGACCTAAAGAATGGATTCTAACTCATGGGTAGAAAACTTCGGGTAGGCAATAGCCTTCCGACCTGGGAATCTCCATAAGGGGCCTTAGGGGATTTTACCAGAGAGGTCTAATTTACATTCCACTGCCTAACTGCCTGCCCTAAACAAGTGAAAAGAGGCGGCTTTGAGCAGATCTAAATCACAGGGCCCAGAAGCTGCTTGCCACACCAAGGTAAGTCACAAGGGGATCAGGCCATTTCATGGTGGGGGATTGGGTTCTTGGGATAGGAGTGGGAAGGCCCAGACTTCCCTTTGGGACCTTCCTACAAAATGTTTATAAAGTGAGAAAAGGATGCAGTAAAGAATGGAGTTCCCTGAATAAATAGGGGTTAAAACTAAACTGAAAATTAGAAGGGAGTTATATGAAGAAATGACAAGATTACAGTGAATGCAGAAGAATATGGAAGGGGACTGAGCAAGTGAAAAAGGCAAGATTAGAAGGCTAAAACAAAATGAGGAAAGCCTATCAGATAGGGGGGGAAGTTAGGGCAGAGATAAAAGCTGCTTTCAGCAAAACCATTCAATTCTCCTTGCACGTGGGAGTGGTGCCAGAAAACTAGAGGATTTCAAATTTTACATTCCTCTTAAAAAAGGAGAGGGGGATAAATCTGGTAACCCACAGACTTATTAATTTATCATCAGTGATGGGAAGACTACTGGAGACCACGTCAAGGGCAAAATTGATTCTCGCATGGAGAAGCATGAGTTAATACAGGATAGCCAGCTCTGATTTGTTAAAGGCTAATCTGCCTGACTAACGGTTCCTTAATGAAATAATAGTTGATGAATATAGTGTAGTAAATGTTGCATATATCAGCTTTCAAAAGGCAGTTGATAAATTGCTGCATAGGAGACTTATTTGGAAAATAGAATAGGTGGTATTAAAGAGATGGTAATAACTTTAATACAAAATTGGCTACAGGATAGAAACCTAGAATTGTTAGAGCACTGAAAGAGGCCCCTCAAGTCTATGCCAGCTCTCTGAAAAAGAAATTTAGCTAGTCCTACTCCCTGCCTTTTTTCTACAGTCTATCAAGTCTTTCTCTTCAGGTGCTTAAAGAAGACTTGGGATTTCCTTTTATATTTGCTGCCATTCTTGTCCCATATTCCCTTTGCATCTCTTATTTCCTTTTATTCTTCCACTCTGAACTTTCTCTATTCAACCTGGTTGTCACTTATATTATCCACCTAAGAACTGTCATACATGCCCTTTTTCGGACTTGAAACATTAACTCTGTCTCTTTCTCTCCACAGACACTGTTAGACCTGCGGAGTTTTTCCAGCATTTTCTGTTTTTGTTTCAGATTTACAGCATCCGCAGTATTTTGTTTTTATGATCTTTTTCTGCTTCTTCACGCTTTCCTCTCTTTCATCATTCAAGGAGTTCTGACTTTGGTTGCACCACCTTTTCTTGTGGGAGTGTACCTCGACTGTACCCAAACCATCTCATCTTAAAGGCAACCTATTGTTCCCTTACAGTTTTGCCTGCCAATCTATCATTCCAATTTACCCAGGAGAGGTCCATTCTTAACCCACTGAAGTTGTCCCTCCTCTAATTAATTATTTTTACTCAAAATGGCTCTTTGTGCATTTCTGTAGCTTACCTAAATCTTATGATTCTAAGATTATTGTTCCATAAATTTTTCCCACCTGACACTTGATCCATTTGGCCCATCTCATTTCCCAGAACCAGATTCAGCAATGTCTCCTTGCTTGTTGGGCTGGAAATGTACCGGTCAAGAAAATTTTCCTGAATACGCTACAGAAGCTCTTCTGCCCCTTTGCCCTTTACACTATTATTAACCGAGTCTATTTTAGGATATTTAAAGTCTCCCAACTATCACTACTCTACAGTTCTTGTGCCTCTCTGTAATTGCCCTACAAATTTGCTCCTCTCTTTCCCATTAGTTGGTGGTCTAGAGATTACACAAAGTACTATAATGGCACTTCTTTTGTTCCTTATCACTAACTAGCTAGATTTTGTCCTTGACCCCTCTAGGACCTCTTCTCTAGCACTGTAATAGTCTCCTTAATCAATATTGCCATCACTTTTTTCCCCTCTCTATCTTTCCTTGCACGTTGTATCCAGGAACATTTAATATCTAGTCCTGCCTTTTTTGAGCTGGGTTACTTTTATTGCCATGATATCATACTCCCATCTAACTATTTGCACCTGCAGCTCCTCACACCTTGTATCTAGGAATACTTAATACCCAGTCCTGCCCTTTTTTTCAACCAGGTTTCTGTTATCGCCATGACATCATATTCCAATCTGTCTATTTGCACCTGCAGCTCACCAACCTTTATTACCATGCTTTGTGCATTAAAACACATGCACTGTAAACCTGAATTAGATGGTATTGTATTCCTGCATAGTCTGACCACACAATATCTTATTGCCTCTCGCAATCCTCTGGCACCTTGAGCAGAAAAGTGGTGAACCAATATTTTTCTGACAGGAGGGAAGTATGCAATGGGATTCCCAAGGATCAATATTAAGACTATTACTTTTCTTGTCATATATGTATGATCTGGACCTGAGTATAGAAAGTACAATTCTGAAGTTTGCAGATAATACAAAGCATGGGGTAGATCAGGGGGATTGTGCCGGGGCAGGCGCGGACCCGATCAGTGTCCCCGATCAGGTCTGCGCAACCATTTTACGTGGGAGGGCCAATTAAGGCCCGCCCAGCATGACACGTACCCGGAAGCACTGTGCGCTCCCTATGTGGGTGGAGGGTGGCCGGGGGGGGGGGGGGGGGGGGGGGGGGGGGGGGGGTGGAGTTGCCTGAGCCGTTAGTGCGCAAAAGAGTGCAGAAATCTCCCTGAGGTACAGAGTTTTAAGTTTAAACAGTCTAATAAAGTGTTGTAAAAATTTTTTATGACATGCCCCCTCATGTGAAACTGTCTCATGAGCTGGGATATGTGTGTTAATTTTAATGAAAATTTTTCTGAAAACTTTAAATCATTCATGAAACCTCATCCCGCCCATGGATGAGGTTCCATGAAAAATGTGAAGGCCACCTGGGCTGTTCGCCCGCTGGCCAACCTTAAGGATGGACAAGCAGCTTTCTCAATAGGCTTAATTAGTTCATTAATTGCCTTAATAGGCCTTTGACAGTTCGGCGGGCATGCATCCGGCTGAACTGAAAATTTAAATGACGCACTGTGATGTCGGGATGCATGCCCGATGTCACCCTGCATCATTTTACGCCTCGGTGAGTGGGCCCCATCCCCGCTCGTTGAGCCGAAGATTCAGCCCATGGCAATGTAATGAATTGTGAGCAGGACAAAAGGAGAATTTAGAAGGACATAGATAAACTGGTGAAATTAACAGACACAAGGCAAATGCAACTTAATGCAGATAAGTGTGATAACAGAGACTGGCTACAATTTTCAATCCTATGGAAATTGTACTGCAGAATTGGAGTCAAGCCAGCTTAACATCTTAATTCAAAGGGGAGAGAAGGGTGAATTAGGTAAATAGAGCATTTAGAAAAAGTCAAATCTATCTCCAGGCAAGCTCTCCCTCACCCTCACCCTCCAACACCATCCAGCCCTAACTTGAAGCTTCAATTCTCTACCTTTCTAGTTTATTTATCATCTCCGTCATGCTGCCTCCATGTTCATTTCATCTATGAGACCAACTCTAGCTCCTCAACCCAATTTCCATTAAACAGCTAACCACCCAGATTCTCTATTTGCCTGACAGGTGACATTAAACATTGTTCTTTCTTTATTATATTCTTTCCATATGAAATTCAAAAGCGGCACGCCATGGGAGATTTAATTTTTAAATACCTTTCTGCACTACATAAGCTTAAAAAAACTCCAGGAAGTAAGAGCTTAGTTAAGGCCTCTGAAAATCATTTGAATATACATATCTGAGCTTGCGTGGAATCTTTGTCTGCTTTCATTCAGTCATCAGGATTCTGAAGTCCAGTAGAGTACAGACATTATATTCACTGCATCCATTAGAGATCCTTTTCGTTGTTAATGTGCAGCAGACAAAATGTTTCCAGTCATGTGTAACTCCCAATTAACTTCAATATGTTTAAAATTTATAGGATACTACAAGCCCCCTTTGAGTCTCAAGTGTTTGTAGAGATTGGCAAAATATTTTAGTTCACAGAACAGTTGGAAGAATGGCTAATGCACTGGAATAGAAGACTGTCCTTTCAGATCTGGAACTTTGAATCCAACTTCTCAAAATAAAAGTCTCTTTTAAGTCAGCCTCTGCTGGCTGTAAGGATCATAAGTGAAATGAGTTTCAAAAATCCAAAGGTTGAAAATCTATAACTGCCAGTAATGCGTCACTCCCGATGGTTTCATTCAGAAAGGTCTTAAGGCTGGTGCAGGAAACCAAAGTGGCAAGCAAGTGCTGTAGAATTTCACCTGAGGTTGCAGGTCAGAAGCATTGTTGTGGTGGAGTAGGTGGTCCTTCTTAGATGCTTTAACTCTGTCTAGTTGTTTTACTGTTACCTACAGAGGGTAACATCCATGCATTACTGCCCTTTGGTTACCTTAATCAGCATGACCAGCATTCAGACACTTCAGTGCACTGTGAAGACCTGGTTGCTCTAACAGTGAATGGGAATCGGTTCCCTGAATTTAATTCCTTGAAATTGTTTCTCAATCTAATATTTTTAGAGGCACATTTTCATGAGTCCATAATGCCACATGTTCCCCAACTGTGGAAATAATTGGTGATTTGTTTCCTGTCAGCCACACTCCTATGTACAGAAGTATATGACCCAAGCTAACTGAACTGGGAGCACTTGTTGACAACATTGGGTGCAAAACTTGAGACTTTTCCCAGCACTAAAAAAACCTGGTGTGTGATAAATGCAGCAATTACCATAAGAGGAGGTGGTGGCACAGTGGTATTGTCACTGGACTAACAATCCAGAGACTCTGGGTAATGCTCTGGGGATGCGGGTTCGAGTCTCACCATGACAGATAATGAAATTTGAAATAAATAAAAAAAATCTAGCAGCAGAATCGTACTCGGTCTCTCCCGGCATATTCCCACTCTACCATTACCACCAAGCCAGGGGATTAACCCTAGTTTAATGAAGAGCGCACGAGCAGCATCAGGTATATCTAGATTTGAGGTGTCAACTGGGTGAAGCTACAACTACTTGCGTGCCAAACAGCATATGCAGCAAGCGAATGACAGAGCTAAGTGATTCCACAACCAGTCTTGCCACATCCAGTCATGACTCACTAGGAGAGGAGACTCTACAAATATCTTCATCCTCAATGATGGAGGAGCCCAGCACATCAGTACAAAAGATAAGGCTACATTTGCTACAATCTTCAGCCAGAAGTGCCGAGTGGATGATCCACCTCAGCTGCCTCCAGAGATCACCAGCATTACTAGTGCCAGTGTTTAGCCAATTCGATTCACTCCGCGGGATATCAAGAAGGCTGAAGGCACTGGATACTGCAAAGGCTACGGGCTCTGACAATATTCTGGCAACAGTGCTCCAGAACTTGCCACACCCTGAGCCAAGCTGTTCCAGTACAGCCACAACATTGCATCTACCCGTCAGGTGGAAAATTGCCCAGGTATGTCCTACACAAAAAGAGGACAAATCCAACGTGGCCAATTACCACACCATCTGTCTACTCACGATCATGATGGAAGGGGTCATCAATACCGCTATCAAGTGATACTTGCTTAGCACTGATGCCCAGTTGGGGTTCCGTCAGGGCCACTCAGCTCCTGACCCCATTACAGCCTTGGTTGAAACACGGACAAAAGAGCTGAACTCCAGAGGTGAGGTGAGAGTGACTGACCTTGACATCAAGGCAGCATTTAACCGAGTGTGGCACCAAGAAGCCCTAGCAAAACTGAGAATCAGGGGGAAAACTCTTGAATGGTTGGAGTCATACCTAGCACATAGGAAGATGATTGTGGTTGTTGGAAGTCAATCATCTCAGTTCCAGGACATCACTGCATGAGTTCCTCAGGGTAGTGTCCTTGACCCAACCATCTTCAGCTGCTTCATCAATGACCTTCCTTCCATCATAAGGTCAGAATTAGGGATGTCTGCTGCTGATTGCACAGTGTTCAGCATCATTCACAACTCCTCAAATACTGAAGCAGTCCATGTCCAAATGCAGCAAGACCTGGACAACATCTAGGCTTGGACTGACAAGTGGCAAGTAAATTTCATCCCACACAAGTGCCAAGCAATGACCATCTCCAACAAGAGAGAATCTAACCATTACCCCTTCACATTCAGTAGCAGTAACATTGCTGAATCCTTCACTATCAACCCCCTGGGTGTTACCATTGACCAAAAACTGAACTGGACTAGCCATATAAATACTGTGGCTACAAGAGCAGGACAGAGGCTAGGAATCCTGTGGCGAGTAACTCACCACCTGACTCCTCAAAGCCTGTCCGCCAAGTCTGAAGTCAGGAGTGTGATGGAATACTGGCCCCTTGCCTGGATGAGTGCAGTTCCAACAATGGCAAGAAGCTTGAAAGAATACAGGACAAAGCAGCCTGTTTGATTGGCAGCCTATCCCCAAATATTCATTCCCTCCAACACTGATGCACAGTGGCTGTGGTGTGTACCAACTACAAGATGTAATGCAGGAATTCACCAAGCCTCCTTAGACAGACAGCACCTTCCAAACCCATGACCGATACCATCTAGAAGGACAAGAACAGCAGATGCATGGGAACAACACCACCTTCAAGTTCCCCTGAAAGTCATTTACCATCCTGTCTTGGAAGTACATCCTCATTTCTTCACTGTCGCTGAGTAAAAATCCTGGAACTCCCTCCCCAACAGCACTGTGGGTGTACCTACACCATATGCACTGCAGCGGTTCAAGATGACAGCTCACCACCACCTTCTCAAGGGCAATTGGGGATGGACAATAAATGCTGGCCTAGCCAGTGCCACCACAACCCATGAATGAATAAGAAAAAGTTAACTTAATTAATGGCAATATTGTTTACCATGCTAAATTCCCATTAATATTGTGCAAACACCAATACTAAAAATAAATACAGTAACATTTTTTTCTCCAAGTGTACTGTTAATTCCTCGTCTTTTGAAAGTCATTATAATGAGTTATGATATAAATGCCAACCTCTTATTCTGCAAAAAAGAGCTTGTATGAATTAAAATTTAACAAATAGCTTCCTTTATTTTGTCTACCTTGTGATCTTTCCATACAACACAATTTCTTTATGCTTTTAAGAAAGGGCTATTTTATTCTATATGTAACAGAGTGAGGAACTTACCATAGAAAATAAATTTCTCTGGAATTTTAAATGGAAAATGTATGCCCCACTTCTGCTTGATATTTCTATGGTAGTTTCAGGCCTTGTATTTTGGAACTGAGTGCATACCTGAGAGTTTGAGTCAGGGAGTTTAAAGTGTTAATGTTGTTCTTGAAAAATCTACTCCAGGCTGTAATTAGCAGTAACTGGAAAGTACTGTGCAAGTAGACTAAGTTTCTTCCTTTCTTCCAGCCTTAGGCAGGGTAAACACACTCTACTGAGAGCTGAGTAGTTAATTAGCTAACTGATTGAATCTAGTTTCTCTAGCTCCAATTCATATTGCTATAAAATCAGGGTTCTTGAGTGCAGCTAAGACAAATGAGTGCAGCTTTGAAACTGAATGTATTCTTAGGAGTTTGTTGAGTGGGGGAGTTCAATGAGGAGGCTTTTGATACCTTTTTCACACCATAAGAATTGGTTTTTAGTCTACTACAAGGAAAGAAGTACCTGTTCTGTTAGTAGCTGGTGAGTGGTTAAGGTCTATTCCAGTCCTAACATCTAAAAAAGTATATAAACTAGTGGTAAAGTTAATAAAATATATTTAAAAAAAGGAAAATAAATAAGTGAATAATATAATTCACATTAAGGATGGCAGGACAGGTGATGTGTCAAGGCTGAATACCAGTGTGATCCAGGGCATACACGCAAGCATTCGGTGTTTGCGGCTCATAGAACTACGACTCAGAGTTATTGAGCTGGAGGCTAAGCTGCAGACACTGTGATACATCAGGCAGGGGGAAAGTTACCTGGGTGCTTTGTACAAAGAGATAGTCACACCACTTAGGATAAGGTCTTCTGACTTGTTCAGTGGTCAGTGAAAGGAGGGTGCATTTGCAAGTGAGGCAGGCAAGGGGATCCAAGAAGCAGGAGTGCAGGAGCCTCAGCCTTTGAATTTTTTCCAATAGGTTTGAGATTCTCTCAGCTCGTTTGGTTGAGAGTGGGGCTGCAGGGTGAATGAGCAAACTGACCATGGCACCTTGGTACAGGAAGCCATTCAAGTGGTGAGGGGGGTGAGGGAGCGAAAAGGAATGTAATGGTAGTAGGGGACAGGATAGTGAGGGGGATTGACACTGTCCTCTGCGGCAAAGAGCGCAAGTCCAGATGACTGTGTTGTCTGCCCAGTACCGGGGTCAGGATATCTGCTCAGGGCTGGAGAGGGACTTGCGGTGGGACGGGGAGGATCCAGTTGTTGTGGTCCATGTAGGTACCAATGTTATAGGTAGAACCAGGAAAGAAGCTCTGCATAGAGTTTGAGGAGCTCGCCACCAAATTAAAAAGCAGAATCTCAAAGGTAAATTATTAGCTGAGCCATGTGCAAATTGGCATAGGATACATAAAATTAGAGAGGTGAGTATGTGGCTCAAAGACTGGTGTGGAAGAAGTGGCTTCCAAAATGTGGGCACTGGCACCAGTGCTGAGGAAAGTGGAGGTTGTACCGTTGGGATGTGTTGGGACGAGTGTTCTAGCAAGTCGCATAACTAGGGACATAGAGAAGGTTTTAAACTAAATAGTGGGAGCAAGAGATCAAATTTGGGAAAATGTAATAACTCAAAGAGTAGGGAAAAGGCAAGAGAGAAAGGTATTAATATGGGAAATGATAAACAGATCATGACAGAAAGGGACAGACAATGAGGGGAGTACAAATCTAAGAGTAAATCAGCAGACAAGGCTAGGGGTTACAAAAATAATAAAAGGACAAAACTAAAGGCTCTTTATTGAATGCACATAGCCTTCAAAACAAAACAGATGAACTGACAGTGCAAATAAAAATAATTATGATCTGATAGCCAGTACAGAGACATGGCTGCAGAATGACATCATTTGAGATCTGAATATTAAATAATGCATGACATTTAGAGAGGGAAGGAAGCTAGGAAAATGTGCAGGGACATCTCTGTTAATTAACCATGGTATTAGCATATTAGAGAAGGATGACCTAAGTTCAGGAAACCAGGATGTAGAAGCGGTGTGGGTTGAGATGATGGATGATAAAGGCAAAATGTCACTTGTGGGAGTGGTGTACAGGCCCCCTAACAGTAACCACACAGCAGGATGGGGTATAAAGGAAGAAATAATGGAAGCTTGTCAAAAAGGTACGATGATAATCATGGGGGATTTTAATCTGCATTTAGACTGGGAAAAACAGATGGGTAAGGGTAGCTTAGATAAGGAATTCATAGAATGATTTTGGGATAGTTTCTTACAACAGCATGTTCTGGCACCAACCAGAGAGGAGGCTATACAAGACCTGGTATTGTGCAACAAGATAAGGTTAATTAATTACTTCATAGTGAAAGCGACCCTAGGTAGCAGAGATCATAATATGATTGAATTTTACATTTAGTTTGAGGGAGAGAAGAGTGGGTCCAAGACTAGTATTTTAAACTTCAATAAGGGCAATTGTGAGTGTATGAAGACACAGCTAGCTTAAGTGATTTGGTAAATTAGGTTAAGGGATAGGTCAGTAAAGGTGCAATTGCAGATATTTAAGGGGATATCTCAGAATACACAGAATAGATACATTCCAAGAAGAGAGAAAAAATCCAAGGGGAGGACCCATCATCTGTAATTAACCAAAAAAAATTAAAAATAGTATCAAACTTAAGGAAAAAGCATATAATTGTGCAAAGATGGGTGACAGGTCAGCAGATTGGTCGGAATTTAAAAAAAACAGTGAAGAATGACCAGAAGATGATAAGGAAAGTAAAATTAGAATATGAAAGAAAGCTAGCAAGAAATATAAAGACAGATAGTAAGAGTCTTTATAGATATTTTAAAAAAAAGGTTTGGTCCTATGAAAGTGCGTCTAGGGAATTAATAATTGAAAATAAAGAGATAGCAGATGAATTGAAGCAGTATTTTGTACAGGTCTTTACTAAAGAGGATACAAGTAACATCCTGAAACAGCTGTAAATTAGGAAATAGAAAGGAGGCAGGAACTCAGGAATTTACAGTCCCAGGGAAACGATACTAAAGCAAAATTTTGGAGCTGCGGGTTGACCGGTCCCCAGGTCCTGGTGGTCTTCATCCTAGGGTCTTAAAAGGAATGGTAGTCAGATAGTTGATAGTTTCCAAATTTTCCTAGACTGGGGGAAGGTTCCATTCGATTGGAAAACAATGAATATAACTCTTCTATTCAATAAGGGAGACAGTAAGTAGGAAACTACAGGCCAGTTAGCTTAACAAACATCATGGGGAAAATGTTAGAAACTATTATTAGAGACATTATAGCAGAGCACTTTGAAAAATTCAGGGTAATCAGGTAGAATCAACATGGCTTTTTTGAAAGGAAAATCATGTTTAACCAATTTATTGGAGCTCTTTGAATAAGTAACATATGCTGTGGATAAAGTGGAACAGGTGGGTGTACTGTATTTAGGTTTCCAGAAAGCATTTGGTAAGGTGCCACATCAAAGGTTATTGTGAAAAATAAAAGCTCATGGTGTAGGGTGTAACATATTGACATAGGTAGAAGATTGGCTAGCTAACGTGAAACAGAAGTTGGGCATGAGTGCGTCTTTTTCTGGTTGGCAAGATGCAACGAGTGGTGTGCCACAGGGATCAGTGCTGGGGCCTCAACTTTTTACAATTTATATAAATGAATTGTATAAGGGGGTGGATGAGATGGTTGCTAAATTTGCTGATGATACAAAGGTAGGTAGGAAAGTAAATTGTGAAGAGGACACAAGGAGGCTACAAAGGGACATAGGTTAAGTGAGTGGGTAAAGACCTGGCAAATGGAGTATAATGTGGGAAAGAGTGAAATTGTCCATTTTGGTAGGAAAGTGAAAAAGAATCATATCATCTAAATGGTGCTAGATTGCAGAGCTCTGAGAAGCAAAGGGATCTAGGTGTCCTTGTGCATGAATTGCAAAAGGCTAGTATGCAGCTACAGCAATTAATTAGGAAAGCAGATAGAATGTTATCATTTATTGTGAGAGGAATTGAATACAAAAGCAGGGAGATTATGGTTCAGTTGCACAGGGCATTGGTGAGACCACATCTGGAGTATTGTGAACAGTATTGGCCTCCTTATTTAAGGAAAGATGTAAATGCATTGGAATCCTGAGAAGGATTACTAAACTAATACCTGGATTGGGCAGGTTGTCTTATGAGGAAAGGTTGGACAGGCTAGACTTGTATCTTTTGGAGAGCAAGAGGCGACTTGATTGAAACATATAAGATCCTGAGGGAACTTGACAGGATGGATGTGGAGAGGATGTTTCCTCTTGAGGGGTAATCTAGAACTTGGTCATTGTTTAAAAATGGGGGGTCACCCATTTAGGACAGAGATGAGGAGAATTTTTTTCTGAGGGTTGTGAGTCCTTGGAACTCTCCTCCTCAAAAGGCAGTAGAAGCAGAGTCTGAACAGAGGTAGATAGATTCTTGATAAGCAACGGGGTGAAAGGTTATCAAGGATAGGTGTGAATGTGGAGTTGATGTTACAATCAGATCAGCCATGATCTTACTGAATGGCGGAGCAGGCTCGAAGGGCCGAGTGGCCTCCTCCTGTTCGTAATTTGTATGTTCATATGTTCCATTGTGTTCACTTAATTGGCTGTTTCAATTCTCCACGAACAGGCAATTAATTTCTGTGATGTCAGTGATGTTTCTAATTAAAATTCTTTGTGTTGCTTTAATTTCTATTTGCTTATATAGAACTGCTTGAAGTCACCTTTGATCTTTCATCGTGTGCAGGAAAAAGATGTTCTCTAAATTTTTTGGCAAACTTCCTTCTAAAACCCTTTTAGTTTGTGCATTTGTTCGAATGTGTTTTTCCAGCTGTTTTTTAATTCAGTAACGTTACATTTTAAGTTGCACAAGGATACTAGGTTTGCACATTAATTTGTTGATATTCTTTTAAAAACTAAGCAAGCTAATGTATCCAAAGTTTATTGGATGATATAGTAAACAAAACAGTCTGGAAATTTCATACATTACTAAGAAAAGACAATTTGTCATTGGTAATATAGAACTTGAGTATTGCTGAAAAAAGAGACATGCTGTTGAAGCTTTTCATCTTGCACTCATCAGGGCAGATGCAAGAATACCAAATTTTGGTATTAATTAATTAATTGTCTGTAAGTGGAGAATTGAAGCAGCCAATTAAGTGAACACAATGGAACATATGAACATATAAATTAGGAACAGGAGTAGGCCACTTGGCCCTTCAAGCCTGCTCCACCATTCAATAAGATCATGGCTGATCTGATTGTAACCTCAACTCCACATTCCCACCTACCCTCAATAACCAAATTTTTACATAAGTAAAAGGGTGCTGATTGGTTGGCAATTTGGCTCTGATTGTTTGAGATGTTGCCATGGCGAATGCACCAGGGAACAGTTATCTCCCATGCTTTTGTTTATTCAAAGAAGGTGCAATGTCTGGACATATCCCTTTTGCCCACAGAGGACAGGTCCATGGATGTGAATATATGTAACTTCTGATGTAATATGTCTTTAAGGGATATCAGCATGACATCAATTGAAGGGAAATGTGTCATGTGATCCAGTCTTAGTTTCACTTTTGTTTGAACAGAGCACACACACAGCACTGATGCCTTCAAGCTGTAGGATCGGATTCCCCTCCAACTGGACTTCATTAAATATAAAAGCCCCAAAAACCTCGTTTCATGGACATAAACACTGCAAAACAAAGAAGGCCAAACCTCAACACAGAGGCAGGCTGTACCACAAGGGGTTAATCTTCAAACATGTCTATACCAAAACCAAATTGATACTGTGTAAAGACACTGCGACGTTATCATCTCAAAGACACAACGCGGGTGCCATCAGCCAATCCAATTAAAGAAACTGGGAGACCATCACAGCAAATGGCCCTAGACAACAGCCATCACACAAATAAAAACAAAAAAACTGCGGATGCTGGAAATCCAAAGCAAAAACAGAATTACCTGGAAAAACTCAGCAGGTCTGGCAGCATCGGCGGAGAAGAAAAGAGTTGACGTTTCGAGTCCTCATGACCCTTCGACAGAACTGTCGAAGGGTCATGAGGACTCGAAACGTCAACTCTTTTCTTCTCTGCCGATGCTGCCAGACCTGCTGAGTTTTTCCAGGTAATTCTGTTTTTGTTTTTATCACACAAATAAACATCAGCAATAGCTAAGAAGAAATGGATGTTATCACATGCACATTAACTTCAGATCCAGAGACATCACACTGGAATGGGGCCCATTGTTTCAGTCATGGAAACAACATTGCAATGAATGGGTTGTCTGAACCAAGGCAGGAACCAGACTAAAGAGATTAAGGGGTGCTAAGTACCCACCATCCAAACAGAATGTGCTCCAGGAACTATACTTTGATACGACAAACTAGATTTGCAATAAGAAGGCCAAGGCCGTGGGGTCTGGGACTGCAGTCACCAAGGAGGATCAGGAATGGTTAACCTGATTCACGGATTTACAGCTTACACCAGAACAACCAATCATGTGTGGAGTTGTAAGTATCAGCTAGATCCACAGATCCTGGGGCTGAGAATTAAGTATAGCTTTAAGGGTAGTAACTAAATCCTGAAAGGGGATTTGAGTTGGACCAAGTAAGTTTTGGGGCAGAAACATGGGTTTTGGCCTGTGGTTCTACTTTTCAGTGGAGTTTTATAAATGACTTTGTGGTTTGGAGTTTTGTGCGGCATCATATTAGGTTCAGTGGAGGTGTTCTGTCAATAAATAAGTTTGTGGTTGAGCCTAAACCCCTGTGTCCCAATGAGTTTGTCCTTTATAAAATCCTTGTCAAGAGCTAACAGCAAGGGTAAGTGAGCACTGTCTGAATCCCTTACAAAGCTCTATACCTATGTATAACTATTCTCATTTAATAAATGAACCCACAATGCGTTTACCCAATCCCTTATGAGTGATTACCTTGTACAGTAAATAAGCCCAAAGTATTATATCATCATAACAGCATGATATGGTGATCAGCAATGTTAAGACAGGTGGCAGCAATACTAATTACAGGTATGACATGGTGAACAGCCTTAGATTGTGCTACATGGCATGAGAGGACCCTTGGCATTTTGGTCAGGCCACAACAAAGTTGCAGTGTCAGAGAGTGTTGAAAATGCAGCGTTGTGACGGCAAAGGAAAGCTTTGGAGATACAGCACCAAGCCTGTGCTCAAGTAAAGAGCGGGTAAGCAAATGGATCCCTTGAGGTGAGATTGCAGTGTCAGTTCCATGAGTGGAGCAGTACATTGAGAACTCCAACTGTAGGTTAACTCAGTCAAGGAAGGCAAGTGACCAATGTGTGGGCCAGATCAAGAGTAAGGGAGAGTCAAACAAACAAAAAAAAAGTCATAAAAACTGGGCCAGAGGAGATTGCGATTATACAGGGTGGCTTCAGGAGTTGTTGAACAATAAATTGAATAAAAAGCAAATTAGCCATTACTCCATGGTGTGTTCCTGCTACAACTCATCTTCATGGGAGGAGCTTCAGAAAAGCTTGTGAAAGCAGCTACAGTGACTCTCATCCCAGGTACTACAGAATAAAGAAGGTTAAAGGGATATTATCAAATTTCCCCAATTTGAATTAGGATGCAGCCGACCTACTACCGAATTCGTAACATTTAAATAGTTTTCAGAGCTATGGCTTCTTGATTCAGGTGTGACTGAACTAAAAAAGCAAGCCATAAAAAATTCACCTAGTGATTGGGAATGAAGGTCTACACAGGTTGAACATGTCAGGATTAACAGAAGAACAGCAAAGGGATCCCCAAAAAATATGGACCACATTGGAAGACTAGTTCAGTATCAGATTAAACTTTCATATCCATCACCAGAGTTCATGTCATTTTGACAACAGCCTACAGAATTCATAGACCACTTCATCAGCATTTGCAGAGAAAAAGGTGCATACTGTGATTTTTCAAACACAGAGCTAGCAGACAGAATTGTTGAGTTGGTGATCGCATCCACTCCCATGGAAACATTCCAGAAAGATCTGCTAGACAAAACTAAAACATATAGCATTGAGGACGTGTTGCAGGTCAATTTCTTCAGTTCCACTTATTCCAGTACTGGCATATGTCCTGATCCAAGTAAAATAGAGACGATTAAGGCCATGTAAAGACCTCAAGGTAAGAACAATCTTCAAAGGAGTCTAGGTCTCTTTACTTACTTGTCTCTGTACATTCCCAACTTCACTCAAAAATCTTCATTGCTAAGGGAATTGTTGGGAAAGGATATGCATTTCTTTTAGCTGGAAGACCAAAGCTCTGAAACAGTCATTATCAGAACATTAAAATTTTATAATCCTGGGAAGACAACTACCCTGGAGATAGATGCCTCACAGAAAGGTCTGGAAGCATGCATACGACTATAAGGCAAACTGATTGCATGTGCTTCAAAATCTCTGTCCGTAATGCAATCCAATTACTCCAAAATGAGCGGGGAAACATTAACTTTAGTGTTTGGACTCATGCATTTTTGTACCTGTCTATCTGACAAAAGATTTGTGGTGGAGAACGATCACAAGCCACTGGGGATGATTTGGCGAAAACCATTGACCAGTGCAGCACCAAGATTACAACATCTCTTGATAAAGATTCAAGGTTATGACTGTGAGATTAGGTAACTTGATTATCACATTGGATGTACTTAGCAGATTGTCTAACCCAATGAAAACAAAAGATATATCCTTAGATCTACAAGTTGACTTCATTGACATCGAACTTGAATATGTTATCCAAATTGATCTGGCACATTTTGCGCAATGCAAATGCCAGCAGCTATGAGAAGAAACTGTGAAAAATTCTACACTACAGAAACTATGGAAAACCATCATTGAAAGATGGCCTGTTTTATTTCAACATGTCCGTGAACATGTGAGACCATTTTGGCCTTATTGGGACGAGGTAGGCATCTCCCGTGGTGTCATTTTTAAATGTGGCCAGACCATCATACTGGAATCTTTGTGACCTAATATTCTTCAACAACAACATCACTCACACATGGGCGAAGATTAGATGAGAAGACTGTCAAGAGGGACTGTTAATACCCAGCCAGTAGACTATGACATCTTCAAGAAGTGTGAGGCTTGTCAAGAGCATATGTCAAGTCAGCACAAAGCACCATTGATTGCACATGAAGTTCCTACCCATCTTTGGTCCTTGGCACTGATTTCATTGACATCAACTACTTTACCAAGTACCCCGTTATTTGACAATTGCACAATACATCAAACACAGCTGTTGTGCACAGTTTAAATGCTATTTTCAGTTTATTTGTTGTGCCTGGGGGGACCCTATGGATAATAGCCCACAATTTATTGGTAAGCCATTTCATAAGTGTGAGAAGTGGCATATTGATCACACTACTACTTCTCCTCATTACCCTAGATCTAACGGCCTAGCCAAATGAATGATTTGCACAATGAATGATTCACATGAAGTCCATAATTCTCAAATGTAGATAGACCAAGCAAGATTCACACATCTGAGAGTGATGCCTTTAAGTGCAATTATTCTATCACTGGAGAGATCATGTTTGGCAGACTAGTGTGTACCAGTTTACATACTCTTGCCCATTCTACTCTCTCAGAAACTAGAGAGAAATTTTTAAAACTACAAGAGGAGATGGCCAACATAGACGATAAAATGCAGGTTCAGAACTGCCAAGTTTACAGTTGGGACAAGTTCGCATTCAAGATTCCACACAAGGTACATGGCAACCAGCCAAGGTGACGAGGGTTTATTTATAACCATCATCTATGAAGTCATTACACACAAGGGCACAATGGTGAGGCATAACTGAGGACAAATCAGATCCATTCCAACTCCCCAACTACCATACAGTCCTATTGCATCTTGGACAAGACTCTAAATGCAACTGGGAACAACATCCAAGAATTATAGTTCCACAGATCACTGAGCAATTAAAGAAACCTTCAGACAAGGTTACCATTACAAGATATTGATATGCCAGCAGATTACTTTTACGCTTTAGATACTCTTAGATTCATTAGTTCTGATAACTTATGTAATGGTAACTAAACATGAACATATATTTTAACTAGTTATACTTCTTTGGAACGGGGATAGTATCTTTAAAAAGAAAGGGGGATGTTGTCCTAAGCCTTTAAGGGATATCATCATGACATCACTAGAAGAGAAATATGTCATGTAACACAGTCTTAGGGTGGAATCATCCCACATTTGCATTAAGTATGGTAACAGGCGGGTAAAACAATGTTTTATTTAAAGTCCAGCTGTACGCACACATCTCAGTGCTTCCAGCCCATGACTACTGCAGGGAAGATGTCTATGAAAGGTTTAGTGACATGTCAATGGAATGCCATTTGGATGCCATGGAGAACCGCTGTAATGTCCTCTATCCCTGCTCTGGCTGCAGGATGGGCAGCGACATCACAAATCTAGCATGGCAGGCAATGACAGCAGTGGTCGGTGCCAATGCTGCACAGAAGAGGTTAGCCATCCAATGCAGATAGAGGATGAATGAATTCACCTATGCAGCCAAGGTATGGTAACCATCTCATCACTCTAAATTCACACTCAAGCCCATCACACATTCACTGGCATCTCACTGCCAGCTAAAGGGACATCACCATCCATTCTCACACATATACCCCCACATGTCCATCTGGCCTCATCTTCTCTGGAGACTACCTTCTCAGCCCTCATCATCTTGAGACCACTGCACAGATCAACATGTGCCACCACACACACCCTGGCCACAGATGCTGCCAGACCTGTTGAGTTTTTCCAGCACTTCCAGTTTTTATCTCAGATCTCATCACCTGCAGTATTTGTTCTTATTTTAGTGCCCATGCACATGTTTGACAAAATGTTACATGGTTAACATATCTTGTTTTATAATGCCATAGAAAGTGTACTGATCAACACCATTTTAACATTTTCACTATCGTTGCATCCCAAGGGCCAGCTCGCACTTATTTCATGATGAATGTCAATACGTGATGGGACTTCGGTGGATGTGTAAATGGACGGATGAGCAACTGTTAAGTGTGAAAGATGCGGATTGGGGGCTGGTGGGGTGGGGGATGGGTGGTGGTGGGAGGGTCAGCGGTGGTGGGAGTGTGCAGGGTTAGTACTGGTGGTAGGATCTATCATGGGATTTCATTTGTTCTGTTTCACACTAGGTGATAATAAAAGGGCATTTTGGGCAGCAATGTAAGGGGCTGGTCTGGTGATGGATGCCCCATCTTCATCCTCCTCCTCCTCCCCTACGTTCTCCACATCCAAGGATGAGTGATGAGCCCTTTCATTCTCCTCCCACTGCAAACCTCACAAACTGATTCCAGCATAGCACGGTGTTTCTGCCATGAATGGTGATGGTTTTTCTTTTTTGATGTGTTGTCAAACGCATCAAGGCACCTCTCATCAGGCCTGAACTTGTCAATTTGAAATCTTTAAACGTTGAAAAAGAACTGCATCCAGACAAACACTCTCTACCAGAGGGAACTGAGACCACAGCCGTAATGTGACATTTATTCAGATGAGGCAATAACAGTTATTTTTTATTCATTCATGGGATGTGGGCATCACTGGCTAAGCCAGCATTTATTGCCCATCCCTAATTGCCCTTGAGAAGGTGGTGGTGAGCTGCCTTCTTGAACCGCTGCAGTCCACATGGTGTAGATACACCCACAGTGCTGTTAGAGGGGAAGTTCCAGGATTTTGACCCAGTGACAGTGAAGGAACAGTGATATATTTCCAAGTCAGGATATTGAGTGACTTGGAGGGGAACTTCCAGTTGGTGGTGTTCCCATAAAACTGCTGCCCTGTCTAGAAGGTAGTGGTCGTGGGTTTGGAAGGTGCTCTCTAAGGAGCCTTGGTGAGTTCCTACAATGCACCTTGTGGTTGGTACACACTACTGCCAGTGCAACAGTGGTGGAGAGAGTGAATGTTTGTGGATGTGGTGCCAATCAAGTGGGCTGCTTTGTTCTGGATAGCGTCAAGCTTCTTGAATGCTGCTGGAGCTGCACTAATCCAGCAAGTGGGGAATATTCCTTCACACTCCTGACTTGTGCCTTGTGGATGGTGGCTTTGGGAGTCTGTAGGAAGTGAGTTACTCACTGCAGGATTCCTAGCCTCTGACCTGCTCTTGAAGCCACAGTATTTATACAGCTAATCCAGTTCAGTTTCAGGTCAATGGTAATCCCCAGGATGTTGATAACGGGGGATTCAGCGATGATAGTGCCATTGAATGTCAAGGTGCGATGGTTAGATTGCCTGGCATTTTGTGTCATGAATGTTACTTGCCACTTGTCAGCCCAAGCTTTGACATTTTACGGGTCTTGCTTCATTTGGACTTGGACTGCTTCAGTATCTGAGGAGTCGCGTATGGTACTGAACATTGCGCAGTCATCAATGAACATCCTCACTTTTGATCTTATTGATGAAGCAGTTGAAGATGGTTGGTCCGAGGACACTACCTTGACAAACTCCTGCAGTGATGTCCTGGGAACTGAGGTGATTAACCTCCAACAATCACAACCATCTTCCTTTATGCTAGCTATGATTCCAACTAGCAGAGAGTTTTCCCCCTGATTCCCATTAACTCCAGTTTGGCAAGGGTTCCCTGATGCCACACTCTGTCAAATGCTGCCTTGATGTCAAGGGCAGTCACTCTCACCTCACGCCTGGAGTTCAGCTCTTTTGTCTATGTTGAACCAAGGCTGTAATGAGGTCATGAGCTGAGTGACTCTGGCCGAACCCAAACTGAGCGTCATTGAGCAGGTTATTGCGAAGCAAGTGCCGCTTGATAGCACTTTTGATGACCCCTTCTATTATTTTACTGATGGTGGAGAGTAGGCTGGTGGGGTGTGTTGAATCCTAGGTCGCTAGTTTAGTTGGACTAATGGATCCGGGTTGCACGCTTGTTTCGGGATGACCAAATTTGCACCATAGGCATAGCAGATCAGTAGACGGTTCTTATGTAGAACACATTCTATTTATTTACAAAGGAACTCAGCAGCTATGTTTGTATACTTGCAACTAAAACCCTTTCTCTACATTACAGGCTCTTACTCTAGACTACTGACTATTTACTACAGGCTACTAAGGTAGTCCGTGGTACCCTGTCATTGGATAATAAGATCATGTGAGCTTCTATTATAACATTCTTGTTAAAGGTATATCACACATCAGATTACCACATCCCTCCCCCTTTATTCAGAAATACATTTTACAGTTACAATTACAATTTTTCTCAAAATTTCAAATTATTTACACAGATAAGTAATTTATAAGTTGTCTTTCTGGGGGTTTCCTTATGCGTGTAGAAAATCTCAGCTCTACAGCTTCAGATGTTTTGTCAGGAACCTGCTTTTCTGGTGTTATTAGAACACCAGGTTCTTCGGTGGGCATCTGTAAATCTGTTTCCTCAACTCTTTCAGCTACTGCTGATCCTTCAAACACATCTGTACTCAGTTGAGTTATTTCAATAGGGGATGTTGGTGTAGTCGTGAACACTGGAAGAATAATTTCCTGATACTTTGTTTTTCTCCTCTTTCATATGATCTATATGTCTCCATATGACTTTGTCTTCTAATTTCACGTGGTAAGAAAGAGTCCAGTGACTGCACTTATTTCATCTGAAACTTACTTAGGTCCTTCACCAAACTTTTTCACATATACCGTCTCTCCGACAGTAAACTTTCTGTCATGACTATGCCAATCATGTACCATTTTCTGACTTCGCTGACTCCTTTCCACTTCCCCACCCCCATCCCCCACTAAATTTGGTATTACTAAACTCAATCTCATTCTGAGATGGCGATTCATCAACAGGTGTGACACCTGTTGTCGTGTGATGGGTGGTTCTATAATGAAAAAGAAAACGTGCTAACTTGGTCGCTATGGAGTCTCCAGTTAATTCCTCCCTACCAGTTTTGAATGTTTGAACTGCTTGTTTGGCTAGTCCACTTGTAAAAGGATGGTGTGGTGAAGTTTTTACATGAGTAAGACCATTGAGGCAGATAAACGGTTGAAACTCAGCATTTGTAAATACCGTGCCGTTATCTGATACTTCTGGTAGTCTAATTGATGGCGAAACTTTGACGTAGCTTGTCAATTGTAGCAAAAGATGTTGGTGACTTTATCACATATATGTCCATCCATTTTGAGTGAGCATCAACAATAAAGAGAAACATTTGTTCCCATAAAAGGTCCCACATAGTCAATATGCAATCGCACCGATGGCCTTCCTGGCTACTCCCAAGGGTGAAACGGAACTGTTGGAGGTAACTTTTGCACTTGCTGACACTGTGTACAACTTTTCCTTAAGCTTTTTCTCCACCCATTCCAGGCTACCATAGATATGCTATGGTCTTCATTCAGGAAATACCCGGATGTGCACAATGTAATTTAGTTAACAAAGGTTTTTGTCCCTTTGGAGGAACAATCACTCTAGCCCCCCACAATAAGATACCAACCTGGCTGGTTATCTCATATCTTCTGTGAAAATACGGTTTCATTTTATCAGATTCCTGTTCTTGTGACCAACCATGAAGAACTTGTTCTTGTACTTTGGATAAGACTGGGTCTCAACTTCTTTAATCTCTGATCTGTCTAACACATACCGGTGATGCATCTAAGAAGTTCAATAATAAAACAAGTTCTTGAGGAACTGGAACATCCTCATCGTTTTCTTTCAAAGGTAAACTACTAAGTGCATCAGAGTTTACAATTTGATTTCCAGGCCTGTGGCGCCAGAATCAATGCCCATCTTTGTATTCTTGCTGAAGCTATGGGTAATATAACCTTGTCCTTGCTGAACAATCCTAGCAAAGGCTTGTGGTCTGAAACGACTGTGTACATACTGGTGAAATTTCTTGACACCGAAGATAATTGATAAGCCTTGTTTTTCTATCTTTGAGTATCCCTTTGCCGCTGTGTTCAGCATTCTTGATACATATCCAATAGGCCGTTCCAAGTTATTGTCCATTCGATGGGAGAGCACTGCTCCCACTCCATAAGGAGATGTGTTACATGTCAGAACTAACTCTTTTCTTAGGTCAAAATTTACTAATAGGGTGGATGAATGCAACAGCTGTTTCACTTTTGTGAAAGTTTCTTTCTGTGGTGTTTGCCAAGACCAGCATTGGTTTTTCTTGAGTATGTAATAGCAGGGTGGCAATTCTGTCAACAAATTAGGCAAAAAGCATGTATAGTAATTGATCATCCTCAAGAATGATTTTAGCTTAGGGGTGTTCCTTGGTGCTGGTGCCTCTCTAATGACTCTCACTTTTTCTTTACCTGGGTGGAGACCCTGTGCATCTACCCTGTGACCTAAATAGATTAAGCCTTTCACTTGGAATGTGCACTTTTCTTTTTGTAAATGCACTCCCACCAATAAAAAAATGCTTCAAAACTTCTTCCAAGTTTGCCAAATGCTGCTTTTCAGTGAGATCTGTCACTGGAACATCATCTAAATAAAGTACATGAGGCAATCCATGCAGTAAATTTTTGATTGTCTTCTGGAATATGGAGCATGCAGAGGATACATCAAAAGGCAAATGGGTATCTTGGTACAACCCTTTGTGTGTATTTATTGTGACAAACTTCTGGGAGGCCTTCTCTAACTCTAATTGTTGATAAGCATGACTCATATCAAGCTTCGTGTAGGCAGTTCTACCGGCACACAAATCTTCAGTTTTTGATATATGTCCAACATAGCCACTTTATTGACAATCAATTTGTAGTCTCCACAAATTTGAACACTTTGGTCAGGCTTAAGTACGGGGAACGTTGGTGCCGCCCATTCTGAGACCTGCACAGGTTGTATCACTCCCAGTTTCTCTAATCTATCCAATTCAGCATCTACCTTTTCCCACATTGCCTTCATAAGTTGGGGGGTAGAGTCTGGATTAACATGAATTTTTGCTTGTAGCCCCTGAGTCTTCCTGAGTTCATCTTGGAAAACTGAGGTATATTATTGTAGTAGCTCAGGTAATCCAGTGGCTCTCAGCTGGAAGATCTCAGCCCAATTCAATTTAATTTCTTTCAACCAGTTTCATCAAGGGGACTTGGCCCCTCACCTGCTGCCCACCACTGATTGACGACTGTACTGTACAATAACCCTGCTTATGCCTTTGATTTTGATGTCTTCTCCCATGTAAGTTTTCAATTTAGCATCTGTTTCTTCCCAATTTAATTTACATTCCCCATGAGACAGGTATTTAAAAATATGTTCACCTATCACTGTAGTGGACACTCCTCTGTCCACCTCCATTCTGATCGGTCAATCATTCACCCTCACTGTTACATGGATTGGTTTGGTTCTTCCTACCTTTAAATTATACAACGAATAAATATCTGAATCTGTTACTTCAGCCTCTTCCATGTTGTGAATCTCACGGGGCTTATTCTTTTGAATGAAAGTCTGCCTGATTCTGTACTTGCAATGTCTCATGATGTGTCCGTTTCGATGAGAGTTAAAACATTAGTTTTTTTAAAACTTCGATTCATTACAAGGTTGTCTGCTTTCAGCTCTGTAACCATTATTTCATGTTATCATTACAAAGTAATTTATTTTTATTTTTCTGCAAGCTGGGCCTACTCCCCGCTTCCCATCAGAGTTGTACATTTTCACATCGTTTTTGGCTGGAGCTCCCCGCCCAACGTGGAAGATGGCACCATTTTGTGCACCCTGTATGGCTTTCATGTCCTTCACTGCATGGCCAATGCTATTTCCTGCACCTTCTGAAAATCCAAATTTGTTTCAGACAGTAATCGCTCCTGAATTGAATCTTCATTAATACTGCACACCTAATAACCTCTAAGCATTTCATTTATAGATGCACCAAACCCTCAATGTTCTGTTAACTGGTTAAGACTTGCCACATAACAAGCAACTGTCTCCCCTAAGATTCTATTTCTTGAGCTAAATTTGAACCGTTGCATCGTCACCGAGGGCTTGGGCTGGTTATGGTTCTTCAGAAGGTTCACTAAATCATAACTTTTCAAATCCAGGGCACTGGGTGCCATTAAACTTCAAATCAATCCATAAGTCTTACTCCCACATGTGAATAAGAGGATCACTCGCCTCTTCTCCTGACCCACAATGTCATTAACTTGGAAGAAGAACGCGAGGCATTCAACATAATGAGACCAATCATCCACCATTGGGTCGAAAGGATCAACTCTTCCAAACTGCAGCATGCTTCAAGGGGGCTGCTTCGACAAATAGGACCGAAAGTCTACATACAATTACCGTGGGAGATTCGGCCCAATTTTGGTTCACTTCATTCTCTTACTCGCTTTTCTTTTCTTTTCATCTTTCCTTGCTTTTTCTTGTTTCTTTTCGCCTTGCGCCAGTTTGTTGGATCCTGAGTCACTAGTTTAGTTGGACTAATGGATCTGGATTGCACGCTTGCTTCGGGATGACCAAGTTGGTCCGTAGACATAGCAGATCAGTAGACGGTTCTTGTGTAGAATGCATTCTAGTAATTTACAGAGGAATTCAGCAGCTATACTTGTGTTCTTACAACTAAAACCCTGTTTCTACATTACAGCCTCTTACTCTAGACTACTAACTACTGACCACTGATTACAGACTACTAAGAGAGCCCTGGCTACTTTATCATTGAATAATAAGATCATGTACCTTCTATTACAACATTCTTCTTAAGGGTACATTACACATCAGATTACCACAGGGCGGTTATTGGCTGGGTTGGATTTATCCTGCTTTTTGTGTACAGAATGTACCTGGGCAATTTTCCACACAGCCGGGTAGATGCCAGTGTTGTAGCTGTACTAAAACTGTAGCTGGATAGGGGCAAGGCAAGTTCTGGAGCATAAGTCTTCAGTACTATTGCCAGAACATTGTCTGGACCCATAGCCTTTGCAGTTTCCAGTACCTTCAGCCATTTCTTGATATCACGTAAAGTGAATTGAATTGGCTGAATTTAATGCCTGAGCTGCTATTCAAATTCACCTCTGTTTCCCTGTTCAGTTTCCTGAACCCTGTGAAACCCTATGCTGTTCAAGAAAAATCTGGAGCCAAGTTAAAAACAATTTAAAAATACCTCACTAATGTCTCCAAAGGACATTAATTGTGCCAGAAATACTTTCCACCATCCAATTAGGAAATCCCTGGCTTTGGCAATTGGATTTCTTGCTGACATCCTAATGTTGACATCTAAGTCCAGAAGTGAATCTGGGTTGTGCTACCACTCAAACAACAAATTCAAAACTTTTTACCCTCACTCACCATTTCTTTCTCATCTGTTCTTGGCGGTTAAAATCCATCTACAGTCTCATCGAGTCTATAGCAGTGTTTTTCTCCACATTACCCATCAACCTAATCCTATTGTTCCACTCCCTTCCCATACTCTTTTATTTTGACTTTTTACAAATAACTACATACTTCTCTTTTAAAATAATTCATAATTTATCAACACAAAAACAAAAAATGCTGGAAAACCTCAGGTCTGACAGCATCTGTGGAGAGAAAGACAGAGTTAACGTTTTGAGTCCAAATGACTCTTCTTCGCTGCCTTTTGCCTTTATATAATTTATCAACTCTGTTTGAATAACAACTTTTGACAGAGAACAATTAACACAGATCATCATCAAAATGTCTAGAAATGTGAGTTGGTCAGCTGGAAATTGGAGTTTGTTCAATACACCTGAATAAATGAATCATTAAGTTATTTTGTGCCACGACACAAGAAAGATAGTACCCTGGACTGGCATGATATGCTTGTAATCCAGAGAGTAGGAAATTAAGCTGACAGCAGATGGTAAGACCCACAAAATCTGGGTGAATTCTTCACATTGACTATTCTTTATGTTTGGTGTACAATAGAAATTTGTGCATCAACAGTTTAATGTCATGGTAAATGTGATGCAAAACTTTCAATTCTTTACTAAAACATTCTTTTTCTAGTCAAATGGAAGTAATTAAATGGAAACTGTTATCAAGGTGAAGGTTAATTTTGGTTTTAAAAGTAAATTAGTATAATAACAGTTCTTATGAGAGGTCATAGACCTGAAATTATGTTTTTCTCTCCACGGATGCTGCCAGACCTGCTGAGCGTTTCCAGCATTTTCTGTTTTTATGTTAGTCTACCATCTTGTTTACCACTAAATAGTTAGTTACTTTGGCAGTAAGTTACCATGTAGGTAAGTACTTATAAATCAATGATGATAGACATCTTGCATTTACACATTTTAACTGATTTATTTTAGGAAAAACTGCTTTCCAAGTGATAGCAGTGAGATCCACCTTTGGCTAAACCATGTTTGAGTTTTAGAGTGCACTGCCTGTTAAAGGGGGCTGTAGAATTAATTATCAAATGTAGCATAAAAAAGAAAGTCGCTATGGGTTGGATTTTCAACATCAAGGCAGGTAGTGAGAGTTTGGAAATTTCCCAGCTAGGCATACCTGCTTTGGGAGAAAGTGCCTACAAGGACTGGATTTTCATTCTGGTGGGGCAACAGATAACTGGAGTTCTGCACGCCGCCCTTGGAAAGAGTTTGGAGGCATCCACAGGAGCTGCCGGATGCTGAGCCGGCTAAATGGCCTGCCTTTGTCCTCTGAGACTTTGCCTAGTTACAATAAAATAGAAAAAACAGTTCTCTAGCCCTCACTACCATCCCCACAAACTCCCCATGTCCCATCCATGCCAAACCAGCCAAGAATGCATATTGAGGTTTGGTTGAGACCGCAGACATCCGTTACTCTGTTGAAACAGCTGTATCACAGGGAAAGCATTATTTGATTGACAGCACTTTCTCTCTGTTCTATTGTGTCAGTTGCACAATGTTTCTTTACCAATGTAGAGGTTTCAAGTGCTTTCAGTTTCTGCTGCTCATACTTTAAAGATCAGGATGATTGATGCCTTATAAGGCAATAGTAAAGGCATTTTTATGAATGAAAGCCTTTTTAAAAGCTTTTTCACACATGCTATTGTTAACATAGGGTTCAGTGATTCTGTATAGAGTGCATACTAGGTAAATGGGCATGGATGTGCCATAGGTTGGCATGGGGAATATAATGAGCCATGGGGGGATTGGGTGGAGGGGCATAGGTTAGCTTAGAGGGTATGATGGACCATGTGGATTGGGTGGGGGCATAGGTTGGGAAGGGGGCATGGGTGAGATCTTTTGAACTTTCAAAAGGTTCTCTCATCCAGACTATGGTTCATGACAGCTCTAAAGGACCGTGAACTATGAGTCTTTGAAAGGCTGGACTGACTCCATGAAAGTTGCAGAGAACTAGGAGATGCCTGTTTCCACAATGGAGCCGGCCAGGTTGGGAGTGCAGGGTGTGAGCTTGCGACCTGCAGCAGCCCAGGCCCTCATCCCACGCAGGCAAAAACTGGCGGTAGGAATCACGGAATCAGGTCCCAGCTGCCATTTTTAAAGGTCCATGGAGTCGGGGAGACTCTGCAAAATTCTAGCCCTATGTCTATATGTCCCTGCTTTCCCTCGCTTACTTAATTTGGACTTGTGTACAGTTTTTTTCTTGACTTACCATGGTTGGTGCTCAGTTGCTGATAGTGGAAAGCTAAAACTGGGATAATTTTTTCAAGTCACTGCATAAGTAATCTGCTTAGCTGCATTCATGTAAAGTGTTTCCATACACATAATGGTTAACTATTTTGTTATGGACCAGCCTCAGTTTGTTGGGGTCAAAAACTAAGCAGATTGATTATTTGCAGGAAGGTACATTCTTATGCCTATCTTCTGGATTTCACAACCGCCTTTAGAATAAACAAGATAACTGAATCCGACGGTCCATGTTGACTATTATGCTGCCGTGAAATGTTAAACCAACAAATTCAACCAGTCAAGAATTATAGTGAAAGATGTAAAGTCAATTAGTCATTCTGCACTTTTGTTCGATTTATCTCTGGGAGGGGTTTGAGCAATTCCTTTCACAGGAATTTAGATGGGTTAATTAGAATTCCTGTTCCTACAGTCTGTCCATGATCTTGTAAGTGAGTAGCTAGTTTGATGAAATGGTTGTTTCTCATTATGAGGCTTAGAGATTGTTTTTCATAATGTTGTAGCCATGTGCCCTATAATCTAAATTAACATGTAGATGATAAGTGCTTATTGACCAGTGATGGTAGACATCATGCATTTAGACATATTCTTTTAACTGATTTTATATGAAGAAAATATTTTGAAAATGATAATCAGAGGTGGACCTTACTGCTAAACCATGCTGTGAGTTTGGGAGCGTGATGCCTTTTAAATGGTTATTTCATTTTAATAAATTGCTGGTACTGTACTTTCAGCATACAACACGAGACACAAGGGGGAAAAACATGTGTCAAAGCAGTAGAATGTCTGCCACCAGCACGCTTACTGGGTATGAAGGATCAATAACTGCACTTCTGAAAAATTAGAGAAACAAGAGATAGAGGTAGAATAGCTCCATTCCAAATGCAGCTTTAGAATTACTTCTCAGGAGATGTTATGAGAAAGAGATCTTTTGTAATGGAGGACATACCATTCCTTGGAGTCAATGAGATGACATAGGCAGTTGGTATTGTTTCACCTGTGGTTCAAATCTGCAAGCTGATAAGGAAGCAGTTTGCTGGACTAACAAGGTTAAGAAGGTAAATTAGTTCACATTTTGCACAATTTAACAATTTTGTCTTACAATGCATTTTAATAGCATTTCACTGGAAGCATGGTACGGCTCCACAGAGGGGAGAATGCATGGTTTTCTGGCAACTGTTCATTAACTTTACAAATCCAGTAGGGAAATAAGGAGAAATTTCTTCACTCTGAAAGTGGTTAGGATGTGGAAACATGACGACAGGAAACGGCTGGCAGAAATAGCTTAAGATGTTACCGAAAGGAAACTAGATGAGTACAAGAGAGCAAAGGGAGTGGCTGAAAGGATATGCTTTTTTGTATTCTTCCATGGAATGTGAGTGGCGCTGGAAAATCCAGCATTTGTTGTCTATCCCTAATTGGCCTTGAGAAGACTGCTGTTTTCTTGAACCACTGCAATCCATGTGGTGCAGATACATCAACAGTGCGGTTAGGGAGGGAGTTCCATGATTTTGACCCAGTGACAGTCAAGGAATGGTGCTATAGTTCCAAGTCAGGATGGTGAGTGACTTGGAGGGAAATTTGGAACTAGTGGCGTTCCCATGTGTCTGGTGGCCTTGTCCATCCAGGTGGTAGAGGTTGCAGGTTTGGAAGGTGATATCAAAGGAGCCTTAGTGAGTTGCTGCAGTTCATCTTGTAGTTGTTACATACTATTGCCAGTGCGTGTCAGTGGTGGAGGGATGGAATGTTTAAGGATGGGATGCCAATAAATCAGGCTGCTTTGTGTTGAATGGTGTGAGCTTCCTGAGTGTTGTTGGAGCTGCAGTTATCCAGGCAAGTGGAGAGTATTCCATCACACTCCTGATTTGTGCTTTGTGAATAGTGGACAGGCTTTGGGTGTTATTTGTATAAGTTAATGGTAAGAATAAACAGGTTGAGGGCTTTCATTATTTGAGCACATATAAAGAGACATTCATTGACATTGAGTAGGGTTAGGAGCTATACACTTGCTATGTTTCACTTTGTGAATAAATTTAAAGTAAAGATTGACTTCTGGTCTTCTCCTTCACCAACTGTTTAACATGGTAACAGAGAATTGATGCCTAAAGGTGAAGGTTGAAAACATATGTTAAAACAAATTAAGACATAAAATTACAATCTGAGTAAATTTTGTGAAGAATGACTGAAAGCAAGAGAAAATTGCCAGGGTATGATTGCCCACCAATGTTCTCAGAGTCTGAACCTTATGATCAGTGAAAGAATTAATGGATATGGATTACATCCCTACTAAAGAGGAAACAAGTTATGGCCTTGGCATTGTTGCTTCTTCAAAAAAAGTAAAATCAGAAGCAAAATATTTTGAGAGCTGGATGCCCATCAGTTGAATACTGAGGAATCTTGGCTTTTCTAATAGGTTCCAATGTAGAATTTACCAGGAAGATGACCTATTGAATGCCTATGAGGCATGTTCAAACTTTGATACATTTCGAAAGGTAATTCCATTAAGGAATATATCATGGACTTTAACAAATTGTATAAAAAAATTACTGAAATACAATTTGGAGATTCTTTCTTCAGTGCTTGCGTTTAAATTGCTGTATTGTGCTAATTTTCCGAGGCCTCCTTGATGTCACGCTCAGTCAAATGTTGCTTTGATGTGAAGGGCAGTCATTCTCGCCTCACTTCTTGAGTTCAACCTTATTGTCCATGCTTTGGACTAAGGCTGTAATGAGGTCTGGGGCCCAGTAGCCCTGGTGGAATGCAAACTCAGGATCAATTAGCAGGTTATTGATGAGAGGCTAAGATAAAGTAGATGAAATGGGAGGAGACTCATGTGGAATATAAACACCAGCACAATTATTTGGGCCAAGTGATGTCTTCTCTTTTTCTGCCATTTCTCTATGTGAAAACACATAGTCAAGGTACCAAACTTTGTTGCCATCATGATTGCTTACCCTGTGGCCTATAAAATGTGGCAAGCAACTGACACCAAGCAAGGTGTCCATACCGGATACTTTCTATTTATTTGTTCATGGGATGTTGGCATCTCTGGCTAGGCCAGCATTTATTGCCCATCCCTAATTCCCTTTCAGAATGTGGTGGCGAGCTGCCTTCTTGAACTACTGCAGTCCCTGTGGTGTTGGTATACCCACAGTGCTGTTGGAAGGGAATAAACTCAAACAAGTTAAAACAATATGATTGGTTCAGCTTCAATTTTTCATTCAGAGTTTTTGACTTCATGTTTGTTGTTCTTTTGCTACTTGCTGATCAAATTCTACTTGTATGTTACCTTCATGTTTAATGTAATATCTTTCTGTTGAATGAACATGAAATTTTAACCAATTTGTTGAATGTGTGCCTCAAAATTTGTATTTGGAAAAATGTGATAGAGAAAATGCCTGTAACTGCAGCTTTTTGCATTTAGCTAAAATTAAAGTTCATGGGATAGATTTAATGTGTTTTAGGTAGAAGAGGGAACTACTACTAATTGTTTTGTTTTACAAAAGATAGTACTGTCCATGTTGCTGACATGTGCCAGTACTCGCACTGAATGATTTATCATTGTATTACAACCATTGGTAAGTTTATCAAATGGCAGTTAATTATTAGAAAATATTATGACTGGAATAATACTATAATTCAGTGAAAAGCTGAAAGTCTGCCAAAAGCTGCTTTAAAATGCAGCGTTGTCTCAAAATTATTTGCAAAGGAGACAAAACTTACTGAGGATTCTAAACAAAAATTTAGATACTTTCTGCTTGCAGCACAGAGCTTTTCAGTAAATACAAAGGTCCAGAGTGTAAAATGAGGGTTATGTACAAGGTGGCAGAGAAAATCAGAAATCGTGAGAAAAAAAGAAAAATCAGAAAATCTTGCATTTTTATAATGCTTTTCATAACCACCGGATGTCTCAAAGCACTTTACTGTCAATTGAGCACTTTTACTGGTGTAATGTAGGAAATGTAACAACCAATTTGTGCACAGAAAACCCCCAAGAACAACATTGTGATAATGACCAGATATTCTATTTATGTGATGTTGATAGGGATAAATATTGGCCAAGATACAAGGGATAACTCTCCTGCTGTTCTTCAAAATAATGCCATGGGATCTTTGACATCCATCTGAGTGGGCAGATGGAGCCTCAGTTTAACATCTCACCCAAAAGACAGCACCTCTGACAGTGCAGAACTCCCTCAGTACTGCACCGGAGTGTTAACCTAGATTTTTGTGCTGAAGCCCTGGAGTGGGACTTCAACACAGAACCTTTTGATTCAGGGGTAAGTGCTAACAACTAAGTCATGGCTCAGGGCTAAATTCAATAGCACCTGAAATGAGGCACAGGGATTGTGGGGTGCCCATTGCTTCTGATGCAGACAACTTCATTGAGTGATTGCAAGGCTCAGCGAAGGTCCAAAAACTGAGAAGCTATCACCAGTTAAAGCTAGCCTGCATGATTTAAAGCCAGTCTGCACTTTTTAAATGGGAGGCACATTGTGGATAGAGTTGGTGCTGGAAGCCATTGTGGAACTCATTCTGATGTGGAAAAAATAATAGCACGACATGGGAGAGAGAGGGCTCCAAGATTTTCTGTGCTGCACAGGAGACCTTGGTCGAGGAGATGCCCTCCCTACAGGGGACCAGAAGGCCCTCCAGACAAACTCTCAGAAGGCAGTGAGACCAGACAGTTGTGGCAGTCAATGCCAATGATCAAGCCCTGAGAATCTGGATGCATTGCCTCAAAGAGTTCAATGATCTCATACGAGTAGTCAAGGTCAGTGAGCACATATTCCACCAACTGCACCACTAGCCACACATACTGCTCAATGTACCAGAGCACACATTTCATTCACTAACAATCTCTATAATCAGGACATAGCTAATGTTCATAGGTTCACTTCACCCTCACTCACTTAGCCCTTCTGCTAGCCTCATACACATATCTCACAGCTTGCACATACTGCCAGATATTCACCCACGACAGTGACATCCCCCAGTCAGATTGCACCACATTCAATGATGCACTTCCCCCTCTCTCTTGCACGACAAGATGGTGTACAACCAGAGCCAGCAAGTGCTAACCAGTGGGGGCCAGACACCTGGCACTACTGCATGTCCTTACCTCCTTGGAGGAGATAATGTCTGCTACAATTGGAGCAGCTGTTGCTTGAGACAGGGGCTGGTGGTAGGGCTGAAATCATAAAAGGTGACAATATCCTCATACCTGAACCTCACTTTTACATCCCACTTATTCCACAATTTCTCCAAATTTAGAAGCTGTGGGCTCCTCTTACCTTCCCTCAATTCCCTCACCAGAACCCTATCCTTGTGCCTTCCTCCTTTCTCAAGAACTGCAACCTGGCCAGGCAGCAGTGGAAAAGCAACAGGGTGAAGAGCAGGAAGACAATCTCATACTAACAACACCCAGCTTAGATAATGACACCCAATGTAATACAGAAATACGCTGATGGACATTCACAATGAAATGCTTGGTGCATTGGTAGGCTGCCAGAAAGCTTGCTCTCACTGTCAAGGAACGATGGAGAACTCCAGAACCAAATTGGTACAGGACTTTGCACAGAACTTGTAGCCTATTCTTTCCAGCAAGTGGCAGCCAATATTGTGATATACCTTTAAGGGGTGTATCCAAAACTGCTATGCATCACTACACAAGATTTGATGTGTATGTACTCATGTAATCATTGGGCAGATGATAGGAGCAGATGTGTTAATTAGCCTCTCAGATATTGTTGTACAGAGTTTCATCTCTTCAAGAGAAAGAACCTACTTAATTAAGTACCAATCCTCTCTGTATGGGGTGTGTGTGTGTGTGTGTGTGTGTTTATGTTAGGTAGAAAACGCAACAGCCAAATCCTTGAGAACACTTGCAGACCCAACAATGATGCAGCCTCTGATAGCTGATGTCTCAGCTTCCATTGCAACTAAAGCAGAAGCCACCCACCAGTTTAATGCTGAAGTCATGCAATCCCAGCTTGCTGCCAAGCAGACTCAGGTTGCTGCTGTCAGGGTGCCAATATCATTGCTTGAAGGGGCTTACAGGCTCTTGCAGTTCAGCAATCTATCATCCAACAGAATACTAGGATTGCTTAGGTGGCTCACTGTCAGAATGGCAGTGATTCCATGGAGCACGAATGTGTTGTCCATCTTTCAGGAAGACTCCATTCATCCTCCAACCACCCCAATTCTGCAGTGCCGTTGTCTGTCCACCAGCCATCCCAGGCTATGCTGCCCATATTGAATTGGTGCAGTCTATAGCTGGGCTTTCCGGGGTCAGAACTGCTCAAGGGTACCCTGAAAGATCAACTGTCTCCCCCACAGAAAATCAGCAGCTACGCCACAGCCACTGGGGTGGCATTGCATAAGAGCACTGGTAACAGCAACAGCACATGGAAGACTGGCTCAAAGGGTGTCTGGTTGACTTTTGTTTGGAAAATTAAATGTTTCTTTGGTAGGGTTAGTTTGGAATGTTGTTTTATTGTGACTTTTATATTAACCTTATGGCCAAGAGGACTGTACTGTCAGAGGAAAGGTAAGGCATAGGACTGTTGTTGAACTGGGGAACTTGGGTTTTATTCACTTGAACCCACAGTTGCTTGAGTCGATAATGGTCAGCCCAGCTGGAAAGAGGTTCTGTTAGTTACCTCCTCTCTTCCTCCTCAGCTGCTTCATGTGTACCTGTTGGTAAGAGCTGTGTCCTCATCTCATGATAGCAAGATTAATAGATCATAATGAATCATGATGAACACTGGCGAGTAGTGCAGGGCTCCTCCAGAGGAGTCCAGGTAACAGAAGCATTGCTTAAACACCCCAAAGTTCTGCTTAGTGACATTGTGTGACAGCACGGGTCCGGTTATATGCGCACGTTGCACATGTGCCAGAGTTGCACACCACAGTCATGAGGCAGGTTAACAGCAACTAGCCCTGGTCTTTCAGCAGTCACTCTCTGGTTTGATGTGGTGGTACAGCTGACTAATGCAGGATAAAGGCATTGTGATGGCTGCCAGGGTCCTGGCATTCACAGGAATAAAAACACATCAACTGCACATTCAAGGAGTGGAACCCATTGCATTTGAGGTACATCTCAGCATTTCAGTCCGGTATTCACAAAGCCACCTGTGTGCAGTTAATGGCACCCTTTGCCATGGGGAAGCCTCCTAACCTGCCTAAGCTACATAATCCCTCCATCTGTTTCTTTTTTTATTCGTTCATGGGATGTAGATGTGGCTGGCTAGGCCAGCATTTACTCACCATCCCTAATTGCCCTTAAGAAGATGTTGGTGAGCTGCCTTCTTGAACCACCAAGTCAGGATGGTGTGTGGCTTGAAGGGGAACTTCTAGGTGGTGGTGTTCCCATGTGCCTGCTGCCCATGTCCTTCTAGGTGGTAGTGGTTGTGGGTTTGGAAGGAGCCTTGGAGAGTTCCTGCAGTGCATCTTGTAGATGGCACACACCACTGCCACTGTGCATTGGTGGTGGAGGGACTGAATGTTGGCAGATGGGGTACCAATCAAGTGGGCTACTTTGTCCTGGATGGTGACAAGCTTCTTGAGTGTTGTTGGAGTCGCAGTCATCCAGGCAAGTGGAGGGTATTCCATCACACTCCTGTTTTGTGCCTTATAGATGGTGGACAGCTTTTGGGAGTCAGGAGTTGAGTTACTCGGCGCAAGATTCCTAGCCTCTGACCCATTCTTGTAGCCACAGTATTTATAAGGTTAGTCCAGTTCAATTTCTGGTCAATGGTATTGCCCAGGATATTGATAGTGGGGATTCAGTGATGATAATGCCAATGAATGTCAAGGGATGATGGGTAGATTCTCTCTTGTTGGAGATGGTCATTGCCTGGCACTTGTGTTGTTCAAATGTTACTTGCCAGTTGTCAGCCCAAACCTGGATATTGTCCAGGTCTTGCTGCATTTGGACATGAACTGCTTCAGTATCTGAGGAGTCACAAGTGGTGCTAAACATTGTACGATCATCAGTGAACATCCCCACTTCTGACCTTCTGATCTCCTCTGGCATACTGAGCAGAAATCACCATCCTTGTACAGCAGGGGCTGGCTATCTGGGAGAAGATAGAGATACTTGCTCCAGCCTGGAAGGATGCAGACTAGGAGAACTGCATGACCATAGTTACCTACACAGCCACTGGCAGCACAACCCTCACCCTGCTCTGCAGGTTGGAGATCTGCCTGCAGAGGTTGCAGATTTCAGAGAATACATCCTTTATAAAATAGAGAAGTTGTACACATGGTGGAGCTAACAGTGTGGGCAATATCGAGAAAGGTTGTGGATGCCTTTTCGCAACAGAATGGCACCCATAGCATTGAAAATGCTAGAGTTTCTTGGCATTTTGGCTAAGATCAACTGTAGTATCAAGAGTATCTCTGTTTGATCAGAGATGCATATCTTGATCTTTACTGAGTGGATCTCAATGCTGGCTTCGACCTAACAACGTTTAAGCTTTGTTATGATTGGTACACCTTTTTGCTGGCCCAGTCCTAACACTAAAAATACTGCAGGCTCAATTTTTCCAATATAGCTGGTACCAACACCCGAGCTCCAAGCCAGGGACTGTGTAACACTGTCAGAGTGACAGTGAAAATCTTGGAAGAAGGCATGCCAATGGACCATACCCTCTCCATTAAGGAGATATTGTTACACTGCTGCGGGTTTCAAGTGGACATCTTCTGCTTTCAGGATTAACCCAGCAGTGGGTATTTCATGGATCCAGGATGCCTGAAATTTCTGCGGGCATTTAAACAGAAAGTGAACCCAGCACGCTGTCGCACAAGCAGGAAAGCCAACAGACAAAAAACTGCAAAAAGAGTAAGGGCTGCAACCTGTGTGATGAGGCCAGCCACCTCAACAAGGCCTGCCCAAAAATCCTTCTCAGTTATGCACAGATAGCAAGGATCAAGATAGTGCATGAGGAAGGAAAAGGAAATGTGAAGGCAGTAAAGGAGACCAACAACCCATCCACCACCAAGACCACCAGTTAGTGTTTAAACATGCTCCTAGGACAAGGTTTAGTTTGCTTAAGCCTGACATCAACAGCAGAGTAAAAGAAAAGCAAGACAAACTTAAGATGATCCATGATACACCAGACATGAAACTAAGGCGCCATTTTCTGGTCCCACCCGCTGCAGTACTGGAAATTCCCCCTTAAGTTAACGGACCTTTGGTTGGTCCGTCAAATTTTCTATCCCACCCGCCTGCAATGATTTCTGCCATGGGCTGGACCAGAAAACCTAAGTCTAAGAGTTCAGTGCTGGTCAGAAGGTCACGGTGGAAAACCATGAGGTGATAAGCAGAAGTGTGTGATTGGAGTTGTTGTAAAGAGACTGGGTGCATTCGCATATCTAGTGAAGATCAGAGGGAGATTCCATCAGTGTCATGTAGATTATGTGCTTAAAAGTGGAAATCTGAGAAAGGGAGAGCATGATAAACCTCTCATCATCCAAATTCCTCTTCCACCCCAACAGGAAAGTAAAAAAGCAAGTGAAAGTCACAAAGAAACTGAAAGTTTGCCAGTATCACAGAATCCACTCATAGAACAAAGTGAGCCAGGGTCTTTAATTAAGACAAATCAATCAATGTCACAGTCCCAACTATTAAGTGAAGTTGGTAGTAAAAGACAAAATTCAGTTTGACATACAGTCAGAGCTGTTGAGAGCAGAGTCAACTAATGGAAATGGAAGGAGATACCCAGACAGAAAGAGAAAGAAGCCAGATAGGTTCATTGAAAATATGTAGGAAGGAAGAAGGAAAAATTGCTATTTTCATTATTCCTTACCAAATGATGACATTTTTGTTAAACGCATATTGGTGTTAAGGAAAAACATTATTTTACATGTAAATTACTGTGGTAATTTTGGTTTCATATACATACCATTTACAGTAAAAACAAGTATGCAATCCAACTTGTTAAATTGCGGGTAGTGTTGATATTAAGAAGCACCTTCCAAACTCAGCCACTACCATCTAGAAGGACAAGGGCAGCGGACACATGGGAATACTACCACCTGGAAGTTCCCCTCTAAGCCGCTCCCCATCCTGACTTGGAAATATATGGCATTTCCTTCACTGTCTTGGGTCAAAATCCTGGAACTCCCTTCCTAACAGCACTGTGGGTGTACCAACACCACAGGGACTGCAGCGGTTCAAGAAGACAGCTCACCCACCACCTTCTCAAGGCCTAGCTAGCAATGCCCACATCCCGTAAATGAATAAAAACAATTGTGTTCTGGGAAATTATGTACGTGTACCATTTTACATTTTAATGTATAAGTTGCTTTTATTAAGTGGGTGGGGGGAACGTACTATTGTTGCATTGCCTTCTCTGCTCCCCTCTCTGTTGGGGAAGTGTAAACAAAATTATGCAATAATAGCTGCCTGCAGTTGAGCATGTCTTGCTCAATGAAATACAAAACATAATCGCCTTGCTGTTCTTGCAGAAGTGCAGACTCCCACACCTCAGCACACCAACAGGAATGGTTGCAATGGCAGCCCCCTGGACCATCAATCTGGTCAGGAGGTAATAATTGCTATTCCTTCAGCCTGGGTATTCTGTTATAGGAAAGCAACTTCATCTTTATCAAAGAGTTGGAGGACGATTATCCCATTGTAGCAAATGTAATGTACAAAAATGATCTGCTCTGGCTAGTCAAGGTTTATACTATGGCTCTAAAGAGCAAGTGGTTGCCATTTTCCAGCTGCTCTCTCTGCTGCTGGTGATGTTCAAGCTAGTTATTCTAGTTGGTGACTTCAAATGTATCATTGATGTGGCTGCAGCAGGGCTGACAGAAAACTAGATGCCACATCCAGACTCCTGATGGAAGCAGTAAAGATGCCAAGCTGCATGACGTCTTCAGCAACCCTGCAGATGGAGCGCCAGGTAGATGCATCTGGTAGAGGCCATATTTGTCCAGCTGTTCCAGGATAGACTTCCTGTTTTTGTCCCAAGTGTACACAATCAGATCCAATGATTCCAAGCCAATATTTTTCTCTGACCATTGCCTCCTACTAGCTGACTGCCACCTACAGTCAGGGGATGCGGAAGCCAGACATGAAACTATTGGCCCCAGAAAGCATCAAGGAATTCAAAAGGGATTGTCGAAACATAAAACCTCTCCTTGAGTCCCCAAAGCACTGGTGGGAAGGGGTGAGGCCAACATCAAGAAGTTCTTCATCCTCAAAGGTATTCAGAAGGTGCGAGAGAGAGAGAGATGGAGGAAATTGTCCTGATTCCAGAGAAGAATGCAGAACTTGCATCTGCTGCAGCCGATACGAGTCCATGTCAGAGAAGATCTCCACGAAGTGAAATGCCAGCAAGCCCCGCTCTTTGCCTTGGAATCCTCCAAGATCATCTTCCAGTCCAGAGTTTGCTCTGTGGAACAAGATATGTACTCCCATTTACTCTTCCAAAATATTTGCAAAGGTGCTCTATGATCAGCAGCCTGAAGGAAGAAGATGGCTTGATAATGTTATTGCAGCCAGACATACTAAGCATCAACAAACACTATTATGCTGTGCTCTATGACTTGAAGCCTACAGGCAGCAGGACCTCACAATCTTTCCTGTTTGCTATCGCATAAGTCGTAGATAACAATAAATGGGAGAACCTGGACAAACGGCTAACTCTGGATGAGTTAGCAAAAGCCATCAGAATCTTTGAGATGAGTTAAATTCCCAGAAACAATAGTTCACAGGCCATCTTATATTCAACTCTGTGGGACTGGATTGGCTGAAACCTGCTGGACATGCATAAGTGAATAATTCTGGCTGGCAGCATGTAAGAATCCATGAGGAAAGACACCACCACCCTTATCTACAAGCAGAAGGGGAAGAGGGAGATCGGAAATTGATGGACCATTTCACTACTTAAAATGGACCAAACAAGTCTGTTTTTGAGTTGGCGATTCACCCTCATCAGACCTGTGCTGTAACCAGCAGGAAGATTTCCAATAGCCACACGCTACTCAAGGATATTATCTTCCACATACAGGACAGGAGGGTGGAGACTTGTCTGAACAGATGGAACTAGGAGAAGTCCGTTGACAGAATATCTCATGTGAATTACATTTTCTCCAAAATGAGATTTGGGGAAGGAATCCATGATTGGATCCAACTGGTCTATGTCACATCAGCAGTTCAATTTCAATAAATGGGGAGGAATCAGAAAGCTTTGTGATCAAATTTGGAGTTGTCCTCTCTCCTCTGTCCTACTTATGTGTTGTATTGAACCTCTTTCTGAATCCATCAGGAAGAATGCAGGAATAAAAGAGATAATGATTCTAGATAGCAGAGATAATCAGGTCAAAGCCTCTTATACTTAGATCCACTGTTGTCCATTGACTGATGAGCATCTGCAACTAGCTCAAACTAGCATCAGGAGCAAAAGCAAATCATGACAAGAACAAAGCCGTGTTCTTTGGGAACTGGGCTGACTGATCCTTTGACCCCTTCACCGTAAGGTCAGACCACTTGAAGATGCTGGGAATGTGGTTTGGAAGGACCATGGCATGACAAGGACTGGGAGAGGAGCAAATAGAGTCAAACAGAAACTGGGCATTTGGGAGGAATGCTTGCTTTTTGTTGTGGATAAGAACCTGGTTATCAAATGAGAGGTGTTCTGTGTTGCTGTATATGGTGTAAATCTGGCCCATGGTCATGTGATATGACATGTCACCTCAGTATTCTTCCACTTTATCTGGAGATTATGATGGATTGTGTCTGCAGGGACACAATGAAAAAAATTTCTAGATAAAGGTGGGGGAGAGGGGGTGCACTGGGAATGTACCCAATGTATCCATCATCCTGATGGCCACCATTGTGTGTGGCTGTATTATGCTGCGTCTAGACCCTCAGTAGGCAAGCACCATATGCTGAAGTTCAATCTGCCCCTGTGCTTGTGAAGGATGAGTCAGGCCATATTAATGGGAATTCTCCATTCAGTTGGATCATGCTGTACCAGCTGCCTTTTCTGGAAAAGTTTATGCAGATGAACATCTTTGACCACAAGTTCACCAGGCAGTGGTGCACGTAATACCCTTGAGACCTGTGAGAAAATATAATGGATCCTGTCCGATGGTTCTCTGAACAGACTGTCATTTACCAGAATGCCTCATTGTCAGAACTTTTAAATAAGCTCCAAGACATAGCTTGGAGAGAAGAGTGAGAAGAGCTCTCTCTGTCAGATCCTTCGCACACGCCCAGTCTTAGGGCCACCCCACACACTGCCATTGAGGTGGCTACAATGGGAAAGAGAGCCCGACCTACCTCTTTTTGGAATATGCCTTTACAAAGAATATCTGGAAAGAGATGAGGTGACTTTTGTTGAGGTTCACTCCAAGTAGCTCTGTAATGCATGGCTCTGTGCTCTATGGGCGATTCACAGGGATGCACATCAAGATAAACATCAACTAATGCTGGAGGGCAATCAACTTGGTGAAAGACTCTCATTGGTCTGCATGAATCTTGTTGGTCTTCCAATACCAAGAGCTGTCCATGACTGAGTATTGCAGACTGGCACATTCCAAGGTCTAGGACTACATGCTGAGGGACACACTGAAGCTTGGGGCAGCTGCTGCAAAGGCTCAATAGGAAAAGACCTCAGTCTAGTCCCTGCCACCATAGCACACTGATGGATTGAAACCTGCATAAAACCCCTCGAGGTGTATGCACCAGAGAAAGTATTGCTGAAAAAAAAAAGACATGTCTAAGCTTTTCATCTTGCACTCATCAGGACACTTGCAAGAATACCAATATGAGGGGAAAACAACAATTTATACTGTATGTGAAGAGAGTGCTGATTAGTTGGCAAGTGGCATTGCCATGGAGAATGCACCACTGATGGTGACTGATAGTTAACTGCCAAGTATTGCTTGAAACTTAAATCAAACAGCTTGACCCAGACAGAACATGAATGTACATTAAGGCTGTTTTAGCTAAACAAAATAAATGACGGCCATTCATTGACTCATTCTTCAGGTCAATGTCTTGACCAATCAGGGTAAAGTTGCCTGGTTTAAATATCAAACAATGTTTGGCAGTTAACTGTCTGTCACTTGCCATACGTGTAGTGAGGCACCGCAGAGTGCCAGGTGCTGTATTGAAAGAGATTGAACCACAACACACACTATATTATACCACGTTCAAATTGGTTGGTAATGTACTTTGACAAATTTTATGAATAAAGTGTTCTTTAAATATAAAATACAAGAGCTATGGAGCTGAATTTTGTAGCCTACATTTTGACTGGTGTGAATTCATCTCATAATGGTCAGTACAGTACTTTCTCCAAACTGCCCCAATGTGAACATCACTATCATCAAAAATATATACTCCTCAAGAAACTAAAAAATGTCAACAGTTCATTGTTAAAGTTTTTTTTTGTGCTCGTAATGATGGAGGATATCATTACTGAGCAATGGAAAACTTCCAATTTTGGATGCCTTTACCATCAAACAGTTACAGTAAAGTTAGATATAAAACAAAGTTCTCTATTCTGTTGCAACAGTGTGCCACACTCCCAACCTGGCCTGAACATTTGGCATTGGAACAATGTGATATTTTTATATGTCCCACACAAGCAGCCATGTGGACTCTATAAGTAAGATTATTAATTTAGTGCCAAATTGTGGGCCAGTGCTAATATGAACTGGATTAATCTGAGAATTATCATAATCAATTTTCAGACCAGTCACCTGATGTTTGCATCTGGCTTGCAGCCAGCTGCCTGGAGTAGCTTGGAGTTCAGATTCCTGATGTGCATGGGAGGTTTGATTGAATTTTAATTGGTTGTTTTGACATTACTAGTCTATAAGGCAGGTTTGGTCAGCACCTGGTAGCTGTAGCTGTAGCTGTCCAAGCCAACTGGACTGACTGACAAGCCACACAAGTGGGGAGGAGATAAGCCAAGTTACAGAGCAGCTGCTATATTTCCTGGCTTTGAGCTCCTTTACTATTGGATCTCTCACTGTCAAGTCAGGTGGATCTAACATTTGATAACAACAAAGAAAAAATCTGACAGATGGGCAGGATTTATAAGCTCTTACATATGTTTCATGATGGAAGTAAAGCGAACTTTGGGTGAATTGGAAGGTGACTCAATAAAGAAGCCAATTTAAGAACAGTAGTTTTCACTTGAGGTGAAATAGATAATACTGTTTTGTAGAGTGAATTGGCATTAACATGCAGATAATTGATGCTTGTGACTAATAAGGAAAATGGAATTATAATCATTATTGGACTATTGATGGAGTCAGGTTTCGACTGTGTATGTATACTGTGACACAGTCATGTTCTGCCAATTTTGCAAGATGGTACCCATGTGTAAATTCATTCTCATCTGTATTTTATATGCATTATTAAAATACTAAGTTCATTTGCATTCCATATCAATTTCACCCTTTATAAAGCTCTATGATCACATTTATAATAAAACCTACATGTAAAAAGTGGTGCTGCATATGCATCCTTCTTCCAGTGGCAAAGCTGCAGAACACCAACTGGCAAAGGATATAGTTATGCCATGAAAGTTTATATGGATAGTTTCCATCATAAACTGGATATAAGAATTTATTATAGGAAAAATAAGAAAATGTATGATCCTAAAATGGGAGACTGGATTAGACTGGTGAGCCCTTTGTGCAAATACCCTCAGGGTTCTAAACCCACTTTATCTGAATACCACACTTGTTCTTGACTCAGTGCCTACAATGTCACAGGAACTTGACTCGCATATTTGTATAGATGTGTTATTACCCATCAAATACACTATGTACTTCTATTTATTTTTATATTGATTTTCCTTCATTCTCTTGTTTTTATTATTTCACTTTATGCGTTGGTTGCAATAAAGGCGATGAATGAATGTTACTCATTCTCAGTTCGGACGAACGGCCATCATTCTGAAACGTTAACTCTCCGTTTAGTAGTGACTTGCTTATCTATTCACCTCCCGTCCTTGGTCATTTTAAAACATTCGTTTCACGCATTTTCAAAAATTATATTGCAGCGAACTGCCACAGTCTGAATAGCTCGCACAAGTCTCAGTCAACACTGAGTTTGCCAACACAAGTTATCTTGCAATGATGGCCAAGAGAAGTAATTTGCACTTGTCCAACACGTGAAGTACAAGTGATATTATCCAAGTGTGTGCTTTGAAAGTCCTGTGAGCAATTTCGTCAGCGATGAAAACGAACTTTCATTGATGCGTAACTTAGCGCCCTTGGATTTTGCTTTTTCTCTATATTTTCGATCATCCTGTTTGCTTTTTTGTCAGTGATGACATCTCGGTTCAATTTTTTCACCTTTTACGTCTTTTTAAAAAGTACCTTATACTTGAAAATTACTTCGCATATATTCTTTTCCATATGAATTCAACTTCAACCAGGATGTTTTACAAAGCTGAAAGTGCTTTATTAATGCATGTTGTCGTTTTCCATTGGCTATTTGGATCCTTGGCTATGCCTTATGTTCACCTTTGGAGTTTTCAGTCATTCCAACTCGGCAGCAACTTTTTTTTGTGACCCATCTAAAACACAGTTACAAGGTACTAATTGCCTCCAATACACGTGTTCCATAGTCTAAATAGAATGCTAATATTTGACAAGGTGTAAAGCCAATTGCACCGATTTCAGGCCGAGATCATTATTTCCTGGATTACATGATTATGTAGAATTATGTAGTTTAATGAAACTTTTAAAATTTCAAATTACTGACAAGTCTTTCATCATTATTTTTCTCGTTCAGAACAATACATGATTTTTAAAAGTCGCCGCTCATCTACTGCATCAAGCAAACAAACATGAAGCCATGCTGAACAGATTTTTTCCGTACATTTTATTCTGTACATAAATTGGGCTGTTCTGGCTATAATATGCGTTGGCAAATTTTAGCATATGTTTTATTGAAAAATGTAAAATATTTGGAGATACTTGGGGCCTTGTTCTCCAAACAATTTTATTTTTTGAAAAAAAAATTGTTTCAGCCGAGTTAGTAAAATATAGAAACAGCTGCATCAGCATTGCATAAACATGAAGTTACATATTTTTGAAGGCGAGGACTTCTGTAGTTTCTACTTGAGCTGCGGTTGCTGTTTATGCAACAATATTGAGATGGAAATGTGTAATCTATCGTCTATTTTGGCAAGCAAGCAGACATTTGCAGCGTTGAAAATGCAGATTTGCTGCTTGTGCTGGAACTTGAAATTCGTGCAGCATTAAATAGTAACGCGAGAGTTGAAACTTACCTCCTCACTGTACAACTGTCAAAGGACAAGTGGAATCGCGCATGACCCAGGAATAGAGTCTACTGTAAAGGCCCTGAAGATAATAATCTAAACAGAAATTTAAGGTAAGACGCCGACTCTGTGGTGGCCTCCCTTCCCTTTGGGCGCCGCCTCGTGTTTTCCATCATTTTCTTTGCTTTTACTCTTGCGATTGTCAATGCATAGGGGCAACTTTGGGCGGTGCAAAATGTTTTTCTGCCTCTTTTTTCGCTGCGAGCTTTAGTTCGCCTGCTTCTTTAAAATGTCGCCATTTTGCCTCAGCGCTGTGCAAGCTCATCTTGCTCCCGAGCCGGAGAAACAATGTATCAGCAGTGGAATTGTTACATTGTACATGTCGGCGAGTTGAAGGAGGAAGTTGGCGCTTTGTATGTTAATGAAGGAAGGTGAGAGGTTCGAGCCCGGGGGAGAATGTCGGAACTTCTTGGGCTTTCTCTTTTACTGGGAGCGCGCTTGTTAGCGCGCGCCCGCCGGCCCGGATTCCATGTTGAGGGACGGCACGTGGCCGCTTGGAATGGTCGCGCGCTCGCGTGCCCGTCTTCTCATCTCCCTCCCCCCCGCCCCCCTACCCACCTACACCGCCCAGTGTGGGCATGAATGGGCATTTCTCTTCAGTGTGAGTCATGGAGCATCAGGTTTTCCTCATGTCTTTACTTGGATGAGTTTTTTTTTGACGGGCTGTGGTGTAAGGGAAAGCCAACCACTTTTTTGAGTTTGTGGTTTTGTTTTGGTTTGATCTGGTCCAAATGGTACAGTTGTGGATTTGGAGTGTGCCAGAAACCACTTGTATCGTCAGGGCCAAGCAGGGCTGTAAAAAGGGAACCTGGTCACTTGGGCTAAATAGAGATTTAATTCAGAATTATGGATAGTTTTGATGGAGTGGATGAGGAGATACTGTTTCCTCTGGCAAGTGGGTCAGTACGTATTTAAAATAATCGGCGAAAGAACTAAAGGGAAAATTAGGAGACTTTTTCACAGTGCATTCCAGATCCTAACAATTCTCTATCCCTCTGAGACCCAGGCTAATGCTCTGGGGATATGGGTTCAATCCCACCATGGCAACTGGTGGAATTTGAATTCAGTTAATAAATCTGGAATATAAAGCTGGCCCCATTAAACTATCATTGATTGTTGTAAAAACCCATCTGCCATCCTTATCTGGCCTGGCTCTTAACTGCCCTCTGAAATGACCTAGCAAGGTTGATTCAAGGGCAATTAGGGATGGACAACAAATGCTGGCCTTGCCAGCAACGTCCACATGCCATGAAAGATTTTTTTTTAAATCTGAAAGGGTAGTGGAAGCAGTTTCTTTCAAAGGCCATTAGACTTTTTATGAGAAAAAGCTGGGTTATGAGATCAAATTCAACAACTCAAAGAGCTGGCACAGGCATTACAGACTGAATGGCCTCCTGCGTTGTAAGTTTATATGTGGATTAGCCATGGCATTTCTCACAGTAAATTACAGGATACATAATTTAAAAAGACAGGAGCATATTAAAGAGTGGATAAAGTGGAGGGAAAAGCACATTGAAGTGGAGGATCTCAAACAATGTGTTACAGGTAGGTAAATGATAAAGTGGAGGTGCCGGGAAGAGCGTTCCACAGGGCTGTGCATGTTGGATTAAGGAGCTAGAGATGTTTGGGTGTTTGTGGGAGCTAAAGTGGATGACTTCAGTTTTGTCAAAGAAGTTGTGGCACAACATCACACGTGAGGTTGGAGAAGGTGGCGACAACTTTGAGTTGTTGAGAAAGGCTTGGAAGCAGAATGGAGTAAGAGCCAAAGGCGGAACATGTATTTATATAGCTACTTTCATAGCACTTCGTATGTCCCAAAGCACTCCATATATAGCAACTGTTCTGCAGAATCATAGAATGATATAGCACTAAAGAAGGCCATTCAGCCCATCATGCCAGCATTCACCACACAATAGAGCTATCCAAATAATCCCAGTCCTCTGCTTTTTCCCCTATATTTTTTTCCTTCAATTACTTATGCAACTTTTTTTGATAACTACTATTAAAACTGCTACCCCACCATTTCAAGCAATACATTCCAAATCAAAACAATATGTGTAAACTGTTTCCTCGTGCTGCCTCTTTTTTTATGCCAATCACCTTATATCAATGCCCCCTGGTTACCGAATCACCTCTGTGCAGGTCTCTTTATTTACTGTTTCAGAACCATTTATTATTTTGAACAGTTCAATCAAATCTCTTAACCTTTGCTGCTCAAAGGACAACAACACCGCCTTCTCCAATCTTTCCGCATAATTGAAGTCCATCATCTCTGGTTCCATTCTTCTGTACCCTCACCAAGGCCTTGACATCCTTCTTAAAGTGTGGTGTCCAGAATTGGACATAATGCTACAGCTGAGGCCTAACCAGTGTTTGAAAAAAGGTTCAGCATAACTTCCTTGCTTTGTACTCTATTCCACTAACAATAAAGCTAAGGATTCCATATTTTTTTAAACAGCCTTCTCAACTTATTGTGCCACCTTCAAAGATTTGTATGTATGCACCCTCAAGTCTCTCAGTTCCGACAGCCCCTTTAAAATTGTATCATTTAGTTAATATTGCCTCTCCTCGTTCTTCCAACCAAAATATATAACTTCACACTTCTGTACATTAAATTGCATCTGCTGTTTGTCTGCCCTTTTGACCAGTCTGTCCATGTTTTTCTGAAGTCAGTTATTTTCCTCCTCACTCTCTACTATATTTCTGAATTTAGTATCATCAGCAGACTTTGAAATTATGCCACATATACACAAGCCCTGATTATTAATATACACTAAAAACAGCCATAGTTCTAATATTGACCCTGGGGTGGTCTATTGTATCCCTCCCTGCAGGTTTGAAAACTAATCGTTCGCCACTACACTTTGCTTTCTGTCCCTTAACTGATTTTGTATCCAAGCTGCCACTGTTACTTTAATCCCATGGACTCCAATTTTACAAATAGTATGTGGCATTTTGTCAAATGGCTTTTGGAAGTCCATATACACAACATCAACTACACTATCATCATGATGTTTCTAATTTCTGATCAAAGTGCATCAGTTTGATTTATCTATATTAAAATGCTTTTGCACCTAAGTGCGCAGTCTTCAATATTTCAAATGTCTCTGTTTAGAGAAGTGTTTCTTCAATATTTGAAGCAAAGCAGCTGTTTAATAAAATTAAAAATAAATAAGGCAGCCATCTCCAACTGTAGAAAGTTTAGGAATATTATTAGATAATATGATAAATTATTGCACAGTAAAATTCCTTGTCACTTTGTACTGCTGCTTTGTGAAGAAGTTGAAGTTATTATTTATTTTAACTAACGGAAACATTGTTCAGATTCTCTGTGTGTCTTTCAGTACCTCTTTATGCAGCTAAATTCTTTAAATCTTCCCCACCCCACCTAATATTCTCGGCTCCTCCTCACCTTCAGCTAACTTTCTCAACTTCTCAGCAACCCAATTAATATTCCCAGCCCATTATCACATCCACCTACCATATTTAGCTTCTCACCACTTATCTATTGATTATATGGTGCAGCTGTCAGTCACACACTCTCCTGGAAATTGTGAGCGAACTTCCTGATAAAATTAATGGAATGTTTTGAAGAGGTGACAAAAGTAGTGAACACTGGAATGTCTATGGATGTTATTTTTTTGAGCTTCCAGGGGGCATTCAAGAAGTTTTTCATAAGAGACTGTTAGCTACAGCTGAAGCTCATGGAATTAAGGGAAACTTAATGGCCTGGTTCGGAGACTGGCTGAGGACAGAGATTAGTGATAATGGGCAGGATGTAATTTGTTACATTGTGCAAAGGTTTGTGCTGGGCCTCAGCTATTCATTGTATTTGTTAATGAGTTAGATGGCATGATACGCAGCCACATATCCAAGGGCAATTACAGCAAAGATTTGGTCCAAAGTATGGTCTCATACCAGCAATGAGATGAATGACCATTTAATTTATTTTTGGTGATGTTGATTGAGAGAAGAACGTTGAATTCTGTTTTTCATCAAATAGTGCCATAGAATTATTAACATGCACATGGACATTTCTTCAGAAGGACAGCACTTCCAACAACAGAGAATTCTGTCATTGCTGTATTGTAGTGTCAGCTTATATTATGTGATCAAATCGTGGAATGATGCTTGAACCCACAATCATCTGTCTAAGCATATACATATAAAGCTTGCCTAATGCTTACAGATGATGCTGCCAAGGAGCTGGCATATAAATACCCTGAGGTACAGAGGAAGCATGGACAAGGCAGGAAAAGCCACTGAAGGTGATGTAGCATCCATGAAATGACAAGTAGGATTGTAACCATGGGAGAGCAATGCCACAGTGATGGACTATGGAGGAAGAAGCATTTGTGCAAGATGAGATCAATGGTGTTGACAAGAATAAATAGAGAATTCTGGGAGGATGAGGAAGGACAGAAATCACAATCACACATGCTGTAGCTCCTTACTGTAGATGAATGAAAGCTGAAACAGTACATCAAATCGAGAGATGGGATAATTACAAGAATCAAAGTGTTCTTTGCCTTTAGAGAAAGGGAAAAATAAAGATGTAATTATGGTTAGGGAGAATGGAGAGTCAACAATTTTGTAAAAGAAGGGTTGATGTCATCAATTTTGCAAGATCTAGGGATCATAGTCAAGGAAAGGAGCAGGTTTATGTCAGCAGGCATTTAAGAAAGGAAACTTCTCGAAAACCTACGCAGTCTTGTCTCCATGGGATCACGAAATGCTGAACTTAGTTTTTCCAGCAAAAGGAAACTATTTCCCTCTGCCTTCCCAACCTCACACCACTTTTATGTGGCCCTTTCATGGGTCAGGAAGGACTTAGGTTCAAAATCCACACACACCTCTGCTGAGGTCCAGGTCCCCATTGTGAGGACCAGAGGAAAATTGTATTTCCTCTTGCACACAATTTGGTGAGCTGGTGTGAGTTTTGGAAGCCCTAAAAATGCACTTCCATGGAGAGTTTGTGAAGACTAGAGGCAGCCTGCTGATGAGGCAGGAAAATTCCAAAGTGTAAGTATAAAATGTTTTGACACCCTCAAATGTCAATAATATATGCTGTATTGTAATGTAGATGTGTTTTTAATGCAATGATTCATCGTAGGGGCTTGTCCTACAAAGATACGTTGACCCTTGCATTGACTACCATTATGTAAGTGTTGTCATGCATTATCGTATTTTTTCCATTGGAGAAAATGCCACAATACATTAGAAATGTGAAAAAAATAAACTGTTAGTCTCTACTGTCATGCTTTGTGTTGTTGCTTAAATTGACTGACAGGTCTGTTTGTTTTTAAAAAAGACTCTGCTTTTGAAAGTTGAAAAATTCCCTGCACCTGCCCCCATCCATTGATTGCTAGACACCCTGCTTTGAAATGGAAATGGGACACTATTCTGTTTTGTCAGTTTCAGGTAATGTAGCTGGCAATATTGCTGTTTTTTTAAAAATTCATTTACGGGACATGGGCTTCGCTGGCTGGGCCAGCATTCATTGTCCATCCATAATTGCCCTTGAGAAGGTGGTGGTGAGCTGCTTTCTTGAACAGCTGTGCATGTAGTTACACCCACAGTGCTGTTATGGAGGGAGTTCCAGGATTTTGATCCGGCGACAGTGAAGGAATGGCGATATATTTCCTAGTCAGGATGATGAGTGGCTTGGAGTGGAACTTGCAGGTGGTAGTGTTCCCATGTATCTGCTGCCCTTGTCCTTCCAGATGGTAGTGGTCGTGGATTTGGACGATACTGCCTAAGGAGCCTTAGTGAGTTCCTGTGGTGCATCTTGCAGATGGTACAAATTGTTGCCACTGTTCGTTGGTGATGGAAGGAGTGAATGTCTGTGGAAGGGGGTGTCAATGAAGCGGGCTGCTTTGTCCTGGATGGTGTCTAGCTTCTTGAGAGTTGTTGGAGCTGCACTCATCCAGGTAAGTGGAGAGTATTCCATCACACTCTTGATTTGTGGCTTGTAGATGATGGACAATCTTTACAGAGTCAGGAGGTGAGTTACTCGCCACAGTATTCCTAACCTCTGAAATGCTCGTGTAGTCACAGTATTTATATTGTTACGATCCCAGCTGATGTTACCACTGGCAAGCCTGATCCCAGGGTGGAACCCGGCTTGATAGGTCCTAACTTTTATTCTCTTTTAGATACGTGGAGAGTAGTTACCAAACAGAGTTACAGGAGTCAGCTGATGAACTTTTAACACAGACACACCACATTTATTACACAAGAAAAGATGAACAAAGTACAATACTCCTTCACCCACAACTATATCTTTACAGATGTATACATATTTGTAAGGGTACCACAAGTTGCAAAAGCTCTCTTTACACTAATATTCACAGCAGATACACAGTCCATGTAAACCAATAGGTGACCTGTGGTCAGACACACAACATTCTGAAACTAAGTGACAGATGCCACCCCAGACAGATGCTGTGGATCTCTCCTCAGCTCCCCCCCCAGACACTTGTCACACTGTGAGCCAACCAGTCTCACTGAACTCCATCTTTCACATGAGGGTTTCCAATCTCCACTTTCTTCCACAGGGGTCCACCTGCATAGTTTTGAGCTTTCCTTCCAATGTTCCTCTCCCCTGGGTCATCACGTGCATTCAAGCTTTCTTCCATGCACTCTCTCTCGCTGACTCAGCAGTCAACAGTACACCACTACTTCACGTGCCCTTAGCAAAGAGTTACAGACCTCAGCCGTCTTTTCGGACCTTCTGACTTCTCACAAGCCTATGTCGATTTGAATCTGCTTCCTGCAGCTTTCGTCTCTCTAAGCTTGAAGCTTGGAGCCTTCCTCTGCTCCTCGCTCTTAAATTCACTTAACAGGACCTTTTCCAGGTCCCTGTCCTTCCTTTGACTAGAAGGTCTTCTTGGGACTTTCTTCTGTTCCACTCCTTGGCCTTGGGACCTTTCGGTTCTTTTGGGAAATCTGCTCTCACTCTGTAGCTCCCTCCCCCAGTGTCCAGTCTCTTTGGACTCCTGGCTTCAACTTCAGTTTGGGACTTGCTATCTGCTCTTCTGCTCCAGTCTCTCCCCACAGCTGTTTTCAACTGAACTCCAACTGCTATTCTTTAGTTTTCTCCTGTCTGTGTGTGTGGATGCAAATCCCTACCTGGACTCCTATTGCTAGACAACAGCACAGTTTTTTCTACTCTTGTGTTCGTTTTAACTTCTCTTCCAGAGCCATAAAACTCCTTAGAAATGCAGGTATACAAACAGCTTTAGATCTGCTATCTCCCTCAAAAATGAAACTAAATCGCAGTTTCACCTAAAACTCAACGTGACCTCTTCTTAACACACAAATACAGAAATACAAATCAAACTTAAACTTTAAAGCTAAAACTCAATCCTAACACCCACAAATACAAATATAGCTTACTTAAACTGTCCCTATTTCCTAACAGTAAGGCTAGTCCAGTTCAGTTCCTGATCAATGGTAACCCCCCAGGATGTTGACAGTGAGGGTTCAGTGATGATAATGCCATTGAATGTCAAAGGGCAATGGCTAGATTCTCTCTTATTGGAGATGGTCATTGCCTGACACACTGTGTGGCGTGAATACTAGCTTCCACTTGTCACCCCAAGCTTGGGTATTGTCCAGGTTTTGCTGTATTTAGAAGTGGACTGCTTCAGTATCTGAGGAGTCGTGAATGGTGCTGAATGCTGTTATGACAGCTGTAGCCATTATGAATTCTTGGCTGGATTTCAAACTCTAATAAAAGCCTGCAGATCATCAGATGGCCTTTTTATCCAAGAATGATTGAAACTTTTAAGAGGCTGTAATAACAGAATATGCCTTTGATGCAGTTTCTTGTTTGTTTACAAACCTAATAGGCACTTAAAAGATTACAATTTTTTCACTGCAGTATTGTTTTCTTTTCTGTGTCAGTGATAGTGTGCTTGAATTTAGGGCTTTATTATGGTGTTAGAGTTTTAATTTTTTCAAGGATTTCAGGAAGTTCCCATGACCCCATGGCCTGAATTTTTAGGTTGTTGGGTGTATTATGAAGAGATATTAATGTCTATAATGTTATTGGAAATTACTTTTAAAATTGAATTGTAGTAAGGTCTGTATCCATGTGTTTGACTATGTGTGTCTTAATTGATTAAAGCCAGCTTGTCTGGGTGCTTGATGTATAGTAGTTTGAGATGTTAATTGGGTAGACAACAAGGAGGATAGAAGGCAAAGTGTAAATTTGCATTTGTTGAATAAAGCATTCAAGAGTGGAAGTAAAATCTTGCACTTAGCTGGGAGACGCCAAGCAACATGTTTATATTACTAATAAAATTAGTGAGATGAAAATGTTATTGTTAGAAGATGTGGCGTTAAAACCCTAGGATACCATGGAAAATTTACATTCAAAGGAAAAGTTAGGCATAAACAGAAAGGAGTTTGTGTGTGTAAGTCAGAGGTGTTTAAGATCTAACCAGCCTGTAAGCCTACAACTGTGTCTGCAAAGGGACCAAATTACAAGGAACCTCATTTTGAATTCATAAGGTCAAATGTGCTTTGCCTGGTGTCTGTTTAAAGTCTATGGGTTATTGCTGCCTTGGTGAAGATTTACCTGGGAGTGATTAATTTGGGGATTTGTTTAAAAGTTATTATGGTAGTAATTTGTAGACATGTGTATGTGTTTAATTTGTTGTTAAATTAATAAATGTTTAATTTAGTTTTATATGAAAAACCTCTTGAGGCTCAGCGGTCTTATTCCTGGATTCAGAGCTGCATCTTAAACATAACAATTGAAAATATGGATTATGACAGTTGTTCAAGTTTTGCTTTGGGATTTAAACAACTCAGCCTCTACCAACTGCTGAGTCATAATAGTTGGGGGCTTTTGGTGGGATAATATTTGTAATTCCTTGATTGGTTTGGAATTGGTTAATCTTAAGATTATGAGTATGAGAAGCACTTTGAATTCAGGAGTTGTTGAGGTTTTTTGTAAGTGGTGACTCTGCAAGATGGCTTTGGCAATTGCTATGACTTGCCTGGAAATAGAAGATGTAACTTTGATTGGGGTTGAAAAAGTATCCAAGGATAAGTTAACAGAGTTGACAGATAAGTTAAAATTAAAAATAAGCAATATTTTAAAAATAAGTTAAGTAAGTTTAATAAGTTAAAATTAAGTTAAAACCTGTAGGGGCGAAGAAAGCAGATTTAATTAAAGGCATAGCACAGCATCCATAGTTGGAAGTGAAACCTGACAGTGAGTAACAATGGAAAGAAACAGCTGAAAGTAGCATCATCAGAACAGATGCGACGGAGGCGAAGGAACTGAGAGAATGGGATGGAGTCCTTAAAGGAAGCGGGGTGTGAGGAGCTGTAGTAGAGGTAGCTGTGGGAGTCGGTAGGCTTGTAATGGATATTGGTGGACAGTGAGTAACAGCTGGGGATAGAGAGACTTCAGTTACAAATGAAGACACAAGAAACTTGAACAAGCAAAGGAACTGAAAAAACTCGAATTAGAAGCAAAGGAAAGAGAAATGACATTTCAAAGGGAGCAAGCAGAATGCCAGGAGAACGAAAGGAAAGGAAACTGGAATTTCGGGCAAGAGAGGGGGATAAGGAAAGAGAGGCAAGGGAAAGAGAGAAAGAAAGAGAAAAAGAATACCTGCTTAAAATGTTGGAAGTTTAAAAGAGGTCTCATATTCTGAGTGGAGTTCTGATGATGAAGAAACTTTTAACCTAAAACCCAGTGGGGAAATGTTTAGATTTGTACAAGCTCTTCCACAGTTTGAAGGAAGAGATTTGAAAGCATTCTTTGTTTCATTTGAGAGGATAGCTAAACAGATGAAATGGCCACAGGAGTACTGGACATTGTTGTTGCAATCCAAGTTGTTGGGTAGAGTGCAAGAGGTATATGCTTCGCTAGCTGTAGAAGTATTGGTGAATTCTGAGATTGTGAAAAAGGCTATATTGAGTGCAAATGAGTTGGTCCCTGAGGCATGCAGACCAGACAGAAATTTAGGAATAAGAGAAAACAGCCTGGGCAGGGTGGTTTCAACAGAGGTGTTACAGAGAGAGCATCCTGGATTGTTTCCAGATTGTGTGGTAACGAGATCACAGGATCATTGGTTGAAAGAAGAAAAAACAAGAAGGGCAGGCAGTTCAAAGGCATGAAGAAGGTGTCAAAATCCAATTAGCTAGCACTGTGTTTGATAACATTGTTCAGGAAGAAATACAACATGACAGTTCAGCTGAAGTGTTTAACTCAAGGAGGTTAGTTGAGTTACAGAAAAATGATTTGCAATTTTGCAGTTATATCAGGCACCTTTAATCCCAATTCCAGCATTTGAAGAACCTTTTGCCAGGTTCATGATTATCTAGGACCCCTCCCTAAGACTAAAAGTGGAAATCAGTACTCACTGACAGTAATGGATGTGTCTATCAGGTTTCCCGAAGTGATACTTTTAAGAAATATTACAACCAAGAAGGTTGGAGAGGACTTCACTGAATTTTTACAAGATATGGTTTACCTACAATCGGATCGGGGGCAAATTTCATGTCACAAGCTGTTTAAGGAAATAATGAACAGTTTGGGGAAAGAACAGTTTAAGTCAACAGCTTACCATCCGGAGCCATAAGGAGCTTTGGAAAGATTCCATCAAAATTTTAAAACTATGATAAGAGCATACTGTCAGGATAATCAACAGGATTGGGGATAAGGAATTCCATTCTTGTTATCTGATATTAGAGATGCTCCTAATGCATCGACTGGTTTTAGCCCTTTTGAACTAGTTTATGGTCATGAGGTAAGTGGACCATTGAAATTGATTCATGAGAAATTGGTGGGTCAAAATTCAGAAACTATTCTTCTGGATTATGTATAAAATTTCTGGGAAAGTTGAACAGAGCATGTGAATTGGCTAGGGAACATTTAAATAATGAAAATGAAGACAGACGAGAAAGCAATAGCTCGTGGTTTTGTTTCTGGAGAGAAAGTCCTAGTTCTGTTACCAGTACTAGGTGATTCATTAAATATAAGGTTTAATAGACCTTACAGGATTGAAAAGAAATTGAATGAAGTAAATTATCTAATAGATACCCCATATAGAAGAAAGAAGCAGAGGTGTGTCATGTGAGTATTCTTAAAAAGTACTTTGACAGGGAAGAGGTACAAAAAAGAGGTATTAATGATGATGAGGAAGACATAGAAGTGCAGGTCCCTGAAATTGATTTTCCTCTAATCAAATTGGATAATGAGGAGGTGCTTGAAAATTTAAATGAAATATTGAGTTACTTTCCAAACAAGTGTCAAAGTGATTTGGAAAAGCTATTGCAATCACACAAACCTATTTGTGGGAATACATTGGGAAAGACAGATTTAGCTATATATGATGTATCTGTACAAGTTTCATCTTCAATAAGGTAACATCCTTATAGATTAAATCCAGCAAAGTTATCACAAGTACAAAAAGGAATTGACTTCATGCTTCAAAATGATATCACTGAGTCTAGTTGCAGTAACCGGAGTTGGCCTATTGTGCTGGTACAGAAACTGGATTGGACACAAAGACTGTGTGGACGATTGAAAGGTGAATGTGGTGACAAAAGTGGATTCCTATCCTATACCACGGTTGGAAGATTGCATTGAGAAAGTGGGACAATCTAAATTTATCACAAAGATTGACGGCAAGTGCCATTGTCGGAAAGAGCAAAGGTGATATCGGCTTTTGTGACGCCAAATGGACTATGTCAGTTTAAAGTTTGGTGTGAAGAATGCACCTGCGATATTTCAAAAACTGACAAAGTAGTTGCAGGTCTAAGCAATTGTATTGTTTATTTTGATGATCTGATAGTTTTTAGGCTGACGTGGGATGAGCATTTACAACATCTGGAAGAAATATTTTCTTGATTGCAAGAAGCTAATTTGCTGATGAACTTGAGTAAAGGTGAATTTGCAAAAGTGCAAGTTACATTTCTAGACCATACCATTGGTTATGGTAAGGTAGCTCCAAGAGTTGCGAAAGTCAAGGCTATCGTGGATTTCCCTGCGCTTACAACAAAACGAGAAGTTTTGAGATTTCTGGGCATAGAGTGTGTTTTACTGAAAATTTGTACCAAATTTAAGCAGTGTGGTTGCTCCACTGACTGAACTATTAAAAAAAACAAGAAGTTTCAATGGACACAGGAGTGTCAGAAATCATTTGACAGTTTGAAAACTGTATTAACTACGACATCAGTTTTGGCAGTACCCAATTATGCCAAGCAATTTAAGTTGGCCGTTGATGCGAGCAATACAGGCATTTGGGCCATATTGTTACAAGAGGATGGCACTGGAATTGAAAACCGATAGGGTATTTTTCACGCAGCCTGAATGTAAAAGGGAGAAGATATTCAACGATTGAAAAAGAGACCTTGGGTTTGGAGTTAGCATTGTAGCATTTTGAAATTTATGTTGCAAGTAATTCATCAGAAATGATTATTCATATAGACCACAATCCTTTGAAGCTTTTAGACAAATTTCGAAACAAAAGTGCAGGACTTTTCAGGTGGATTCTGTTATTCTATTTAATCTATGGATTATGCATGTTGCTGGTAGAGAAAATCGCAGATGCGTTATCAAGAGTTTAAAGCTTAAAGGGAAAATTGAACATTTTTAAAAACCTGGATACTGATTTCAGTGATTTCTATTGATAGCAAGTACTTGTGTGTGTGTATATATGTGTATATATATATATATATATATATTATGTTAATGCATGCACCTAGCTATGTAATAGTGTAATAAGTATAGGAGATAGTGAGATGGATTACTAAGAAATGAAGCAGTTTTAAAAAAATTATGCCAGTTCATTCTTTGATAGGGAGGGGGGATATCATGAAGCGATATTAATGTCTATAATATTACTGGAAATTATTTTAAAAATTGAATTGTAAGCAGGTCTGTGTCTATATGTTTGACTGTGTGTGTCTTAATTGGATTAAAACCAGTTTGTCTGGGTGCTTGCTGTATAGTAGTTTGAGATGTTAATTGGGTAAACAGCAAGGAGGATAGCAGGTAAAGTGTAAATTTGCATTTGTTTAATAAAGCATTCAAGAGTGGGAGTAAAATCTTGCACCCAGCTGGGAGACGCCAAGCAATATGTTTATATTACTAATAAAATTAGTCGGATAGAAATGTTATTGTTGGAAGATATGACATTAAATGTCTAGGATACCATGGAAAATTTATATTCAAAGGAAAAGCTAGGCATAAACAAAGGAATTTGTGTGTTTAAGTCAGAGGCATTTAAGATCTAACCAGCCTGTAAGCCTACAACTGTGTCTGCAAAGGAACCAAATTGCAAGGAATCTCATTTTGAATTTGTAATGTCAGATGTGCTTTGCCTGGTGTCTGTTATTGCTGCCTTGGTGAAGATTTACCTGGGAGTGATTAATTTGGGGATTTGTTTAAAAGTTATTATGGTAGTAATTTGTAGACATTTGTATGTGTTTAATTTGTTGTTAAATTAATAAATGTTTAGTTTTATATAAAAAAAAAGCATCTTGAGGCTCAGTGGTCTTATTCCTGAATTCAGAGCTCTATGTCAAACATACCAATTGAAAATATAGGTTATGGCAGTTGTTCAAGTTTTGCTCTGGGATTTGAACAACTCAGCCATTACCAACTGCTGTGTCATAACAGGTGTACAGGATCAGTGGGCCCGGGAGGGGCTGCAAAATGGATTCCCAAGCGTGATTTCAGACTGGCTGGGCACTTAAAAGCCAGCCAGCATGAAACACATGCTGAAAAGCTCATGCTGCTGGGATGGGGGGCAGGAAGAGCGCTGTGAGAGAGCTCTCTGAAGGCAGACAGCTGCCTTAGGGAGCTGTAGACCTGCAAATAATGAAATAAAGCTGTAAAAAGCTGCAAAAAAATGTCAATGCATCGCAAATCAAGCAACTGAAAGCTTACCTCATAAAAATGCTGTCCACAGATATTTATTTTTATTTTATTTCCTAATGGAGATTTCATCTCGTACTTGGATGAGGTTTGATGAAAAATGTAAATGCCGCCTGGCCGATTTGCCCGTCCACCAACTGTAAGGTTGGACGGGCCATGAAAAATCAGACAACTGCGCCATTTATGGGCTTAATTGCCTGCTTAATTCTCGGTGGGTGATCTTCTGACTTTTGCGCACAACTACAGCATCTCATGCGATTTTATGCACAATTGGGTTGGGCGCGCATCCTGAGCCTCATAGCTCCTGAGAACTGTATATAGTGCATACTGAGTGAGTGATTATAGAGGATACTTAGTGAGGGGAGGGGCATGGAGGTGGCATAGGGGATCTGAGGGGGCATGGGGTAATATGGGGGTGGGTGGGAAGTGAGGGGGCATAGAAGTGGCATGAAAAATCTGAGGTGGCATGGGTGATCAGAGGGGGCACGGTGGGGTGACAGGGATTGAGGGATGAAATTTAGGGGCCTTTTAACAATGTGGTTACGTAAATGACTAGCTAATCTGTTTTGATAGTGTTAGTTGAAGAAATAACACTGACCAGGTCTTGAGGAAAGCTCTTGCTCTTCAAATGGTGCTATGAGATTTTTAATGTCCCACTGTAACATTGGGAGAAACATCAAGATCTGGGTTTGCTATCTCATTCAAAATTGAAGCACTTTCCATGCATTGCATTGAAATGTTAATCCAATTTGTATACTGTAGTGCAACTTGAACCTACAACTTCTGATTCAGGAGGAAATGTGCTACCAACAGAGCCGAATTGATACATTGAGTTATTGGAAGTAAGTGCAAATTCACAAAAGACTATGAAAAGTATTTGATGAAGCAATCAATGGAGGTCAATAAGGGTATCATGGAATATGAGATTTCTAAGACGCTATGCCTTGATGGACTACAGTTGTTTTTTTTTTGTACATTCCTCTGTACATTTCTCTGTTTGTTAGGTGAACATGTAACAAAATTCAGTGCTGACATTGATAATACCTGAGTTCTAGCACAACTTTTTGGGTGGTAAACATAGTTGACCTAGTATTGTTGTCTTATAGAAATGGCAGATTCCAGTGCTGCTGGGAAGGTTCGCGGAAGTAAAGGACGCAATGATCGGAGTAAAGCCACAGTGACTAAGGTTAAAGCATCTGCTGACAGCATTACATTTGGTATGAATTGTTTCTTTTTTTTCTTTATTGTATCCGCTTTCTGGATCTCCTATATCTTCCCTCCAAAGACCCTCTCCTACCACTGTATAACACAATGTATACTAAAGCTAAAATGAATAGAATGTAATTCATATGCTAATACTACAGGTGAGCAGTAGATTTTTTTGTACTATTTAGGGGTATAACAGATATTCTTAAAGAGACTTATGAGAAGTGATTATAGAAGAAGTGTTATAATAAAGGATGTGTTACAGGAATATTACATTTAGCTGCTTTTCTAACAACAAGCAAGCTTTTAAACAATTCATATTGTATTTTAGGTTGAGGTAGATCAAAAAATTTCCATAAGGAAACAAAAGGGCAATATTTATCACTTGAAGTTAAAAGCAGTAAAATACTGTAAGGAAGCAGAGCCTTTGCTTTGCCCCAGTTATGATGTTGGGGCTATTATCAGCTGAAGAGTGGACATGAGGCAAATAGAAAAGTCCTCTTTAAAAATAATAAGGTTGTTCTGTAACTGGTTGCTAAGGTAGCAACAAGAGATTATAGTTTAAATTATTATTGGGAAGACTGAAGCCATTGTTCTTGGTTCCTGCTCCAAACTCCGTTCCCTAACCATTAGCTCCAACCCTCCTCCCGGCAACAGTCTGAGATTAAACCAGTCTCTGTGCAAACTTGGTGTCTCATTTGATCTTGAGATGAGCTTATGACCTCAAATTCATGCCATCACACCATCCTAATGCCTCCCGACTTTGTCCCTATCTCAGTTCATCTGCTGCAGAAGTCCTCATTCAAGCATTGGTTGCCTCTAGATTTGATTATTCCAACGCACTGCTGGCTGCTCTCCTACATCCTGCCCTCCGTAAACTTGAGGGCATCCAAATCTCTGGTGCCCTCACACCGAATCCTGTTCTCCCATCATCTCTGTGCATGCTGATCTACATTGTCTCCCAATCAAGCAACATCTTTGTTTTAAAATTCAAATCCTTGTTTTCAAATCCCTCCATGGTGTCTATCTCTAATTTCTAACAGCCCACAACCCGCCGAGATATCTGCAGTGCTCTCTAATTCTGGCCTCTTGAGCTTCCCCAATTTTAATTGGTCTACCGTTGGTGGTCGCACCTTCAGTTGCCTAGACCAGGAGCTCTGGAATACCCTAGCTAAACCTCTCTGCTTCTCTACCTCATTTTCATCTTTTAAGACACTCCTTTAAAAACTACCTCTTTGACTAAGCTTTTAGTCATTTGACCTAATATCTCTTTATGTGGTTTAGTGTCATATTTTGTTTTATAATGTTCCTGTGAAGCATCTTGGGATATTTTATTACATTGAAAGCATTATATAAATATAAGTTGTCGCTGTTATATTGTTCTATCCTACCAACAGCTCATGCCTGTTGCTAGCATAGCTGCCCATTTAATGTTTGGTGAATATCATGGAGTCCAGCATAGAGATAGTGAATTCTTACTATTTGACAACAGTTTTTCCTTGTGTTGTTACCGTGTTATATTATGACGGAAGACAGGACAGTTTGAAGCATAGAGTCATATTTAGTTGGTCACTGGAACTCTCAATTGCAGTCGTCAGTCATGATGCCCTCTTTTGTCCACCTGTGATGTTCCTCACATGCCCATATAAGGTGAGTACTTAATAATTGGAATTTATTGTCTCAGAAAGGGAATTGAATATATTGTAGAGTCATATAGCACACAAGGAGGCCATTTGGTCCATTGTATCTGTGCCACTCTCCTTGTTCTTTTCCCATAGCCTCATAAAGTTTTTTCCCTTCAAGTATTTATCCAATTCCCTTTTGAAAGTTAGATTGAATCTGCTGCCAGCTCTTCAGGCAGTGCATTGCAAATACTAACCACTTGTTGTGTAAAAATATGTTCCTCAATTTGCCTCTGGTTCTTTTGCCAATCACCATAAATTGGTGTCCTCTGGTTGCTGACCCTTCTGCCACTGGAAACAGTTTTTCCTTGCTTACTCTATCAAAGCAAGTAATGATCTTAAGCATCTCTAACAAATCTCCTCTTAACCTTCTCTGCTGTAAGGAGACCATTCCCACCTCCTCCAATCTCACCACATAATTAAAGTCCCTCAGCCTGGTACCATTCTAGTAAATCTCTTCTGCACACTTGCCAAGGCCTTGACATCTGTCCTGATCTGTAGCAGCCAGAATTGAGTACTGCATTCTATGGTTTCTGGTTAGGCCTCAGCTGAAGATTCAGCATAACATTCTTGCTTTTTTACTCTGTACCTCTATTAATAAAGTCAAGGATGCCATATGTTTTTTAATAGCCTTCTCAACTTGTGTTGCCACCTTCAAATATTTTATGTACACATATCCTTAGGCCCTGCACTCCCTTTAAAATTGTATAGTTTATTTTATGTTGCCTTTCCTCTTGCTATCAAAATGTATCAAACTTACACATTAAATTTTATCTGCCATCTGTCTGCCTGTCCTATAACCTCCTGAATTCTATTCCTACCCTCCCCATTGTTTACTACATTTCAGAGTTTTTAATGTAATCTGAAAAATTTGATAAGGAGCCCAGTATACCCATGTCCAGGTCTTTAATATATCAAAATGAACAGTGGTCTTAATGCCTATTCCTGAGGAATATCACTGTACACTTCCCTCCAGACATAAACACACCTATTCACCACTACTCTCTGCTTTCAGTCCCTTAGCTAATTTTATATCCAAGCTATAGGTTCCTTTAGTCCTACGAGCTTCAATTTGCTAACATGTCCATTTAGTAGTACTTTGTCAAACAAATTTTGAAAATCCATATACATAACATCAATCATACTACCCTTATCAACTCTCTCTCATACTCCATTAAAGAACTCAATCAAATTTGTCAAACACAATTTAACAAATCCATCCTGACTTTCATTCATTACGCCATATTTTTCCAAATGCCAATAATTTTCTCTTGGGATTATTGTCTCTATATCTCTCCGCATCAATGTTACTTGAAGAGGAAATAAGTGTTCTGGGACAAATTGGATTGTTCTGTCAAAAAGTTGTCATAGGCGTAGTGGGTTGAATGTCTTTTTTCTGTGCTAGAAGATTCTATGGGAGTAAAAATGGATAGCAGCAAAATTGGATGTGGGAATCATGATGCACAGTTCAGAGTGACGCAGGCAACTTGTAAGCTTCATGCTACTTGCTCATCTGCACGATTTTGGTGTGCAGTCCAGTGCTGAATACACTGCTGAGTGGCTACATGCATCAGCAGGAGCTCCCATGTTTATGTGAGGCTAGTACCACTTAAAGCTAGCCTGCTCTACTTTGAACCAGGTATATTCTGGCTGTAACAGGGTATAAACTACTTGAGGAAGAAGGAAAGACCCAGAGGAAGGAACAGAAATGGCACTCCAAGGTTCTCGAATACTGAACTGGAGGTTGACAAGATGAAAGAGAGAGATTTTCTTCCCTCAGGGCGCAGGAAGACACCAAGACCAGTACTAAGAAGGTAGTGAGAGCAGATGGCCCTAGCAGCCAATGTCACCTGTTCAAACCTGAGGACCTGGATGCAGAGCTGCAAGAAATTCCATGACCTCACACAATTGGTCAAGAATCAGTAAATGCATCCCTCCATGCCATATCCTAACACTAGCTTCACACACTGCTTCATTCACTGCACTCCCTTCACTTGCCTACCAACGATCTATACCAGCATGACTCAAGCCTCATATTCATAATCTTTATCTCACCCTCACACATTTAGCACAGCTAGAAGCTGCACACACATCCCACAGCTTTCACACACGGCCAGCTATTCAACTGTGGCAGGCACATCACCCAAACATGGTAGCACACTGACTGACAATTTCCCTCTTTTGCAGGGTGGTCCATAATAGCGGCAGCAACAGCTAACCAGTGAGGAGCAGGCATGGCTGCATACTCACACCTCTCATGGAAGAGAAAGTGCTGGGAATAGTCGGAGTGACCATCATTGAGGCTATGGCCAACAGTGTTGCTGAAGCCATTGACGATGATGGTATGTTCCTGCATAATGCACCTTGTCAAATCTCATTTCACCCTCATCCCACAATCTGTTACAATTTACAAGCTTCAGATGGTATAACCATGCAGTTAATGCTTTCCACCCACCCCACATCCATCTCCCTAACCCTGCCCTTGTGCCTTTATTCTTTTAGATATTCAAGGACTGCTAGCCAGCCATTGGTGTGGAAGGTTGAAGGTCAAGAGGAAGAAGGGACTGAGAAGTTAGAAACACCATCACTCAATCTGAAAATCACAGCCAGCAGCTCAGATACTGTCACAGTTTGTAGTTTAGAGGATAGCATAGAGGTGTGATGAATCATGGGATAGAGGTGGGCTGCAGCCAGGGCAGAGGGGGATAGGGTAGGTGCCAGTTCCCTGGAGAGTGAGGTTGTACATGAGTTGAGAGAAGACTCAGTTGACTTTGCCAGGACAATATATAGGAAAAGGCTGATGGACATATGCATGGAAATGCTTGGTGCAATTGCAGACCTGGCAGAGAGCCTGATGTTGCTGTCAAGGAGCATGGAGGCATCAGGTAGAGGGATTCATAGAGAGCTTGTAGCCCATTTTTTTCAATGCAGAAGTGGTAACCAATCCATGAGAACATCTGTAGACTCAATTGCGATGCCAATGTCTCAACTTCCATGTCAGTACAAGTAGAAGCCTCTCAATGTCTGAGTGTTACAGTGGAAGTTCAGACTGAAGTCATGAATTTCCATCTTGCCATGCAAGCCCAGCTTAGTGCCTCAGAACAGGGTCAAACTGCTGCCACCTGACAGCAGATATCAATGCTTAAAGGGGCTTGCAGAGTCTCACTGCAGTCCAGCAGCCTGTACTACAGCAGGTTACTAGGATTGCTGAGGCAGCACCTTGGAGGAGTGGCAGTGCCTCTGTGCACACATCTGCTGTCCTGTCTCAGGATGACAGCATTCGGGATCCCACCACTGCCACTCTATTAGTGCTCTTGGTATTGCTCATCATCCAGCCCAGACTGCTATCATCTACGCTGGGGTGATGCAGTCTGAAGCCAGGCCTTCAAGGCCAAGAAATGCTTGAAGGCCATCTGCAGTCTACCCCATTGAAAGTCAGCAGTCTTCCATTAAGCATACTGCACTGGGATAGCACTGTGAAGGAACATTGGACCAGGCAAAGGCATCTGCAAATCAAGCACTAAGAGTGATTAGTTGACTAATGTATGCAGTATTGGATGTGTTGGTGGATGAAGTTGTTATGGAATGGTTGCTTTGTGATAGATTTAATTTCAGAATTGTGGTCAAGTGAATGCTGTGGTAGTCTGTCACAAAGGGATGGTAAGGTGGAAAAATGTTGAACATGGGGATCTTAGGTTTAATTCAGGGGCACTGGAGTTTAATGAAAAGCTCAGAAACAGCTGTCCACATTGTGGATGCTGCCTGTTCTAGCTTGGAAGGATCCACCAGTGAAAAAACTCAGGACCATTGACAGCGTGCTGAGGCTGTAGGTCTGGTCCCAAGAGCTGGCACAGTTCTGTGACCACCTCCTTAAGGAATCTCACCCACCAAGCACAATACTCCTGACTTAGGTGCAAGTAGAATAAGTGCTCCGTGATGACCCTAGATGGGTAAGGTCCCCTGCTGAGTGCTGCCCTCCTCCTAACTCTGTGAGTAGTTTGTCTTTTTTGATACCCTGCTTCATGTCCCTTTGTTTCTGCACCCCAAGGGGGAACAGCAACTAAAGCCCCCATGATTGGGAACAAGTGATGAATTCAGAGGCCTTTTAGTAGCAACCACAGCCTTTCAACATCCAGCATCACTCCCTGCAAAACTTTACCAATTTTTCACAATTCCTTTCAAAAACACAGCAAGAGACAGTAAAAAGTAATAAGCAACCAACCTACAAGTTGGATGCTGCTACATTTGATTAGTACTGGCAGGGGGTCCTTCATGCTCCTGAACAAATGTTAAGTTGTGCAGGCTTAAGAGGGGGCATTAACTGGAGTGGCAAGGCTGAAAATAGCAGATTTGGCATTAGATCAGCATTATATGCTGACCGACTTCAAGAACTTCCTACTAATCACTCTGCCACCGCACAGACGTAACTCTCGTGCTAACACCCTCAACATTCAGCATGGGCCATGCCGGAAGTGGTCAAGAATGTAATTTTTCTCCTAAACGAGTATCCATTGCGCAGGAACAACAAGTGTTACTGAGCAAATGGTATGGCCTATCATTCTATAAAAAGAGTTTAACCATGTTTTTCAACATTGCTACTGGAAGACAATGGTAACACAATTCCTGAAATTGTGTAGAGGTTGAAGATTTTGAAGCCTGTCACCTGGTGGAAATGGCATGATAACACCCTGAAAAAGGTGTAGAAAACTTATCACATGGTTTCACTATGACTGCCTCTATTTTACCTGGGCAGCTGTTGAAGATGGCACACAATTAATTTTAGATAATTAAAATGGGATCCTGTGACATCAATGGTACCTCCAGGTTCCACAAAGCCAGCCTGAGCCATTGCTGCTCTGGCTTTCTCACCTCCTCTGTGGGCCAAACATTCTACTTTAATCAATTTTAATTTGCTCTACTGTTGATGACTGTACTTCCAGCCTAAGCTCTGGAATTCCCTCAACAAACCTCTTCACCTCTTTACTTCTCTTTCCTAAAACCTGTTTGATCAAGCTTTTGGCCATCTGCTCTAATATCACCTGATGTGACTCAGTGTCAAATTTTGCTTGATAACACTCCTGTAAAGCGCCTAGGGACATTTTATTGCATTAAAGGCGATATACAAATACATATTGTTTAGATTGCCAAGATTTCAAAAATATAAATATATTATATGCTCTACCATATCCTGCTGTTTTCATTGAAATATTGAGTTTTCTGACTATATGATAATGTATACTCATAACATTCATTCTCTACTAATAATTGTGCAAGAATGCAGTATTTTGAATAATTGTGGCAAGATATATTTCTTTCGAAATCAGAAATAGCAATTTATCTAATTTAAATGCATCAGCAATAATGATTCTAAGCCACTTGTTGAGCAGTTAACGAGGCACTTAATGAGCTAAAGTCTCTAAAACATTCTTAATGTATCTATGTAGTGAACATTTTTTTTGTGTTTAATGGCTTAACTGAAAGTATGAAAATGTTGATGCATGCACAACACCTGGCATACAGTTGACCCGATACCGGCAGTACCTCTGATCTTTGTAATTAAATCCAGCCTCAATTGGCATTGTTGTTTTCAAGAATACTCTTGCTGTCCATAAGATGGGATTTATTACCAGCTCTTACTTACACATTCACCACCTCCTGGAACAGGTGAGTCATTGGGCCAAATCTTCTGGTCTCTGGATCTTTGGAGACTGGATGTGTGACTGAGATGCACATTGGGACCCTCCTGAAGTCCTGATGTTAGGACCTATGAGCGAAATGCCTGGGAAGTTTCAGCTTCTGATGGGCAATTCCCCTGATCCGTGAATATCTCCAACTCTAACTGAGTCACAGTATGTAGGTTATGTAGTCAACCATTTAGAAGATTCAAAAAGGCATTTTCTCAGTTGAAAACAGTTATCGAATGTTTGCTTCAAGTAGCCCCACAGGATGCTTATATTTGAGATGAAAACCTTGAACCATTGAGCTGTCCCCATCACTTTAAAGTGGCTTGTTAGATAGGTCCCCATCCAAGAACAAAAGTGGTAATTAATCAACACATATCCTTAAATATGCTGCATCATGGCTTTGTCTTGAGATGTGAACATCAGCAGTCTGGGATGCATATGTTGCCGGCCAGCAACAGTTAGTAGTAACCAATCTTGATCTTCTGTGTGCTGTGACCAGCAAGAACAAAACCAATGGATAACCCACCATGGATCAGAGTTAGTTCCTCTTTGCTTACCTGGGTAGTTACCCAGGAAAGGTTAGACCGAAAAATCCTAGTCTAACTCTTGGGTAATTACAGAACTGACCACCCAATAACTTAAACTGACCCTTCAACTACCCCCGATCTGACAACGCTTGACCTGACTACACGCCTACCCCTCTGACCCTGCTGACTACTTCCCCTGAGACCCGACTGCAACCTCACCCACCCCACCCATTTACGTCACATACCTACACTCTACCACCATTCACTAACGTTCATCCACTCACCCATTCACTAACGTTCAAACTGGATATTTAAACTTACCATACAGCCACTGATGCCATAAAAAGGGGACCTGTCCTGTCTTCCTCTGACTGTATTCTGCTTCAACGGAGCGCTCCGAGGGACACTGTACTCCGTACTTTTGGAAAAGCTGGGCTCAGAAGGTCACGGAAGAAATATGGAGCAGCGTTGAGTTGAGCAAATTTTTGAGGGGAATGCCAACCCGATGATGATTGCTGCTCCTCGAAAGATCCTGGCCATTACTTTTAACTGTGAGGAAGAAATGAGAGCAGGTCACTCAAAAGGAATAATGTGGCAATGTGCAACAAAATGAAACATTTTGATCCATGGTGGATTATCCGTTGGTTTTGTTCTTACTGGTCACAGCACACACAAGAATAAAATTGGCTACTACTAACTGTTGCTGGCAGGCAACATGCGCATCCCAGTCAGACTGATTACACATCTCAAGACTGAGCCATGATGCAGCATAATTGAGGATATGTGTTGATTAATTACCACTTTTGTTCTTGGATGGGACCTATCTAACAAGCCACTTTAAAGTGATGGGAACAGATTAATGGTTCAGGGCTTTCATCTCAAATAGAAGCATCCTGTGGGGCTGCTTGCAGCAAATATTTAGCAGCTGTTTTCAACTGGGAAAATGCCTTTTTGAATAATCTGAATGGTTCACTACATAATCTAGTAATGGATGAAATAACTTTGAATGTCCATTTGTTTTGGGATATTTTCAAAGGAAATTGGAGCTACATGTTTGGAAGCATTACACAATGACAGCAGTTAGTCTAGATCCATTAAGACAGTGATGGGCAACAAGGCTAGTGAGTGGGCTGCATGAGTGGCCCTCCTTCATCTCAATTGGCCGCAAGATTGAAATTGGACATGTGCATTAACCATGACTCCATGAATAAGGTTAAATACATTTAATACACACTGAATATTTCATAAGTTATAGAAAATGCTTAACCATTCACATATTAATAGAACTGTTATCAACTTCAAATGATAAAAACAAAGTAAATACTTACGCTTCCCTTACATCATACTCAGTGTGACTTCTGGTTGGATTGGTCCTCCACAAGCTTTCTTAGATTAGAACTCAGGGGTGTGCAGACACTTTGGAATTCAGCACTGAGGTTTCCATCAGTTAGTCTGTTGCGCTTTTTGCACGTGATTTGTCTCTTCTATCATTCTGCCCTCATCACTGATTTTCCTCTTTTTGGTGACTATTTCTTCCTCTGTACTTTTTGATTTTGCACTTGATTCTCCTTCTTTATCACGCCACTTCAACACAAAGCAATCCATAATATAATTAGGGGCAAATTAAACTACCAGCAGCACAGCTTCCCATGTCCACCGGTGTTGTGACCAAGACGGTCTCCTGGGATAGGGTAATTTTGCTAACTGCACTTGCACATCTAGAATTTGGGGACATGCGGATTTAACCATAGCAGTGCTTTGATTGCTACATGGCTCCCACAATCAATGTTGTGTGCAATCAGCACGCATCTCACTTCATGTGGCTTTGCTTTGTGTGAGTATCACTTTAGTAATACTGGCAGGAAAAAAACTGTGGACAGAATCTTACAACCCTGCGCATGGGCAATGGTCAACAAAATGTCTCGTGGGCCACATTCAGAACCCTGATGGGCTGCATGCGGCCCACGGGCCATAGGTTGCTCACCACTGCAATAAGGTAATGAGGCAAGTAGATCATCATTTAAGTTGGAAACCACACTTCAAGGCCCTGTTTAATTTTGAATGGCATGTCAGAGAGAACATCTGTTCTTTGACAGTCCAAGGAGTTCAGTAAAGTTTATAATTACTGTTTATGCCATTTAATGTACATTTACCTGTTTAATGTTTAGTAAATTTGTGTGATGGCTTACAATCTCAGTCACTGTAATTGAGCATACATTCTACTGTGAAGATAAGGGACCCATGTGCCAGCATGTGATATATTCCAGGAAGTCGGTGATAAAAGTTCTGTTAAGTCCTTGGATCACACCAAATTTGTAGGCAAGACAAGGGCAGTGATGCTGAATCCAAAAAAATATTTAGCATAAAAAATCCAAATGTGTAATACAGGGTACAAAATTCTACAATACAGAAAATGTTAATACTTCAGGTTGAGATGCCTGAAAGTTTGGTTGCAGTATTGATAATTAGCTAGGAACAGGAAATTAGTAATATTTTTTACCTAAGACCATTACCTTGAAATTTTCATGCAGACAATCCATGAATTACAACAATATCATGAAGGTTGACATGAGACTCTGCAAATTTCCAACAGAAGCTGTCAAAGCAGCTCAACATTCAGTGCATAAAATTTTAGCACACTACAGTACTGAACAATGTTTTACTGGTACATTTGCAAGTTCAAAGCATGAAACAGCAGCTATATCCTGTGTTTTCTTCAGTCATAATCATTTCAACCTTCAAATTCACAGGACTGCTTATGTCTTGAATTTCAATTTCTTTCTTCTGCAACATAATATATAATCATGACATGATAAAGGCAGGTCAGCCTGTTTAGTAAATGTTGGCAGGGCGGTTAGTAATATGCTGCTTCTATAAAATCATTTACAATGCTGTAAACATGTTAATGAATTATATAATACCAGTTTAACTGATGGGCTTTGTGGCATAGGTCAATCTATGCATTGGTGTCCGTTATCTTACTGTCCCACCTTCCACATCTTCTTGCTCTGACTACTGATCTAAAACATTTGTAGGAGCAATTTCAACCTTTGTTTTTTATCTACTCATCTACAGGATGTGGGTGTTGCTAGCAATACCAGCCTTTATTCATCATCCCTAATTGTCCTTGCAACAGTGGTGGTAAGCAAGTCTTCTTCAATGCTGAAGCTCATGTGTGAAGGCACTCCTGTAATGCTGTTAGTGAGGAAGTTCCAGGATTTTGACTCAGCGATGATGAAGAAATAAGTCAAAATGGTGTGTGACTTGGGAGGGAACTTTGAGTGATGAGTGTCCCATGCGCCTGCTACTCTTGTTCTTCTAGGTGACCAAGATCAAGGGATTGGGAGGTCCTGATAGGAAGCCTTTGTAACTTGCTATAATGCATCCTGTACACTTTGTAGCCATATTGCATTGGTGGTGGAGGGAGTGAATGTTTAAGCTGGTGGTTGAAGAACCGATCAAGCGGGCTGCTTTGGATGGTGTTGTGCTTCTTGAGTGTTGTCAGAACTGTACTCATCAAGGAAAGCAGAGAGTATTCCATCACCCTGGTGACCCCCAGGATGTTAATGGTGGGGGAGTTAAAGATGGTAGTGCCAAAGGGAGGTGATTGGGTTGTCTGTTGTTGGAGATGGTTGTTGCCTGGCACTTGTGTGGCGTGAATTTTATTTGCCATTGTCAGCCCAAGCTTGGATGTTGTCCAGGTCTCGCTGCCTCCAGTCAAGGACTGCTTCATTATCTGAGGATTTGTGAATGGAACTGAACACTGTGCAATCATCAGTGAACATCCCCACTTTTGACCTTATCATAGTTGGAAGGTCATTGATGTAGCAACTGAAGATGGTTGGACCTAGAACACTATCCTGAGGGACTTTTGCATTGATGGGGCTGAGATGATTGGCTTCCAACAAACATAGCCATTTTCCTTTTTGCTACATATGACTTTCTGTAAGATATGACTCCAAGTGGAGACTGATGGTTTATAGTACTGATCTGCTTCAGTTTTCTATATCTACAGGTAAGGTTTGCTTAATATAATAATTTTCCTCTTTAAATAAAGTATTCATTATTGTATTTCGTTGTTTGCTATATAGTAATGAATGTCAAATGCCAGAGAAGTTCCGTGCAACTAAATGCGTACCAAACATTTGCTATCAGCACAAGAACCAAAGATCAACATTTTTATGTTGAGGCCCTGACACCAGGATTGTAGAGTTCAAGTTGTTCTAATCTAGAAAGCTAGACAGTGAATGATAGAACTGGAGCCAATCTTAACATGCACTCATAAGCTTTTATTTACCAAGATATAGATTACAAACATGCACCGCTTGGCCTAACAACCACAGTGTCAGTCTGTTTTCTATTTAAAGCAGCTCAAGTGAATCCCCAGTTAATGCCCACCACCTGCATACAATTAAACACAATTACTATACAATTAACAGATTCCCTTCTCTCTGTTTAAATAAAAATTAGACTTTATATGTACAACTAAAATGTCAAAACAAATTAAATCAGGCTTCTATATTCTGTACAAAGCATACATTGCAAGACACACCTCCTGTAGGACTCCTAACAATTTCTTCATGTGTACATTTCTTTTTGCAAAACAATCTGACAGTTGATGACTTTCATCCGCCCATTTAATTTTAGAGATTTTCTTTCTCCCAGCATTTGTTTCAAGCCAGCAAGGTCAATCTGTAACCTTTTCTCATTCACACTTTTTGTAGAGAGTACACAAACCTACAATAAATGATTGTCAACATAACATTCAATGGGTATACTAACTTTAGTATGCCCATTGTACAGAATCTCACTTAAAATATTGACAAATCGAGCCCCATATCCACTGCCTCCCTAAGAGCCAATGTGTTGACAGACTACTTTTAATAACCTTTTGCTTGGGAAACTAAGAAAATAAAAAAGGACATTTTCCATTTTCATGCTCCAGAAATATTTTGAAACTGGCTGCACTAGAATATTAGTAAATGAAACATCACTAAAAAATGAATAATAGATGTTTATTAGCACTTAAATCAGTCTCTAGTTTAGGGTGAAATACAAGGAAAATACTGCAGATGCTGGAGATCTGAAATAAAAACAAAGTGCTGGAAAAACCCAGCAGGTCCTGCAGCATCTGTGGAGAGAGAAACAAGAATTAATGTTTCAAGTCCAATGTGACTCTCTGTTTCTCTCTCCAAAGATGCTGCCAGTCTAGTTTAGCATGTTTAATTGTAGTACTGTTTTTTCATTCGTTCATAGGATTTGGGCGTTGCTGGCTAGGCCAGCATTTATTGTCCACCCCTAATTGCCCTTGAGAAGGTGGTGTTGAGCTGCATCTTGAACTGCTGCAAACTATATGGTGTAGGTACACCCAAAGTGCGCTTAAGGAGGGAGTTCCAGGCTTTTGACCCAGCCACAATTAAGGAACTGCAATATAGTTTCAGGCCTGGATGATGAGTAGCTTGGAGGGGAACTTCCAGGTGGTGGTGTTCCCATGTGTCTGCTGCCCTTGTCCTTCTCGATGGTAGTTGTCGTGGTTCAGGAAGATGCTGTCTAAGGAGGCTTGGTGAGTTCCTGCAGTGCATCTTGTAGATGGTACACACTGTTGCTACAGTGCATCGATGGTGGAATGTTTGTGGATGGAGTAGCAATCAGTGGGCTGCTTTGTCCTGGATAGTGTCGAGCTTCTTGAGTGTTGTTGGAGCTGCACTCATCCAGGCAAATGGAGAGAATTCAATCACATTCCTGACTTCTGCCTTGTAGATGGTGCACAGGTTTTGAGGAGTCAGGAGGTGAGTTACTTGCCACAGGATTCCTAGCCTCTGACCTGCTCATGTATTTATATGGCTAGTCCAGTCCAGTTTATGGTCAATAGTAACCCCACCAAGATGTTGATAGTGTAGGACTCAGTGATGCTAATGTCATTGAATGTCAAGGGGCGATGTTAGATACTCTCTTGTTGAAGATGGTCATTGCCTGGCATTTGTGTGGTGTGAATGTTATTTGCCACTTGTCAGCCCAAGCCTGGATATTGTCCAGGTCTTGCTGCATTTGGACATGGACTGCTTCAGTAGCTAAAGAGTCATGGATGGTGCTGAATATTGTACAGCCATCAGTGAACATCCCCACTTCTGACCTTATGATGGAATGAAGGTCATTGTTGAAGCAGCTGAAGATGGTTGGGCCCAACTCATTACTCTGAGGAACTCCTGTAATGATGTCCTGGAACTGAGATGACTGACCTCCAACAACCACAATCATCATCCTTTGTGCTCGGTATGACTCCAACCAGCAGAAAGTTTTCCCCTTGATTCCCAGCGACTCCAGTTTTGCTCGGGCTCCTTGATGCCACACTTGGTCAAATGCTGCTTTGATGACAAGGGCAGTTACTCTCACCTCTGGAGTTCAGTTCTTTTTCCATGTTTGAACCAAGGCTGTAATGAGGAGCTGAGTGGCCCTGGCAGAATCCAATCTGAGTATCAGTGAGTAGGTTATTGCTGAGCAAGTGCCGCTTGATAGCACTGTTGATGACCCCTTCCAGCACTTTACTGATGATGGAGTGTAGACTGATGGGGCGGGAATTGGCTGGGTTGGACATGTCCTTTTTGTGTACAGGACATACGGGGGCAATTTTCCACATTGCTGGTAGATGTCAGTGTTGTAGCTGCACAGGAACAGCTTAGCTAGGGGCACAGCAATTCTGGAACACAAGTCTTTAGTACTTTTTTAATATTCATTTTCAAGGATGTGGGCTTCGCTGGCTAGACCAGCATTAATTGTCCATCCCTAATTGCCTTTGAGAAGGTAGTGGTGAGCTGCCTTCTTGAACCGTTGCAGTCCCTGCGGTGTAGGTACACCCACAATGCTGTTGGAGAGGGAGTACCAGGATTTTGACCCAGCATCAGTGAAGAAATGGCGATATATTTCCAAATCAGGATGGTGAGTATTGTGGAGGCGAACTTGGAGGTGGTGGTGTTCCCATTTGTCTGCTGCCTTTGTCCTTCTAGTTGGTATTGGTTGTGGGTTTGGATGGTGCTGCCTTGGTGAGTTTCTGCTGTGCATCTTGTAGATGGTACAGACTGCTGCTACTGTTCATCGATGGTGGAGAGAGTGAATGTTTGTGCAGGGGTGCCAGTCAAGCAGGCTGCTTTGCCTTGGATGGTGTCAAGCTCCTTGAGTGTTGTTGGAGCTGCACTCATTCAGGCAAGTGGAGCATATTCCATCACACTCTTGACTTGTGCCTTGTACATTGTGGGCAGGCTTTGGGGAGTCAGGAGGTGAGTTACTCATCACAGGATTCCTAGCTTCTGACCTGCTGTTGTAGCCACAATATTTATATGGCTAGTCCAGTTCGATTTCTGGTCAATGGCAACACCCAGGATGGTGATAGTGGGGGATTTAGCAAGAGTATCTGTTGCAGGAATATTGTCAGGACCCATACCGTTTGCAGTAACCAGTGCATTCAGCTGTTTCTTGATTTCATGTGGAGTGAACTGATTGACTGAAGATTGGTATCTGCGATGCTTGGGACCTCCAGAGGAGGCTGAGATGGATCATCCACTCGGCACTCCTGGCTTAAGATTGTTGAAAATGCATCAGCCTTATCTTTTGCACTGATGTGCTGGACTGCCCCATCATTGAGGGTGGGGATATTTGTGGAGACTCCTCCTCCAGTGAGTTGTTTGATTTATGACTGGATGTGGCAGGACTGCAGAGCTTAGATCTGATCCGTTGGTTGTGGAATCAATTGGCTTTGTGTATTGCTTGCAGCATATGCTGTTTGGCATGCAAGTAGTCGTGTGTTATAGCTTCACCGGGTTGACACCTCATTTTTAGGTATGCCTGGTGCTGCTCCTTGCATGCCCTTCTGCATTCTTCATTGTGTGAGGATTGATCCCCTGGCTTGATGGTAGTGTTAAGAGTGGGGGATATGCTGGGCCATGAGGTTACAGATTGTGGTTGATTCTGCTGCTGCTGATGGCCCACAGTGCCTCATGGTTGCACAGTGTTGAGTTGCTAGATCTGTTTGAAATGTATCCCATTTAGGACAGTGGTGTTGACACACAACACAATGGAGGGTACCCTCAATGTGAAGACAGGACTTTGTCTCCACAAGGACTGTACGGTCGTTACTCCTACCGATACCTTCATAGACAGATACATCTGTGGCAGGCATGTTGGTGAGGATGAAGTCAAGTATGTTTTTCCCTCTTGTTGGTTCCCTGACCACCTGGCGCAGAACCAGTCTAGCAGCTATGTCTTTTAGGACTAGGCCAGCTCTGTCTGTTGTGGTGCTTGCGAGCCACTCTTAGGACAGAATTTTACGTCCTGTGGGTGGGCGCCCAGCCCGCTCAGGTATGAAATTGCGTGAGATGACGTTGGGCGAGCGTCCCGACGTCATCCTGCACTCGTGCGACATTTCCCTCGGCGGGCGCATGCGGGCATCAGAGCCACCCCCACCATCGATTAAAGGGCTTCTAAAGACCATTAAAATGGCAATTGATCAAGATTTCATGTTTCCCATTCAATTTTGTACTTGTCGTATGGGCAAAATGGGCAGGCGGCCAACCGACATTTTGCAAAACCTCATCCAAGGGCGCAATAAAAAGGGCCTGCAGCATTGCCATTGTGGGTAGTGAGGATAGTTTGCTGCTGGTTGCTTATTGGTACTTGGCAGATTCATCTCTGTTTGGGTCTTCATTCTTAGCAGTTCCAGGCTTCATTTCAGGACTCATTTGGTGCCTCCAAGGTCCCTGGAGAATTTTGACCGTGTGGACCCTTCCAGGCATCAGACAATCTTCTGTTACCCTGGTAATAGGGGTTGTGCTTTCTGCTGGAGGCAGCTCCTCTGAGGAGGAAGAGAGGGGAAGATGGTAGAGGAGGCCAAGTGTCCCAATACGGCTTCCAGGGGAGCAACCTGTGGGAGGAGAGGTGCAGGCACAAGGAGCGCAGGGCTAGCAGATAGTCAAAGGCAGAAGGGGCTGCAGAAGATGCCTCTATCCTGCTGCCAGGATTTACAGGTGGCGATGCAGCTACCTCACTATGTCTGAGATGCAATGCCGAAGGAGGCTCTACCTCTCCAGGGAGCCAGTGACCTCCATTTGTCATATGATTGAGCCTGAGATCACCTCCAACTGTGTGGGTGGACACCCCATGCCAGTGCCTCTGAAGGTCACAGTGGCCCTCAACCTTTATGCTTCCGGCTCTTTCCAAGTGTCAGTGGAGGATCTGTGTGGAGTGTCCCAATCAGCTGTCCATGGTTGCGTCAAGCAGGTGACAGAAGCTCTGTTCAGGTGGGTGATGACATGTATTCGTTTTCGTACGGACGAGGCCAGCTAGGCTGAGCGAGCCAGAGGGTTTGCAGCAATTGCTGGGTTCCCCCACATCCAGGCTGCAATCGACTGCAAATGTTGCCATCAAGGCGCTAGCGGGTCAGCCGGGTGCCTTTGTCAGCAGGAATTGATTCCACTCCATGAACATGCAGATAGTTTGTGACCACAAGACGCATATTCTGCAAGTCTGTGCAAGGTACCCTGGCAGCTCCCATGATGCTTACATCCTCAGACACTTCAGGTGCTAAAGCTCTTCAGTGTTCCAGCTCGGTTGGATGGATGGCCCGTGGGTGACAAGGTGGCTTATGATGCCTCTCCACCACCCAAGAACAGAGGCAGAGCAGTGTTATAAGAGGTGTCATGCTTCCACAAGGGCAGTGATAGAGAGGACCATTGGTCTTCTGAAGATGCGCTTCCAATGCCTGGACCGTTCAGGGGAGCACTACAATATCCCACAGAGCGGGTGTCACTGATAATGGTTGCATGCTACGCTCTCCACAATCTGGCTCTGGCAAGGGGGACCCACTGGAGAAAGAGTATCTTGAGGCAGCTGCACAGGCTACAGAGGGTGAATGCAGTAGTGAGTCAGAAGAGGTGAATGGTAAGGGTGTGCAGGCAGCCGTCTCTAACGTTTAGGGAGGCAGCGCCACCAGGGATGCATTGATCCAATGCTCCTCCAGCTAGGCTGCCAAAGATCCACTCCCACCTCATGCCAGGGCTGCCGCCTCCATTCAGGATGTCCAGAATGCCCCTGTCCTATGAACCCAAAGCTCACTCAGTGCCTGTGCAATAAAGTTTAGAGCCACTCACGTCCAGCATTGCACACTGGCGTACCCTGCACAAAAAATAAAAGGTGAAGCATACTCAGGTCATCACAACAAAAGTGACTTTAATGTCATTGTCACATTCAAGTCACAGTGACATGATCATTACTGGTGTTGATGTCCACACCAGTAGACATATAAACCAAACCTAACTGAACAGAAGTTCACCCGTGAACCGTCCCTTTGGTGTTCATGATGCCTTAAAGTTACGTTTGCGAGTGCTGCCTCTTGGTGACCCCGACCACCACCAGCATCCCCCCCTCCCTTGCTGGCAGCGGTATTGGAGGCAGCCGGCTGACTCTGCTGCCTTGTTGACTTTGATGACCTTGGCCGTCGTCCTCTGGCTAGTGGAGCCTGTGCTAGCCCCACCTGGGAGGGAGCGTCCAGTGCCATGGCTGGCAACTCTCCAGTCATCGCAGCCTCATCAGATGCCAAGTCACTGGCTGAGGGGTGAAGGAGCTGCTGCTGTCATCTGGAGTGCCCTGAGAGGAGCCCGAAGAGATGACAAGCAGGTTGAGTGCCAACATGAGGCCGCTGTGGAACTCCCTGCTCGCCATTGATGGACGGGCAGCTAGCTGAGATACTGGGTGTCTCCTCCATCTCCCACACTAGCACTGACCTCCTGAGTTCGTTGCCTGTGTGAGGGCTTTCAGGTTGGAGCGCAACCCCAGGAACCCCTGATTCTGTCCCTGGAGTTGCCTCTCCATGAGAGTCACCACTCTCTCAATGGAGGAGGCAGTGTCCTCAGCCACGAGGGTCCACGCAGTGCTTATGCTCCGCATGGACTCCTCCAGAACAGCGACAATGGCACGCATACCCTCATGGATCTCCGCCAGATCCTCCCGCATAACCTGCTGGACATTCAGCATCTGCTGCCTAAAACTCCAGAGGCTCATCATCTGCCTTCAACTCAGCATCGTCCTGGTCTCCAGCAGTCCTCCGTCTGCCGGTGCCCTGGGCACTCTTAGCCTCCGCCTGCACCACAAGCGAATGTGAAGTGCCCTCATCAATGTGCACCAGCAATGTAATTGATGATCTAATGTCCACCGAGGTGCTGGTATCCGTGCTGGTGTCTGGTTCAGAGTGCAGGTGTGACGCAGGTGCAGATGAAGCCTGGTGATCCTCTGGCTTCAGGGGTGGCCCTTCGGGGTCTTGAGAATGAATGCATGTTGGCGAATCTAAGGGAGAACAAGGACATGTCATTCGTTAAAGGCATCGCTTTGTCACTGTGCATGCCAGGCACCCTGGTGAAGACAGTGGAGATCTGCATCATGTTGCCATTGTCTTTCAACGATCGATGGGGACTCCCATCAATTACAAAACTACACAAGAATGTTTGCACAATCTGAAACATTCACCTCTATGCACTGTGCTCTTACCTTCGTCTCACACCCCACCTCTCCGGATGTATCGTGAGTGAACCGACTCTCCAGCTCCAGGATGTCCGGCTCGAACCTGGTCAGCAGCAGCAGGTAGGGTGGGCCACTGCCTATCCATCATGACCTCTCCAATTGGTTATGGCTTGTCTTCTCCTGAAAGGACAGAGGAGCATTGATTAGTCTACTCTCTATCTGCAGCGCCATTGCAGCCTGGCTGATCCCACCTGAGGAGAGCCTTGCAGGGCACATCGGAGTCGTGGTCCTCGAACCACAAGGCACTCAGTCCAAGCTGCCAAGGCTCACCCCCTTGGCCAGCTTTGGCATCGTTGACAGTTGGCATTCAGACTCTAATGCCCTTGAGATCCATGGGGGGACAGCCAGCCCTCAACACTGCACACTGATCTATGCCAACATGGTACTCACCCTTCTTGAGCGCAGCAGGTCATTGAATTTTTTGTGGCACTGCACCCATGTGCACCTCGTCCCAGGCTTTCTTTGTCAGGTTTAGTTGCCTCCTCCTTCCGTCACTTGGTACAAGCGTGTTGCTCCTGGCAGCCACCTCTTCCAGGAGCACAGCGAGGCACTCATCCAAGAATTGGGGGGCTGAGTGACCACCTGACCTCCCTTCCTGCCTGGCGTCTCCAGCTGCTGCTGAGGCCATATGTACCATCTCCACAAAGCAGACTGTATGCTTCTTCCCTGGCAGCCTTCAAGGGGCTGTCTGTACCATTTTTAAACTGCCCACTGGATCACCATTGGACCTGACATACGACACGCCCCCACCTGGCCCTTCCCGACCATTGGGAAGCTGCGTTTCACGCTGGGTGGGCCTTAATTGGCCAGCCAATTTGAAATTATGGTCGTGGGCCGATCGCGGTCAGGGTTCTGTTTCCTGGCCGATCCCGGGCCTGCTGATTGTGCCTGCCTGCCACGCTGAAAATTCAGGCCTTGGTGATGGACATTGAAGCCCCTGGCCCTTGCCACCCTCAGTGCTTCCTCCAGGTGGTGTTTAACATGGAAGAGTACTGATTCATCAGGGGTGGGGGGAAGGGGGTGGTGGTATGTGGTACTCAGCAGGAGGTTTCCTTGCCCATGTTTGACCTGATGCCACAAGACTTTCTGGGGTCCAGAGTCGATGTTGAGGGCAATTTCCTCCTGACTGTGTGCCACTGTGCTGCTACCTCTGCTGGTGGGACAAGACATACCCAGGGATGGAGATGGAAATGTCTGGGACATTGTCTCTAAGGTATGATTCCGTGTAGTGAGGAGGACTTTGCAGGGTTGACAGGGTTGAGTTTGCCATTATCATTTCTGGTGCCTAAGTTGACTCCAGGTAGTTCATCCAGTTCCATTCCTCTTATACTTTTTAGCAGTTTGATACAACTGAGTGGCTTGCTAAACCATTTCAGAGGGCATTTAGGAGTCGATTGCTGTGGGGCTGGAGTCACATGTAGGCCAAACCAGGTGAGGATAGCAGATTTCCTTCCCTAAAGGACATTGGTGGACCAGATGAGCTTTTAGAACAATCAACAATGGCCTCATGGTCTTCATTAGCCTTTATTCCAGCATATCAAAATTAGGATCTGGTCCAGCTTGTCTGCACAGCTAGTTCAACTGGCCAGTCAAGCTTCACAATTACTCTGTTTTGTCTTTAGATATAACATTATCTTTCTGTGATGACCAATTAACCAGGATGGGAGTAACACTCTCTAATTAGGATTGTTGATTTAAAGTTATTCCAGACCTACTTTGCTTAAAATCTAAACAATGTATTTAAAAGCCCCACAAGCCTGATTCCCAATTTCAAATTCTATACTAATTCTACCAGCATACATTTCCGAAATTCCACAGTACCACCCAATAAGAAATCATCAACATGCACCACAAAGATGCCTGAACATTTTCCCATATGATATCAATAAAACATGGCAGGATCTACTTTTAGTTGAAAACAAATCTATTTTCAGCAGATATTTTCACCGAAAAATACCATACCCTGTAAGCATCACTCAGCTATAGATGCATTTGTTTAATTTCCATAGTTTTCCTTCTGCATCTGCTGTCTCTTTGGGAAGCTTCTCTGAAAAGCTGCTCCCTGCAGTAAAAGTTGATTGATCTACACTTCCATGAATATGTGACCAAAATGCTAAAAAGATTTTTAAGATTTCTTTTCCAGTTGTGGGAGAACACATTCTAATATTGCATTATCTAGTTGCTCTTCAAATCCCTGACCAACCAACCTTGCTTTAGCCTGACAGGACTTTGCCAGTGGTCAAATCCACCTATGCAACAAAGCTGGTTGATCTCTATCTGATACCTCATAATAAACTCTAAACTCTCTCCAACTATCTAACTTCTTTTGCTGCAGTGCATCTTGTAGATGGTACACACTGCTGTGTGAGGTAGTGGAGGGAGTGAATATTTAAGGTGGTGGTTGGGGTGCTGACCAAGCGGTTGCTTTGTGCTGGATGATTTTGTCTATAATAACCCTTTTGTCCATACTAACTATTATTGTAGAAAGATTAAATATGGTTGTCAGGTCAATAAAATGCTCCATCATACTCTGTCAAGTTTCATCTGTGCCCTTTTCATAGAAGGTTTAAACAAGAGCGTAAGTATCTCCCTACAGATTACATCAGTACTTATAACATGGCTTACTCCAGCTATTTTTTCTTGGAATTAAAACTCACTTTAGTGACCTCAATGTGTTATCATTGGTAAATGTAAAGCAAGTAGTACTTTTATATTCTTTGACCTCGCATGATTCTCAGAACTTAGTGAATCAGGATACCATTTTTACTAAAACAAAAATAAAAATATCTGGAAAAACTCAGCAGGTCTGGCAGCATCTGCGGAGAGGAACACAGTTAAATTTTCGAGTCCGTATGACTCTTCAACAGAACCAAGTAAAAATAAAACAGAGGTGAAATATAAGCTGGTTTTTTGCTTTTTGATTTTACCATTTTTATTAGCCTGTTCCACATAATGTTGAAGTGCCAGTACTATCTTGTACTGCAAAGTTAAATGAGTCCACAGCTAACATACTCACCTCAGGACTGAAATTTGTTGTGACCAGTATAATTTTTTTGTATTCATCATTATCTTCACCTCCTTCCCCAGAGTTCTCTTTGCCATTTGTCGTTTTGAAGATCCTGCTTCGCTTTGAGTAGTTCACTCCAATAATGATAATTAGAGCCATACCAAAAGCATCTAATAACTGTTCCATGGGCATTCTTGGGATTCATTCACCTATTATAGTGGTCCCAATTTGTCATCTTCTGTAATAGCCAGATCTGCTCATGGTACTTTCATCCTCATTCTGCTTGTCCTTAATCCACCTGTTGTATTGGCACCTGTGTCTAGTGTCTGGATTGTTTTGAAAGCTCACAATCATTGAGTCTTCCATTCTTTGTGTCACTATAGAATTTGTTTCATGAAGGCTGAAGAAAATGACTGTTTTCTCAGGATTTTTTTAAAGGGACTGTAGACTGTAATTTACAGAGATACGCATTACAAACGTGAACCCCCTAACCCAACAACCACAGTTTCAACCTGTTCCTACTTGTAAACATGTGTGTCGTATAGGCCACTGAGTGAAAACATCCCAGAACAATCTGTGGAGCGGCAGAAAGTTTTGGCTTCTGCCAATATAGGCAGCAAGCCAACAGAATGGCCATGCCACCCATCTGACATCAGAGTTGGAGGTTCAGGCCTCATTCAGCAGGCTACAGGTCTCAGAGATGCACTCAATTGCAGCTCATTGGTTGTGGAAATGCAGGATATCATCTAAGCTCTCATACTGAACCTAACAGCAGGTTGGGGCCACAGAGGAGGGGCAGGTGAACTGATCCAGTAGCGGGTTAATCATAGGAAAGCAGCAGGCTGTTGTGGAATACTCTTCTTCCTCCTGGCCTCATAGAAGTTCTTCCAGGTTTTTTATACCCTTTCACTAGAAAAAAAATCCCTTTAATGACCACAGTGCTTGGTGCAAATGGGTGGAATTGCATGGTGTATGTTTTGCCTGTTTGTACCTGGAAATTACAAATAGGGTCCTACAACGGGATTGTACCTGAAACAGGCAGGTGGGACTTCAACCCATTTATATGCACACTTGAAAATTACATTGGTTGGACATTAGGTATCAATGGTTTATTTTTTCATTTTTTCAGGGGGCGTGGGTGTCTATTTGATGTTCATCCCTAATTGCCCTTGAAAAGGTGGTGGTAAATCAGCTTCTTGAACTGCTACAATCGATCTGGTGCAGGTGCACCCTCAGTGCTGCTGGGAAGTGTTACAATCCTGTTAGGGACCGTTAACATTTAAGGAGAAAATCCAAACACTCAGCAATTAACCGACAGAACCACGCGACAAGATTTCATGTTTTAACAAAAATAAACTTTGTTTAATTATTTGTGATACACAATACAAGTTGCACCATTAATTTAACACCATAGCTTAAGCTTGTTCAATCTTTTCATCTGAAGGGCCACATTTCAATTTTTTTTCTCACTCAAGGGGCCGATGAGCCAATTTTGGGAAGATGAGGTTTGGCACAAATTAAACATGAATTTCAAAAGAAAGTTTGAGGTACGAAAAGACAAAACAACTTGCTGAGCAAAAAAAGAAAATAATGTTTAAGCTATAAGTTGATAATTTTTTAAAATGAGTAAGTAATAGAGATGACCATTAGAGTGTAAAAGGGTGGGAGTGTGTGTGGCTGGCTCACTCCCAGTTTCAGGCTGCTCACTCACTCACCCTCACTCACACACTATGTGAGTGGGTGTGGGTGTGAGTGAGTGTTGGTGTGTGGGAGTAAGGGTAAGTGAGAACCCTGAGACTGGGAGTGAGCCCAACACACACACAAACACACACAATCCCTCTTACACAATTCACTCGCTCACTCTCTCACTGTTGCTCACTCTCACTCTCAATCACATTCACACATTCTCGCTCATGCACTTACACTCTCACTCTCTCCCTCACGCTCACTCTTTAATTCTCTCACTCATACACACAATTTCACACACACTCTCACACACTCAGTCACTCTCTCTACTCACACACACACTCACTCACACTCTCTCACACACATACATTCTCTCTCACATACTATCTTTCTCATTTTCTCACTCACTCTCTCTTTCACTCACTCACACACTCTCACATACAGAGGCCCTCACACACCCCACACACACACTGTCTCACTCTCTCTCTCTCTCTCTCACACACACTCATTCTTACACAGATACACACACACTCTCTCACTTTTTCACACACTTGTACACATACTCTCACACACAGGTACTCGCTCATGCCAGTTGGGCCTGAGTGGTTTGGAGATTGCAAATGGTGAGGATAAGTTTGGGGCACACTTCTTTCTCCCCATCCTGTCTAACACTGCAGCTGTCCCGGGTCCCACTGTCACTTTAACTGCCACTCTGCCATCTTGAATTGTGTAGGGCGCCTTGTCTCTCACCCCCCAGCAGCCAGTCTCTCTCTATTTTTCTCTCTCTCTTTTTCTCTCTCTCACTTTCTCTCTTCCCCTACTCCCTGAAAGGCTCTCTCCCTCCCCTGCCAGATGTCCTGTCGCCCGCTGTGTTCAGGCCTTAGGCTGAATGAAGCACACTGTTCGCTGCTCCTCCAATCAGAGACTGTTTCTCTCCCGCATTTTCTGCTAATAGCCTCACTAGTGATTGGAGGAGCAGCTTCTTGCAGAATCCTCCACTTCACTTACCTATATTTTTAACACTTGCCCCATTGGCCAAATAGAGAGTCATGGTGGGCCAGATAGTGGCCTGCATGGCATGGGTTGGACAAGCCATAGCTTATAAACACTTATGCTATAAACTCAGTTGTACTTTCTATTTTCCCCAAAAAAGTTCCCTTAACTTATTAAATCTTTGTGTATTCACTTTTCCTGGAACCAATGCAAAAGGTATATTGCAGCTTTCCGAATTCCTGCTGATTCCCCTTCAGTGTACCACCTATTCTCCCAGGTACAAGATTTCATGGGGATCTATGCATTAGCTTTTGGGTAAGCAAAGCCCAGCTTCTTTTACTGACCTCATGATTCTGGATTCCACAGCTCAAGCACGGGCCTCCATGCGACTCCTATGCAGTGGCTTAAAACATCAGAAAACACGCTTGATTTCCAATGGCAAACAAGGTGATTACTTCCAGAACTCCAAATGCAACAAGGATAACTGCCTTTCACTGAGAAGATTACTCTAAATTTCTTCCATTAGCTTCCAGTTGTTTTTCCCCTTACCAACATTGTCTTATACTGAATGCCAGCCCCAATCACAGGTTGCATTATGGATGATAGATCTAGCATTTATTCTACTTCAGGTGCAGGTCTGGCTTTATCTCTTGACTTCCAAGGAGCTACAAGCTGACACAGTCTCTCAGTTGCTTTTCCAAACATCAACCAATCTTGACTGCTGGCTATGCCCTAACTGAATTCACAGGGACAAACTATAAAAGAAAGAAATGCAAATTAGCTACCTTTCAATTCCAAAGTTTTCCTTGATTCTGGGAAATGATATGAATAATTTCTATCTCTACTGGAGTTTTATGATCCTCTTTCCCAGAATTGCTAGCTTTTATCTTCCTTTATGGAGATAACTATAGACGTCCTGGCTCTACCCAGAGGCGCAGAATTGGGTTATTTATTGTTCAGTTTTTATATTTCTAACTTTAATCTTGAAGATAAACAGAGGTTTGCTTTTAGCTGCAATTAACTCCAAGCTTGTTTGAATTGCATTTACATCAGTTCTTTTTACCAGTTTCTCAACTAGATACTCCCATTTTCTACAATTAAATCTTTAATTCCTAAAACTAAACCTGAACCATATGAATTATGAACTAGGTATTTGCACATGTAATAGAAGGGTGTTCCATTATTTTGATTCCACAACAGTGAAGGAATGGTGATATAGTTCCAAGTCAGGTTGGTATGTGAAACAAAAACAGAATTACCTGGAAAAACTCAGCAGGTCTGGCAGCATCGGCGGAGAAGAAAAGAGTTGACGTTTCGAGTCCTCATGACCCTTCCACAGAACTTGAGTTCAAGTCCAAGAAAGAGTTGAAATATAAGCTGGTTTGAGGTGTGTGTGTGGGGGGCGGAGAGATAGAGAGACAGAGAGGTGGAGGGGGGGGTGTGGTTGTAGGGACAAACAAGCAGTGATAGAAGCAGATCATCAAAAGATGTCAACGACAATAGTACAATAGAACACATAGGTGTTAAAGTTAAATTTGGTGATATTATCTAAACGAATATGCTAATTAAGAATGGATGGTAGGGCACTCAAGGTATAGCTCTAGTGGGGGTGTTTTTTTTTATAATGGAAATAGGTGGGAAAAGGAAAATCTTTATAATTTATTGGAAAAAAAAAGGAAGGGGGAAACAGAAAGGGGGTGGGGATGGGGGAGGGAGCTCACGACCTAAAGTTGTTGAATTCAATATTCAGTCCGGAAGGCTGTAAAGTGCCTAGTCGGAAGATGAGGTGTTGTTCCTCCAGTTTGCGTTGGGCTTCACTGGAACAATGCAGCAAGCCAAGGACAGACATGTGGGCAAGAGAGCAGGGTGGAGTGTTAAAAAGGCAAGCGACAGGGAGGTTTGGGTCATTCTTGCGGACAGACCGCAGGTGTTCTGCAAAGCGGTCGCCCAGTTTACGTTTGGTCTCTCCAATGTAGATGAGACCACATTGGGAGCAACGAATGCAGTAGACTAAGTTGGGGGAAATGCAAGTGAAATGCTGCTTCACTTGAAAGGAGTGTTTGGGTCCTTGGACGGTGAGGAGAGAGGAAGTGAAGGGGCAGGTGTTGCATCTTTTGCGTGGGCATGAGGTGGTGCCATAGGAGGGGGTTGAGGAGTAGGGGGTGATGGAGAAGTGGACCATGGTGTCCCAGAGGGAGCGATCCCTACAGAATGCCGATAAGGGGGTGAAGGGAAGATGTGTTTGGTGGTGGCATCATGCTGGAGTTGGCGGAAATGGCGGAGGATGATCCTTTGAATGCGGAGGCTGGTGGGGTGATAAGTGAGGACAAGGGGGACCCTATCATGTTTCTGGGAGGGAGGAGAAGGCGTGAGGGCGGATGCGCGGGAGATGGGCCGGACAGGGTTGAGGGCCCTGTCAACGACCGTGGGTGGAAAACCTCGGTTAAGGAAGAAGGAGGACATGTCAGAGGAACTGTTTTTGAAGGTAGCATCATCGGAACAGATGCGACGGAGGCGAAGGAACTGAGAGAATGGGATGGAGTCCTTACAGGAAGCGGGGTGTGAGGAGCTGTAGTCGAGATAGCTGTGGGAGTCGGTGGGTTTGTAATGGATATTGGTGGACAGTCTATCACCAGAGATTGAGACAGAGAGGTCAAGGAAGGGAAGGGAAGTGTCAGAGATGGACCACGTGAAAATGATGGAGGGGTGGAGATTGGAAGCAAAATTAATAAATTTTTCCAAGTCCCGACGAGAGCATGAAGCGGCACCCAAGTAATCATCGATGTACCGGAGAAAGAGTTGTGGAAGGGGGCCGGAGTAGGACTGGAACAAGGAATGTTCCACATACCCCATAAAGAGACAGGCATAGCTGGGGCCCATGCGGGTACCCATAGCCACACCTTTTATTTGGAGGAAGTGAGAGGAGTTGAAGGAGAAATTGTTCAGCGTGAGAACAAGTTCAGCCAGACAGAGGAGAGTAGTGGTGGATGGGGATCGTTCGGGCCTCTGTTTGAGGAAGAAGCTAAGGGCCCTCAGACCATCCTGGTGGGGGGATGGAGGTGTAGAGGGATTGGACGTCCATGGTGAAGAGGAAGCGGTTGGGGCCAGGGAACTGGAAATTGTTGATGTGACGTAAGGTGTCAGAAGAATCACGGATGTAGGTGGGAAGGGACTGGACAAGGGGAGAGAGAAGGGAGTCAAGATAACGAGAAATGAGTTCTGTGGGGCAGGAGCAAGCTGAGACGATCGGTCTACCGGGGCAGTTCTGTTTGTGGATTTTGGGTAGGAGATAGAAGCGGGCCGTCCGAGGTTGGGCGACTATCAGGTTGGAAGCTGTGGGAAGGAGATCCCCAGAGGAGATGAGGTCAGTGACAGTCCTTTTATAAAAAAAAACACCCCCACTAGAGCTATACCTTGAGTGCCCTACCATCCATTCTTAATTAGCACATTCGTTTAGATAATATCACCAACTTTAACTTTAACACCTATGTGTTCTATTGTACTATTGTCGTTGACATCTTTTGATGATCTGCTTCTATCACTGCTTGTTTGTCCTTACAACCACACCCCCCCTCCACCTCTCTCTCTCTCTATCTCTCCGCCCCCCACACACACACCTTAAACCAACTTATATTTCAACTCTTTCTTGGACTCGAACTCAAGTTCTGTCGAAGGGTCATGAGGACTCGAAACGTCAACTCTTTTCTTCTCCGCCGATGCTGCCAGACCTGCTGAGTTTTTCCAGGTAATTCTGTTTTTGTTTTGGATTTCCAGCATCCGCAGTTTTTTTGTTTTTATTTTTTTGTTTTTATAGGTTGGTATGTGGTTTGGAGGGGAACTTGCAGGTGTTGTGGTACAAAGATGAGACCACTTGAGCCTGAGAGTTTGAGTTACCAAGGTCTTTATTCAAGCATATGCTGAGAGATCAGTCCTCATTTTCAAGGACCTCTCTCACAATATGAAGCCTGTGACAAAATTTATAGCTCTTGGCTATAGAAAAACGCTCTTACACATACATCAAAAATCTTCTGCACATATCCCCTGTTATCTCAACAGTTGTGGCATTTTTACCTCAACAGGGATGCATTAGTGTCTGTGGTTTAATGACTCTCTGACTGTTTCCTTATCTCCTTAACACATTGTTTACCCAAGCTGTGAAGGCCATTAAGTTTTATGACTTGTGATTGTTAGGGTTCCCACAGTACCATACCCATCATGTCTATGTGTTAGCTATATTTCCCACCTTGCCTGAAAAGAGCTCCCATGGCTGCACTGGTCTACTTTAAAACTTCAATATTCAAACTACATTCGCCTATTTCTATAGCTGTTAATGCACATCTTAATATGAGTTTTAATATCGAGTTATTTCATTCCCTATGTCACAGGTAATGATGCTTCCACACATCTGCTGCCATTGTCCTTCTAGTTGGTAGAGATTGCGGGTTTAAAAGGTGCTGTTGAAGGGGGCTTGGTGCGTTGGTGGTGGAGGCAGTGAATCTTTAAGTTGATGGGCGGGGTGCCGATCAAGCGGGCTGTTTTATCCTGGACCGGGACTGATGTCCGTGGGGGAATATTTGCTGGAGTGTATGGAGAGGGTTTAAACTAATATGGTAGAGGGATGGGAACCTATGCCAGGAGTCAGAGGAGGAGGAATCAAGGACAAGAACAAAAGTCAGAAAGGGGAATAAGAAAAGTGATTGGCAGAGAAATCAACGGCAAGAATCAAACAGAGCCTTAGTGAAAAATAGTGGGAATGGAACAAGTAATGTTAAAAAGACAAGCCTTATGGCTTTGTGCCTTAATGCGAGGAGCATTCGCAAATAAATGGATGAATTAACCGCGCAAATAGATGTAAACAGGTATGATATAGTCGGGATTACGGAGACATGGCTGCAAGGTGACCAGGGTTGGGAATTGAACATCCAGGAGTATTCAGTATTTAGGAAAGACAGACAAAAAGGAAAAGGTGGTGGAGTTGCATTGCTGGTTTAAGAGGAACTTAACGCAATAGTGAGGAAGGATATTAGCTCCGACGATGTGGAATCCATATGGGTAGAGCTGAGAAACACTAAGGGACAAAAAACATTAGTGGGGGTTGTATATAGACCCCCAAACTATAGTGATGATGTTGGGAATGGCATTAAACAGGAAATTAGAGACGCATGCAATAAAGTAACATCTGTAATTATGGGTGTCTTTAATCTGCATTTGGTTTGGGAAAATCAAATTAGTAACAATACCATAGAGGAGGAATTCCTGGAGTGTATAAGGGATGTTTTCCTGGACCAATACGTTGAGGAACCAACTAGAGAACAGGCCATCCTAGACTGGGTATTGTGTAAAGAGGAAGGAATAATTGGCAATCTAGTTGTGCGAGGCCCCTTGGGGATGAGTGACCATAATATGATAGAATTCTTTATCAAGATGGAGAGTGACGTAGTTGATTCTGAGACGAGGGTCCTGAATCTTAATAAAGGAAACTACGATGGTATGAGACGCGAGTTGGCTATGATGGATTGGGAAACATTACTTAATGGGATGATGGTGGATAGGCTGGCAAACATTCAAAAAGCACATGTGTGAACTGCAACAATTGTTTATTCCTGTCTGGCGCAAAAGTAAAACAGGAGATGTGGCTAAACCATGGCTTACAAGGGAAATTAGAGATAGTATTAGATTCAAGAAAGAGGCATACAAATTGGCCAGAAAAAACAACAGACCTGAGGATTGGGAGCAGTTTAGAATTCAGCAAAGGAGGACCAAGGGATTGATTAAGAAGGGGAAAATAGAGTACGAGAGTAAGCTTGCGGGGAACATAAAAACTGGCTGTAAAAGTTTCTATAGGTATGTGAAGAGAAAAAGATTGGTGAAGACAAATGTAGGCCCCTTACAGTCAGAAACAGGGCAAGTTATAATGGGGAACAAAGAAATGGCTGACCAACTAAATACATACTTTGGTTCTGTCTTCACAAAGGAGGACACAAATAACATACCGAAAATGTTGGGGAACTCAGGGTTTAGTGAGATGGAGAAACTGAAAGAAATCAGTGTTAGTAGGGAAATGGTGTTAGAGAAAGTGATGGGATTGAAGGCTGATAAATCCCCGGGGCCTGATAATCTACATCACAGAGTATTAAGGAGGTGGCCCTAGAAATAGTGGATGCATTGGTGGTCATCTTCCAAGATTCTATAGACTCTGGAACAGTTCCTACAGATTGGAGAGTAGATAATGTAACCCCCCTATTTAAAAAGGGAGGTAGAGAGAAAACGGAATTATAGACCAGTCAGCCTGACGTCGGTAATGGGGAAAATTCTAGAGTCCATTATAAAAGATTTAATAGCTGAGCACTTGGAAAAGAGTGGCAGAATCAGACAAAGTCAGCATGGATTTATGAAAGGGAAATCATGCTTGACAAATCTACTGGAATTTTTCGAGGATGTAACTAGTAGAGTTGATGAGGGGGAGCCAGTGGATGTGCTTTATTTGGACTTTCGGAAGGCTTTCGACAAAGTCCCACATAAGTGATTGGCGTGTAAAATTAAAGCGCATGGGATTGGGTTAATGTATTGAGATGGATAGAAAACTGGCAGGCAGACAGGAAACAAAAAGTAGGAATAAACGGGTCTTTTTCCGAATGGCAGACAGTGACTAGCAGGGTACCCCAGGGATCAGTGCTGGGACCCCAACTATTCACAATATATATTAATGATTTAGATGAGGGAACTAAATGTAATATTTCCAGATTTGCACTTGACACAGAGCTGGGTGGGAGGGTGAGCTGTGAGGAGGCTGCAGAGATGCTTCAGTGTGATTTGGACAAGCTGAGTGAGTGGGCAAATGCATGGCTGATGCAGTATAATATGGATAAATGTGAAGTTATCCATTTTGGTAGCAAAAACATGAAGGCAGATTATTATCTGAATGGCTATAAATTGAGAGAGGGGAATGTGCAATGAGACGTGTGTGTTATCATACATCAGTCGTTGAAGGTAAGCGTGCAGGTGCAGCAGGTGGTAAAGAAGGCAAATGGTATGTTGGCCTTCATAGCGAGAGGATTCGAGTACAGGAGCAGGGATGCCTTGCTGCAATTATACAGGGCCTTGGTGAGACCACATTTGGAATATTGTGTGCAATTTTGGTCTCCTTATCTGAGGAAGGATGTACTTGCTAAAGAGGGAGTGCAGCGAAGGTTTACCAGACTGATTCCTGGGATGGCGGGACTGACATATGAGGAGAGATTGAGTCTGTTAGGATTATATTTGCTGGGGTTCAGAAGAATGAGGGGGGATCTCATAGAAACCTATAAAATTCTAACAGGATTAGACAGAGTAGATGCAGGAAGGATGTTCCCGATGGTGGGGGAGTTCAGAACCATGGGTCACAGTCTGAGGATACAGGGTAGACCATTTGGGACTGAGATGAGGAGAAATTTCTTCACCCAGAGAGCAGTGAGCCTGTGGAATTCACTACCACAGAAAGTAGTTGAGGCCAAAACATTGTATGTTTTCAAGAAGGAGTTAGATATAGCTCTTGGGGCGAAAGGGATCAAAGGATATGGGGAGAAAGCAGAAGCAGGCTGTTGAGTTAGATGATCAGCCATGATCATAATGAATGGCGGAGCAGGCTCGAAGGGCCAAATGGCCTACTCCTGCTCCTATTTTCTATGTTTCTACATTTCTATGACATTGAGTTTCTTGAGTGTTGTTGGAGTCACACCTATCCCGGCATTTAGAGAGTATTCCATTCTGCTCCTGACTTGTGGTAAATGATGGGCAAATCTTGGGGAGTCAAGAGGTGAGTTACTCATCTCAGAATTCCCAGTCTCTGACCTGCTGTTATAGCCACTTTGCTTATGTGGCCGTTTCAGTTCAGTTTCTGGTCACCCCGCCCCCACCACCACCTCCCCCCAGAATGTTGACAGTGAGCCATTCAGCGATGGTAATATAATTGAATGTCTAGGGAAGATGTTTAGATTCTCTCTTGTTACATTTGGTCATTACCTACACCTGTGTGATGCGACTGCTACTTGCCGCTTATAAGCCCAAGCCTGAATGTTGTCCAGGTCTTGCTGCATATTGGCACAGAGTGCTTCAGTAACTGAGGAGTTGCAAATGGTTCTGAACATTGTGCAGTCATCATCGCCCCCTCCCCTCTCTATATTTTCATTTGCTTGCTTTTCATTTTTCAGATGAGAAATAGGTGTGAGTAATGTTAGTTATATCAATTGATGTTAAGTACAGAGTTGGAGGACATTGATTGAATGGTTACTGGAGCACAAATAAAAGACACTCACTGACACAGGATTGGAATAGAGTTAGGAAATATATATCTGTAATGTTTTACTCTATTCCAAGTAAAGACTGGCTCTGTTTTTTTCTGACACCAATTGGCTACCAGGATAATAACAAGTGGTTGAAATTTACCCCCACTATCTTTTGCAATTGTCTTTATTAATTAAAAACTATTAAAAGGATATGTACTGATCTAGATTGACACCTTTTAAAATGGTCTTTGAAGTAAATATTTTAAGGCACTTTTACCTTATTTGTTCATATTCTGGGAGATGGTTTGTAAATAAGGGCACCCAATCTCTGTCCTCTCATTGGTTTATATAATTTACTTAAAAAAAGAGATAAAAACAAAAAACTGCGGATGCTGGAAATCCAAAATGAAAACAGAATTACCTGGAAAAGCTCAGCAGGTCTGGCAGCACCGGCGGAGAAGAAAAGAGTTGACGTTTCGGGTCCTCATGACCCTTCTTCCTTAACCGAGGTTTTCTACCCATGGTCGTTGACAGGGCCCTCAACCGTGTCCGGCCATCTTCCGCGCATCTGCCCTCATGCCTTCTCCTCCCTCCCAGAAACATGATAGGGTCCCCCTTGTCCTCACTTATCACCCCACCAGCCTCCGCATTCAAAGGATCATCCTCCGCCATTTCCACCAACTCCAGCATGATGCCACCACCAAACACATCTTCGCTTCACCGCCCCTGGTGACATTCCGTAGGGATTGTTCCCTCCGGGACACCAAGGTCCACTTCTCCATCACCCCCTACTCCTCAACCCCCACCTATGGCACCTTCCCATGCCCACGCAAAAGATGCAACACCTGCCCCTTCACTTCCTCTCTCCCCACCGTCCAAGGGCCCAAACACTCCTTTCAACTGAAGCAGCATTTCAATTGCATTTCCCCCAACTTAGTCTACTGCATTCGTTGCTCCCAATGCGGTCTCCTCTACATTGGAGCAACCAAAAGTAAACTGGGCGACCACTTTGCAGAACACCTTCGGTCTGTCCGCAAACCTCCCTGTCGCTTGCCATTTTAACACTTCACCCTGCTCTCTTGCCCACATGTCTGTCCTTGGCTTGCTGCATTGTTCCAGTGAAGCCCAACGCAAACTGGAGGAACAGCACCTCATCTTCCGACTAGGCAGTTTACAGCCTTCCGGACTGAATATTGAATTCAACAACTTTAGATCTTGAACTCCCTCCTCCATCCCCACCCCCTTTCTGTTTCTTCCCCCTTCCTTTTGTTTTTTCCAATAATTTATATAGATTTTTCTTTTCCCACCTATTTCCATTATTTTTAAATCTTTTATGCCCCCCCCACCCCCACTGGAGCTGTACCTTGAGTGCCCTACCATCCATTCTTAATTAGCACATTCGTTTAGATAATATCGCCAACTTCAATACCTCTGTGTTCTTTTGTCTGTGACATCTTTTGATTATCTGCTCCTATCACTGCTTGCTTGTCCCTACAACCACACCACCCCCCTCCACTTCTCTCCCCCCACCCAACCTTAAACCAGCTTATATTTCACCCCTCTCCTTGGATTCACCCAGTTCTGTTGAAGGGTCATGAGGCCTCGAAATGTCAACTCTTTTCTTCTCCGCCGATGCTCCCAGACCTGCTGAGTTTTTCCAGGTAATTCTGTTTTTGTATATAATTTACTGGTTTTTTTTTGAAGGTCCATTGGAAAATTTTCATTGTAGCTCTGGGACTTATTGTCATCATGATGTGCAAAGAAAATATCACCCAGCAATTAAAAATTGCATTGCATCTGAGAAATAAACAAGCTTCAACGCAGTCATATGGATTAAACTGCCCTGTGCGTAATTCTCCATATTGACAAATCAGTTTAATCTTATGTAGTTTCATAAAACCAATGCAATGTTAGCATGGGTGAATTGAGATTAAACTGGTTCTGGATATACTCATACTTGAGTCATGATATCAGCTCACAGCTGAGTGTAACCATCTCCACATTTAGCTGGTCACAGTAGCAGGTATCTAACTGGATTACAGACCATGCATATCTTGGGCCCGGATTTTCACCATGACGGAGCCTGAAAATCATAAGTCCCACCCCTGAACACGGCACTTCCCATTTTCGTGGGTGGGAATGGAGGCAAGGTGGGTTTCGAGCATATGCATCTTACAGAGCCAGCTGGCCAATTAAATCATCGACTGTCTCTACTCAAGTCAGACTTTGGTATACTAGGAGTGTGGAACCTGGTGTGCAGAATAGACCTGAAGAGCTGATCTGAACTTGGTGTATTTGTTTGGATAGCCAGGGAGTGGTCAAATACCCCTGTGGAATTTGCTTTGAAACTTTTATTCACTGCCCCTGAAGGGACTTAAAATCAATTCCAACAGTCGTCCCTTAACCCAAGGAAGTAGGAGGGTGGGGCTGCTGTCTTGCAGAGCAATTTGTTTTGCCCCTGCTGAGTCATGCACCCAGGTGCCAGGATGAACCTTGTGCTTGAGAATGGTGCATTGCACTTTGTGAGAAGAAAGATAGAAGATGGGCATGGCACTCTCTCACACACACAGGCTGTTGAAGCCAGTCACTGTGAGCAGCTGGAGCTTGGCATGCTGGCCCACCTCCGACCCCTCACTGCTCCCAGGGTCACTTGCCTTGATTTCTAATCTAGCCCACTCACCATACCAAAAATTGGAAATTTGGACAGCCATTTTTTAAAGTTGGGTTCACAGAGCTGGGAATTCTCCTGACTCTGTGCACCCAACTCGCGGATGAAAATCCAGCCCTTGGTCTGTGATTTGGTTGAGACTTTGTGTTCCCTCCTTCACATTGGAGTAGAAAAGAATAACATATCTGATAAATCACACCCAAGAACAGGCATGTGTTCCCATCATCCATACTGCCACCATCAGATTGCCTTTCTTCAGTTCAGCCTTATGGCTCTTGCCCTCATTTCACCATTAATATTAATACTAACACCAAATTCAAAATAAATTTTAAAAAAAAGTTATAACTCAGTTCCACAACTCAGTTCCCAACCAACTGTAGGCATAAGTAAATAAGTTAAAACAACTGAAATTTTAATTAAGCTGAATGACTGAGTCTAGTCAAGCCAAGTCAAACCCGGTAATCTATCAGGAACCCTTGTTAGATGTGTCAGTTGCTAAAGGCTACTCTAATTATTTTTAAAATGGCCACAAGGAATGCCATGCGAGATCAGTTGGCATTAATATAATTTACGGCTCTAATGTATTATACTTTTACATGTCCAGCAACTGATTCATTGATCTCACAGAGAGGAATCTCAATTCAGTAAAAAGCCACAAATTTGAACTGCTCAAGACTAAGCACACTTCTCCTGGATTGTTGATCTATGCTGATTATCAGTGTTCAGGTTAATGTGCTCTACTGTACTGAAATATTTTTGACAATAGCATAATTAATCAGTTTCAACTTCTTCACTCCTTGGTCAGCAGACTCAGCAAGGGCAAATTAGACAGTTGAAGGACTCCATCAACTAATTGAATATAATTATTTTTATATTCTTTCATGGGATATGGATGTCACTGGCTAGGCCAGCATTTATTGCCAATCTCTAATTGCCCTTGAGAGGTTGTGGTGAGCTGCCTCCTTGAACCACTGCAGTCCTTGAGTGCCGGTACACCCAGAGTACTGTGAGGGAGGGAGTTCCAGGATATTAATCAAGAGACAGTGCAGGGACGGCGATGTAGTTTCAAGCCAGGATGGTGTATGGCTTGGAGGAGAACTTGCAAGTGATGGTGTTCCCATGCATCTGCTGCCCTTGTCCTTCCAGGTGGCCATAATGTAAACATGGCTGGCTGTTCCAATAAATGTGCAGCCTCTTTTGAGTTTCATTTCTTCCATGCCTTTTTTTTGCTTTAAACCATTGTAAAGGGCTTAGCTGAACTCAGTTTAAGATTTTTTAACCTGGATATACCTGAGCTTTGTATATTTGTATGTGTTATTCATGTATGATACTGTATTTACTTTCAATTTACATTATTGATCAAACTCTGGAACATTTTCCCATGCTTAATTAAGTGTTGTATCTCTGTCACTATGTTTAATGTTGAAGAATATGTTGCAAATATATAGTTCATAATTAGAATATGGTTTTTAGTTTAGTAATTAAAATTTTGTCTGTAGAAAATGGGGGCACCTGGTTAAGTAACTGATCAGCGACCCTGAAGTAAATGCAATTCAAACAAACTTGGAGTTTACTTCAATTAAAAGTTTGGGGCCATGTTGACTTAAGAAGTTAACAGCTAGAAAGCTAAGATCATAACCAGCAAGTGGACTTACTTAGCTAAAGAACTGGAGACATTACATTTGCAGTTATTTCAGTTGAATATAATGTATTCATGTGGTTTCCCAGAACTAAGGAAAACTTTGGAATTAAAAGGTATTAAATTTTCATTTTTACCTGGAAAAGGTAAAGTGTGTGTCACATTGCCACGGACGTGAGTGGAGTTTAGTGAGATTCTTTGGGCAGAATTTTCCCAGATTTGCGCTAAGTGCGGTAGTGGGCGGGTAAAATTATGTTTTACTCACCAGCTGTGATGGCAGGTTTTCACGCCATATTGTCCCAAACCCACCTCATTACTTATGTATTCCCAGGAAATAGACCGTTTCCATGGCAAGCGGGCTCTCTTTGGCCCTCCCTCTATCACCCAGCTGTTGCACCACACTGGCCTCCATGTTTAAAAGGCAGCAGCCAGCACACCGTTCATCACTGCCAGCTCACCACTGCTGCCAGGAGACATTGCCAGCAAATGAAAAAAGACCGCAGCTCCCCCCCAGCTGGTTATGACGGGTCCCTTGAGCAACTGCTGGATCTATGGAGACCGCCCCACCCCCCCGCAGATGTCCTGTACCCCTGTTCTGGCAGCAGGATGGGCAGCAATGTGACCAATCCGGCTTGGGAGGTGTTGGCAGTGGTGGTTAGCACCAATGCTGTTCAGAAGAGGACATCCACCCAGTGCCACAAGAGGATGAATGATCTCCTCCGTTTCTGCCAGGGTAAGTCACTTTTTTCATCACTCTCAACTCACACACTCTCAAACCCATCACACATCCACAGGGCCCTCACTCACTGCCAGTTCAAGGGACATCACCATTCACTCTCTCACACTCACCGTCATTGTCCTCAGCCTGTCCATGGGACCACTCACCACCCGCGCAGGCTAGGCACATCTATCATCTGGCCCAGCAGGCGTTCTGCTTACACTTTCTCCATCCCTTTCCATGCAGGACAAGCTGGCACACAACAAGAGAGAGAGGTCGCAGACTGGTGGCGGAATGCCTGAAATCAGGGTCCTTTGAAAATAGAGCCATCTAGCTGGCTGGCCATGAACTTTACCAGCACTGCGCTGACAGTGAGGTCGGCGCTGCTGTACCAAGTGAGGATCCAGCAGTGCAACATCCATCAGACAACCATGCCGTGAGTGATGCGCCCTCTTTCACAGCCACTGCCGTGCACTAATTATCTCTCCTTGCTTTCGCAGGCACATCTGCCAAACAGCTCACAGAGTCCATGACCCAGGCCCCAATCAAGCCCCGAAGAAACCTCTTAAGAGGAATCTGAAGGCATCCTCCTCGAAGTTCCATCACAGCGCTCACCCACACCCTCCACCAGTACAGAGACACACACCTCAGTGGAACTTAGCTGTAGAATAGCCATGGGATCACATTCTGGTGAACACAGTTCACAGTCTGATCCACAGCAGGCGGTGGCAGGGACTTCCCAGGTTCCTGGCATCGGAGGGCTGCTAGAGGCCAAGAACCTGTTGAGTTCGAGTCAGATGACAAGCCTCTGGACTTGCTCATGTCACAGTTGCTGGAGCTGCTAAGGTAAGCAAGGGGCCATCAGGAAGGGATGTCTGCTGCATTCTTTAGATTGCAAGGCCCAATGGAGGAGTCCGTCCGTCTTCAGGCTGAGGTGATAGTGCCGGCATTGCAATGCACCAAGGTCAGCATTGGCAGGATGGCAGCGCCATGGAGAACTTGGTCCAAGACAATGCCCCTGCACTGCTGAGCGGGCTCAACTCCATCACTGATGCCATAGTTGGCCACCAACAGTGTGTACACGAGAGGAGTGCTGGGCAGCTTGATCTCACACCAGCTACCCCTTCCTCCATGGAGTCAGCCAGGGCCCTCAGGCAAAAATAGTGAAGAGGATCAGTAGGTGCACACCCCAGGGTCATCCACCCTGGTGACTCACGGATTGTCCGGCCCATCCAAATCCCCTGTTCCTGTGACCTCCACAGTTTCAGCTTCACAGGCTGAAGAGGATGCCATTGCCACACAGCAGGAGCCCGAAAGCAGGCCTGGACCCTCAAAATCTCAGCCCTGCAGAGGACGCCCACCAAAGTCATCACAGACAGAATATCACAGTCAGCAGGCTGCCTCCACTTCCACTGTGGATGCCCGGGGAGCACCAAGACGTAATGGCAGGGTTATGAAAGTTAAGAAAAAGTAGTTGCATAGCCTGGGCACAGGTGTTAATCACTTGTACATACTGTTCATTGTTGTCAATAAACTCCTGAGAGTGTCTCCCTGCCTGTGGCTCCTTGTTCTGATGAGCAGTGTTCTTGTCACTCAGATGTGAAACCTTTCTGCACAAGATAAAGGCAGGTGTCTCAGCCCAGGTCCTCTTCCCTGTGCAGCCTTCAGACCTCAATGGAGGTTCGGCTTCACTCCCTGGAAACATTACTGATGCCTGCACCTTGGCGGTGCTGGTCATTGCAGCTAGAATGTAGTGGGCAGGTGCCACATAGTTCTCGCATTATCTTTCTGTGCTCTCAGGACATTTAAGGTGGGGCTGGCCCCCATTGCACCAGCATCTGTGATCAGTGATGCTGTGCACCAACTCCTGAAGGGCTCAAGTGGTGAAGGTGGACACAGCATTAGATGCATCTTAAGTTTCATGGCTGCATCTATGAGATGGTCCTGATCACGGACCGCAAGTGAACTGCCCTCGGGCAGACAGGAGTCAGATATTCACAGAGGCTATGTGAAGGTTCTTGGAGTGTCCCCACTGCATGTTGTCATCATCCTCCTGCGGTTGGGCGACTGTTAGGGCCTCCACTGCGTCTCCATGACCGGAGCATTCTCACAGAGGCTTTTGGCACTGCTATAAGCCAGACTGGAGTCAAACGTACACGACTGCGATGTGAGGATCTATGGGTACACCTCACTACATATTGTCATCATCCTCCACAGATCAACAGCCATGAGGGCCTCCCAAGCGCGCCTGCCTCGTCTAACCAGTGCGAGAGCCTTATCCCTGTCATCGTCACTACTGAGGACCTCCTCACCCTCATCCCCGCTGCTGTCCTCCTCATCTGAGGAGACCTCCAGCTCCTCCATCTCCTCCTCAGCCAGCTCGTCTCCCCGTTGGAGCGCCAGGTTATAAAAGGGCGCAGCAGACAACAATGATGCGTAACACCTTCGGTGGACTGTATTGCAGGGGACCGCCAGACCGGTCCAGGCACCGAAACCATGTCTTCAGCATACCAATGGTCTGCTCCACCAAGTTTTGAGCTGCAGCATGAGCTTCTTTATACTGTCGCTCTGCTGCAGTCTGAGGCCACCGCACGGGTGTCATCAGCCATGGCCTCTGCAGATAGCCCTTGTACCCGAGGAGCCATCCCTCCAGCCTCTGTGGACGCTGGAAGGCTGCAGGGATCTGCGAGCAACTCAGGATGTAGGCACACTCCCTGGAAACCGTGTGCATACCTGCAGAATGTGCTTCTGGTGGTCACATACCAGCTGCACGTTCAGTGAGTGGAAGCCCTTGCAGTTGATGTAGTACACCTTGTGTAGTGACAGAGACCTGAGCACCGCACGGGTGCATCAGTCGTACCCTGCACCTGTGGGAATCCCGAGATCTGGGTGAATCCAATAGCTCTTGCATCCTTGCTGACCTGGTCCTAGGCGAAATGCACAAAGTTGTGTGCCCTTGAGAAGGTGGCATCCGCAACCTCATGGATACATTTGTATATGGCGGCTTGTGAGATCCCACAGAGGTCACCTGTGGAGTCCTGAAAGAAGTCACTAGCATAGAAACTGAGTGCCGCAGTTACTTTCACAGTCACTGGCAGTGGATGCCATGGCACCAAGTCCTGCAGCAAGTGGCAGATATGAGCGACCAAGTCCCTAGACATGCGCAATCTTTGGCGACACAGGTTCTCAGTCATCTGCAAGAATGACAGGCGGCATCCATAGACCCTGGATGTTGCTAGGTGCACACCAGCCCTGGCTTGCAGTCGCTCCTGGGCAGCATATGTGTGGGAGCCCCAGCAGCCCCTTCTTCCTGAGTTTGCTGTTCCTGCCTTTGCATGGCCAGGAGCCTCAGTCGCTGTCTCTTTGGTCTTCTTCACTCTCTGTAGGCCATGAGGCATACAGCCAGGTCACCAGAATCCATGATCCTGATCTGGTTCCCCTGCAGCATGAAAGAGAGAGAGAGAGAGACGTGATTAGCATGGTTATGCTTAGCATCCTTTCCTGGCCCTGTGTGATTGCCCATTAACGCTTCCCGGAGAGTGCTGGCCAACCCTCGGATAGCCACAGATGAGTGTGCTGCATAGTGCCCTGTCAACCCGCGACATGGGGGACACTGGTCCAAACTGGGATGCTGAAATTGCAAGGGGCTGTGAGCGCCTTCAGCTGTGACTGCTACATGGCCAGCGTTGGCAAGGAGATTGTACAACTTATGTAGTCCAACTGCTGCGTGGTCCAGTGAAACAGTCTGTGCTGGGGTGGTGGGAGGTAAGGTCTGGAGGACTTGGTGGCACATTGGTGCCTCTGCGTTGCTTGCATGGGCGGGCAGGCTAGGAGCCTGACCCCAATCATTTCACTGTGGCTGAGCCTGAACTGTCTCAGTTGCAGAGAGATGGTCAGTTTATACAGGTGAACCTACTGTGGCCATTTCCCTCATCTACCCTGTCCCCCACCTCGATTGTTTGTGCGTGGGATCAAACGCCAGGGCAATAGTTGTCCCTGTATACCACCACCCTGAGCACAGTCACCTCTGGGGCCAAGCAGCAGTTGCTCCTGCACACCAACCATCCCCCCCTCCCCGAAAACAGTCACCCCTTCACCCAGGCCCCCAGCGCCCCTGAAGGTGACCCTGGCAAGCTGTGGAAAATGATGCTGTTCACTCACATCAGTTCCACCAAAGTGAGGGCTACCAAGTGCATGTTGCCTATGTGCCGTTGTTAAGCACGTCAACATGCTTTCCCACCGACGTGGACGGACGATCAGGCAGGGGTCCAGAGCCTGGCGGGATGTCCTTTTAATGCGATGCTGATGTTTTACAATGAGCTCCCTGCCGACCGTTGGCGGGAAACGCGGCCTGCCATCAGCTGCCTGAGCGGACGATCGCGTTCTGCCTTTCCGCCGACATTAACCAGATCGCGCCATATTGTCTACACTCGTCACCTATCATGCCTGCTGCCAGTGGGCACCGAAAGGTCTGCCCTTTGTTTTGAGTTTTATCTCTTTGCTTTCAATTAATGCAGGGCCACAAGGCAAGACAGGTTGTTGTTTGGAAAAGTAGCTAAGAGACTATATCAGCTTTGGGTCTTGCGTAGCTTGTAGATCCTTGGAAGTTGAAGTATAAAACCAGACCTACATCTGTAGTGGAATAAATGCTAGATCCATCGTCCATGATGCAGTCTGTGGGTGGGAGATGGGATTCTGTATAAGACAAAGTTGGTTTGGGGAATAACGACTGGAAGATTTGTTTAGCTGGAAGTTAAAATAAAAAAAATCTACAGTAATCCTATCAATAAAAGACCTGAGTGCAGCTGAAGTTCTGGAAGTAATCATCTAGGTTGCAACTTGAAACCATTGCAGCAGACTATTGGAATCCAAGGTGTTTTCTGATGTTTTAAGTCACAGCATGGGAGTCACAGAGAGGCCCGAGCTTGAGCTGTGGAATCCAGAGTCATGAATCAGTAACAAAATTGGAGAGCCGCTTAGTCAAAAGCTAATGGAATGTTCCCCATGAAATCTTATACCTTGGAGAATAGGTGGAACACTGAAGTGAAATCAGAGTAAATTCCAGAAAGCTGTGAATAAACTTTGGTTTGTTCCCAGAGAATAAGTTAATGAACCTTGTTATGATCTTGGACCACACCCCTAAGTCTTTGGTACGACCTGGTTAGGCAGCAGTAATTTCTTGTTTAAAATAGACAAAGTTTGAGATCCAAGACACTTTGAGAGAATAAACCCACAAGATTCAGTGAGTTTCAAATGAAAACAAACTTTACTATACAATGTCAGAAAAATAAAACAATTCACAATCTCTCTTACACTCTAACGTTCAGAGTTAATATGAGGTATGTACAAATGAATAGACAAACTGTGGTTGAACACACCACACTACACAATAAATAGCAGATGCAATCAGGACAGATTCCACAGATTCCTCAACAACCCACCCAGACATCAGTAAACACTGTGAGCCAACCATCTCATTGAAATTCTGTCTCTCTCACAGGGGATTCCAGTCTTTATGTTTGAAGATCTTGTCTTGGAATTCTCTTGAAAAGCTGGTCCAACTCAGCTGGCCTCAACAATGGCCTACATTGCACGGTTTTAATTTTGTCTCCAGAGACTCCACTCCCCTGGATTCCTGAGTCTGCATTCCAGCACTAGATCACAAGCACAACTTCAGCTCTTCAGCTGCCCTGAGTAGAACACTACTGCTCCAAATGGTTACCTTCTCCCCAAAGGCCTGCAGCACAGAATCACCAACCTTCTGCTGCCTTCTTCGATCTCCAGGGCTTCTCCCAAGCCTTCACTACTTAAAGTCTTCCAGCCACAGCCCTTTTACTGCTTGGAGCCTCTTACTCTGCTCTACTCTCTCCTCCTTCTTACTTGGACCTCTCCCTGTCCCCTCGACCTGTCCACTGCCTGGGATTCTTCTTTGGGACCGCCCCTTGTTCTCTCTCCCTGCCCCTTGCCTGGGACTTTTCTTGATTCTGGCTCTCCGCCCCCAGTCACATGATCTGGGTTTTGGTGCCATTTGTTTTTTTCATGTAGGTGCACTTGGCCTACCCTCGGCCCGAAGAATTACAAGACGCCGGATTGCTCACTCCTAGTTCACACATGCGCAAAACTCCTGAGGCCTGTCTGGACTTGGAGTTCCTGGCCCCCGCTTGCTCATCAGGCAAATCTGGATCACATTGCAACCTTCAAGATTTGTGTAATGCACAAAAGAACTCTTGGGGGGGGAAGTAAAAAGCTGAACTAAGCTTATAGCCTAAGTCTTTATAAGCTATAGTGTCAATTTAATAGTGACTGTTTTGTTTAACCTATCTTTACATACACAACTAAGTTCATTTTTGCTTAAAAACATGAAATCTTGTGCATAATTCTGTCAGTTAATTCATGGTTGTTCGGATTTCTTTTTTAAATGTTCAAGGTCCCTAACAGGATCATAACAATGGGCTGAATCTTCTGAGGCATGGCAATCACCGTTGGATTGTCAATCCGCTCCATTTTTTTTACATTAAGCTGGAGCGCTGCATTTCTGGCCCAGACTTCCAAAACAGGCCTCTTCAGAAATGTGGAGCATAACTATTCTGGGAGTCATCCTTCATAGTGGAGGACCACTGGGGGAAGCCAAGTCACAATGCCTTTTTACAACACTAGCTGCCGTATTTTGGTAAATCTTCAGTCACTAACTGAAAAGCTTTGGGATGTTTAAGTAGCTTTTTACTGTATTAATGAATGAGTATGAGTGGGGTAAGTGGATAGAGCAGGTAGGGTGCCAGCTGAGTAAGGTGGCAGGGTGGGTTGGGAGGCAGGGTGGCAGGGTGGATAGCATGGTTGGGTGGTAGGATAGAAGGGTGGGTAGGATGACGTTCAGTCAAGTAGGATTGGAGGGGGGGAGTCGGCGGATGGAATCATGCCAGGTTTGCACTAAGTGTGGTAGTGGGCGGGAAGAAGGATGTTTTACCCGTTGGCTGCAGTGGTGGCTTTTCATGCCTTATCGTCCCATCCCCAGCATGTCCCACCTTATTAATAATCTATTCCCGTGAAACACTCCGGGTCGCTGACAGGGTGGCCTCTGATTTGCCCGCCTCGACATCATCTCAGGCCTTCAGTAATCTAGGTGCCATATTTAAAGGCTGCCCCTGCACAGAGCTAGCGTTCTTCAAGGGATAGAAATCTGCTGGGAATTGATGGCTGCCAAAGGGAGGAAACATGCTGCGTCTAAATTTAGCAACGCCTTCCTCAAGCGCCTACTGGACTCAGTGGAGGCCCGTCATGATGTCCACTATCCCTGCTCTGGGTGAAGACCAGCAAGCAAGGTCACCAATCCAGCATGGGAGGCGGTGGCAATGGTGGTCAGCAGCAATGCCCTGCAAAAGAGGACAGCCACCCAGGCCTACATCACTCACTTTAAGGAGTGTGCCATCACGTTGACTGGTGAGGACGTGGACCATGCCTGCGGCAATGATGAGGTCGGCGGCCAACACCCACATGAGGATCCTGCACCCATTCATCCCTCTCTCCACGCAACATGAGAGCTCTCTCTCTCCTGCTTTTGACTCTGCTGCAATGCACTAATCATCTCAACTTTGGTTCACAGGGAGCTCTGCCAAGCGACTGACACCCTCAGCTAGCCGGTCCCTCAGCTCCATCCAGGTCCTCACCTCCAACCAAAAGCTGGAAATAAGCAGCCACAGTGGAAGACCCGCCACAGTGCTTACCAAAACCCTGCACCAGTGGAGAGACACACACCTTGGTGGGACCTAGTTCTAGAGCAGGCTCGGGTTCACGATTTGGTGGTCACTACACGGACACAGTCTACAGCAGGAGGAGGCAGGTCAGCCGAGCTTCCCAGCACTTGGAGGACTCCTGGGGAAGAGGCATCTGTGAGGTCCATGTCAGATGATGAGCCTCTGGATTTGGCCTTCCAACTCATTGTGGAGAGTCAGCAGAAGGTGGGGGAAAATCACAGAGCTGTTGGAAGCCCTCAACAGAATGGCAGTGGAGTGCATCTGCCTGCTCTCTGATGAAGTGGTACCCACATATGTGTATGGAGGTCTCCATGGGGAGGATGGCAGATGCTAGGGAGACACTGGTCCAGCAGAACGTAGAGATGTATGCAGACCATCACTCAATCGCGGGAGCCATGGGTGAGGAATCTCAGAGCCTGTCCTCTCCCTCCGGGTCCGCTTTGCCTAAGACACCTGATTGCAGTTTCTACTTTTATTTGAATTGTTCTTTTAAGTTTTTAAAGGCTTGATCTGTTTTCTGTCAGCAATGTCAGTGGTAGAATGTTTATGTGACATCACAACTCCTTTGTGAATAAGTTTCTATTGCATTCGTTTTTAACCACATTAATGCAAATTTTATGTGCCTTTGTCCTGAGCTTTAAACCCCACATCATAGCAATCACCAAAATCACTCATTTCTATTTCTGCAACATTGGTTTCTACTTCCATCTGCCTCTCTCCACCACTGAAAATCTTAGCCATGTTTTTATCTAATATTTTAATGTTGCTGTTCTTTAATAGTCTCCCATCTTTTATCCTCCCATTTTATCTTTTACCTTTTAAGCTATCTGATATCCTCAAGCCATTCGATTAGGTCATGGTTAATCTGTACCTCAACACCATTCTCTCACCTTTCTCCATATCCTTTGATACTCTTATCTTACAAAACTCAATTGATTTCAAGTCTTGAAAATTTAAATTGACTCAACATCCACAGCCTTTGAAGGAAATAGAGTTCCATATTTCCATTGCCCAATGTGTCAAATAAGTACTCCCTGGTTTCACTCCTAATTGGCCCAGCTCCAATGCTTAGTTATGCCACTTGTTCTGAAATTATGGAAAATAATTTATCTATATCCACTCTATCAGATCCTTTTATCATTTTAACCTTGCTAACCTACCTTGGCATTCTATCTCCAATGAATCTTGAAATCCCCATACCTCTGTCTGAATCCTTCTAGAGCATCACTGCACCATATCTCTGTAATCTTCTCCAAACTTATGCCCACCCCACCCCACTTCATTATCTGACTAGATCTTTTACCCATCCCATCTCTTTCTGATTCATCATTGGCTCAACTCTCTGGAACTCCCTGCCTAAACTTTTAAACTTATAAATTCCACTTTCCTTTTTCAAAAATCATCTTTTCAATCCAGCTTTTGGTTATATCTACCAATCTGTTGTTCGCTATATTTTGGCATCCGGCAACAGTCATCTATTTTCCATTTGTGATGTATCTGGACACATTTTTTTTGATTTCCCAACTCAGTGGAAGTAACATTCCCTGTCTACCCTGCCTATCTCTTCATTATTCTAAATGACTTGATCAGATCACTCATTAAGTCTTAATCGTAAAAATATAAAACCCAATGGCATCCAGTATTTGATCATCGTTATATTGTATCCTCTCAGGCATCATCCTGTTGTATTATTGCTACAGTACTTCCAAAACTTCTGTATTCTCCCTTGGTGAATGTCCAGAACTGAAAGAATATTCCAACTGAGATGTGACCAGTGCTCTGTATAATTGAAGTAACACTTCCTTGCTTTTTTATCTTTGTATTAACAGTGTTATATAGTACATATTATTGTTGTAGCTTTTGCTGCTGCTCATTGTGTGAGGAAAATGCCTTTTTCCTGAAACCATTATAAAAAAAACTTGCTTCAACACTTGTGGGGAAACATGCAAAAATTCCCTTCTAGATTCCTTCATGAAAGATGTGGACTCCTTTCCCTGTGGCACAGCCCAGGGAACTGAGTAGAATAATCCATTTTATGCTACATAGCACTTCAGTTCTCACAAAGTAATGCATAATCCAGCTTGCTTTGAGCAATACCATGGGAGATCCATTGGTTTGTATACATTGGGTGTGTGTTTTGTCCCTCATGCTTCAGAAGTCATATTTCCTGTGTCACACTTGATATGAAAACAATGCATTACACTTGTATCTGATTAAATCAAATTAAATATTCATAAAACAGCATCAAACTATTACTGAAGAGGTAGGAAATGCATGAATTAAACATGAGGAAAATGGGTAGGGTGGGGGTGGTCGTCAGGTGGCCAGCCTGCCCTTGGGCCTGTTGAAACCCTTAAGTGGTCAATTCGTTAAGAAGCCAACCTTATTACCTTACTTATTGTCACTCCACTTATTTTTCCCCCCAAGCTGCTCTAGAACCTTAATGATTCCTTAGCTGCTTTTGAATTTGGAACATGTAAGATCACAAATGCTGGAAGCCATCACAAGCAAATTTGAAAGTGGCTTTGACAAAAAAATGAGATAATTTTTTTTTAAATCCTCTAAAGCATGAGCTTTTTTTTATTTCATAAAGATAGTTCTGGTAACTACATACTGGTTAAACACTGTTGCTTTTGTTCATTGCTTTATACTTACATCTGCTAATGAGATGATTTTAATCAGGCTGATTTGTAGTAACTTCCAATACATTGCATCGTAGACATGTTCACTTTCATTCAGCCTTGCTCCAGTGCTGCTACTTTTCCCCCTGTGGTCACTATTAGGTCAGGCTTATTAAAAACCTAAAAGATTTTGTATTATGTATAATTATGTCTTTAATTAGCAGCAATTTGGTGAGGCTCGTGACATAGCAAATTAAGTTAGAAAGCTTGTTTATCAAGAGAAAGAGCATTTGCTTTACAGAAAGCAGATTGATATTAATACTTTTGTAATACAAAGGGTTCTCTTTCTGTGCAGCATCACATTTGTTCAAGCGAAGCTGCATGCCATACAAATGATGTATACCTTTCTCCTCTTTAGTAACAGCACATATTACTTGCAGCAGCTCATGGAGAGGTAAAGGAACAACATTAAAATGGTATAACACCTTGTTATAAATGATGTAATATGTCTTTGTCATTAAAATGGCCATTATCATGACCTCCAGTTATATTTTTGTGAATATTTTGTTTAATCCCCCTCTTTCACTATGCTCTGCAAGAGCATTCCTCATTAATTTTGAGAAAGAATTTTACTATCCCAATACAAAAGCCACCAAAATCTCGTGGGAAAACATTAAAAAGACTTAATTGACAGTACAATATCGATCACAGATCAAAATCTCATTATTTTAGCCATTGCACAGATACAAATGTATAGAACAAGGAATAATCTGATTTCATTCTTCAATTATACATCACATGACAGTCCCACTGGTACACTACAAGTGTTAGCAACTGGAATCATTGAATACAAGTATTGCAAATTTCAAGTCTTAAATAGATACTCTATCATGTTTAGCTTCTTGGGTATCTCCTGTAAGTGAATCTCACATTCCCTATGATTAGGAGATTGCTTTTATTGCCCCCCAGCATCCACTCATTTAACAGTGTGATCTGGAGATTTTATGAACTGCGCTCACTCTTCATGTGAACTGGATCTTGTAATCTTGCACTTGCCTCTTGTTGTATTGTAGGGTGTTGGATATCATTTCGTAGATCTTAATTAAGTGTTCATTGTCTTAAGTAGGTTAACTGTATTTATTAACTAAAAGAACTTGTATATGTATATCCATGCTTGCTTGTACACATAGCTGTCCAATACTAGACTGTCTCCTAGGTGTGGGTCATGTTTTCTCTTTCATCACTGTGTGAGCAGTAATGTACTCAGTCCCATATTAATCCTATATATATATATATATGCTCGTCCCTTTGTCCTACACCTCTCCCCTAAGTCTTTATCCAATGTATTTCACGTTATTCTAGTTTACCCCATGTATTTACATCATTATTGCTACCTTATGTCCCCCTTCAAGTCTCTGAGTTCATAGGTTCAGGCGGTCTGAACATCTTATAACCCTTCCATATCTTGTTCACACTACTATCAGAGGAGTAGTAGGCTCTGTCATTGCAGGTAAACTCTGTTGATTTGGAGGTTGTTCTGGCATCTGGATATCATTTTATACTCTTTTCCCATTCCTTGGTTTTGAACCACTCTTTGTTGATTCAGTAGTTGTGGTGATGGGTGATTGTTGTTCAGTCCCATTTCTTGTGGGGTGGATGAACATTGTGCTTCTCTCTGTTCATTTTTTTCCTCTTCTTCCTTCATCGTGCGGGTTGTTGTGATGCCTTTTGTGACGGATGATGGCCATTCCTGTTATGAGGATGTGGTTTTTTAGTAAGCTCACCTTTGTGTTTGGCTGTGTGGTGTGCTGATGGCAATGGACAGCTGCTACTTGGTTTCAGCATTGTCTGTGGCCCATTTATGCTGTCTGGGAGTTGCAGCATTTGCTCTGTGGTCCTCATCAACAGTCATCAGAGCTGGAGGTTGAGGCTTTTCTGGTTGTTGGTTGCTCTCTTGTCCATCCTCCACTGGAGGCATCATGGTAACCATCTGAGTGGTTGGCTGGTCTGACCAATGAGGGATTCCCATTGAATGTAATGAAGATGGACAAACCTGCTCTGCAAATAAAGAAGACAGTTCAGAGCTGAAGTCCCAGTCAGGATTCTCTTTCTTGTTTGAGCTCTTGAGCTTGCAGTTCTGTATAATTTACGACAGTGGGCTGTCTTGATATTTTCTGCTGCTTTGGGGAGATTGAGGGCTCCACTGGCATCTCTGCTCAAGAGAGTAAAAGACTGGTTACGGAAGATGTACATCAGCTCGAAGATTTGTTTACCGCCGTACCTTAGTGGTTCCAGAATTATGCCTATGACCGGAAGCCAGGACCATAGAATGGTGTGTCTGCTGTTCAAAGCCAGAAGTCTCTCAGCCACGGTTCTTTGTCCAATTGAACCATAACACTGGCTCCTGTGTCCGATTTAAAGTTTGTGAGATGACCGTTAACCAAAATATCTGCATTCCAATATGAAAATGCTGGATCTTTGACCTCATCCAAAAAGCATGGCAGTGTGTCCTCATGAATCAACTTTGGGTCTCCTGTGTGTTTGGATTTTTCGCCCTTGGACAGTTTGCTGAAGTTTCCAATCCTGTTACATTGAAAGCATTGAACTAAAATTGCAGGACATTGATCTTGTCTGGCACTCTACTGGTCAGTTAGGGTATTGCTTCCCTTGGCCTGGAGTGTCCCTATGTCTTTGCTGTTTAACTAACTGGACTGTGGGGTTTCCTTTCTGTTAAGGTTTACTTTCTCTTCTTAAAATGGGCCTGTGCTGCGCGCACAGTTCAGATTGCCTAACAATCTGGGTAGCTTTCTAGAGGGTTAGATTGTCCTTTGCTTGCACCATACCTATCAGTGCATTGTCTGCTACTGCTACTTCTATCCCTGATAAGTTCAGATTTTAGGTCTCTGCATTTGCAGCCTTTAGCTTTTCTATACAGATCATTAATGAATGAGTTGACAGGTTCTCCTGGCTGATGGACACGCTTATTAAATTTAGCTCTTTTGAGAATTTTGTTACTACTCAGGTTAAAATAAATGTTAATTGATTTTAGTACTTCTCAAATTTAGCAGATGATTAGTTGATTCCTTGTCTGGGAATAACATGGTCTGCTATTGGGCCTACTGAATAAAGCAATGTGTTAACTTGTTGAGTTTCTGTCTTTTTATCCAGGCCTGAAGCAATCCTGTATCTAAGGAATCTTTTTCTTCAAACTCCTCAATTATGTGATTGATCTGGATAAGTCCAAATTGATCGGGAAGAGTGGATTTCTGATCCATGGTTAAAAAATTTTGAAACGTAGGTTCAGCTTTAAGAAATTGCTGAAATTCAAGTTGGAGCTGCTGTTCATTTTGAGGGCAAAGGGTTTACCTGTGCTCGCCAGTTTTTGGCGGGTTCCGTTGTAATGACGCTCGTGCTTGGCCTTGGAAAATTTTAAACAGTGGCTGGTTGGATTGACTGGCTGCGACTTCTCTGTTTCAGCGCCATTTCTTTAGCGTTGCAACAGCGTCGAATGCTGGTCTTTAAAGCTGATTCTTTAGCAACGATTCTTCCAACTTAATTAACTTGCTTTTGTTCCAAAAAGCAAAAAACATTTGGAGGCCAAAGGCGCAGGTGCCGACTCGTTAATGAGGTTTTTCCAGCGGACTTTTTACACAGCAATTTCTGACCACTGAGCTATTTAAAAGTTTCTCAGGACTTGCTGTATCCCGGAATTCAAAAGTTTTAGCTGACATCTGCTAGGTCTGCTGACTGTGCACTCTGGCAATTGAAGATGGACCTCTAAGTCTCCTGCTGCCGTGAGAAATTTTAAACTTCAGCCTATAGCTTCCAAATCATTCTTTGGAGCTTCTCCTGGTGATTTTCCTTCACGCGTCTGTTTCTCAAGCTTTTCTTCAGGTCAGAATGCTTTTTCGAATTTTCTTTAATCTTACAAAATTTTCACTTCTCTCTGCATTTTTTGGAAGATTTTGGGTTTTTCCATACGCTGTCACCATGTTGTAGGGTGTTGGATACCATTCGGTATGCCTTATTGAAGTCTTACACAAGTTAAGTATATGCATTTATTAAATACAAGAACTATGTACATATATACAGTAAAGGGTTCAAGCTAGGAGCTGCCTCCGTGCTTGCTTGTACACACAGCTCTGTCCAACACGAAACTGACCCCTAGGTGTGGTCATGTGTACTTTTACATCACTGTGTGGGCGGTACTGTACTCAGTCCTAATTAACCCTATATGTGCCAAACCTTATACTACACCCTCAAGTGTGTTTCTGCCCTCGCCATGAAGGCAGACGATTGAAAGCTCTGGTGAGATAAGGCCTACTGTAAACTAACAAACTGACTTAAATAGGAACATAAGAAACAGGAACAGGAGTAGACCATTCACCCCCTCGAACCTGCTCCACCATTCAATAAGACCATGGCTGATTTTCTTGTGTTTCAATTTCCACATTCCCATCTAACCTCGATAACCTTTGATTCCCTTGCCTAACAAGAATCTGTCTACCTCTGCCTTAAAAATATTCAATGGCCCCGTCTCCACCACTGTCTGAGACAGAGAATTACAAAGTCACACAACCCTCTGAGAGGAAAAAAATTCTCCATAGCTCTGTCCTAAAAGGGCAACTCCTAAGTTTAACCCCCTAGTTCTGGACTCACCCTAAAGAGGAAACATCTTTTTGACGTCCACCTTGTCAAGGCCATTCAGGATCTTGTATACTTCAATCAAATCACCCCTCACTCTTCTAAACTCCAGTGGAAACAAGCCCAGTCTGTCCAAACTTTCCTCATAAGACAACCCACTCATTCCATGTATCAATCTAGTAAACCTCCTCTGAACCACCTCTAATACATTTACACTCTTCCTTAAATAAGGAGACCAAAACTGCACACAGAATTCGAGGTGTGGTCTCACCAATGCTCTGTATAACTGAAGCATAAAATTTATGTTCAATCCCTCTTGCAATAAAGGATAGCATTTCATTAACCTTCTTAATTACTTGCTGAACGACTATACTAACTTTTTGTGACTCATGTACTAGAACACCTAGATCCCTCTGCACCTCAGAATTATGCAGCTGTGCTCCATTTAAGTAATACTCTCCTTTTTGTTCTTCCTGCCAAAGTGAACAGCTTCACATTTTCCCATATTAAACTCCATTTGCCAGATTTTTGTCCACTCAATCAGCCTATCTCTATCCATCTGCAACCTCCTCATGTCCTCTTTAAAACATACTTTCCTACCTATCTTTGTGTCATCTGCAAATTTAGCTACCATGTCTTCACTCCCCTCAGCTAAGTCATTGATGTAAATCGTAAAAACTTGAGGCCCCAGTACAGACCCCTGAAGGACTCCACTCGTCACATCCTGCCAATCAGAAAAAGACCCATTCATGGATACTCTCTGCTTTCTGCCAGCCAGCCAATCTTCTTTCTATGCTAATATGTTACCTTCATACCGTGCACTTTTATTTTCTGGAATAATCTTTGATGTGGCACCTTATCAAATGCCTTCTGGAAATCCAAGTACAGTAAGTACATCTACAGGCTCTCCATTATCCACTGTGCATGTTACTCCTTCAAAAAATTCCACTAAATTGGTTAAACATGATTTTCCTTTCACAAAACCATGCTGACTCTTCCCCATTGCCTTGAGCTCTTCTAAGTGCCCAGCTATAACCTCCTTAATGATCGATCCTAATAACTTACCATGACGGATGCCAAGCTAACTGGCCTATAGTTTCCTGTTTTCTGCCTTCCCCCCCCGACTTCTTGAATAGAGGGGTTATATTTGCTACTTTCCAATCTGATTAAACTTTTCCAGAATCTAGCATATTTTGGAAAATTAACACCAGCACATCAACTACCTCACTAGCCAACTCTTTTAAGACCCTAGATGTAGGCATCGGGACCCGGAAATGTGCCAGCCTGCAGCTCCATCAATTTGCTAAGTACAATTTCCCTAGTGATTTCAATTTCACTAAGTTTCTCTCTCCCTTTCATCTCCTGATTTGCAGCTATTGCTGGAATGTCTTTTGTATCCTCTATAGTGAACACAGAAGCAAAATATTGTTCACTTCCTCTGCCGTTTCCTTATTATCTACTATTAACTCCCCACTGTCTCTCTCTAGAGGATTAACACTCACTTTACTTTTTTCCTTTTTAAATACCTGTAGAAACTCTTGCTATCAGGTTTTTACATGTCTAGCTAGCTTCCTCTCATACTCTAATTTCTGTCCCCTGATAAACCTTTCAGTCATCCTCTTCTATTCTCTGTATTCTGTCATCTGTCCTGCCGCTCATCCTTGCAGAGCTGTATGCTTTTTCCTTAAGTTTGATGCTTTCCTCAACATCTTTAGTTAACCATGGATGGTGGGTCCTCCCCTTAGCATTTTCCTTTAAAGTAGGAATGTACTTTTTCTGAATACTCTGATATCTCCATAAATGTCTGCCACTGCTTCTCTATTGATCAATCCTCTAGACTAGTTTCCGAGTTCACTTCAGCTAGCTCAGCTTTCACCCCGACACAGTTGTCCTTATTTAAGTTTAAGGTACTAGTTTTAGACCCACTCTTCTTCCTTTCAAACTGGGTGTAAAATTCAATCATATTGTGGTCATTGCTACATGGGATACCTTTATTTACACTATATATATATATATTAAATATAAATTATTAATATATATATTTTGTGTAAATATATATATTTAATAAAAATATATATATTAATAATATATAAATGAATAAATTAGTGCTGAGTGTGAATGTAAATCTCTTTCACACGATTGTCATAATATAGAAAATAACAGAGCACACCACATTATACTTTTTAGGGGCTGACATGCTTTATTTTCTTTAGACTGAATTGTGTCCAAACTAGGCAGGGAGCCGAACATCTGAGCTCTGACCTTTTGCCAGCATGTCATGTCCAGAAATTGGCCAGCCAAGCTGCTAATAATACCTGTTCTAAGTGTGGATTCTTAGCAGCTGATGGCCTTATCAGAATGAAGCCATTTCAACATATGTGTGAATGTTTAAAAGAGCGTCTTAATGAGTCTCATTGTCTCAAGCAAATATGGTATGTAGTAAGTAGCATTTCTCCAGTCTGTCCCTCTGGATCTAATCCACAAGGACCAAAATTTTAAATCCTATGTACGGAATTTAACTTAATGGTAATATTCTGGTATAAATTTTCTCAATTTTTTCCATGGCCTAATCGGCAAAAATATTGGAAAATGACAAGATATAAAGGACATCAGTGGTGTTGTCGTGTACTTTTAAGGGGATTAATTTCATTTCTCCATGAAGAGCACATTGTGGTACTGAAATTGTACACATTAGTGTTACAACAACAATATCCTTCAGGGTGCTTCACAGAGGCATTATAACACAAAATATCACACTGAGCCACATAAAGAGATATCAAGCAAATGACAAAAGGCTTGGTCAAAGGGGTAGATTTTAAGGAGCATCCTAAAAAAAGGGTGTGAGGTAGAGAGGCAGAGAGGTTTAGGGAGGGAATTTCAAGCAATTCAGAGCACAGGCAGTTGAAGGCACAGCTACCAATTGTGGAGCAATTAAATTGGGATGCTCAAAAGACTGGAAGTAAATGAGCATTGATATCTTGGAGGGTTTTTGGACTGGAGGAGATTACAGAGAAATGGAGAGGCGCTGTCATGGAGAGATTTGAAAACAAGGATGACGATTTTAAAATCATGTAAAATCAGCTTAACCAGAAGCCTGTGTATGCCAGGGGTGACAGATGAACAGACTTGATGTGAGTTAGAACATGGGCAGCAGAGTTTTGGATGACCTAGGCCCAGATTTTTGTTCTCGGTTTGGGTGCACAGAGTTGGGAGATTTCCCAGCTCTGCGAGCCCAACCCTTAAAAATGGCAGCCGCCTGTCAATTTTTGGTCCGGGTGAGTGTGGGCCAGAATAGGGGTGACTCCAGGAGAAGTGCGGAGGCAGGCTGGGTGGAAGGCCTGCTTTGGGGCTCCTGTGCTCTGTTCAAAAATAAAAGATAAAGATTAAAACATAAAACAACCCTCCAGACTTCGCCACCCACTTACGCCCCCCCCATACACTCTCCATGCCCCATCCATGCCTACCCATGCTACCTCATGCTCTGTAGCACCTCCATGGCTCCTGATGCCCTCCATGACAACCTATGTCCTTGTACCCACTTCCATGTACCTTTATAGCCCCCATAGCAACTTAGTGCCAATTCTGTCAACCTTTGCCTGCCCACCCACCACTCTTTTCCCTCAGAACCACCATGCCAAGTACCCAGAATGGGCAGACATCTGGACTAATGCAGAGATGAGGTAAAATAATGTTCTACAAAATAAAGTTCTAAGTGTCTATTGCAGACTACTACATTGAAAAAAACGCTCATTCATAAAAGAACATTTTCTACATTTTCATTCCTTCAACTAAATAAAGCCTTATAATAATTAACATTTCATCCAGCTGCACAATCTCTTATAACAACAAGCATTGGAATTCATAGTCTCACATCAAAGAATCTATAATCACTTGTAGCTGTCAATCAAACTGTGAAATAGAAGGCACTCTATTGTGATAATGGATGGTTGTGAAATCAGTCATGCAACAGTAATCCAGAAATTGTAGCCCTATAGACAGATTGAAACAACAAGCAATGATTTTTTTTTTCCAAAGATTTAAAGGACTGGGCTTTTAAATGCCTTGACAGCTTGACAGGCCCCTTTGAAAGGTGCTTCTGACAGTTTTGACAGTTGATTTTGAAAGGTCCGGTAACAGGAACAATGAGCTTGACAGTAATGAGTTCATGCACTTTTTACACACATTTATGCCTACTTTTAACACTTCTAAAGGACACCTAACCTACTTCAAAGGACACCTGTCCTCTACCAAAGCACACCTTACCTCCTTCAAAGCTGTCCAGGGACCAAACCCAAAAGGGTACCTTCCCTCTGCAAAGGTACCCTTGCTGTCCAAATGAATCCACTAAGTTTAGATCTGTTCTTATCTGTTCTAATCTGTACATGTTGGGTTTCACACTCGTAGCCTACCAAAATTCCACTTCAGTGGTGGAAGCTGATGACTTAAATGGCCAACTACATCTGTAAATCACACATATGCAAAATGCACCCCAACCCCATTCCTACCCCCATGAAAATGAGAAATACAGTGTTTGGGGTTGGGACTTCCAATTTTCAGGCATTTCCACTATTTTTGTTATGACAGAGATCCTCTCTGCGCTATAAAGTTTACAAGGATACAATGTGGGAAGTTGTCCAGGAATATATAAGAATGGCCAAGTCTAGACCTAATAAAGACATGGATGAGGGTTTTAGCAGCAGACCTGCTGAAGCAGAGTTAGTCTTAGTAAAGGCTCACATATGTGGTTGGAAGTTCATCTCATGGTCAAATATGATGCCAAGGTTGCGCACATTCTGGTTTAGCTTCACACTCTTGGCAGGGAGTGGGATGGAGTTAGTGGCTGGGAAGCAGGATTTGTGGTGGGGACCAAAGGTCATGGTTTTGGTCTTCCCAATATTTAATTGGAGGAAATTTTTGCTTATCTAGTACAGCAATCCTAGGACCCCGAGTGAAATACTTTATTAAGTCTTAAAGTTGTGAGCGCTGGCTATCCATTTCAAAGCCTACTCAAAATTTGAGTTGGAAAAGGCAATAAGCAGATGAAAATTGTGCCATAGAGTTTTACAGAATATAGGACAGCCATTTTGTTCGTACTGCTGTAGTGGCTTTCTGAAGGAGCTGATCACTTAGCCCCATTCTGCTGTGCTTTTACACCCTCCTTTATATTTATTTTTCAAATATTTATCTTCTGAAAAATGTTATGAATTCTGCTTCTCTGGTGATTTGTCTTAGGGCATTGGATGTCACCAACCATGAGCATCTCATAAGCCCTTGAACCACAACAGTCTTCTAGCTTCCATGCTGCAGCCATTGGAGAAGAACTAGATTAGATAAAAGAGCATTAGAGGTCCACATTGATGCTCTGTGAATGTAAAATAAGAGCTCATGGTGTAGAGGATAACATATTAACATGGATAGAGGATTGGTTAGTTAACAGGAAACAAAGAGTGGACATAAATGGATCATTTTCAGGTTGGCGAGATGTGAGCAGAGTGCCACAGGGATCAGTGCTGGGCCTCAGTTATTTACAATTTATGTAAATGACATGGATGAAAGGACTGAATGTATGGTTGCAAAATTTGCTGATGACACACAGATAGGTAGGAAAGTAATTCGTGAAGAGGACATAAGGAGACTGCAAAGAGACGTGGATAGGTTAAGTGAGCGGGTAAAAATTTGGCAGATGGAGTATAATGTGGAAAATTGTGAACTTGTCCATTTTGCAAGAAGAATAGAAAAGCAGCATATTATTTAAAAAGAGATTGCAGAGTTCTCAGGTACCGAGGGATTTGGGTGTCCTGGTACGTGAATCAGGAAAGGTTAGTGTGCAAATACAGCAAATGATCAGGGAGGCAAATGAAAAGTTGTCATTTATTGCAAGGGGAATAGAATATAAAAGTTGTGCAGGGCATTAGTGAGACCAAATCTGGAGTATTGCGTACAGTTTTGATCTTATTTAAGAAAGGATATAAATGTGTTAAAAGCAGTTCAAAGAAGGCTCACTCAACTGATACCTGGGATGTGGTGGGGTGGGTGGGGTTTATCTTATGATGAAAGTTTGAACAGGCAAAGCCCGTATCCATTGGAGTTTAGAAGATTGAGAGGTGTTCTTATTGAAGCATATAAATTCCTGAGGGGACTTCACAGGGTCGATGCTGAAAGGATGTTTCTCTTTGTAAGAGAGACTAGAACTAGAGTATACAGTTTAAAAATAAGTGGTCTCCCATTTAAGATGGAGGTGAGAAGAAATTTATTCTCTGATGGTCATAAATCTTTGGAATACTTTTTCCTGGAGGGTGATGGAGGCAAGGTCAATAAATATTTTTAAGGCAGAGGAAGATAGATTCTTGACTAACAAGGGAGTCAAAGGTTATCAGGACTGGGCAGAAAGTGGATTTGAGGCCACAATTAGATAAGCCATGATCTTATTGAATGGTCGAGCAGGCTCCAGGAGCCATGTGGCTTACTTCTGCTTATAATTTGTATGTTCATACGTATGTTCTTTCATTATATGTGGCCTACTGTAAGCCAGTAATACGAAAAACATTTTTGAAATCTTTGTATGCTGTATGCAGAGAGTACTCATGAGGAACTAGCAACCCTGTGATCTTAGTTGAAATGAATGTCAATCTTTGTCTTTGGAGGGTGGAAGAACTGGAGATATATTGGACTTAACTGTTAATATGGGGAGCAGGAATTGTTCAGCTGAAGCTGAAGAAGCACTGTTTGCTTGCCCCAATTATCCAAATGAGGCACAAGGCCCAATTTTAATTAGGCCTTTGTCATATCTGTTTGGGTGCATGGGTGGTTCCCTGCATTTGTTTTGTACTACCCTAGCAGCAGAAGTGAATTTCTATCCGTGTCCGTTCAACTAAACATGAGCAATTCCATGCCAGTCTACTTTAAAAGGTAGAATTACATCTTCACCCAATGTTGACTATTTTACCAGATTTATTTAGAATATAAGAAATACTTTAACATGACCCGATGTGATAATATTTCATTGTGTGATTGGGGTCTAGATGGAGGTTTTGGGAATTGTCTATTCTACCAAAATATATTGCTCGAACCTGTAGTTTCTCAAAACCATTACTCTATTCACAGCAAGTATTTGTACATTTGGGCCTCTAGACAAGGTTGGAGCTTCTCCCCCTTCCAGATCTTGCTTTCTTCTCAGTCATGTGATCTGAGATCATTATTACATCAACATCATGTATGCTTCTGATGTTAACTTTTTACTTTACAGGTAATAGCAAGAAATTGACTCATTTTATTTTAGCAAAGGAAGTAAATAGTTAAAATAAATGACAAATGCTTTTGTGAAAGAGAAGTTTCATACAATTATGGTTATTGACAATGTTTCACAATGTGACTATAGACAAAAATATTTAACAAAGGCTTAGGTTATATTTATTGGTGCAGAATTTTAAGGAAAATAAACAAAATTAAAACATTAGAAGTATCTTTTCTGAATTGCAATGAAAATGTTGGCTTTGGTCAGAGAGTAGACAAAATTATTAATAACAATCCAATGCTACAAAACCATTGCTGCTGTTTTTCCAATCAAGGGCAATTTATGCAGTGATCCTACCCTGCAATGTATAAATTGGACCCAATATTCATGTATAAACGATGGTCATGCATCTGAACAGATTGGAGTCGAGGTCTAATCCTTGTTGTCAGCAATACTCCCTCTGTTTGCACAGATAACAATTGCCCACTTGAGATTTCTCTACTTTGCAGATAAGATAGGTATATTACTTGTGACTGGTCAGAACTGATTAATTATAGCTATGCATGAAATGAACTTAGCAGTAATTTAATCATATTCTTAAATACTTGTCCCTTGGGGGGGAATTCACTCTCGACAACCAGTAATATAGAATGTACCATATTATAAGTCACTGTCTCCTGTCACTAAATCTGAGCAAATTTAGCATGTGTAATTGTCAGACTTAATTAAAAAATCATTATACAATTGACTTTTTCTTATGACCTTGAGAGACACATTGGCCTGTTTTCACACATTGCCCTAGATAGATATTCTAGCAAAAGAAGTTAGTTTGTTTATGGATAGTCATGACCTTAAATCTTCCTGGAAGATGCATAGGTAATAAACAGATATTTCTTTATTTCCAAAAAGAAAATATTGTATTTATCATTACTCAGGGTGGCATCATCTGTGCCACTGGCGTTGAGCGTGGTCGGCAGCGTGAGCGTTATAAGGCCAGCCCACTGGCCTCACCCCCCCACCACCAACCCTCCAGCTGGATCGTCCATCCATATTGATGTGATTGCACGCCGGTGCACAATACATTTTGACGAGTGTGACATGCTGAAGTCGGGACTTACCGCCAGGGCTTTGCTCACTTTCCAGACATCCGAGGAGCAGAAGATGCTGGAGCCCAACAGCAACGGGACTCTGGAGGAATGTGCATGGCATGCTGGGTGGATTCTCATGGACTTGGCTTTGCTGTGAAGCAGCTCACTGAAGTTGGAAAGCCACCACTGAGGGTCTGCTCACAACGGATGATGGTCGAGGGAGTGGAGAGGGAGGTCCAGCTGTGTTTGGGAGAGAAAGATGTACCGGGGTAGGAGAGAGGAAGATCTAGGATCGACTGGGAAAGGAAGAGGTGGTGAGAGAGAGAGGTTGGGAGGCAGGGAATGAAGCTGTCAAGATGTGGTAAGTTTGGGAGGGGGAATGAAGGTGTCAGGATGGGGTGAAGTTGAGAGGGGGGGAATGAAGGTATCAGGGTGTAGGATGGGAGGGGGAAGGGAGTATGGAGAGATGAGGGAGTAACGGCAACTGGGGAGATAGGTGTAAGGGGTGTGGAGTGTGTAAGGTAAGGAGTTTGGAGGCAGGACAGGAAGGGGTTCCAAGGGGGGACCTCTGAGATTCCTGACTGGATGACCCAGAGGTGTCCAGATGCTGTTCCGCCTCCCTTCGGGTGCCTGGGGGCCCCAGCCTGACTGCTTGACAGGAAGGAGCATCTGGGGGGATGTCTCACGTTGCCTCTGCAGGAACTCACCCATAGCTCCCGTGATGGAGTGCAGGTCTGGGACACATCTCTGTGTTCTGCTGGACTAGGGTCTCCATGGTGTCCACCATCCTCTGTATGGAGACCTCCATACATGCATTTGTAGGCACCACTTCATCAGAGAGCTGGTGGATGCACTCCTCTGACTCGCGTGCCAGTGCTGAGGGCTTCCAACAGCTCTGCGTGATGTTCACCCACCTTCCACTGACTCTCAAGGATGAGTTGGGAGGCCAAATCCAGAAACTTTTCATCTGACTCGGACCTGACAGATGACTCTTCCCCAGCAGTCCTCTGAGAGCCGGGAAGCTTGGTTGAACCTGCCTCCTCCAGCTGCGGACAGGTACCCTTGCGGTGACTACGAGATTGTGAACCCAAGCCTGGTCTAGATCTAGGTCCCATCAAGGTGTATCTCTGTGCTGGTGAAGGGTGTGGATAAGCACTGTGATGGGTCTTCCAGACTGCTTACTTCCAGCTCTTCAATGGAGGAGGTGTCATCTTGGCTGCAGGTGAGGACCTGGATGGAGCTGAGGGACTGGCTGGCTGAAGGTGTCGGTTGCTTGGCAGAGCTCCCTATGAACCGAAGTAGAGATAAATAGTGCATGGCAGCAGAATCAAAAGCAGGAGAGAGACAGCACATGCATTTGCGTTGAGAGAGGATGATGTGCAGGATCCTTCCAAGGGTGTTCACTACTGACCTCACGGTCACCACAGGCACGGTCGTGTCCTCACCAGTCAGTGCGATGGCACACTCCTCAAAGTGAGTGAAGGGCCTAATGTGTGCTACTCCACTACTCTGCTTTTGTGAGCAGGCTTCTACTGCATGAGAACAGATGGAGAGAGTGTGAGCAGGACACATGGCACTGCATTGAATGTTTGTGTGGTGAGTGGAGACATGGACAGGATGAGGACGCGAGCTCGAGAGGGTATGAGCCTGATAGAGATGTCAGGGTTCGTGGTGTTGTCCCTTGAGGTGTGAGATCCCTGTGGATGTGTTTGTGAGTTTGTGAGTGTGTGAGTTGAGAGTGATGAGAAGACTGAGTTACCTCCATGGAACCGATGAGACCATTCATCCTGTAGCGGCACTGGGTGGCTGTCCTCTTTAGCAGGGCATTGGCGCTGACCACTGCTGCCACTGCCTCCCATGCCAGATTGGTGATGCAGCTGCCCAGAGTGGGTGTAGAAGACATTATGGCAGGCCTCCACAGCATTCAAAAGGTGCTCGAGGGACACGTCACTTAAGTGGGGGGTTGCTGTCTTTTTGCCTTTCGGGGCCATCCTGTCTTCCGTGAGGCAGTCCTGGGCTGGAGGCACTGAAAGGTGTGCATGTGGCTGGACTTTAAATGTGGCGCTCCATGTGATGAAGTGGCGAGAGCCCACCCACCATGGAAACAGCATGTTTCCCAGGAATGCATAAATAATGAGGCGGGTTTGGGATGACACGGCGTGAAAAGCTGCCATTGCAATAGTACCCGCCCACTACTGCATTAGGGCAGTATTGTCTCAGATTTGCACTGTGTTTTCATGCTCTTTTTGTGATTTCTTAAATTTTGAAACCTTTTCTGACTTCATATGTTTATTGGATTGAGCATTACTAGTCAACTTACAGCATTATAGATCTGAGTGGTGAAGAACAGTGGCTGAAACATTGGTTGGCTCATTTTAGATAAGAACCAATTTGTTAGACATGGATTATAATGAATTTTAATGGATAACTTCCCTTGTTACATATAACAAGTGTGATAGGATGAGACAGATATTGAGTGAACCCATGTATAAAATTGGAAAATACACTGAGAAATCTCAATTTGAACTTTGGACATTGATTCAAATTCCAATGTGAGGCTCAAGTCTCCTGAGGCTCTATGATATGATTGAATTGATATCACTCTGCATTTCTTTTATCAGAAATAAAAGTAAAGGACCTTTTGTGGCTTGGGTTAAATGCATTTTTGGGACAGAGAGGGTGTGAGTTCTGCATCTGTGTTGTGCCTTATTGGGAGTAACAAAGTGAGATTAATTTTCACTTTAGGCATGGGTGGAAAACTGCTGGTTATGGATCAGTCAGTTGGGAAAAATTTGGGCAAGGGGTACAACAAGTATAATCTGTAACTTCCAGTTTTCCACCCAGAGCCAAGATGAAAATTACCCCCCGAGTGTCAAATGTGGAGCACTGCTCAGTTTCAGTGGTGTGCTTATACATATCTATTATGTACTAGAAGCTGTAACTTTAACATTATGTGGCCCACTAAATTGAGTGCAATTCCACCCAACATTACATGGTTAGTTACGTGTGGTCTCCCTCTATGGCCAGACACTTAAAATTGCAACTTTTAGACAGAGATTGTTTACGAATGGTATGGTGCTACTAGACTATTCAAATTTGAGAGTTATATCCTTTGCACTTGGATCCATGTTCACTAACAATATGTTTCAAAAATCCCAGTTGAGTTGCCAGTTTGTTTTAACTTGCAACTGGTGCATCCTGAATATAAATATTTACACTTTAAAAATCACTACCTTATGCTAAATAATTTGATTGATCCAAAAAAAACTGTTTCTCTGCCCTAACATTCTAAGATGCTAAATGTCAGCAAACTGTTCTATCATAAAGGGTGATCTTGTTTCCATCCAATATATACACATATGCACTTTCTCGCATGAGTCACTAGACAGTAATCATAAACAGCTGTGGTTATTTTCTCCTCTTTCACCTAAATGCTGCATTAAGGTCAGTTGTACCATTCATCCAACTGCCCATCTCAGCTGAGATCAATGAACGCAGCACAGGCCACAATCAGAGCTGGAATCTTCTTGCTTTGTGTGGGCGTGTTCCACACAGGGAAGTGCATTCACCAATTGAATTATTATTTTATTGTTATGGGAAGTTTCAGAAAGTAGTTGTAAGGAGCAATTATATAAAAGTTTTAAAATTCTCACTTATTCTATTAGTGTGGCATACAGTTCTTTAATTATCACAAACTGCTCTCTTTGTAGGCCTGGCCTTTTTAATGTATATTTCAGTACTGTAGAAAACATAGAACTATCCTGTCACATTTTCATTCTAATTGAGTCAAAAAATGAACAGAAGTCTTAAGGTCCAATAATCTGAAAGGGTCAGTGGCTTAATCACTGAATCAGCAAACTGAGTCTGCCAGTAAATGTCTCCAGGGATGCCAATAAATGTTTGTTGTGCAATGTTTGAGGTTGATGAAAGTAACTGTTGTCTGAACATTGTTTTTTTTTATTGTCTAGGACGTGCTGAAAGTGATAAAATAGAAAGCAGACAAAAAGGAAAACATGAATCAGAGGACCAAGAACTTAAGGAAATCCCAGTAGGTAGTTTGAGCTACACTTGTATTGTAAACCTAAACATACACATAAATACTTTGCTCTTTGAGATTGTTATACTATCAATTTATTGTAGATATTGATAGAAATACATTAAATTGTATTAATAATGATAATTACATTTGTGTAAGCATTACATCATTCTTAACTTTACATGTTTTTGCTAAATAATAATTTAAGGATATAGCTTTCACTCAGTCAAGATTATGTATGAACATTGAACAAGTTTGCACTGCATCCCTGTGTGTGCTATTTTAACGCAGGTAGTAACTTAGTTAAAATAAATGGGCATTTAAAATAAATGGGTTAACACTTGCATAAAAGTACTACTGGCAAGTATCTCACAAGGGCATACCAAAATGTTTGCACTTAAATTTTGCCTATCATATGTTCTACCTCTTAGTCTAGTAAGATTGAGCTTTTAAACCTAGAACACAAATATGTAGGGTTGTAAGTTTTAAAGGGACACTTCAGATGAATTCACAGTCCAGCTGTGAATTGTGTTACAAGATACCATCCACTTTGTTGTTTTATCCCTATACATGATAGAACTATTACCACATCTTTCATCTATTAACTCTTTGAATTTAGTTATATTTGGAATGAAAGAGAAGAATAATTAGAAAGTATGATTTCCCTCAAGCATTTGACTAATAATTTCCAGAACGCCATTTAACTAATAATTTCTAAACAAAACATAAAATATAATTATCAAAACTGACCAGAAAGTGAAATGGCATATATCTAATAATAAAGCACCAAATTATTAGGCAACACTCAGACATATGGTGCTGTTCAATAATTTATACAAGCAGACAAAAGATTTGCATGTCTGGTAAATAATAATAGTTGCCAAGTAAATCTGAATTTGGATATTAATATCCATTTATTGTAATCCTTTCTGAAGATCAAGTCAAGATTTTTTTAAACTACAATCCTTAACTGACTTTTTAAGGATTGGTGTCTCTGACCAGAGCCCAACAGAACCAATTGAGATAAATCAGAGCGAATATGGTAATTTAAATAGATTTGGAATATAAAATAGCTTTTCAGAGCTGATCCCAGTTTTTTTCACTTGTTTTTCAGATAATGCAATATTTGACAATACACAATTTAACACAATGTTCACAACTTACACACAAATACAAATGTTGCTCAACAAAAATAATGTTTAAGTTGAAGCCAATTGAATTGAATGTCAGATTAGTGAAATGTTCATATAATGGAACCTCTAATACTCACTTCAGTAGAGGACAGCCTCTATGGTTAATAGACATTTATAGATAATCAAGAGTCCCCAAAATGTGCTATTAAACAAACAGCAGAATAATTCTCTGGATGTGAGAATAAAGATTAGTACAATACAAGTAACAAAAAATTATATAGTATTCAAAGACAGGAGGACAATGCTGATAGATAAGTGGGTTGATGGATAATAGGAGCATGGAAACTGGATATTCTTTTGAGCTCCAAACTCCTAATCATGGAGTTTTACACAAGTAAATAATATAAGTTCTATTGGAAAATACATTTAATCTCAGCACATGTTTTTCATTTTCAAGTGATTCAGTAGAATATTATTCACCTCTGAGGATGTGATTTGGATATGTATAAGTGCTGAACAAAAGAACATAAGAAATAGGAGAAGTAGGCCATGCCTCGCCATTCAATAAGATCATGGCTGATCTGCCCCAGGCTTCGAATCCTCTTTCGTGCCAGCTCCTCTTAGCCCTCAATTCCCCGATATTTCAAAAATCTATCTGCCTCCTCTTTAAATACTTTCAGTGATCTAGCCTCCACAATTCTCTGGGTTAGAGAATTCCAGACATTCACTATCCTCTGAGAGAAGAAATTGCTTTGCATCTCAGTTTTAATTGAGTGTTCCCTTATTCTGTATCTACGATCCCTAGTTCGAGATCCACCCACTAGTGGAAACATCTTCTCAACGTCTACCCTGTCAAGCCCCCTCAGAATCTTGTATATTTCAATAAGATCACCCCTCATTCTTCTAAACTCTAATGAATAAAGGCCTAACATGTTTAGTCGCTCTTGATAGGTCAACCCCTTCATCCCAGGAATCAGCCTAATGAATCTCTTTTGAACTGCCTCCAATGCTCAGTATATCCTTTCTTAAATATGGGGACCAAAACTGTACACAGTACTCCAGGTGCGGCCTCACCAACACCCTGTACAGTTGTAACAAGACTTCCCTATTTTTAAACTCCAACCCCCTAGCAATACAGGCCAAAATTCCATTTGCCTTCTTAATTATTTGCTACACCTGCATGCTAACTTTTTGTGTTTCATGCACAAGAACACCCAGATCCCTCTGTGTTGCACTTTTTCTGGAGTCTCTCTCCATTTAAATAATAGTCTGCGTTTTGATTTTTCCTACCAAAGTGCATGACCTCATACTTTCCTACATTAAACTCCATCTGTCAAGTTTTTGCCCACTCACTCAACCTATCTATATCCCCTTGCAGATTCCTTATTTCCTCATCACAACATGCCCTCCCACCTAGTTTTGTATCGTCAGCAGATTTGGATACATTACACTGTCCCCTCCTCCAAGTAATTACTATAGATAGTAAAGAATTGAGGCCCTAGGACAGATCCTTGTGGCACTTCACCAGTTACGTCTTTCCAACCTGAAAAAGACCCATTAATCCTGACTCTCTGTCTTCTGTGTGTAAACCAATTCTCAATCCATGCTGATATATTACCCCCAATACTGTGAGCTCCTATCTTATGCAATAACCTTTTATGTGGCACCTTATTGAATGTGTTTATAGACATATTAAGATCCAGTTAGGGACCTTTAACAACTTGTTTAAAGTAGACAAAGTTTGAAACCCCAGTCACCCACTAAAAGAATAAAGCCACAGGATTCCACGGTTTTAAATAACAAAATAAACTTTACTATAGAAAGTCAGAAATGTAAAACAATCTACAATATCTATCTTAGACTCTAAAATTCAGAATTAACATGAAGTAAATACAAATTAACAAACAAACTGTGGTTGAACACACCAACGGCACATTAAATAACCAAGACAGATCACAGCAACCCACCAAGATGTCAGTGACCATTTTGAGTCACAAAATTCCAATAAAACTATATCTCCCTTCTGAAAGATTTCAACTTCTCACTTTCAAAGATCTAGCCTTTAAATTCCCTCAAAGATTGCCCTGATCTGAACTGTACAGGTCATTGGTTGGGCCACATCTAGGGTACTGTGTACAGTTTTGGAGCGGAATTTTATGGCCCCCTCGCAGTAGGGGTGGGGCCGGAAAATGCAGTGAGCCATTCAAAAGTCCATTGAGTTTGGTGAACCGAAAGATCCAGGTTATAAATATGTTAGCAGTTCAAAGAAGGTTCGTTCAACTGATACCTGGGTTACGGGGGTGTTATCTTATGAGAAAAGTTGAACAGGCTAGGCCTGTATCCATTGAAGTTTAGAAGAAGGAATGTTGAAATATAAAAGATCCTTAGGGGACTTGACAGGGTGGATGCTGAAAGAATGTATCTCTTTGTGGGAGAGTCTAGAACCAGGGTACACAGTTTAAAAATAAGGGGCCTCCCATTTAAGATGGAGATGAGAAGAAAATTTTTTTCTGTGAGGACCGTGAGTCTTTGGAATTCTTTTCCCCAGAGGGTGGTGGAGTCAGGGTCAATTAATATTTTTAAGGCAGGGATCGACAGATTCTTGACTATTGAGGGAGTCAAAGGTTATCAGGAGTAGACAGAATGTGCAGTTGAGGCCACAATCAGATTAGCTATGATCTTACTGAATGGCATAGCAGGATTGAGTGGCCAAATGCCTACTCATGCTCCTAATTCCTGCTTGTATGCCTCAATGACTGCTCACTTCTTGAGGGTTCAGTCTCTTCACCTGAGACTACATTCCACAGGATTCACAAAGCTGCATTCCTGCCTCTAATAACCAGCACAACTCCAGCTCTTACACAAACCACTAGCTTTACTATGCTGGCACTGCCCCTGGGTTTCTCAGAACTCCACTCTTATGGCTGCACCAAGCTAAAAATGGCTTGCAGGGCTTCCTGAGCTTTGACTGCCTTCAGCATGGCACCAGTGACCTTCCACCTACTTCTCAGCTGCCCAGGACTTCTCTGAGGCCTAACTGCCTGGAGCCTTCTAATAGCAGCTTTTTGGTGTCCTCTTCCCCTGCTGCAGAACACCCACTCTCCCAGAAAGCACACCAATATTGAAATCAGGGAACCTTCTTAAGCTCCACCCATCTCCATGATGATGCAGCCTTTAGAATGCTTCTAAACTAATTTACCTTTACGTCCCAAAACAAAACATCTCTCTATACTGCACTTCTTTGCAAGCAGTGTAGACACCACATCTCCAGTTCTCTAGCTGTTTTATGGTTCTTATCTTTCTAAATGTTAACTCCTTAAGTCCCAACCTTTTAAGCATAATAGACTCCAGTCTGCTTTAGTTGCATTTATCCCATTTTCTACAGTTAAACTTTAACCTTCCCAGAACTAAAAATTACATCTAAAATATTAGCATGAACCATGAAGTGGATATTCGTCACAAAAGACAATGTGAATAAGTTTAGAAATTCTCCAGCAAGGTGTTTAATTTTGAGAGACATTGAGAGTTCTCAGAAAACTAAACTCAAACAAAAAGACGTCTGAAAATTTAGTAGCTTCACAATTCTATGCAGCAGGTTGTTATATTCCAGAATGCCAGTTGGCTAAGGATAATCCTTGCACACTTTGATAAGCATTTATTTAGACAGTTACAAGTTACAAACAAGCACCTCCTAGCTTCAACTATTACAGTTGCAGTCCCATTTGTAACTCTTTGAGTACAAACACATTTCCATCTGTTCCTATTCAGATGAAGTTACATTGTTTCATAGTTTGCCATTGTAGGATTTGAACTCTTGATTTTGGGGTTATAAACCCAGTACCATAACCACTTGGCTATTTAGGCCAAGCTTACAACCCTAGCTTGTAACTCTTTCGAGTACAAACACGTTTCCATCTATTTCAGATGAAGTTACATTGTTTCATAGTTTGCCATTGTGAGATTTGAACTCTTGATCTTGGGGTTACAAGCCCAGTACCATAACCACTTGGGCAGCAGTTAATGCTTGCAATTAAACACACTTAATATACAATCAACATACATTGTGCTAGTTTTACTCCATTGAATTTGGGTCTGGGGATTGTCTGCAGATGCTCTGCAGAAATGAATGTGCCTTAATTTATTGGTTGACTTACTTAAAAATTAATGGCAGTAACTCCAGTCCAAATCTGGTGTACAGCAGGAGTAATGTGCTGGGGTGTTTGGAAATTAAAGTGCAAAATTTAAGTAGGAAAGTGAAGCATTGAGTTCATTGTTAGGCAGCTGCATTGGAGGCCTACCCTGGACAGGATTTTCCAGCCCCGCCAAAGTCAACGAACTTTTGGCTGCGCCACTGAATCTCCTGCGGTGGGTCCCACCACGACAGGGCCGGAAAATTCTGGCCTATGTGTTTTTCAAGAATGTCTTCCCCTCGAGTATTTGGCACAGGCAGTATATGAAGGAATTAGGGCATTGAAAGACTCTAAATGCTCCTTGAACAGACCTTCTCCAAAGAGAACAGTCCCAACTTCTCCAATCTATCAATATAACTGAAGTTCCTCATCCTGGGAACCATTCTCATGAAGCTTATCTGCATGCCCTCATCTCCTTACATCCTTCCTATGCAGGGTGCCCAGAACTGGATGCAATACTTCATTTGAGGTTGACCCAGTGTTTTATACAGGTTTAACATACCTTCCTTGCTTTTATACTCTATACCCCTATTGATAAAGCCCAGGTTGCTTTTTTAACTGCTTTCTCAACCTGTCCTGCCACCTTTAATGATTTATGCACATATACACCCAAGTCCCTCTGCCCCTGCAGCTCCTTTAGAATTTTACCCTTTATTTTATATTGTCTTTCTGCATTCTTCCTACCAAAATGAATCACTTCATAATTTTTTGCATTAACTTTGCCACTTGCCCACCCATTCCACCAACCTATCAATTTCCTTTTGAAGTTCTACAATATCCTCCTCATTAATTCACAATACTTCCAAGTTTTGTATCATCTGCAAATTTTGAAATTGTGCCGTGAACACCAAGGCCTAGGTGATTAATATGTATCAGGAAAAGAGTAGGGGTCCTGCCTCTATTCCCTGGAGAACTCCACTATAAACCTTACTCAAGTCTGAGAAACAACTGTTCACCACTATGATAAAAACAAAAAAACTGCGGATGTTGGAAATCCAAAACAAAAACAAAAACAGAATTACCTGGAAAAACTCAGCAGGTCTGGCAGCATCGGCGGAGAAGAAAAGGGTTGACGTTTCGAGTCCTCATGACCATTCGACAGAACTTGAGTTCGAGTCCAAGAAAGAGTTTTTTTTCCAATAAATTATATAGATTTTCCTTTTCCCACCTATTTCCATTATAAAAAGAAAAAAAATATTTATTTATTTTTTTTTTTACATCTTTTATGCTCTCCCCACCCCCACTAGAGCTATACCTTGAGTGCCCTACCATCCATTCTTAATTAGCACATTCATTTAGATAATATCACCAACTTTAACTTGAACACCTATGTGTTCTTTTGTATTATTGTTATTGACATCTTTTGATGATCTGCTTCTATCACTGCTTGTTTGTCCCTACAACCACACCCCCACTCCACCTCTCTCTCTCTCTCTCTCTCCGCCCCCCCACACACACACCTTAAACCAGCTTATATTTCAACTCTTTCTTGGACTCGAGCTCAAGTTCTGTCGAAGGGTCATGAGGACTCGAAACGTCAACTCTTTTCTTCTCCGCTGATGCTGCCAGACCTGCTGAGTTTTTCCAGGTAATTCTGTTTTTGTTTTTGAACTGTTCACCACTATTTGTTTGCTGTCACTCAACAAATTTTGTATCTATGTTGCTACTGTCCCTTTTATTCCATGAGCTCTAACTTTGCTCACAAGTCTGTCGTGTGGCATTTTATCAAATACCTTTTGAAAGTCCATGTACACCATGTCAACAGCAGTACCCTCATCAAAAAATTCAGATAAGTTAGTTAAACATGATTTTCCCTTAACAAATCCATGCTGGCTTTCCTTAGTTAATCCACATTGACTATTAATTTTGTCCCGAATTATCGTTTCTAAAAGTTACCCCACCGCTGAGGTTAAAGTGACTGGCCTATAGTTTCTGGTCTCAGCTTTACATCTTTTTTGAACAAGGGTGTAACATTTGCAATTCTCCACTCCTCTGCTATGACAATGTTAGAAATGTAGGTCCCTTTAAGAGTAAGCCAGGACAAGCTTCAAAGTGAATTGAGAGCAGGTGATGCTCATTGAATCTATACTTAAGAGCTTAAGGGGGTTTTTGCTTCTGGACAGGGAAAGGATCCAGAAGGGAAGAATAGAAACTGATATTTGTACTGAACTATAGTTTAACAAGAAAACAGTTGTGATTCACAGAATGTCTTTTGTTGCTTGATTTTGTAAATGGATATCCACCTATTAAACATGACATCACCCCTGAGTCTAAAGAAGGTTGGAAAATTATGGCTAGTACTTGTACAATTTCCACTCTCACTTCATACAGTATGCTTGGATGTATCTCATTTCCACCTTGAAGAGCTCAGGCAAGGCTAAATTCTAAGCAATAAATTCATCACACTACCAGAAAATCTTGAATTGATATGCAGAATTTTTGCATGTTCTCTGAATCTGTACATTCATGAAATGGGAACCATTTCTGTCGGGGAAGTTAAAGGAGCTCAAAAAGCAACCTGTGTCCCTTCCATTTCACCCGTGGACTTGAGAGAAAAGATTTGTGTAAAACTAGATACTGTTTTCTTGTTGCTGCAGAGCCAAAGATGATGAATTCACAGCTCTCCTGAAAAATGCATCAATTATCTGACAAATACATGCCTGTACTGTACCTTGACCGATAGTAGAGATCTCCTATGTTGCCTGAAATAAGCTTGGTGCAATGAAGATTGAGAGTGAGCTCATCTTCATAGCCACAGGAAAAAGCAGTGTTGGCAGATGGCTGTAACTGCAGGTCTCCTTGCAGTAGCTAGCAGACCTCCCCATTGCACTTTTGGTGAAGTGCACGCTACTAAGGAGGAGGGTATATCTGGTGCATCTTCCTTTAATATTTCCTCACTCTCCTTTCTTCTCTCCAGTTCCTGCTCCTTCTCTTCCTCTTCCATGATAATGGCATATAAAAGTATGCCCATGTGGAAGTCTGCTCATGACAAGCTGCATGGTGAAAGAGGGGATCAAAATCTCCTGGTGATCTTCCACGCCACAGAAAGTCAGAAGCAAATCCAACCCCCCAAAAAAACTTGAAAAAGTTGTTTCCAGTTGGAATAATCACAGCATAAACCTTCGGTTTAAATTCCTGGCTTCCTTCATTATTAGCTGATCCTGGCAATAGTGTCTGAATATTTTTCATTCTAATTCACCCCTAATGCATTGTGAACATAAAATGTGAAATTTAAAGTTGCAATGTCACTGCTGTCATTATAATACATGATAATTAGGGGTATAGGAAGCATACAACTTGCCAATCGGATTGTGGCAAGAGCCAAATTGTGCTAAGAAATTCAGGGAGATTAATTTTGCTTTGGAAAACTGCTATAAATGGCTTATGTCACAACTTACTGTCTGTAAAAAGCACTTTCACTGATTAACATTACAGACATGCCAAAAAATACTATTGAATTTCAGGACCAATGCAATTAAACATAGAAACTAGGTGCAGGAGTTGGCCATTCGGCCCTTTGGACCTGCTGCACCATTTAATATGATCTTGGCTGATACTCTATCTCAACGCCATATTCCCGCTTTCTCCCCATACCCCTTGATGCCCCTAATATCCAAAAAATTATCAATGTTTTTCTTGAATACACTCAGTGACCCAGCCTCCACAGCCTTCTATGGTAGAGAATTCCACAGGTTGACCATCCTCTGAGTGAATCAGGGGAAATATCCTCCCTGCATCTAGTCTGTCCATCCCTGTTAGAATTTTATATGTTTCAGTCAGATCCCCTCTTATTCTTCTAAACTCCAGTGAATACGGGTCCAGTTGAACCAATCTCTCCTCATATGACAGTCCTGCCATCTCTGTTATCAGCTTAATGAACCTTAGCTGCATTCCCTCTGTGGCAAGTATATCCTTTCTTAGGTAGGGAGACCAAAACTGCATGCAATATGCCAGGTGTGGTCTCACCAAAGCCTTGTATAACTGCAGTAAGACATCCCTATTTCTGAACTCAAATCCTCTTGCAATGAACTCTTGATCTGTAACTCTTTCGAGTACAAACCCATTTCCATCTGTTTCAGATGAAGTTACATTGTTTCATAGTTTGCCATTGTGAGATTTGAACTCTTGATCTTAGAGTTACAAACCCAGTACCATAACCACTTGGCTATTTAAGCCAAGCTTCCTCTTGCAATGAAGGCCAACATATCATTTGCCTTCCTAATTGCTTGCTGCACCTGCTTTTTTAATTGACTAGTGTACAAGCACAGCCAGATCCCTATGTACATCCACATTTCCCAATATATCATCATTTAAATGATACTGTTAAATTAAATCAAAGCTGCACAATGGGCATAGACTGTATTAAAAAAAAATAGTGTTTTGCCATTGTTCACCATATCTTTGTCAAGTTTCAAACAATTCCATTCAGAGAGACTCTTTTGCATCTGATTATTTCGCACAAAGCTTAAATTTACTAATAGAACATTTCTGCTTCTAGGCAGGTGTGATGGCGAAATGGAAGGAAGAGTTCAAGATACATTCTCGAGTTAAATGTCCTAGCTCTGGTTGCTGGCTGGAGTTTCCTAGTATTTATGGATTGAAGTGCCATTACCAGCGTTGTCAGAGCGTAAGAAATATTTTCTTGTGGTAGATCGTTTTTAAAAAATAAATTTACTCTTGTGTTTAAACAATAATGAGCCAGTAATGTGCTACCTTGAATTGGATGTAGGCTGGATTACAGAAGGAGAAGAACTAAGGATGAGGTAGGCCTAGTAACTTTTGAATCTTCACACTTGAGTGTAGATTTTACTGCTGCTGATATTAGCCGTCAAGTACTGAATGCCTTTATGTTACATTCCTTTCATTTATAGTTGGAGACTGCCATGAGCCAATTTCTTTTAAAATGGATTAAACTCCCATATAATACTAGACAGAATTGTCATATAATTACATTGGTTATGGTATGTCATCAACGTATTTTATTTTCATTCCCTTCTGCCTGTGCTCTGTCGATGCCAAAGTTCACCTGGTGCATATTTCTAGAGAATCTATGGTCAGGGAAAATAAGAAGGGCATTCTTGACTGGTTCCCCAGTATCATGGGAATGCTGGACAGCTAAGGCCTTTGGTGCACACTGTGGATACAGAGTGTGAAAACAGGATTGTAATTCACCTCATTATTGTGTTACCAAAGCCTAGTCTCTTGACTATTGCCAGGAGGAATTTCAACTCCACTCAGTCAAGTGCCTTTTCTGCATCCAGGAAAGTGTGTTGGTGCCTCCTGTTTCCCTTATGGCAGTTCCACAACATCTGTTTAGTCAGCATGGACTGGCCCAGATTTGATTACATCTTGTCTGGAGGCTAAAGTGTAACAGCAATTTATAGTTGACATTGATTATGGTTAGGATTATGATTTCTGAATGTGAAGGCCAATTCACAGGCCACAGTGAAACAAGTTAAATCAGAGATTGACAGCCTAACTAAAATATTTAAATTGCCACTCCACCTTCTGGAAGTAATTTGGCTACTTGCTCTTTATCCTCCTCCTGTTAAACCCATAGGTTGGCAGGTTGGAGGTGGTTCGGGGTTGGATTTGAGTTTTTTTTTAAATTTTAATATTGGGCTTTAAAAGTACTTTTCATTGTGGCTGCCCTGATGGTATTTGTCTAGTTCTCCAGCCCAGAATGTACGGGACAGGAGTGGGGTCTTGAAGAACTTAGCAGAATAGCCATCCGGCCAAGAGGCTTTTTCTGAATGGAGGCTTTTTACTGCCAGCTGGAGTTCACTTGGCTGAACTCAAGGTATTGTTTGCATTCTCCTGATAGAGTTGGGGGGAACAGAAGATTGCATAAGTATTCCCACATTGTTTTTGTGGCATGGCATGATTGGGACAAGTAAATCTCCTGTGGCAGGAATATTTACAGAAGCTTTTGCTGCTTATTTTCTGCCATACAATCACACACCTGATTTCATTTGTGCATTTTGCTCTTTCCTGCAATACATCCGCCAAGCCCTGAGTGTCCCTATTTACTTATACCTATCAGGAGATGATGAACAGGATGGGTTTCTTTTTTAGCTTATAAAGAGAAAGCTGAAGAGTAACGTTATAGAGATCCTTAAAACTGTGAAGGGTTTTGATAAAGTAAACACAAACAACCTGTGGGGAAGAATAAAACTATCAATATAAGATTGACCAAGACACCAAATAGAGAAATCAGAAGAAACTCTTTAACCAGAGACAGTTGAGAATGTGGAACTCACTACTACAGGGAGTGATTGAAATGAATAGCTTAGATGCATTTAAGGAGAGGCTAGATAAGCACATGAGGGAGAAGGGAATAGAAGGTTATGCTGTTAATTATATGAGGCAGAATGGGAGGAACACTGATTGGAGCATAAATGCAGCATGGACTGGTTGGGCCAAATGGCCTGTTTCTGTGCTGTATATTCTGTGTTATAACAAAGACCAGTGGTACTGCAGCTCTGTATTTTTTGATTTTACACACGCAATGCATTCAGCTTAATTCAGACTGGCAATTAAACATTATGGATGCTCCCAGGGCCAGCTAAGAAAAATTGAAGTGAGGAATTTCTGAAGCTGGGGAGTTGCATTAACAATTGTTGCAGTATTCCCTGCACTAGCAGCTGTGCATCACCCCCACACAATCCATTCTGCCCACACAGATTCGGATTTGCTTCTGAATGAGTCAGACCCTTGGCAGACTTTCAGCTCCCACCCCCTTAATCACACTTAGGTTATCTCAGGAACAGGTATGACACTCCTTTGGGCATACCCTTATATGACACTGTCACAGATAAGGAGGATGATCAGGCTGAAGCAAAGAGGAGTCAGACTTTTTCAGCCTGCCGTAAGCTACCAGCCATGCTGCAGTATAGATATATATTCATTGGGTGACTGATGCACTTCACAGTAAAGTTGGGGAATTCATCATTTTCGGCATTGCAGCAAGGCAGGATAATCTAGTTTACAGGCCGGATCAAGAGCCAGGGTGTGACTGATAGCATCCGCTTTACTTTGCATGGTCCTACAGAACTTCCCCTCAACCTTCACTCCCTCAATATATAGAAGATATTACGAAGGAGCCTCAATTTTAACCTGGTGCACTAATTGCTGATGTGGAACAGAATGCGGAGACAATCTCTCTGGCCCTTGGAGCTTGAAACCTGGACAATTTTAGCTTACAGCCTCATTTTAATCCAACGTCATAGACTCCTGTCAGACCCAGCAAGGCTGACATAGAGGCTAGCTGGTAGGAGTGGGAAATCACATGGCTGCAGGCAAGTAAATAATTATGTGGAGGTGGATGGGGTAGATGGAGGATTTGGAACGACCTATCATCCTCCTTTGGAGTTACAAGGAACAAAGATTTTTAAAAAACTGACATGGGCCTCTGCTGACCTGACCAGGCTTGCTGACTGTTTCTGTTGGCAGCTCCAAGATTGAACTTTGAGGTAAATGGCAAAAGACCTTTCTATGCACTTAGAGCAAAATCTGGGTCATTGTGTCTTTCAGACATGTCCTTAAGTGCAAAGTGAAGGCAATGGATTATGATAACTTCCAGCATATTTGGTACTGATACATTAAGTACAACTTTAGCAAAAACAGAAATACCTGGAAAAACTCAGCAGGTCTGGCAGCATTGGCGGAGAAGAAAAAAGTTGACGTTTCGAGTCCTCTTGACCCTTCAACAGAACTAAGTAGAAATAGGAAAGGGGTGAAATATAAGCTGGTTTAAGGCGGGGGGGGGAGAAGTTGGGGGGTGCCGTTGTTGGGACAAGCAAGCAGTGATAGGAGCAGATAACCAAAAGATGTCACAGACAAAAGAACAAAGAGGTATTGAAGGTGGTGATATTATCTAAAAGAATGTGCTAATTAAGATTGGAGAGCAGGAAGAGCAAGGTAGCTCTGGTGGGGGCGGGGTGAAATAAACCAAGGATGGAATACATTTAAAAATATTGTAATAGGTGGGAAAAGAAAAATCTATATAAATTATTGGAAAAAACAAAGGGAGGGGGAAGAAACGGAAAGGGGTGGGGATGGAGGAGGGAGTTCAAAATCTAAAGTTGTTGAACTCAATATTCAGTCCGGAAGGCTGTAAAGTGCCTAGTCGAAAGATGAGGTGCTCTTCCTCCAGTTTGCGTTGAGCTTCACTGGAACAATGCAGCAAGCCAAGGACAGACATGTGGGTAAGAGATGGATGACCCAGACCTCCCTGTCGCTTACCATTTTAACACTCCACCCTGCTCTCTTGCCCACAAATCTGTCCTTGACTTGCTGCATTGTTCCAGTGAAGCTCAATGCAAACTGGAGGAACAGCACCTCATCTTCCGATTAGGCACTTTATAGCCTTCCGGACTGAATATTGAGTTCAACAACTTTAGATCTTGAACTCCTTCCTCCATCCCCACCCCCTTTCCGTTTCTTCCCCCTCCCTTTTGTTTTTTCCAATAATTTATATAGATTTTTCTTTTCCCACCTATTTCCATTATTTGTAATGTATTCCACCGATCATTTATCTATACCTTTTATGCCCTTTTAGTCTTATTTCACCCCACCCCCACTAGAGCAACATTGCTCGTCCTGCTCTCCAATCTTAATTAGCACATTCTTTCAGATAATATCACCACCTTTAACACTTCTTTGTTCTTTTGTCTGTTACATATTTTGGTTATCTACTCCTATGACTGTTTGCTTGTCCCAACAACCCACCCCCACTTCTTTCCGCCCCCCCCCCCCCCACCTTAAACCAGCTTATATTTCACCCCTTTCCTATTTTACTTAGTTCTGTTGAAGGGTCATGAGGACTCAAAACATCAACTTTTTTCTTCTCCGCTGATGCTGCCAGTCCTGCCGAATTTTTCCAGGTATTTCTGTTTTTGTTTTGGATTTCCAGCATCCGCAGTTTTTTGTTTTTATATAAGTACAACTTTAGCTCTGCCAGCCTGATGAGAATCACCTGGGTGAGGCTATTTCAATTGCAGACAGCAGAATCTCGCCCTCTGCAATTTTAACTCTCAGGCTTTCAGGAGTGTGGAGATCCTCCACTGCAGACAGACAGTGACTCATAAATATTATGGATGTAATTTAGGATGTGACATGTACAGTTGCCCAGAGACTTTTCACCAGCATGTCAGAGATAATTTCCACAAATCCTATATCTGATCCAGTGCAACACCCTCCACAGGAGATCTAGGAATCATTTTATATATATATATATATATATATATCTGTGAGCAAGAAAAACAGCGGGGAGGCTCTTCAGCCAATCAGATTGAAGAAACTTCTCTGAGAGATGCAGACTGCAAACCTGGAAGTGAAAAAAACAGAAATATAAATTTATTCAGAAAGTAAAATAAAGATTGGGACATACACATGGATTAAAGGAGAGAGATAAAAAGAAAAAACAGAAAAACAAAAAAACCTGTAATTTTTTTTTAAATTTGTGCCATTAATTTTCTACCAAAGAAATGAGACTTTACACTGGTAAGATTACATTTGCAGAGTTGGAGATGTTGTTCATGAGTAATTATCACTTATTACACTTAAAGTTTTGCTCCTGAATCCACTAGCCCTATCTTTCTCATCTGTCTTTCATGCAAGACTAGTGGGAATTATCCTAAGTTCATGCATTTATAGGGACTTCAGTGATGAGTCAATCAGCAAACACTGCAGCAGCACACCTTTTGGAGAAGCAGGGTATTTCTGACATTAACTTCTGGATTTCTACATTTAATTGCTTATGTATGGACGCCAGAATTTGCTGTCAGATTTACCCTGCAATAACAGCAAGCACCGTAAGCTTCGCTGTTCCTATTACAGCAAAGTCCGGGTCTCTATCCAATTAAGATCACATGGGGTTTATGTTATTACATCCCTGGGTTACAGTATCATAGTTACTTTAGGCAGTATGGGCATACTCAGCCTATTTAAGGGCATGACCAGGATATTTAGGCAGACCCACAACTTGTTCCTGTTCAGGTGTTCTGGGATTTTTCAGTGCAGTCAAGAGCTACTGCTGTAAGCAATAGGCCTTTTCTCCAGGCAGACAACTGGACACCTGGCCTGGGATAGCGCACAGTGTTAAGATTCTTGATTATTTGAAAGTGTATGAATCATAACTGCTTCCTTGTTTGCAAGCATTTGCATGCATGATATTGTACCAAGCATTGCTTTTAAACTGGAGCTTAAGGGTCAAACTGTTTCCTGTTCACATGGTTTATTGGATTCTGGAAGAGTGTATGTGTGGAGACATGTGTCCTGTCGATAACCCTCTGCACCTGTGGAATTCTGTCACTCTGTTAAGTTGCAACAGCTTCGTTTGCTGAACCTGAAATGAACCTGTGGAAAGTAAATTGAGTGCCATCATTTTCACCGGCAGTGGCATAACTTATATTGATGCAGGCTCCAGAAGTTGAGCTTTTTCAGTTACTTAATCTAACTTTATTTCATGTAAGTAAATTCAGAGGTAACAGATTTTCACTTTGGTGAAATGGTTGGGGGAATTTAAAAGCATAGCATTAACATAAAGATTCAGGTATTTTCGCAACCATTCAATATTTTATATTCACGTTCAGTATTATTTTCATTCATAATGGTGCAACTGCTGTACTTGAGATTTGACCCTATTGACACCAATAAACTGTAGTAATCTGTTTGTTGAGCGATCTATAATAATGGCAGAAATTGTTATAACCAGACTCTCTTACTGTAGGGTGTTGGTTCAAAGAAGTATAATCATCAGTGTCTTCTGTGTGAAGCTTCCTTTGTATCTAAATCCCAACTGGAAAAGCATAAACAGTGGAAACATGAAGATAAAAGAACACAGGCAACAGAAGTGGATGAGAAAGTTACAAAAGCAGTTGGTCGTGGTAGAGGTAGAAAAAGGTTTGTTCGTTTTGGAGAGCATCTAGTATCACACTAATTTTCTATAAGGTTTGTGATGGGTTGGAAATGGGTTTATTGGGTTTAATACTTATCTTTTTTAAACTTTTGAGGCATAACATAATTGCAGCCTAATGCACCATTATGCTTATTATATATTTAAGGGACTTTACATATCGTCAAAATCATTTCATGTAAAGTAAATAAAAATGAGTGTATGTTCATAATCACAACTTTTGTCTTGATCCTCTACTTAAATTATATATTCTGTTTTAATTTAATATTCAAGTAACAATGTTCTTGCTTAATGCATTTCACAAAAGTATAGTTGACATTTAATCAGATGGTATTGTATATCTATTGTATTAAAAGTGCTAAGTTGGGATGCACATTCCATTTCAAAATGCTTTGAAAAATCTGTCACTGCAAAACTTATAATAAAACTGTAAATAGTTAATTGCATTACTGTTTATAGAGTTTTTCCATGCTAAATGTCACATAATATTAGTAGCTGAAAGACTGGTGAGGGAGTAAAACAGGCAATATTGGATGAATTTCCGTTGAAGTCAATGAAAAGTGACATTGTGTAGGGTGTATAATAGGCAGCTTGTTGATATTGGCAGTTTTACACCATCGCCAAAGTTAACCTGATCTCACCAATCCCAACATAATGTATGGAGAGTTAAGACCAAAAAAGTTGAGTCTGCATATGATTGGAGCTTCTGACCATCGAGTGCCACAGTGGAGCACCCTTAACTGTTTGAGTCATGGTTGGCTCAACCAGCAGCTATTTTGGTAAAGGTAATTAAAGAGGCCTTCTTCTCCACATTGATAATTCTTCAGAACAACCGTTGGCCTGTGATCCCAAGGTCCACCACAGCATCTACCTGATTAAAAAAATCTCATTAGCTCATTTTATGATTAGACCTCGAGCAGTTACACTCTCCATCCGATCCCACTCCTCTGCTGGCCTTTTAATCAGATGACTGCATGCGTTACGGTCCGCTAACCTCAGATGTCCTTCAGACACGTTTAGGTTCTCTTGGTTAGTGGTGCTAAGATCTGGCCCCTACCCTTTCTCACCGATCAGCTTTTCGAGCCCTGAAACCATCCACATTGTAGCATATCACACAATGTCAACTCCTAACGCCCACCCTCCCCTGCGCCGCCTCCACCCGGTTTGGCAGATATCCCACTCCCCATTGAGCAACATTTTGGCCCCAAAACCTTACCCTGCCACCAAAGATCAGCAATTTGGTCCATTCCCTTCCCACAGTGACCGAGTATTGAGGAGTATTTCAGCCCATCCATTACCTTACAGCATTTCAGTCTTTGCTCCCCACTACTGATTGGCCTCTCAGCACTTACGACTGCCTTCACTGACTAAACCTTTGGATCTTGCCAATCCCTTGTCCAGTGAGCAATGTTTTGGCTGTTGCACCCTAGTTTCCCTCTTCCATGCCTTTCCTCCTTTCCTCTCTCTTGTGCCACTGCCCCCTCCACATCCATTCCTCCCATCCCACTCTTGCTCCTCCCTATCCTCTTTATCTACTGATTCTCCTCAATCACTTTCTCCCTTTTTCTCCCATTCCCTTTCCCTTTCCTCCCTCTCCTCCCATTCTCCCATGTTTTCCTTTGTCTCTCACCCCTCCCAAAAATATACTTTATTCATAAAATTTGTAGAAGTACATTACATAACTGTCCAAATTTGACATCACCTTAAATGCAATACAGATCACCTTCTTTCAATATAATACATGAGGTGCCTCACTACATTTGTCGTTGCAAGTTATATTTACGATGTACATTTGCATTTCATATCACACATTCTGTGATCTATACAGCCTGAGGTGTTTTACATGGTTTCCAGCCCTTTGGTATGCTATGGCAGGAGGTTCTTAGACAGTGGAATTATCCCATTGAGCCTCTGCAGCAGCATTAGTGCATCCCTCAGCACTTGGTCCTGGACCTTGGAATGTGTCATTCTGCAACACTCGGTTGTCAACAGCTTTTTGCACAGGAAATCCAGCGAGATTTTGAGCATACCAAAGATCGCCTTTCACTGGTTGATGGTTCTCCGGCACTTCTCCGCTACTGTCCTATCGCCATTTTCTTCCTCCTACATCTTCTTCTCCATCCTCTCTTCCTCCCATCTGCCTTCTCCTTTTCCCTGTTTAGGTCCAGTTACTGCCCACCAACACCGCCCCCACCCCCCACCCCTCCCCCAACCCACCACCCCACTCCCCCTCTAAATTAATACTTCACTTGGTCTTGAGGTTTTTCTGCAATAATACAGAATATTAATTAATATGCTCTTTTTGTGAAGAAACTTAGATCTGATAAGCCCAGGAGTGGAAGTACTGTTATTGAGCTGTCTGCTATTTGCATAAGTGACCTAATGGGCAAAGATTTTATTTATGTTTCAGAGTTACTGAAAATGCAGAAACTTCACCTAAAAAGTCTAAGCAACAGAAGAGGGAATTAAGTAAGCACTCTGAGAATGGGGAATGTGCAACACAGAACAGAGACAACAAATTAACAAACACTACAGAAGCTCAAGGAACTCTGACATCTAATGAACTAAGCAAAGGCAAGAAACAGATATCATTTCCTGAGGAAGATCCCGAGCGAACAAAACACAGTAAGCCTACAACAATTCAAAATAGTAGTCTGATATTTATTTTCACTGCTGTTGTCTGGGAAAAGATTTTTTTTTAATTAGGGTCTATTTAATGCCCCAGTTATGTAACAAAAATCAGGAGGTAACAAAGGCTATCTTATTTGATACTTCAATGATAATTTATAGTTGCCTACTTTTGGGCCTCACATGCAGCCTACTTGTCTTCACATAAGCTGTATGCTTTGACTGGTGCTATAGTGCTAGCTTTGAACACACCTCAGTCCTCACACCTCCTTCCCATATTCCAATCATCACCTGTGATTCCTGTGACCTATAACATTTCCACGATTCCCAATCTTCTCTCACTTTTATCCACCCTTTCCCAGTGAGCTTTCCTTCTGGTGACTTTCATGATGACTAAGCAACCGCTGAATTCTTTAACAACATGAATGTTTTTCAAGCACTTAAACTTGTATCATACAAATATGTAGTATTAACTGTAGACTCATGAAAAGTAAATATAATTTTGTTTCCAAGATATAAGAGTCAGATTTAGTCAGATTTGTGTCGATGCATGAACTCTTGCCACCTTTAAGCCAATCTAAGCAACCACCAATACAAAAGAGGCTAAAAGCTTGCTTCTGTTTAAAGCAATTCTATGTAACCCAATGTTACTGTTTGGGACAACCAAATAATGACTGTTGGAATATTAAATGGCCATTGCTTGTCTGGCAAAATCTCCCTTATTTGATTTCTATGTTGAGATCATCCAGGGCCCTTAAACAATTTTGTAAGTTTTTTTTAGGTATTAATATGATCTAAAACTCAATAATGAGGGAACAAACGTCTTATCAGTTTATCTTCGGTTTGAAGTAGTGATTTGTGTTTGTATCTCTGGTAGGAATTATACCCTTGGATTCGATAATATTGATTTTGTGTTTTTTTATGAATTTGTCCTTGGCCATGTTCATAAGATCTCCTACTTGTGTACAGTATTGAATCTATTTGTTATCATGGAGATTTATGTATTGGTGACCAAACATATTTGACACTAACGGCTTCTTATTAAATTTTTTGTGGATTAAAGATACCATTGCATTCAGCTCAGTGATTGTTAAATTATTACCAGGATTATTATTGTTGACACCGTTGCTAACTTTGAGAGTGTGTCCTCTGATTGTTCAAGGATCTTGGATGAGAAATTTTTAAATGACCCAATGAAAGTGGAAATTCTGGTTTCCCTTGTTGCTCTTTAGGTTTGGCCACAGCTCAAATGATTTTTACTATCTCAGTTCTCAAGCTCCCTTGGGATGCATTGAACTGAACAAGTGGGCAGACTTTAGATTGTTCCTGTGGTTTCAGTGTGCACTGTGTAAATTAACATTATTGAAGGCTTTATGACAATAGAATGGCCAGCTAAGAATGTTTCTGTCCAACTATTGCAATGGTTTCATAGCAGCTCATGTTCAAAACACAGGATGAGTCCTTTGATTGTTTCTATGAACAAGAAAGTTGCCAGTGCCTGCCAAAACATTCTTATTTGTTGTTTTGCATGGCAATAATAGGCCAATTCATATCAATTACTGATTTATGCTGGTTCATGGTGTTGCCCCAATTCTTCTAGGATAACAATGTAAAGGTCAAAATGACTGCCCATTGTCCCTGAGGTGGATAAATTCTTCATTAAGCTTAACTAAATATAATACCTATAATTGATGCATTTATTACACAGGAAAGGCTTGTATGCATTCAGGAATTTGAGCCACAGAATTTGGGTCCATATTACCCACATTTTCAGCGCTAAGAATGCTGGTTCATGTTCAGAATGGCAGCCATGACAAATGGGAGGTGCCAAATGCCATTTTGGGTAGATCAGCATCATGTGCCTGAAATATACAAAGCAGGCAAATTGTAATGCTGATTTGACACTAGTTTTCTATTTTCAACCACAATGCGCTAGCTATTGCCCTCTCTTAGCGTCACACAGCTAGACATGCTGAATGCATCGGAAAAGATCCCCCAGTGCTATTTAAAGGGATTATCAATCACTCCGGTTTAGATGCTGATGTTATATTCTAGAAAGCCGGTTGGTGAAGTTGATCTTTACACCCTTTTATTAGCATTTACACATTACCAGCATTCATCTCCTAACTCATCATAACAACAACATAGGACACAAGTAAATCCCCAGTTAATGCTCACCACCAGCATACAATTGAATGCAATTAATATACAATTAACATCTGAATAATTTCTACTGGCAGCCGCTGAATTAGTAGAAGTGTTTGGTGGTTTGTATTGTCATTTTAATATTAGTAAAGTCCAAAGGCCACCAATGTTAGGACGAATAAATCGCGGATGCCTAGGAAGCCAGAATTAGAGGAGCTTAGATATTTCAATAGGTTGTAAGGAGATTACAGAGTCAGGGAAGGGCGAGGCCAGGCCATGGAAGGATTTGAAAACAGGGATGAGAATTTTAAATTTGAGGTGGTGATTAATGGAGAGGATGTGTAAGAGAGTGAGCACAGGTGTGATAGATGAATGAGACTTGGTGCAAGTTATCATATGGCAGGAAGCTGCAGAGTTTTGTATGACCTCAAATTTATAGAGGATAGAACGTGGGAGGCCATCCATGTGTGAGTTGGAATAGTCAAGTCCAGAGGTTACAAAGGCATGGATGAAGGCTTCAACTGCAGATGATCTGCTTCAGGGGTATAGTCGGACCATGTTACAGAGGTGGAAATAGGCGGTCTTGGTGGTGGTAACCTACAGTGCAGCCTCAGTTTGTTCTAATTAGAAATTTTGCCTGGCCTGCCTTGTATTCCTTCATATTTTATCTGCAGCAAGGTATTTAAAAGGAAAATAGCATTTTCCAAATGTTCTGTTTACAGCTCTAGATATTTCTGTTGACCAGCAGACTGCCTATAATTTCAGGAATCTAAGAGGAATGAGATGGGGTTAATCCATTTGAAGGAGTTACTGTTCTACAATATCATGATAAAAGCTGATTGTTGTTGTGGTCTCCAGTATTAGATACGATATGGTACTCTGTCACCTGACCTGGGGTTAGAAGGTTGGAACATGTCTTGATAGAGCACAGATACAGCAGATATGTGTTCATGTTAGGAAAATGTTTTATCAATAAAGTTAGCTCAGCTGCAATGTCGCTGGCCTGTGTGCATCATGAAAAAAAGAAACAAGGCATGGTGTCATAAGTAAAGTAAACACAACTGTGGAGGTTCTGAAACCACCGACAGAGCTCAGTTTGGAAGGCAATCTTGCTGAAAACTGGAGGAGATTCCAGCAGCGATTTGAGCTGTACCTCACAGCGATGGGCAGTGATAATAAAGAGCCTCAGGTACAGTCTTCCATCTTTCCTCATGCAACAGGGGAAGAAGCCCTAGAATTCTATAACACATTCATGTTTGAAAGTGATGAGAAACAAAATGACTTGAAAGAAATAATGGAAACAATTTGAAGCTGACTGCAGCCCTAAGAAAAACATCACATATGAAAGATACAGATTTTTTACATGCATGCAAGGCAGTGACAACATTAGTCAGTACGTAACTGAGCTGAGAAAACAAGCTAAATCGTGTGAATTTGGAGAGCTTGAAAAGTCACTCATTCGAGTTGGATTAATTTGCAGAATCACAAATGACTCTCTGAAAGAATTTTTTAAAAATTTGTTCATGGAATGTGGGCGTCACTGGCTGGGCCATCCTTAATTGCCCTTGAGAACTGAGCGGCTTGCTAGGTCATTTCAGAGGGCATTTAAAAGTCAACCACATTGCTGTAGGTCAAGAGTCACATGTAGGCCAGACCAAGTAAGGACGGCAGATTTCTTTCCCTAAAAGACATTAGTAATCAGATTGGTTTTTTCAACAATCGACAATGGTTTCATGGTCATCATTAGATTTTTAATTCCAGATTTTTCATTGAGTTCATATTTCACCATCTGCTGTGGTGGGATTTGAACCTGGTTCCCCAAAGAATTACTCTGGGTATCTGGAGTACTAGTACAGTGACAATACCACTACACCGCTGGCTCCTCCATAATGGCTTTTGAGAGAAGTTGATCTCACACTGGTAAAGGCAATAAATATCTGCAGAGTGGCAGAGACAACGAAATGCCAGATTAAACAGATGACAGAAGATGGTAAGCTGCACATGGTCAAACAGTTAGATGCAGTTAAACAGAAACAGCCCTGGGAAAGAACAAATAGGCCGCCTGAAGGTAAAAAGAACAAAACTGCTATTAAAACATTTAAATGCAGCCAGTGTGGAACAGAGTATTTACCACATAGTTGTCCAGCCTATGGAAAGCAGTGTAAAAACTGTGGTAAACTAAATCACTTCACTAAAATGTGTAAATTGAAGAAAGTGCACACAATTGCAGATGATGACACAGACACTGAAACAAAACTTTTCGTTGTTGCAGTAACAACAAATTCCAAAGAAGATGAATGGAAGGTTGATTTAAAAATTGCCAACGCTATAGTGAATTTCATGCTTAAAATAGGTGCACAATCAAATGTCATTCCCATAAGCCCATATTGTAAAATAAGCAAAGAAAAGCAGCTAACTAAAACAAAAGTGAAACTGTCTACTTATACAGGTAAAAAGATTGCTGTAGAGGGCAAGTGCACACTTAAAGTGAACTCCAAAAAAACAGTCTCAAGCACTTCCATTCATAGTGGTGAAAACTGATGCAAACTCCATTCTTGAAAACAAAGCTTGTGAAAATCTGAAGCTAATTAAGAGGATAATGACTGTTACCACTGATGACATCCTGAGCGAGTATAAAGTTGTGTTCCAGGGGATTGGCTGCCTAAAAGGAAAACACACCATCAAGATTGACGAAACTGTGACATCCAAAGTACACCCGCCCAGGAAAATGCCAGTAATGCTGAGAGACCGATTGGAAGCAGAGAATGGAGAAACTTCACATCATCAAAAAAATTGAAGAACTGACAAAGTGGGTAAATCGTATTCTAATTGTAGAAAAACCAATGGGAACCTGCGAGTCTGTCTGGATCCCAGACACCGAAACCAGGCAGTACAAAGAGAGCATTACCAGCTGCCCACAGTAGAAGAGATCATGTATAAGCTAGCTGATGCTAAATACTATTCAGTCTTGGATGCGAGTTCAGGCTTCTGGCAGGTCAAGCTGGATGAACGTAGCTCCTACCTCTGCACCTTCAACACACCATGTGGGCGATACATGTTTTTACGCTTAGTCTTTGGTATTAATTCAGCTCCGGAGGTATTGAAGAAAAATGAAGCAGCTGTTTGAAGGGTTAGAGGCCATGGAAAGCAATATCGATCATGTGCTGCTCTGGAGAGCCTCATGAGAAGAACACAACCACAAACTGAGACAGGTGCTGGCCAGAGCTAGAGAAAGGAACATCAAGTTGAAGAAGGAAAAGTGCAAAATAGGTCTTCATGAAATCAAGTACTTGATTCATGTACTAAAAAGCGAGGGGCTGAAGCCAGACCAGAGTAAAATCAAAGCAGTGAACATGCCACCCACAGAATGTAAGAAAGACTTGGAGAAGTTTTTGGGAATGGTGAACTATCTTGGGAAATTCATTCCAAATGTCAGAACTGCCAGCACCTCTCACAGAACTTCTACAAAATAATGTGCAATGGTACTGGGAACAAAGTCACCAAGAAGCATTTTTTTATTCATTCATGGGATGTGGGTTTCACTGGCTGGGCCAGCATTTATTGCCCATCCCTAGTCGCCCTTGAAATGGTAGTGGTGAGCTGCCTTCTTAAACCACTGCAGTCCATGTGGTGTAGATACACCCACAGTGCTGTTAAGAAGGGAGTTCCAGGATTTTGACCCACCAACAGTGAAGGAACAGCAATATATTTCCAAGTCAGGATGGTGAATGTCTTGGAGGGGATCTTCCAGGTGGTGGTGTTCCCATCTATCTGCTGCCCTTGTCCTTCTAGAGGATAGTGGGCATAGGTTTGGAAGGTGCTGTCTAAGGAGCCTTGGTGAGCTCCTGCAGTGCATCTTGTAGATGGTACACACTACTTCTACTGTGCGTCGGTGGCGGAGGGAGTGAATGTTTGTGGATGTGTGTTGAGCAAACGGGATGCTTTGTCCTGGACAGTGTCGAGCTGCTTGAGTGTTGTGGGAGTTGCACTCACCCAGGCAAGTGGGGAGTTTTCCATCACACTCCTGACTTGTGCCTTGTAGATGGTGGACAAGCTTTGGGGAGTTAGGAGGTGAGTTACTCGTCACAGGATTCCTAGCCTCTTACCTGCTCTTGTTACCACAGTATTTATATGGCTAATCCAGTTCAGTTTCTGGTCAGTGACCAGTCTGAAGAGAATACTGACCCAGGCACCAGTATTAAAGTATTACAATGTCAGTCAGCCAGTCAATATCTCAGTAGATGCTTTAAAGACTGGCCTGGAAGCTGTCCTCTTGTAAAATAAGGATCCAGTGCATACGCTTCAAAAGCAATGACTGAAACACAGCAGCTGTAACACAGCCCAAATAGAGAAAGAATTGCAAGCAATTGTGTTTGGCTTAGAACTCTTCCACCAGTTTGTCTATGACAAAGACGTGGAGGTAGGGTCTGAACATAAGCCTTTGGAAGCTATAAATAAAAAGCCCCTGAACTTTGCACCACCAAGTATTCAAAGATTACTAATGCATCTGCAAAAGTACCAGGTCAGAGTTAAATATAAACCGGGCAGACTCTCTGTCATGTGCATACCTACCCATCACCGAGGAAGAGGATCAAGAAACAGAAGCACCGGTTCACATGCTGACAAAGAACTCACCTGTGGCTGTGTCCAAACCGGATGAGATCAGGGAAGCGACCAAGAATGACATCACCCTGAGAAAACTGCAGTAGATTGTGCAAGTTGACTGGTCCACACATCGGACCGGAGCCCCTTCTGCTTTACAAGAGTCGTGGAATTTTTGTGAGGAACTTCATGTAGCAGAAGGAAACTTTTCAAGGGAGAAAAGATCATAATTCCTGCAACACTGAAGAAAAAATGCTGCGGTGCATACATGAAAGTCACCTCGGCATAGAAACATGCAGGAGAAGAGCTCAAGATGTAATGTATTGTCCTGGAGTGGGAGCACAAATCGGGAAAATGGTGAATGTGTGTGCAGTGTGCCAAAAGTACAGTAAATCACAACAAAAAAACCAGAGAGGTTCCAGAGAGATCCTGGCAGAAAATTGGAGTGGACTTGTTCACATGTGACAACAGTGAGTACCTACTAGCAGTAGATTATTACTTAAAGTTTTTTGAGTTTGTGCCGCTGAGAAATGATTGTAAGAGCATCACTGTAATAAATCAATTAAAATCAATTTTTGCTCACCACGGCATACACAGCTCATCTCAGATAACCCACAATTTTCAGGCACTGAGTTTCACAAATTTGCACAGGACTGGGAGTTTTGCTGCACTACGTTAAGTCCCAAATATCCACAATCCAACAGAATTGTGGAACCTACCGTGCAGACCTTAAAACAGCCTTTGAAGAAGGCAAAGTTGGATGGAAGAGATCCGTACCTTGCTCTGCTGGATTTCAGGAATACTCCATTAGAGGGCATTGGATCATCTCCAGCAGACCTCCTGTTGAGGAGAAGACTTAGAACTAAGCTTCCAACTGTGCCCCAACTGTTATTTTTGCAACCAGTGAGCTACATGTGCAGGACCTGCTCAAATTGTAACAGCAGAAGCAGAAACAGTACTTTGATCGAGGCGCCCGACCTCTGCCTGACCTGAACATGGGAGAGACAGTGAGGATTCAGCATGAAGGGATCTGGAATCCTGGGGTTGTCACAGGAATCACAGGAGAACCAAGGTGTTACATAGAGTGCAGACTCCAGATGGACAATAGTACAGGAGAAACCAGAAATTCTTAATGGAAAACAAATGAAATGCAACCCTGTTCTGAACCAGGAAGTGTAGCTGAAGATCAAAAACCAGAATGCACCAGTGAAGCAACAGATAACCCAACAAAGCCTGAGTGTCCTGAAAACTATCCAAGGGGTGATAGTGACACAAGAGCTAGAGAAGGCCCCTTGTCCTTCAAAATCATCTCTGTCACCATTCAGAACATCCAGTGGAAGAATTGTGAAAAAAAGAGATACAGAGATGAGTAAAAGACAAAACAGACTGATCAAAACAGAGTGAGAAAGAATAGATAAGAGACTTTGTGTACTTGAGTTGCATATAAGTTTTGTTTTTGAAAAAGGGAAGTACCATGCTAATAGCTGATTGTGTCTGGAATGCGCTGCCTGGGAGGGTGGTGGAGACGGGTTGCCTCACCTCCTTTAAAAAGTACCCGGATAAGCACTTGGCACGTCATAACATTCAAGGCTATGGGCCAAGTGCTGCTAAATGGGATTAGGTAGGTAGGTCATGTGTTTCTCACGTGTCGGTGCAGACTCGATGGGCCGAAGGGTCTCTTCTGCACTGTGTGATGCCTTGATTCTGTGACTGCAGCATTAGATACTATATGGTACTCTGGACTATATACGGAGTCACCTGACCTGAGGGTTGAAGGTCAGATAGTACATGTTGGATCACGTCTTGATAGAGTGGATACTGCGGATATGTGTTCATGTTAGGAAATGTGTTATCAATAAAGTTAGCTCAGCTACAATGTCGACAGACTGTGTGCATCATTAAAAAAATAAACAAGACATACAATGGATTCTGAACTGATTATAATCTGTATTATGTTCCTGAATATTTTTTCTTCCCTCAAACTTTCATGTAACATTCTAAGGAAATTTCAAGGTCAGATATGGTTGTGCAGCAGTGACCCTTAGTTGCAACATTTTAGGTTATCCAATGGCAGCTATTTCCATGAAGTCAGCCTAATGGACTTTTATAAAACTAATTGCTTCTGTTGTTTTTGTCCGAGCTAAGAAAGGATATTATTGAAATAAATTTATTTTTGATTTTGGGAGATTAGTCCTTTGAGTCATCAACTTTTTATGGGATTTGATTTAATTGCAGATAAATTTGAGGCATTTAGCCTCAGGGAGAAGTGTGCTCTTTTGTGCGCATGCGCGAAAGAGTGCACCCTCGCTTTTGGGGAATCCCCCCCCCCCCCACCCCCTCTCCGCACAGGAAGCGCATAGCGCTTCCCGCCAGATGTCACGCTGGGTGGGCCTTAATTGGCCCGCCCACGAAAATGGCAGTGGGGCTGGCTTCTCTGGTGGGGATCGTCTCCCCGCCCGCCAGAGATTGGGTCGGGCCCGCCCGCCCGGCAAGCAGAAAATTCTGCCCTATGTGTGTGTTTGCTGACAGAAGCAAGCAGTTCAGTTTGGGGAAGGCCGAGGCATTGCAGCTTTGCCATGCTGTGTATTGCATCTCACCAGATTGACAGAGCCAGGAAGAGATGCTAGACAGTTAGGCCTGCACGTCAAGCAGAGAAAATACTCACTTCATTATTTAATGCATGGAATGTGAGTGGGAAAACACTCCCTTCATTGTTTAATGCCTGGAATGTGGGTAGGGCTTAATCTCAGTTTGGATTTTGAGGGAAAAACAGCTCCATGGAAGAAATCTACAGTGATCCTCACAGAGCCTTGTGGCAGAAAGCAATCAGCGGAGTTAGCTTGGAAAACTATGGGAAGGCAATTGGGTATCTACTAATTTAAATATTCAAAGAGTATAGATGCATTCATCCCAGTACCAAAATATGTAAATTTTAACCATTGACAAATGGGCTTTGTACCTGCAAGCCTAAAGAACTCTTGCTTGGGTAGAAAAATTCCTTTGGAACCTGACCAGATCAATTATGCCAACTGATATTAATAGCTGCTGTCATGAAAAATTATAGAAAGAGCCGTGCAGTACTAATCCTATAATGGCAATGTTCAGACTTATGCCAATGGGCAGAGTGAAATAGCAAGCAATAGTGTCTGCAACACTGCAGACTTTTTTTTAATTTAAAGGGCAGGAGATTTGAATTCCTTGGCAGTTACCTTGCCAGCTATCTTGATATTTCTCCTAGCAATTCCTATGAGATTATGCACTTTTTACGCACATTCATGTCTAATTTTACAAATCCCAAAGGGCATGCTACCTATCCCAAAGGGCACGCTACCTCTCCCAAAGGGCACCTTACCACTCCCAAAGGTGCCCCAGGGCCACATCCAGAAGTGTACCCTACCTCTCCAAAGAACTCCAGCAGCTTTAGATCTTCTATCTGGTCTGAATCGCACAGGTCATGTTTTAGAGATACCACTGGCCAAAATCAGATCTGATTGAGGTGGTTGCAGTTGCCTCTGTGAATTTTGGATGTGTAAATTAGAACCTGTCCCTCGAGTTTAATCCAGCAGTTTTTTGGGCTCCCTTACACCTTGCTTTGAGCAAAATCAGCAATTGTAGCAACAAAGTCACTAATTCTATTTTCTAATTGGCTACATCTAGGTGTCCAGTTCCAGATGACCAGGGGCAAAAATGGGAGGATGCAAAAATTTTGCCTCAAGTTAAACAAAGTTCAGCCTCAGTTTTCCTTCCCCTTCCCTCCAGTCCATATCCCTTTCCCCTGACACTGGATAAGGCACCATGCCTGCAGTATATTAAACTTGTGCCAGCTTGACCAAGCTGAAATTTGGTCAGCCCACTGATTTAAATGGCTTTGCTCATATTCCCTGTGTAGGCCCTTTGGGCTTTTACAATTTTCTGCTTAGCAACAAGACCTCACATCTCTGAAAATCCATGATGAAGCTGGAAGAGAAACTCAATTTTCCAGGTTCTCCTTCCCTTTCTGTCTGCAGCCTCATACCTTCTGCCCAGGTTGCCATCCCAATGAGCTTTGACAAAAATGTTTGCAGGGGTGCAAACAATGCCCTCTCCCCCATTATTTATTGGCCAGTCTTTGCCTGCGCTTGCAGATGCACTCCACCCTTCCTTTGAGGGAAGTCCTGCATCAATAACAAGGGACAAAGCTCTGGCATAACCAGCCTCCTCTGCTATTACAGTGATTTGTACCTGGAACATAAGTATTCCTATGAGCCTGAATATTATACACATATTAAACAATCATATAAAACTGCAGAAAATGACAATATTTATGGCATTCTCTGGACAACATAAACATGGCACTCTTCAGAAAATGTACTTGAGGCCAGAATTAATATCTCAAGAGTTTTTACCTTTTTTCTTTCAGAAAAATGAATACATAATTAATTAGGCAAAACTGTGCATTGGCTTTACAAAATATCATTTAAAAAACCTCTCAATTTGACCAGTGTTTCCTATGAGCAGAGTTTATGCACCTTACGGTCATGAGTTATCTTTCCTGCACAATGTTTAGTCCAAAGACAGCAGGTCTTGGGTCTGTAACAATAAAACATTTTGGTATGTGAATTGGCCACTGTAATCTCGCAAGTCTCCTATATTTGTTTCTCCAGTCTCCCAAATGGTGGACTGATTAACATTTTAGAAAGAGGTTGGTCAATGATAACCAATAAGCTAGTTTCTTTAACAAATGTTAACTGAACGAGAATTGTAAGATTTATAGTAAACCTCGCTGTGCTTTGATTTAATCCAATTGGACTCTTTGTCATGAAGAAAATAATAAAATGCCACAATGTTCTTGTTAGTGCATTCAATATCACTTTTCTGGTCTATGGTTTCTGTCCAACTTAATTGACTTTGTCTTAAACGATGGTCTATTCACTCTCTCTGCGTCCTTTATCAGATCTTGCACAACTGCCTTTGACTATATTTTCCCATGCTGTTTTGATCCCAATTTGGTGGAAAGCCAGCAATTTAACCTCGGATCTGCTCCCCACATTCTCGGCTGCCAGTTAAAATGTCCACTGTTCTCCCGATTGGGAATCTCAGGAAATTATATCCTGCTGTTCTTGAATCACAGGAAATGTAATTAACTTCAATTTTCTGAAGCCGGCGTGTTATGTGAGAAGTGCTATTCCACAAAACCAATTCCAAAGAGAAAAAAACTACAGTTGATATTGGCGATGACTTTCCTTTGTCTGTTATTTTAAGATGGTTTATTTTAAATAGCTTAACGGATCTAGTTAAATAGACAAAGAACATCATACTATAACAAGCTTTTGTCTGCAATTTTGACCATTAATTCCCAAATCATACTTCAGTACTCCTTAGGTCAAATGCAGGTTATTCTAAAAATTAAGTAATTCAGTCTGATATTTTGCAATAATTTGTTTGAGCTAGGAAGGAAACAGAAGACACCTAAGAAGTTTACAGGGGAGCAACCATCTATATCAGGAACCTTTGGATTAAAAGGTAAACCAACACCACAATCAGGTAATTAAAAAACAGTTTAAATAATCTAGTTGAACAGTATTACATTTGAGAAACATTATGAAGATATACAGTAATAACATGTTGGAAATTTTATCTCCCACCGAAACCAATCATGTAGAATATTGAATTTGTGGTGCAACTGTAGAAAAATGCACTATTTCCCTTTTTGGGTAAACAGCTTCTCAGGAAGGTGTTTTTTCTTTAAATATTCCTCATTATTTTGAAAAAGCGAAACTTTTATTACACATTCAACGTAGAGTTAATTTCTTTCTGCCTCCTTGATTTCTGTGTTACTGTGGGATTTTTCAGGTACATTTACTTATTGCAAGGAGAGTTTAATACAGTTTTCTTTTCCCCTCCACTTGTTGGTGGGTAGATAGTCAACTCGAATTGAGGACTGTTAGTAAAGAGCAATGAAGGGAACATCTTAAATGTTATATCATTACATGACTCAGCAAGATGCATCGTAAACAAGATTAACAAATATGTCTGCTGAAAATTATATCTGATCATGGTAGAGAATAAAAAAAACCTTAAAATAGCAAAAAGACTAATTAATTATCATTGTGTTGGATGAAAGACAGTGATTTTCCTGTGGTGGTTTCATTATGCTCCCTGAATTAATTACTTTGTTAATTAAAGGCCTGTCAAAACCAGATGACAAGGGAAGGGGTAGAGGCAAGAAGAAAAATAATATCACAAGCACTGAAGAATTGCAAAGGAAACCTTTGGGAGTTCACATAAAAAAAGAAGCTGTCACATATTTGCCAGGTAAAATAAAAAATTCAAAGTTTCATCTATAATCTGTTCCAAAATTATTCAGCAACATTGTGAAACTAAAGTATTAAAATTTTTTATATTGCTGTAAAGAGAGACATGTAGCCGAAGCTTTTCACTTTGCACTTATCAGGACAAATGCAAGAATGCCAAATTTCAAATGATCCCAACAGTTTATGCCACAGGAGAAAAAGGTACTGATTGGTTGACAAGTCAACTCTGATTGGCTGAGGCATTGGCATGGAGAAAGCAATGAACTATAGGCTCCCCAAGCTCCGATAATTCAAAAAAGATGCAAGGTGTGAACATATTCCTCTTGTTTCAAGAGAACAGATCCCCGCATTTGAAAGTCTATCACATGCTACAAGCTCAACTGATTACCTTAAATTGGTTGTTACAGTAGCTATTAGCGCACCTAGGATTGCTAAGCAAGTGCTACCCAATCGCAGAATCACATTTAACATTTTGTTTAGGGTTTTGAAAGCACAGGCTGGTTGAGTATGGTCTGTACTCTGCCTATTATGAATAACTGAAGGAACAACCTGTTGGGTTTGCTTGCATGCTCCTGAGGAGGCAGGAGGGAGGAGAGTCTCTCATTGTGACACAGTGCCTGATCAAGGGACCTGGCATCAGGAATGGGGAGGAGGCCCATTGAGAACCACCCTCTGCCCTTTTTTCCTGACCATCCCCTTCCTCCTCCCTCAAGCAACAACCCCCTCTCCTATCCCGCCCTCTCTTATCTATAACCTAGTTCCCTCGCTGTTCCTAGACCTCTGATGCATTGCCAGGAGCTGTCACACTGCTCCCGGTGGTGCTGTCTGCAATGGAGAGCTGCCAGCCTCTGATTGGCTAGCAGTTCTTGGGGGATGAAATTTCTGCTCCCGAGGTCCTTGATCCTAGGGAAGGCCCACTGCTGGCCACTTAAGTGCCTGACTGGCACTTAATATGGCAAACCTTCCCCATAGCATGCAACACAAGGCTCTTGCCAGCTCTCCAGCCAGCAAGTGAAACCCCTGTTGCCTAGATAAAATTCCACCCATTGTTACGATTGGGTGAGGGGGAGTGAGCTGGATCCCCTTCTATTCAGCGCCCTTGGTTGGTCACAACAAAGGTTTTAAAATTTATTTGCTCCATAAATGCCTTTTCCAATCCAAATGTATTTATTTGTTAATAAGGAGCCAATCAAACCAGGATTTCTTGAGTCAAAGAAAGAGTAAGTTTACTGGTTAGTAAACTGGAGGAAAAAAAAAATGCCACACACTCACGCACGCAAACACACACACCCCAGAAGGTTAGAGCCCAATAAAAGCTACAGGAATATGTGATTAAGTCCTTCGCTTGTCATTGAGGTCTAGATTGTTGAATGTTGCGGCCGGTTGAAGTTGAGCGGTTTCCTGTAGAATTCTGGAGTTGACTTTGTTCAGGTCTGCACTTCGTTGAACACGCTTTTTTAGACTGTCATGTTTCTTTTCCACCTGCTTTCTCTCTCTGATTCTGCTTGACAGAACCAGTTTTTAAAACCCCTCTCTATATATTCCTGGAAAGGAATTAAATTAGTATGTCTTACAGTCATTATTGTAAACCAAGTTATCCCATTTTTTGATCTTTTCATCTTCAAAACCTTTGACACATTTCAAGATATAAATCAACAGGAGATGGGGGTTATTTTGTTCCCCACCAGGGTTTTGAATGTCTGATCAGCATCTAGCTGGTTAGCAGTTCCCATTATGTTGATAGAACGACAACTGATCAAAGTCCAGCACTTTGCATCTTTAATACCTTCCTTTCAAGAGTGTCCCAGTTTGAAGTGACCCTCGACACCCCCAAGGCCTGAAATTCTGTGCAACAGGTTTGCAGTGCAACTCATATAGAAACTTTCCAGAAAGTGGTCAACTTTACAGTATCAGCCATCAAGAGATTAGTGGCAGTCAATTTTTGATCAGTGTCTTTTCTCACATGTTTTTAAAAAAATAGGTCTTTAAACAGGTCATTAGGGCTGTGATTAGCAGATGTTGTTGTAGGTAGCTTTCACTCAGTTATAGTTTCCTGTCATCACGAGAGTGTCCAGTGAGAAATACTTTTATTTAGTTTTCTGATACCCTTAATACAAGTCCTAAATGATTAGTCGTGATGAGTTCCTGTAAAGCCGACAGAGCAATTATAACCATGGCTTATATTTTACAAGTATTTTCTTATAGGCAGCCATCACAGCATGAAGAAAATTTACAGTTTAAAATAAACCATAGCCAATTTCAAAAATACGGTTATGCCAGGAATGTTTATATTTTTTTTAAAATGTGTCTAGAATTCAAAGTTTATGGAGTCTTTTTTCTTGTTCATTTGACATGTGGGTGTATGTGGCAAGGCTTTTATTGTCCTTCATAAGATGGGGCTTTTTCTTTCACTTGAACCATTGCAGTCTGTGCGGTAAAGGTGCTCCCATAATCCTATAAGGAAGGGAGTTTCACGTAATTCCCATATTTGGTAATAGTTAATCACCTTCTAATAAATAATCATAAGAATTTGCGGCACGGTTGAGTTGATCCTTTTCTACAGCATTCTTTCTCAAAAAGACTGTTTTGGCTGCGACATTTTTAAGGTTTTCGTTTGATCTTTGAAGACAAGTGTACGCAATATTAATGTAAAATGGTTGATTACCAATCGGCAGCCTGTTTTGCATCTCTCCTGATTTTTATTAGGGCAATGAAGAGTCCAACAATGGGCCACTTCTGCCCCCGACGGCTTTTTACCAACATCTGAAGGGGCCATAGCCACTTGGAGACTGCCAAGTAAACCCTGGTGGCCTCCTAGGGTGTTCCTGGGAGCTGGGGGCTGGGGTTTGGCTCCTCAGTGGCACTGACTGTCCCTGTGGCCATGGCAATGCCAGTGGAACAATGGATTGCTGCCAATTGCTGGGGCCTGGCTACCAGGTCCTGACAAGGCTAAAGAGAAAACTTACCTGGTCCTTGAGTGTGCCCTCACTACGCACTCCAGCCTCAGCAGTGCTCACCTCGAATGATGGCTCTGCCAAGCCACTGACCCTCTGATCGGGCTGGCAGATCTGGGAGGAAGGCTGCTGTCCTCAATTGGACAGCAGTCAGACCACTATCGGTAAAATGGCACCAGCTGGAGCGGGGTCAAGTCTGGCTTTTGGTTCTGGTGGCTGGGCTTAGGGCAGAATCATCCCAGATTTGCATTAGCGGGCTTGAAAAAAGACATTTTGCCCGCCAGCCACAATGGTGAGCTTTCATGTTGTACCATCCCCTTCCCCCCTCATAAATTATTCAGTCACAGGAAACACACCAGATTGCTGGTGGGTGGCCTCTAATTGGCTCACCAAGCCGTTATCTTGCCGCTTCCTCAGGCAGGGCACCATATTTAAATGCAGCCGTGTGCCCACTTCTCAATGCTTACAGCCCAAGACTGCTCCAGTGAAGACAAGGCCCCAAAAGCCAGAAAGATTCTGCCCCCCCGACTCAATGACACATCCCTGGGACGTCTTCTGGACACCATGTAGGTTTGCCACGAAGTCCTGTAACTCTACCCTGGCCGCAGGAGGCCCATCAGTCTCACCACTCTGGCTTGGGAAGTGGTGGCAAAGGTGGTCAGTGCCAATGCTGCACACAAGAGATCGGTCATCCAGTTCAGAAAATGGATGAATGATCTCATCCACGCCGCCAGGGTAAGGGAACTATCCCATCAACCTGAACTCACCGACTCTCAAGCCCATCACACATTCACTGGCATCTCACTCACAACCAGCTCAAGGGACATCACCAATCACTCTCTCACACACACACCCATCACATCTGGCCTCATCTCCTCTAGAGATCGCCTCCTCATCTCATCCATGGCTCCACTCAGCACACAAGCATGCCTGACATCCTTCTTATTTGGCCTGGCATGCGCCTTGCTCACACTCACTCACACCTGTCTTTATATAGGACAAGATCATGCACAATCACCAGGAGAGGTCCCAGACCGGGGTTGGAGTGCCGGACATCAAAGTCCTCACTCTGTTCGAGATTCGCTCTTTGGAGCTGGCCAGAGAGGACATTGACCGTTCCTGCAGCGATGGTGAGGTTGGTGGCAAACAGCCACTTGAGAATCCTGCACCACATCATTCCTCTCTCAATGCTATTCTGAGTCCACTGTTCTGTGTTCAAAATGGCTGCCAAGCATTAATAATCTCCACTTTCTCGTCTCGGCACATCTGACATGTAGCCCTCAGGCAACCTTGAGCCCAACCCCAGTGCCGAGAGCACCTCGGATGAGGACCCTGAAGGCAGCACCAATGAAGACCCGCCACGGCGCACACCCACACCCTCCGCAGTGATGTGTTTCCATGATATGACCCTGATCACAGGTGGCAAGCGAGCTGCCCTCAGCCAGACAGGAGTCAGACCTTCACAGAGGCAATGTGAAGATCTGTGGAGTGTCCTCACTGCATGTCGTCATCATCCTGCTAGAATCTAGTGATTATTAGGGCCTCCGCTGCGTCTCTATGACATGAGCCTGAGCACTGAGGGTATGTGCGCTACCATTAGCGACAGAGGAATCAAACGTTCACAGATGCATGGGTGAGGATGTCAAGACTGTCCTCGCTGCACCTTGTCATCATCCTCCACAAATCTTGTGGCTATGAGGGCCTCCCGAGTGTGCCTGCTTCATGTGGCCAGTGGAATGGCCTCATCGCAGGCATCCTTGCCTTCGAGGATCTCATCATCGTCATCCCCTTCAACATCCATCTCATCGGAGGATATGTACAGCTCTCCCATCTGCTCCTCAGCCAGGACCTCCCCCACCAGCATTGCACACCAGGTTGTGTAGCATGCAGCAAGCTACAGCAATGTACGACACCCTGTGTGGAGTGTATTTCAGTGCTCCACCAGACCTGTTGAGGCACTCATTTTCAAGATGCCTATCTTTTGCTCCACCAAAAGTCTGGATCGCAGCATGAGCCTCGCTGTATCTGAGGCTGCTGCACAGGCAGCTATATCCTCTGTGGGTAGCCCTTGTCCCCGAAGGGCCAACCCTGCAGCCTCTCTGGACCCTGGAAGATGTCAGGGATCTGAGACCTAAGGATGTAGGAGTCATGAACGCTCCCTGGAAATTGTGCGCAGACCTGTAGGATGCTTTTGTGGTGGTCACGCACCAGCTGAACACTCAGCGAGTTGAACCCTTTGTGGTTGATGTAGTTCACTGCTTGTTGTCATAGAGATCTAAGTGCCACGTGAGTGCATTCGATGGCACCCTATCCCTGTGGGAAACATGAGATCTGCGCAAATCCCAATGGTCTTCTTCCTGGCTTTCCTGATCCCAGTCAAAATGTGTAAAGTTCTGTGCCTTCGCAAAGATGATGCCCGTGACCTCCTGGATACACTTATGCACGGAGGCTTGCGAGATCCCACACAGATCACCTGTGTAGTCCTGGAAGAAGACACTGGTGTAAAAATTGACCACCACAGTCACTTTCAAGGTCACTGACAGTGGATGCCCTCCATGTCCCCGTGGCACCAAACCCTGCAGCAGGCGGCATATGTGACTGCTGAGTTCCCTGGACTTACACAGTCTTCAGCGACACTGGTTCTCGGTCATCTGCAGGAATGACAACCGCTGTCTCTTGACACTGGGTTTAGCAAAAGGCCTACGAGCAATGGATCTTCAGCTGTGTGCACAGCAGGTCCTGTAACATTTTCATCTTGAGGGCAGTGCTCCTCCCTTTGCCGAGGTGGGCCCCTCTGCTGCACTCTTCTTCTTCTCTGCTCACTGTAAGCCATGAGACACACTGCTAAATCACCAGGCTTCATGATCCTGATGTTCTCCTCCCGCAGGATCAAAGATGGAGACATGTGGATTAGCATATGTGTCCTAAGAACCTCTCTCGATTAAGTCTGAAGGCTCCTTTGTGCATGTAAGAGAGTGCTGGTTATCGTTTGGATAGCCAGTGTGTAGTGCGCTCATTAGCTGATGGAAACACCACCCACCTCCACCTAACTCCACTTGACCGACTGGGGGCAGCTTCGGCCACTGGACTGCACGTTGTGCTCTCAGCTCAGGCGCAGGCATTTTGCTAACTCGCATTGCAAGGCTGCGCTGTTAGCTTGAACTATGAGGGATACTAGTCCAAATTTTAATAAAGACATTGCAAGGGGCTGTGAGTGCCTCTGCCAGTGACTACGCTATGGCCACCTTCCTCAAGGGGTTTCTACAACTTGCCCAGTCGTCCAATTAATATGCTGATCCCTAAAACGGACATTAATTTGCAATCTGCACTTGAGAGTTGAAAAGTTCTGGAGCACTTGGTGGCACATTCATGCTTTTGTATTGCTTTAGTGGGTAGAAAAACTTCAGAGGCCCAACTCCAAGCATGTCCATGGAGCTGCTGCTGAACAGTCTTAGCTGTGGAATAATGCTCACTTTTGACAAGCTTTTCCAAGTGTGTGGCCACTTCACTCACCCCTCCCCCCACCATTCCATTTACACCCCCCCCCCCCCCAAACATGTGCTTGTGTACTTCTTTCAGTCTTTGCTGCCTGCCCCCGCACTCCCTCAGCCTCACCCGCCCTGGAGCCCTTTCCCCAGCACCATACTGAAAGCCAGCTGGGAAAAAGTCACTTGCCTGCTCCCACCAACACCGCTCCCCCCGCCCAGTATGCAGCGCCTCTTCCTTGATGCCCTATGGGCGATGCTCACAGGTGCTGTGCAAGGTTGTGTGCACTCATCTCCAAGTTCCCCTCAAAGTTCAGCTCACCAGGTGCATGCCTATTAAAGGTAGCCGTGAAGCACGCCATTGTGAAGTCACGCCAACATAGATGGTAAATTTGACATGGAGAGGTGGGAATGATTCTGGCAAGCCAGGCTTATAATGAAATGTTAAAGTATTGAAATTAGGTTCCTGCGTGTGGTGGCGAGACGCAGCCCACCATTGACAGATAGAGTGGACGATCGCAAACTGATTTCACGACAGTGTGACACTGATTTTTGGCCTTCTCACCATACTGTCTGCTCAAGCCCTCCATGATGCCCGCTGCCAATGGGACCAGATGATTCCGCACTTATGTACTGATAAAATTCAGCCCAAGGTTCCAGCAAATGCATTAGAGAGCAGTGAAAATCCATAGATTTCTACAGAGATCTGTTTTTATTGTTGCTTGCTGGAGCTGTGCTGTGTAAATGTTGTGCCTTCAGCTGCAGGAAGGGCAAGAGAAAGGACTGGATTGCTTTGTAGGTTTCCAGCTCGCAAACTGAAATATTAATATAACAGTAACAAAACTACTAATGTGGAGTTTAATTCAGGCTTGCTTCCAAAAATAAGCTTTGGTTACTTTATGCTGATTTACTGACCCAGCAGGCAGCCCACCCACTTCTGGAGTGCAATTTGCAGTCAGTCAGCAGAGGTCTATTTAAAGCAAGAATGCAAACTCTTCTGCAAGATTTTGCTATTGGAGTGCTATAACAAGAAGCCTGAGCTGAGTTAAAGGCAAGCCCCCAGGTTCTTTCTGGAGGTCCTGCGGTAAGAGCTCAGGGCAAGCAGGGAAGTTCTTTTCCCAGCTGGTGGCAGGAAACAAAAGACAATTTAAAATAACTTACCATTCTACGGCTCCCAGGTTCCCAGAGCCACTTGCCACCAGGCTGACCTGGCTCTGAGGCCACGATGACTATCCTGCAGAGACATCAGAATTGCTGTCAAGCCCCGATGATGCCAACGGCGCAAGGTTGCCATATTTAAAGAAGGAATCCATTCCCTTTTGCTGGGTTCCAAACATATGCCTTGTCAAAAGAGCAGGTTAAGATTGTAACCTGTGGGAAGTCAGCCATTTTAACTGCTTTCCTGGATTCTACCGAGCAGTTAGAGTTAAAATCATCCCTCGAGAATCAGATATACTAATAGCTATTACAAAAGGGCTGCTTTGATTTAATGGATTTATTAGAGTGGAAATAGATTTTTCAGGCTGTTAAGCTGCATTTGCATTGGACTTAATGCCACTGCTTCCCAATGCTCTGATTTCGAGGAACCAGAGGCAGTGACGGTATAACCATGCTAAATCTGGCTGCTGCAAAGAACTGTGTTTTTATTGGCAACTTGCAGTATGAACACACACAAAGGCCAGTAAAATAAACAGCTTTAAACAGTTGCAACAGAAACTGCAAAGAGTAGTTGTGGTAAAAGCTGTCTTACGCTAGAATAGAATTGAAAATGCCTTCTATTTTCAATAGCATGAGACTCCCATTGTTGGGAGATTCCAAACAATGTTACATTTTATGAATAGTGTGACATTAAATGTGTGATAACCAGTTAAAGTTCTGGAACTAGGTCTTTCACTGTTGTTTTTAATTTTATACTCATACCGTTGATAACAGGAAGCCAGGAAGAGAAGTGGCATCAGGAGATTACAGAGAAAGGAGAGGTTGTCTGTCCAAACTGTATGACTGTGCACAGAAAGACAGTAACAGGTTTAAGGAAACACCTGGAAATCTGCAAAGAGGTATGTAAGATTTAATTCTACTAATGTTAGAAAATACACAGAACCTATAATTCTGCTTTTTTTATGGGGGTGTAGAGGAGGGCTGAAATCGAGTCGTTCTGTCATTTGAGGTACAGGTCAAATAGACCAGAGTTAACACCAATTCTAAGAGACACACTACATTCCAGTAGAACTTGTCAGTGGAAGATGTGCCTGTCCCCATGGTGCATGTCTGCAAATGACGGGATAATGACGACAAAATCTACTGGCTCCAAAGTTCACCCATTTAAGCAGGAATTGCACTTGACTTGAATTAAGCCTGTAGAAGATTGGTAAGTTACCCACTTGCCTTGTCACACCAGGAAGTGGTTGAGCTCACAGGCTTTGACTGCTGATAAACTCTATCAGGAACATCAGCTTTGACTGGAGCAAATACAAAATAACTTTACTCAGCTTTGCAACTAAGAAGTGAACCGACAAGCTGTACTTCTGCAATTTCATCAGGGAAATCTTTTGCTTTCCATTCTTCCGTCATGAAGCCCCTACCATAGGACTCATTATGGACATTCGCATACACAGAACAAGAGAAGAAATAAGAGGGTCACAGAGGATAAAGCTGCAAGAGAAAAGAGCTGAGTCTATATATCACGCATTTCCCCTGATGAAACCTCCTTAAGGAGGCAAATGTTCTTTTGAGTAGAAGGAACCATTTGTCTCATTGCAAACATCCTCTCAAATATAAAAAGCAAAGAACAGGCATAAACAAAAATACCTGGAAAAACTCAGCACGACTGACAGCATCTGCGGAGAGGGATACAGTTGATGTTTCAAGTCCGTATGACCCTTCATCAGGACTGTTACATATAGAAATTAAATGAAATATAAGCTGGTGGAGGGGGGTGGGTCAGGAGAGCTCGATAGGTGGGCCAGCGATAGGTGGATGCCAAGAAGAGACTGCCAACGATGCCATAGAAAATAGGACAAAGGGGTGTTGACAGTGGTGATATTATCTAAAAGATGTGCTAATGGGGACATTAAGGGAAGCAAGCTAGTGGCAGATGGCCCTAGTGGGGGTGGGGTGGGGGGAAGGGATCGAAATGGGCTAAAAGGTGGAGATGAAACAAAAGATCGAAATAAATTTAAAAATAGGAGGGAAAAGAAAAAAATATAGTTGTAAAAAAATTATAAATTATTGGAAAAAGGGGATGGGGATGGAGGAGAGAGTTCATGATCTGAAATTGTTGAACGCAATATTAAGTCCAGAAGACTGTAAAGTGCCAAGTCAGAAGATGAAGTGCTATTCCTCCAGTTTGCGTTGAGCTTCACTGGAACATTGCAGCAGGCCAAGGACAGACATGTGGGCATGAGAGCAGGGTGATGTGTTGAAATGGCAAGCGACAGGGAGGTCTGGGTCATGTTTGCAGACAGACCAAAGGTGTTCCGCAAAGCGGCCACCAGTCTGCGTTTGGCCTCTCCAATGTAGAGGAGACCACATTGGGAGTAGCGAATGCAGTAGACTAAATTGAGGGAAGTGCAAGTGAAGTGCTGCTTCACTTGAAAGGAGTGTTTGGGCCCTTGGACGGTGAGGAGGGGGGAAGTAAAGGGGCAGGTGTTGCACCTTCTGCAGTTGCATGGGAAGGTGCCATGGGAGGTGGTTGAGGTGTAAGGTGTGATGGAGGAGTGGACCAAGGTGTCTCGGAGGGAACGCTCCCTGCGGAATGCCACCGGGGGGGTGAAGGGAAGATGTGTTTGGTAGTGGCATCACGCTGGAGTTGGCGGAAATGGCGGAGAAAACGCAGAGGCTGGTGGGGTGATAAGTGAGGACAAGGGAGACCCTATCATGTTTCTGGCAGGGAAAGGAAGGTGTGAGGGTGGATGCACGGGAGATGGGCCGGACACGGTTGAGGGCCCTGTCAACCACAGTGGGTAGAAAACCTCGGTTAAGGAAGAAGGAAGACATGTCAGAGGAACTGTTTTGGAAAGTGGCATCATCAGAACAGATGTGACGGAGGCGAAGGAACTGAGAGAATGGGATGGAGTCCTTACAGGAAGCGGGGTGTGAGGAGCTGTAGTCGAGGTAGCTGTGGGAGTTGGTAGGCTTCTAATGGATATTGGTAGACAGTCTATCACCAGAAATTGAGACAGAGAGGTCAAGGAAGGGAAGGGAAGTGTCAGTGATGGACCACGTGAAAATGATGGAGGGATGGAAATTGGAAGCAAAATTAATAAATTTTTCCAGATCCAGATGAGAGCCTGAAGCGGCACCGAAGCAGTCATCGATATACTGGAGAAAGAGTTGTGGGAGGGGGCCTGAGTAGGACTGGAACAAGGAATGTTCCACATACCCCATAAAGAGACAGGCATAACTGGGGCCCATGCAGGTACCCATAGCCACACCTTTTATTTGGAGGAAGTGAGAGGAGTTTAAGGAGAAATTGTTCAGTGAGAGAACAAGTTCAGCCAGATGGAGGAGAGTAGTGTGGATGGGGATTGTTCGGGCCTCTGTTCGAGGAAGAAGTGGAGAGCCCTCAAACCATCTTGGTAGGGGATCGAAGTGTAGAGGGATTGGACGTCCATGGTGAAGAGGAGGCGGTTGGGGCCAGGGAACTGGAAATTGTTGATATGATGTAGGGCATCAGAGGAATCGCGGATGTAGGTGGGAAGAGACTGGACAAGGGGAGAGAGAATGGAGTCAAGATAGCAAGAAATGAGTTCTGTGGGGCAGGAACAGGCTGACACGATTGGTCTGCCGGGACAGTCCTATTTGTGAATTTTGGGTAGCAGATAGAAGCGGGCTGTCCGAGGTTGGGAGACTATGAGGTTGGAAGCTGTGGAGGGAAGATCTCCAGAGGATGTGAGATCAGTGACAGTCCTGGAAACAATGGCTTGATGTTCAGTGGGGTCATGGTCCAGGGGGAGGTAGGAGGAAGTTGACGCTCATCCTCTGTGAGGTAGAGGTCAGTGTGCCAGACAACAACAGCACCACCCTTGTCAGCGGGTTTGATGACAAAGTCAGGGTTGGACCTGAGAGAACGGAGTGCGGCAAGTTCAGAAAGAGACAGGTTAGAGTGGGTGAGAGGAGCACAGAAATTGAGATGACTGATGTCACGCCGACAGTTCTCAATGAAAAGATCAAGAGCAGGTAAAAATCCAGAGAGAGGGGTCCAGGTGGAGGGAGAATATTGGAGGCGGGTAAAAGGATCCGTTGAACAGGGAGAGGACTCATGCCCAAAGAAGTGAGCACGGAGACGAAGGCGGCGGAAGAAGAGTTCAGCATCGTGCCAAGCCCGAAATTCATTGAGGTGAGGGCGTAAGGATATGAAATTGAGTCCTTTGCTGAGCAGTCAGCAAAGAACAGGCATACCTCGGATCACTGGACTTCATATCACATATGTATATGGGTACAAAAATGCTTCTTTCTACCACCAACTCTACCCCGGTGTTTCTTTGTGCTATTTTTAAACCTTTCATGGTGCAATGGCAGGGTGCTACCTGAAGGCTGAGAACACCTGTTATTGCTGAAAAAGGGACATTTTTTGTCAAAGCTTTTCATCTTGCACTCATCAGGACAATTTGCAAGAAAATACCAATGTCTGGGAAAACAACATATATTTTACTGTATGAGAATATGTTGTTTTCCCTGATATTGGTATTTTCTTGCGAATTGTCCTGATGAGTGCAAGACGAAAAGCCTTGACAAAAAATGTCTCTTTTTTCAGCAATATTCAAGTTCTGTACTATACCAAATGACCAAATATCTGTTATGCTTGCTTGTGCTTATGGTATCAAGAACCTCTTGGGACTGAGGTTGTCCTTGTCTAGGCTTCTGAGTCCCGGGAGCACTCTTCAGGCAAACTGTGATGTCATTGAAGGTGCGTGGGCAATTTGGATCTGTATCTTGACACCAATGAAAGGAGGCATATAAGGAGTTGACATAGATTTAAAGTTTATATCAACTGTCATTAAGAGAGAAAAGCATTGTAAGAGCACATTTTAGCTATGCCACTTGTGCTAGATCTTGGATCTGAATGCCCACTGGCTCATGGGAGGCCAGAATTAACGGCATCAGTTAAATACCAGACCTTGAGCGATGGGGCCCCAAATTTCAGGAAAGCCACTTTCTATCATTCTCTCCAAGTGTTTTTCCAAGGCCTAAAGACAACTGGTCAAAGCATTTTCTGAACGTTCTGGAGGCCTCTTTACCACTGGGTTAAATGATATCATTCATTCCAGTCAAGTTGTCTTATATTGAATACTTCAATATTGACACCACGGATAGCATTGAGTTGTGCCATGACCTGTGACATCTGTCTCAGGTCCTCCAAAATCATCCCACGTGTCTCATGTAGGTGGAACACTCATTCAATATCCTTTTTAGAGCAAGATCCCAGAGATGTGGATCTTCAGGCTTAGGAGCCAGGTCTGGCTTCTGCAGAAATGGAAGCAAAATGCCTGTTATTGGTGAAAAAGGGACATTTTTTTTGCTGGAAACCTGAAAAATTGAAAGTGCTGAAAATACTCAGTAGGGCTGGAAGCATTTTTTGGTGGAGAGAAACAAGAGTTTTGTTTCTCTCTCCACAACTGCTGCCAGGCCTGATGAATATTCCCAGCAATCTGTTTTTATTTCTGAATTCTGCAGAGTCTCAGCTACCTGTTTTCTTATCCCACTTTCATCTCTGATGCTGTGAAATTAAGGAAGAAAGAATGTCATTACGTACTGCAAGTAAGGGTTAAAGGCAACAGATTTGGAGGACTGCTGGCTCTGGCTTGCTGTGTGTCATAAATTGGCTGCCATCTTTAATGCCCAGGTTATCTGTTTCTTCCAATTCTGCCATTTCCCCTTTAACCAGCAGCTGATATTATATCCTGCTGCTGTGCTGAGACCCCGTCTCTCCTCAAGGTGTTTTCCATGCTACCCCACACACCTTATTTTTTAAATAAACAACAAGGTCATTGCCATAATCTTCTGATAGGTGGAACTTACACCCTGCCTCATCTCTAACACTGCAATGATTCATTCAGAAATAGAGGCTTCAGAAAATAGGGGGACGGAATATCAGGAAGCTAATGAGTATTTAAAGTAGAGTTGTCCAGGGATAAATCTCAGTTTTTCTTGAATTAATCAGACAGGTTGATATTCTAATTTATTGGGCTCCTTTATGGCATCCTGCAATTATTTGTTTAACTTTTATATTCGCTCCTGTTTGCTTCTAATCACAGAAAATTGCTATCCATATACCCAGCTCCACACGTTTTTATTGCCGAATTTGGCTTCTCTATCCAACAAAAAGTAGGTCTATGATTCTGCCACTAGGATGAGAGAAAGGAACTCAGAAAAGTAAATAAGGTGAGCCAACACACATGAAAATCTTTCATGACGCAAAGGAAAAACTCCAGCCTAAAGTGGGCCGAAGCAAGGGGATCTACGAATGGGCTTGCAGTTATATAGTGCTTTATCACATCTCAGAGCATCTTACAACACTGCACAAGCAATTAATTACTTTTGAAATGCAGTCACTGTGATACAAAGACAAATATAGTAATCAGTTATGTACACCAGTGTTTCATATACAGCAAATGGATGAATGACCTAACCCTATCCCAACCCTTAGTGGTTTTGCTTAAGGGATCATTTTTGGCCTGACCTCTGGGAGAAGCCCCTACTCTTTGGCCTGAATTTTCGCTTTCGGGTTGGGAGTGCAGAGTCGGAAGAACTCCCAGTTCTGCAAACCCAAATCCTGAAAACCTGCCCCAGAAGTTCTGATTTTCATTCCTAAGGGGCAGGGTGTAATGGGAATTGTGCCCACAGACCCCAGAAAAAGTTCGGTGGTAATACAGGAGCTACTGGATGCGGAGGTGTTCTGAGCGAAAGGCCAAGTTATCAGGCTCTTTGTTCCAGCTGTAAAAAAAAACAAAAAACAGTCCTCTACTCCTCACATCCTCACAGCCCCTCACACTCACAAAAACTCCCATGCCCCATCCATGCCAACTCATGCTACCTCATTCCCCCATACATCCCCCATGGTCCCTCATACCCTCCATGCCAACCTATGCCCCTCTACATATCCCTGGCCCTTTATAGCACCTATGCTAACTTAGTGCCAACTCATTGCACCACCCTTTGTCCTTCCACCCTCCATGCTAACTCACCCACTATCCACCATGGGCAGACCTCAGGACCAATGCTGAGGAGAAATAAAATCATGCTGTAAGTGTCTATTGACAAATTCACTATTTTAAAAAAAATTCTCCTTGATAAAAACCCATTCAGTACATTTAAATTCCTTCAATCACTTAATCCCTTATAACAACAAGCACCTGTATTTATAGTCAGTAAGAGGCACACTGTCAGTGAGGGGAGGCTTCGGCCTGGGAGGGACAGAGACCGAGTGAGTATAATTGGGAATTTGGTTCAAAGTGGGAATTCAACTGGTAAATACTTTTTAAGTTCAATTTTAGAGTAAGGCCAAGATTTTCTCTGCCCGTCATGGTTGGGCATGTTCGGTGGCATGAACAGACAATATGGTGTGACCAGTTCCCCAATGATGTGGAACCAGTTTGTGATTGTCCGCTCAGCCCGCTGATGGCGGGCCGCATTCTCTGCTATCGGACATCGGGAACCTCATTGTAATACATCAGCATACCATTATTAGGCATGCCCCGCCAGAATCATGCCCCCCACCCACCCCTCGCTGGATCGTCTGCCCACATTGGTGGGAAAGCATGCCAGTGTAGAACACACCATGTCAACTGTGACATGCAGAAGTCGGGACTTAGCCGCGAGGACTTTGCTAACATCGCGGACATCCGAGGAGCAGAAGATGCTGGAGCCCGACACCAATGGCACACTAGAGGAATGTCCTTGGCATGCTGGGTGGATTCTCATGGACATGTCTCTGCTGTGAAGCAGCGCACAGAAGTTGGATAATCACCATTGATGTTCACAACGGGTGATGGTTGAGAGGGTGGGAGAGGAAAGGCTAGAAGTGGCTGGGAGAGGAAGAGGTGTCAGGTGGGGCGAGGTTGGGAGGAAGGAATGAAGGTGTCAAGATGGGGTTAGCTTGGGAGGGGGAATGAAGGTGCTGGGGGGGAGGTGGGGCGGGGGAAATGGGGGAGAAGATGACAACTGGAGAGGTAGGTGGAAGGTGCAAGGGAAGTAATGCAAAGAGGGAGGGTGTCCAGGGGAAGGAAGGGGAGAGGAGAGGGGAGGGTGTCTGGGGGGAGAAAGGGGTGCAAAGAGGGGAGGGTGTCCAGGCAACGGGGGAGAGGAAGGGGTGCGAAGAGAAGGGTGTCCAGGGTGGGGGAGGAAGGGGTGCAGAGAGGGGAGGGTGTCCAGGGGTTGGGGGAGAGGAAAGGTGCGAAGAGGGGAGGGTGTCCAGGTTGGGGGACAAAGGGATGTGGAGAGAGCAGAGTGTCCTGGGGGAGGAGGGCATGCGAAGAGGGGAGGGTGTCCAGAGGGAGGAAGGGGTATGGACAGGAGAGGGAGTAAGGCTGGAGGAACAGATAATTCTGGAGGAAGGCGTCAGGAAAGGGTAGGAACTAAGTGGGAGGGAGTCCAGGGGGATGGTGGAAGAAGTGGGGGTGTAAGGTGTTCCAGGGGGGAAGGGGTGCAGGCGGGGGGGAAGTGCAGGTGAACGTGCACAGGAGGGGTCAGATAGGTCCATGTCTAACTCCTGGGGAGTGAACTGAGGGAGGGTGTGGTATGGAGGAAGAGTGAGAATGACCGAGGGCAAAAAGTGAAGTGGTCGAGTGAGGGTTCAATGGTAGCAATAGAAGGGACGTTGAGGGTGGTTGGTGGGGACCCGGAGGCAGACACAGATCTGGGATGGGAAGGAGGAGGTTCGGGAGGTGAATGTGGATGGGGTTGGGATTTTCAGGAAGGAAGGGAATGTGCACGTTCACCTGGACATCCCCAATGGAAAAGGGTTGTGGCTGGTGGGTAACAGAGGGGAGGTGGTAGGTGATGCCGGGATGGGGGCGTCAACTGTGATGGGAGAGAGGAAATGGGTGACCAGGAGAGGGGAGTACACAATACAGTGAAACCAGACCATGCTTACTAAATCTAAAGTGGAATGAGAGCCATGGTGGGAGAGATCATGTGCTGCATGGGAATGTACTCAGTGAGTGGGTGGAGAAACAGGTCAACTCACATGGACGACCAGCAGACAGCATTCAAAATGATCAGGACATTAAGATGAGTGTGAAATTTGAAGGATCTGCATGCATGGGAGAGTGCTTGCATGAGGCTCCGAAAGGCCCTGCCACACACACAACTTTTCCCTCCAGAATCACTCGTGGACCGGCTACTCCCTCAGTGGTGATGGGTCTTCTGGGCTGCTTATTTCTCCCTCTTCACTGGAGGAGGAGTCTTCTTGGCTGCAGATGAGGACATGGATAGAGCTGACGGACTGGCTAGCTGAGGGTGTTGGTCTGTTTGTAGAGCTCCCTGTGAACCAAAGTAGAAATAAGAAGTACATGGCAGCAGAGTCAAAAGCAGTAGCGAGAGCACTCACAGTTGCGTTGACGGAGGGATGATGTGGTGCAGGATCTTCAGGTGTGTGTTCGCTGCCAACCTCATTGTCGCTGCAGGCAGAGTCCACATCCTGACCAATCAGCACGATGGCGCGCTCTCCAAAATGAGTGAGGGGCCTAATGTGGGCCACTTCACCCCCGGTCTGGGTCCTCTCCCTGCAGATGGTGAGCAGGCTTCTCCATGAAAACAGATGGAGGGAGTGTGAGCAGGACGCATGGCACTGCACGGAATGTTTGTGTAGTGAGCGGCGTCATGGACAGGAATGAGGATGTGAGCTCCAGAGGATATAAGCCTGATGGAGATGTGAGTGCGTGTGTGAGAGTTAGTTTTGTTGTCCTTTTGAGGTGCAAGATCCCTGTGGGTGTGTGATGGGTTTGTGAGTGTGAGAGTTGAGAGTGATGAGAAAAGGGAGTTAACCTGCTGGAATGGATGAGACCATTCATCCTGTAGTGGCAATGGGTGGCGTCCACTTTTGCAGGGCATTGGCGCTGACCACCACTGCCATCGTCTCCCTACCCTGGTTGGTAATACTGCTGCCCATCCTGTAGCCAGAGTGGGACTAAAGGACATCGTGACGGGCCTCCACGGCATCCAAAAGACATTCCAGTGATGTGTTGCTAAACTTGGGGGCTGCAGTCTTCTTGCCTTTCATGGACACCTTCCCTGCAGTAGTGGTGACCTGGAAGCACTGAGATGTGTGCATGCGGCTGCACGTTAAATATGGCGCCTGGCATAATGAAGCGGTGAGGTGATGGCGGGGAGTGAATGAGATCCCGTCTACCATTGAAATGGCGTGTTTCTCGGGAAATGCATAAATAATGTGTCGGGATTGGGATGATACTGCGTGAAAACCCGCCATCGCAGCCAGCAGTTAAACCATCATTTTAGTCACCCACTACCGCACCTGTGCAAATCTGGGATAATTCTGCCCTAAGAGTCAGATTCCAACCTAGAACTAGCAGCCTTTAAGTAAGTTAAATAGCCGGTTAAACAGGAAACTGCCTTAGTGACAGTTAACTGTCAATCGCCTGAAAGCCCTTGCCTGAATAGGTGTTGATTACTGTAGCAGGAACTTTAAGCTTGAGAGTGAATCATCACAGCTCTATATAAGAAAGGGACTTTTAAAGCGCATGGACAGTAAGGCGCACATGTTCAGTGAGGGGAGACTTTGGCCTGAGTAAGACAGAGACTGAGTGAGATTATTTGAGAGTTTGCTTCAAAGTGAAAATTCGCTGCATAGGGGGAAAAAGGTGCTTAAGGTAAGGTTTAGCAAGAGGTAAAGTGTGTTGAATGGGGAGTTTGGTGAACGGTAGGAAGGAAGTGCTTTTTTCCTTCTACTCTTTTTCAGCCTCCAGTGTTTGATTTCAACTTTGGTGCAGCAGAAGGAGCAGGTGAACCAGTAACTGGTATTATTAATTTTATCAGTATTCTCAGTATTGTATTGTTTTATCAGTATTGTAAAGTTTACTAGCAGTGCCAAAACCTATTGGGAAGTGTAGACTTTATTATTATAATTAATTAATTAGCAATTAATAATTAATTAGCATATTGGAGATGGCGGAGCAGGTGATGTGCTGTGATTGCAGGATGTGGGAGCTTCTGGATACCGGTGTGATCCAGGGCAAACACAGCTGCAGGGAGTGTTTGCAGCTGCAGGAACTTTGGCTCCAAGTTATTGAACTGGAGCTGAGCTACAGACACTGCAGCACATCGGGGAAGGGGAAAATTACCTGGACACTTTATTCCTGGAGATGCTCACACCCCTTAGGGTAGGGTCTTCTGATTTGGTCAGTGGTCAAGGACAGGAGAGTGTGATTGCAAGTGAGGTAGGTGAGGGGACCAAGCGGGCAGGAGTGCAGGAGCATCAGTCCTGAACCGTGCTGGGACCGGTGTTCTTGCAAGCCACATAACTAGGGAAGCAGAGAGGATTTTAAACTAAGTAGTGTGGGTAAGGGATCAAATTTGGGAAGATGGGGTAAATCAAAGAGTAGAGACATGGTCAAAGAGAAACGTATTATTACAGGAAATGAAAAACAGTCTGTGACAGGAAGGGACAGAGAGTACAAATCGAACAGTAAATCGATAGATGAGACTGGAGGTTATAAAAAGAATAAAAGGATAAAACTAAAGGCTCTGTATCTGAATGCATGAAACATTCAAAACAAAACAGATGAACTGAGAGTGTACATAGAAATAAATAAGTACGATTTGATATCCATTACAGAGACATGGCTGCAGGAGGACATGAATTGGAAGCTGAATATTAAAGGGTATAGGACATTTAGGAAGGACAGGAAGCAAGGAAAAGGTGGAGGGGTGACTCTGTTAATGATGGTATTAGCACAATAGTGAGAATGACCTAAGTTCAGGAAACCAGGATGTGGAAACAGTTTGGGTAGAGATGAGAAATGGTATAGGCAAAAAGTCACTTGTGGGAGTCATGTACAGTCCCCGTAACAGTATCCACATGGTAGGGTGGAGCATAAAGGAAGAAATAATGGGAGCTTGTCAGAAAGGCACAGTGTTAATCATGGGAGATTTTAATCTACATATAGACTGGAAAAGTCAGATGGGCAAAGGTAGCCTAGGTGAAGAGTTCATAAAATGACTCCGGGATAGTTTCTTAGAACAGCATGTCCTGTAGCCAACCAGAGCGCAGGCTATACTAGACCTAGTATTGTGCAACAAGATAGGATTAATTAATGATCTTATGGTGAAAGCACCCCTAGGTAGCAGCGACTGTAAAATGATTGAATTTTACATTCATTTTGAGGGAGAGAGACTATGTTTTTAAACTTAATTAAGAGCAATTATGAGGGCATGAAAGCAGAGCTGGTTAAAGCGAATTGGCAAATTAGGTTAAGGGATAGGTCAATTGAGATGCAGTGGTAAACATTTAAGGGGAGATTTCAGAATACACAGAATAGATACAATCCAGCGAGTAAGAAAAAGTCCAAGGGACGGACGCACCATCTGTGGTTAACCAGAAAGGTTAAAGATAGTATCAAACTTAAAAGAAATAGCATATAATTGTGCAAAGATAGGTGGAAGGTCAGAAGATTGGACCAAATATAAGGAACAGCTAAGGATGTCTTAAAGATTAATAAGGAGGGAAAAATTAGAGTACGAGAGAAAGCTAGCCAGAAATATAAAAACCGATGGTAAGAGTTTCTATAAATATTTTAAAAAGAAACGAGTTAACAAAGTAAGTGTTGGTCCTATAGAAAGTGAATTGGGGAATTAATAATGGAAAACAAGGAAATGGCAGATGAATTGAACAGGTATTTTGCCTCAGTCTTTACCATAAAGGATACAGAAGCCAGAAGCAGGTATAACTCAGGAAATTGAAGGGAGGGAGTAACTCAGGAACATTACAATCACCAGAGAAGTGGTACTGAGTATGTTGTTGAAATTGTGAGCTGACAAGTGCCTGGGTAATAATGGAATCCATCCTAGGGCCTTAAAAGAAATGGCTAATGAGACAGTTGATTGTATTGGTTTTAATTTTCTGATACGTTAGAACTCCCTAGATTCGAGGAAGGTCCCGTTAAATTGGAAGACGGCAAATGTAACTCCATTATTGAAAAGGGGAGGGAGACAGAAAGGGGGAAACTACAAGCCAGTTAACTTAACATGTCAAAGGGAAAATGTTAGAACCTATTATTAAAGAATCCATAGCAGGGCACCTGGATAAGTTCAAGGTAATTGGGCAGAGTCAACATGGTTTTGTGAAAGGAAAATCATGTTTAACTAACTTATTGGAGTTCTTTGATGAAGTAGCATGTCTGGTGGATAAAGGGGAACCAGTGGATGTAGTGTACTTAGATTTCCAGAAGGCATTTGATGAGGTGCCATATCAAAGGTTATTGTGGAAAATAAAAGCTCATGATATAGGGGGTAACATATTGGCATGGATAGAAGATTGGCTGGCTAACAGGAGCAGAGAGTAGGCATAAATGGATCTTTTTCAGGTTAGCAAGATGTAATGAGTGGTGTGCCTCAGAGATCAGTGCTGGGACCTCAACTGTTTACAATTTATCTAAATGACTTGGATGAAGGGATGGATGGGATGGTTGCCAAATTTGCTGATGACACAAAGTTAGGTAAGAAAGTAAGTTGTGAAGAGGATATAAGGAAGCTACAAACAGATATAGATAGGTAAGTGAGTGGGCAAAGATCTAGCAAATGGAGTATAATGTGGGAAAACGTGAAATTGTCCATTTTGGCAGGAAGAATAAAAGAGAAGCATATTATCTAAATGGTGAGAGATTGCAGAGCCCTGAGATGTACAGGGATCTGGGTGCCTTAGTGCAGGAATTGCAAAAGGCTGGTATGCAGGTACAGCAAGTAATTAGGAAAGCTAATAGAATGTTTTCTTTTTTTACAAGGGGAATTGAATACAAAAGTAGAGAGGTTATGCTTCAGTTATACAGAGCATTATTGAGACCAAATCTGGAATATTATGTACACTATTGGTCACCTTATTTAAGGAAGGATGTAAATACGTTAGAAGCAGTTCACAGAAGGTTTACCAGACAAATACTTGGAATGTGTGGGTTGCCTTATGAGGAAAGGTTGGACAGGCTAGGCTTGTATCCGCTGGACCTTAGAAGAGTAAGATGTGATTTGATTGAAACATATAAGATCCTGAGAGGTTACCTGGTGAATGTGGAGAAGATGTTTCCTCTTGTGGGAGGATCTAGAACTGGAAGTCACTGTTTAAAAATAAGGCATTTCCCATTTAAATCAGTGACGAGGCAAAATATTTTCTCTCTGAGGGTTGTGAGGCTTTGGAACTCTCTTCCTGAAAAGGCATTGGAAACAGAGTCTTTGAATATTTTTAAGGTAGAGGTCGATAGATTCTTGGTAAGCAAGGGGGTGATAGGTGATCGGGGTAGGCAGATGCAAATTTGAGATTACTATCAGATCAGCCATGATTTTATTAAATCAGGCTCAAGGGGCAAAATTACCGACTCCTCTTCTTTGTTTGTAGTCTCACTTCAAAGACTTTATAAGCGTTTGGAGCTGTCAATCAAACTGTGAACAGACAGACACCCCAATGTGATAATTTTAAGTTGTGAAACCAGTCATGTAGCACTAATCCTATGATAATCCTCAGATGGAGTGAAATAGTAAGTACTGATTCTTTTAACACTGCAGACAGTTTTTTTTAACAAATATTTAAAAGGCCGGAGATTTAAATGCCTTGACAGCTTGAAACCTCCCTTGACAGTTCCACTGAGCTTATCTAATTCTTACACAGATTCATGTCTAATTTTAACAATCCCAAAGGGCACTTGACCTCTCCCAAAGCTGTCCCTGGACGTATCACAAAGAGTACCCTACCTCACCAAAAGGTTACCTTACCTCTTCAAAGAATTCAATTAACTTTAGATCTTCTCTTGATAGGTTTAAAGTGCACAAGTCGTGTTTTGGATATCCCACTAATGAAAATTGGATCTGACTGATGGCAGCTGCACTTTTGCATGTGCATTTGTCTCTGTGAACCATTATATATTTGTCCCCCATAACCTTTTACTCGACAACTGTTTCATATCTTCTCTTTCCTGAAAGCTTTCACACATCACTGAGGTGTGGTACCATAGATGTCTGTCACCCTCCCATTCCATGTTCAAATACATTTTAAACCTTGACAATACGCCTCTGCATGCTATTCAACACCAGAGGATTTCTTTACCTTGTTGAAGTGCCATTCCTGTTGCATCAGTCTGGACATTCAGCAATGTTGTCTATTTGACTAAGGAACTGTTTCAGCCGTTGCCGTTGAACGCCTCACTTGATATCCATTCTTGCACACTTTATGCTATGATTATAAACGCACAAGAATGGACATCATTTGAGGGGATCAACGGGAACAGCCGAAATGAATTTCACATCATAGGAGGAGGACTTGGATCTATCTAGTCTGTGCAGGTGTTTTCTCCACAAAGATTTCCCAATCCAATCTTGTCTCCTGTTTGCTACCTCATATCCTTTGGTATTTCTCTTTTTTAAGCAACTCCAGTTCATAAAAGGACTACAGTACACAGAAAATTCCAACTGTCCTCTGCTTGAGGAAATTTTTTCTCAACTCCTCCTTTTTGAGATTATCTTCAATTTGTGTTGTCCTATTGCTATCTTGCTGGCCACAGAAAACAATCACTATGCACATCTCAGGTAATTCTATGGTCTGAAAATCCACCTCCTTTGTGAAGGCTGAGCAGGATAGTGATCAAAAGAAGTAATGTAATTCAGTTACTCATTGGTGTAATCCAACTAAGCTATCAGGGGATCTTACATGGCGTTTTGCATCAGACGTTCACAATTGTTTTTTAATGTATAAACATATATATAATATTCAAATTAACTAGATGTTTTAAAAGTTAGCTCTTTTAAGCAATGTCTTTTCTCTAAAATTTTATTTACATAAAAATTAATCCTTTGAGGTGACTTCCTAAGATTTTGTAATATTAAGCACTGTTTTATCAATTCAGAAAGATTGACTCCACTCTAATCTTTGCAGCTGCAAGATGCTTTGAAGTGTCAACATTGTGCTAAGCAGTTTAAATCCAAAGCTGGGCTAAAGTATCACACAATGGCAGAGCACAACAATAAGGTGAGTAAACGACCTCAATTCTTGATTACACTAATTAAAGCTCCAACTCCAATTTGACAGCTGAGTTTTTATTTCACAAACATTGGCACCCAATAAGGAATATTACTTGTTGGGAATACATATTAGGAAGTCAAAGGTGTGCAGAATTTCCCAACATGAGCTTACAGTAGACAAGGCTCCTCGCTATGCAGAAATATAAGTTACCTGATGGCGTTTATGAACTTCAAATAAAATAGCATTTTCTTGTCCCTTATCTTGCAGCCTGTGATGAATGCAGAGAAGCTGCTGGATGAACAGCAAGAGCGTGAAAGACTCCGGAGAGTGCTTAAACAAATGGGAAAATTGAAGTGTCCTAATGAGGTTAAATACATTCTAAATATTAATATTGGCAGGTTGAAGCTGAATTTTACTCCCTAAGTTTTTTATTTTGATAAGTCATTAGGACTAATTTTACAACCATGCATTCCTGGTACAGAGTCTTGTTTGTTGGAAGTGCATAGCGGAAAATAATGAAAACTCACGCATGATTTCTTGACATGTGCACGCAATAGGAGATATTCTGTAAAATTAACCCTTTGGAGATTTATGCTCTTTCATCATTTGGTAGTTCCTAACTGGATACCATTGTGGAAATATATATAACAGCTGTATGAAACAGTAATTTGAGAAATTGAGTGTATCCCTGCTGCTTGATTTAGTACATAAACTTTGTAATTATTGTTTACCTAGGGCTGCACAGCTACTTTTGCCAGCCTAATGGGCTACCAGTACCATTTAAAAAGATGTGGGAAAGAGCCTGCCGATATTGAAAAAGCTGTTTTCATTTGTGAGCATTGTGGGAAGGAGTATAAATCGAAGGCTGGTCATGACTATCATGTAAAATCAGAACATACAATGGTAAGATTTCATGATTTTCAAATAATATGTAATTTAAAAACTTTTCATTTCTCTCATACTTTTTTATGAGCAATGTGTAAATGTTATAGTGCAAACATTTCTTTAAGTTTAGCCTCAGTATACCCAAGCATTCATCTGATGTTTTTGTGAATGTCTTTGGTGATGATTAAGGCTACTATTAGGGGTTCATTACATAAAAATAGAACTTGCATTTGTATAGTGTTCAGAAAGCCCTTAAGGGCTTCACAGCTAATTAAGTTCATTTGAAGTATTGTATTTTAGGGAATTATATCAGTCAATTTGTTCACAGTATGGTATAGCAAAAAAGTATGAAATAAATGACTGGCTAATCTGTTCTATTGGTGGTGGTTGAGTAGTGAATGCTAGTTAGGGAACTATGAGAACTTCCCTGCTCTTCTTTGAATAGTGCCTCAGAATCTTGTAAAGGCAAGGCATTGGCTTAATGTCTCATCTTTTCCCAACAGTGCAACACTCCTTCAGTGTTGCAGTAATGTCAGCCTAGATGATGTGCTTAAGTATGGCTCGAATCTGCAACCTTTTTACTCAGTGCTGACTCTGGAGAATATAAGGAGCTTTTACATTTGGCAGTTCTGAGTTTACCTTGCTGAAGCCTTATCCTTAAAACAAAAACATAAGTACGTGTTTATGTCACCTTGTCTGAATTGGCAGTACTTGTTTTTGAATCAGAAATTTATTGGTTCAAACCGTACTCCAGGACAAGAGCACAAATTGTACAACTTGTACAATTACCTGCACAGTTAATTCCGCTTCTTTCATATATATTCTTTATAAATCCTTTCCCACCTTAGTCCCTGATGACACACATAAGTGCATGTTTAAAAGAGCAGGAAGTTTTCTGAAGTCATTATTCTTGTAAACTTTCTTTACTCTCAACTGTCTACTTCAAGGAAGGATCATGTTTCTAAAAGTTACATTCCTTCTCCTTTGCAGTCATTAACATTTGTTGTAATGTATCAATTCATGGATTGTAAAAAGGGAGAAAGGACAATTGCATCTTTTTAACCATAACATTGATGATAACAACACCAACAAAATATTGTTTAGGCAACTGAAGATTCTGATCAGAAATCAGCTGAGGAAGACTTCGAGAATTTGTTTGAGAAAACACCAAGCGGGCGCATCCGCCGAAGATCTGCGCAAGTAGCTGTTTTCCATCTCCAGGAAATTGCAGAAGACGAACTATCAAAACTTTGGACCAGAAGAAGAAATAAAGATGACTTAGTCCCTGACATTAAGAGGGTAAGGGAATATTTATTTCAATGAAAGTGACTTTTGAAGAAAATTGAAGGCCTTTTACTGAAATTGTGTTGACATCTTTATTTTTGTAATTTTACATTGTGATGTGGATTGTGGTGCCTCTCAGTAGTTACACACATTATTTCCTGTAGAAGTCTTTAATTCTATATACAAGTTATCATGCAATAAAAAACATTGAAAGAAGCAGCAGTTCTTACACAGAGAGCTATGTGATTATACTCATTTTAATAAAAGATTTTGACGCAGCAGCTAGAGTTGTGGTTTAAGGCTTTGAAGATGTTAGCATACCCTGATGGGATGCCGCACTGTCTTGCAATGTACCAGAGTGACAGCCAATGGATACTATCCAAAGCCTCCTTGAAATAAATTAAGCTGTTACCAAGTGGCTTCTGACACTCTAGTTTCTGCTTTATGATGTTCCTGAGTGAAAAGATCTGCGCACAGCATGATCTACCGCCCTGGGAACTTGCCTATCTTTCACAAAGGGTACCGTCAACTTCTGCTTTCACTCTGTTGGGGGACACCTTGCTGAAGACCTTGCCAGGTACTGGCAGTAGTGTTATGCCACTCCAGTTGTTGCAATCGCTGAGGTTTCCTATCTTTGGCAGCTTGACGATTACTCCTTGCCTCCATTCATCCAGGATGTCCTCTGCAGTCCAAGGTCCGTGAGCTCTGTTGTGATAGTATTCTTGCCATGTTTCAAAAGCTCTGCTGGTATCTTATCAATCACAGGTGCCTTGTTTTTCTTCAAACTTTTTATGCTTCCTTCGACTTCTGATCTGGAAATTTCATCTGCTGCGTCAAGACCAGCACGGGTACCACAGACTCCTTCGACATCATCATGAGTTTGGCAAGGCTGTGTAGTCTCCCCGTTCCTTTTCCTCTTTGTCATTGATTTCATCATGAGGGATGCAATGGTGGGTGCAGACTGGTATCCATTGGCATCCCATGGCAAAACCACCAGTTAACAGACCTGGATTTCATAAACAACATTGCCTTGCTTGCCAAAGAATCGTGCGCATTCCAAGATATGATCACCAGTCTTGAGAGTAGCAGTGCCAAGGTTGGTCTACGCATCAGCTGTGAAAAGACCAAGATAACGACAACCAGACAGCAACAAAGGCCTCCTGTCACCAACAGTTAACAGACCATCGAGGACTTTGGACACTTCCCCTACCTAGGAAACAACTTCCTCAGTGAAGATGATATAGAAATCGATGTCCACACAAAAATTGGCAAAGCAGCATCTGTTTTTCAGCAGTTCTACACAGTGTAGGCAGCCAAGACCTTCAAAACAGCCATGAAGCTGCAAATCTACATGTCCATAGTTGTACCAACTGCAATCTATGCTAGCGAGACATGGAAGAAAATAACAAAGGTGTCACATAAGTTGGACAGCTTTAACCGGCGCTGCCTATGTAAGATCCTGGGCACAACATGGGGAGACCATCACCAATGAGGAAAAACTACAGAGGACTGATCCGAAATGCCTGTGGGACATCATGACAGCTGTCAGGACACATATTCCGCCTTCCAGACGTACTGCCACAGTGGCAGTAGAATGGACATCACAGATGGAAGAAGAGAACAGGGCCAGCCAATGAAGACCTGGTGAAGTACATTTAAGGAGGACCTTCAAGAACAGGACACCACCTGAGCTGAAGCGAAAGAGGTTGCAATGTTTTGGCCAGTGGTGGGGCAAGTGGTGGAGCCTTGCTGCATATTGTCCCACACAGGACCAGAGGAGCTAAGCCTAAAGTCAGCAAGGAATGCAAAATGGTTTATCACACCAACAGCCAATCATCCAGACTTCTGCCATCTATATCCTATCCCATTCTAGAGCTCAATCACCTATCACCATTACCTTTGCTGACCTCTGTTAGCTTGCTACTGCTCAACACATGGTCCTGAAGTTCCTCTGGTTGTAATCATACATGACCTCCAGAAATTCTGCCAGGATTTGTGCACTCACTGGGAATGCATCCCATTTGCATGCAGCAAGTGAGCAAAAATGTCTCTTTGGGAGCATCTTCAATGCTTAATTATGCATTCCAGCTGGAAATCCAGATATCTGCCCACCGATTGGTGTTATTCAAATTCCTTGGCCCTGACCATTATCACTTTATTGCCTCCTGAACAGAGAGCCAATCTATAAAAGTATTTTTTAAGAAGAATTTAGGTAGTCCTTAGGGTCAACTTAGTGGGCCTTGACGTCACTGATAGGATTGACATAGGTCTTTGTGAGGAATAGATAGAAGTTTCTTCTGTTACAAGACATTGAAGAAAATTCTGGAAACTGCCACATTCCTGGGGTTCTGCTAGTCTCTTGCTGGAATTATGACATTAGCCTGGTAAATTTCCTGCAACATTTCAGTGCAGTTGACCTAATTGAAAAGGTGTACTTGTGGTATCAGAGGAGAAGAAAGATCTGGGGAGTTTAGCGAACCAGTCATAAAAACCATCAACATAATGTTCCCAAGCTGCTTAAAAAAACAAACAGAATGTTGAGGTACATAGCAAGGAGTATAACATCTAAATTCAGCAAAGTCATACTTGGCTCTGGTAAGATCACATCTGGAGTACAGTATGCACGTTTGGTTTCTCTATTTCAAAAAGAAGTAACACCAAAAGTTTGGACAAAAAGAATTATTGTCAAGCTTTTGAAGAAGTCACAGAAATGATTGTAACAGCTGGTGTGATATTAACCTCAATAGAATTGCTGCAGCCCTAATCACATAACGTTAAAAATTATTGCATGATTAATAGGCTAGACATTGTTTGTCTGAGAACAAGCTATGTAGACTGTTCTTATCCAAGTCTTTCTCTCTTGATGTAGCTTAAATATACTCGTCCTGGGCTACCATCATTCAACCCCAAACAGCTGGAAAGCTGGAAAAATGAGGTCAAAGAAAATGGTCAGATCTGCTGCCCTAATAATGTAAGTAAAGGCAGCCATAAGTGTTATTTTAGATCTTTCCCATAGCACTATTCTTGTATAGTATGTCTTGTGAAGGGTTAAATTTCTCTTCCAATTCTTCTCATGCTGTTTCCAAATTCATCTTGTACATGGGCCCCAGATCCTGCTTCATTAACCTTTCCCGCTCTCATTGGAATCATAGCTTACAGATAATGTCCCAGACACTACCATCACCATCCCTGAGTTTGTCCTGTCCCACCGGAAGGATGGACCCTGCAGAGGTGGTGGCACGGTGGTATACAGTTGGGAGGGAGTTGTCCTTGTAGTCCTCAGCACGACTCTGCAACCCATGAAGTCTCATGGCATGAGGTCAAATATGGGCAATGAAACATTCTGTTGATTACCACGTATCGCCTTCCCTCAGCTGATGAATAAATGCTCCCCTATGTTGGAGAAAGCACTGCGGGTGGCAAGGGCGCAGAATGTACTCTGGGTGGGAATCATCAATGTCCATCGATAGCACCACCACAGACCGAGCTGGCAGAGTTCTAAATGACATAGCGGCTAGACTGGGTCTGCGGCAGGTGCTGAGGGAACCAACAAGAGGGAAAAACATACATGACCTCATCCTCACCAACCTGCCTGCTGCAGATGCGTTTATGCATGACAGTATCAGTAGGAGTGACCACTGCACAGTACTTGTGGAGACAAAGTTCCGCCTTCACACTGAGGATACCCTCCATTGTGTTGTGTGGCACTATCACCGTACTACGTGAGATAGATTTCAAACAGATCAAGCAACTCAAGACTGGGCATCCATGAAGTGCTGTGGACCATCAGCAGCAGCAGAAATGTACTTGAACACAATCTGTAACCTCATGGCCTGGCATATCCCCCACTCTACCATTACCATAAAGCCAGGGGGTCAACCCTGGTTCAGTAAAGAGTGCAGAAGGGCATGCCAGGAGCAGCACCAGGCATACGTAAAAATGAGGTGCCAACCCGATGAAGCTATAACACAGGACTACTTGCATGCCAAACAGCATAAGTAGCAAGTGATAGACAGAGTTAAGCGATCCCACAACCAACAGATCAGATCTAAGCTCTGTAGCCCTGCCACATCCAGTCCTGAGTCAAACAACTCTACTGGAGGAGGAGACTCCAGAAATATCCCCATCCCCATCCTCAATGATGCGGGAGTCCAGCACATCAGTGCAAAAGATTAGGCTGAAACATTTGCTCCTGACCTCATTACAGCTTTGTTCAAACATACACAAGAGCTGAACCCCCGAGGTGAGAGTGGTTGCCCTTGACATCAAGGCCTCATTTGACCGAGTGTAGCATCAAGAATCCCTAGCAAAACTGGAATCAATGGGAATCAGGGGGAAAACTCTCAACTGATTAGAGTCATACCTAACACAAAGGAATATGATTGTGGTTGTTGGAGGTCAGTCATCCTCAGCTCCAGGACATCACTGTGGTGTAGTGTCACTGCCTCAGGGTAGTGTCCTTGGCCCAAACATCTTCAGCTGTTTCATCAATGACCTTCCTTCCATCATAAGATCAGAAGTGGGGATGTTTGCTGATGATTGCACAATGTTCAGCACCATTCGCAACTCCTCAGATACTGAAGCAGCCCATGTCCAAATGCAGCAAGACCTGGACAATATCCAGGCTTGGGCTGACAAGTGACAAGTAACATTCATGGCACACAAGTGCCAGGCAATGACCATCTTCAACAAGAGAGAATCTAACCATCCTCCCTTGATGTTCAATGGCATTACCATCACTGAATCCTCCATCATCAACATCCTGGAGGTTATTATTGACCAGAAACTGAACTGTACTAGCCTTATAAATACTGTGGCTACAAGAGCAGGTCAGAGGCTTGGAATCCTGCGATGAATACTCACCTCCTGACTCCCCAAAGCCTGTCCACCATCTACAAAGCACAAGTCAGGAGTGTGATGGAATACTCCCCAGTTGCCTGGATGAGTGCAGCTCCCACAACACTCAAGAAGCTTGACACCATCCAGGACAAAGCAGCCCGCTTGTTTGGCACCACATGCACAAACATTCACTCCCTCCAGCACAAATGCACAGTAGTAGCAGTGTGTATCATCTACAAGATGCACTGCAGGAATTCACCAAGGCTCCTTAAACAGCACCTTCCAAACCCATGCCCACCACCATCTGGAAGGACAAGGGCAACAGATAGAAGGGAACACCACCACCTGGAAGTTCCTGTCCAAGCCACACACCATCCTGACTTGGATATATAATACCATTCCTTCACTGCTGGTGGGTCAAAATCCTGGAACTCCATTCCTAACAGCACTGTGGGTGTACCTATACCGCATGGACTGCAGCGGTTCAAGAAGGCATCTCACCACCACCTTCTCAAGGGCATCTAGGGATGGGGTAATAAATGCTGGTCCAGCCAGCAAAGCCCACATCCCATGATGGAATAAAAAAATAAATAAATAAATTGCTGACCACACAACTTCTTTCCCCAGTTAACTTTGTAAATAGTTTCCTTTTCCTAGACGCCGACCTCCCCTTTCAAGAATGCTGACATGAACCTGCCCCCAAAATTACACCTGCACCCACTCCATACTTGTAAACAATTACTGCACCTCCACTCCCTTTTGCTTTCCTCTTCTAGGTACTTGAATTCACTGTCACTTCCCAGATCCTTGCCAGTTTGCTTGAAACTCTCCAGTCAGGTTTCCATAATTTCTGCTGTGGCAAAATAATCCTAAACCTGTCACAAACAGTATTATCTGTTACTGTGGTGCATTATCTTTCCTCCATTATCCTCCATCTCTCAACACACTTGATTACATGATTTTCTTGATCAGATTGCTCTCTCTTAGTTCCAATCTTACGTATCCATTCAGAACCAGAGCATTTCTCCCAATGTCTTCTCTACTAATCCCAGGATAATCACCTCAGGAGTCTACCATGGATCCTCTACCTCATATGCATGTTGCCTCTTGGTTGTGTCATCAGTGAACATGGGATCAGCTTGCTCCCCCATAATACATATAAATACATTGAAGTACAGCATGGAAATAGAGCATTTTTGGCCCAAATGATTCATTTTAGCATTTATCCTACAGTTAAAATGACTCGCGTGTTTTGATTATACATTTGGGATACGACTTTGCCATTATGTGGCCTTTCCCTGCCTGATTGGGGACCTTGGGTATTTGGTGCAAACAACTTACCTGCCATTTTAATGCCCCCCTCCCCACCCCCACCATCCTTAACAGCCAGAGGTTTAAAATCCACCCCTGCCCCCCATAGCCTCTGCCTAGTTAGCTATTTGTGACATTTTCTAATAATCCTTAATGTGAAAAATATTCTTCTAATTTCAACTTTAATTCTTCTTCTGATTATCTTCAGCCTATACCCTTATTGATTTGATAACCTATAAAAACAATCTTTTTAGCACTTACCCTCCAAAAATCTATCAAAATTCTGAAAATATTAGTTCCTTTCAGTTCCCCATCCTCTGCAATTTTTCAAGCCTTTCTTTAACTATAACCTCCCATTGCTAGTTATCTCACTAAGGTAATTTAGCGTGAGTGCAGTTATTATGTTTATTTGAATATATATTGGATGAAATATTCAGACTATGTTGCCAAGTATTTCAGTGAAAACTTTTATTTTACTGTTAACAATGGAAATAACTAGTAATATGAAATATATGCATGAAAAATCAGCCAGAATTACATTTTAGGCATTTTTCATATTACAATATTATTATTGCAACTCAAAAGGTGTGCACACATTCCAAAATCTTGAACGTATAATATTAGAATTATTTTGAGATTTATAATCCCTAACTAATACAATCAATAATCCAGTCAGTTACAGGTAGCAGATTTAATGGTACATTAGAATCTATAGTCTGGTATCATTAGCTATTGCAGTGCTGCTCCCTTCAACATTCGGATTGGCTTTAGAGTCAGAGAGCAGAGGAAAGTGTCTTCTGCCTCACCTATTTACTGCTTCACTAAGCCACACTGTGTTTCTCCTGTACTTATTGTGGTTGCTGTGAAGAAATAGGTCTTTCACTTACATATTCTGTTTTACAGCATTGTGAAGCAATTTACTCAAGTTTTTCTGGACTTAAAGCTCATCTAGCAACGTGTACTAAGGTCAGTTGGAAAGATACCCTAATGGCTAATGTGCAGTTGAGTTGTTTAAAAGTGTTCACTTGTTTCAGTTGCGTATATTCCAACCGAGAAAACGACAACTGAGTAACAGTGGCAAAAATATATGAACGGTCCCCAAAAGACTGACAGCTCAAGAACAGATTATAAACGTAAGATGTGTGATGCTAAGTGGTAACATGGAATTTGCAGCTTGAATTTTAGGTATACTGTTAAAGTCCCTGTTTTAAGTTGCTGCGTTTTAAGTTATTCCACTTTAGTGTCAGTCAGTTAATTGGGGGGTGGGGGCGTTTTTTAATCAGTGCCATTTTGGAACAGCCTCTCCTGTTCCCAACCCCCTGTCGTTGCCGACCTTCCCAGTTGCTGCTGATCTTCCCTCTCGCCGACCTTCCAAGTCACTGCTGACTTTCCTGTTCGCTGATCCTTTGGGTCGCTGCCGACTTTCCATCTCGCTGACCCTCCAGCTTTTGGCTCAGCTCTGCAATCTTGCAACTCGAAGCTGCTCCTCTGCTTCTTGCCACTCATCTCGTGAGCCCTCGGCAGCAGGAGGGAGATGCAATGAGAAGAAGTGCCAGTAAGAGGGCAGTTCAGCGAGAGGGTGTGTCGGTGAGAGGGCAGGTCGGCGAGAGGGTATGTCGGTGAGAGGGCGGGTCAGCAAGAATGATCGGTGGCAACCAAGAGAATCGGTGAGTGGGAAATACAGCAAACCAGAGGGTTGGGGAGTGGGAGAGTTGGCATGCAGAAGAGATGGTGAGCCAGAGGTAAGTAGAAAGAGTCAGCATATTTCTTTTATGTTTTAAAATTTATTTTCTTTAAAAAGTTATTTAGTTTATGATGATAGAAATTTAGCAATGTATTTCAACTGACAGGGTATAATGATTTAATTTTTTCTTTCTGATGAGAGAGATCCTACAGAACTGCAGCTTTTACATTGGTTATAATTGGAAAAATCTTATTTGCATTTGCGTTGTTGCATTTAAAGTTGTACTCTTCAGGTATGCAACTACAGCGTTAAACAAGGACTTACTGTATATAATATTCCTTCACTGGTATTGGAGAAAAAGGAAGTAAGTGCATAAAAGCCTGAAGATTCAGTTGGTGGCGTGCGGGGTACCATAGGCAGGATTTGTGTTCCCTGAGTCCCAATCCTGTATTAGAATGAAATGTGTGTTGGAAACACACAAATACTGGCTTTGGCATTCAGAGAGAGATTTTGGAGGAGGCTGCCAATTAAGTGGCCTTCAGCAGGAGCCCCATCTAATTAAGAGTAGCGAACCAACAAGACGCAGTCCAGCACTGAAATATTGGCAGCCCCACCTTCAGAGGTGAACACTGCTGAAGTAGGTGGGAGACCATGAGAGCGCCTCAAATTGGAGGCACCCTTTAAAGACATTTCAATATTTAAAAATAAAATGTGGCCAGAGTTGCCATGCCCATATTGTAGAGAGAAAACCTCTGTGACCCTCTGGCAATTATCTACGGGAGTGTGGAAACTAATTGAGGCATCGCTGGACCTCTAACCTGCTGACGGGAGGCTGTCTCCATCACTCAGCCAAACTTTGGCCTCAGCAAAACTTCCAGACGATGTTGATGAGTGCCCTTAATAGGCATATTAATTGATTACCACCTCTAATAAGGTGGTAGCCATCAACCCTCTGAAGCAGCCCATGAAAATACACTAGAGAAGGATTATGCTGGCAGACCATCACATCAGCTGGTAGCACGTGCTGGCACACCTGCTTCTGCACCTCCACGAAAATTCAGACCGACATAACTACTTGTTTTCACATTTCCATGTTAAATTTAGAATTTTTAGTTTACAAATATACATTCTGGTTAATTTTAATCAAATCTATTCCCCCCCCCCCAAACCAACCCAACCTACTGGCACCCTAGTTTAGAGGCACTTGCAAATTTTCTGAGCCAGTTCATGTTGGAGAGAGTTTAGGTGGTTGTGAGTGAGGGAGCTCCCCTAATATGAGAGCAAAGTACTGATGTTGCTGGAAAGTTGCAAAAGCAGAATGTGCTGGAAATACTCAGCAGTTCTGGCAGAACTGGGTGTCCTGGGTTGAAAGTTGATCTGCTCTGACAAAGGGTCACCAACCTGAAATGTTAACTCTTTTTTTCTCTACAGATGCTGCCAGACCTGCTGTTTCCAGCATTTTCTGTTTTTAGCTCTTAGACTGAGCCATGCTGATCTATAAATGTTTACCTTTTGATTTCTTAGACTGAAGTCAATTGAAAATTCCAATTAGGACTCAAAAAACAAACACTAAAGGCCATTTTCAAATTGCAGTCTGTCCACCCCACCCTACAGACTTGGGCATTATTTGTATTAACGTGTAATCAACGTAACCCACTTAACATTGTGAAGGTAGTTCTATGTAATTTCTGCATGACCCCACCAACTAATCAAACAAAACCAAAGAGTATTGATCTAACCTCACAAGCTAAAGTACTTAACTATCTCTAGTTGTTTTCCATTGATTATGATTTGCAGCAGTATAGCAATCACATTGTTCCAACTGATCATTAAGCCGGACCATTTGCAATTCTGAATTGTCACCCTCCTTCATCTTTGCCTTGCTTCCATCACTGTGAAACCCTCAGGCTCACCCTTTGTAACACACTCGTGGGTAACCTTCTGAGTTCAATCCTATACAAACTCCAACCCATTTACAACTCTGAATCTCATATCTAATCCCACACAAAGTCTATTTCACTAATCATCCAGCCCTCACTACTTGTCCAGAATGCACAGTCCTTCATATTGTCCACCCTCTCTCTGTCTCTGCCTCCAGCCATGTTATCCCTGCAAGGACACTCTACTGTCCAAAACTCTATGCTCTCCCATTGGTGGTAGAACCTTCAGCCACCATAGATCTGCAATTCCTTTCAGCTGTTCATCTTGGTCCATCTTTCTTCACCTTCAAACGCCTGCTCAGAAATCTACTTCTTTAAATTTAGTTTCAGTCACTTACTTTAACTTTTCCTCCATTCCTGTTTGCATCCAAATCTGACTCCTTATGAAGCATTTTGGGGTCTTTTGCTATGTTAAGGGCTTCATAAAAGTGTAAGTTGTTGTTCGATAGCAAATACAGTAGATAGCCTTTAAATTATCTATTCCATTCTTAACTAGGAATTTTAAAGGAATTAATAAAAGGAACCCATTCCATTGGAAAAAAATCCTCTGCTGTTTGACTTAATTTGAAGTTCATTAATGATATCTTCATGTCCTCCTGCTATATGATCAGTTAAGCATTTTGCTGATACCCACATTATTCCTGTTTCTTTCCCATTCAAATAAAAATCTACCCAATGGATAAATTGTCCTTGGCAACTGTGTCTAAAACTACATTTAATATGACCTTATCAAGGAGTTATAAAGGATTAATTATTTATTGAAATCTCTGCCCTTTACCATATCCCTGATTTATGTTGCCAGCAAATTTTCAATCAAGCTCACTAAATTTCCCATTAATTCTACCTTCTTCAAACACCTCTGATGCAGATCATCATATTTCTTCTCAAAATTAAAGTAAACTTCATTTACCAGATATTTCTTTCCATGAATTTAGAATCCCACTATAACAGTACAGCTTGACCTAATGTTGACTGTTTATAGATTTTACCCTATTCAGGTGAGCATTGATAGTATTCCTTAAGATGCTGGCTGTCAAGTATTTCCCTCATACAGACTAATAAACATCCGTTTTCCTGATGTAGATCTGCAGGATGACTTGGCCCTTATAGACATTCAAACTCATAGCTGTAGTGTTGTGCTAAAGAGAAAGACTTGCATTTGTATAGCAGTTTTCACAGCGACTGGATGTCTCTAGTGCTTTATGCCAATGAAGAACTTTTGAAATGTAGTTATTGTTGTAATGTAGGAAATGCAGCAGCCAATTTGCATGCACTCAGCAAACTCCCACAAACAGCAATGTGATGATGACCAAATAGTGTATTTTTTTGTGATATTGATTGAGGAATAAATATTGGCTAGGACACTGGGGATGACTTCCATGTTCCTCCTTGAAATAGTGCCATGGTATGTTTTACATCCACCCAAGCAGACAGGTGGGGCCTTGATTTAAATGAAAGATGGCACCTCTGACATTGTAGTGCTCCCTGATGGAAGTGTTTTATGAATTAAATGGATAATGCAGAAAAAATGGATATAAACAAATTAACAATGCCTAGCAAACAAGGGTTCTTTTTTTAACCCGTTATTTTCTCTATTTCTCTCCATCATATACTTTCTCCCTTCTCATGCTGGACATCAGCTGATTGTGCAGGTGGATGACCACTGACACTTCTGCAGAATCGGCTCTTGTATTGCGCACCAGTAGGTGGCACTGATGTGCAACCCAAGGAGATTTTTCAACTTTCCTCGCCCACAAATAATGTGAGCATTTTATTCCAATCAGGTCTTTGCCTACTGACTAGCTTGCTTTGTTCTTTTTTTTAAGCAAGTTTGTTTTTAATTGATGCATCATTAAGAAACACTAACAGTTCGTGGGTTAAATGCTGTTCAGTTGCATGTATGTCAATTGGCAGACTTTGCATTCCCCCGTTCGTGGTGAGATTTGGGTTCTGCTCTATTCTAAATGTCTTCCTGTTGAGTGATTAAAAACTACCTTAAGATGTATGTATACTGAAATGTTAATGTAATTTTTAACCATTGTTAGTGTAGCTCTGCAATTGTCTATGAGGATGTTTATACAGAACTCTCTCCCTGTTGGGAAAATACAATTGGGATAGGCAGTATAAATCAACTGGAATTTATAGTGCAGCTACTGGTTCAAACTGTGGTATAAATTCACCATTGGAAACACTTTTCCTGGGAGTTTTCTCTGGAATCGTGTTGTTCCACTGTTGTCACTTCAGTGTAAAGTTCGTGGGATATATAGGATTTATGCCAAAGTTAGATTTGGAGAGCAGGAAACACCCTGAGGAAATTCCCGATTTTTCATTTGATTTGAATGGGTCCCTTAAAATGGCAAACTTTGGATTCTCTTACAAATGAACCGCAGTTCTTTTTGTACGCATTTACCAAGTATCTTTGGGCAATTAGGGATAGGCAGTAAATGTCGACCTAGCCAATGACGCCCACATCCCATGAAAGAATAAAGAAAAACATTCCTAATATTTATAAATGGAGGAACGTTCCTGTGACATAGGGTGTATGGAAAAGTGACAAACATACTGACAATGTTCAGATAGTTTGTTGGCCTTTTAGTTTTAATGACAGCTGGTGCCCCTAAAGTATTATATCACCCACAGAATTATAAGATGTCACAGTACAGAAACAGGCCATTCAGCCTACGAAATCTGCACCAGTAATTTTCTGTTTTTGGCCCAGATCTTCTGATTTCCAGATCGTTGGAGACCAGACATACAACCCAAGATGCACATTGGGACAACGCAGAAGTCCTGACACACTGACCACTGTGGGAATTGCGCAGGAAGTTTGAACTTCCGACAGGCAATTTACCTGCTCCCAGGGACCCTCCACTAATGTCTCAGACTCTAGAATCGGAGACTTTGGACAGTTCCGTGCAACTTACACAGGAAATGTTAGACAGAAGAGTCCTCGTCTAACTCCTGAGTAACTACAGAGCTGACTTCCCAATCACTTAGGCTAACCCCCCCCCCCCACAATTTATCCTGCAAACACCTAACTACTTCTGCTGACCTATCCAAACCACACCTAACTACCCCCCCACCCATACCTGACTAGCCCTGACCTGACTACCTCTCCAGATCCAACTCAACTACCCTCCTGATCCACCTACCACCTCATCCATCTGCCACTCTACCCAATTTTCCACCTACCACACCCACCTACCCACCCCACTTATTCATCCACTGACCCATTTATCCACTCACTAACATTTACATTGGACACTTAAACTTATGGAAGCTAGTGCTGTAAAAAGGGGTTTCTCCTCTTCTCCGATGCTACAGCACTGTGATGGAGCTCTCTAATAGACACTGCACTCTGCAATTCTGGAGAAGCCAGAGATCTGGCAAGAAAAGCAAATCAGCATCTAGGCATGGAAAAGTTCAAGTGGAGCGGCAATCCAATGATGATTGCTGCTTCACAGAAGATCCGGGCCATTGAGCCACACTTGGTCTAATCCCACTGTTCTATTCATGCCCCAAATTTCTAAACATCCCGCTTTTTCAAGCAATTATATATTTCTCTTTTAAAAGTATGCACAGTTTATGGTAGATCATTCCGCATTCTAATTATCCTCTGTGTAAAGAAATATTTAAGAGGTGTCCCTCCCACCAGCCACAAGAAGGCACATGACAATGGTCTGGTCATGCAACTCACTCAACTCCTGTTGTGTCTGGACTGTGTTTCGCACCTTTCTGTAATGCACTGCTGAAAACAAAACTTAATGGCTTGGAGACTGAACTTGTGTCCCTTTATGCCGTTGTACTGCTGAACTCTCAGCTCCTCATTGTCATGGATTGGTGTATACCTCTGTGAAACACTTTGGCACATTTCCTGTGTAAATATGACTATATAAATACAGTTTGTGGCTGGACTGTTCAAAAACATACTGTAAATGACTGCGGTTTTGTATTTGTATTACACATAAGAGGTAAATTTCTGACTTCATGCTGCTAGTGGTGAACCTTGCCAACAAAGAGAACATATTGAAATTTGAATGCATAACCCCTGCCAAAATGCAAAGTTAGGAAATTGCCTCTTAAATGCAGCCTCTCCTGAGAAGTGAAGACTTGCCATTTTCTTTTCAATAGCCACTCTTTGAGATTTAATGACATAATGTTTTATGACAGGGCGAGCATCTAGTTGGAAAATACAGGTGTTTGATTTGTCAGAAGGAGTTTAGCTCGGAAAGTGGAGTAAAATACCACATCAACAACTCTCATTCTGAGGTAAGCTAACATCATTTCACAAAAAGTCTTAAAACAAGAAAATCAGCAAAAAGAATTGCTACTTTCAGTATTAATGTAACAATTGTCCCTGCTTTTGTTGTATCATTTTCAACACATTGAAGTCACCATCACAGGAAAAGGGGTTTGAATTGAAGGACTACATTTATGACTGATAATAAAAACTACAGCAAATTTGCTGTTAAACCACAACACACTTGACATTTTCTTGGGTGTGCATTGAGTGCACCCACCATGCATGAGAGAAAAGGGGAAAAGTGTTGCCTCATCATGTAGGTTAATTAGACCAGCAAAATTCAGCTTCCTTCAAATATTCTGACAATGTGGTCTTGAGTTGACTATTCTAATGGTATTAGGAAGATGAATGTCAAAACTGACAGCTGTACCGCTATATAATTTTATCATCCAGTATAAGTTTAGACAGGCAGGACACCTAACTGGTTCATTTGCCACAATTGTTGACTTGAAATGTTACACTCTGGATGATGGGATTCACCAAAATGATTTTTCATTTTAATTTCTTAATGACAGTTAAATATTTTGAAAAGAACAAATATTACTTTAATCTTTCCCATTTGTTAAAGTTTAGTTTGGCATAGTTTCTGAGCTGTTTGTTTATTGACTATTTGCACAGCTCTTACCGGTAAATGCCTCGTTATTCATCAAGACCCTGTAATGACAAACTAAATTGGGTGTTGATGTACAAGCTTGTGTGATCACAGCGGTGGTGATCACAGTGGGCTAAACACTACCTATCAAAAGGGAAGGAAAACTGGGGAAAATGATATGCCTGGGTAGATCAGAGAAGTGTTGGTGAATGCTTGAGAACAGATTGTCTTCCCACCTGCACCTAACTTTAATTAGTGTGAGTCAGAGGGAGACTGGAAATATTGGGGGAAAAGTTAGAGGAATTTGGACCATCACAATTTTGCATTAAAAAAAGAACAAAAAGATGTAATTGAAATACACGCACTGCGCTAATACTTCATGTTTTATCCTGAAAATAGTTGGAGTGACAATTAAGCTATGCAGTTTTCCCAAACTTCAAAACACAATCAACACTTAAAGGTTAAAATGTCCTTTGACAGAACTGGTTTAGGGCCTCTGCAGAAAAACCTGCAAGAAACAAAAGAGAACTGAAGGTTACAAAATCAGAGAGGAAGAAAAACACAACTGGGAAGAAGAGAGGAAGAAAACCCAAGGAAAGAACTTCAGAGCTTTCTATAAAAGACAAGGAGGTGGCAGGAACAAAGACTGCTGATCAAATAACCACACAATGTCCTGCAGATTTGAAGAGAAATAGCAAAATAAAAAGGAAGAATATATTACCAAGTAGCAAAAAAGGAGGGTCAGGCTAAATGCCTTGAGCTGCAAATGAAAGCCAATGTGAAGGTAAAGCTTCTATAATCTGGAAGAGTATTACATCAGCCTTCGTATATCGTAAGTGGTGAATGATGGATTAACATAAGATAGCACTACCTACCAGTAGCTCTTAAGTTTGTTATATTTCCTAATATATATGGGTCCAAAAACTGGCCCGGGAATAAAGCTGTTTATGTGCAGATAAAAGCCAATCCTTGTAACTGGGTTAAAATTGAACACAAGCAAGACACAATCATTTAGCACAAGGAATTATATGGCTATTTAATACCGCTTTGTTACTATATACTGCTCTATTTGACTTTACTGTTTATGTTTTTTTATAAAGTAGACTATTATGGGGTGCGAGGTGTCAAATGAAAAGATTTGTTATGCTTTTTAACTAGATTAAAGATGTTGGTAGTATGTTCGTAGTATTGGATTGCACCTTGATTAATCAAATTGGTTATTTATTTATATTGTTCAAATTCCTTTGCTATTTAATAAAAAAATTTAATAAACAAACTGCAATCCATATCTATTAGTTTATATTTATAATTATTTATCAATATAAACTAATGTTTATATATAAGAGTCTGGGCTATGTATATATTTCCAAAATAAATCTTACAATCCATATATTATATATATAAATATATATAAAAAAATGATTTGGTGCTTAAGACTGTAGGGGTAATTTTATAGGTCTGCACAGCTGATGCACGATGTTTGTACCAATAATTGTGGGTAGCACACATCCAAATTTCCTTGATGGTAATGTGGACTTGTGATATGACCCCTTATATGTGGTAAATGTAGGTTTCTCCATATTCCTTCCTTCAGTGCATTGAAATACTTGCATAATGTTTTGACTCATAAACGGATTTTTTTCTAATAATTTACTGCCCATTTTTAGGGGATTCTGGGCAGGCAGGAATGTGAAATGTGACAGGGAGACAGTCTGAGACCCAAGCTTCCACTAACACCTCAGCATTTGGACAGACTTTTACAAATGCTAGGTTAACGATGGAAATGCATCATATGACATTTTCTTTCATTAACCTGGTGCATTGCAGAACAGTCAAGTTAATAACGCAATGCAAGAGATTTAAGCAAAAATGGGAAGAAAACTTTTTTCAGCCACCCACATGCCTGCAGTGATTTTCCTTCCCCCATCTTCATCCCAATCAGAAACACTGTTGGGAGGCCACCGCAATCATTTAAATGAGCCTGAACCTGGAGCATCCACCAGGGCCAAAGCACAGGAAATTGTATAGTTGCAGTGGCTGCAGATCAGAAAATCTAGGCTCTGGTCTCAACTCTTAATTGGCTTTGTAATGAGTTTTATTTGTACGGCTTGATTTAGTTCTATTTGAAGCAAAAGTTAGACATGAGAAATAGGTGTTACCTTTCTTGTGTGTAATCTTGATATCTGGTATTGTAAATTTTCTGTGGATGACTGAATTATTCCATCAGGAAGATAATAATTAGTAATTTTCTGCAATTCCACAATGAAATCATGTGTTAATGTCTTGAATCAGAATGGTATGCCTTGTCGGAGACAAATGCAAATATTTGGTATGAATCATAATAGGCCAAAGTCAGTAGGCCACATGGGGACGCCAGGCAAACTGGTCCTTAAATCCCTGGAAACACAGTTCTATTTGCCGTTACATTTCTTATTCATTGGTTTGTCTTGTTTGAATTTTGTAGGTATGGAGGTTTGCAAGGAGTTGTTTCTGATTCTGTTGTTTCATTGTTGATTTAATTCTAAATCATAGAGCCAAGATCGGATGGTATTAGCAATTTGAGATATTTGGAAAATAATGAGAAATTGGATTATAACTTTATGGCCTGGAGTTTCCTTTGCATTTGCAGATACACCCATGACCTGAGCACAAACAAATTATGGGCTTAAAATATTGCAGAATCTTGAGCCTAAGTGAGTCTACCACGTAACTGCACTATGCTCAGGTCTTCCTGAGCCTTCTATTTGGATGAATCGCCATCCCCAAAATGGACACACCCAACTCTGAAATGTGAGTTTCCTCCAATTGCAATTGTTTGCAAGTGGTGGGCTTGGATATTAGGGGTGGTGTGCATTTGTCAACATTCCGGCCAGAGTTTCAGGTGCAACAGGAAATTAATTACAATTCTTCTTTTTACATCTTTTTAAAAAGCCCTCCGCTCTCTGATCTGCTCTGTTATTTACAGTTCTCCTAATGCATTATTATGGCATAAGCCACATTAAAAATTACAAACTTTCCTCGATAACAGGTTTTTAAAAATGATGTGCCTAATGTGCATATAAATGATGGTTAAGTAAGCTGAAAGTTAAATTTTAAGACATAAAGAAGAAATATACCGGTGCGGATTTGGTGTTTCTTTGAGATCGGAATGTTTATGCTGATTTATGCTCATTTACACCCATGTTAAGTTTAGGTGTATTCTAATGAGATTGGGAAGTTATGTAACTTAACATCAAATTAGATGCAACTTTGGGTGTAATTTTTGGGTGCAACTTCCAGATTGTGCCGAGCAGGAAACTGTAAGCCTTATGTGGCCCCCTATATTCCATGGTAGTCATGTAAGCAGCTCACAAAGACTAAAAGTATGGAAATTCCTGATGTTGACACTGTATTGGTCATTACTCTTGAAACCAGTCAGCAGCTGAGGAAGACACACAGTGAGTTGGAACATATGGAAGAACTTCTACACGCACTGAAAATAGGAATAAGGCAGGCACTCAGTGCAAATGTATATGTATTATTGAATTACTGCTTTAAGAAATAAATTCCAATAATTAATTTAAGAAAATATGCAACATTGTAACAGTTATAAGAAAATATATTTAATGCAGTTAAATAGCATGAGAAAACACTTTGGTTTCCAGTACACTTGACGCCCCATACTGCTTCATTAGAATAAAGTTTCAAAACAACACATCTTAACTCATCTTAACATGTATTTCTTTGGACTGACGTCTTTGTGTTTCGTGAAGTCCTTAAAACTCCTTGATTCAGTAATTGAATTGTACATACTGTTATGCCGATTGATTAAGCATTTTAGAAAAAATATTTTACAAGTAAAATCATAGACAGCAACACCTTCAAGTATAAACATACATCACTTGTAATAATGTTGTATTGAGAACTGGTCCACAGTTGGAACTAGTCAGTGAAAGCGTCAATTTAGAATGATAAATGTGGTTTTATATATGGTGTAAAGCTGGAATACGAATGTATATATTAAGTTTGGGGTCATACACATCCTAGTCCAAATGGGTACATAGCATATGCACTTTAAGCTACATTCTTCTGATTAGATTTATTGCTGGATAGAAATGCACACTGCTGCCAAATCAATAGGTTTCCATCTGTGTCTGTTGTAAACCTACTAACATTTTAAGTAAATTGCCAAGAATTTAAATAAAGCCTTTGTTTGTTAAATATATTATCCTACCTAATTGTGGCCTAAGAGAGGCTTTAGTGTAAAATAAAATTGAAATCTCATGTACAAGTTTTAATCAATGCACTTTCTATTAAATAAAGTATAGTACATGTTTGATTTTAAAAATGAGATTGAAATAAGATGAGGCACTGATGCAGTGCATCGGTCTCCAAAGATTGATAGTTGGAATTGCTCCTGTGATTCTTCACATGTTGAATTCTAAACTCAACAGTGCCAAGGGAACAACATCAGATTGAGTGAAACTCAGGCTTTTCCTTGCAGAGGAAAGTGAAAAGCCAAGGATTACCTTCATCACGGAATTAAAATCAACAGGTTCTGAAAACTGATTTTGCTCAGAAAAATAATCTGCCAATTTACAAATGGAAAGACACCTACAATTTACTTCTCTGCAGAATTGCCTTTTTATCAGGGTTTACAAATATTATAGCACTGAAGTGTAAGGCAATGCATAACAGTGAAATTTGAAAACCTAAATACAAAAAACTGAAAGTTTCTTGTATTACAAGTACTTGAGACAATATTGTTTTCCAGTTCTACTAGTTTTGATTTTTGTGAACACAGCATTCAGAACCCAGAGACCTATCTCTTGCTGAATAACTATAACTTCAGTACTCAAACACAAAGAATAGGGATATTGTTCAGTCCTAGAACACATTATCTCCCTCATTCATATGAAAATTTAAAAGTAAAACAGATCTGGTCAAGAGTCATAGCATAAGCACCTAAAATGCAGAAAAGATGTTTAAATGTTTCGATGATAGGAATTGAGAATCTTTAAGAAAATTTAACTGTCTTTTCGTTCAAATTATATTTACTACTCCTTTAATCCACTATCAGCCATTAATAATGGGTGTTCTAACGAAACATTTTATTGGTCCTCTTGACATTTGCTAGCTTCTGTTACATTCAGAGCCTAGCTGAGTGGATCCAGAGTCATTTTTATTTTGGGGAGTATTCAGCTGTCTCATTTTGCTTTGTCTGCATTGTGATCTTCTCAGGCCATGTTAATCCTGCATTGATAGTGACAGGCTATCTACTGCCACTCTGGCTTTAACACCGGGAAGAAGATGAGATAGCCAGTAATGATGAATCTCTCTCATTTTCGATCCCTCTCAGTATAAATGTATTTGGAATCTACCTAGTAATTTTCAGCACCAAATAGCTTAAACTAAGAATGTTTAAATATTTTTTAACTCCTACATGGGATTATCAGCTGCTTCCACCAAAAAAAATCAACCTTTTAGTTTCTCCTCCATTTCTCTCTCTCTCTCTCCCTCCTATTTTACATCTTTTATTTATTTTCACTTTCTTAACCTTCCGTTTCATCGGTCTCCCAATTTTTTCTGCAGCAATAAGCAGGGAGAAGCAGCAACACAGGTAGTGGCATCAACAACTTGGGTGGGCAAGTAAGAGGTTATTATTTCTCAGGTTTAATGTGAAAGGATGTTGGAATCTCTGCCATGTTCTGCTGCTTGCCTGTGAGAGTGGATGGTTTTCTATGAGGATGTGGTTTATTGGTGGTGCCTAGGGTACAACCACACTCAAGAAAGGATTAATTGATGGAATGAGAGAACAGATATAGCAAATAGACTTGGAGAGATTTTTATAGATGCATTTATGGGGGAGTTAGATAAGTATATGTGGGACAAGGGAATAGATGGTTATGATAGTAGATTTATTTGAGGAAAGATGGGAGGATGTTTAAGTAAATCATTAGCAATGGCATGGACTGGATGGGCTGAATAACCTACAATGTAATCATTAGGTGAGCCTTTTTCAAGGCTGTTTTTCAAAGTTTGCTGCTCTCTTGGGGTGCTTTCCTTCTTGCTTCCAGCAAAGAGCCACAGAGTAGTACGAATGAGCACTATAGATGAAAAGCACTCAGCTTCAGAAGAACCCACTGGATAATAAAGCAGGCAGCATTGCCTGCTTGCTCAGTGGGATGAAAAAGGCTGAAAACTACCTCTTGCTTTCTGCAGAGCTACTCTTCCCCTCCACTTTGGACCTGCAGTACACTGGATTACCAAGACTCTCCCCTCTGGAGTAGATGGAAGAAAGAGGCAATTGTTTGGGGTCCCATTGAGAGACTTGGCAGCATAGTCCATTAGAGCCTCTTTAAAACAAATCTCTATTTTCCTTCTACCTCAGCTGGTAAATTCTCAGGACCCTCTGCCCCAAACACTCTTTCTCTGCACAATGCAAAGGAACCAACCTGACCATTTAGCAAGGGTCAGTGTGCCTGAGCTTTTGTCATGGAATCGGCTTTTGTTGTGTTTTCCGTACTGCAGTATCCGTTTGTGTACTCACTCCCAGTGCCATCATACCCTCTCATCCACTCAACACTCTGCCACTAGAACTCAGTCCGCCCAAAAGTAACAACCTTCCTGAAAAGAGATAGCGATAAATTGAGTTGGGAAAAAACGTAAAGAGCACAGTATTGTACCGATTAGTGATTATAATTTGCTAGCAAAAATTTCAGCTACGAATTATTTTATAAACTACAACATCCTTGGACCCTTTTATTGCACATTATTGTAATACTCACTTAATTCTCCAAGCATTGCTGCAATATCCCTTCAGTTGTGACACACAGTAATCTCGATCGCTAGCACAAGTCCTAAGTGGAGGAGCAGAGGAATGCTGCTGGAAGCAGAAGAGTGTATCAGCCTGGTGCCCTCTTGCTGGGAGAAGCTGCAATACTGTCTGATTGATGGATTGATTATTTTATTTTTCAATAGCAGACCAATTGTTTCTGATGATGAATTTTACATAGGTGAGTGCTATTCATGAAGAGTGTTCACTTCACTCAAATACACAGCTGCTCATTAGTTCTGTTCACATTGACTGATAGACATAAAATTCTGGTGACAGGCCACAGGTTGGGTACAATTGCTTGACATTATTCTTCAATTGACACCATCTAACATTTCTAGGGTAGTTAATGCATACTTAAGGCATAAAATCCACATTACTGCTATAATGCACATCAAACTTAAGAGAATCTCTTAGAGCATCAAATTTTGTTACCTCTGTCATCAACTTCCACTTTACTGCTCATGAACTTGTCTCAATGTGTTTATCCAATTACTGCCAAACTGAGATGTATATATTGTATTGTGAACTTGTGCTCTGATTTTTTTTAAAAAATCACACAACTCTAGTTTCTGATCTTTTCTACCTGCTTAATTCCAACTGTGAAAAGAGTACTGGATCCTCTCCTACCTACAATTTAGTTTATAGTACTGCTTGATGATATATAATGCTGTACATGCCTAACTTTGTTTTTGAATGAATTTTTTAAGACATGGGAAACCCTTTTTTGCATCTAAATATATAAGAGCAAGTACCATGCTGTTGGAATACCCAAATATATAGGGAAGTCAGAGTTTCATCAAGAGGACACATCAAAATCTTAAAGTTTGAAGACAAGGTGATTTGAGTTTAAAGATTCTTTTCTGTTAAATGAAATGGTGTTTATCTTTAGTGTCAGAGAATGTCAAAGGATATTGACAGCACTGGCTAAAATCATTAACAGTGCCTGTGCTATAGCCATTAGACAGTATTTCATTTGAGTGGGCTCTGTGTTCCCATAGTTTGCTTTGCTAGTCTGCATTGCTTTTTAACCACAATTTTGTATCCTGTTAAAAATGTATGTTTATTTATATGCAACAAAACAAGTGCACACAAAAGATTTTACTTCATAACAATTTATACTGATGTTACTGTGTCATGTATGTTTCTAAAGCGTAGCTAGAAAATGAAAGATAATTGTGATAGTGCTAGGTTACAGGGTGGCATACAAATTGTGACCAATATACTGTTCATTTTCTTTTAAATACATTTAAGTCATAATTTCAAGACTGTTCAAAAATCATAAAATAGTTTTCTGTTACATTATGAATCACAACTCCTTAATAAAGTGATGTTAAATAATGAGAATGTTTCTTTACTTGCATATTGCACTCAATGGTCACTTACCCCAACTGCTTTGAACCTGTTTTGAAAATATTACAAACCTTCCCTGCATTAAATATTGTACAACATTTTATTTGGGTGATTGTACCTTGCCTTTGTAATAACCTTCTGTGAAAAAATGAATAGCAAAAGAAGCATCATAAGTAAACTATTCACCACAACTACCCTAGATTCCTATAAATGCAAAGTCAATCTTGAAGAGGGAAGAAAGCCTAGACAAGTTGGAAGAATGATCTATGTGAGGTTGGAAAACTAATGGAGCTGAATCTTAGGCAGAAGGTTGGTATGGAAAATAATCATTGACAGTGGGAAGCAGGGCCAGGGAGAGAATCATAGGCCCTGGTGCTTCTCCTGTTTCCAGGCCCCTTATTCCCCACCCATCCCCATTTAACCCCCCTCAATCATGCATGATATTTTTTCTCCTTTCAGATTCACTAAACCATCACAGAGAGGTCCTAGTAAAATGATAACATCTTTTGCTGGCATCTGATTACAAATATTATCTGATTATATATACAGCATGAGTCATTAATATTAAAGAGCAGCAATGATATAACGCAGAGTTAGTTTGCGTGTGCTGTATAGGTGATCCCATTGTGACTATTAAACCAGAGAGTACAAATATTACTTTAACAGCATCGTGCAACATTGTTAATTTGACAGGAAAATATCCCACTAGTTATTTATATCACTGTGAGGACAGTAACATTGATTTTGATGACTGCATCAGCTCTCATTAAATGTTCTTTACATTGTACTATATGGACATGGTGACAGTAAATTCACTTTGGGGGGAAAGATTCAACTCTTGCAACCCAGATAAACTGCACAAGATCTTTTCCATTCTGTAGAAGTAGTGGAAGACATTCTGCTGCCTGGATGCATGATATTATTCAATATAATTATTTCATACATGAGGTGTAATTTGGATTCTATTTTATCAGTAACTTTACAAGGTTGAAAGATCAGATATTCCTGGGCAACCAAGTGGAATGATTGAATAACATAGGTCTTTACTAAATCAGTGAGGAGTGTTGGAGCCCTCAGATGACTTTGTGCAAAACAACTTTTAAGGGGCAAAAATCTGAATGGTTCACAATTGTATTGGTGTTTTCTTTGTTAGCAAGTCTGAAGACTGCTGCTCACTAGAATATATTTTCAATTCCTACTATGCACCACAACTTTACCTCGATATTACAATACCTCAAAAAAACTCATATTAAGCACCAAGATAAAGTAGGATAACAGGTAAGTAGACACAAGATTGAAGCCAATGGAAAAGAGTCTTGAGAATCATGTGCATTGTAAAACAGGTTACTATTGATTCACTATGAGCCCATTATGCACTTTTATCCTGGTAATTTCACCCCACAGAGCCTGCTCACAGTAAACTTCCATTAGCTGGAGTTCCGTTTATTTTGTTGCTATGATTCCACCCTCTGTTTGTAAGATAATTATGGATGACAAAGGCCATCTGGAACAGCTCATCACATCCATCCAAATGACATACAAATGTACATATTGGGAGCAGACCTCTTGAGCCTGCTCCGCCATTGATAATATTGCCTACATTATACTAGTGACTATAATTCAAAATTACTTCATTGGTTGTAAAGAGATTTGAGACATCATAAAAGGTGTTGTATAAATGTAGGCTTTGTCTTTCTTTCATTACACTTGTATGCAGTAAGCAGAGTGATTATAGCAATGGTGAAATTGAATATCCAATGCTGATTCTCTAAGGATAATTAATCACAGAACAATCAACTGATGTTAGTAAAGTGGCTACAAAGAAATCAATAAATATACAAAGCAATTCAACTATGTCGCTTATACAACCTTACCATTCTGACTTCTTTGGTGTCACTCCACAATTTATCATAAATGGCAACTGCTTCTTTTATGCAAATGACACTATCCCAGGATTTGTCAATCAGACCTCTACCAGCAGCTCATAAAAAAGTAGATTGAATTGTGTTCAGAATTTTTCCAGAGAAGAATGGTACAAGGTATATGAATTCAGTACAGTCTTAACTCAAGAACTGGATTGTTTCCCCTTCCCCCAGAATCTGTCACACAAATTGTGTTGTATGCTGTGAATTTACAGACTAAATGGGTGAACCTAGGATGGAGTAGAGATTTGTATAGCCTTTCTCTAAGCAACCTCTTAGTAACAAATAGGGATTTCATTCATTGGGGGAGACAATGGTGTCATGGTATTGTCACTGGACTAGTAATCCAGAGACCCCAGGGTAATACTCTGGGGACCCAGGCTCAAATCCCATCATGTTGGAAATTGAGTTCAATAAAAATCTGGAATTAAAAGTCTAATGATGACCATGAAATCATTTTTGATTGCTGTAAAAACCCACCTAGTTCACTGGAAGGAAATCTGATGTCCTTACGTGGCCTGGTCTGCCCTGTTGACTCTTAAATGCCCTCTGAACAAGAGCAATTTGGGATGGGCAATAATAGCCAGTGATGCCCAGACCCCACCCCATGAATGAAAATTTTTAAAAAAGACACTGCAACAATGGAACATCCACAACTCTCTCGGGCAGAGCATTCTGAAGATCCACAACCATTTGAATGAAGAAATTTCTGCTCATCTCAGATTGTCCCTTATCTAGTTCCCAGCCAGTGGAAGCAAACTCAGTGTCTACCCTGTTAAGCTCATTCAGGTTCTTGTATGTTTCAATGAAATCAATGCTCATTTATTCTAAACTCCAGAAAAAATAAATCCAATTTATTCAGCATCTCATCAAAGGAACCATCCTAGGAACCAATCTGACAAGCCTTTGCTGTACTGCCTCCAATGTAAGTATATCCTTCCTTAAATATGGAGACCAAAGCTGCACACAGTATTCCAGGTTTAGCCTCACCAAAGCCCCATACAATTGTAGCAAGACTTTATTCCTGTACTCTAATCCCCTTGCAATAAAGGCCAACATCCAATTGCCTTCCCAATTTCTTGCTATACCTCCATGGTAGCTTTCTGTGTTCCTTGCATGAGCATACCAAAGTCTCTCTGAAAACAACATTTACAAGTTTCAAGCCTTTTAAAAGTGTTCTACTTTTCTATTCTTCTGATCAAAGTCAATAACCTCACTGTAAGATTTTGGGTTCGGGGTGGGGGTGGGGCACAGATACCTAAGATAGGCAGTTGAGCACTCGTAAGTAATTTTAAGGTAGTTTAAGAAGTTAAAGTTTAGATATGATGCATTAGCTAAATAAGGAGGAATAATATACAACCCAGAAGAGTTGCACGTGGTTCACTGATCCCAGAGGATGAACAGATGGTTGGCACAAAGTATGTTGATCTCAGTAGCTTGCAATGGCAGCATTCTGGTCTCTAGCCAAAATGTTTGGGAACTCTTCACCCATCTTCCACACTCTTTCCTGGTCCATCTTCCATCTAAAAAATGCCTGACAAGGACTACCAACTGATGAGGACTCAGTGATATACTTTATTTCTAGAGGCTGGTAGTTTACCCTATGTCAATCATTTGCTTGAACCTTTCTAACCAATGAATACAGGACAGATACTCATGATGTCAGAATGGTCACCCCCGTCCACTATTTAACTCAAGGTCGCTTTTTAGTTTATCTCATGCTGAGGGTCGTTTGCAAGATAAAAGGCTTCATGCTATCAGTTCAGAAATGTTTGTGACCTCAACGGGGGTGGGGGGGAGCACAATCTTTGTGACCTTTATGTCTACCTTGTCTTGGTCCTTGACTCCTGGAATTGTTTAGAGAATTAATGCTGTGCCAGTTAATTCCATTAAAGTTCTATAAAATTCTAAAAAATATTATTTCTTAAAGACCCCCATTTCTTCCAATTACCCTTTTGAAAAGAAAATATCCTTATTGACTCCTCACAATTAATTTTTAACTAACATTATTTCTAAAGTACAAGCTGTTTTTCTAATTTCTTGGTTATATATCATAGATAACATATTAAAGCTACTAGAATTATCTAATCACCATTGACTTAGATTAGCACTCCCCACCTGCAGATCACCTCACTTAGAGGTATTCCTTAGTTATTTCTAAAGCATAAGCTCATTTTCCTAATTTCTTATTCTTTTGCAAGAGTGCTGTTAATTTCTAGGCTATTAACAGTATAAGTACAAACTATTAAAGCAATAGATTAAGAATGGACTTAAAAGATTCTTCAGGTCTCCATTCATCTATATCTATCTTGTGGATAATTCTGATTAAGTGTTATTTCTCCTTAGCCATCTTTTGTCCCAACCCAAAATTCATTTTACTTTAATATTACTCTTTCTGACCATTACCACCTAATTGTGTTAAAGTCAGTTTCTCTATGGAAAATGTGTCAGTGCCTCGATCATTTAAAATGTCTTCTTACCCTTCAGGTCATATTAACCATTTCATGTCATGTTGTTTGTCAGGTAGCTGAGCATGTCGGAAACCTGTTCTTCAGTGCAGCTTCACCATGCACTCCCACGTATACTTCACACATGACAAATCACTTCTGCACACTCATACTGTTGTCCCAATTCCTTCTTTAATCGTCTGTTGGAATGTCACATTCTTAAGTCATTTTCACGGTTCCCTATCTGTCGATCTTTAGTGTTTTTTTCCAAAGTTTCAATTGAAAAGCTCCTTTTCATCCATCATGCTTGGTGGTAATCTCTCTGCCCTTTCTCACAAATCCTTGTTTTGTGTTTGTCCAAGGTTTATCAGGTCCACAGGGATTGTGCCATGTATCCTGCCAATCAACTTCATCATCCAATTTATTTCCTTCTGGGCTGAAGTTATCCATATCCAACCACACATGCTCCATGCACTAAGCCTACCTGACTTTCAGGTAATCTTCTCAAAAGATCAAAGGGGGTCTCTGTCTCAAGATCTTTGCTATCCTTCCCTGCACAGCGGTGGCCAAACTATCAAATTCAGTTCTCTTAAAAGTTCACTTAGGCAAAAACACAAAGATCTTGAGGAGAAAGCTGCCAACTTATTAGTCTCATCTAAATTTTCTGTAATAAAATCCATATACCCATTTGGTAGTTACTCGTTCCCTAACTTTACCTACTACCCTTAATCACTTCCTCATACCATTTTACATGAGCATCTCTACTCATTCATGAGTGCTGGAGAAACTTTACAGTGCAATAAAATATCATAATATCTTTAAAACAGAATTAAACATACCACTTGATTGCTGACATTAGTATACTTTGCTGATTTGTTCTTTCTCTTAACATTTATTTTCCCAAAAGTAACCCATTAGATTCTGCCTGACATTTTTGTCTGGCATTTCAATATTATCTAAAATTCAAATAGCAGCAATGTTGGGCTGATAGGTTTTGTCAGTGTTCAATTCATTTCTTCCAAAAACAAACTTTTTTTAAGCTACACAGAAACCACTTAGGCCGGGATTCTCCAATCCTGCTGTAGTGGACCCAACACAGGGGATGTGGCAGCCCAACCAAAAGTCCATGGATTTATGGTGGGCCTGGACAATCCCGGTGGCAGGCTGGGCCAAAAAATCAATTTTTTTTTGGACTTTTTTTTTGGAAAGTTAGAATTTGTTAATCCCTTTAAATTTCAGGTAAATTTCTGTTTGAATGTGCAGTTGTGAGACACATCAGTGTGCATCATGCCAACGTGGGCGGATGATCCAGCATGAGAGGATGAGTCTCGTGGGCTAGCTTTATAATGATATGCAGATCTATTACAATGAAGTTCCCAACATCCGATGGCAGGAAATGCAGCCCACCATTGGCGGGCTGAGCGGACGATCGCAAACTGGTTTCAGGACATTGTGAAACCGATTTTTGGCCAGCACGCTTAATGCCAGCGGGCATGGAAAATTCCACCCAATAGTGCTTGCAATCAGTTTAGAGGTAAGCCTCTCCATATCTCCCATACTGAAACACTTTGGCTGAATTTTACCCTTGGCAGTTGCTCTTTCCCAATGGACGGGTGGGGCTGGGGGCCTGTAGGGCGCCAGGTCCACTGGCGACCTGGCAGGCAGTTTAAAAACGGCGTAAGCACCTCCTTGAAGGCTGCCGGGGAAGAACATACATTCTGTGAGCTGAAGATCGAAGCTATGGCCTCAAATGTGGCTGGAGACACCTGGTGGGAGGGCAGGTCGGGTGGGCACTTGGCCCCTCAGTTTTCAGGCGAGTGCCTCGTGGTCCTCATGTGGAGGTGGCTGCCAGGAGGGACACCTTCGTGCCCAGAGATGGAAAAGGAGGCCACCATACCTGACAAAAAGACTTTGGGAGGAGGTGGCAACTGAGGCCAGCAACCATGACGTTGTGTGACGCACATGGATGCAGTGCCGCAAAACGGTTAGCAACCTGCTGTGCTTGGCAAGGGTGAGTACTGTGTTGGCATGTGTGTTGAAGTGTTAATGTCTGGCAGTCCCCCTGTGGAGCTCAGGGGTGTTAGAGTCTGAGTGCCAACTGTCAATGACACCGGAGCTGGCCAAGGGGGTGAGCCCTGGCTACTTGGGCTGAGTGCCTTGCAGCTTGAGGATCACGAATCTGATGTGTCCTGCAAAGTGTTCCTCGGGTGGGGTTGGCCAGCCTACAGTGGCATTGCGGGTGGAGAGTGGACTAATCAATAGTCCTCTGTCCTTTCAGGAGAAGATGGCCCATAACAACATTGAGAGGTCCCAGACAGGCAGAGGTCTCCCAAAACTCCTAATCATTACAAGATTTGAGCAGGAGGCCTTGGAGCTGTTGAGGCACCATTCACCTCAGTCAGCTGGTTTTTGTCGTAATGGCCTGAGTATGCTTCACCTTTTCATTTTTTTGGTGTAGGGTACACCAGTGTGTAATGCTGGATGTGAATGGCTCCAAACTTTATTGCACAGGCACTGAGTGGACTTCGGGTTCAATGAAAGGGTCCTATCAAACATCCGGGATGGAGGCAGCAGCCCTGGCAAGAGGTGGAAGCAGATCTTTGGCAGCCTAGCTGAAGGAGCTTTGGATCAAGGCGACCCTGACTCCCTGAAGGATACAGAGGTCTGCCCCCATGCTCTCAGTGTTCTCCTAACCTCTTCTGACTTATTACTAGATTCATCCTCTGTGGCCTGTGCAGCTGCGTCAAGATCCTGTCCCTCCAGTGGGCCCCCCCTTGCCAGTGCCAGAATGTGGAGAGTGCAGCATGCAACCACCCTGGGAATGAAAAGGTGAAGCATCCTCAGGCCATTACAACAAAAACAAAATTTATGTCATTTTCACAATCCAAACAAAGAAACATAATCTTCTCTGGTCTTCATTTCCAGACCAGTAGACATAAACAAAACATTAGAGAACAGAAGATCACCCGTGACCAGTCCCTCTTGTGTTCATGGTGCCTTAAACTTACGTTTTCAAGTGCTACGTCTTGGTTCACCCACCTCCCCCCCTCACTGGCAGTGGCATTGGAGACTCTGGGAGGTAATGTAGTGCTCCCCTTGAACGGCCAAGGCATTGAAATGCATCTTCAGAAGACCTATGGTCCTCCCTATCACTTGTGGAGACATGACTCCTATTATAACGCTGCTCTGCCTCTGTTCTTGGGTAGTGGAGAGGTGTCATAAGCCACCTTTTCAACGGATAGCCCTTGTCACCCAGCAGTCACCCATCCAGTCAGGCTGGAGCACTGAATAGCCTCGGCACCTGGGAGTGCCTCAGGATATAAGTGTCATGGGAGCTGCCAGGGAACCTTGCACAGCCTTGCAGAATCTGTGTCTTGTGGTCACACACAATCTGCACATTCATCAAGAGGAATCACTTCCTGTTGATGAAGGCACCTGGCTGACCCACTGGCGCCTTGATGGTCACGTGTGCAGTCGATTTCAGCCTGGACACGGGTGAACACAGCAATCGCCGCAAAGCCTCTGGCTCACTCAGCCTGGCTGTCCTTGTCTGTACGATAATGAATAAATATCCTCACCCACCTGAACAGAGCTTCTGTCACCAGCTTGAAGCAACAGTGGACAGCTGATTGGAACATTCCACACAGATCCCCCACTGACCCCTGGAAAGAGCCAGAGGCACAGAAGTTGAGGGCCACTGTGACCTTCAGAGTCACTGGCATGGGGTGTCCACCTACACAGTTGGAGGTGATCTCAGGCCCAATCATCTGACAAATGCAGTCACTGTCTCCCTGGAGAGGCGAAGCCTCCTGCGGCATTGCACCTCAGACATATTGAGATAGCTACATTGCTGCCTGTAAACCCTGGCAGCAAGATAGTGGTGTCTTCTGCAGCCCCTTCCACCTTGGACTACCTGCAGGCCCTCCGCCCATTGTGCCTATGCTTCTCCTCCCACAGGTCACTCCCCTGGAAGGTGCATAGGGACACCTGGCCTCCTCTCCCTTCTGCCCCTTTCTTCCTCCTCAAATGAGGTTCCTCCAATGGAGACTACAATCCCCATTACCAGGGTAACAGCCAGCTGCCTGATACCTGGAAGGGTCCATATGGTCAAAATCCTCTGGAGGTCTTGGAGATACCAACAAGTCCTGAAATGAAGCCTCGAATTGCTAAGAATGAAGCTCATAACTGATATGAAGCTGTCAAGTTCAAATAAGCATTCAGCAGCAAACTATCTCCTAAACTCCTCACTACTCACATTGGCAATGCTGCTGACCCTTTTTATCCCGCCCTTGGATGAGATTTCGTTAAAAGTGGGCTGCCTGCCTGCCCGTTTTGCCCATGTGATGAACATGAAATCGCATGGGCAATGTAAAATCAGGTTCAATTGGGTCATTAATGGCCTTAAGTGGCCTTTTAATTGATGGTGGGCTCGGCTCCAACACCCGCACACACCCGCCAACCTGAAGAATGCGCATGTGTGGGATGACGCTCGTCCCACATCTTCTCACACTATTTTACGCCTAATTGGGTCGGGCACACGCCCGCCCATGAGGCGTAAAATTTGCCCTTTGTCTCAGAAGATAACAAATGGTAAGAAATGGTCTGAATGGTTAAAGCCAAGTCTATGAAAGGCAAAGCCATTAAGTCCAAATTTGCTGTCTATAAATAAGTTCTTGAATTTGCAAGACTGTGGTCCCTTGCTGTGGTACTAGTACACAAGTGATCCTGGAAACCTCTTAATAAACACAAAACCAAAATCCAATGAGGCTCTGTGTAAAAAACCAAATGAGTTAGTGATATTGAATCACATCTCTAAATTTAGAAACTTAATAGTTAGTAATGTTCAAAATATATACATTTAACAATACGAAAATTGTGTGGTGAATTTAAAAAAAACAGCTATCAGCAGAAAGGGTTAACTCTGCTGTTTGTTTTTGGGTGGGGGAAGGGTTGGAGAAAACCTGCAATGCAATTGCATCACTTTATGTAACTTTTCAAAAACTTTCCCATTGAAAGGACCAAACTCCATTTTAAACTTGCTTTACTAAATTCTTTCATTATCTTTACTTCAACTTTGCCCAACTTTATATTAAATTCCAATTGTTTCAAAACCTTTTATATTTTGTAAGATGTTTCTTACCCAGGGTTATTTTTTTTGGTACAACCAGGATTTTAAGACCAAAAGGGTTAAAGAGAAAGACACCAGCTTCTTACAAGACAACACTACAGCCTTAGAGACTAACTGTAGAAAAGGAACAGAATCTTTCCCATTTCTCTTTTGTTTATCCTTCTCCTTCTTTAAAACAAGTTTCAAGTTCTAATGTTTGCTACTTAGCCAAATTTGAAAGAAACAGTCAGTAAAATGTTTCTTTAATTTTAGCAGTTCTTTAATTCTGGTGAAAATGTTTTTAAAATTTCAAATTGGATTCCTGCCAAACTTCCTCAAAACTTCAGGCTTACCTTTATATTTTGGGAAACAAGCCGTAGGGTTTCTTCTCACAGCTGTACAAGTACATTTTAATTCACACTTAAAGTCATACTTTCACCCAGTAACTTCATTGTATTCGCAGAGCACCCTGTTTTAGCAATGCCCTGTTGGTGTTTTGAAGTTTTGAAAAGTGTCAGCAACACTTGAATTTCCTTTTGGGCTGTTACAAGTGTGGCTTTGTTTAAGGAGTAATGATTTTCTCAGTTTAGTTACTGTGGCAATGGGTTGGTCCTCCGTCTGTTCTATGCCCTTCGGGACACCATTGCTCACAGGTGGTGGAGTATGTTCTGCTGCCCTGCCCTGTGGCTGTTCAGCTGGGTGAGGCATCTCTGTCAATATCTGTTTGTCTGACAATTCCCCTGGCCTCCCTCTAAATCTGGAAAGGTTTCCGTGAGTAACAGTTCAGGCAAATCTTCCTCAACCAATATCTTTCCTGGTTTAACCATTTGACTTCCCTCAGACTCTTCAGCTAAGTGGGGCATCTTTCCGACTGTCTCTCTGCTTGTTTTGGAACTTCCCTTGTCCCTGTTTAACTCTGAAAATAAAGTTTCTGCTAAACCAATTTCTGGGTCATTCCCTTTATCTTTTTTAAATTCCACAGGTCCCTCCTTGACCTTTTTTAATTCTACTGGCCTGATTTTGGCCCCTTTCACACCCTTGGGTTCTATCATGACCTCTTCTAACTTGGCTGGTCTAGTCTCAGCCTCTTTTGACTCAAGTGTCTTCTCCTGAGTCACTTAAACCCTCACAGGCTCCAGTATTTGGTCTAGTTTTTCCCTTGTGTAAAGAGGTCTATCATGTGCCTCCTGTTCCCAGCATAACTGACTGTGTAGGAAAGCAATGCTCTCCTGCCAGCCAGCACTTACCTTTTGCAACTTATTGACCCCTTCCCTCAACTCCTTGTACATTTTTATTCAGCTCTAAGGCAAGCACATGTGCACCATAGGCCAACTTATTCCAGACATTTTTCAACTTTATTTCCTTTCTGAACTTCTTTACAAGACCTATCAAAGATATACTTGTGATCTCTGTCACCTTCTTCTACAGTTCCTAGGATATCTCTCGTTCCACACATGCCTGTTTTCTCCATCAGGCTCTCTATCAGTTGTTTCCTAGCCTATGTTAATGCGTTGTGACCCCTGGCTTCACTTGATAACTACTCCACGCGCATTTAACTATAACCCAAAACTGCTGCTTCTCAAATTTCAAGCCAATAATACTTTGGCTACTGTGAGTCCCACTTCAGACACCAACCTGAAAGATTTTGGGTTCAGGGGCCACAGTTACCTAAGACAGGCAGTCAGGTGTTCATAATAAACTACCTTAAAATTACTTAAGTTTATTAAGCAAAAGTTTAGATTTGATGCAGTAGCTAAATAGACGTAAATAGTATATAACCTGTGGCAGTTGAGAATGATTCACTGGTCCCAGAGGACAAACAGATGGTTGGCACGAAGTGTGTTGGTCTCAGCAGCTTGTGATGGTAGCATTCTGCTATCTAGCCTAAGGGCAGAATTTTGCCCTTGGCAGGCGGGCTAGCAGGGGTTGGGGGGCGGGGTGGGGAGGGTCGGTCGGGAAGCCGCCTGCCACCTGCGATTGGGGCCATAAGGCAATTTCATACTGGCCAAATAAGGCCCACCCAGGGCGAAAGGCAGCTTGGGTAGCTCCAAGAAGGGGCGGGCAGGCACGGGGGCGTGTTGTCTGCTGGGTACAATGGCAACCCGGCGGCTGATTCAAAAGCGGCTCAGGCAGCCCCTGGGAGGCTGCCTGCGTCGGAGTTGCAGCAGCGACACGGCTGCAATCCGCGAAGGAGAATCCATGCAGGAGGTAAGGTCGGCGGGGCATTTCTCCAAGAGTGCCTCGCGGCCTTCCTGGAGGAGGTGGCTGCCAGAAGGGACGCCCTTGTCCCCAGAGATAGGAGGAGGAGGCCACCATACCTCACCAAGAGGGCATGGGAGGAGGTGGCAGCCTGGGTGAACAGCCACAATGAGGACTGGCGGGGAACCTCATACTCACCCGCTATGAGCAGGAGGCACTGGAGCTTAAGAGCAGCATGCACCTCAATCAACTGGCCACGGTGAGCTTGGGGTGTTCAGACAAAGGTAAGAGTGCAGTGCACTGAGGTGAGAATTTCAGATATTGCAACCATTCTAATGTAGTATCTATTTTGATGTGAGCCTCAAACCTGGAGCCCCCATTGATAATCAAAAGACGAGGGGACCATGATGCAGATGTCTGTTGTCTCACAAGGGTGCCTAGCAAGCACAGTGACAATGTGATGACTCTCACTAATGACATGTTCTCCTTCTTCCTTTTAGGCTCACCAGCAGGTGTTCACACTGAGGACCCTGAAGGGCCAGCCCTGACCCTGGAGGACCATCATGCTCCCCACGTACCTACGTCACATCCTCTCTCTGAAGCACACACAGAGCAGATACCATATCACCATCTAGTATCTCGGTGCACATTGGTGACGGCACTTCACATCCACTTGAGGTGAAGGTGGAGGCAGACAGGTTGCCAGAAGGCTTCCTGATAGTGGTTCCAGAACGTTTATGGAGTCTAGTGGCCTCAGTGTGTGGAGCACAATCTTTGTGACCTTTATCTCTACATTGCCTTGGTCCCTGACTCCTTAGAATTGTTTAGGGAATTAATGCTGTGCCAGTTAATTCCATTAGAGTTCTATACAATTCTATAAAATACTATTCCTTAAAGGCCCCTATTTCTTACTTCACACTTCCCTACATTATACTCTAGCTGCCAACTTTTTGCCCACTCACTTAACCATTCTATATCTCCACAGCCTCTCTGTGTCCTCCTCATAGCTTACATTTCCACCTAGCTTTGCATCATCAGCAAACTTAGATACAACACCGTCTGGCCCTGATTTATTTCTAAGTCCCATCCCTGAACCCTGAATTTCCCATCTTTGTGGGAACAGGACTGAAGTTGGGCTGGGTTTGCGCATGCATCATTTGCAAAGGCAGCTGGCTATTTAAATCACCAGCTGCCTCCACTGAAGTGGAATTTTGAAAGAAGAATCATACAGAGGTCTACAACACAGAAAAAGGCCCTTTGGCCCAATGAGTCTGTGCTGGTCAAACAAGTACCTAACTGTTCTAATCCCATTTTCCAGCACTAGGCCCTTGGCTGTGTATGCCATGGCATCGTAAGTGCACATCCAAATATTTCTTAAATGTTATGAGGGTTTCTGCCTCTACCACCATTTCAGGCAGTCCCAGATTCCCACCACCCTCGGGGTGAAAAAATTCTTCCTCACATCCCCTCTAAACTTCCTGCCCCTTACCTTAAATCTATGCCCCCTGGTTATTGATCCTTTCACCAAGGGGAAAAGTTCCTTCCTGTCTACCCTATCCATGCCCCTCATAATTTTAAACACCTCAATCAAGTCCCCCCTCAATCTCTTCTGCTCCAGGGAAAATAATCCCAGTCTATCCAATCTCTCCTCATAACTAAAACTCTCCAGCCCAGGCAACATCCTGGTAAATCTCCTCTGCACCATCTCTAGTGCAATCACATCCTTCCTATAATGTGGATTCCAGAACTGCACACAATACTCTAGCTGTGGCCTAATCAATGTTTATACAGTTCCAGCATAACCTCCCTGCTCTTATATGCCTCAGCTAATAGAGACAAGTATCCCATTTGCCTTCTTAACCATCTTATCTACCTGTCTCGCTACCTTAAGGGACTGGTGAACATGCATGTCAAGGTCCCTCTGATCCTCAGTACTTCCCAGCATCCTACCATTCATTGTGTATTCCCGTGCCTTGTTTGTCCTGCCCAAGTGCATCACCTCACACTTATCTGTATTAAATTCCATTTGCCACTGATCAGCCCATCTGACCAGCCCATCTATATCCTCCTGTAATCTAAGGCTATCCTCCTCACTATTTACCAGCCCACCAATTTTCATGCCATCCACGAACTTACTGATCAACCCTCCTACATTCAAGTCTAAATCGTTTATATATATCACAACCAGCAAGGGACCCAACATTGATCCCTGTGGAACCCCATTGGACACAGGCATCCAGTCACAAAAACACCCCTTGACCATCACCTTCTGCTTCCTGCCACTCATCCAATTCTGGATCCAATTTGCCAAATTGCCTTGGATCCCGTGGGCTCTTAACTTCGTTATCAGTCTCCTATTGGCTAGAATATAAAAACAGGGATATGCTGCTGAGGCCTTATAAGGCACTGGTCAGACCACATTTAGAATATTGTGAGCAATTTTGGGCCCCGTGTCTCAGGAAGGATGTACTGGCCCTGGAGAGGGTCTAGAGGAGGTTCATGAGAACGATCCCAGGAATGAAAGGCTTAACATATGAGGAACGTTTGAGGACTCTGGGTCTATACTCGATGGAGTTTAGAAGGATGAGGGGGGATCTGATTGAATCTTACAGAATACTGAAAGGCCTGGATAGAGTGGACATGGGGAAGATGTTTCCATTAGTAGGAGAGACTAGGATCCGAGGGCACAGCCTCAGAGTAAAGGGAAGACCCTTTAGAACAGAGATGAGGAGAAACTTCTTTAGGCAGAGAGTGGTGAATCTATGGAATTCATTGCCACAGAAGGCTGTGGAGGCCAGGTCATTGAGTGTATTTAAGACTGAGACAGATAGGTTCTTGATTGGTAAGGGGATCAAAGGTTACAGGGAGAAGGCGGGAGAATGGGGTTGAGAAACTTATCAGCCATGATTGAATGGCGGAGCAGACTCGATGGGCCAAATGGCCTAATTTCTGCTCCTATGTCTCATGGTCCTATGGTCTTATGCGGGACCTTATCAAAAGCCTTGCTGAAGTCCAAGTAGACTACATCAAATGCGTTGCCCTCATCTACACACATGGTCACCTCTTCAAAAAATTCAGTCAAATTGGTCAGACATGAGCTCCCCTTAACAAAACCATGCTGACTGTCCTTGATTAATCACTGCTTCTCCAAGTGTAGATTAATTCTGTCCCTCAGAGCTGCTTCCAATGGTTTCCCACCACTGAGGTTAGAATGACTGGCCTGTCCCAGTTCCCTGGTTTATCCCTTCCTCCCTTCTTCAATAATGGTACCACATTGGCTGTCCTCCTGTCCTCTGGCACCTCTCCTGTGGCCAGAGAGGTATTGAAAATCATTGCCAGCACCCCTGCTATATCCTCCCTTGCCTCATTCAACAGGCTGAGATACATTTCATCCGGGCCTGAAGATTCATCTACTTTTAAGCCTGCCAGACCATTTAGAATCTCCTCCCTTTCTATGTTAATTTCTTTAATTATATCACGGTCCTTCTGTCTGATTTCCATATCCACGTCGTCCCTCTCACTTGTGAACACTGACACAAAGTATTCATTTAGAACCCTACCTACATCTTCCGGCTCCACACACAAATGACCACTATGGTCCTTAATGGACCCTATTCTTTCCCTAGTTATCCTCTTACTCTTAGTGTACTTGTAAAATAACTTAAAATGAAGTAAAGAGTGTCCAGCTGCCCAGAAACTGTCCAGCTGTTGAGGAGATGCCCAACTGTCCAAGAGATGTCCGGCTGCCATGGAAATATCCAGCTGTCAAGATGTTGAGGAGCTGTTCAGCTGTCAAATCTGTCTAAGTTACCTAGGAAGTGTCAAGGATGTCAAGGGACTGTCCAAGCATACAAGGTGAGTTGGTATGGAGGGGGTAAGGGCAAGGTCTTGTGGAGACATGGGTTGGCATGATTTGACATTAAGTTCGCATAGGAGGTATGGTGGAAATGGGCTAGGTAGAGAGGAATTATGTTGGCATAGGGGTGCACAGGTCCATGGGGTGGTTGGGGGGGTCATGGTTGGCATGGACTGGGCATAGGGAATGTGTGGGGGGATTAGGTGGTGAGGGCTGGAGGAATGTATTTTGTTTTATTATTTTTAATTTATTTAAACACAGGGCCGGGTCACAGAGGCAGGTATTGTGGTCAGCCTACCTCAGCGACCGGCAGCCTGAAGATTCATTCCGGGGTCACCCACAACAACTCCTGTTTCAGCTTGCCTCCCCCATCCCCTCCCAACCAAAAATCCTACCTGCTGATGGCCATTTCCAAAGGTCAGGTTTGCTGAGCCAGGAAATCTCAGTGAGCCCGACATGAGGATGAAAATCTGGGCCTCAGCCTCTTCATCTAAGTCATTAATACAGATTGTAAATAACTGAGACCTCAGCTAGGAAGGCGGTGGCATAATGGTGTATCATTGGGCTAGTATTCCAGAAACCCAGGGTAATCCTCTGGGGACCTAGGTTCAAACTCCACATGGCAGATGGTGAAATTTGGATTCAATAAAAAATCTGGAATTAAAAGTCTAATGACGACCATGAAACACTTGGCAATTGTTGTAAAAACCCATCCAGTTCACTAATGTCCTTTAGGGAAGGAAATCTGCTGCCATTATCTGATCTGGCCTATATGTGACTCCAGGCCCACAGCAATGTCGTTGACTCTTAAATGCTCTCTGAACAAGGGCACTTAGCAATGGACAATAAATGCTGGCCTCGCATCCCATGAATGAATATGAAAAAAAACAATCCTTGTGGCACTCCACTAGTCACTACCAACTTTAAAAAGCCCCATCTCTGCCTCCTGTCTGTTAACCCAACAATTCATGCTAATATATTAGTCCAAACTCCATGAACCCTCATTTTGCCTATTAAGCTTTTGTGCGGTACCTTGTTGAATGCATTTTGGAAGTCCAAATATATTACATCTACTGGTTCCTCTTTATCTATCATACTAGTTACATCCTCAAGAAACTAATAATTTTCTTCAAATGTGATTTCCCTTTAATAAAATCATGTTGACATTGTTTGATCATGCTATGATTTTCCAACTGCATTGTTAAGTTTTCAATAATACCAGGTTCTTGCACTTCGCCGATCACTGATGTCAGGCTAACTGGTCTGTATTTCCCTGTTTTCTCTTTTTATCTTTTCTTGAATACAGTGTTATATTTATTAACTTTCAATCTGCTAGGACTATTCCAAAATCTCAGGAATTTTGGAAAATCATAACCAGTGCATTCACTATCTTCAGCTATCTCGTTTAGAACCCTAGGATGTAGGCCCTCAGGCCCTGGGATTTTGTCAGATTTTAGTCCCTTAAGTTTCTCCAGTACTTTTTCTCTGCTGATATTAATTACCTTAATTTCGTCAAATTTTTAGCACCTAGGTTACTCTCTATTTCTGTTTTGTAACTTGTGTCTTCTACTATGAAGATATTCGTTCAATTCTCTTCCTCGATCCCCATAATAATTTCTCCTGTCTTGGCTTCTAAGGAATCAATGTTTACTTTAAGTAAATGTTTACTCTCTTCCTTTTTATATACATGCAAAAGCTCTTACAATCTGTTTTTAAATTCCTGGCTACTTAGATATTCTCTTTTTTCCCTTTTTTATCAGCATTTTGGTGACCCTTTGCTGGTTTCTAAAACACTCCCAATCTTCAGACATGCAACTATGCTTTGCAACATTATGGGCAGGATTTTCCACCCATCGGGGGCGCAGTTGAAGGTCAGGCACGATCAGTGCCCCCAGTTGGGGGCGCAGTGCCATTTTATGTGGGCAGGCCAATTAAGGCCCGCCCAGCATGACATCCGCACAGAAGCGCTATGCGCCCCCTGCAAGGAGGGGAGGGGGGAATCCCAAAACCACATGAAAGAGTGCACTCATCTCCCTGAGGCTAAGTGCTGCTTCAGGGAGATCAGCTCTAAATGTAAAAAAGCTAAAAATAGAATAATAAAATTTCCCTTACATGTCCCCTCATGTGACACTGTCACATGAGTTGGGACATGTCCATAATTTTTACAAAAACTTTATTTAAATTTTTTAAAACCTACATGGAACCTCATCCTGCCCGTGGAAGAGGTTTCATGCGTTTTCTAATTCCCGCCGGGGCTCCTGGCCTGCCCACCAACCTTAAAGTTGGACGGGCAGGTCCTTTAATTATTTAATTGACTCTGTCAATGGCTTTAATTGGCCATTGACAGGTCAGTGGGCACACAGCTGATTTTGCTGAGCCCCCGCCTACCTGAAAATTTAAATGGGGCGCGGTGACGTTGGGAGTTCCACCCGACATCACCGCGAGTCATTTTACACGTCAACGAGCGGGCCCTTCCCCACTCACCGACAGTAAAATCCTGCCCTATAACTCTCTCCTTTTAATCTAATACTATCCTTAACTTCCTGAATAAGCTAAGGATGGATCTTCCTTGCTGAGTTTTTGATTTTCAATGAATGTATTTTTTTTGAACATTTTGAATTGTTTCTTTAAATGTTTCCCATTGTTTATTTATGGTCATACCTTTTAGACTATTTACCCAATCAACTTTAGCCATTTCTCCCCCCAATACCTATGTAAGAAGCTTTGTTTAAGTTTAAGATTCTTGTTTGTGGTTGGTGTATGCCACTTTTAAACTTAACATGGAATTCAATTGTATTATGCTCACTAGTTCCCAGCACATCCGTTACTATGAGATTATTAATCAACACTGCTTTAATTACACAGTACTAATCTAAAATAGCTTTATCCCTAGTTGGTTCTACAATGTATTTCTCCAGGCAACTGTCATAAAAACATTCCACAAGCTCACCTTCTAGACAACCCTCCCCAATTTGATTGGTCCAGTCTGTATGAAGAATAAAGTCCCCAACAATTATTACATTGCCTTTGTTACGGACTTCAATAATTTCTTGTTTAATGCTCTGTCCATCAGTGTAACTAGGGGGCCTATAGACTAATCCCACCAGTGCTTTCTGATTCTTGCTGTTCCTAATCATCACACATACTGATTCTACTTCATGATCTTCTGAGCCAAGATCTGCCCTCACTAATGTCCTTATGTCATCCTTTACTATCAGGGCTACCCTTCTTCCTTTGCCATTCTGTCCTTTTGATATATTGTGTACCGTGAAATATTTATTCCCCAACCTTGGTCTCCATTCATTTTTTCTATTAACATTCATTTATTGTATTAAGCAAATCAACTGGTAATTTTTCTCGTTCCTGTTTGTGAGACCCTTCTGTCTGCAAATTGGCTACTAAACAACACCAAATATTTCAAAATTAATTAATTAGCTGTTAAGTGCTTTAGGGGTCTCTGAGGATGTGAAAGAAGCAATACAGATGCAAGCCTTTTCTCATTCTTTCTAACGCAGGAGAATTAACACCTCAAGTTGCTTTGTAACTTAAGTAATGACTGTTGTCATGTGACTTACTCATCATCAACATGGATAAAAAAGCTACTTTGTGACAAGTTGTCCTGCCTCTAAAACCATCACACTTTTTTGTCACTATGTTCCCTGATGTAATTCAATATAAATATGTATAAATAAGGCAGGTGGAAGGTTAAAAACAGAAATTGCATATTAATCATCGCAAATTTTTCAAATACTAATGTATGCCACCAGTATGACAGGAAGATACATCCACACAGATTTAACCAAATTTTTTTGGGGATCAGTTTGAAACCTAAACCAGAGAGGGTAAAGATATGAAAAAACATTAAGGCGCACACTTGCATTTACAAGGCTGCAGTAAAATCAAGGTCCTCAGAAACTTGTACACCTATGATTTATATTCATTTAATTTGGGAACATCATCATGATTACAGATTAACTGTTAATTAGAGCAATATTGCTGTATTTTGAAGTGAATTAATTATAGCACTCTAAAGACCATCACAGCCATGGAGTTCATCACTGTCCACAAATGCCATTGTAATTATCTGAATATAAGAGCGATTACAGTTACAGCAAGGTCTTCTGATATATTTGAAATTTAGTAATTTAGGAAATTAATACTGCAGTGAATCATAAAATACAACTGATATAATAAATGACACATAATTCCCACAGCAGAGTAAGATCACTGAGATGTTCATATGATACGACAGCATTGAGATGGATAGATCTGTGCATTTAAATGTAAAAAACAAGCATCAGCCCTAAGATTGAAGTAACAATTACTGATGGTCTGTTAATGGTATATTGACAATAAAGCTATATTGAAGCAGCCTTTACTTTTATGAAACAAAATATGTTATAAAGGTCCTTTTTATTTGTAAAGGATTTAGGGAAAAGGGTTGATGAAAAGTCATCGACTTGAAATGTTAACTCTTGTTTCTTTCTCAATAAATGCTGTATTTCTAACATTTTTCGTTTGAATTTCAAATTTCCAGCATCCACAGTATTTTGCTTTTGTATTGTTGTAGAATAAAAGCAACTTGTGTATTACAATCTGTCTTGCTGATGAACTTTTTATTGCTGGTTGATGCTATAAAAACCACTTCTGCAATGCAGCAGCTGCCTCTGAACACAGCAAGAAAAAATGCACACATTCGAACATATGAAATAGGAGCAGAAGTAGGTCATTTGGCCCCATGAGCCTGTTCCACCATTCAATAAGATCATGGCTGATCTGTTTGTTTTTTGAGTTCTACATTACCATCTACCCTCGATAACCTTTGATTCCCTTGCCTAACAAGAATCTAGCTAACTCTGCCTTAAAAATTTTCAGTGACTCCACTTCAACTGCCTTTTGAGGCAGAGTTTCAAAGTCGCACAACCAACTGACAAAAAACATTTCCCCTCATCTCTGTGTTACAATGGTAGCCCCTAATTTTAAAATTGTGCCCCCTAATTCTGGACTCACCACAAGAGGAAACATCCTTTCCACATCCATATTGTCAAGATCATTCAGGTTCTTACATACTTCAATCAAGTCACCCCTCACCCTTCTAAACTCCAGCGGAAACAAGCCCAGCCTGTCCAACCTACCCTCATAAGACAACTCACTCATTCCAGGTGTCAATCTAGTAAACCTCTTCTGAACTGCCTCCAATGCATTTACATCGTTCCTTAAATAAGGAAACCAAAACTACACACAGTATTCGAGATGTGGTCTCACCAATGCCCTGTATAACTGAAGCATAACATCCTTACTTCTATGTTCAATTTCCCTCATAATAAAGGATAACATTCCATTAGCCTTCTTGATTATATGCTGTACCTTCATACTAACTTTTTGTGACTCATGCACTAGAACACCTAGATCCCTCTGCACATCTGAATCCTGCAGTCATTCTCTGTTTAAGTAATACTCTGCTTTTTTATTCTTCCTCCCAAAGTGAACAACTTCACATTTTCCCGCATTATACTCCATCTGCCAGATTTTTGCCCACTCACTCAACCTATCTATACCTGTCTGCAAACTCCTTATATCTTCTTCACAACATACTCTCCGACCATCTTCTTGTATAATTAAATGTTTGATTTAGTTTAATAAAACCTCTTGAGACTCGGTGGTCTTATTATTATTCAATTCAAAGCCTGCAACTCGAAACATACAATTTGCAAAAAATGAGTTATGACAGTTGTTTCAATTTTCCCTCTGGGATTTGAACAACTCAGCCTTTACCATCGGCTGTGTCATAATAGACTCCACTAGTCACATCATGCCAATCAGACAAAGATCCATTTATGTACACTTTTTTTTCTGCCAGCTTCTACCCAGGCTAATATGTTACCCCCTACACCATAGATTTTATTTTCCACATTAATCTTTGAAAAATCCTTAATCAAATGCCTTCTGGAAATCCAAGTACAGTGTGTCTACAGGCTTCCCTATTGCCACAGCACATGTTACTCCTTCAAAGAACTCTAATAAATTGGTTAAACACCCTTACAAAGGATCATAGTTCTCTGTATCTAATTTGGAGAACTTATATGATGTTATCAGTAAGTATGCCACTCCCACTCTCTTGGGTACATTATAGTTCACATGATACAGTAGGCAATTTTATCAACAACACCCATGAAATTTGGGATTGATTTCCTGCCTACCATCCATTGACTTTTCAGTGGAATTGGTAGGGGTGGAGGAAGAAAATTGTTTGGGGTTAACACACTTTGCTAGGTCGTCGTTTCTTTTTTTGAAGCCTCCCTCCCCATTTTGCACTGTGCAGGCCTGGCAATGTACAATATGCTGACCCATTTTGGCTGGTTGTAATATAAAAAGATGAAAATGATGGAATCCCATCTTTCAATGGGAGATCACTTGCATGTTTGCAATGGTGGATGTGAGAGGCTTGTGTTAGTCCCTGGTGTTCAGCATTGTTATGAAGTGAAGGGAGGGTTGGTCAGTTTTATCTGGTGCCGAATCCTATGTAAACACTCACTGTGGGATTCATTTAATGGGAGACAGCAAGTGGGGAACAATTCCAGCAGAAGTTCCATTGGGTAACAGGGAGTCCAGCTACAATATGAAAATAATCCTGAGGGTGGCATAGGAGCCAAGATCTGTGGTGAATCTTTGAGGCAGGCATAAGTCCTGCTTTACTGAAGGTGCATCCCAATAGAGCTACCACAGAAAACCTAGCTGACAATATATAGTGGCTGCAGTTAAATGTGTATGGACATACTGACTTTTTTCTTTCTACAATCACCAAATATTTTTCTTGTTAGATGGACTTGATTTTCTTTAGTAACACTTGTACCTCATTAATGCAATAATTTTGCCTGACAGGAACAATTCATTTGTCGCCAGATATACAGATCATCCTTTTCTCATGTTTGATGAGCTGCTTAAGCATCATTTCATGTGAATTGCTAATAAATGCAGCAAAGGAATTCGAACATGTAAGCAGTAGCTGCTAGCAGTTCTCCAAACTCTGGTTTTCCGATTAAGACCTGACTGTCCTTTTGCCAAGCTGAATAAAATGTACATATTCGTAGGTGGAATCTAATTAAATCTGTGCTCATCTTTCCCAGTACCCCATGTTTGAATCCCTCCAATCAGGCTTCTACCCTGCCATAGTACCAAAACAGCTTTTACCAAAGATAGAGATGACACCCTGTGTGATTGTGATAAAAGTAAATTGTCCTTTCTTGTCCTTCTTGACCTACCTGCAGCCTTGGACACAGTTGATCACACCAGCCTCCTCCAACTCCTCTCCACTGACATCCAACTGGGTGAGACTGCTCTCAGCTGATTCCATTCTTACTTATCTAATCGTAGCCTATACTGGTATGGTGCAATCCATGGCCAGGCCTTCTAGGGCCAGAGTTGTTCAAGGTCATTTTTCTAGGTCATCTGCAGTGTCCTTCATTGAAAGTCAGCAGGCTTCCATCAATCATGCTGCAGCCACTGAGGCAGCACAACATAGGAGCTTCAGAACAGGCAAGGCCACATGGAAGACAGAAACTAGGGAACACATGAAGGCAATTATTGACGTTTGAATGAAATATGGCATGATTCCATTTATAAACTTGATTTTGAATGTTTATTTTATGTTCTTGCTGTAATCCTACCACAATGAAGTGCATGTTCTAGTTGTAAGTGACAGCAGCTGTTACTAATTGGGGAAAAGCTAGGGCATTATTCTTAAGTACATACAAGGACAAGTTTCCAAGTCTGTGCTTGTGTTCTCTGAGTTTTGTGAATAAACCTATGTTAAGGAAAGTCTGGCTCCAGATTCCTTCTTTACTCAGTGAATGAACAACAAATTAGAGCATGGTAGCAGAGGATGAACATTGAGCTGTGGTGGTTGGAAGCTGAATAAGGAATTATTGTCTCTATCTTCTGAAAAAAGTACTGCTCCTAGCAATCTCTGGTGTGAAATGGCTGAGGCCCGATGCAAATTCTCAAGATTTGATTATCTACTGGTTTTCTCAGAATCTGAATCATGTGAGCAGTGGAAAAATGAGATGGAAATATGCATTCAAGTTACCTTGTTATCCAGGAGGATGGAAGGTATGGCTTTGGCTTTGTCACTACCTGGAAAAAGTAAGATTGTAAGTAAAATATTTTTGGAACTGGATGTGGGTGACTTGGATACTGAAGAAGGATTGACTCTTCTATTAAAATTTATGGATAAGATTTGCAAGAAAGATGATCTGTTGGAAGCCTATGAAGCATGGTCAATGTTTGATAAATTTAAGGCAGACAATCAGTCCATAGATTTATAGACTGTGTAAGAGTTGGACAAAGTTTGACCTAGAGATCCCTGAGTCTCTGCTTGCATTCAAGTTACTGGATTGTGAACAGATTTCACATACAGATAGACTGGTACTAACGGGAGTTCAGTTTCATGGAGAAGACTCTCTTTTAGACCAAATGGCTGCTGCCCTAAAAATAATTTGGGAAAGCAGTTGTTTCCAGCCATTTTCAGAACAGGCAACCTTGCTGCGATTCAAAGAGCGGAGGTCTCTATAGTTGCTGAATTTTGAGATTGTACTGATATCTGCATCTAGTATTCAGGCAAAGACAAGTTTGCTGATAGGCAGTCTGAAGCACTTTTAGCCAATTTGAGAATCAAGACGAAAATGGGGCTGGGATGGCGACCGCATGTGCTTGAACCATAGAAATGCATGGGGAATAATTAACACGTGTTTTTGTTGTGATTCCAAATATCATTACATAATGAATTGGCCAAAGCACAAAAATTGAATCTTTGAGGTGACGCTTGAAATGGACAATTCCAATGCTGAGAATGATGAGGATGACTGGACTGAAGGAATTATTGGTCACTGGAAGCTTGAGTCTGGAGATGAGCATTTTGGTCGCTGATTCATCTAACTGTGTGGTGTTGGAATACATTTACACCTCTACAATGTGCGAGGTGGACTGGCTCAATTGTACTTGAAATCTCTTGACAAGGAAGATCGACCTAAGGTTAAAGAATATGAAAGCTCCACCTGACGAAAATACACTAAAGTCTTTCAAGAGTGTTCATCTCATGCCAAATAGCTGGGATAAGTCTCTTTATTAATTCCGATGTGGTTTCCAGGTGTGACACCTTTACTGTTGAGCAAGTCCTCAGTGAAAAAAGCACAGATGAAATGAGATATGGATACTGACAAAGCACATGGAAACCCATGGGTTTGTATTTCTCTTGATCAACATTGTTGCATACCATTGGGGAAACCAAATGTTTCTCATTGAGAAGTTCAGGCAGTATTGTTGACATTGGGGATAACAGTTTGCTCACAGGGGAAAATTATTATTTTAAAATTACATAGACAATTTTCACATCCTTCATCACAGAAATTAAAAGCACTGCTGTGGGATATTGGGAGTGGTTGATAGGGAATGTGAAACTCTTATTGAGCAAGCTGCATCTTGATGTGACATATGTGTCAAATATCAGAGGATACCAACACATCCTGTTGTAAGTCTTTCACTGGCCAGAGAACTTAATGATGTATTGGCAATGGATCTAAATGTATGGGACCAGGATCGAGGTTTTTTTTGTTACACTTTGTGGATATGGCAACTAGATTTGGCCTACATACAGTAATAAATGGCAAGAACAAACAGACCATTGTAGACAAAGTCATAGAAAAATGCGACTCGACTAGGATCACCAGCAAAGTTTTTGACGGATAATGGAGGAAAATTCGCAAATGATGAATTTTGGGGCATGTGCGAGAATTTGAGTCACGAATACTGTGGCTGAGAATCCACTCAGCAATGATTTATGTGAGAGGAATCGTGCAGTAACTGACAAGATGTTGCATAAGATACTGGCCAACCACCCGGCCTGCAAGTTGCAAATAGTGCTGGTGTGGACGGCCCATGCCAAAAATTCTTTGCAATTGGTTGGGGGGTATAGCCCATTCCAACTGGTACATGGAAGGAATCTGACGTTGCCTTTGGTGCTGTCTGATGCTCCCCCTAACCTCGAAGGAACTGCCATTAGTTCTATTTTATCTGCCCACTTGAATGCATTACATGCAGTTAGGAAAGCTTTTATCAAGGTTAAAGTTTCAGAAAGAATTTGGAGAGCATGCAACATCACATAAGACTGCCTGAGGCAGATTTTATTTCCAATGATTTGTTTATTACAAGAGAGAGGGGCATAGAGAATGGAAAGGCCCAGGGCATGTTATAGGATGTGTGGGGAAAACATGAGGAGTGGTATGATTATCCAACATGGAAATCAAACAATAATAGCCCATTCCTCATGGGTTATCGGAATGAATTATAAATTTTCGGATACTGACAATGTGACCTTGTGCATCGCCTCCTCATATATTTTGCAGGGTAGAGCCTGAGGGACAAGATATGATAGATCAGTGGTTAGATGTCAGTAGAGAAACTGATTGTGATGACAGGAAAGGGACATTTTGTCTAGAGGCCAACTGCCTATAATGGGTTCCTGTCTGTTGTACTGTCTAGAAGGATTGAATAACTGGAGAGATGCAACAATAGTGGGACTGGCAGGGAAATCTACTGGAAAATATAAGATTTAGTTGAATGTCCAGGATGATGAACAAGCTGTGAAAGCTATGGACTGGGAGAATGGAGTATAAGAATGCAAAATAGGAAGCATAGTTCAAGTTCCAATAATGGGTTGGGCAATGAATCTCAGTTGAGGAAATGTTCACATATGGTGGAAAGGGCCTCAGAGAGGGTATACAGGGGATCTAACAGTAATAGCCCGGAAAGATTTTAACAGGCAAGTTAAGGTTGCAGTCTGATGAGATGATACAGTAGAATGGAGAATGCAGAACCATCTCAACGAAATAGCAGGAGTAGAAGTCTCCGTGACTGAGATGTTTTGTAGCTCCCAACAAATTAGGAGATAAGGCCATGCGGGAGGTTAAAAGAAAGAGTTAGGTAGTTGGAGAGAATTTGGCATGTATTCAGAGGTCCCAGATGGGAGTTAACCAGCATTATTGCATAGATGGATCTGCACAGAAAAAATCCTACTGGATTGAACTTATAAGGCCAAGGCTAGGTTAAGTGGCCCAGGGCTTTGAAGAACCCTTAGGAGATAATGAGGTCAGAGTGGACTAGCCATAGCGGGAAAGATAATTTTCATTTTTTTTCTTGGCCCTTGTAGCAATATTTTCTTGGGAATGTAAGTCAATGGGCATAAAAGCTGCATTTCTGCAGGAGATCAGCTCCAGAGGGAAATGTTTCTCCAACCTCCCAAGGAGACGCCAGATGTCGAAGGAAGATTTGGAAGTTAAATAAGTGTGTCTATGTTTTGAATGATGCTTCCAGAGTATGGTAGTTTTCAGTTTGATCAGTTTTGTTTAAGTTGGATTGTCTCCAGCTGAAGGAAGATCCTGCCAAGTTTTATTGGTATGGCCAGAAACCCTCAGGCATCTTTATAATTCATGTTGATGACTTCTTATGAGGTGGTGCTAACGAGTTCCAAAACAATGTTTTTGACAGGATTAGAACAAAATTCAAGCTTGGGAGTCAGGATTCTAGGGCCTTTAAATATATTGGGTTGGAAATAAGTATGGGGCTGATCTTCTTTAGAAAGTGTTAACCCTATCACAGTCAAATGTGCCAGGTCCTCACAAAAAAATGATGCAGATGCTTCCAAAGCTGAGATGGAGCAGCTGTGAAGTCTAATTGGACAATTGAATTGGCTGAGCACGTAGACAAGGCTGGATGCAAGTTTTGATGTCTTAGAACCTGAGTACTGTAATGAAACGTCCCAAGGTCGAGGACGTTTTACCCGTAAACAAAACATAAAAGAAAATTAAAGATGGAGAAGTGTGTGCTGAAATTTCCATCTTTGGGTGACTCTAAGAGTATAAAATTGATTGCTTTTAGTACTGCCTCTTATGTAAACCTTTATGATGGGTTCTTGGTCGCTGCCATTTTTATAATATTTCTTATGGGAGAAAGTGGGAAATGTTGTCCCTTGACTTGGGAAGCCAAGAAAATAAAGGGGAATAGTAAAAAGTATCCTGGCTGCTGAAACTCTTGCACCTGTCATGGCAGTTGACATGGCATTCTTTGTTTTTAAAAAAAAGGGGAAATTCTGTATCATGGAGATGCCAAAGAAACCATACAAATGGAATGTTATATTGATAACTGTTTCCTTTGGGATAATGTACATTCCACAAAGTGTGTGAATGAGAAGAGGTTAAGAATAAAGAAGGCTAATGGAATGCTATCCTTTATTATGAGAGGGATTGAGCCTAAAAGTAAGGATGTTAGGCCTCAGTTATACAGGGCATTGGTGAGACCGCACCTTTGGTCTCCTTATTTAAGGAAGGATGTAAATGCATTGGAGGCGGTTCAAAGGAGGTTTACTAGATTGATACCTGGAAGGAGTGGGTTGTCTTATGAGGACAATTTGGACAGACAGGGCTTGTTTCCACTGGAGTTTAGAAGAGTGAGAGGTGATTTGATTGAGGTATACAAGATCCTGAATGGCCTTGACAAGGTGGGGGTCGGAAGGATGTTTTCTCTTGTGGGTGAGTCCAGAACTAGGGGGCACTGTTTTAAAATTAGGGGTCGCTCTTTTAGGACAGAGATGAGGAGAATTTTTTTCTCTAAGGACTATGCGACTTTGGAACTCTCTACCTCAGAGTGGTGGAGGTGGGTCATTGAATATTTTTAAGGCAGAGGTAGATTCTTGTTAGGCAAGGGAATCGAAGATTAATGGGGTTAGATGGGAACTTGGAAATTGAAACACAAAAAGATCAGCCATGATCCTATTGAATGGCAGAGCAGGCTCGAGGGGCCGAATGGTCTACTCCTGTTCCTATTTCTTATGTTCTAATTGATATCGTGAGTCTGAAACAAATGTTGGAGCAAAAGGAAATCTTCAAATTCAAATGGATAGATACAAGCCATCAATTGTCTGGTTGTTTTACCAAAAGGAACGTTTCCGTTGAGAAGTTATTGGGAGTTTTAGAAGAAGAACAACTCATGATGTGAGTCTCAAGAGTAAACGATTTATTTTTCTTTCTTCAGTGTTTTTGAAATTACATCTGTAAATATGTACTTGTTTTTTATCTTTTAAGAAAGGAGTCTGTTAATATTGCAATCCTGTCACAATGAAGTGCATGGTCTAGTTGTAAGCGAGAGCAGCTGCTACAAATAGGGGAAAGGTTGGGGCATTATTCTTAACTATATATAAGAACATAAGAACTAGGAGCAGGAGTAGGCAATTCAATCCCTTGAGCCTGCCCCGCCATTCAATACGATCATGGCTGATTTCATTTCGGCCTCAACTCCAATTTCCTGCCCTCTCCCTATAACCGTTACTAATTAAAAATCTGTCTTTCTCCTCCTTAAATTTATTCAGCGTCCTGGCATCTGCTGCTCTCTGAGGTAGTGAAGTCCACAGGTTCAAGACCCTTTGAGAATAGTAATTCCTCCTCATATAAATGGTTTCCACCTGTGGAGGGGGAAGGAAAAGAGAAACATACTTGTGTTCTCTGGGTTTTGTGAATAAACCTATGTTAAGGAAAGCCTGGCTCCAGATTCCTCCTTTGCTCAGTGAATGAACAATGAATTAGAACAATGTAATCAGCAAATAGCCCTTGTCTCTCGGTTGCCAGTTTGTCGTAGTGGCTCAAATGCAGCTGGCACAGTGAACTGCCACAGAACGAAGGTATCATGATTGCTGCTAGGATATTGGGCATTGCTTTGCACAAAAGTCACACACCAGCTAACAATGAAGAAATGGAGTCCCTTTGGGTTGCAGTGTAGGGCAGAGTCCCTCAAAGATGGACATTTAGTCAATGGCACCCTGCATCATGGGTAAACATGCAATCCTTGTGATGTGCATGTTTGCTCTGCCTGCTTCTCTCTAGCAAATGAGTATGAAATGTTGTTAACTCTCATTGAATAAAAAGCCTTTGACTTTCATTATACAAGAATGGGTGACAAACTGTGAAGTGTTGCAAATATCTCCAGCTCCATCCTAAAAGAATCTGGGCACACAAAAGCCCATCATTACATTCTACTTCACAGTCACTGGCAATGCACTCCTTGCTATGCTCTGAGGTTGCAGTTGTGGCTGTGACAGGTGGCAGATTTCCAGTGAGGACATCCTTATTGAACCATGGATGTTTCACACATTGTTCCTCACTGATGTTCAGGTTGGAGAGTTGCTCCCTGAACACTTCTGGGTGGATCTGTCCTCCTGCTGAGAACACTTCTCCCATCCTCCTCATCACTCTTCCAGAGCTTGTCCCAGTTTGCATTGTTGGCCAGGGGCTGCAGCTGAACTGCCAGACACAGGCAAAAGCAACATTTGACGTGAAGTAACCTGAGTCCAGTTGCTGGCCTGACTTTTGCAACCTGTCTCCAGTCACTGGGTCCGAACTGGCTGGAATTAGTTCTAAAGTAGCTGACTGTCTTGAAGACAAAGGAAATGTGATGAGTCCTTATTTAGAAAAGGGGGAAACGAGGTGATCCTGAAGTCTTGGAACAGAGCCAATGGAGAAGCTGTCACAGATCAGGCAAGCAGGCCTAAACCAACGGGAAGAGAGACAGCACAGCTTTAAGAGATACAATTCAGTATAATACTGAGAGGATTTTGGACGTGGGCAGCGAAACTCAGGAGACCAACCATCGCAGAAGCAGAAGAACCTACATCAGCAATGTAGAGATGCAAGAGAGAGAGGACGGAACGCCTGGCCTGCGTCAGCTCTCCTTTTTGGGTATTAGCTTTTGTATTCTGTAACCACTCAGAGAGTGTCAGTGAAACCTAGTGGGTGTGCGTTTAGACCCTAGTTTTGGGTATAAAACTGTATAATCTGCTGTAAACTGCATGTTTATATTTAAGCAGATGTGTAAGCTATATGTAGATGATCTAACGATGTGAATAAAGCGAATTTAGCGTTAAGCAAGAATTGACTCTTCTCTGTGTACTAAGCCAATAACCGTTACTGGTGACTTCCGGCAACAGCATGGTCTCTGTTTATTCTCCAAGTCATGCTCTATTCCGAGGGAAATCCCTAATAGTGCACCCATGTCTGGGAACCACTGGTTTGTGCAGAAAGTTTGAATTCAACAAAAGTGCCTTCAGCCATACCACTCCCAGTAGAGTTCTGCAGCTTGAAACAATTATTGAAAACACCAAACACTTGCAGAATCATAGGCACAACCAGAAGAAATCAACCAGCACCTAACTGTAAGTGGTGATCCTTTTAAGTTGTGCTTAAGTTGTGTGTGGAGGGGTCCTTATTGCTGCTGAACACATGTTCAGCTATGAGTTAAGAGAACATATTGGATGGATCGTCAGACACACTGCATTGCACACTGATTGACATCATGCTGTTCCTGCTTTGCATGCATCTTGCAGCTGTTCACAGCACGTGCACTAACTTCCTCATTTTGACGTCTGGCACAATTTGCGCATGCCACAGGAGCCATTTTGATCTCTACCGTGAGTCTGTCCACTTTATCAGTCTATGTGCATCTGAAGTCTGCTGCTATCTTTTCCAGATCCTCCTCACATCCATATATGTGTTATGGAATCGCAGAATGTTTACATCACAGAATGAGGCTATTCAGCCTATTGTGTCCATGCCAGCTTTCTGCAAGAGCAACTGAGCTAGTCTGACTCCTCCAACTTTTCTCCATAGTGCTGAAAATCATTTTCTCTTCAGAAAGTTATCCAATTCCTTTTTGAAAACAATGATAGAATTTGTCTCTGCCACACTCCCAGGCAGCACATTCTAATCACTTGCTACACACAAAAAAAAAATTGCATGTCGCCTTTGGTTATTTTGCCATTCACCTTAAGTTGGTGTTCTCTGGTTTCTTGACACTTCTCCAATGGGAACACTTTCTCCCTCTCTACTCTGTCCAGATCCTTCGTGATTTTTGAACCCCTCTATCAAATCTCTCTCAACCTTCCCTTAAAGGAGAATATTCCCAGCTTCTCCAATCTACCCATGTAACTGAAGTCTCTATTCCCTGAAATCATTCTCCTGAATCTTTTCTGCACCCTCTCTAACATTCTTCCTAAAGTGTGTTGCAGAGATTTGGACGCAATTCTCCAATGGAGGCCAAGCCGGTGTCTTATAAATAGTCCCCATAACTTCCTTTTTTTTGTACTCTTTGCCAGTATTTATAAAACCAGAAATGGATGGATGTATATTTTACACATGGATTAAAAATAGTTAATAAGCAATTGAGGATAACATCAAGCATTGTTATTTTTAGATATCTTAACAGACACTAAAGTTTAAAACGTTAAAATCTCACTTAGAATTAATTGTGGGCAATCTGCAAGTAATTTTCTATCATAGTTTATTTTGTTGCTAACTCAGTAATTATGAAATCTGAAAAATGTGCACAGCCTGTATTTTGTACTTTCAGAGCTCCTTTGTTCTGATCTATGATGTCTGGAAAGAAGGTTCCTTCTCATTTTCATTTCCTGAAAAGCGGATGGCCAGACTGAAGTTGAAAGGGGAGAATCAATCTCCATTCCACCTGTTCTTTTGGGCAAAGAATTGCATTGTGGGCCCAGAAGGGTACCAGCTGCTATACTGGAAGAGGCAACACCGCTGCTCACCTTAAATCACTATTATGCCCCTTAACTATGCTAATCATGTGCTTATTATGCCTGTTTAGGACACTATCACCAGATTCAGCATAAACCATGAATATGTTCCTTAAAGGGATTGCTGGAGGTCGCCACCAAAAAGATAGTAACTTTTTTAAAACTTATATTTATATAGAACCAGGAGAAGAAAGAAAAAAATACATTTTTTAGCATTTTTTGTGCCCTCACGAAATTCCAAAGTGCTTTACAGCCAATTAAGTACCTATCAAGTGCTTGTGTTGTAATGTAGGAAATGGGGCAGCAAATTTGTACACAGCAAGGTCCCACAACATCAATCAAATATGTGTCCAGGTGATCTGTTTTAGACATTAATTTGAGGGACAGGACACATGTTGGCCAGGACACAAGGGGAATTCCCCTACGGTTCTTCAAAATATGTCACAGAGTTAATTCAGCCAAGGGGACAGACGAGACACACGAAAGCTAAAAGACAGAACTTCCAACAGACTCTTAGTTCTGCACTGGAGTATTGTCCAGATTTTGTGCTCAAGTCTTTGGAGTGGGACTTGAACACACAATCTCCTGACTTGACAGCCATACTGTGGGTTGCTGCCAGAGTGGGCCCATCCCCTCATGTTAGCCTCCCCACTCCAGGATCTATTTGTTGGCCAGCTCAATCTCAGAGGCAGCTGATTGTCCTGAGGATGCGACTGGCAAGCTGCATCAGAGCAACCGGTTGGCATCTGCAGCTCACTGGATTTATGGAAGCAAGGCCCAAGATGCAATTTTCGATAGCTTCAGGTTAGTGTTCCAGGTGCAATGCCTATTTTGCATCAGTTTCCTACATGAATTTCACATGCATTATCCTGCGCAAATGGTCACAGACAACTGGAATTTGCAATTCACAAATACCTAACTGCTGTATGCAGGAACATAAAGGGTTATATGTGTCCTAATTTACAACCTGGACTGTAGGGAATCCAGACAAATGGAAAAAAAAACCTCACAGATCTCTCCTGTTGTTGCTTCTTACTCATTGGGGAAATGCTCTGATGTTTGCTCTTGCAAACGGTGCATCAAGATTCTTCTCAACTCATTTACAGATTACAGACAATGCTTCATCTCTAGTCCAGAATGAGCCAGAGAAGGCGGGGCAATGATAATATCCTATGGTTAAGTGGAGAAAAGAAATATGATATAGTCCTTTATCTACTAGGTAAGAGGAGTCCAGTACTTGAAAGTTGATATTCTAGTTTCAGTCATTTATGGAGGAAGTGTTTGCATAAGGCAAAAATATTATGAGCACACAGTTGTGTTGCACTTTCTTCTAAGCTGCACAATGCTGATTGTGAAATTTAGCAAACCAATTAATACAGACTGTTGATTATCATCATTCAGTGCCTTGATTATCAGGAAATAAATGACCAGATCCCATAAGAAACAAACTGGTTGTCACCACAAATATCTAAATCCGAATCTTCAAAAATCATTGCCGTGCTGTTGGAAAATGGGCTTCAGGAAGTCAATTGACACTTCATCCCTTTTCCCAAACTCTGAAATGATTGAGGTGATAACCCTTATTGGTAACAGTGGTTATAATTTATCCAGTACTAATAAGACTTAGTACATTCTAATAGCTGATTAGTAGTATCAAAGTGCAGCAGTATTATCATTTTGCTTTGGATAGAAGCGTGATCTCCATGTACATACTCCCTGGTCTGCCCCAGATGCCATGGTACCAGTCAATGCATATGTAAAACCTCCACAAATCTCTGTGCCATTTTTAAACAGCAAAGTCTATGGAGACTAATTCAATCCAACCATTGCCTAGCTATCATTCAAACGGATCAATGACAAAACTTGTCACTGAACACTTTGTGTCTGCCCAAGCTATGTAAAACTTTTAAGATCAATACCAAGTAGTGAAAACATGGCGACCTTGACAGCCAGCTGTCTTGTCTAGGATTCAAGGCACTATTGTTTTCTCTGTCTACTGGGAGCTATTTATCTTCTTGTTCCCAGTCAACAAGTCGTTCTCAATCTTGATAGATTTCCATTGAAGTCTGTCTTTTATTCATTTAGTAAATAAAGGGCGTATTCCACTTACATGGGTGAATGAAGCTCCAACAATACTCAAGAAGCTTGACACCATCCTGGACAAAGCAACCCACTTGATTGGCACCCCATCCAACAGCTTAAATATTTGCTCCCTCCACCACCAATACACAGTGGCAGCAGTGTGTACCATCTACTAGATGCACTGCACAAACTCACCAAGGCTCCTTTGACAGTACCTTTCAAACCCACGACCTCGACCATCTAGAAGGACAAGGGTAGAAAATGCATGGGAACACAGCCAGCTTCAAGTTCCCTTCCAAGCCATACACCATCCTGACTTGGAACTATATCACCATTACTTCACTGTCGCTGGGTCAAAATCCTGGAACTCCCTTCCTAACAGCACTGTGGGTGTACCTACAACACTAGACTTCAGTGGTTCAAGAAGATGGCTCACCACCACCTTCCCTAGGGCAATTAGGGATAGGCAACAAATGCTGGCCTGACAAGCAGCACCCACATCCCATGAGCATTTTTTAAAAAGTGCTCAGTGTAACAATGAAATTAATTAAGTGTACAACCAGGCATTTTATTTAAGTGAGTTTTCATTAATTAGCAAGAATACCTGATGTAGGGATTTCCAAGGATTAGTATTATAATTATTATAAGTTGCCTAGGCCCCAAGCTCTGGATTTCCCTCCCTACACCCTTCCGCCTCTCCAACTCGCTTATCTCCTTTAAGAGTCTTTCACCCAAACTTTTGGTCATCTGACCTGATATCTCCTTATGTTGCTTGGTGTCATATTTTGTTTTATAATGCTCCTATGAAGTGCCTTGGGATGTTTCATTATATAAAAGGTGCGAAATGTATATATGTGTTGTAAACCAAGAGTTCAATTTCAGGCTTACCACCCTGCAAGTACTTTGCCTCTCCTTTCAACTTCTTTACAAGTGACCCATTCTGTTTAAACTTCACCTTAGGTGCTGACTTCCCCTTCTCTCCACACCACAGTGTAAGGTTCAGGTTTGAAGTTCACCATCAGTTTATTTTCAATGCCTGCACCAGAAGTTGACTGCTAGCCTTAACTACAACCAGGGTTGTCCATCCACCTATGCCTTCCCGTCAATTTTGTACTTCCTCACTCCAAATATTAACAATACTGGAGCCAAACCCATCTTTGCCTGCACGGTATTCCAATATACTGTAAGGGAATGTTACAATCTCCTGCTTGCATTTCTTTCCTTTCTGCCTTAGCAGCTTGTAACAATGTTCATAGTGTCCTGCTTTGTTGCTCTACTTCACCATTAACTTGTGATCATATAGAATCATTGTTTAATATTTCATTCTATTTTCCTCCAAAAATAAACTGTTGATTCGGTATTTGCTATAGAGTTACAGGTGAAGAAGTTATTGTTTCAAGGGCTGTTTTGTGCTTGCAGGACTTCTCGCTCTACCAGCAAAGAGTTTTTGCTATGGAGGAGAAAAATCATCAGGGGATCAGGCTGAAACCTGTTGGGTGTTTCCTTTCCATTAGTTTGCATGCATTCCAAAAAGTTTGTGAACCACAACAACATAACCCTGGCACAAAATGATGTCCAGTAGAACTGTCAATGAGCAAGACAGGCCGAGCACTAACATGCAGGCTGACCAGTGCAATAATGTTTACAAACTGTGGGGAAAATGTTATGTGATCAACTGTCACATGATCAGATGTCAGGTGGTCAACCCTCCAGGCACCCTAGAAATCCTTTATCCAGCATCTTGATTGCACAAAGCCCTTGAGAGAAGATAATTTGGTCCACCCTCATGACCAAATGATTCACTGCACATGGTTCCTCCTTCATAGGAAAATACAGTGGGTGGAGTCCAGACTGCAGATAATTTTTTCAATTTCACATTGGCAAAGGATTCCCTTTCTACTTGTTGTGGGGACCAAGCTACTTGCATTGTCTGTGAGGCATACTCAGAAAAAAGAAATTTCTTCTATCTCCCCACTTTCTTAGGGGCAGTTTTAAATTGATCACTGCTCTTCACTAATTTCTCAGCCAAACAAAATAATGTTTCCTTGTTCACCTTCTCAAAAGTCACAGGATTGGATTTTGCTGCAACAGGGAATCTAACAGCAGCTGCTGTTCGTTAGAAATGCCCCTGCAACCTCCAATTCAAAACAATATTGCCCACAAAGTTGCTGAAAGTGTCAACCTATAATAGCACAGCGAGGACAACAGGGCAGCCAACAGGGTAAAAACAAAAAACTGCGAATGCTGGAAATCCGAAACAAAAACAGAATTACCTGGAAAAACTCAGCAGGTCTGGCAGCATCGGCAGAGAAGAAAAGAGTTGACATCTCGAGTCCTCGTGACCCTTTGACAGAACTAAGTAGAAATAGGAAAGGGGGAAAGGGAGCTTCTGGCCCAGAGGTAGGGACCCTATCACGGCGCCACAAGACCTCCTACCTGACTAATTACTAACCTTAAATCTCTGCAGCATGTTTAATTTTTACCTATTACACAGATACAGCAACTTCGTACCATTCTATATGTGTCAATGATGAGGCAGACAGTGAAAAGGTGTATTTGCAAAGCTGATGGTGGAATAATGCAACCTGGGTTGCAACTTTTCAATTCTTGCATTTAACCAATCACCTTTTGTCTCCTGAATTTGCTCTATCATTTACACATATATAGCAGTGAGTACCATTCGCCTCATCATTAATTTGACATCAAATTCTGACCTGTCTTAATTTTCAAACCTGCTACCAAATCAACTGGTTGTTTCATTTGGAAGTCGTCCCATTATGTCAAGTCTCTCTGGAAAAGGTTTCTTATCATTGGCATTATCCCATCAGATTTCACTTGCATCCAAATTTCTGGAATGCACCCACCCAAATTTGCACCTAGATCCGTGAATGTTTATACAAAGAAGTTGACCCCCCAAACTCCAGTGCAATTAGCATATTTTTCGAGCCAGATTAGCAGTGGTGGTTAGACATGTAAAACAGATACACCACCAGACAAAAGTCAGGCCCATTTTTGTAGCATGCTCAGCTTGTAGATGTTACTAAAAATAATCTTTCACTAATGACAACTGGTGGATCACAATGAGGAAGATGAAGTAGTCCAAAGATAGGCTATTTCACTTCTTCCCCGCCCCGCTCTACACTTTGAAAAGCAGATTTTGATCTCCGGATACAATACTTTGGTTTAACATTTTAGAAGCGGAGAGCGGGGAGTTTCACACAGTTGTATGTTTACTTAGCGTTGCTATTTCAAAAAAGGGTCCAGTTGGCGCATAGCCTTTAGGGAGTTGTAGTTTTTTCCGTCGCTGCTCCCGGGCTGCGCCAACGGGCACCGCCTGCCCACCGAACTACACAACCCAAAGCGCCCGACTACCCCGGTGCAGCGAAGAACAATGGCTGAAACTGAGCAGGGGAGTGCTGCCAATGATACCCAGAGTGACGAGACCATAGCCGCCAGATCCGACAGGTAAGCATTCAGAAAAGTGTGAATCAGGAGGAGTCCATCTTCTGGCAGCACTGTGAGCTGGAATCTTTCACTGTCGTAACAGCTGTGAAACCTCCGGAAGCTTAGGGCAGAGTATGTCCCTGTATACCGCAGTCCTGAGTTTTTAAACAAAAAAATGTTAGCAACATTGACACTGTATCACTTCACTCTGATACTTGGCAAAATGTTACATTGCTTCCTTTTTGTATGTTATTAGTTACTGTATTTGCAACATTTAAAGTAAGTGGTTAAAAGTTGTCAAAAGTTTCTGCTTTTTGTATGACAGCTGCTTTAACCACTTTGGCTGCCTGAGGGACAATTTGCCATTACTATTTTGGGGATGGGGAAGGGAAGTGGTCTTTTGACCTTTCTGTTAGTTGACTAAATCTCTCTTTGACAAGTGATTTGATCCAGAAAATAAGTTAATAGGGAAGAGGAGGGTGGCATGTATTCTAAGTTTCAATACCGCACAGTTTATATCGAGAGCTATATTTAGTTTGCACTCTGGTGCTACATATATTGAGTGTACTTGTAACTTCAGTTATGCAGAGGTATAATCCTGTAAAACATATTTGAGGATTCGTGAAGCAAGCAATACATCATGGTATTAAAATTAACAGCATGTTTTAATATTGTTTAAACTGTTGTAAATTTGGGGGCTTGGATAAAGAAATATTCAAATGAGGGAACAAAGAACAATTTGGCCTATCAAAGCTCACGCCTATAGATTTTGTTAAATGTTAACATAAAAGTTAGTTTTACTTTCAGCCAAACCTTTGCATCAGGTTTGAAAAGGCAAATGATAGACTTCATGATAGCCTAGGCACATGACTTAAATATCTTGACCATGTCTTTCACGTTTCATTACATACACCATCTGTGTTATATGACAGTGAGAATAAGAGTCTGTAAAAAAAATCCAATCATATCCTACTGGTTTCTTCTGACCTTGAGGGTGGATGGGAATTTACAAGCTATTGCAAATCCATATAAACTTCTCCAGCAACTGAAATGATCTTTGATTTGACCTCCATTTACAATAATTAACCCATAATTCACCTAAGGCTTTGCCTATTTACAAAATTAAATTTTGTAGCTGTAAAGAGACAGGTCGTACTACATTATAGTTTGAACCAATGTATATACTTGGTACAATGGCCTGGATTTTGCAGTCTGGCAAGGGGGCAGTAATTGCCAGGGACCTCGATAAAAGCTGCCTACAAACATTTAGCAGTCCCAGGGCATCGATTTCCTCTATTCTGACCTGTCTTTCAGTCTGGCGCCATCCAAAGGGGATCTGTGGCCTCCAACAACAGCGAATCAGCAAGGAAGCCTGATCAGCCAATCAGATTGAAGAATTCTCCGAGGTAGCCAACCACGAAATAAAAAACCAGGAATTATAATTCACGTAATCATTTTACAGGACGCAAAATAAAGATTGGGACATAACTATTAAGTCAGAAACTGAAATATTATGAATAAACTTTTTAAAAAGCATTTTAAAATAATTGCAATTATTTTAAGACCATCCCGATTTTAAGTGTTATTGTAGGGGAATGATACTCCACATTTGTAAAATTAGATGGTCGGGGTGATTCGTGAGAGGTGGTTCAGAGATGCTTATGACTTAGTACATCATTAAAACCCAGTTATGTCTCATCCAGTGGGCTTAGCACTTCCATTCCTTTTACAGTGAGAGTACAGGTGTAGTGCATAAAAAGCTAAAGTTTATGCCAAATTAGTGATTCTGTCTTGATTGCACCTGCAAAAACTACAACAGTGTGCCCATTAGTAATAGGGTATCTCTGACAACAAACTCCAGACTTCTGCATTTAATTGCACATCCACAAGTGCCAGACTGTGTTGTCAGGTTTACACAGAAATGATGGTAAGTGCTGACAGTTTTGCCATCATTACAACCACACATTCTGAGTCAATATTCCTGTTGTTTTAGAACAGTGTATTCTCTGATTCACTGTGAGCAACACCATGTGAAATTTGCTGATATTAACAAGTAAATATGGCTGATGATACACAGGTTTTAGTCTAGCAATAATAAATATATCATTGGGAAAATGCTAGAATCCATTTTTAAGGAGGTAGTAGCAGAAAATCATTAGAAAATCATAATGCAATCAGGCAGAGTCAAGGTGGTTTTTTGAAAGGGAAATTGTATTTGACAATATTCTTAGAGTTATTTGAAAATGTAACAATCAGGATGGATAAAGGGGACCCAGTAGCTGTAGTGTATCTGGATTTCTAAAAGGAAGTCAACAAGATGCCACAGAAAAGATTACTGCACAAGATAAGAGCTCATGCTATTGGTGTTGATATATTAGCATGGATAGAGGCTTGGCTAACTAACATGAAATAGAGCCAGGGTAAATGGATCATTTTCAGTGGAGAAGAACAAAGTTGACGTTTCGAGTCCTCATAGGTGGGAAAAGAAAAATCTATATAACTTTAGATCTTGAACTCCCTCATCCATCCCCACCCCCTTTCAGTTTCTTCCCCCTCCCTTTTGTTTTTTCCCAATAATTTATATAGATTTTTCTTTTCCCAGCTATTTCCATTATTTTTAAATCTATACCTTTTATGCCCTTTTAGTCTTATTTCACCCCACCCCCCACTTCTCTCCCCTGCACCCCCCACGCGCCGCGCGCCCCCCCCCCCCCCCCCCCACCTTAAACCAGCTTATATTTCACCCCTCTCCTATTTTTACTTAGTTCTGTTGAAGGGTCATGAGGACTCGAAACATCAACTTTGTTCTTCTCTGCCGATGCTGCCAGACCTGCTGAGTTTTTCCAGGTATTTCTGTTTTTGTTTTGGATTTCCAGCATCCACAGTTTTTTGTTTTTTTTTGTTTTTATCTGTTGGATCATTTTCAGGTTGGCAGAGGGATGCCATGGTTCTGCACTGTTAATTTAGGGAGGGGTACTGTTACTTTTGTACTGTTCATTTAGGGAGGGGCACTGTTAATTCTGCACTGTGTTAATTTAGGGAGAGGCACTGTTAATTCTGCACTGTGTTAATTTAGGGAGAGGCACTGTTAATTCTGCACTGTGTTAATTTAGGGAGAGGCACTGTTAATTCTGTACTGTGTTAATTTAGGGAGAGGCACTGTTAATTCTGTACTGTGTTAATTTAGGGAGAGGCACTGTTAATTCTGCACTGTGTTAATTTAGGGAGGGACTCTGTTAATTCTGCACTGTGTTAATTTAGGGAGAGGCACTGTTAATTCTGTACTGTGTTAATTTAGGGAGGGGCGCTGTTAATTTTGCACTGTTAATTTGGTAGAGGCATGCCTCAACAATTTAGAATCTGGATCAATGCATTGAATGAAGGAACTGACTGTATTGTAGCTGAATTTGTTGATGATACAAAGTTAGGTAGGAGTGCAAGTTTGAGGGTGATCCGAAGAGTCTGCAAAGAGATACAGGGTGGAATTTTACGCTGGCGGATTTCACGGCCCTGACAAAGTTAATGGACTTTTGAATGGCTCGCTGTGTTATACGGCCCGGTCCCCGTTTTGACAGGGCTGTAAAATTCCACCCGTAGATGGGTTAAGTGAGTGGGCAAAACATTGGCAGATGGAGGATGGAGTATAATGTTGGAAAATGGGAGGTTGTTCACTTTGGCAGGAAGAATAGAAAAGCAGAATATTATTTAAATGGAGAGCGACTGAAGAATGCTGCAGTACAAAGGGATCTGGGTGTCATTGTACGATAATCACAAAAAGTTAGCCTTCCGGTACAGCAGGCAAATAGAATGTTGGCCTTTATTGCAAGAGGGATGGAATATAAATATAGGGAAGTCTCGCTACAACTGTGCCGGGCATTGGTGAGTGCTCTGTACTGTTTTGGTCTCTTTACTTAAGGAGGGATATACTTGTATTGGGAGCAATTCAGGGAAAGTTCACTTGGCTGATTCCTGGGGTGAAGGGGTTGTTTTAAGAGGAAAGCAGGTTGGGCTTATAGCCAGTGGAATTTAGAAGAATAAGAGGTGACCTTTTTGAAAGATATACAGTTCTGAGGGGGCTTGATAGGGTAGATGCTGAGAGGATGCTTCCCCTTGTGGAGGAATCTGAAACAAATGTACCACAGTTTGAAAATAAGGGGTATCCCATCCAAGATAAGGATGAGAGAAATTTCTTCTCTTTGGAATTCTCTTCCCTAGGGAGCAGTGGGGGCTGGGTCTTTCAATATATTTAAGGCTGTGTTAGATTTTTAATTAACAGGGGAGTCATGGGTTATGGGGAACAGGTAAGAAAGTGGAGTTCAGGCCACAATCGGATCAGCCAAGATCTTACTGAATGGTGAAGCAGGATCGATAGGCTGAATGGCCTATTCCTGCTACTATTTCCTATGATCTTATTGGGCTCTCTTTTAAGCTAAATAAAACTAGCTCATTAAACTGGTACATTAGTTTTTAAAAATTCTTTCATGAGATTTAGGCTTCACTGGCGAGGCCAATATTTATTGCCCATTCCTAATTGCTCTGGAGAAGGTGTTGGTGAGCCGTCTACTTGGGCCTCTACAGTCCATGTTGTAGGAATGCCCATAGTGCTGTTAGAAAGGGAGTTCCAGGATTTTGATCAACAGTGAAGGAATGGCAATATAGTTCCAAGTCAGGCTGGTGTGTAGCTTGGAGGGGAACTTGCAGATGGTAGTGGTGTTCCCATGCATCTGCTGCCCTTATCCTTCTAAGTGGTAAAGGTCATAAGTTTGCTGTCGAAGGAGCCTTGGTGAGTTGCTGCAGTGCATCTTGTAGGTGGTACACACTGCTGCCACTGTGTGTCGGTGGTGGTGGTGAGAGTGGATGTTTAAGCTGGTGGATGGGGTGCCAATCAAGCGGGATGCTTTGTCCTGGATGACGTCGAGCTTCTTGGCGCAAATGTTACTTATCACTTATAAGGCCAAGTCTGAATGTTGTCCAGGTTTTGGTGTGTAAGGGCACAGACTGTTTCAGATTTTCTATGTCTATAATTGTCTGTTTTCTCCTTAATGTCCATTTCATTTGACATCAGCTGGAGGTTTCTCTTTCTGGAGTCTTCAACCCATGCTTTCCACTTGTTGACTTCAATAGATAGAAAATAGAGGAAGGCAGGCAAGCAAAGGAGTGGAAACACCAAACTTAATGTTACTCAAATTTTAGACATTTTGTCAATACTATGTCTCGTTCCATACTAATGTATATCAAGGCTGCCCCTGAATTAATTTGCCTTCTGTTATTCAGTTATAGCATTTTTGCCTCTGAGTCAGAAGGTTGTGGCTTCCAGTCCCGTTCAATGCCAAAAATACTGAGTATAGTATTGAGGGAATGCTGCACTGTCAGAGGCACAACCTACCCTGTCAGGATGTAAAAGACCCCATGAAGAAGAGCAGAGGAGTTATCCCCACTGTCTGGGTTCCTTATCCCTCAGCCAAATCAGAAAAACAGATGATCTGATCCTTATCACATTGCTGATTGTAGAAGCTGACATTGTTCAAATTAGTTGCCACATTTTCTACATTACAGCAGCGACTACCTTCAAAGGTTCTTCAATGGCTGTAAAGGCCTTTGGGAGGACCTATGGTTGAGAAAGGTGCTGTATAAACGCAAGTCTTTCTTTTGAGGTTCAGGAAGCCTTTGAAAAGCTGCTGCATGAGAAACTATGCTCAGTGGGTTTCAACGGTGAAGCAAAGACTATGAACAAATAACTGGCTAAAGAGAAGTAAGCAAGAAGCAGTGGGATGCATCTTTGGGCAACATTATGTCCTTCAATATACGAACATACGTACATATGAACAACCGAATTAGGAGCAGGAGTAGGCCACTCGGCCCCTTGAATCTGCCCCGCCATTCAATAAGATCATGGCAGATCTAATTTTAACCTCAGCTTCACATTCCTGCCTACCCCTGATAACCTTTCACCCCCTTGCTTATCAAGAATCTAACTACTTTCGCCTTAAAGATATTCAAAGACTCTGCCTCAATCACCTTTTGAAGAAAAGAATTCCAAAGTCTTATAATCCTCTGAGAGAATTTTTTTTTCTTCAACTCTGTCTTAAATGGGTGATCCCTTATTTTTAAATAATGGCCCCTAGTTCTAGATTATCCCATAAGAGGAAACATCTTTTCGATATCCACCTCAGGACCTTATATGTTTCAATCAAGTCACCTCTTACCCTTCTAAATTCCAGTGGATACAAGCCTAGCCTGTCCAGTCTTTCCTCATAAGACAACCCACCCATTCCAGGTATTAATCTCACAAACCTTATCTGAACTGCTTCCAATGTATTTACATCTTTCCTTAAATAAGGAGACTAATACTGTACACACTACTCCAGGTATGGTCTCATCAATGTCCTGTATAACTGAAGCATAACCTCCCTACTCTAGTTTTCAATTATGATATCCTATTAGCTTTGCTAATTACTTGCTGTACTTGCATACTAACCTTTTGTGATTCATGCACTAGGACACCCAGATCCCTCTGCATCTCAGAGCTCTGCAATCCCTCACCATTTAGATAATTTGCTTCTTTTTTATTCATCCTGCCAAAATGGACAATGTCCCATTTTTCCACATTATGCCCTCTGTGCCAAGTCTTTGCCCACTCACCTAACCTATCTATATCCTTTTAAAACCTCCTTATGTCTTCTTCACAACTTAATTTCTTTCCTAACTTTGTGTCATCAGTAAATTTAGCAACCATATCACCGGTCCCTTCATCCAAATCATTTATATAGATAAGAAAGAGTTGAGACCCCAGCACTGATCCTTGTGGCACACCGCTTGTCACATGCTGCCAACGAGAAAATGATCCATTAATGCCTACTCTCTGTTTTCTCTTAGATAGCCAATCTTCTATGCCATCATGTTAACCCCTACATCCTGAGCTTTCATTTGCTGCAATTATCAAATGTCTTCTGAAAATCTAATTACAGTACCTCCAGCGGATCCCCATTATCCACAGCACCTGTTACTTCCTCAAGGAACTCCAATAAATTGATTTAAACATGATTTTGCTCTCACAAAACCTTGACTCTGCCTTATTACCTTGAATTTATCTAAATGCCCTGTTATAATGTCTTTAATAATAGTTTCTAACATTTTCCCTAGGACTCATGTTAAGCTAAGTGGCCTGTAGTTTCCTGCTTTCTGTCTCCCTACCCTTTTGAATAAAGGAGTTATACTGGCTATTTTCCAACTTAATGGAACCTTCCCCAAATCCAGTGAATTTTGGAAAATTAAAATCAATGCATCAACTGTCTCACTAGCCACTTCTTTTAAGACCCTAGGATAAAATTTATGAGGACCCAGGGACTTGTCAATCTGCAGTTCCAACAATTTTCTCAGTACCACTTCCCTGGTGATTGTGATTTTCTTGAGTTCCTCCGTACCTTCCAATTCCTTATTTACAGCTATCTCTGGGATGTTACTCATATCCTCTATTGTGAAGACCGATGCAGAATACCAGTTTGCTTCATCTGCCATCTCCTTATTTTCCATTATTAACTCCCCAGACTCACTTTCTATAGGACCAACGCTCGCTTTGTTAACTTTAAAAAAAAAATCTATAGAAACTCTGACTATCTGTATTTATATTTATAGCCAGCTTACGCTTGTACTCTAATTTTTCCCTTCTTATTAATCTTCTAGTCTTTCTTCGTTCCTTTTTTATATTCTCTCCAATCTTCTGACCTGTCACTCATCTTTGCACAATTATATGCTTTTTCTTTAGATTTGATACCATCTTGAACTTCTTTAGTTAACCACAGATGGTGCAGATGGTGGGTCCTCCTCTTGGAATTTTTCTTTCTCATTGGAATCTATCTATTCTGTCTATTCTGAAATATCCCTTTAAATATCTGCTACAGCCACCTATATTGACCTATAACTTAACCTAATTTGCCAGTTCACTTTCCCTAGCTTTGCTTTCATGTCCTCATAATTCATGCCCTCATAAGCAGTCCATGTCCAAATGCAGCAAGACTTGGACAATATCCAAGCTTGGGCTGACAAGTGGCAAGTAAGTTTGTGGCAAAGAAGTGCCAGGCAATGACCATCTCCAACGAGAGAGAATCTAACCATCACCCCTTGATGTCCAGTGGCATTACCATTGCTGAAGCCCCCACTATCAGCATCCTCAGGGTTAGCATTGACCAGAAGCTGAACTGGACTAGCCACATAAATACTGTGGCTACAAGAGCAGGTCAGAGGCTAGGAATCCTGCAGCATGACTTGCCAAAGCCTGTCCACCATCTACAAGGCACAAGTCAGGAGTGTGATGGAATACTCTCCACTTGCCTGGATGAGTGCAGCTCCAACAACCATCAAGAAGTTTGACACCATCCAGGACAAAGCAGCCCACTTGATTGGCACCCCATCCATAAACATTCACTCCCTCCACCACCAAAGTATAATGGCAGCAGTGTGTACCATCTACAAGATGCACTGCAGGAACTCACCAAGCCTCCTTAGACAGTCCCTTCCAAACCCATGACCATTACCATCTAGAAGAACAAGGGCAGCAGACACATGGGAATACACCACCTGGAAGTTCCCCTCCAAGCCACTCACCATCCTGACTTGGAAATATATTGACATTCCTTCACTGTCACTGGGTCAAAATCCTGAAACTCCCTCCCTAACAGCACTGTGGGCATACCTACACCACATGGACTGTAGTGGTTCAAGAAGGCAGTTCAGCACCAACTACTTGAGGGCAACTAGGGATGGGCAATAAATGCTAGCCTAGCCAGCAACACCCACATCCCATTAATGAATTAAATAAAACTGTGATAATATATAATATTTTAAAGAGTATAAAAGAGCATATCCTCTGACAAGCAATACTATGGATGAATTGTCCAGGTGTGATTGAAAAAAGTATAAAGGTATCACTGCTCTGTGTGTTACTTAGCACAACTTGGAGGATGCCTGAGGCTTCCATTCAATTAGATAGGACAATTCAAGTCTGTTATGTTCAGTTAAATTATGGGAAAGTAATGCATCTAACATCAATGTCCAGTCAACGAGGCAAAGGCTGCAGAAGAGATATTTAATGGTTTTTGTACATGATTGGTGACACCTTAATACAAGACTCAAAAGAGGCATGTGTTTTGGAAAGCAGCTATGTAACTCCATAGAACTGGGTGGAGTACTATAGTCTAGTTAATCTGTAAAGGATTTGACCTTTTCTCATTGGGGTGTGCTACAATCTGTTGATGGTACTGTATAAAATATAGACATGCCAACTAGAGAAACAAGATAATTTCTGCAGTTAGTCAGTATAGAGATACGAAAGCACATGTTACTGTTGAAGAATGTTTGAAAGAAGCCATGAGTCAGTGTGTTGGACAGGCTGTGTAGTGTGCTAATTTAAACCTTGTAAAAATGGCTGTGATATGATCTGAAGGATTGTGTCAAGGTATTGAGTCAGCAAGCCTCCAAAAATCAATTAGTGGTTTGAATGAAGTGTAAGATTAACCCACAGCGACTGTGCTAGTTCTTGCTACTGTAGATCATGGCTAATAAGCTGGGCCTGGTGTATATGAAGCGTGCCCACCCCGAACGGACGTGAAATAGCACGAGCTGACATCGGGCGAGCGTTCCGATGTCATCCTGCACACAAACAATCTTCAAGTGAGCGGTTGTTGGAGCTGCACCGCCAACAATTAAAAGGCCATTAAAAAGGCAATCGTTCACAATTTTACGTTGCCCATGCGATTTCATGCTCATCGCACGGGCAAAACGGGCTGGCGGGCAGCCCAATTTTAACAAAACCTCATCCAAGGGCGGGATAAAAAGGATCAACAGCATTGCCATTGTGAGTAGTTTGTGGCTGGCTGCTTATTTGAACTTGGCAGCTTCATCTCTGATCTAAGCTTCAGTCTTAGCATTTCTAGGCTTCATGTCAAGACCTAATGGTGTCTCCAAGGTCCCCAGAGAATTTTGACTATGTGGAACCTTCCAGGTATCAGACAACCTTCTGTTACTCTGGTAATGGGGATTGTGCTCTCCGCTGGCGGCACCTCCTCTGAGAGGGGCAGATGGGAGAGGAGGCCAGGTGTCCCAATGCAACTTCCAGGGGAGTAACTTGTGGGAGGAGAGGCACAGGCGCAAGAGGCGCAGGGCCAGCAGGTAGTCCAAGGCGGAAGGGACCACAGAAGACGCTGCTATCCTCCTGCTAGGGTTACAGGCGGCGATGCAGCTACCTCAGCATCTCTGAGATGCAATGCTGAAGGAAGCTCCGCTACTCCAGGGAGACTGACCTCCGTTTGTTTAGATGATTGAGCCTGCGATCACCTCTAACTGTGTGTGTGGACACCCCAGGCCAATGGCTCTGAAGGTCACAGTAGCCCTCAACTTATATGCATCCGGCTCTTTCCAGGGGTCAGTGGGGATCTTTGTGGAGTTTCCCAATCAGCTGTCCACAGTTGGATCAAGCTGGTGACAGAAACCCTATTCAGGCAGGTAATAACATTTATTCTCTTCAGTACAGACGAGGCCAGCCAGACTGAGCGAGCTAGATAATTTGCAGCAATTGCTGGGTTCCCCCACATCTAAGGTGTAATCCACTGCACACATGTGGCCATCAAGGCACCAGTGGGTCAGCCGGGTGCCTTTGTCAGCAGGAAGGGATTCCATTCAATGAATGTGCAGATAGTGTGACCACAAGACACAGATTCTGCAAGTCTGTGCAAGGTACCCTGGCAGCTCCCATGATGCTTACATCCGCAGGCACTCACAGGTGCCAAGGCTGTTCACTTTTCCAGCCTGACTGGATGGATGGCTGCTGGGGTGACGAGGGCTATTTGTTGAAAAGGCAGCTTATGACACCTCTCCGCCACCCAAGAACAGAGGCACAGCAGCCTTATAATAGGTAAAAACAAAAAAACTGCGGATTGTTCGGGCCTCTGTTCGAGGAAGAAGCTGAGAGCCCTCAGACCATCCCGGTGGGGGATGGAGGTGTAGAGGGATTGGAAGTCCATGGTGAAGAGGAATATGAACATATGAACACACTCGACCTTCCCCTCCAGCAGCATTGCCGTACCCTTTTCCAAAGCTGTGCGTGCCCCCAGTTTCGTTTTATTCTTCATCTCATCCGACGCCTCAACAAGTAACTTTTTCTCTTTCTCTCAAATGCTAAGGAATGCAAGCTCCAACAACTCATCGACACCGACACCCATCCAGGACCCTCCACCCCTGCCTGTCCCGCTGTCCCCATCCATCTTCCAATCCCAGCCCCGGCCGGGTATTCACTGTACCCTCTGATCTTCCCTTCTCCGACGCTGAACGTTCAGTGCTCAGCAAAGGACTTAGTTTCAAACCCTTACGCCCCATCTCAATGAATTTCGGGTTCGGCACGATGCTGAACTCTTCTTCCGCCACCTTCGTCTCCACGCTCACTTCTTTGGGCAGAAGTCCTCTCCACGTTCAATGGATCTTTTTATCCACCTCCAATATTCTCCCTCCACCTGGACCCCTTCCTCTGGATTCTTACCTTCTCTTGATCTTTTCATTGAGAACTGTCGGCGTAACATTAGTCGTCTCAATTTCTCTGCTCCTCTCACCCATTCTAATCTGTCTCTCTCTGAACTTACTGCACTCCGTTCTCTCAGGTCCAACCCTAACATTGTCATCAAACCCGCTGACAAGGGTGGTGCTTTTGTCTGGCGCACTGACCTCTACCTTGCAGAGGCTGAGCGTTAACCCGTAGACACTTCCTCCTACCTCTCCCTGGACCATGACCCCACCACTGAACATCAAGCCATTGTTTCCAGGGCTGTCACTGACTTCATCTCCTCTGGAGATCTTCCTTCCACAGCTTCCGACCTGATAGTCGCCCAATCTTGGACGGCCGGCTTCTACCTCCTACCCAAAATCCACAAACAGGACTGTCCCGGTAGACCGATCATGTCAGCCTGTTCCTGCCCTACAGAACTTATTTCTCACTATCTTGACTCCCTTCTCTCTCCCCTTGTCCAGTCCCTTCCCACCTACATCCGTGATTCCTCTGACACCTTACGTCACATCAACAATTTCCAGTTCCCTGGCCCCAACCACCTCCTCTTCACCATGGACATCCAATCCCTCTACACCTCCATCCCCCACCGGGCTGGTCTTCTTCCTCGAACAGGGGCCCGAACAATCCCCATCCACCACTACTCTCCTCCGTCTGGCTGAACTTGTTCTCACACTGAACAATTTCTCCTTTAACTCCTCTCACTTCCTCCAAATAAGAGGTGTGGCTATGGGTACTTGCATGGGCCCCAGCTATGCCTGTCTCTTTATGGGGTATGTGGAACATTCCTTGTTGCAGTCCTACTCCGGCCCCCTCCCACAACTCTTTCTCCGGTACATCGATGATTATTTCGGTGCTGCTTCATGCTCTTGTCGGGACCTGGACAAATTTATTAATTTTGCTTCCAATCTCCACCACTCCATCATATTCACATGGACCATCTCTGACATTTCCCTTCCCTTCCTTGAACTCTCTGTCTCAATTTCTGGTGATAGACTGTCCACCAATATCCATTACAAGCCTACCGACTCTCACAGCTACCTCGACTACAGCTCCTCAAACCCCGCTTCCTGTAAGGACTCCATCCCATTCTCTCAGTTCCTTCGCCTCCGTCGCATCTGTTCTGATGATGCTACCTTCAAAAACAGTTCCTCTGACATGTCCTCCTTCTTCCTTAACCGAAGTTTTCCACCCACAATAGTTGACAGGGCCCTCAACCGTGTCCGGCCCATCCCCCGCGCATCCGCCCTCACGCCTTGTCCTCCTTCCCAGAAACATGATAGGCTCCCCCTTGTCCTCACTTATCACCCCACCAGCCTCCGCATTCAAAGGATCATCCTCCACCATTTCCACCAACTCCGGCATGATGCCACCACCAAACACACCTTCCCTTCACCCCCCCCGGCAGCATTCCATAGGGATCGTTCCCTCCGTGACACCCTGGTCCACCCCTCCATCACCCCCTACTCCTCAACCCCCTCCTACAACACCTCCCCATGCGAACGCAAGATATGCAACACCTGCCCCTTCGCTTCCACTCTCCTCACCGTCTAAGGGCCCAAACACTCCTTTCAAGTGAAGCAGCATTTCACTTGCATTTCCTTCATCTTAGTCTACTGCATTTGTTGCTCCCAATGCGGTTTCTTCTACAATGGAGAGACCAAACGCAGACTGGGTGACCCCTTTGCAGATCACCTTCGGTTTGTCCGCAAGCATGACCCAGACCTCCCTGTTGCTTGCCATTTTAACACTCCACCCTGCTCTCTTGCCCACATGTCTGTCCTTGGCTTGCTGCATTGTTCCAGTGAAGCTCAAAGCAAACTGGAGGAACAGCACCTCATCTTCTGATTGGGCACTTTACAGCCTTCTGGACTGAAAATTGAGTTCAACAATTTTAGATCTTAAACTCCCTCCTCCATCCCCACCCCCTTTCCGTTTCTTCCCCCTCCTCCTTGTTTTTTCCAATAATTTATATAGATTTTTCTTTTCCCACCTATTTCCATTATTTTTAATGTATTCCACCAATCATTTATCTATACCTTTTATGCCCTTTTAGTCTTATTTCACCCCATCCCCACTAGAGCTACCTTGCTTGTCCTGCTATCCATTCTTAATTAGCACATTCTTTTAGATAATATTTAGATATAGATAATAATAATTAGATAAAACCTTCAACACCTCTTTGTTCTTTTTTCTGTGACATCTTTTGGTTATCTCCTTCTATCACTGCTTGCTTGTCCCAACAACCACCTCCTCACCCCCCTCCCGCCCTCTCTCTTTCTCTCTCTCTCCCCCCACCACCACCACCACCCCCCCCCCCCCCCCCCCCCAACTCCTTAAATCAGCTTATATTTCACTCCTCTCCTATTTTTACTTAGTTCTGTTGAAGGGGCATACGGAGTCGAAACGTCAACTGTACTCTTCTCCGCCGATGCTGCCTGACCTGCTGAGTTTTTCCAGGTATTTTTTATTTTTTGTTTTAGCCTTATAAGAGGAGTCATGCCACCACAAAGGCAGTGATAGAGAGGACCATAGGTCTTCTGAAGATGTGCTTCTGATGCCTGGACCATTTGGGGGGTGCACTACAATACCCCCCAGAGCGGGTGTCACTAATAATGGTTGCATGCTGCACTCTCCACAATCTGGATCTGGCAAAGGGGAGGTCACTGGAGGATGAGGATCTTGAGGCAGCTTCACAGGCCACTGAGGATGAATCCAGTGGTAAATCAGAAGAGGAGCCCGCTGAGGACATGGAGGCAGACCTCTATCCTTCAAGAAGGCAGGGACACCAGGGATGCCTTGATCCAATGCTCCTTCAGCTAGGCTGCCAAAGACCTGCTTCCATTTCATGCCAGGAGTGCCACCTCCATCCTGGATGTTTGAAATGACCCTTGAAAAGTCCACGCAGTGCCTGTGCAATAAAGTTTAAGGCCACTCACTTCCAGCATTAGATACTGGCGTGCCCTGCACCTGCAAAGCATACTCAGGCTATTAAGACAAAAGCAAAATTTATATCATGTTGGCACTTACATCAAATGAACATAACAATGTATGGTGTTAATGGTCACACCAGTAAACATATTAACAAAACATGGCAGATCAGAAGATCACCCGTGAACAGTCCCTCTGTGCTCATGGTGCCTTAAACTGACATTTGAGAGTGCTGCGTCTTGGTGCCTCCCCTCCCTGGCAGTGGCATTGGAAGCAGCCTGCTGACTCTGCTGTCTTGTTGGCCTTAATGACCTTGGCGGTTGTCCTCTGGCCAGTGGAGCCTGTGCTGGCCCCGCCCGAGACGGAGTGACCTGTGTCATGGCTGGCATCTCCCTAGTTATTGCAGCCTCAGCAGATGCCATGGTCACTGGCAGAGGGGCAGAGGAGCTGCTGCCATTATCCAGAGTGCCCAGAGAGGAGCCCGCAGAGATGACAATCCTCTGGTCTTCCCCACTCGCCATTATTGGATGGGTACCTAGCTGGGATATTGGGTGCCTCATCTATCTCCCACACTGGCACTGGCCACCAGAGGTCCTTGCCTGTGTGAGAGCTTGCAGGTCCAGGTGCAACCCCAGGAACCCCTGATTCTGTCCCTGGAGTTGCTTCTCCGAGAATCTCCACCCTCTCAATGGAGGAGGCAGTGCGCTCAGCCATGAGCATCAACGCAGTGTTCATGCTCCGCATGGACTCCTCCACTACAGAGACCATGGCACGCATACCCTCATGGATTTCCGCCAGATCCTCCCGCACATCCCACTGGATATCCAGCATCTGCCTAATGGACAACTCCAGAGGCTGATCATCTGCTTTCGGTTCGGCATCGTCTTGGTATCCAGCAGTCCTCCGACTGCCAGTGCCCTGGGCACTCTGCCTTCGCCTGTTCCTCAAGCGAGCGTGAAGTGCCCTCACCGCTGTGCACCGACATTCTAGTCAACGATCAGATGCCCACCAAGGTACTGGTATCTGCGCTGGTGCCTAGTTCAGAGAGAGGGTGTGACACAGGTGCAGCTAGGGCCCTGTGATCCTCTGATGTCAAGGGCGGCTCTTTGGGGTCCTGCGTTCGAGTGTGAGCTGGCAATGTAAGGGAGAACAAAGATGTGTCATTAGTTTAAGTCATCACACTGTCACTATGCATGCCAGGCACTTTGGTGAGACAATGGAGATCTGCATCATGGTGCCATCGTCTTTCAATGATCAATGGGGACTCCAGGTTTGAGGCTCCCATTAATGATGAGACTACCGAAAAATGTTTGCACAATCTGACACACTCACCTCTGTGCACTGCACTCTTACCTTCATCAGAGACCCCTGCGTCTCCACCACCAGCTAGCCGAGTTGGGTGACGGCTTTCCAGCTCTAATGTATCCATTTTGTACCTCGTCAAAATTAGGAGGTTTGGGGCTTCCACCTGTCCGTGACCTCTCAATGTTGTTATGACTCCTCTTCTCCTGAAAGGACAGAGGAACATTGATTAGTCCACCCTACATGCAGCACCATTGCAGCCTGGCTGACCCCACCTGAGGAACACCTCCCAGAGCACATCTGAGTCGTGGCTCTCGATCCACAAGGCACTAAGGCGAAGCAGCCAAGGTTCATCCCCTTGGCCAGCTCTGGCGTCATTTACAGTTGGCATTCAGACTCTAATTCCACAGGGGGAAGGCCAGCCCTTAATACTTCTCCACACTGATCCAACTTGGTACTCACCCTTGCCAAGTGGGGCAGGTGGTTGAAGCTTTTGTGGCATGCACCCATGTGCGCCACACAATGCCATGGCCACTGACCTCGGCTGCCACCTCCTCCCAGGCCTTTTTGGCCAGGTGTGGTGGCCTCCTCCTGGCATCCCTGGGTACGCAAGTGTCCCTCATGATGTAGACCTCCATGAGGACCGCGAGGCACTCATCCAAGAAACGGGAGGGTCAAGTGCCTACCCAACTTGCCCTCTCACCTGACGTTTCCAGCTGCTGGTGAAGCCATTGCTGCAGTCTCCGGACCGATCCTAAAGATTCTTCCCTGGCTGCCTTCAGGGAGCTGCCTTTGCTGGTTTTCAAATGTCCGTCAGGTCGCCATTGGACCTGACGCCTTACAGTTCCCCGCCCCAGCCCGGCCCTTTCTAACCATTCAGAAGACAGGTTTCATGTTGGATGGACCTTAATTGGCCATCCAGTGTGAAATTGTGTTTGTAATGCAACCGCGGCTGGGAGCAGATTCCACATCCGCTTCTGCTCCCACCGACTTGGCATGCATGACAAGCCAATGATTCAGGCCCTAATTTCTTCGACAACAAATTGCAAGTTTTGACCTATGCTCAGTATATAAGTAAACCCCCCGCCGCCCACATTTTTTAGCCTGTTTAGGCCTTTACCACATTAGGGGTCTGCCTCAATTTTTCAGCTCAGAAGTACATGTTTAGTTTTATACTCAGCTTATTAGTTGGTGCATGGGACCAATCAGGCAATACAGCCCATGTCAGCAAGATGAGGTGCGGGAGTTTAAGGCAAGCCCACACAGAGCAGACCGTGCACGCTGACAGATAAACAGAAATGGGTCCTCCAGAAAAAAGAATAAAAAACAAAGCCAGTTTCATGCTAACGTATCAAATAACTGCTGCAGCAAGGGAATTCGGTGTTAGTGAAAAGCTAGTGTAAGAATGGAAGAAGAAGGAATCCATTCCGAAGAAGATGTTCTTGACCAAATGCGCCATGAGAACAGGGACCAACCATTGGCCTGATCTTGAGGAGCATGTATTGGAATAAGTCCTCGAAAGTTGTCAGAATGCTTATGTTATCACCAGAAATAAAATGCATGTATACACACTTATGTGGACCAAATCAAACAGAAAAACAATAGCTAATTGGTGAAGCTGCTTTATGGAACATAATTGGCTTGTGTTGTGGCAGAAGACTAAGATTACTCAAAAGACTACCAAAATACCTCGATGCCAAAATTACCAGTTTGCAGCGATTCTTCATTGGACAGTGGCAACAACACATGTCCAATATGTCACATCGGCAACATGGATGCCACCTCCATGAATTTTGATATGCCCAATAACTGAACTATGGAGCAGGAAGGTTTGAAAACAGTTCTGTTGAAAACCACAGGACATAAGAAGACAAGATACATAGTGGTACTAGCCTGTATGGCTGACAGAACAAAATTAAGGCCTGTGGTCATTTTCAAACGTAAAGCCATGAAGGAGCTTTTGTGATGTCCATGACAACACTTGAATGGATGAGGATGGAGTGATGTTGTGGATGGATAATGTGTGGAATAGATGTCCCAGTGGCCTATGCAAAGAGAACAGCTTATTAATGTGGGAAATGTTCAAATCCCATATAACTGATGTGAAAGAAGATCTGCGAAGAAATAACACCTAAATTACAATTATACCAGGGCGCCTAACATTTTTAAAAATTCATTCATGGGATGTGGGCTTCGCTGACTAGGCCAGCATTTATTGCCCATCCCTAATTGCCCTTCAGAAAGTGGTGGTGAGCTGCCTTCTTGAACTGCTGCAGCCCATGTGGTGTAGGTGCATCCACAGTGCTGTTAGGAAGGGAGTTCCAGGATTTTGACCCAGCGACAGTGAAGTAACAGTGATATATTTCCAGGTCAGGATGGTGAGTGACTTGGAGGGGAACTGGTGGTGGTCCCATGTATCTGCTGCCCTTGTCCCTCTGGATGGTAGTGGTTGTGGGTTTGGAAGGAGCCTTGGTGAGTTCCAGCAGTGCATCTTGTAGATGGTACACACTGCTGCCACTGTGCGTCAGTGGTGGAGGGGGTGAATGTTTGTGGATGGGTGCCAATCAAGCATACAGCTTTGTCCTGGATGGTGTCAAGCTTCTTGAGTGTTGTTGGAGCTGCACTCATCCAGGCAAGTGGGGAGTATTCCACTCCAGACTTGTGCCTTTTAGATGGTTGGCAGGCTTTGTACAGTCAGGATGTGAGTTACTCGCTGCAGGATTCCTACCTCTGACCTGGTGCTGAACATTGTGCAATCATGCGCAAATGTCCCCACTTCTGACCTTATGATGGAAGGAAGCTCATTGAAGCAGCTGAAGATGGTTGGGCCTAGGACACTACCCTGAGGAACTCCTGCAATGATGGCCTGGAACTGAGATGATTGATCTCCAACAACCACAACCATCTTCCTTTGTGCTAGATATGAGTCCAAGCAGCAGACAGTATTGCCTTGATTCCAGTTGATTCCAGTTTTGCTAGGGCTCCTTGATGCCACTCTTGGTCAAATGCTGCCTTGATGTCAAAGGCAGTCACTCTCACCGTACCTCTGGAATTCAGCTCTTATATCCATGTTTGACCCAAGGCTGTAATGAGGTCAGGAGCTGAGTGATCCTGGCAGAACCCAAACTGAGTGTCAGTGAGCAGGTTATTGTTGAGCAAGTGTCACCTGATAGCACTGTTGATGACCCCTTCCATCACTTTACTGATGACTGAGAGTAGACTGATGGGGTGGTAATTGGCCAGATTGGATTTTTCCTGCCTTTTGTGTAAACTTTCCAGATTGATGGGTAGATGCCAGTGTTGTAACTGTACTGGAACAACATGGCTAGGGGCATGGCAAGTTCTGGAGCACAAATCTTCGGTACTATTGCTGGAATATTGTTAGGGCCCATAGCCTTTGAAACATCCAGAGCCTTCAGTCGTTTCTTGATGTCACATGGAGTTAATCAAATTGGCTGAAGACTGGCATCTGTGATGCTGGGGACCTCCAGAGGAGGCCGAGGTGGATCATCCATTTGGCATTTCAGGCTGCAGATTGTTGCGAATGCTTCAGCCTTATCTTTTGCGCTGATGTGCTGAGCTCCCCCATCATTGAGGATAGGGATATTTATGGAGCCGCCTCCTCCCGTGAGTTATTTAATTGTCCACCACCATTGGCTTCACTTAGCTCTATATATCACTTGCTGCTTATGCTGTTTGGCACGCAAGTAGTCCTGTGTTGTAGCTTCACCAGGTTGACGTCTCATTTTTAGTTTGCCTGGGGCTGCTCCTGCATGCCCTTCTGCACTCTTCATTGAACCAGGGTTGATTCCCTGGCTTGATGGTAATGGTAGAGTGGGGGATATGCTGGGCTGTAAGGTTGCAGATTGTGGTTGAATACAACCCTGCTGCAACTGATGGCCCAGAGCACCTCATGGTTGCCCAGTCTTGAGTTACTAGATCCATTCGAAATCTATCCCATTTAGCACAGCAATAGTGCCACACAACACGATGGAGGGTGTCCTCAATATGAAGGCAGGACTTTGTCTCCACAAAGACTGTGCAGTGGTCATTCCTACTGATACTGTCATGGACAGATGTATCTGCAGCAGGCAGATTGGTCAGTATGAGCTCAAGTCTGTAGTTCAAACGTTTGGATGTGTACCTCAACAAGCCATTCAAGGCTCTTGTTCATGCTGAAGTAAATAGGTGAATGGCTGATGGAGAAAAAACATTCGCAAAGATTGGATATATGTGTACTGTCCCGCTTGATGCTTTGTATGGTTTTATCATCAAATCATGGGATGCTGTTTCTGCACAAACTGTCATTCAAAAACCGAGGACTTTCCAATTCAGTGAATGGAGAGGAAAATTATTTATTGTGAAAGGATGATTATGAAGCTGAAAGTGCCACATCTGATCCAGACTGAGTTATTTGTGATGATTCCATGGCCAAAGTGACTCAAAATGAATCTGATGAACTCTTTGCATTGGATGCCGAAGACAATGAAAACGACGGTTTCAAAAATGTTATGATTGTGGTTCAAGTTATCCTCATAGAATTATTTCATGAAATAAAATGTGACGTTAATTTAGTTTGAATTACCGGTGTTATTTTTTTTCAAAATGGCGACAACCTGCACCAACATTAGCAGTTCACCTGCTTTTATACTTTGCACATAAGCCAACCCGCATTTTTGGAAGGATATTTTGAGACTTCAAAGGTTTACAGTCATCCACACCTAGACGACTGAAGGTTTTGAGGAAAGCCAAGGATCCCAACACCAGATAAGGATTATCTCAAACTAATCTTTCAGGTGCTACTTGAATTTATTTTTTGTTAAATATTTATCTACATTGTTATTGCCAAAAGTGAATTTCATTCTGCATTTATGTGTATTTTATACATAAAGTTTGAAGCGCCTGCTGAACACGAGTTTAAATGTATTGATATCATTTCATTTATTTATATTTAGATCTCAAACTATTTTATAATTCATTGTAAAGCACCTACTTGGTGAATGCATGGAGCCCTCTACAAAAGCAAACTATTGTGGGTATTGGAAACCTGAAATAAAAACAGAAAATGATGAGAAAACTCAGCAGGTCAGGGAGAGAGAAATGGAGTTAACATTTCAGGTAAATGACATTTCATCAAAAAGCTGCCAATAATCAGGTATAGAGGTTCTTGAGAAGCTTGTGAACCCATATGGTCTTTTGGCTGATGAATGCTGTTCACTTTTAGGGAAGCCTAGAACAGGAAGAAATCACAAACAACTCATCATGCCTCCACACTAGATGCTGCTGAAAGTGATGAAAATAGACTTGTGTATTTTACACTGCAAGACACTTGCAGATTTAACCTGTTCTCAGGAATTGTCCTTTTCTTGCTATAGTCAGCAACTTAGCATTGGTCTACGAATCATAGGCTGAATGACCTCTTTTTGTGCTGTAAGTTCTATCACACCTGTGTCAGAACTAGTCCAACTAGAGCCAACAGCTCTAATCCCTTTCTCTGCATTCTTTTAACTTGCTTTTCAAATGCTTGATTCATTGTTAAATAAGGTTATATTGTTTATCTAAATGGCCACTTACGTTACATTATTACATGTTTTGATAACCCTCGTAAAGGGGAAAAATTAACCTTTTTCTAACCTTCATCCTGTTTCTTCCAGTAATAACCCTCCTATCTATGCCCCCTTCTCATCAACCACTGGAAACATTTTTTTATGGTTGACTGTCTGAAAGCTTTCATAATTTTGAAAACTTCCCAGATGTCCCACTATCTTCTGTGTTCCATTGAAAATGATCCCATTATATCTTCATAGTTGTATTCTTTTATTCCTGGCATTTTTCTGATGATTTTTCTTTGTACTCTTTCCATGGTTCTATCATCCTTACTGTGATGGGGTGTCTAGCCTAACCAGTATCTTGTACATATTCAAAATCATTTCCTTGTTTTTATATTCATCATGGGATGTATAAGACCCTAAATCCCATCTGATTTCTTCATGGCCTTTTCTATTGTACTGCAACCTTTGAAGATCCATGTATCTTTTTGCTCAGACTATTGAGAGTTAACGCTCAGGTATTTTCAACCTTAGTTAACTCTTTATGTATCCTGGACCTGAAAATTAGGAAAACAGCTCCATGATTAGGATTAATCAGGAAGAAACCTTTACCGGTTCTTCAGGGCAAATAAGTTTAAAGTGTTGAGACCAACGATGAGATTTCAACTCGTTCAAAACCCATCCGCCTATACAGAGTTAAAATTAGACCCTTACATTTCCAAGTGTGTAATAATTTGTTGCTGTTACTCTGATACAGGAAGGATAGAAGCTATTGGTACATTTGTGACATAACACTACCTGTGGGCCTGCAGTAGATGGCAGACCTTAGCAACATTTGATCAGAGGGGTAAACTGAACTCTTGGAAAAGTATACATCAGTCAGATGTATAAAAATTCCAGGATATTCAATGTAAAAAAAAATGAAAATTATAGTAGTCGCTCAGCCATGCTTAGCTAGCTCCCAATCTCGTGAAAACTGCAGATTAGACATAAAGACAACGATGGACACATTGGTGAGGACAAGACACATAATGATATTGACAGCAGCAGTAGGTACAGATGAAAAGGCTACAAAACGAGCAGCAGAGAGTGTGACGGTCAGTGCCGTAGGTGATGAACTGATAGAAGAGTACTGTGAAGTAGTTCATACCGGGCTGAGAAATGAAGTACAAAAATGTGAGGTACATGTTCTCTTTGTGTGGGGGTTTGTCTTTTTTTTGGCGTTTAAGCATCATGGGGGAACAGCACACTGACAGCAAAACATTTAAATTTTATGCAGCCAACTCAATTGTTGTGGCATATTGAGTCAATCCTTTGTTTCAAAGGTTGGATAACACAGGTCTTTTTCTCATAATATGCCACTTCACATTACTTTGCATTGGATTGCAGTTGTCACTAGTTCCTCAGTTCATTTACTTATTTTTGTCATCTTTCAATCTTTTTTGTCATTTCTCCTATTGTAATCTGAGAGTTCCCTGTTTCTTATACCCCTAGTTTGTTATCTTGAGCATTCTTTGCTCATCATCTGTCTTGGTTTTAATTGTGTGAATGGTACAGCTGCAGACACCAATGGGGTCAGGCAGTTAATTATCTTCCGTACTGAGAATCAGCTTGTCGCACATCTTCAATTCTCAGGAAATAAGTAGTTAAAATGACTGACAGCTGGAAATCCAGTAAATGCAGGAGTAACACTCAGTATAATACTGAAAAATTACCTCCAAATGAAAGCTCATTTACCTCAGAATTATATAGAAATAATGAAACCTGTGTGGTTTGTTAGATGGTGAGCTGTGAAACCCAACAGGATGAAGGTTAAGATTGTCCTGTTTTCTTGTCTGTGTTTTATTGTGTTTTTCTAAGCATGTTATTATAATGCTCATTGTCTACTTCTTATGAGCAGGAAGTGTACAATTTTATCACAACCCCTTTCAGTGATGTATTTAACTGACTTCTGGGCAAAACAATCTTCCAGAGAATTTTTCACCAGTGAGTCCTAACTAGTACATGTTCAGTGTCATGTAAATAGGGCAAGCATATGTACAAACTAATAAGAGACAGGTTTAGCATTGATCTCTGGAGAGAGAAACAGGGTTAACATTTTAGGCCGATAACCTTTTTGTCAGAACTGGAAAAAAAAGATTTAACAGTTTATAAGGAAGTACAGGCGGAACACAAGAACAGGAGAAAGCCATTCAGCCCCTCAAGCCTATTCCTCCTTTCAATGAAATCATGGCTGATTTGTATCCTAACTCCATCCATCTGCCTTAACTCCATATCCCTCATTACCCTTGGCTGATCTGTCAATCTCAGATTTATAATTATTAATTGGGCTATTGACTACTGCTTCTGTGGGAGAGTTCCACACTTCTCCCACACTTTTTCTTTTGTTACAAACCCAGTAGAAACCAATAACTGACAATGAAATTCAAACTTCCAGTTAAGAGTTGAAAAAATGACAAGTCATGATTTCCCATTTTAAGACGTTTACTGTAACAGCAAACTAAAAGCACTTCTGACTGAACATGGTCTTTGTAGGCAGCTTAAACTTTAAACCACAGAATGGAATTCTCTCTTATTTTTAGCCCAACTGAAAAAAGATGGTGTACTTTACACTGTTCTTTACTTAGACATTGAGGTCCAGATCTTCCATTCACCGGATGGTCTTATGTCAAAAGATGTGCTGAAGGGCCCCTTGGAAGTCCCTATGCACTGACTATGTGGGAATTGCATAGGAATCATCAGCTTCTGTTGAGCAATTACCCTGTTTCTGGAACCCACCAAAACCCTGAGTTAGAGTTGGAGACTTGAGATGGTTTGGACTTACTAGGCAGAATAGTTACCCAGGAAAAGTTAGAAGGATTTAAAACCTGTTCTAACTCCTGGGTAACTATACTGCTGACACCCCCAACTTGTACCCCCCCCCCACCCACTAACTACCATCCATCTATGCTCACAATCCCCGACTAAACCCTCTCCCCAATTATGCCCAACTCCTGACTACCCTTTTGACCAGCCTGACTACACTCCCAACCCCCCTGTGACTACCCAACCACTGCCCCATCCCCACCTACCCACCCGAACCCCCAACTACCCCCCCACAACTACCCACCCTATCCCCTTCTGACCCCCCTACCCCCTCACCTACTTAATTTCAACACTTATCTTCTTTCCTAGCTTGTCAAAGTGACTGGGACATATAAACTTAATATAATTTGGTAGCTAGTGTTGTAAAAAGGGGGCGTGGCTTCGATTCCCCCGACACTCCTACATTCCAAGGGATGGGCTGCAGGACGTTTCTTAGCAGCCCAGGTCAGAAGTCTGGGTGAGACATGTAGAGCTCCAGAATAAGGTGAGAAAATAGGGAACCAGGGATCAGGCTATTTTGGATCTGATAATGTGCAATGAGGCAGGTTTAACAAATGATCTCAGAGTAAAAGATCCCCTATGAAATAATCACCATAACATGGTAGAATTTAGCATTCAGTTTGAGAGTGAGAAAATTGGGTTGGAAACAAGTGTGCTAAACTTAAATAAAGGTAATTACAAAGGAATGAGTCAGAGTTGGCTGGAGTGGACTGGAAAGGAGTTTAGCAGAAAAGACAGTTGATGAACAATGGCAGTCATTTAAGAAAATAGTTCATGACTCACAACAAAGATATATCCCAGGGAGGAAGAAGGACTCTAGAGGGGGATAAACCAACCATGGTTAACCTAACTAGTTAAGGATAGTATCAAATTGAAAGAAAAAACATGTAATGTGGAAAAGATTAGTGGTAAGCCATAGGATTGGGATAGTTTTAAAAACCGACTAAAGATGAGGAAAAAAGCAATAAAGAGGGAGAAATAAACTTTGAGGGTAAACCAGCAAGTAATATAAAAGTGGACAGTATGAACTTCTTTAAGTATATAAATAGGAAGAGGGAGGCCAAAGTGAAGATAGGCCCCTTAGAGAATGACGCTGGGGAAATAATAATGAGGAACCAGGAAATGGCAGTGGAGTTGAATAAATACTTTGCATCCGTCTTCACTGTAGAAGACACTAACAGCAGACCAAAAATACTAAATAATCGGGGCAAAAAGTGGGGAGGGGGGGTGAAATAAATACAATAATTATCACTAGAGCAAAAGTACTAGGGAAGCTACTGGGGCTAAAGGCCGATAAGCATATTAGACCTGATGGGTTGCATCCTAGGATATTAAAAGAAGTAGCTACTGAGATAGTGGATGCACTGGTAGTAATCTTCTGAGAATCCTTAGATAGGAAAAGTTCCAGAGGATTGGAAACTGCCAATGTAAACCCTTATTCAAAAAGGGAGGGAGACAAAAAACAGGTAACTATAGGCCAGTTAGCTTAACATCCGTTACTGGGAATATGTTAGAGTCCATTATAAAGGATGTAATAGCAAAGTAGTTGGAAATGCACAATGTAATCATGGAGAGTCAGCATGACTTCATGAAGGGAAAATCATGCCTGACAACTTTATTAGAATTCTTTGAAGAGGTAACAAGCAGGATAGAGAAAAGGGAACCAGTAGATGTAATATATTTAGATTTCCAAAAGGCATTTGCTAACGTACCGCACATAAGGCTACTTAATAAGATAAGAGCCCATGGTAGCATATTAGCATGGATAGAGGATTGGCTGACTAATAGGAGACAGAGTGTTGGGATACAGGGGGCATTTTCAGGATGGCGACAGGGATCATTGCTGGGGCCACAATTATTTACAATATCTATTAGTGACTTGGATAAAGGAATTGAATGTACTACTGCCAAGTTTGCAGATGACACAAAAATAGGTAGAAAGACAAGTGGTGAGGATGACACAAAGAATCTAAAGAAGGATATAGATAGATTAAGTGAGTGGGCAAAAATTTGGCAAATAAAATATAATGTGGGAAAATGTGAGGTTATGCACTTTGGCAGGAAGAATAGAAGAGCTGAATAGTATTTAAATGGAGAAAGACTGCAGAAAGCTGCAGCACAGAGGGATTTGGGGATCCTTGTGTATGAATCCCAAAAAGCTAGCATACAAGTTCAGCAGGTAATAGGGAAGGCAAATGGAATGTTGCCTTTATTTCAAAGTGAATGGAGTATAAAAAGAGGGAAGACTTGCTAAAACTATACAAAGCACTAGTTAGACCACAACTAGAATACTGTGAACAGTTTTGGTCTCCTTATCTAGGGAAAGATATACTGGCATTGAAGGGAGTCCAGAGAATGTTCACTAGGTTGATCCTGGGTATGGAGGGATTTTCTTATGAGGAGAGGTTGAGTAGGTTGGGCCTGTACTCATTGGAGTTTAGAAAAATGAGAGGCGACCTTATTGAAACATACAAGATTTGAGTTGTTTCCCCTTGTGGGCAAGTCTAGGACCAGAGGGCATAAGCTCAGAGTAGGGAGTTACCCATTTAAAACAGAGATGAGGAGAATTTTTTTCTCTCAGAGGGTAGTGATTCTGTGGAATTCTTTACCGAAGAGGGCTGTAAAGGCTGGGTTAAGTATATTCAAGGCAGAGAGAGGCAGATTTTTAATCAGTAGGGAATCGAGAGTTATGGGGAAAAGGCAGGAAAGTGGAGTTGAGGATTATCAGATCAACCGTGATCTAAATGGTGGAGCAGACTTGTTGGGCTGCCTGGCCTATTTCTGCTCCTACATCTTATGATCTAGGGGATTGGCAATCCCACGATGATTGCCACTCCGTTGGAAGAATTGACCCTCAATTTTCCCAGAATCAGTCCAAAATGATTTTTAGCTCCCGAGGACTTACTCGCGTTCTTCTCTTAGGCTGATAACTTGGAATCGTAGAAGTGTCTCTCACTGTTAGGTTTCCTTTTCCTGGAGACTCTCCCTCTAGCTAGGTGACCATTCCAGCTTTGTTTCAACTCCCCACAAATTTGATCTTTTCCAAATGCATTCCTGCTTGGTGAACAATGGAAATCTTTTAGTTTCTAGCTGCTTCCTCTCTCCTGGATTCAAGTAAACTAAAAGTGCTGTCTGTGATATTCAGGCTGCTGATGCTGGAAGACCAATGGGGGAGGTCCTCTAGCAGTGTGGTCGGTAGCCCCACCAGCCAAAGTGGGAGCTGCCGATTTGAGCACGAGACGGCAAGGGACAAGTGAATGTATATTTATTTTTACTTTTTAAAAAGCCTGGCCGTGATCCTGGAGGGGCAACCCCTTTGGGGCAGCTAGTAACCACAGCTGTGGCCTAGCTGGGTTCAGGAGGTGGGGAGGGGGCATCTTATGTGCTACTGTCCCTCAACTCTGAGCTCACCACATTGACCTGGACATGGTCTGGGCCAATGTGGGCTGCCCACATTGACTGGAAATTCCAGTTGGTGCAGGAATGTGGCCTTAAAATAATTGGCCTCAGTTGGCTGCCTGCCGCTTCACAGTGAGCAGCTGCTCTATCCCTGAGCTCCCCTCATTGAAAATGGCTTGGGGCCGAAATCATGGCAGCAAACAGGCATGGAGGTGTCAAATTTTGTGCCTGCGGCCTCCAATCCCAACCCCGACCCATTTAAAAATCCCGATCAATTATGTTGTTTCTGACTAACAAAGCTACCCCATTATTTCTTCTTCCTTCCTTATCATCTTTAGTTGCGTTGTAGACTTGACACAACACTGAAGTTGTTAGTTACTGTTAGCAGCAAAATATGTCCATTAACCCTGCAAAGATTAAGGTCAAGTTGATAAATCAACCAAACAAGATATAGACTCGGAATTTCCAACTGATTCAAAAGGAAATTCGGTGATTAGTCAGCAACCTTTGATGCCCAGTGTGTTTAAAAATGTGCATCATTGTGACAGTAAACAATTCTGAGTGGCTGTTGTGTCACAAATCCACACGGTAGAATGTCAACTGAAAAGCTTGAATGCTCCAGTTCAGAATTCTTGAGAAGCAAGTCAGAATTATAAAGAAACAAAAATAGAAAATGCTGGAAAAACCCAGCAGGTCTAACAGCATCTGTGGAGAAATAAAAAACAAGAGGTAACGTTTCAAGTCCTTATGACTCTCTTCTTCAGCTCTGAAGAAGAGTCATAAGTACTCGAAACTTTAACTTTTTTTTCTTTCCAGCATCTGCAGTACTTTGCTTTTATCTGCAGAATTATAAAGAGTTTACTCCTGTATGTCCCAGAACATTATGCCTTAGTTTAGATGATCTTGTTACTTCATTAAACTCCTGATTTTAGCTCAGTGTACAACTATAGCATGGAGAGCAGGGCTAGTGTAAAGCTCGCACATTGGTGCTGACAAGTGGCTCAGTCCATTTTCACCCCTGGGCATCATCTCCATTTTCTAAGATGGACCTGAACCCAGCAGCAATGAGAATGAGGCCTGTGGGTGGGAATGTGATTTTGAGTTACAGGAAGCCAAGGGAATGGAGCAGACCCAAATGCATGGTTCCTAGCAGTAAAGTATATAATCATACATGGTACTTTAAGGAAAATATTATGACTTATTGAGCTTAAATTCATTGATGCAAATGATAGTAAATTGGGAATGACATGTTCTGAAGTTAAGGGTTATCCTCAGGTTAAGGTGACTTGAGGAAATTTCCGGGATCCTATCTTCAGGGAATTTTTCAGAACAGCACAATTGCCTTGCATGGGCTTTAATGGGCCTGTCAAATGGAAGAATATCTTTGATAGCTTGTGATTGCATTCCCAGTAAACTCATTCCTGGTGTCATTTGGGGCAGCCTTGGTGTATAGGTGGGATGTCACATGGATAGGTTTCATGAAAAGGTTCCAGATTGCCTGGTACTTCCAGAGCTTCAGGTGAAGTTGTTACATTACCAGGTAGGACTGGTGTATGTCTCAGGTGTTTCACCCTCCTGTTTATTATTGGGACAGTTGCGCTTGGATGTGAGAGGTCGAAGGAAATGCCTCTTCTTGCTGTTAGATGGGACAGGTGCATTAGGTTAACAGTTGCTGGAAGTGCACTTTATTCAGTGGGTAGGTTTGGGCCTGAGTCATGAGCAATTTTGAATCCATTTATACTTCCTGTGGTCTCTGCTGGCTGGAATGACTGGTTGTGGGGCATAACCAGAATATGTGTGCATATGTCACCACCCCTTCAGCATCCCCAGCTAAACAATAGAATTTGTGCATCTGTGGAATGTGGTACACTTAATGTATAATCTTAAAATGGCCATCTCACATTCCAGTGCAGGTAAAGGTTGTGCGGTTTTTCTTCTGTATTTATCTCTGCTCCCCCTCTGCTGTTTCATGGGCACAATCTTTTTTAAGGCTTCCTTTGGGTTTTCTACATGAGCAAAGGATACAGGCCTATTTGAGGAGGTTAGTTGCAGTTCCAAGGGGTTGATTCCAAGAAAGCCTTTGTATGAAGGCATCTCCTCCTGGAGGAAGTGTTTAATTTGTGGACAACAGTGGTATTTTTTAAGAAGATGCAGGTTGCCTGCCAGTCACTGGGAAGGGATCTGACTGATGTCAGGGATATGCTTTAACATGGTGGTGCTTTTCCTGAGGCAGGCCTGAACTCCCCTTATGGTGAATGTGTCCTGGAACACTCTATTTCACTATAGTGGGAAAGGACCAATAGACTGGAATGTTTAGAAAAACACACATTTCTGTCTCTACCTATTTACACTGGCAAGCAAGGGGTATTCCAAGCTCTCTTTGGCATTCCCTAGTGTCTCCTTACAGATAGACTGTGCAGGTTTGGAGGCCCTGGTCTCCATGACCATCCCTGGTTTGCGTGGAGTGGCTGCTTTCCACAGTATAGCTCCTGGAGTTGTGCTGGAGTCTGGAAAAACTGAGTTTGCCTTCTTGTTTTGGCACTGAAGGCATTTGAGGAGTGTCCATAGTTTGTTACCAACCAGCAGAAGTCTGGAGCTCTCTGAATTGTTGGACTGGGAGGTAATGGCAACATCTGAACCAGGCTGGAGGCAGTGAATATGTAAATTATTCTTTTGTGCTTGCTCTCCCTAGTAGGAACATGGGGTAGGTTTTCCATCAGTCACATTAGCATATGTGCTGACTAGGAAGGATGGGAAAAGATGAGGTTTTCTGTCATCTTGAAAACTAATATTGCTGATGTTCTACTCATTCACCATGCCCTTATAATGGTGACCTTTGAATAAATTTCCAGAATTTGGAGTTTTAATTGATGGTACCATAAAGGAGAACACTGTGGGCATAAGGGCAAGATGCAGCACTTTTGATAATTTTTCTTATTCTGCACACTAAACAGAATTATTAATTTGAATTCACACCTCATTGTGCCTTGGACATTTGGGTATTTCAGTTTAGAAAACTGTCAGTAAGACTCTGACATGGTAATAGGTGTGTATTCCATTGAATAAGTAGAGATTGGCATTTCTCCCAGTATAGGGTGCCTGCATTTATCAGTCATTTTGTGCTTCAATTAGGGCTAAATCTCAGAGATTCGGTGGAAGACATCTAGTTTGGCCAAATCCCATTCCTGTGTGTACCTAGTACAAGCTCCCGATGTGATTTTCAGCTTCTTTGGTTTCCCAATAGTTGAAATGTTTTTTAATTGCTCATGATGAAGAAAACAGACTTAGATTCCCCCCATTTATTGATAATTCTAAATCTCTCTCTCTCTCTTTCTCTCTCTCTCTCTCTCTCTCTCTATACATATATATATATATATATATATATGCCTTCTGTGGTGTAAGGATGTTATTTAAACAGAAGAAATCCCCAGGAGACATGGCTGCATCTGTATTGCACTATAGACATTGTGGCAATCAATACTAAAATGGTATAAGTAAGAATATGGATATCTGGATGCTTACAAGACAGAAGTTTCATTTGAGTGATTTAGGTAGTGGCATAAATGTGAAAACAAAGCTTAATTGTTTTCTAATTATCACATCATCCTGCAAAATTATATCATCAGAATAATTCTTCAATGCTTACTGTTCATGCTGTATAATCTGTGAACTTCAGGTGGTGCCCTCACACTATTACAGGTTGTTTTTCTAGTAGCTGCAGCCACAGGGGAGGCTGAATTTTCCATTATTTATATACGATGACATTGACACGAAAGGATTACTGACCGTACTGGAATCACTGCTAATTCATCAGGTAGTAGTCAGCAATTGATCACCAAGAAGCCAATGTATGTTAATAGTTTATAAGCTGGAAAAGGTTTTCCAGGAATAAACTGTATAAGACATTAAGTAGCAAGCAAGGTTACGTAACAGATGATGACAGTAGAAGATGGAGAAATTTGCTTTCAGGTAGGCCATATGAAAAAGGGTCATTTTCATTTTTTTCCAGAGGTTTGCGACACTGCTGTTACTAATCTAACCACATTATTTTTTTTATCAAACCTCAATTGATTTAAAAATCCTTCAATGTCGCATTCAGTTCCTTGAAGTGTTACACTCTATTCAACACTTAAATCATTTCTATTCCCTTCATGTTCTTTCCATTGAGCCTGTCAGTCATAATTAAATGTATTAATTTTATTTGCCATTTGATGCCTTCAATCTTAAGATATATAGTGTAGTTCCTCACTTGCATTTGAAACTTCCTAACTCTGTCTCCAGGATAAATGGTGCTGTGGTGCTGTTATTTACCACCCAAGCTTGGAGCAGTTAAAATCCAGCTTTAATGTTTCCTGCCCTGCTTGCTGCTTTCCCCAACCCCACTGTCCCAACTTACAACTCCCATTTCCTTCTCCTAACAACTAGCTCCCAAGCCTGAACTTGAGCTATGAGACCGTCATTACCCGTCCTCGGCCCCTTCACCTCTAACGTTTAGTAGCAAAAATACATTCCTGGTCATTGCAAAAAAAGTAGCTTAAATGTCTTCAAACATTTTCACAATGCTCGGTCATCACTAGAACACCCTTTTATGCAATACCGCCCTTCTCAGGTCAATGAACTGATCCCATGTCATCAGCACTTAAGTGAACTTATCCTGAGTACTGGTAACTAGCTGTGGCCCTTGGGGTTGGAGGAAATGGGAAGGGGAAAATTTATAATCCAGTTAAACCTCCTTTCCTCTTTCCTCTTTGCCACTCCCGCTCTAAGCATCCATAATCCCCAAATCCTTCCTGCTCTTCCCAGCTCTCTGACTGGGAAACATGACTCGTGAACTTTAGAGTTTGAGGAAAAGTCTCAACCTACTAGAATTCTTTGGAGAATTCCAGGTACCCCTTGGAGAGGATATAGTTTCTGTTTTTGCTCCACCTCCCCCACCTAATTTTTCAGCAAACTCTTTACAGTAATTCTACTTGCCAATGCTCCTACATCATATCACAGTGTCACACTATTGCACTCAAGTCCTCCATTGCACTCTCTTACCACTGCCCCATTTAACAACAGTCTACATGTTCCATGCCTTATATTGCTACATGCAGTTTTCATAATTTACCTACAACTGGAACATATTTTAAGATCTTTTTCTGCCCTGGGCATATTTTAAAAAGAGACCAATTTTCTTAGCTCTTGTGGTCAGGGACAGATTGCAGAGCCTCTCCCATTTACATGTTCCTGTGGGATTCTTGGGCTTTTCCTGTAGCCTGGTCTGTGTCCAATGATTGTGCAGGACATATGCAATGATGCAAATGAGATGAAAAGGGGTGTTCCGAGTTGTCTGTTTATGTTTGTAGCTCGTGCTTGTTGCCCAAGTTTAGGGGTGCACAGAAAAAGCATAAAAATATTTGAAAGTATCACAAAGATTCTTTTAACATCGTGCAATTAAAACACAATTTGACTTGTATGTTAACATCTAACTAAATTAACTAAAACCAATAATCCTCATAATGTTAAATGGCTTACCTTTGCTGTTCTCATCAGTGTATCCAATCCTTCTCACGAGCAGTGCCATGGGAGATTTGCAACTATTTTGTTCCTCTTGCCCAACATCCCCAAAACAAAGTAAATCCAACAAATTGGAAATCAAGGTAGATGCCATTATTTATACCAGTTGGAAATGAACATTACTTAAAAGATGGTTGGTTTGGGAGCAAATTTTGAGACTTAGAAAAAGACTTTGGTCCTTTTCCTACAAACTTTGTTGGTGATCATATATTTTTAATTAAATTGTCTAAATTCAAAATTTGAATTTGCAAACTGAGTACTGTCCAATGAGTTGCATGCTTCAGAATTGTTTCCTGGAAAATTTCCATGCCTTTGCTTTGCATGTCCACGTGTGATTAAACAGGACACAGCCCTGTAGGCATTGCATCAATTCCTGTAAAATGCCTTTGATGATACATCATACTGGATAGAGTATGTCTTCTAGAAAGTATTCTTAATAAGGTACTGTTACAAATGCAAATTTTTATAAGATGTTTTGGCACTGTATGTTTAATTAAGGGTAAAATAGAGGAATGATGGAGACTCATGTGACCTGGTCTAAATTCTGCTGATAGTAAATCTTGGTGGTTTGATTGTTCAAGGTTAAATGGGGGCCCAGGTTGTTTTACTGGGAAGAAGGTGCAAGGTGTTCACACACTTGTAGACAATTGCAGAAGCATCTGTGCTGACAGTGAACAGACTGTTAGGCCTGAATTTTAGCTGAGAAGGAAGGACTCTGCACCTTAGCCAAAATGACATTGGAGCCTTGAATCCAGAAGTCCTGACCCGAACGTGGCACCCACTATTTTCACCAGTTTGGAGGGGGGATGGTGGGGGGCTTGTGGAGAAATGGAAATGGAGGTATTTCACATCAACGGTTCATGGAGACAGCAGCACATTTAAAAGTGCAGCTGCCTTGACTCAGAAGCAATTTTCATCACTCAGGTTTCTGAAACATGGGTTTTAGACTCGTGGGTTTTAGAGTTTGAAGAAAAGTCTGAATTCTTTGGAGAAGTCCAGGTACCCTTTAGAGACGCCATGTGCCCCTCTGGAGAGGTTCAGGTACCCCTTTACAGATTGTTAACAGTAGACATTAATGTGCGTAAAAGATGGATAAGTTCTGTGTAACAGTCAAGCTGTCAAGTAATTTAAATCCTGTGACCTATAAATTTAAAAAAACAGCCTCTGTGACTCAGCTGAAAGAAATCAGTGCTTGCAATTTCACTAGATGTTTGTTGACATAAGCCTGAGTGTTATCATTATGGGTTTAATGCTTGACCACTTCCTTATTATCAGTTGGTGGGGTGTGGGGTGGGGGGGTGTGGCACCTATAAGTTCACACTTTGAAAGACAACTACAGGTGGCTATAAAGGGATTAGCTGTCTTTGATGCGGGACTATGAACACAATTATTTAGTTTTATATGGGATTAAGTACTTGAAGGGATTTAAATGTATTGAATGGGCTTTTATCAATGAGTTATTTTTAATATAGTAAAGCTGTAATAGATACTTAGAGCTTTATTTTATCTCAGCACAGCTTCTGAGATCTGTCTATGGTGGATACTGGGTGAGTTGACATGGAGGGTGTCAGGGCAAATTGTGGTGCATCATGGCATGAGTTGGTACTAAGTTGCCATTATAGGTTATAAAGTGCTATGGGGGTGAATGGATATCAAGGGTTGGCATGAGTTGGCACTAAGTTGGCATGGAGGGTAAGATGTGCCATGGAAGGGTGGTTAGAGGGGCATAGATTGGCATGGAAGGTAGGAGGGGCCAAAGGGGGTGAGTAGAGAGGCATAGGTTGACATGGGGAATTATTAAGGACCATGGGGGAGGGAAGGCGAGGGAGGCATGAGGAGGCATGAGTTGGCATGTATTCACATGGATGGAGCATGGGGAATGTTGGGGTGTCGGTGAGGTGGAGGGTGAGGGTTGAGGCCGAGAGGGCTTTGCTGTTTTCATTATAATTAGGGCAAAGTCCCAAAGCACCGAGGTGGGCCTTTTAAACAACCCCCTTCGGTACTTGGCTGCCTCTGCACTGTTTCCAGTTTTCAGGCCTGAGACCCAGACACGCACGCACGCACGCACGCACGCACGCACGCACGCACGCACGCACGCACGCACGCACACACACACACACACACACACACACACACACACACACACACACACACACACACACACACACACACCTCCATCCCCCCCACTACAACACATACACACAATGAAAATCAGCATATCCAGGGACGTTTCTCACAACTCGGCCTATCTGATTCGACAGCAAACATTCAGCCCTCAGACTCCAAAGTCCCAAATCTCAAGAAGGTGTTAAGAATATCAGATTTTGTGAATTGTTACACTGTAACTGTATGTTTTCTCTTTTTTTCTTCAATAATCTTTCTTGGGCTAATGGGTTGGCTAAATCTCCTTTATTGCCCACATTAAAGCTAGGATCTTTTAAATGTTTCAGTGCATTTTGCAGCACTGTAAATATATTGCCTATAATGACTTAAAATGTAAGTCACTATGACTGTATCTTGACTTTCCCTTTGAATAATCATGTCATTTATCTTATACATTGTAGGAAATTCTAACTGGGCCTGAACTATCACTGCTGATCCCATTAGTGAAATTAATACATTTGCGCACAGAAGTGCATTTTGCGCTGAGTAGCTAATTAAGATGTGTACAAATTTAAAATGAATTGGTTTGTCATTCATTGGTAATACCCTAAATGCTTACCAGTGAATGCAGTGAATCCCCTAATATCCTCATATAGCTTTGAAATATAATCCAGGAAACTGAATTACTGGTGATATGGAAGAATGGTTCTTTTTATTTCGGCTAATTTACATAAATTATTTCATTTTCCTTTCACTTATACCATTTCCTTTTGTCAAGGAACTTGCCATATCTGATGACAAAATGGCTTTTGGTTAAAGGCACATTATCCTGAGAAATGAAGGGGACAGGGTGGCATTTCCTGTGTATCTTTCTTCCTCCCTCCTGAAATTCATCTGCCTTCTATTAACAACACAAATACCAGCTGATAATACTGGACAGGTCAGATCGCAGACTGAAACCTGGCTTGATAGATTCTAAGTTTTTTTTAGAAACCTTGGAGGAAAGAAAGTTACTGAACAAATTCACAGGAGTCTGCTGATGAACTTTTAACACCAGAATAAAATATTTATTAAACAAGAAAAATGAACTAGATTACACCAGACAAAAAGATTAGAAAGATCTCAACATAAATACAAGAAGGTGATTCAATTTCCCAATATTCCTTTACCCAGCAATCTCTTCACAGGCACATAAACCAGTGGAGTGTTACATTAGCTTGACACAAAGGCTCCTTGCTTGGGACTGACACACATGGAAAGGGTTTTCTTCTGGTGAATTATTGAGCATTCACTTGATACTTCTCACACAAAGTAACAAAGTGCAAATCAAACTTCTGAACAATGCTAATCAACCTTACAGTAAATATCCTTTCCCAAGGTGGTTCGAACAATTTATTATGATGGTGCTGTAATATGGCAGAATGTGTGTCTGTGATTTCCATACATAAGCCCTGATTTTTAAACCTACTTAACTGACAAGAACATAGCAGCTGGGTGGCTGGATTGTTGGGATAGCGGTAAAGTACATACCACTGTGTTCCTGACATGCTCCCTCCCACAATTTTAACCACATACTTTTTAAAGTTTACCCATTCTAGGCAAGCATGGGTCTTGTGAATACATTTAAATCAGGATCTTGTGACGCAATTATGGCCCGGACATTTTAACACTAAACCTTCCAGGCCTCAAGCTGTAGAGAGCTGGACACGTTTCTTAGCCGATCTCTTCAGTAACTTTTGAAAATCATTTTATGAGACAAAACTTTCAATGAGAAATAAATTCCAGGGGTAGTGATGCCAATTGCAGTGTTCCGGCCACCATATTGGCTACGATCAGTTAACTCGGCCTAGATTAAGTATCAAATTGGGACCTTCCTGATTCATGAGTTTACTTATCACTGGATGATTTACTGCATAATTCGGGAAACTGCTATCTGCAGCAAACCCTATTTTGAATTTGATGAGTGTATTTGGATTAAGTTGTTCAAATTTGTATTTCATTATCATGAAGTGTTTTAGAAATAGGTTGCAATTAATTTCAGTCTACCTAAAGGAATTTGATAAATGTTCAATTTATATTGATGCCTCTATACCTACTTAGCTCAAGCTGCACACCTTATTATACATAGTATATGGCTTGAATTCTTATTAATACTTTCAGAAGATTTTCATGTTAACTTGTTCCAATTGTTGCCAGAATTGCCTGAAAGTTGTACAACAGTTAACCATGCTTTGACTTTCCATAATATACAAAACAAATAATTTTTCATTTGTTTGGCATATACATACTGCTACAGACAAGGTGAGGTATAATTTAAACTAATTTCTCCTCTGACCACCCATCCATAAACAGAAAGGTGTTTTGATTTGTTTCCCTCCTTATAAGTGGTGGTATATTCCCCAGCGCCTCGGCTTTAGCTTGACCCAGTGTTCTATTAATAACCCCACAGCAGACTCGAGATAGGATGTACTCAAAGGGTTAGTTTATTTCCACATGCTCAAAACACGGGAGGAGGTTTGAAACACTGCCTCCTGTACACCCATACAGCAAAAAAGTGATAGAGAAAAGAAAGATTTACAGGGCAAAGAAAGCAGAGAAAAGAATTATTGTTTCATGTGAGGTCCAGAGGCAAAGTCCAATGAGGCATTCCTCCATGGCGGTCAGTGGGTTGAAAACTGATGCTGGTTAATTCACTTTCCAGAGGTATTGATTTCATATGATGAGATAGGCATGCAGAGATGAAACAACCTGCAGGCAATGGTACAGAATTTCCAATGGAAACAGTGTAGATGGGGGCCAGGTGTACAAACTGGGCAGAGAGCTTTTTTTGTGTGAGGGTGCTTATAGGACACTAAACAGCAGACTGAGCTTGCAATTCCACAAGGCAGTGTTACTGGTTTCACAAACTAGAGGTCTGTGTCACATGACTCCCACCTTTCCACGTTGTCTTTGACAAAGGATGTGTTTCCCTTGTCTGGGTCTTGAGCTGGTTAAATGTCTCAGCCATTAAGAATTGAAAGGAAGGTTGCAGGGCCCTTTGTCCCAGCAGACTAGTAGACTCCAGTTGGCCAACCTGGGTTCTGAAGGGTTATGAAATGAAAATGATCTTTTGAATTTGTTCTGTGTAGCCCGCAGGGGGATCATTAGTGTCTCTTCAGAGATAGCGAGGTGCAAGTTTCTTCGATACTCCCTTTGTTCAAGGTTTACAGACAGACATAGATTCAGCTATTTTAAAAGGCCATTGTCCAGTTTTTAAAATTTTAGAAATAGCCATGAAGATATCTATATATTTTATAAATTAGTCCCCTCCATAATACATGAATAGTTTAAAACATTGAACTGTTGAATATTAGAGCAAAGCAACAAACTTACTGTTGTAGAACAAATTAATAATCCTTACTGTTAAATATAGCTCTCAAACAATTAAAAGACTTTTTTCTGTAATGTTTCTGTCTGGTCATTCTTGATAAGAAGAATAAAGATATCATATACTCCTTGGAAAATAGAGGAGTCTAAATGAGCGAAAGGTTCGAAAGGGATTGAGGGGTACAGGTACACAAATCATTAATGGTACTGATGCAGGTTAATAAGGTCCATAGTGGTAATAAGGTACATTGTGTCACAGTGAAACAGCAAAACTGAAGGATATATGGCTCTGGCCTGTTTTTAATGTGTCTTTTGTTCTTGAATGTAAACAACTTTATCCAAATAAGTCTAATTAAGTTAGATTCTGTCTACGAAGAGTTGCAGAAGAAAGCACATGGTGAGAGGTAGAGAATGGAGGTTGGGGGAGCTGATGGGGCCGGGAGGGGAGGGGATTTCGGTCTCCACTGACAAGCACCATGTCGGCCACTGGCAATTCGTGCACACATGGTCCACTGGGAAGGTGGTCTTGTACCAGGAGGGTGTAGATGTCAACTGTGACCTATCATGAGAACCTGAGCCTCCTGAGGCACTGCTGCACAGACATGTCAGGATAGCTAGTCCTCTGTCTGTAGTGTCTCTGTTGGGATCTTAACTCTTTCCAGTTGGTTCTTGGTAGCTATCACTTCTTCCCTTTGGAGGGGCATGTGCTTGAGGAGAGGCAACTAATGCTGCTGCTAGTTTTGCTTCCGGTGCAGTTGGAGCAATGTTAAGCCCCTAGACCTCAGTAGAAGTGGATGAAGGAGAAGTGAAAGCTGAGCCTGTGCCTCTGTGAAGGCTGGCAATAGTGAAATGCAGCTGAAAGTGGGCGAGGGGCTTCCAGGTTGTTGGCAATCACCTGCCAAGATTGATAGCGCTCTCTGACAGAAGGAGTGCTTTGCAAATCAGCCTCTCACCTGGCCAAGTCTGCAGCTCTTCAGTGTAACTGATCAAACCCTTCACAACTTGTCAGTTACGCGGAGGAAGTTCTCCCTGCTGAGTTGGAGACACATTATGGGCTGCTTCACTGTTGGGGAAAGAGGGAATTGATGTACAAAATCTATCTTAGCTGCCTGCTTAACAACTTTAATTGCCTTCCTGCCTCAGCCATGAGGGTCCCTGACTTCATTCCCAACCTATCACTGTGAAGCAAGAACACAGGCCCAGCGGCATTTTTTTGCAATTCCCCACCCACTGCCTCTGCTAACACAGGAAAACTCACCCTTTCCTCTCAGGTCAATGACATTTTGTCAGAATTAGATTTGGATTCCAGCCAGGATCATGTGTTTATTCAAATGCTGATATGACAAAAAAAAAATCTTAGCATATAAATACTACATCATATTTTGAGTCACAGAGCAGTGACCTTTGCCTCATTATAAGTTCATATTAAAAGGGTGAATATGGAAATTCTTATAATTTGAAACCAGATGGATCTTGTTTCATTTTATAGTGTTGTAGGTTAGCCTATTGCTCTAGTCATAGAAAAAATATTGGTTAATTTGTAGCTGGCAGTTGCCTTCATATTAAAATTAAGCAGAGCAGAAATGCTGTAAAAACTATCAATGATATAACTGCAGCTGTAAGTACAAGCACAGAGTATTTTCATTCCTATACTCAACATTTTGTCAGTGTTATAGCCAATGCAGATGTTTGTTTTGATAAGCTTAAGAAGAAAACGGAATTTAGGTAAATCTTTTCACTAATGAATTCAACTACACATTAAAGCAACCGTGATCAAGCAGCTACTCAATTGGTGTTGAGATCTCCCTCCATCAACATTCTAGAACGGTGCAGGAAATTTGAAAGAAGGATAAAAGCAGGCAAGAGCTGCAGAGAATAGGATCTGTTATCCTGTGATTAGTGGGGAGCAGAATCTGCGTTCTGTACATTGATGCTGCTTTTAAATCGACTTATGCAATATTTCGATTCAAGCTCTGAACAGTCCATGCAGTAACAAAAGGAATTATTTCTAACCAATTGTATTCAAAACGAGGCAATTCCATTTGTAATGGTGATAAATGAAAAGATGACCTTCAAAACAGTAAAATGCAATATCAAACAGAACACATTGTATTAACATAGCATGTGTAAGCAATTTCTTTGTACTTTGAACAATTTCAAGTTACAATAGAAATTACAACTTAGCTGCAAGAGAGGTTGACTGCATTTTAACCAGTGTTAAAAATACATGAGATGGGTTAGAGCTATGTTTCAGATATGAAACGAAAGGATATTAAAGTCCAGGTTTAAATTGTTTATTCTGTGATGCTATATTTTTAAAGTCATTGGGCCTTATCTTGGACTCTTGAGCTTATTGTCCACAAACACTCACAGCCTAGGGGCAAGGTACTTGAGATCAGCCAGCATTCATCAATTTTGTACCCCAGCATTGGTTGGTACATTCAGAAAAAAAACACTTTGGTGAAATAATAATCCATTGAAGTTGAATTTACACAGTAATGTTGAATTCTATCATTAAAAAAGTTTGATTAATTCTATTCTATGGGAAGGCGGTGGAGTGGTATTGTCACTAGACTAGTAATACAGAGACCTAGGGTAATGCTCTGGGGACCTGGGTTTGAATCCCACCATGGCAGATGGTGGAATTTTAATTCAATAAGTATCTGAAATTAAAGGTCTAATGATGACCATGAAACGATTGTTAATTGTTGTAAAAACCCATCTGGTTCACTAATGTCCTCCCTTTAGAGAAGGAAATCTGCTGTCCTTACCTGGTCTGGACTCCAGACCCACAGCAATGTAGTTGACTCTGAAATGGCCCAGCAAGTCACTCTTGGTGAATAGAGACAGACCACCCAGCATCAACCTAGGCACTGGAAATGATAACGGCAAACTCAGCCCTGTCGCCCCTGCAAAACTCTCCTTAACGGCTAGGGGCTTATGCAAAAGTTGGGACAAGCAACAGCCTGACATAGTCATACTCACAGATAATGTCCCAGACATCAGCATTACCATCCCTGCAGTGGTGGTGGCACTGTGGTATACAATGGGAAGGGAGTTGCCCTGGTTTCCTCAACATCGACTCCTGACCCCATGAAATCTCATGGCATGAGGTCAAACATGGGCAAGGGAACCTCCTGCTGGTAACCATATACTGTCCCCCCTCAGTTGATGAATCAGTATCCTCCATGTTGAACACCACTTGGAGGAAGCATGGAGGGTGGCAAGGGCAGAGAATGTACTCTGGATGGGGGACTTCAATGTCCATCACCAAGAGTGGCTCAGTAGCACCACTACTGACTGAGCAGGTTGAGTCCTAAAGGACATAGCTGCTATACTGGATCTGCGGCAGGTGGCGAGGGAACCAACAGGAGGGAAAAAATACTTTACCTCACCAACCTGCCTGCTGCAGATACATCTGTCCATGACAGCATTGGTAGGAGTGACCTCTGCACAGTCATTGAGGAGATGGAGTCCCATCTTCACATTGAGGATATCCTCCATCATATTGTGTGGCATGACCACAGTACGAAGTGGGATCGATTTTGAACAGATCTAGCAATTCAAGACTGGGTAGCCATGAGGTGCTGTGGGCCAACAGCAGCAGAATTGTCATCAACCAAAATCTGTAATCTCATAGCCCAGCATATCCTCCATCCTACCATTACCACCTAGACAGGGTTTCAACCCTGGTTCAATGAAGATTGCAGGAGGGCATGCCAGGAGCAGCACCATGTTTACCTAAAAATGAGGTGTCAACCTGGTAAAGCTACGACACAGGACCACTTGTATACCAATCAGCATAACTAGCAAGTGATAGACAGAACTAAGCAATCCTACAACCAACAAATCAGATATAAATTCTGCAGTCCTGCCACATCCGTCGGGGATGGTGGTGGACAATTAAACAAGTTACTGGAGAAGGAGGTGGCTCCACAAATATCCCCATCCTCCATGATGGTGGAGTCCAGCACATCAGTGTAAAAGATAAGGCGGAAGCATTTGTAATAATGTTCAGCCAGAAGTGCCGAGTGGATGATCCATCTAGACCTCCTCCAGAGGTCCCCAACATCACAGATGCCAGTCTTCACATGATGTCAAGAAACAGTTGAAGGCACTGGATACTGCAAAGGCTATGGGTCCTGACAATATTCCAGCAATAGTACTGAAGACTTGTGCTCCAGAACTTGCCATGTCCCTAGCCAAGCTTTTCCAGTGCAGCTACAATACGGCATCTACTTGACAATGTGGAAAATTGCCCAGGGATGTCCTGTACACACAAATCAGGACAAATCCTACGTGGCCAATTACAGTTCCATCTGTCTACTGTCCATCATCAGTAAAGTGATGGAAGGGATCATCAACAGTGCTACCGAGTGGCACTTGCTTTGCAACAACCTGCTCACTGGTGCTCCATTCAGGTTCCACCAGGGTCACTCAGCTCCTGGCCTCATTACAGCCTTGGTTTAAACATGGATAAAAGAGCTGAACTACAAAGGTGAGGTGAGAGTGATTGCCCTTGACATCAAGGCAGAATTTGACCGAATGTGGCATCAGGGAGCCCTAGCAAAACTGGAGTCACTGGGAATCGGCGAAAACTCTCCGCTGATTGGAGCCATACCTAACACAAAGGAAGATGGTTGTGGTTGTTGGAGGTCAATCATCTCAGCTCCAGGAAATCGCTGCAGGAGTTCCTCAGAGTAGTGTCCTAGGCCCAACCACCTTCAGCTGTTTCATCAATGACCTTCCTTCCACCATAAGGTCAGAAATGAAGGTGTTCACTGATGATTACACAATGTTCAGCACCTATTATGACACAGCCGACGGTAAAGGCTGAGTTGCTCAAATCCCAGAGGGAAACTTGAAACAACTGTCATTATCCATTTTTGAGATTTGTAATTTCGAGATGCAGACTTTGAATTCAGTAAGAATAAAACCACCAAGTCTCATGGGTTTTATATAAAACTAAATTAAACATTTTAATTTGTTGCTAAATGAATAACACATACACATGGCTACAAATTGCTACTTTAATAGCTTTTTAACAAATCCCCAAATTAGTCACCCCCAGATAAATCTCCACTTGGGCAACAGTAACCCATAGACTTTAAGTAGACACCGTGCAGAGCAAATTTGACCTTATACTCCTTTGCAAGTTCTGTCGAAGGGTCATGAGGACTCGAAACGTCAACTCTTTTCTTCTCCGCCGATGCTGCCAGACCTGCTGAGTTTTTCCAGGTAATTCTCCTTTCTTTATATACCTAGCTTTCCCTTTGAATATAAATTTTCCCTTGTATCACTAGGTCTTTTGAACGTCAGCTCTTCTAACAATAAAACCCCTTTCATAGCACCAATTTTATTAGTAAGCTGAAAAAACAATCACACTGTTTGCCGCCTTCTAACTAGGTGCAAGATTTTAACTGCAGTCTTGAATGGTTTATTCAACAATTGCAAACGAACACTTTACTGTTCTCCTTACTATTCACCCAATTAACATCTCAAAACTACTATACATCAAAGTGCCCAGACTAGCTGGCTTTAATCCAATTAAGACACACATAGACACAGGCCCCAAATAGAATTCAATTTTAAAAAACAATTTCCAATAACATGATACACATTAATATCTCTTCATGACAGCACCATTCATGACATTTCCTCAGATACTGAAGCTGTCCATGTCCAAATGCAGCAAGACCTGGACAATATTCAGGCTTGGACTGACAAGTGGCAAGTAACATTTGCACCACACAAATGCCAGGCAATGGCCATCGCCAACAAGAGGGAATCTAACCATCGCCCCTAGACATTCAATGGCATTACCTTCGCTGAATCTGCCACAATCAATATCCTAGAGGTTACCATTGATGAGGAACTGAACTTGACTGGCCATATAAATACTGTGGTTACAAGAGCAGGTCAGAGGCTAGGAATCCTGAGACAAACCCAAAGCCTGTCTACCATCTACAAAGCACAAGTCAGGAGTGTGATGGAAAAATCTCCACTTGTCTGGATGAGTGCAGCTCCAGCAACACTCAAGAAGTTTGACACCATCCAGGACAAAGCAGCCCGCTTGATTGATACCCCATCTACAAACATTCACTCCCTCCACCTCGATGCACAGTGGCAGCAGTGTGTACCATCTACAAGAAGCACTGCAGGAACTCACCAAGCCTCCTTAGACAGCACCTCCCAAACCCACGACCACTACCTTCTAGAAGGACAAAGGCAGCAGACACATGGGAACACCCCCACCTGGTAGTTCTCCGAGTCACTCACCATCCTGACATGGAAATATATCGCCGTACCTTCACTGTCGCTGGGTCAAAATCCTGGAACTCAATCCCTAACAGAACTGTGAGTGTACCCACACCACATGGACTGCAGCAGTTCAAGAAGGCAGCTCACCACCACCTTCTCAAGGGCAATTAGGGACGAGCAATAAAGGCTGGTCTAGCCAGTGATACCCACCTCCCATGAATTAATTAAAAAAAATTACACATTGAGTGATTACTCCATTAGATCACCTCTCATGGGCTGGATTTTTTAAAGCGGTGATGGGGAAGAGCAGAGAAGTGAGCGGGTGCAGAATATTGTGCTGGCTGCCAGCATGTCAGTTTGCCAGCATGTCAGTTTGCCAGCACCGTCCCGCCCCGGGGCATTTTCTCAGAGGCAGAATGGATGGAGTGGGTTGGCAGGGCCACCTACAAAGAAGTGGTAGGTAGCCAATTAAGGCACTTTAAAGGCCAGTTAGTGTGTATTGTCAAAGGGGCCACTGGCATCATGGATCAGGCTAGATGCTGGAGACAACCTCTTGGTGGCTGTACCATCCCCCTCTTTTGTGAAGACGAACACAAGGTATTCATGATGAATGATGATCATATCTTGCATCTCCACAAGCAAATGACCTTTTTGGTCTCTATTTAGTCCTACTCTCTCCTTGTTCCCTTGCGCTTTATGTAATTAAGAAAGCATTTTTGGGTTTTATTTGATTTCGCTTGCCAATGTTTTTTTGATGCTCTTTCTTTGCTTTCCTGATATTTGGGAGTCCCACCTTTTTTCTTTGTGGGAATGTCTTTGTTCTGAAACCTTCTTCATCTCCTCCTTGAATACCTCCCACTGCTTTGATGTTGATTTACTTTCAAGTAGCTATGTCCAATCTACTTTTGCCAAATCATGTCTCAGCTATATAAAATTGACCTTGCTCGATTTTAAACCCTTTCTTGTGATCTATGTTTGTCCTTTTACACACATATCTAATTGGATTATGATCACTATCACCAAAATACTCTCCCTTTGATAGCCTTGCCACCTGCATAGCCTCATTCCCTAAAAGTGATTCTAAACTAGACCCTTTCTTGTTGGGTTTGCTAAGTACTGGCTAAAAGAGGTTTCTTCTGCATGCATTTTAAAAATTTTGTGCCCTCTATACTGATTTCATCACAGTTAACAACCATTAGGGTAGTTGAAATCCCCTACTATTATTGTCCTTTATTTTCATACTTTACAGCAATTTGCTTACATATTCACTTGTTAATCTCTTTCTGACGACAACTACTGTTGAGTCAATGCTGACATTATATCATAACATTATTAGGATAAGATGCGTATTAAGCTGAATGTTGAAGCTACTCTCCAACATTTCAACTATTCAGACACAGCTGAATTTGGCAATTAGAACAGTTTTACTATGGTGTGCATTGTATTGCAACATGACAGTTGTTGTGCATTTGTCCTCATCATCTTAAAAAAAAAAGCAAAATCTTCAGAGCAGTGTGTTCTTGTTAGCTTTGAAGTCACTGAGCCAGATTTCTGGTGAATGATTACATGTTGTGCTACAGGGCGGTGTGTGGCTTCAAAAATTTAGTTATGCATGCTAGAGGCTCCTAAAGGAATTGCCTGACATAATGCTATGAAGCACACTCTAGGCAGTGCAAAGTGGTTTTATTTGGGAGGCCGCAATTAAAACCTATAACTAGATGGTGAATTGCACGTTAAGCAGTGAGTTTTTTTTAAATTTAACCATCAAATTATGACTTCAAATTATTTATTTTGATCATACTCTAGTCCATTCCTTCCTCAACTGACCCATGGCGGCCAAATGTCATATGCAGATGACCGCTTACATCAAAATGGGCAGAGTGTCAAGGGTCTTATACGAAGGGACTGCTATTAATATCAGGTAATGAACTTAATCTCTGGGATACATTATCCTCTTATGTGTTTTGACTGCAGTTCGACTGAGAGCCATTGCTTTTCACTCCTTTTAACAGGAAAGGAAACCAGTGAGTTAGTTTCTTTTTGAGTTTCATTTTCCTAGTTCATAAAACATTTATGATAAAGCACATGGAAACCCAACCAGGAAGCTGCCTTAGTATTGGACCATAACAATGAAATAAAAACCCTGAATTCAGTATACAGCAGCACAGTGCAAACAATCCCATTGCAATTAATATGAGCTCTCTCCCAGTTTATTCTGGTGCCAGGATATCTGGATGTTGGTCTCTGAGGTCGGATGGCAGGTAAACATTTCTTTCTTTTCTTCAGTGCATTTTGATGTATTTTTGGGGTGCAGCTGTGCCCTTGTATGTTGTCACTTTTTTTTGCTGCTGGTTTATCATTTCAATTGAAAATTATAAATGAAATGATACAAGAAGTAAGTGAATTAATGTTCTGTTTTGTGGATTTCTATCGGGATACTAGTGTTCATTTGAGTTTCAAAACCTCTAGTTGAAAGTATTCCTAGTGAAGGGATGGGAGAGGGGGGCGGTACGGGACATTTCCAGCTTGTGGTCGGTGGCCTGTGGTAAATTGATTCTAACTAGAGAGCAAGCAATCCGAAGCATGACAAGTATTATGACACTATTACAAAACAGCAGCTGAGATTTTGGTGAGCTTCTGCATGTTCTTGAGTATGGCAGGGGAGGGAGGAATATAAAGGATAATGTTTAGCAAAAGAGGTAGACACCATCTAGACTGTGGTAAAATGGTAGAAATTATATTCTCTGTACAAGGCACACGATATCCTTGTAATTACTTTTTGAAATGTAATGCGTGCTTGTGTAGGAGCTGGCATGGCAGGGTGTTACATAAGAGGAGTTTCTGCAGTTCAGTTTTTTTTATTACTACATCTATTTCTTTCCACTTTACTTCCCTCAGTGATATACACTTTTCAATGAGCTACCCTTTCCTCCAGTTAAAACATTAGGAATACAGAAGACATTGTCTTCAGCCATCCCCTTCCCAGCCACTATCTCAGTTTGAGCCAGACTTCACAACATTGCCATCCTATTCAACCCCAAATTGAGTTGTCGATGCACACGTTTTCCCCATCATCAAAACTACTTCTACCTCCATAATATCCACCCATCTGTGTCTGTTCCTCAGCCCATCTACTTCCATACATCTCATCCATGCTTTTGTCACCTTCAGACTTGACTATTTCGATGCTCTCTTTGCTGCCTCCCAACTTCCACCCTCCGTAAACATCAGCTCACCCAAAACTCTGCTACTCATGTTCTGTCCTACACCATCCTTCTCTGTGACCTTCATGGGTTCTTGATCCCCCAACAAGTCACGGGGTCTTAATAAATTTGTCATTAATAAGTAATGGTATTTTCTGAGGCTGTTTCACTGTGTAAAATAATAAATTCTGAGGAGGTGGTTACAAGCTATTTATCATGTTTCAGTTGTGTTTTATAATTTGCATAATTATGTACTGCTACAATTTACAGTGAATATTGAATCACTTGACTGGTGAACTGACTTAAAGTCTAATAGTCCACCTGATTTGCATACTTTTGTACTGATCCTGCAATTATACACCTGTCAATAATTTATTTGTAAACTGCACTAACAGCACACAAATTTTAGAAATTTAATTTAACCTGCTGAGATGCTGTAGAAAGTGCAAAGGTATAGGCCAACATATGATCAATGATAATTCAAAAAGACTCAATATTGATTCTGAAGAAAGCTGGCCATAAAGTTCTTGCGATCTCTATGGCATGGATTTTTCCTTTCCTGATGTTAATTTGAATCTGGCACCAGGTCAAGAGACTCTCCAGGCATCCAGCAACTGTGATGACAGCCTGCAGGGTAAGCAGCCAACAACATTGATGTATTCTAACAGACAGCAAAGCAGAAAGTCAAATGCTATGATTATCCTTCCCTTTTAATTAAATTTTATGGAAGGCGAAATAAATGATTTGGACTTAGACATGGGATTAAGGTAGAGGCTGAAATGTATTTTTAAAATTAAAAAGCTTTTAAAATTCATATTATTTAAAAATTGATTTTTTTAATCCCAATGGAGAATTGTAGTATTGCACAAATATAACACTAGCTTTTCAGGGCAAGAAAGGTTTTTCAACAGTAATTATGAACTTAGTATACAGTTAAAAATGTAGTTACACCTCATTCAACAAGGTGTAACTTTTTAAAAGGTCTCTACTGTGAGACTGATGACGTAAAAAGCCAAGTTTGTATCTGTTCAGTGATTTGTAATTGATTGCAGTCGGCAAGGACCTCAACAGCGCAGCTTTTAGAGAAATATCAAATCGCTTCCAGTAACAGAGTATCTAGAATTAGGGGTCACTGTTTATAAATAAGAGGTCTCCATTTGAAACAGAGATGAGGTGAAATTTTTTCACTCAGAGGGTCGTGAGTCTTTGGAACTATCTTCCTGGAAAGGTGGCGGAAGCAGGGTCTTTGAATATTTTTAAGCCAGAGGTGAATATATTCTTGGTAAGCAAAGGGGTGATAGGTTATCGGCAGTAGATGGGATGCAGATTTCAGGTTACTTTCAGATCAGCCATGAACTTATTAAATGGCGGAGTGGGCTCGAGGGACTGAATGGCCTACTCCTGCTCCTTGTTCACACATATGTTCATATGTATCGTATGTGCATAATTTCTGGATTTCCACATATAACTGCACATATGCAGACTCCAGAAGTTGCTGTCAGTTTCAGAGGATTTAAATTATGCAGCGGCCGGGAAATGAAACAGGGGCTGAAACCTCAGGAGGTCCTGAAAGGAAGGTTCACAAAAAAATTGTATTTGTGATACATTGCTTGTGAGCTGCCATGTGTTGAGATGGAAGGTGCCACTTAAACTTTGCCAGAAATGATTTCTAACATGCTATTTTTTATTTGATTTTCTGAAAACTATTCGAACTTTAGGGACAGTCTTAGCTATCAGCTACTTCAGGTACTTTGTAATGAGTTTGAAAAATGACATGCAATCAATAAACCAAACCCTAAGTGACAACAATATACAGCTCCCAGTGTGCTCTTCATGTCCTCCTCATTGCAGTAAATCTGAAATTCTAAATGCATTCAAAAACCTAGTTTTTACTTGTTGTTAACCGTGGCAGCATATTGCATCAGACATTAATCTGGTGCACAGCAGGCTTAATATTAATTGATGTGGTGTTCCTACAAATAATAAATGTTTAAGTTATACGTACTTGTACCTACAATTTGTTACCAGAGGAAGGAAAGTGTGGGTGGTGGTACTCTAAACAACATGATAAGAAATCTCTTCAAGGTAACTTAATAAAGCTAAATGAGGTATGGCGCTATGTAAAAGCAAATCATTTTGGTTTTTTTATTTGTTCATGGGATGTGGGCTTCGCTGGCTAGGCCAGCATTTATTGCCTATCCTTAATTGTCTTACAGTGCTGTTAGGAAGGGAGTTCCAGAATTTTGACCCAGCGACAGTGAAGAAGCTGTGATATATTTCCAAATCAGGATGGTGAGTGGCTTAGAGGAAATCTTGGCATTCCCATGCAACTGCTGCCCTTGTCCTTTGAAGTGGTAAAGGTCATTGGTTTGGAAGAGGCTGTCAAAGGAGCCTTGGTCAGTTGGTGTAGTGCATCTTGTAATGGTACACACTGTTGCTACTATGCATCAGTGGTGGAGGGAGTGAATATTTAAGGTGGTGGATGGGGTGCCAATCAAGTGGGCTGCTTTGTCCTGGACAGCGTTGAGTTTCTTGTGTTGTTGGAGCTGCACTCATCCAGGCAAGTGGAGAGTATTCCATCACACTCCTGACTTGTGCCTTGTAGATGGTGAACTGGCTCTGGGGACTCAGGATGTGAGTTATCCTCTGCAGAATTCCCAGTTTCTGACCTGCTCTTGTAGCAACAGTATTTATATGGCTGGTCCAGTTCAGTTTCTGGTCAATGGTAACGGTGTGGATCATGTTGTGACTGCACTTTCACTGAACTAAACTGAAATATAATCCCTCACCTTCAGAAATATAACTCTGTCTTTTTGTTCCAGCTGTTTTTCCAACTTTGAGAGTTTCTCCTGAATAGAATTTAAATTCTTCTGAATTTCACAAAGATTTTCCTCCATTGTTTTTTAAAAAAATGTTGATAATAGGGTATTCACTGATGTTAATGCCATTGAATTTCAAAGAGCAATGGTTAGATTCTCTCTTGTTGAAGATGATCATTGGCTGATGCTTGCCTAGCACAAATATTATCAGCCCAAGCCTGGATATTGTCTGGGTCTTGTTGCATATGGACATGGACTGTTTCAGTACCTGAGGAGTCATGACTGAAGTTGAACATTGTGCAACCATCAGCAAACATCCCCACTTCTGACCTTACGATGGAAGGAAGGTCATTGATGAAGCAGCTGAAGATGGTTGGGCCTAGGACACTACCCTGAGGAGTTCCTGCAGCGATGTCGAAGGACTAAGATGACTGACCTCCTACGACCACAGCCATCTTCCTTTGTGCTAGGTGTGACTCCAACCAGTGGAGAGTTTTCCCTCTGATTCCCATTGATGTCGGTTTTGCTAGGGCTCCTTGATGCCACACTTGGTCAAATGCAGCTTTAATGTCAAGGAAGTTAGCTCTTTTGTACATAGTTGAACCAAGCCTGTAATGAGGAGAGGCGCTGTGTGGCACTAGCATGGCCCAAACTGAACATCAGTGAGCAGGTTATTGTGTCACTTGGCAGCACTGTTGACAACACCTTCCATCACTTTGCTGGCAATTGAGAGTAGACTGATGGGGCAGTAATTGGCTGGGTTGGATTTGTCCTGCTTTTTGTCGACAGCACATAGCTGTACTGGAACAGCTTGGCTCTGTGCACAGTTGGTCTGGAGCACAAGTCTTCAGTGCTATTGCCAGAATGTTGGTTGTCAGGACCCATCACCTTTGCAGTACCCAATGCCATCAGCCATCTCATGATATCACATGGAGTGAATACTTATGGAATTAAACTACTAACAGTTCTTGCACACTGTTGTTAGACACCAGAAGGCCTCTAGAGCTTTTGGTAGAAATAAATTAACACTGGGAAAGATGAAATCCACATCTCAGAGCTTATGAGATATTTGTAGACCGTTTCCTTTGAGGTCAATGGGTGTCAATTCACTCCTGATCTCAAAACCTGTACCATTATGTGCTCAAGTCCCACAGCAAGACTTGAATAAACAAATTTTTGACTTGTATAAAAGCGCTACTAATTTAACCAAAATGATACCTAGTAATATATAAAAGACGGTGAACATCTAGTAAAAAATGGAGGTGTAATTGCCTCCTGTGTATTATTTTCAGTGTACTGGTTAATGCATTTGTGTATCCATTCCTGTCTGTGTTAATTTTTATATGTTTAATTTCCAATGTGTTGGTGACTATATTAAAATTGCCCTGCATACAAGAAGCACATTAACCAGGCTGACCAAAATGAAGTGCATACAAGATTAAATCTTATGAGTTAATATTTAGTGAAATTGTCCAATTGCCATCATGCGAGAACAAACCTTTTTATCTTCAAACAAAATTGCTGCTTTCTCTTGCGTTATGCAAAGCCTCAACCTGTTGGGAAGAATTGTTTTAACAACCTATGGCTGCTAATCAATAGCAGTTGTAGGATACACTAACTTCAAATAAGAATGCTCAGGAATAGAAAATGCAATTTGTGTGGCTACAAGGTTGGTTGTTTATATTCATTCATGAGATTTGGGCATTATTGGTCTGCATTTATTACCCATTCCTAATTGTTCTTAAGAAGGTGATGGTGAGCCTCCTCTTGAACTGCTGCAGTCTGTGTGGTGTAGATACACCTACACTCCTGTTAGAGAGGGAGTTCCATGATTTTTGACTCAGTGAAAGTAAAGGAATGACAATATATTTCTGACTTAGTATGGTGTGTGGCTTTGAGGGGAACTTGCAGTTGGTGGTATTCCCATGCATCTGCCACTGTTTTTTATCTGGGTAATAGAGGTTATGGGTTTGGAAGATACTGATGAAGGAGCCCTGGCAAATTGCTGCAGTGCAGCTTGCAGATGGTACACATTGCTGCCATGATGTGCCCACGGTGTAAAAATTAAATGTGTAAAGTGGTGGGTGGGGCATCCATCAAACGAGCTGCTTTGACCTAGATGATGCTGAGCTTCTTGAGTGTTATTAGAACTGCACTCACTTAGGCAATCGGGGAGCATTCCTTCACAATCTTGTCATGTGCCTTGTAGACACTTGGGCTAGCTTTGGACAATCAAGAAGTGAGTTACAGAAATCCCAGCCTCTGAAATGCTCTTGAAGTCATATTATTTAGGGGGCTGGTCTGGTTAGGTTTCTGGTCATTGGTAACACCCAGGATATTGATGGTGTGGAATCCAGCAATAGTAATGCCATTGAATGTCAAGGGAAATGATTAGAATCTTTATTGTTGGAGACAGTTATTGCCTGGCACTTGTTACTTATCACTTAGCAGCCGAAGACTGATTGTTGTCCCGTTTTTGCTGCTTGTGGACAATGGCTGCTTCTTTACCTGAGGAGTTATAAATGGAACTCTGGTACATCACTGGCAAAGTCCCAGGAAATCCTGAGGCAGTGTAATGAGAGCTGCTTTTGGTTTTTTTTCCCCTCATTATTGATCTGAAATTTGCAGTTGCAATGATGTTGAAACTGTCAGTGCTCACCATTCATCCTGCATACAACTTCTGATGTCCACTCACACACGGTGAAATGCAAAAAGCTAGAAGTTGCTATCGGTAGTACCCTACTCCACATGTTGCCCTGTTGCAGTTTTTTCAGGTGCAATAAAGGCAGAATCAGTGATTTTCTGGGACTTTTTTTTTTGTGCTAATGTTAAACCTTGTTCAACAAGGTGTATTTGAATTTTTAACAATATACAAGTCAATGCTGAAAATCTTATCTTGTTTATATTTCAAATTCTACCTTAATTCCATAAATATGTCCCAATCTTTATCTTATTTTCTGTACAATGATTAAGCTATAAATTATAATCGCTGCCTTTTACTTCCTGCTTTGCTGTCTGTGAGAATTCTTGAATCTTATTGGTTGACCAGCCTGCCTGACGTTCACACTGTTCCTCAATGCCACAGATCCATTATAGCTGTTGCCACATTCAAAGTTGCGTTTGAATGGAGAAAATCAATGCTCCAGAGTCTGCTAAATCTTTGTGGGTGTTTTTTTTAGTTCAGGGGCAAGTGCCGTTGCTTTACTGCTGACCACAAAATCCAGGCCATTATCTCAGGGGAGAGTAGATTTCCTCAGCTGCAGTAAAGAGTAAGTTCTTCTCTAAGAAGTTATGATGGAAGAAATAATTTATCCCATCAGTCATATCCTGTGCATTCAGAAATGTTGAGTAACATCAGTTAATCTCTGCTGATACCTCCTTTCATTTTGGAAACTAAACCTGATTGCATCCTGTACTGGTGAAAACCACCTTGCTTAGACCTAGTGTCATAATCAAGTTTTATTCAGATCTTGTGGTCAGTGGTTCTGGTTATGTTGGGTACAGTTCCAGTGTTGGGAGTGGAGGATAGGGTAGGGAGGGAGGAACCTACAGCTACACAGCATTTCTGAGTGTGAAGCTGCTGTGAATGTGTGAAGGTGGCATTCCTCCTCCTCACATTCCTTTTGTTGTCTCTCTACAACAACACTGATGTACGGACCAGCATATGAAGTCACAGCTTGGCCTTGTACCTCTTTGTGCCTATAATGTGTTGTATGACATGTATCTCATGCACAGATACTTTTAAATACATTTTTTCTGATCCTTGGCAAAAGTTTGAGCAAATAGGCAGGAGATCTTAATTACACAGAAAGCTGAGAGGAGTATAGAAAGTGGAGTGGTGAAATCAAAAAGCAAATTAGGAAGGCAAAGAGAGGGCATGAAAGAATATTGGCAAGCAAAATCAAGGTGAAGCCAAAAATGTTTTATCAAATCAATTGAGAGTAAGAGGATGACTAAGGAAAGAAAATGACCCATAAAAGACCAAAAGGTTACCTATGTGTGGAGGCAGTGGATGCGGGTATGGTTCTTAATGAATACTTTGAATCTGTCTTCACAAAAGAGGAGGACAAAGCAGACGTTGTAGTTAAGGAGGAGGAGTGTGAAGTATTGGGTGTGGTAACCACAGGGAGAGAGGAAGTATTCATGGGATTGGCATCCTTGAAAGTGGATAAATCACCAGGGCCGGATGAATTGCACCCTAGGCTGATAGAAGAAGCCAGGGAGTAACTAGCGGAGGGTCTGACCATCATTTTCCAATCTTCACTGGATACAGGTGTGGTCCCAGAGGATCAGAGGTCTGCTAATGTTGTGCCTTTGTCTGAAAAGGGAGCGAGGGATAGAATAATTAGTCTGACCTCAGTGGTGGGCAAATTATTAGAATCAATTTAAGCTTAGGCACACAGGCAAACAAAAATAAAAACAGAAAATGCTGGAAAAACTCAGCAAGTCTGGAGAGAGAAAAAGAGTTAACGTTTCGAGTCCATTAAGCTCTGAAGAGTCATACGGACTCAAAATGTTAACTCTGTTTCTCTCTCCATGGATGCTGCTAGACCTGCTGAGTTTCTCCTGCATTATCTGTTTTTATTTAGATTCCAGCATCCACAGTATTTTGCTTTTATTATGACAGATTAATCAAGGACATTCGGCTGGATTTGTTAAGGGAAGATCGTATCTGACAAACTTAATTGAATTTTTTGAGGAAGTAACAAGAAGGTTTGATGAGCATAGTGTGATTGATGTGGTCTACGTGGATTTTAGCAAGGCTTTTGACAAGGTCCCACATGACAGATTGGTTGAAAAAAATAAAAGCCTTTGGGATCCAGGAGAATGTCGCGAGCTGGATATAATATTGGCTCAGTGGCAGGAAACAAAGGATAATTGTTGACGGATGTTTTTGTGACTGGAAGGCTGTTTCCAGTGGGGTCCTGCAGGGCTCAGTACGATGATCCCTGGTTTTTGTGGTATATATTAATGATTTGGACGTACATGTAGGGCGAATGATCAAGGAGTTTTGCAGACAGCACAAAAATTGGCTGTGTGGTCGATAGCAAGGAGGATAGCTGTAGACTGCAGGAAGATATCAATGGACTGGTCAGGTGGGCAGAAAAGTTGTAAGTGGAATTCAACCCAGAGAAGTGTGAACTGATGCATTTGGGGAGGTTAAACAAGGCAAGGGAATACAAAATAAATGGGAGAACACTGAGAGGTGTAGAGGAAGTGAGGGATCTTAGAATGGATGTCCACAGAACCCTGAGGGTAGCAGGACAGGTCAATAATAGTTAAGAAAACATATGGGGCAGGGTTTTACATACCGCAGGCGGGCATGTGCTCGATTGGATCGGGCATAAAAGAGTGCGTGATGACGTTGGCAAGTGTCCCAAGTGTCATCACGCACTCGTGTGATATTTCAGTTGGTGGGTGGGCACAAGTGAGAATTGGCAGTGTGTCTGCTGACAGTTAAGAGGACTATTAAGCCCTTTAATCAATTAATTAAGCAGTATTTTTCGTTGCCTGTCCAACCTTACGGTTGGTGGGCAGGTGGTTCAAGCGGCCTTTGGATTTTTTAGGAAACCTTGCCCACGGGCGGGATGAAGTTTCCAACAGTACTTGAAAGAAAATTTTAAAATTTTGACATTGTTTTGAATATGTCCCTGTTCATGTGACTGAGTCACATGTGGGGGCATGTTTCTCTCATTTTTAAAATCTTTATTTTTGAATCCACAATTCTTCAGTTCCCTGAAGCAGTTCGATGCCTTCAGGGAGCTTTCAGTGTGCGCTTCCATGCGCCTGCTCAGACTTTAGCGCTCATGCATCTCCCACCCCCTCCCACAGAGCGCTAAGTTCCTCAGTGCGCCCTTCACGCTGGCAGGCTGTGAATTGGCCAGCCAGTGTGAAATAGCGGCTGGGGGCTGATCTCAGGTGGTGGGACGTTTCCCGGCCGCTCTCGGGCCTGCCTGCCGTGCCTGCCCGCTGAACAGAAAATCCTGGCCATGGAATCCTTTCACTTATTAGCTGAGGCGTGGAACACATACGCTAGAACTGTATAAAACATTAGTTATGTCACAACTTGAGTATTATGCAATTCTGATCACCTCATTACAGAAAGAATGTGATTGCACTAGAGAGGGCACAGAGGAGATTTGAGGATGTTGCCAGGCTGGGTGGTTTGCCACCACGCCCCCCCCCCCCCCCCCACAACTCCGGAAGGAAGGTTGGCATGGAGCCGACTCACTGGACGCCAGCCTGTCCCACCGCCATAATGCGCTGCAGGTGGGCTACGTTGGCTGCCACTGAGACTTTCACCCTCACTGAAAGGAGATACTGCTCTTGGGAGCTGCCAGTCAACTGGTTTGGCCAGCTCAAAAACAGAATTACCTGGAAAAACTCAGCAGGTCTGGCAGCATTGGCAGAGAAGAAAAAAGTTGACATTTTGAGTCCTCCTAGCAGTGCCAAAAGTGCATCAGTAGGCACTGCCGGGACTGCATGCAGGCCCAAGAAGGCTCATGGGTCCTAGAGCCAGTTCAAGTATTTCCCTACTATTAAAATCCAGTCTATTAGACTAATTTTCAGGGTCATCTCTCTGCCCCTGTATAAAAATGCAGCTCTCTAAGTCAGCCTTCAGTATCACAGAATGGTCACAGCACAGAATGAAGCCCTTCAGCCCATCATGTTTGCGCTGGCTCTGAAAAGGCCAGTTTACCTAGTACCACTCCTCAGCTTTCTCCCTTCGCCCTGCGCGTTCTTCTTTTTCAGAAAATAATCCAAATCCCTCTTCAATGCTTCAATTAACCTGCCTCCACTGCACTCTCAGGCAATGCATTCCAAATCCCAACCCCTTGCTGCATGAGAAAGTTTTCCCTCATGTCTCTATTGCTTCTTTTGCCAATTATGTTAAGTCTGGGTCCTCTTGTTCTCGATCCTCCCACAAATGGGAACAGATTACCCCTGTTTACTCTGTCTAGACCCCTCATGATTTTGTACCCTTCTATCAAATCTCCTCTCAACCTTTTCCAAGGAAAACAGCCCCAACCTCTCCAATTCATCTAAGTATCTACATATGTTTGCTGGTTGTAAAAAGATCATATGGGAACTTTTCAGTCTCTCAAAATCATCTGGTTTCCATCTTTATTGTTTCTAGTGTAGGGGCACTCAAATTCAAGGCCAGAATTTTAAGATCCTGATGCCACGGGGATGGGGCCATAAAATGCGGTGAGCCGTTCTAAACTCTGTTGAATTGAATTCGACGGAACTGTAAAATCTCGCTGCCGTAAAATTCCACCCCAAGTCTATTGGCAACGTGCAACTATAATCACAGCAGTCTAGCTCCTGCAGTTAAAGCAGTTTGGTGCTATTTGGAATGCGTTATTTCTTATTTGCTGGTTTGTCCTCTGAGTTTATAGGCTTGGCAGCTTGGAAAGGGCTCTTTATAGTGCTGATGGCCCCTTGGTGGAAAAATCCTAAATCGGAACATCATGATCCACTAGTATCAGCAATGTGAATATACAAAATTTTATAGGGACATGGATTTCAATTTTGCATCTGGTCCGTAAAGGCAAAAGCTTGTCAGCACCTGGCTCGTGGCCAACAGAGCTGGTGTTCCCTTGTAACTTTTTGGATGCATGACTAAAATACTAATTTGCTGCAAAGATAATTATTTAACTATTCAAAGTGTAAAGCTACAGTGAACCTGATCGTGCCATTAAAACACACTGATGCTTTTCATCAGATGCTTTGATAGCAAATTGAGGAGCTAGGGGCAGAGGCATTGGAGTCTGGGTGCAGGATCTGGTTGTTTAAGCTGCATATGAAAATACGTATGTTACTGTTAATTTTGGAATGCATGGATTGGTGTAGCACTGAGGATTCAATATATCTGTTCACAACCAATGTTAAATTACCACTGAGCACAACCTTTTTTTCCCCCAAAAATAACATTGGAAAATAAATTCGACTTTCACTTTGAGTAGAGCAATTTTAGGTGAAGGGTCAACTTATTGTACTTATGCAAACTGACTACTGCAAATTCTCTGTATGTTAAAAATTTCCTCATTTAGATAGGTTCTGGTTTAAAGATTGAGTTTTTTGTAGTAGTTATAGCATGTTGTTTCTCACAGAAGCTCATTTCAGAAGAAAGTCTTAAAATTCTAATGCTTGTATAAAAGTGACCTGCATCAAATTTTAACCACTTTGCTTTAACTATGTCGGAAAGCAGAATTGAAAGAATTCAACAGACATTATTTGGAGAATGAGTAAATATTTTACTAAAAGCTCAATGGTACAAGGTACACTGTAGGACATTCTTCATAGTTAATAATTTCCTTGAACATACTTGATTTTTACCCTGAGATCTGACATGCTGTTTTTATTACAATTGATAAATTTAATCATGTTATTGTGAAATATATATAAATTTTTGATTTTTGCATTTGTTTTAAACCTTAATGATAATTCTAACCTAATGAGCTGGTGGGAAACTGATGGGATCAGCATGACATCCCATTCTGTACCCCCACCTGATATTCCATTGAAACATCTGCAAAATCATCTGCAAATTCACAAGTTAGTAAAATGGAAATGCTCTATCATGAAGCAATATAATGAGGTTCTGACAATAATCTCAGCAATAATTCTAACGTGTGCCAGATTTTCAGTCTGTGCTCCCAGTGGGTGAGGCTTCCCAAATGAGTGCGGACTCATTTGCCTCTCGTCGCTCATTGTAATCTTACCTGATTATTATGCTGTGTATGTGCATTATCTTTAGAAATATCAGATCAGAAGTGTAAGTGTGAAAGATTCAGTGCTACTTAGCAATCAGGGCACCCAAATGCAAGTTATTGTTCTTATGAATGTATGGAAAATTCAATCTAGAGAAATTGAGTAATATTGCAGCTGTTGAATTTTGTTGTGCTTCTCGTTGTCCAGTTACAGTATGTAAGGTATTCTGTATTTCAAGTCAAAACTGCAAAGCACCTGGCTTTCATTTGATAAACACAGCTGTAGGATGCACACAGTTTATGTGTGAATTTTGCAGTGCTGCTTAACCTCCTGATCCAATCATGTTTATTATTCTGATTGCTGCAATCTATTTTTATCACACATAGATAACACATTATGACACAGTTACCGAGTATTTCAAGCACAGAAATAAGCCATTCAGCCCAACAGCTCTGTGCCAGTGTTAAATCTCCACAGGAGTCTCCTTCCACCCTAATTCTTTTGACCTCATCAACATTGTATTTCCTTCACGTGTTAATCTAGTTTCCACTTAAATCTATCTATGTTAGTCCCTTCAACTAATCCTTGTGACAGTGAGTTCCACATTCTAACCACTCCCTGGGTAGAGAAGTTTTTCCTGAATTCCCTATTGGATTTATTAGTGATTTTTTTCTCCAGGATAGTCTCCCACATTCAACCCCTGAAAACTTGGGGCAGGATTTTCACTCCGTTGTGGGGGGGAAGTTGAAATGCAGGCGCGCAAGAAAATAAAAATCTCTGACACGTCCCCTCATGTGACACTATCATATGAGTTGAGACATGTCCATAACTTTGTAAAAAACTTTAATTAAATTTTAAAAAACGTACATGAAACCTCATCCCACCCGTGGATGAGGTTTCATGCTTTTTCTGAAGCCCGCCAGGGGTTCTGGCCTGCCTGCAACCTTAAGGTTGGATGGGCAGGTCCATTAATTAAAAGCAAAGTACTGCAGATGCTGGAAATCTGGAATAAAAACAAAAATTTCAGGAAAAGCTCAGCAGGTCTGACAGCATATGTGAAGAGGAAGACAGAGTTAACATTTTGAGTCCATATGACTCTTCATCAGAACCATTAATTAATTCAATGACTCTGTCAATGGCCTCAATTGGCCATTGACAGGTTGGCGGGCGCACAACTAATTTTGCTGCACCCCCGCCTACCTGAAAATTTAAATGGGGCGTGGTGAGGTTGGGAGTTCTGCCCAACGTCACCGTTTGTCATTTTATGCGTCGGCGAGCGGACCCCTCCTCCCACTCGCTGACGGGAAAATCCTGCCCTTGAGGCCATTCAAAACTTTGCTGTCCTTGTTTTAACTCACACTAAGTCCTGTTCACCTATCAGCCCTATTCTTGCTGACCCACATTGGTTTTTGGACAAGCAATATCTTGATTTTAAAATTCCCATCCTTGTTTTCAAATTCCTCCATGATCTCGCCTTGCCCTATCTCTGTCATCACTTCAAGCCCCACAACCCTCCAAGATATATGTGCTCCTCTAATTCCGGCCTTTTGTGCTTCCCCAATTTTAATTACTCCGCCATTAGTGTGCCTTCGGTTGCCTGGCCCCTAAGCTCTAGAATACCCAGGAAGGGAGGGGGCACCCAGGGAGTAGAGGGGCAGACCTTGGGTGGGGCTCCCAATCGGGAAGGAGAGACACCCTCCCCTTCCCACCCTTGCAAGCTAACCTGCTGAGCTGTCTTCGCCACCCCCCACCCTCAGTCCCTGACCACCAACTGCCTACCTAAAAATTGCAACCAACCTGACTTGAGTTAGTCCAGGTCGAGTGGAATGCCTGAGGTGGCGGCTGCGGAGAAGGGCGGTACATCCCGTAAGCATTGAAACAGTTGCTGACGAAAGTCAGCAAGAAGCCGCCTAAGAAGCGGAAGAAATCTCGCTAGCAGGGCTATTCCACTTAAGTGTACAGGGTGCTGACCCAGGCCCACCCTTTCACCAGGATCTTGTCCAAGGCCATGAGTGTTATGAATTCCTTTGTTGTCGACATTTTCAAGCACATCGCCTCCGAGGCTTCGCATCTCATTCACAACAACAAGTGCCACACCATCTCGGCCAGGGAGACAGCCAAACACGCTGTCTCCGAAGGCACCAAAGCAGTCACCAAATACACCAACTCTGTTTAGGTCGATCATTTTAAAGATTATAAAAATTGTAGCCAGATGGAAAGTAGCAGCCCTTAATTGACCATTAATTGGCCACTTAAGGGATTCAATTGGGGTGAGGGTGGGTGGGCTGCCTTAGGCCCCACCTGCCCTTATAAAATCACTGCCAGGTCAGAGGCAGGCAGGTGGGAAGGACAGAATTTTACAGGCCCACCCCACCTGCAAACCGGCCATTGGAGGGCTGTAATATTCTGCCCTGAGTTTATTACATATTGGGTAACAAAGGAATCCTGCACATGTTGTAAAAACCCTATTTCACTGACCCCTTTTGCTGCCTCTTGCCAGTTTATTTGGCGGTTAAAATTTCCCAAGATTATTATTCTACAGGTGGGATTTTCCGGCCCTGCCAGCCTCTGGGATTGTCCAGTCCTACCAAAAGCCAGTGGACTTTTGGCTGGCCCGCCGCATCCCTCATGGAGAGTCCTGCCACAGCGGGACCAGAAAATTGCAGCCTATGTCTCTTATTCATTTCATATATTTCCTTACTTATTTCTTCCTCCACCTCCTTTTCACTATTAGGTAGTCTATCTTAGGTAGCATACACCTATTAGGGTGATTGATCGCTTATTTCAATCCATGTGGTTTATGTTTCTAAGCTTCTCTGCCCCCTGTGGAAAGCACTTTAGACTATATTAAAGCAGTTTTCCCTAAATGAAACCATAGTTCCATTTAACAGAATCGCAAAATTCCTAGCATAGCAGCTCAGTTTCTCACCCGAGGCAGGTTCCTGACTCGAAAGCAAACCCACCTCCCATTTCCTGCTTTTCTGGTGAAAATTCAGCCTGGAATGTTTAAATGTTAGAAGTGATTTGACATTGAGCTCTGATGATAGAGTTAAGAGTACCTGCGGGATGAGTTTTAATAGGCCCAATAGCCTTTTGTTGTTTCTGACTGAAAAACCATGTATATTAACTATGGGAATAACTAACACAACTCTTCTTTTTTTTTGCAGTGGCAGCAGCGAAGAGGCTTTAGACAGATTATTACCCCCTGTGGCTAATACTTTGTCACCACGAAAGCGAACCACAAGCCAGTGCAAATCTGAACCACCACTTTTAAGAACAAGCAAGCGAACAATTTACACTGCAGGGCGGCCTCCTTGGTATAATGAACATGGAACACAGTCCAAAGAAGCATTTGTTATTGGTAAGCAATACATGTGTCTGAGACAATTACAGAATTGGGCTTTCAATATTTGTGATTGAAAACTTTTTGCAAATGATGCCATTTACCCTGTCCCGAATAATATATCTAAGCATCCTGATTGTAAGTTTAAAGCTGATAACCAACACTGAAAAAAATATAATTTTCAAATTGTGGTGTAACCCAGAAAGAAGCTGGAAACAATGTCATTTTACTGTAGTTGTGGCTCAAAGCAGATATTTCATGAAGCTCAGCAAAAAATTATCCCGGTCAAAAAGGACTCGATGAGAAGGATGAATCACCTGTGGTTAACAAAGGTGGTCAAGGAGAGTATCCAATCAAAATCTAAGGCAGACAAAGCGGTTAAAACTAGTGGTAGGCCAGAGGATTGGGAATTTTTTAGGAACCAGCATAGAAGTCTAAAAAGCTATTAAAGAGGGAGAAACCATAAGACATAGGAGCAGAAGTTAGGCCATTCGGCCCATCGAGTCTGCTCCACTATTCAATCATGGCTGATAAGTTTTTCAACCCCATTCTCCCGCCTATTCCCCGTAATCTTTGATCCCTTTATCAGTCAAGAACCTATCTATCTTGGAAAATTGATTGTGAAAGTAAATTGGCAAGAAATATAAAAACAAACAGCAAGAGCTTCCACAGGTATATAAAGTGAGAGTGGCTAAAGTGAGCATGGACTCTTGGAGGGTGCAACTGGAGAATTTAAAACGGGGAACAGGGAACTGGCAGATAATTTAAACCAATATTTTACATCGGTCTTCATGGTGGAGGACACTATAAACATTCCAAAGATATCAGATAAGCAAGGAGCTAATGGGAGTTAAGATCTTGTAACAGTCTCTATCACAAGGGGCAAAGTATTTGACAAACTAATGGAACCAAAGGCAGACAAGTTGCCAGAACCTGATGGCCTGCATCCAAGGGTTTTAAATGAAGTGGCTGCAGAGATAGTGGAGGCATTGGTAGAAATATTCCAGAACTCACTGGATTCCAGGAGGGTCCCAGTGGATTGAAAACCCGCAGATGTGATGTTCAAGAAGGGAGGGAGACAAAAAGCAGGAAACTATAGGCCAGTCAGCCTAACATCTGTTATTGGGAAAATGCTAGAGTCCTTTATTAAGGAAAAAATAGCGAGACATTTAGAAAAGCTTAACGCAATCAAACAGAGTCAACATGGTTTTGTGAAAGGGAAATCATGTTTGACAAATTTGCTAGAGTTCTTTGAGGATATAACAGGCAGAGTTGATAAAGGGGAACCGGTAGATGTAGTGTATTTGGATTTCCAGAAGCCATTCGATAAGGTGCCACATAAAAGTTTATTGCCCAAGAATGGAGCTCACGGTATTGCGGGTAATGAATTAGCATGGATTGAGGATTGATTAACACACAAAAGACACAGAGTCGGGATTAATGGGTCTTTTTCAGGTTGGAAAAATTTAACTAGTGGAGTGCCACAAGGATTAGGCTTAGGGCCTCAATTATTTACTATCTATATTAATGGCTTGGAGGAGGGGGCAGAGTAATGTATCCAAATTTGCTGACAATACAAAAATAAGTGGGAGGGCATGTTGTGATGTGGACAGAAGGAAACTGCAAGGGGACATAGATGGGTTGAGTGAGTGGGGGGAAAACTTGGTAGATGGAGTAGGAAAGTGTGAGGTCATGCACTTTGGTAGGGAAATTCAAAATGCAGACTATTATTTAAATGGAGAGAGACTCCAAAAAAAAAGTGCAACACAGAGGGATCTGGGTGTTCTTGTGTATGAAACACAAAAAGTTAGCATGCAGGTGCAGCAAATAAATAAGAAGGCAAATAGAATTTTGGCCTGTATTGCTAGGGGGTTGGAGTTTAAAAATAGGGAAGTCTTGTTATAACTGTACAGGGTGTTGGTGAGGCCGCAGCTAGGGTACTGTGTACTGTTTTGGTTCCTGTATTTAAGAAAGGATACACTGGCATTGGTGGTAGTTCAAAAGGGATTCATTAGGCTGATTCTTGGGATGAAGGGGTTGACTTTATCAAGAGCAGCTAAACAGGTTAGGCCTTTATTCATTAGAGTTTAGAAGAATGAGGGGTGATCTTATTGAAACGTACAAGATTCTGAGGGGGCTTCACAGGGTAGATGTTGAGAAGATGGTTCCACTAGTGGGGGAATCTTGATCTAGGGGACATAGTTAAATTTCTTCTTTGAGGATGGTGAATGTCTGGAATTCGCTACCCTCGAGAATTGTGGAGGCTAGATCACTGACAGCATTTAAAGAAGAGGTAGATTGATTTCGGAAATATTGGGGTGTTGTGGGCCATGAGGAGCTGGCATGAAAGAAGAGTTGAGACCGGGGCAGATCAGCAATGATCTTACTGAATGGCGGAGCAGGCTTGAGGGGCCGAATGGCCTGCTCCTGCTCTTATTTCTTATGTTCTTTTGTTCAGCACTTATATACAATCGATTAGATTACCTTAACAATTTCTTTTATACCTTGTTCCTTTCAATGGTGGACACGATAGTACATCAATGAGGCCTCATCACCCATTGATGAAGGTAACCGCTGTTAAATCACGTTTTGTTTCAAACTTAAAAATTTGACACTGTTCAGCTTATGCCTCCTTTCAGTAAATTCCATCATCTGAAGACCACATTAACAGCTGATTGGCTGGCTAGACCAAATCCCAACCGTCTGCCTGCCAAACTTCCTGATAAAGATTTTTTATTGATGAGGCCATTATGTTCTGGAAACCTTGTCAAGGCCTCTTTACACAGTTTCTTTTTCCTGAGCAATGTCTTTTTTTTTGTGTTGCTACTTGAGAGTACTGTCTGGTTTTCCAGATTTCGAATTGTGTCAAATCAGGCTTCTCTTCCTTACATCATCTCCAACAAGACAGAATCTAACCATCTCCCCATAAGATTCACTGACGTTGCCATCACTAAGTCCCCCACTATCAATATCCTGGGCGTTATTATTGACCAGAACCTGAACCAGGCCAGCCATATAAATACTGTGGCCACAGGAGCAAGTTAGAGGCTGGGAATTCTGAAGTATGTGCTCTCCCCAAAGCCTGTCCACCACCTACAAGGCAGTGTGATGGAATACGCTCCACTTTCCTGGATGAGTGCAGCGCCAGCAACATTCAAGAAGGTCAACACCACCCAGGACAAAGCAGCCCACTTGATTGGCACCTCATCCACCACCTTAAAAACTCAATCCCTCCACCACGGACGCACAGTGGTAGCAGTGTGTACCAAATACAAGATGCATTGCAGAAACTCACCAACTCTCTTTCAACAGCACCTTCCAAACCTGTGACCTCTACCACCTAGAAGAACAAGGACAGCAGATGCATGGGAATATCACCACCTGCAAGTTCCCCTCCAAGCTACACGCCATCCTGACTTGGAAGTGTATCATATTCCTTCACTGTCACTGGGTCAAACTTCTAGAGCTCTCCCCCTAACAGCACGGTGGGTGCACCTGCACCTGACAGACTGCAGCAGTACAAGAAAGTGGCTCACCACCAGCTTCTTGAGGGCAATTAGGGATGGGCAACAAATGCTGGCCTTGCTACCCATGCTTACATCTCAATGAAAAGAATAAACAAAACATCAATTCTCTTTTGTAAAACTATGTTGACTTTGTCTGATCATACGACAATTTTCTAAGTGCATTTTACGAACTTCAAATAATTGATTCCAGCTTTTTCCCGATGACTGCTGTCAGACCACCTGGCCTATAGCTCACTGTTTTCTCTCTTCTCTTTTCTCGAAGAGTGGTGTTACATTTGCTAATTTCTGATCAACTGGGGCTGTTCAAGAAACAAGGGGATTTTGGAAGATCATAACCACACATCTGCTATCACTGTAGCTATCTCTTTTTGAACCATAGGTTGTAGGCCATCAGGTCCTGGGAATTTGTTGGAATTTTGTCCCTTAAATTTCTCTAATTCTTTTTCTCTGCTGATATTAATGGCCTTAAGCTTCTCATTCTTTTTAGCCCTTGGTTACTCTCTATTTCTGGTATGTAATTTAAATCTTCTATTATGAAGACAAACACAAAACATTTGTTCAGTGTCTCTGACATTTCTTCATTCCCCATGATAATTTCTCCTATCTTTGCCTCTAACGTACTTTAGCTACTCTCCTCCTTTTAATTTGCTTATAAAGCTTTAAATAACCTGTTTTAACATTCCTGGCTAGTTTACTCACAGATTCTATTTTTTCCCTTTTTATCAACTTTTTAGTGGCACTTTGCTGGCTTCTAAAAGTCTCCCAATCCTTAAGCCTACGGTTACTCTTTGCAACATTATTAGCCTCTTCTTTTAATCTAATACAATCTCTACCTTCCTCATTGAACCATAGATGAAACTTACTTGCTGAGTTTTTGTTTTTTAATGCAATGTATTCTTGTTGCATTTTTAGAATTGTTTCCTTAAGTGTTCCCCACATCTTCAGTGGGATTTACTGGTACCACCTAAGTTAATGGGCTTTTGGCTGGCTTGTTGCATCCGCTGTGACAGGGCCAGAAAATTCCAGTCTTTATTTACCACCATACATCGCCCAATTTACCCAATCAACCTTAGTTAGCTCGGCCCTCATACCCCCATAATTGGCTTACTTTCAGCTTAAGATTTTTGTTTGGGACTGGAGTACGTCGCTTTCAAACTTTAATATGGAATTCAATATTTCCCCTAGTTAGTTCCACAATATTATTCCAGGAAACTGTCACAAAAGCATTCTACAAATTCACCATCCAGATACCTTTGCCAATTTGAATGGTCCAAGTTTATGTGAAGATTAAAGTCATCCACAGTTATTAGATTGCCTTACGCACTCCAATTATTTTTTGCTTAATACTTTGACAGTGTAACTACTGTTAGGGGGCCTATAAACTACCCCCACCAATGTTTTCTGGCTCTTGTTATTCCTAATCTCTGCCCATGCTGATTTTACTTTCTGATCTTCTGAACCAATGTCCTTATATCATCCTTTCCTGTAGGGCTACTCTGCCCCCTTTTCCATTCTGCCTGACTTTTCAAAATGCTGTGTACCCTGGGATATTTATTTCCCAACTTTAAACTAAATCTTCTCTTCCTCATTTATTCAACTAGAAAAGAAGACTAGATTTCTGCCTTTCTGTGTCTCATTGCTAGAAAAGATCAAAATGGCAAACATACACTTACCATCAGTTAGTGAGGGTGGTTGCATTAACAGCCTAATGGAGTAATTTATTTTGTTGTAAAGCCGAAGCAAACTTAACTTTCTATATATTTAATGCACTAACAAAATTGTGAGAGGCTGTGCTTGAAAAGACAATGGACATTCTCCCATTTTTAATGAAGATTTCACTCTCTGTCAGCTATTGGGGAAAAATATTAGAAAATAAATATTATATAGTGTCTTATTATGCCTCTTAGAAACATCTCAATTTACGTCACAAACATTAAGTTAATTTGAAGTGCTTTTGATGTGCATAGGGGGCTGGTTATAGCTCTGTTGGCAAGATGGCTAGTGGGTGGTTCAGAATATCACCAACAGTGTAGGTTCAATTCCTGTTCCAGTCAATGTAGACTTGGCACCTGCCTCCTTGCCCTGCCCCTGAGAGTGGAAGGCTTTGGCAAACCACACTGACGAAAACTGCCAAGAAAGCAGCTCAGAATGAAGCATTATTAGACAATGAGCCAAGAACCTGCCATTGGCCAGAGCACCCATGAATGAATTACTGTGGTTATGTGAATGTGGAAGCCATTTTGTGCATGGCAAAATTCTACAATCAGGTGGTGTGGATCGGGATGAATGATTTTAATTGGTGGTTGAGAGTGTTTTTCAGGATACCAGGTAAACTCCCTGCTCTTCTTTGAGTAATGCCATGGGATCTTTAGCCAGAGGCAATAAGCAGTCTTATGTGGAAAGACAGCACCCCTGACAATGCAGCATGCCCTCAGCACTAGACTGGAGTAGCAATCGAAATTATGTTCTCAATTCTGTGTGGTGTGAACCCCCAAAATTCTGGATTTGAGGCAAAAGCATTTCACCAGCTCAGCCAAGTTGCCATTAGTTACTGGTATTAGAGCTTATAGTAGGATGTTTTAGGATTGTCACAGACAGAATTTGTGTGCTTCTTTTTTCTGCCTGGGATCAGCATGTTGGCATCTAAAAGGTATGTGTTGTCTTAGCCTCAGAATGAGAATCCCAATTAAATAATTTCAACAGCAAGCTTTTTGTGCATTTAGAAATAAAGAAGATTATTTATTATCACTCACTTGCCCTGAATTTTTAAAAACTTTGTCTCACTCACTCATCTCATACAGGCTTTCACACACAAAAATAAAAGATACAGATGAAGGTAAACAATAGGGTTGCAACTGATAATTATCTCAGTGTCTTCTGTGGAAGGCTTGTAATTTCTTAGTTGAAGATTATGCTATAGTTGAAGTGAAAGTCTGGTAAAGCGAAGGATTCTCAGTAATTGGCAAGGTTTCTTGTAGTCGGATTTCCAGGAGGTTGGTTCTCAAAATTTGGAACAGGTTGGGGGGAGTCCCTCTCCCACTTTCAAGGTATTGTTTATTAGCTGGGCTGATTAGATGACTTGCAGCTGATTTGATGACTTTTGATGGGATTCCCTTTCTGCAAGCAGCTTTTGCTGATTTTAAATGTTCATGTGACCTTTTACAAGTTCAAAGTCCTTTCCCAAATAAGGTGGGTGGTTACGTTGAGTACATATCTTGTGTTGTCGTTTGACACCTTGAGAGTTTGATACAACCAGTGTCTTTGTATTTGAATGATTCATTCAGTTTGAAATTACCCTTTTTAATTAGTTTCAGGAAAATACATCGATACATCAGTCTGGAAGGTCTCTTTTGTTCCCACTTGAGGCAGGGGAGCATTTTCAACCAACAAAGGTCAAGTCATCAGTGGGCGACCATCTTTTGCAACCCTTTGTGGTTAGTTTTAAAATACAAAATTTAATTTGAAGTTTAGAATAAACTAGGACACGACAGGACGCAGACCATTGATTTGGATTTGCCTTCTAAAAATATGCAATCTCCCTGCAGTTGTTAGGAGAGTTGACAGATGAAAGCCATGCATTCCCTGAAATGGATGAGGAGACAACTCGAGGGCAAGGATGTATTCACTAACCTCTTAGCTATGGGATTTAAAGTGGGAGTTTCAGAGGCCTAGGAGTAAGTCACCAGCTCCTCCCTTAAGATTAGGAGCTGTTTGCAGCCTAGAGGTGATTTTCAGACAAGGGGAAGGTTAAATGGGTGAATATTTTTAAAAAGGAAAATTTTTTTGTTACTGGTCCAGAAAACATCATCTTACATATTGTGTTCTTTTTTAGGGTTGTGTGGTGGTAGTGCTTCAGGGAAAACTACCGTGGCCAGGAAGATAATAGAAGCTTTGGATGTTCCCTGGGTCGTGCTTCTAGCTGTGGATTCCTTTTACAAGGTGCATTTATTTTTCGCTTATAAATTCTAGTTACTTAACCTGTTGCAAGTCTATTGTGGTGCAAAAAAAAAGACCAACAGAGCAGGAACTCTTTGATTGTGGAATCACTGGGCTTGTAATAGAACGCTGAGAATCATGGGAAAAACCTTCCCAGATTGTTGTACTTTCATATCCAGTTGTACAGTCTTCTTCAAAATCTTGTTTGTTTGTTTATTTATTTGAATTAATTATTGCAATGTTGGTTTTCCTCTCCAAGTGGCACCGATGCTGAATTCAATTCTCCTGTATATCACAGCAAAACAATTAGCAGTGCAATAGTGATCACTAACGGGCAGATTTTGCAATGTAGTGAGCTTCATGCATTGGGAGTCCAAGTTATACTACTGTGTGAGAAAACAAAATCAAATAAGCCATGAAGCCGATATTACATCCTTCTCTCTGACGTAAAAGTACCATTTAAAATAATAATGTGACTCCTTTTATTTGAAGATAAGACTATATGCAAATAGAGTTAACTGGGTTACTAAGTATAGCATCTCAGATCTCTACTCCTGCTTTTAGACTGTATAAAAGTCATGGGACTACTACATCACATCCTGTCGAGGTGATAGTGATTTACAGCAGTTTATGATAAATTCCCTGATTAAGGCACACATACGTTATATCACAACAGCTGGCTGCTAACTTTTTCACACAATATTATACATAGCACTTTTGCTGTGCCCTGTGTGAGTCACAACAACATATCTATTCCTACAACTATTGCTGCCATGTGTGTCATACTCAGTATTTTTTTTTGCCTATAGGTCCTCAGTGAAGAGCAGCAGGAGCGAGCTGCCAACAATGAATATAATTTTGATCATCCTGATGCATTTGACTTTGATCTCATTGTGTCCACTCTCAGGAAACTAAAACAAGGGAAAAGTGTTAAAATCCCTGTGTATGATTTTAAATCACACAGTCGGAAGAAAGAATGGGTAAGCTCAATATGCAGTAAAACAGGGGCTGCTCCAAAGGAAAATTAAGGCCTAATTGAGGCAAAGCTTTTGTCATATTAATAAAGAAATAAACAGATTTAGCACATATGTTAATACAAAGAGGAAGACATGGGGCAGAATTTAAGGCAGTGGGATTTTAAGGTCCTGCCAAAGTTGATGGAGTTTAGACTGACTCGCCTTATTTTACAGTCCCAATCCCAGCCCCACTGCAATGGGGTCATAAAATTCCAGCCATGATGTTGAATTTGTACATGATATTGGCCATTGCCTTAGCTATAATTTTTATGCTGTTCTAGGCATCCTATTAAAGGAAAATGTTACAGCCATGGAAAAAAATTAATGAAGATTCACTGGAACATAACCAGCAATGGGATCCCCTAGCTTTGCAAACAATGTGCTTTTAATTTGCTTGACTTTAATAAATTTCAGAGATATGAAAAGTTGTTTTATTCTTCACACTGTATTTTTTCTTCTGTGTGTAGACAAAACATGGTTGGTTTGTGTATAATTTGAGACTCTTTCACTGCAGCTGAAAACGATAAAGCCAGAGTCTGTTTGAAGTTTACAAAATTATAAAGGGTTTTGAGAAGATAAACAGTGAAATGATGTTTCCATCACTTGACTAATCAGTAACAAGGCTCTCAGGTTGGGAATCACATCACAGAATCACACAGAATCACAGTGCAGAAGAGACGCTTCCGCCCATCGAGTCTGCACCAACACGTGAGAAACTCCTGACTTACCTACCTAATCCCATTTACCAGCACTTGGCCCATAGCCTTGAATGTCATGACGTGGCAAGTGCACATCCAGGTACTTTTTAAAGGATGTGAAGCAACCCGCCTCCACCACCCTCCCAGGCAGACATTCCAGACCGTCACCACCCTCTGGGTAAAAAAGGTTTTTCCTCACATCCCTCTCCTAAACCTCCTGCCCCTTACTTTGAACTTATGCCCCCTTGTGACTGACCCTTCAACACTCTTGGCTCCATTTGAAGAGTTAGCACCACTGTAGCAATTTCTTTTTATTTGTTAATGGGATGTGGGTATCCTTGGGAATGCTGGCATTTTTTGCCCATTCCTAATTGCCGTTCAGAATCAATAGTAAGCCACTTTCTTGAACGACTACAGTGCATGAGGTATAGGCACTCCCATAGGTAGGGAGTGTTAAGATTTTGATCCAGCGGCAGTGAAGGATTAGCAAAATATTTTCAAGTCAGGATGGTGTGTGGCTTGGAGGGGGTGGGGTTTCCTGCTGGCCTTTTCCTGCTCAGTGGTAGAAGTCGCAGATTTGGAAGGTGCTGTTGATGAAACCAAGGTGAGTTGCTGCACTGCATTTGGTTGATGTTAGATGCTGCAGCAATCATTTTGCCGGTGGTGAAGGAAGTCAATGTTTAAGGTAGTTTATGGGGTATCAAGCAGGCTGCTTGCTTTCTCCTTGATGGTGTCAAACCTCCTGAGTGTTGTTGGAGCTGCACTCATCCAGTCAAATATGGAGTATTCCATCGCATTCCTACCTTGTAGATGATGAAAAGGCTTTGGGGAGTCAAGAATTGAGTTACTCCCTGCAGAATACCCAGCTTCTGCTGTGCTCTTGTAGCCACAGTATTTCTTTGATTTTATGATTTTGTTTTCTAATTTTAATCTGATTAATGTAATTTATCTAAAACGCATAACACAATGCTGAGGGGAAAAAAAAGCAGCAACACAATTTTCTTGGGTTGTATTTTGCAACCTCAAGTCCTGTGTTATGCTTCACTATCATTAACTTTCCTAGGTTTTGTAAAACACTGCAGAACCCATTTTGGGATCTTCCATTGTTATCCTGCTCAGCAGAAGTGTAAAAAGTGAATTAGTTTGCTGCTCTGTGCTGCGCTGAAAGTGCTTTGTAAAAACAAAGAAAATGTACTTGAAGATTTAACTTCTGCAATGAATAAATAAATAGCTTGAAAATTAGCTTTAAAATGTGACTATGATCAGAATATTTTACTTTAGTTACCTAATGACTGTAGCTAAAATAATAACAATGAATGACTCTGACATACAAACATCCTGAGTTACAGAGTGAAGTTTTGCAATGGGACACTGGTGCACAAATGCTGAATGTTTGGCTAAATTTCCGTTTCTACAATTTTATAGGGAGGAATTTTGCCCTTGGCAGGAGTACTCGATGGGGGCGGTCGGAAAGCCGACTGTCACCTGCGATCAGCACCGCACCACGATTTTACACAGGCGGGCCAATTAAGGCCCACCCAGGGTGCAGCGGCAGTGCTGAGCGCTGCCAGGGCGGGCGTGGGGAGGAGGGCGAGCCGGCCTCACACGGACTTCGCACATACACGCGAAATAGCACTTCAATCTCCCTGAGGCACAGAGCTGCCTCAGGGAGATGAAGCGCTGTTTAAAAAAACTAATGAACAAAATAAAATATCATAAAACATGTTCCCTCATGTGACTCTGTCACATGAGCAGGGACATGTTTTTAATTCAAGTGTAAGATTTTTATTTTATTGTTATTTGCTTTAGGAAACCTCATCCTGTCCGTGGATGAGGTTTCCTAACAAATGCAAAGGCCACTTGGCCTTTTTGCCTGCCTGTCAACCATTAGGTTGAGCAGGCAGTGACAAATTCAGCACTATTGTTAACTTAATGGCCTTAATAGGTCTTCTGATTGTCGGTGGGTGCGCTGCCGGCTCCGGCGCATGCCCGCCAACCGAACTATCGTGAGCGTGCGTGTTGACGTCAGCACGCTTGGCTGATGTCAGCACGCTTTATTTCATGCTCAGGTGTGTCAGGCACATGCCCGCACGTCGACTGAAGAATCCTGCCCATAGAGTTGTTATCCAGTTTGAAATAACTTGGGTAAAACCTCTGCTAAAATAAGAGAGGGATTTCAGACATAAATGTTAAGCATTTGAACATTGGTATTCCTCGTGTAATTCCAAGAGCCATGGTTTTGTGACACCCACTCAGAATCTCAATTGTGGAACTGGTGAAAGGCAACACAAATTTGGGTGAATCACACACTCAGCCTGAAGTTTAGCACTTTCTGAACATTGGTTAGGCAGAAGTGATGGCAGACTCATTGTTATCAGACAAGAATTGTATAATTTGGACGTGGAAGGAAAGAGGAGAAAATCATATTCAAATAGAATTTTACATTTATAAATTACTTTATTCGGTCAGGATGAACCGTCTAATTGCTCTAACCAAATCAGATCATTTAAGGCTAGTTGCTAAGTGATCTGGAGTATGTGTTATATCTCCAAAATCTATTATCCAATTAATGTTATTAAAATGGCTTTTTTTTATTGTTGCTACAAACTGATTCATTGTATGTATTTTGTGCTTCAGAAAACATTATATGGAGCCAGTGTGATCATTTTTGAAGGCATCATGGCATTTGCTGATAAAGAATTGCTGAAGGTAAGCATCATTACATTAAACTTGGTATTTTTGAAGGGGAAGTGCAACTTGTCCCAGTTTCCACTGTGAAATAGTGTGACCCTAAGGATGTCGGCTTGATGCCAAATCCAAATTGGACCTTTGGTTTGTTGGTATGAAGCTGGTGAGCTACGATCCCATTCAGGCACCCCAATACAGCTCACCAGTTGTGACCTTAGGAATTTCGAACCAACGTCAACCAACTCTGATGTTGAGTGTGCCCGGGTGGTAGGTGAGGTGAAGGGACAAGATGGGCCAAAAGTGACTCTCCGTATTTTGGTGGAGACTGGAGGAGTAATTCACAGAAATGTAAATTTAAAGTTCTCAAATTTATGTTCAAATCCCTCCATGGCCTCACCCCATTCTGATCCCCTCCTGAGCTACAATCCTCTGAGATCTACATACTCACCCAGTTCTGGCCTTTTGTGCATGCTTGATTTTCTATAAATTGTACTTGTGAATTTTTAAAAGTTGTAATAATATTGCTAATAAAAGAGACATGCTGTTGAAGCTTTTGGTCTTGCACTCATCAGGACAGGAACAAGAATGCCAAATTTCAAAGGGAGCAACAGTTTATACTGCATGAGAAAAGGGTGCTGATTGGTTAGCAATTTGCATCTGGTCAAGGTGCTTCCATGGAGAATGCATCAAAGCTATCCTGCAGGTTAATAATTACTCCCATTGCTCATTGTGTGTCGCACATACTCATGAATGGCTAAGACGCCACTGTTGGGCCGGACAAGTGCCCAGTTTCCTTCAAATTACTTTGGAAGGGCAAGGTATCTCAAACATTTGATAAGCAGGTAAAGGCAACTGCTGCACACTTTTGTTACGCAGTAGCAACATGAGTGTTTTTTTTCCTACAGAATGTTGCCATCAAGCCAAAAGATCCTCTGCCTACCACATAAATGAATAATATGGTATGTTAATTTCAGTGCCAGTGTGATACCAGGAACCTAGGTCCCAATGACTGGCAGATCATATCAAACAGCACGTCCCTTTGGCTGTTTGCAACAGGTAGAGTACTAATTGTACTTATACAGCCCATGCTTGCAAAACTCAGAACATGGGGCTGAATTTTTTGGCTGACGTGCGGGTGGCGACGCACGCCCACCATTAATTAAAGGCCTTGTTAAGGATATTAAGTGACCAATTGACCAGGATTTTGAGGGGCCCGTGTGAACTTCGGCTCGGCGCATGGGCCCAACGAGCAGATGGGTAAGTGATTGTTTTAACAAACCTCATCCAGTGGCAGGTTGAGGTTTGATATCGGAATTAAAAAAGTTTAATAAAGTTCTTGTGTACTCCATTAACATGTCCCATCTCGTGTGACATTTTCACATGAGGGGGACATGTTAATGATTTTTTTATATTTCTATTTTTAATGTTTCACTGCCTTTCAGCGATCTCCCTGAGGCAGCACTTAGCCTCAGGGAGATGTGCGCTCTTTTGCACGCATGTGTGAAAGGGCGCACTCTTGCAGTTGGGGAATCCCCCCCCCCCCCCCCCCACCGCCCGTACAGGGAGCGCATAGCACTTCCCGTCAGGTGGCACGAAGGGCGGACCTTAATTGGCCCGCCCATGTAAAATGGTAGCGGGGCCCGTTTCGGCGGCAGCGATCGGCTGTCTGCCCGCTGCCGAGTCGGTCGGGCCCGCCCGCCCATCAAGGGTAAAATTCAGCCCATAATGTCGAACATTAGATGTGATTCTGTGATTAGACAGCACTTGATGAACAATCCTGAGTGTGATAATAATTGCACTAACAAACCAATTTAAAATTATCAGTTAGGCTCACAATGTGGCTCACCTATGCTCATTAAGGTATGTATTCATACACAGAAATCTGTCCTCAGCAGCTAAAAGGAACATGTCCAGGCCTAGTGCCTTCTTTGAATTAAACAAAAGCACGGGGATAATCATTCCCTGGTGCATTCTCCATGGCAATGCCTGAACCAGAGCCAGACCGCCAACCAGTCAACACCCTTTTTTCATTGCAGTATAAATTATTGTTCCCTTTGAAATTTGGCATTCTTGCATCTGTCCTAATGAGTGCAGGTGTGTCTCTTTCTTTTCAGCAATACACAAGTTCTGTTATTCCAAGCGACTAATTGTAACAATATAAATTATGCTTTTACCCATCCTGCCTTTATAAGCCTCTTTAATGGTGACTATGTATAGACAGTGTGGCTGGAATTTTCCAGCCCCTCACGGGCGAGACCTTCTGTTTCTGCTGATGTGAATGGAGACTTCAATGGCTTGCCGATCCCTCTGGGGGGAGCCTGCCACGGTGGGGGCTGGAAAATTCTGGCCTACGTGACAATATGAGAAACTATAATTGATATTAGATGCAGTATCAGTTAGCTACCACTTCTAGAAGCTAGAATTCATATCTCAACCAGAATAATGTGTACCTGTTTTGACTGTAGATGAGTGTAGAATTCAGCGACTCTTCTCTAGCATGGTGAGTTGGAAGAAATAAACATAGTACTCAACGTGTTTGAAATTAACCAGAAAGTCAGCACTGCCCATGAATCTGGCAAAGATTTTCATGCATGATTCTATGATCTATACTAGCTTTTCCTCCAATTTAAAACTGAAACCTTGCTTAGCTCAATACCTGAATTGCCTGTACTGGAACTAACAGGTAAACAGATATAAACACAAGCACAATTTTAAATATACTATACAAACGTAGTATTCAGGTCAAGCAGGGTTAAAGAGCAGAGGGAATAATTGGGTCAATGCAGCCAGTGGAGGAAGGAGGGAAGAGGTAGCTGAATGAAGAGGAGAAAGGAGGGAGGAAGAGAGAGAGGCAACAATGAACATAGAGGAAAAGGTGGAGCAGAGAGTGGAGATGGGGAAGAGAATGGTGCCAGATAGATGGAGCATGGGGAGAATAGGGATGGAGAGAGGGATGGATGAAGAGTGACAGGGAAGGGAGAGGCAAAGAAAAAGGTGACAGGAAGAGAAAGGAGCCTGAAGGAGGACAAAAAGATGAGAGCTATCAGAAAGAGGCGTGGGCAGATCAAAAATTGGGAGAAAAGGCAGGGAAACTACTTCAGTGAAGGCTGGATAGCAAATAAATGCAGCAAGAGGAGAGGAACATCAACTTGCACCATCCATTGTTTTTTTGTATTCATCAGCCCTCCATCACCTTTTGTGGCTTGTTAAGCCAAAGATTTGCAGCAGCTGGGGGCTGATGGGATTTCAGAGCCAGCAATAACTTGGCTTAAGAATGGAACAATAATACACATTACAAATGAATGACAAATAACTGTGCTATAGAGCCACCCAGTGGCTTCTGTGTGGAAATATACACAGATTTGCAAGGACAATCAGTATTCCACAATAGATGCTATTTTGGGATGTATCCTGTTTGGTATTATTATAAAGACCAACACATCACCACCTATAGATGTAATAGGTATTGCAAGTGAATGTGGAACACTCTTAAAATAACACCATTAGGATCAGTGGCATAAAGATTTTCAGGATTGAATATGTGTTCACTCATCTACCTATTTAATATATAATAGATGTTTTATATTTTTATGCCCATATATATGGTGCTTGGCCATAAAATTTAACAGTACAGCATGTGTTGTGCCAAGGTTATTGCCCTTGGACTCCAATATGAATCAAACAGTAGAATCATAGAAGTTACAGTAGGAAAGCAAACCATTGGCCCATCACTTCTATACTGTCTCTAATATCTACTACAATCCTATTTATTTGCCCTTGTCTTGTACCTTTTCAAATACTTACCCAATTCCCTTTCAAATTATGTTATAATCTCTGCCTCAGAAGCCATTTAAGGTATTCCAAAATTGTCTTAGTGTTAATAACCATTCACATTGTTTATTTACTTCTAACTCCCAACATTATTCTTTTCCTCTGTGATAATCCTGTCTATGCCTCCTTGTTAATGAACTCCAATCAGTGGTAACAACTTTTCAGCCTTCAAAACATACTGCAATTGGAAAATCTCTATTGGATCCTATTTAGCCTTTTTTGAAGTGTGACAAATCTTAGTGAGTCCAGTATTTATTATACTGGTGCTGGACTTTTTGCAAAAACAAAGTATAGCTCTTGACTGCAACAGTCTAAGGTGGTGGCATCTCAGCATAGAGTTTAAAATGTCTCAGGCATTTTAAAGTATTGTTGCTTTCGAGTGATATGATATGTGCTAATGAACAAATGTAGAGAGCAGCAAAATACTGCAGATGCTCGAAATCTCAAAATCAGAAAATGCTAGAAATTCTCAACAGGTCAGGCAGCTCTTTCATCAGAAATTCCGATGACCTGAAACTTTAACTCTGGGTGGTATGTTCTCATCTTAGTCCCTAGTGTTTGATGGGGTGGTCCTCCAGTGACAGGGGCATTGTCAGCCATTGGTAATACCTGCTCCACTGGGAAGGAGGCCCTGTTGCAGGGGCTGCAGATGTCAGCAGTGTCCTGCTTTTGACAGTCTGAGCCCCCTCCGACATTCGTGTTCAGAGATATTGAGTGGGCTGATCCTCTGAGCCTGCACTGGGGATATTGCTTCCTTCCAGCTGGATCTGAGTGTCCATCCTATCTGCCATCTAGGGGGGTGGTGGTGTTGGGGGTGGGGGGGGGGGGGTGCGGTGCATGCTGCTAAGGAGAAGATATCTGGTGCTGCTGCTGGTCTTGTTCCGGCTGCTGTTGGATCAGTGGGTGATGGTGTGGCCTCTGCTTTTGGCTTTCTGCCAAGATGTGGAACGTGGAGCTACAAAAGCTGCTGAAGACTGATAGCTGGGAAATGCAGCTGAAGGTGAGTGCTATGCTGGACAGATGAAGTGCCTTCTAAGAAGTTGGCAATCAACTGTCAAGCTATGAAAGCACTCTCTGAGAGAAGTTTTTGAACAACAGTGTCTTAATGGCCATGGCTGGAACTCTTCAGTGTAACTGATCAAAGTCTTCCCAACTTGTCAGTTTCACTGAAGAAACTGTTCCAAGGTTACCTTGGAAACCCTGGCAAGTTGCTCACGGGTTGAGAAATGGATCCCATAGCTGGGAAATCCAGGATTCAGGCTTAAAACAGATCTTGATTGCCTACTTAATCACCTCCAACAACTTCTGAACATTCAGAGCAGTTCCCTGCCCACCTTCAAACCCACTCTGGGGAAAGATCAAAGAGGGCGAGGTGACATCAAGATCCGATCCCAACGTCAATTTCTGGGGCTTTTTCCACACTGCATGCACTGGACCACCATCCCGCCTCCAGTTTGGGAAAATTGTGCTGTATCTTGCCTTATTTCGTATTAAATACATCTGATGGAATGACTTTACACTGAGTCTGAAGCACGCAATCCATCAGTTCACTTGCTGAAAGCCCTTCATTTAGAAAAGTGATGTGAAACCTGAAATGCGTCTTTTTTTAAGGAAGAAAACTTTGTAACTGTATCAATGTTCAAATGCACTGTGATAATATTTTTAGAATCTGATTTCTATTCATCCATTTCCATAGCTACTGTTGACTATGAATGCAACCATAATCAAATTGGCATTATTTGTTAAATTGAATGTTCAGGTTTTGTGTTGGTATTAGGTGTTGATATAACCATTAAGTCCAAATCTGCTCCACTTCACTTTTATGTTCAAAGCATACAAGATGTTTTGGAAAGATTTTGCAAACCCACTGAAATTTAGAACTAACCAAGGAAAAACTTGCGGTTACAGGCAGGACGTTAGTAATGGCAATTAAATAACCAGATGATGTTGTCATCCATGGTGATAGGAAAATAACCACACAGGAATAATAATTTTATACATTTAAACTACAGTTCTCAGGCTTGATATATTTCTTGAAAGGTGTATTTCATTTTTTGTCCAAGGAGAAGCTACTTTCATATTTTAAAAAAAGCTATGACATTTATGCTTACAAATGAGATTAGCTCTGCTCAAGATGCTGCCTTGTGTTTGCAGCTGTTGGACATGAAGATTTTTGTCGACACAGATTCTGATATTCGTTTAGTACGACGCCTACGTAGAGATATATCAGAGCGGGGGCGTGATATTGAAGGAGTCATCAAGCAGTACAACAAGTTTGTCAAGCCATCCTTTGCACAGTACATTGAACCAACAATGCGATTGGCTGACATAGTGGTTCCTCGAGGTAAAACACAGCTGATACACAATTTTTAATTTGTTAAATGTTATGTTAATGAAAACTGCCATGATAAGTTTTTCAAAAGATATAGAATGATTAAACATTTATCCAGCTAAAAAAAAAACATACTTGAATGACATTTGCTTGTTTATTGACCATATTAAGCTCCACCATTGAAAATGAAAGGTTTGCTGTTGTCTCTTGCATTCAGGCCAAGACTTTACTATCAAATTACTCTTGCAACAGTGTTAACTGACTTAAAATAAATAGATTAACTCTGGTGTTAAAATAACTGTAGAGTGAGAAATATAGCCTTAGTAGACAGAGGATAGAAAGTCTACTTCACCGGCCAACAATATGTCAGGACTAATTGAAAAATCTCTGAATATCATTTTGAGGCTCCTGAATTATCTGTTATCAGTGAAAAGTGAGAAAATATTTCATGAAAATGAAGTCACTTTAACTCACATCTGGAACAGCACCCATAATTACTGACGTCTAGACTGGCTCAACTTCAATATCAAACAAATTCTTGGCATGTTATAACATGGTAATACCTCACCCCAACACCTGTTGGAATTTATCATTATCAATCCAAGAGACACACAGAAAACGAAGTTGCGCTTCTATAATGGTGTTATAAATAGAGCAATGTCTCAGAGCACTTTACCAGGTGGCAAATACTGAACGGGAAGGAGAATGGGGTTATATGGGCCAAACTCATGGTCAAAGAGTTTTAAGGAAGCTTTGAAAGCAGGGAAGTGGTGAAAAGGCAGGGAAGCTGAGGGAAGACCATAACGGCTGAAGTAGTGGCCATCGATTGTGGAGCAAAGGATTGGGGGAAAATAAGTAGGCTGTGTTGGAGGAGCGAAGGAAGCATGGAAGGACGTAGGAATGGAAGTGATCAAGGGTATGTAAAGAGATGAGACCATTGAGGAATTTGCAGGTGAGGGCAAGAACATTAACATTAATTGTCTAGGATGCAATATACCAATAGACTTTAATGGAACACTTACAGTAACAGAAACCTTATCATAATGATCCAGTAATACAGTAGAAGCAAATCCCTGAAATTATTCAGCAATTGTGCATTGAAGTTTAAACTGTGTTGTTTAATCCTCTTTGTTGTCATTACCAAATCTTTCATTTAAATAACTGCCCTTCTGGTAAAGGATGAATATTTTGATGCCACTGCTTGAAAGATCCTCTCAAAATCACACGCCATCCTAACTTGAAATTATATCCTCCACTGGGTCAAAATCCTGGAATCCCTTCTGTTATGGCACAGCTGATAGTAAATGCTCAGCTGCTCAAAACCCAAAGGGAAACTTGAAACAACTGCCACAACTGTTTTGCAATTTGTATAAATTTCAAGATGCGTGCCTTGAAGTCAGTAGTAATAAGACCACTGACTGTTAGAGCTTTCTTAAAAAACTAACTTAAACATTTATTAATAGAAGAAATGATTTTGAGTACACACATAGATCCACAAATTACTACTATGATAACTTCTAAATCCCCTAATTAATCTAACTCCCAGTTATATGTTCGTTAAGGCAACAGTAAGACACACAAATTTTAAAAGACCCAGGCAAAGAAACATGAACATTCCAAGTCAAAGTGAGTTTTTTTAACTTCAGTTCTTTGTAAACGACAGTTTAAGGCTTAGATGCCGAAGGTGTTTCATATTTGTTATATCTTAGAATGCCTTCACTTACACACAACCTTTGCTCTTTTATACACATTTTCCTCTTTGAATGCAAATCACCACTGTTTCACCATGTCTTTGGACTTTACCTCTCTGATAATACACACCTCTCATAGTACCAAAGTTATGAGTAATCTTTGGGAAAAATAAACATGTTGTTTCTTACTTCTCCTGGCTAGGTGACACATTTCACCGCTTCCTTTGAAATCAAGTTAGTCTGGTTTATTTAAAAATGCAAATGTTCCCTTTACCCCTATGTTTACCTACTTAAAATTTCAAACCTACCTTATCTTCTAATACATCAAAGCCTTTAGACCAGCTGCCTTTAATTCAATTAAGTCTCACATACACCCACACACAGACATAGACCCATATACACAGACCCCACTATTACTCTACTTTACAATAAATTCCAATAACATTATGAGAATTATTATATTTTCCACATGTCTTCCAGCAGTTCAAGAAAGTGACTCACCACCACATTCTCAAAGGCTGGGCAATAAATGCTGGCTTTGCCAAAGATGTCCACATCCCAAGAGTGAATAAAAAAGAAGCTAGGAAATATTTTCTGAACAGTTTTATTTCTTCACTTTTGAATTGAAATCCGTAAAGCCCAAGAAGAATAGTGTATTTCCCCCCTTTAAAACAAGCTTCACTTGAGAGCATAATGGGCTGAATTTTCATCCTGACTGGTGGAGGAGTTGGAGGCAAGCTTGCCAGCAATTTGCACTACCAGCCAGTGTGCTGATCTGCCACTATGCCCCTGGTTCTGGTCTGTTTTTAAGGAGGTGGCTGTGGGGATGACTGCTACCTGCCAGCGGTTGGTATCCAATTATACTGATCAAGGGTTCTCTTCATGCACCATCTGGATTTTGCAGAATCTTCTCTAAACTGTCTCCAATACAAGTATATCCCCCCCTTAAGGGCAAATTCTGAAATCCTGTAGCCCAAGTGGGGAGAGTTGTCATATGGGAGCAGGAGGTGGACAAAGAGGCAAATGATCCTCCAACCTACAGCCCTGTAATGTTCTGAGTAACCCTGTATGGAATGTAGAATTCTTGAATGTTAGATAATATACCTTTTGATTATGGAAATCAATGATTTTTAGTTCATTTTCTGAGTGTAACATATAATACTGTCTTTAGAATTTATCCACTTTCTATGAGTTTTCATTAACAGGGAAGCTATCAACCATCAACAGGGGAGATGGTGGATTAGTGGTAATATTGCTGCACTAGTAATCCAGAGACCCAGGCTAATACTGTGAGGATATGGGTTCAAATCCCACCATGGTAGCTGGTGGAATTTGAATTCAGTTAATAAATTTTGAACATAAAGCTAATCTCAGTAATGGTGACCATGAAACTATCTTTGATTGTTGTAAAACCCCATCTGGTTCATTAATGTCCTTTTTAAGGAAGGAAATCTGCCATCCTTACCTGGTCTGGCTTACATGTAACTCCAGACCCACAGCAGTGTGGTTGCCTCTTAAATGGCCTAGCAAGTCACTCAGTTCAAGGGCAATTAGAGATGGGCAGTAAATGCTGGCCTTGCCAGTGACACCCACATCCCTTGAAAGAATAAAGAACCCTGTGATATCAAAGTTTTCTAGTCAAAAAAAGTGTTGGGGGCGGGGAGGGCTTCATCTGATATTGTCAAATTAAAAAAAATTCAATTCTTTCTCTGTGTTGCTGTGTTATTGAAAGCATTTATTTTAAATACAGGACAGTAAAGGCACAATTCAATTTTCAGATTGAATTCATATTAGCTCATATCAACTATTAAGCAGACTGAACTTGATGAAACCTAAGAAAACTGGGTCAGGTTAAATAAAGCCATTAATACAATTGATGTACCTTTGGCCTCCAGCAATGTTATTTAGTCAATTTGTTTTCGAGTGTGCTCCTGCATCTGTTTTCTTTAATGTATTTTGAGTTAATAAATAATGTATTAAATATATAATATATAATGCTAATACTCTGAGAGATCCAACCATTTGCAACTTCTGCGATTGCCTTTTCGATATTTATGTATTTAGAGTAAGCATTTTGTTCAAGTCTATTAAAAGGCTTAATATGACTATCTCGAACCCCTTCAGCATGCAGCACACTTCAATGGACAATTATGTAAGATGTGTATGCGGTTGTTGAACTTTCCATTAGAGGAGTTTGCCAGCTTGAGATCTAAAGGGATACAATGAAGCTAAAATTTTTTAAACAATGAAGCCTTAAAGATTAGGCAGACTGAAATTGAGGTGTTGCATTGTTTACAGTCTCATTAAAACAATATTGCTAATTATTAGTGTTCTACTGATTTGAGTCATGTTTCTAAAATACAAGTAAATTCTGCAACCCTGGACTCCCAGTCAGGAGCACTCTCCTGACCAGTCAGGAATTGCAGGCTTTAGATTCAACATTACAATGTTGTAGGCCAATGTCCAACTCCTGTTCAGTGAGTCTACACTGGAAGTGCAAGGTCACTGACTTGATATGACTTGTGCCTTTGGCCCTTAAAGATTTTACATATTAACACATCACTTAATGTAAATTAAGCAGGGTAGTAGCTTGGATTGCAGCTGGAACCTTCCCTACCCAGCCTGATCTCAAAAAATGTCCATTTTTAATTCCCATTGTTACTCTTTCTCCATTAACATGCACATAATACTGGGCAAATACCAAGAACTACATGTTATTGAATTCCTGTGGTCAAATTGAGTCTTAAAGTGCATCTGAAAATAAATTTTATTTTTAAGTGTAAGAATAATACATTAATTAAGTTGTTTGTCAGCATTTAGCTCAGTTGTAGGATGAAGTTTCAGTTTGTACCATCAGCAAACTTTAAAGACACATCCATGAAATTCCGTTGATATTTCAAAACATTTTAAACATGTTAACACGTCCGTTAAAATAGTGAGCAAAGTAATTTCATACAAAGGGTGGTACATTATTATTGTGGTGTGATTTCACCTCCTCAGTTTCACTTTTTCCTTCATGTGAAAACTTTCCCAGATATACCTAAAGTAAATGCACCCACATAATCTAGGACATAATTAGTTAATAACGTAAATGCACATTGCTTGCTAGCTAACGTGATACCAGCTTGTGGCTTTGAACATTTCAAACTGTGCTTGTATGAAGGATGCAATTTCTATTGAAAGGCGGTCTGGGCGAGGTGACAAAGGTTAATGCGAAAACATATCATTTTTGCTGGCACTGCAATCGATGTTTTATCTATTCCCTTTGTTTAAAGGAGGAGGTAACATGGTTGCTATTGATCTGATAGTCCAACATGTCCACAGTCAGCTAGAGGAGGTAAGCAAAATTTTTTAACGTGATCACTCCTAAAGATCAGAAGAAAGGCATGGCATGGTATTTCTTAGTACTACATGAAATTGTAAGCAGGTTATTGTGAATGTGTCGACAGCTGTAAAATTAATCTATTTATCGACAATGTAACTGGCCACAGTGTGATCTTGGGTCCTTTCTTTCTAGAGATCATAGCACAGAAACTTTTTCACACACCAATAAGATTTCTGATTTTTCTTAAGTGCTGTAGCAAGAGGAGTTTTGACAATGAAATCAGCAACTAAAGTAAGAGGGTGTGAAGCTCGGAGGAGTTGTTTACTGAAGCATTTCCTCTGACTGCACCTAAATTCTTAACCCTTTCACCTTCATGCTCTGTTTAAGCAAAAGAAGGGATTTCTGCTTTGACATATCAGTTTTCTTTTCCTCATGTATATTTAAGCTGCTATGGGTGCAATCTGAAGTACACATTACTACCTACAAAGGATTTTGTTTAGATGTATGTTTTGAGTAGTCTCCCCCTAGGGAAAGGACCTGGGGTGTATATGCTGGCCCAATTTGATGAATTAACAGCATTGTCTAACTAGTCCAGTAAAAGTGATTTATGACTAATTTTTAACTATCCATTGCACTGTCCCATTTATAGTTTCATTTTATGATTGATTTTTTATTTTTATAATTAGTTTGAGTTATTACAGTTGGTTCACTGATCACAAAATGTAATTTATTTCAATGTAACTGTTGTTTCTTGTATGCAATCCATGAAATCAGAAATCTTAACATGTAACTTTAGCCTGAAGCAGGCAATAATTATGCAGCTAATGTCTGAGTCTGTAGTTAGCATTACTAGATAATTTCCACCCTCCATCCACAAAATAAAAATAAATTTTAATTATATCCCTTCCACTGGATATTTGATGCTAATGGATCTTCTTGTGAAGAAATTACAGGTCTTTCTTTGAACTTCAGATACCATTCAGATAATAGATCAAATCCATGACCATTATTGTAATACCTGAAATGAATGCATTTCACCATCAGTAGACCTTGTGGACAGAAATTCCTTTGGGATTTGGCTTGTTCTCTGGTAGGCAATGAACACAACACCTCCCTAATAGAAAACAATAAAGACCACGTAATTTTTTTCCAGCTGCTATGCAAGTTTGTACCAGAGATGTACCCAAAGTTGCATTTGAATCCATCCTTCCCATGCTCATGAGGTGGCCTCCTGCTGCTTCAGTGGATTCAGTGCTGGGTGGCAGCAGCAAGAGTGACCCCAATACAACCACTTGGAACACGGCCAACAAATTTTTGTCTCCCATTTCTATTCAATACTATCAGCTCCTGACATTGTGTTAGATTTTTTTTGGAAACCAATGTCCCATTAAAGGGACACTGTCTTCATGAAAACTGTCTGGTAAGTCTTGCTTTGTTTGGAGACAGAAAGAGCCAGAAGCCTTGTAGATCAGTTTTGACCCACTAATGTCAAATGCAAGAGACATCTTTGATATAACTTATGTGTGATTTGCAAACAAGCAAATAAAAGCTGCCCACAAAATTCTTCATTGGAATGGTACACTTTCAAGCAATAATTCTCCTTGTATCATTTCATCATATGACTTAAAGATTCACACAGCAGTCTATGATAAGTAATCAACAACCAAGCTGTTTCAAGTTGATATCTCTCCAGCACCATATTTTTAAAAAGACCACAGGATGTTACAGGGTCCTTGAACCTTTTCTGATGAAATGCTACAATAAAGGGACTTTACTGAACATTTTGTAACTAGTATTCTACAAAAAGATAGAAAGCCCAAATGAAAGCAGAAATAAATGAGAAACTGATGTTGTCTGTATTGATGATTTGTGCAGTCAAAGTAAACCAGACTGTTATCAGCTGTGGTTCATGTCCCTGATGGGAACCTGGATCCATTTGCTAAAGAGCACATGATTTCTAGAAACCGGACTGTGCGCTTCCCCTAAGGGAAGTCATATCATGTTTGCATCTTCTGGTTCAGCTCACATGACAGCTCATTTATTGTTAAAATGCCTAAAAGTTTAACACTTCTAGTTACTTTGAGCTTTCCTCCCTTATCATGAATTTCAGCACTGTCAGTGCTGTCAGCACACAGGGAAACGGATTCCATATAGCCCACGCTTGTGTCAAGATCTGTCTTCAAAACTGACTTTCTTACTTGTCACTTTATAATACATACAGCACACTAAACACACCTGATTGATTCTGGGAAGGGAAAGTACTTGCTAATTTCATACACTTGAATAAAACACTAATTGTCTGCTATGATGTTATCCATCCATTGATTTAAATTAGATGTTCTTAATTACAGTCATTGATCCATTTGCTGAGACAGTGTATTATTGTTTTATACAGTTGTATGCAATTCAACTTTGGGTTTTAAGTTCTTGAGTATTTTCTTGTAGTTTGACTGCCCAAATATATTTGAGTCACTGTGATGTTGAATTTCTGGTTTCATGCTTGTGTTATTCCACTTGTAATATTAACTCAATTCACTACGATTTATTTTTAAAATCAAATATTCATGTCCCAGTTAATTGGGAAACAAAGTCATTTTGTGTGATCTAATAACTAATTGGAATGAACAGAGAGTCAATATTTTGACCATTTGTTCTAAACCCAAACTAATTAGGAACTGTATAAGTGTCCTTAATTCAGTTATAGATTATCTCTATAAATTTAACATTCCGGTCTGATTCATCCTCTTAAATAATATTTGATCTGTAAAGCAACTGATGTCAAAAATAGTACCTATGTTACTCTGTAAGCATAGCCTTCTAGTATCTGTGTGCTGCCTAAGTGGAATAAAATGTGGTTTGTAGTGGTATCTTTTCATTCAGTATATACTGACCTTAATGCATGTACCTTAATGCAATAGCTTTGCTGTGTGGCAACATTTTCACCTTCATTCACATTGTGGTTTTTCTTTTTAATTTTTTTATTTTCCAAAACACATCAAAGCTCCTAATGTTGGTTTCATCTTTTGAATGAAAATACAGGTGGATGAAAGATATTGAGCTGGTTTACGTTGTGCCGATGATGTTAGTACAAGTTCGTTATTCGTTGAACGTATTTCAAAAATTGCTTGCCTTGCATTGAGTTTCCATTGCATTGTAATGATGCCTGGTTTGACCTTTTGGCTACTGAATTTCCATTACAGTTTACAGCAGTGAAGCATTTTTTCTTCACCACACATTGACTTCACCAGCAATAGTCTGTAGTTTTGTTGAATTCTACATGGTTATTGATAAACTGCAGAATCCAGTGCTCCTTTATGCATCTGTAATTGACTAATATCCTATCGGTTGTGTATTAATGCAAAATATTGCCATAAGTTGAAAAGGTGTACTATTTAAATATTCCTTTAGAAATAAAGTGACTTGGATACAAACCAGTAAAAGCCAAGTTCAGGACTTATTCAGAATCATTAATACCTGGTTGGGTTGTGAAGGCAAAAACACATTTAAAAGCCAGTTGTTGCTATAATGGGAGCAGATGGAAGACAGGTTTCTATGTAAGGATAAGCTAGTTATAAAACATGACCTTCACCTGTACTTACTGTTTGGTAAATAAAATTTGTCTCATAAGATGCTCTGATCTACCTGCTGATATGCATAACAAAAATCAGAAATTATATGGAAGTTTACTGTAAAGCTACATATAAATTTGATAAGCTGATAGATATAAGCAATAAATAGAGAACTTATTATTTGAGAATATTTCAAATGTAGAGTTTTAAAACTTTTCTTTATTCTTATATTTGACACTATTTTACTGCCCATACATTACCATAAACAGAATTGCTTTTGCTGCAAAATGAGCTTTATAACAAGGAGCTAATTAATATGATATTGTTGGCTTAATAATAGGTTTTACTCTGATTTATCACTTTTTTTGGTTTCTCATTTATTATTTTGCTTGTTGAGATTAGCCAAGATAATAACCTGATCTTGATAAACAAAACAGTGATGAAATGTTAAGAAAGTGGTGCTTGTTCTCACCAGAGAGGAGACATTGACCTAATAGAAATTTTCAAAATGGTGAGGGTATTTGACAAGTTTGTGGCAGACAATTTATTCACATTGATTGGGGTACAAAAACTTTGGGGTGTTGTTTTAAAGTATGTGACCAGGAGATTGAGCTGCAGTTGCTTCATACAAAGGATAAGACATGTGGAAGGGAAGTGTAAAGCTCCAAGAAGTATGACTAATGGGAAACAAAGCAGCAGGTTAGCATGTGGGGGGTGGATTCAACTTCATAGAAAATTATGAAAAAACTGAAAAGGAAGGAGAGCCCAGGAGAGGCTATTAAAGTCTCCAGAACACAAAATCGGACAGAGTGTTTGGAAAGGGCTAGGAATCTAACTTCAAGCACATCAGACAAAGGGACGACAATGAGAAGGAGGATGGGAAATACAGGCTTGAAGGTATTGTATCTAAATGCATGCAGTATACGAAATAAGGTAAATGAGCTTGTGGTGCAGATTGAAATTGGCAGGTATGATGTGGTGGGCATCGTGAAGACATGGCTGCAAGGGGATCAGGACGGGGAGCTAAATATCCAAGGATACACATCCTATCGAAAAGATAGGCAGGTTGGGGGTGGGGTTGCTTTGTTAGTAAGAAATGAAATTAAATCGATAGCAAGAAACGGCATAGGGTCAGATGATGTAGAATCTGTGTGGGTAGAGTTGAGGAACCGTAAAGGTAAAAATACCATAATGGGAGTTATGTACAGGCCTCTGAACAGTAGTCAGAATGTGCGGCACAAGATACATCAGGAGATAGAAAAGGCGTGTAGGAAAGGCAAGGTTACAGTGATCATGGGGGATTTCAATATGCAGGTAGACTGGGAAAATCAGGTTGGTAGTGGATCCCAAGAAAAGGAATTTGTGGAATGTCTACGAGATGGCTTTTTGGAGCAGCTTGTGGTGGAGCCCACTAGGGAACAGGCAATTCTAGATTTAGTGATGTGTAATGAGGCAGATTTGATAAGGGAGCTTAAGGTGAAGGAACCCTTAGGAGAAAGTGACCATAATATGATAGAATTTACCCTGCAATTTGAGAGGAAAAAGCTAGAATCAGATGTAACAGTATTACAGTTGAATAAAAGTAACTACAGGAGGGAGGAGCTGGCCAGAATTGACTGGGAGATGAGCCTAGCAGGAAAGACAGTGGAACAGCAATGGCAGGAGTTTCTGGGAGTAATTTGGGAGACACAGCAAAAATTCATCCTTAGGAAGAAGAAGCAAACTAAAGGGAGGATGAGGCAAACATGGCTGACAAGGGAAGTCAGAGACAGCATAAAAGCTAAAGAGAAAGAATACAAAGCAGCGAAGAGCAGTGAGAAGCCAGGAGATTGGGAAGCGTACAAAGACCAACAGAGGACAACTAAAGAAGAAATAAGGAGGGAGAAGATTAAATATGGGGGTAAACTAACCAGTAATATAAAAGAAGATTGCAAGAGTTTTTTTTAGATATATATAGGGTAAGAGAGATGCAAAAATGGACATTGGGCCACTGGAAAATGATACTGGAGAAGTAATAATGGGGAACAAAGAAATGGCGGAGGAACTGAATAGGTACTTTGCATCAGTCTTCACGGAGGAAGACACGAGTAACATCCCCAAAATTCAAGAGTGTCGGGGGCAGAGGTGAGTATAGTGGCCATTACTAAGGAGAAAGTGCTAGGAAAACTGAAAAATCTGAAGGAGGATAAATCACCTGGACCAGATGGATTACACCCCAGATTTCTGAAGGAGATAGCTGAAGAGATAATGGAAGCGTTAGTGGTGATCTTTCAGGAATCACTGGAGTCAGGGAGGGTCCCAGTGGACTGGAAAATCATTAATGTAACCCCCACAACCACCAGCACCCCCCCCGTCCCCCCCACCAGTTTAAGAAGGGAATGAGGCAAAAGACAGGAAATTACAGGCTGATTAGCCCGACCTCGGTCGTTGGTAAGATTTTAGAGTCCATTATTAAGGATGAGATTTCAGAATACTTGCAAGTGCATGGTAAAATAGGCAAAGTCAGCATGGTTTCATCAAGGGGAGGTCATGCCTGACAAACCTGTTAGAATTCTTTGAGGAGGTTACGAGCAGGTTAGACAAAGGAGAGCCAATAGATGTTATCTACTTGGACTTCCAGAAGGCCTTTGACAAGGTGCTGCACAGGAGGCTGCTCAGTAAGATAAGAGCCCATGGTGCTAGAGGCAAGGTACTAGCATGGATAGAAGATTGGCTGCCTGGCAGGAGGCAGAGAGTGCGGATAAGGGGATCCTTCTTAGGATGGTGACTGGTGACTAGTGGAGTTCCGCAAGGGTCAGTGTTGGGACCATAGCTTTTCACTTTATACATTAATGATCTAGATGAAGGAACTGAGGGCATTCTGGCTAAGTTTTCAGATGATACAAAGATAGGTGGAGGGACAGGTAGTATTGAGGAGGCGAGGAGGCTGCAGAAGGATTTAGACAGGTTAGGAGAATGGGCGAAGAAGTGGCAGATGGAATACAACGTGGGGAAGTGTGAGGTCATGCACTTTGGTAGGAAGAATAGAGGCATAGACTATTTTCTAAATGGGGAGAGAATTCATAAATCTGGAGTGCAAATGGACTTGGGAGTCCTAGTCCAGGCTTCTCTTAAGGTTAACTTGCAGGTTGAGTCGGTAGTTAGGAAGGCAAATGCAATGTTGGCATTTATTTCGAGAGGACTAGGATATAAAAGCAGGGATGTGCTGCTGAGGCTTTATAAGGCTCTGGTCAGACCACATTTAGAATATTGTGAGCAAGTTTGGGCCCCTTATCTCAGAAAGGATGTGCTGGCCCTGGAGAGGGTCCAGAGGAGGTTCACGAGAATGATCCCAGGACTGAAAGGCTTAACATATGAGGAACGTTTGAAGCCTCTGAGTCTATACTCGATGGAGTTTAGAAGGATGAAGGGGGATCTGATTGAAACTTACAGAATACTGAAAGGCCTGGATAGAATGGACGTGGGGAAGATGTTTCCATTAGTAGGAGAGACTAAGACCCGAGGGCACAGCCTCAGAGTAAAAGGAAGACCTTTTAGAACAGAGATGAGGAGAAACTTCTTTAGCCAGAGAGTGTTGAATCTATGGAATTCATTGCCACAGAAGGCTGTGGAGGCCAGGTCATTGAGTGTATTTAAGACCGAGATAGATAGGTTCTTGATTGGTAAGGGGATCAAAGGTTACGGGGAGAAGGCGGGAGAATGGGGTTGAGAAACTTATCAGCCATGATTGAATGGCGGAGCAGACTCGATGGGCCAAATGGCCTAATTTCTGCCCCTTTGTCTTATGGTCTTATGGATAAATTTCCTGGGAAGGCCAAAGAAATTTAAATGAGTTCAATAGACAACTGGTTGTGTCTTTATAGAAAGGGATGTAGACAAATATATTGAATTGGTAAAACAAATATGAAAAATTGTGGATGCTGAAAATCTGAAATAAAAACAAAAAATACTGCAAATACACAATAAGCAGCATATGTGAAGAGAGAAATGAAGACAATGGCTAAAATCTAGTGATGCTATCGATAGCAGGAAATGAGGTAGGCGGACGCACTTAATTGTGTGGGAGGTGAAATGTCAGGTTCCCTGTGGCAAAGCAAAAGTAGGGAATTAAAGTTGCTGCGGATTGAAGGTGGATCAAATTTTCTGATGGAAAGAGGCTGGAACTGTTTTTAATGCATTAGCATATCATATGAACATACGAATTAGGAGCAGGAGTAAGCCATTTAGCCCCTTGAGCCTGCTCTGCCATTTGATAAGATCATGGCTGATCTGATTATGGCCTCTATCCCCTGTAACCTTTGTCTCCCTTGTCAAGCAAGAATCTAACTAACACAGGCTTAAAAACATTCAATGACCCAGCCTCCACTGCTCTCCAGGGAAAAGAATTTCATAGACTAACGACCCTCTGAGGGAAAAAATTCTCCTCCTCTCTGTCTTAAATGGGATACCACTTATTTTTAATCATTGTCCCCTAGGTCTAGTCTCTCCCACAAGGGGAAACATCCTTTCAGCATCCAGCATGCATATTCATTAAAATACCATTTTGTCAGCTTAAATGGTACCTTTGTAATTAACACTGCAGCAAACAAGAAACACATGCCTTCAGATTCATGTCTGGTTAAAGGTGGCATGCAACAAGTGAGGTAGCCTTCCCGGTGGATTTAGACTGAGTAGAGCTGCTTTCCTTTCATGGAAAGTTTTATTGGACCAAGGGAGAGGAGGCTTTGATGCATTGAGATTGGGTGATGGGAGTGTAAGGGAATCAGGGCATGCTGATTGAGGCAGGGAGGCACGATGCTGGCTGTGCACAGGGGGCCGGGCATGGCTGATGGAGGGAGGGTGGCATGTGACAGACCTTGAGGGCTCATTGAGGACAGAGAGAGGAAGCTGGATTATACAGGGAAGGTCAGTATCTACAGACTGGAGATCAAGCATGATTGTGGGAAGATCCAGGGTCAAAAAGGTCAATGGTCCTGAGAGTTGCAGGTAACAGAGGACAGGTCAAGGATGATGGAGATAAAATTTGATGATGGAGCAGATTGATGGTGACTTGTGACAGCTGTCGGGTGAATGAAAGCTGAGCACTGGTGAGTAATTGAATATATCACTGGCAAATTAACTACCTGCAAATGTCAGAGAGGCAATGTCGGAGATGGCTGAGGATGTCAAGGGATTCTATTCCTCACCTCAGTCAGCTGCTTCAGGATGACCTGAGATCCCATGAACTGGGAGGGAATCCAATACCGTGGCTTTAAAAATCACCATGGCAATGGGTTTCTACATCACCAGATCATTCCAGGGCTCCACCAGGGACATGTATGACATCTTGCAGTCAGCCACTCAAATGTGCACCAGACAGGTTGTCAATGCCCTGTTCAGAAGAGGTAATGAATTTGTGAGATTCAGCACAGACCATGAGGGCCAGGCCATGAGAGCTGAGAGATTCAGTGCCATCACTGGATTTCCACAGGTACGAGGGACAGTTGATTGCACACATGTAGGGCTACGAGCTCCCTGGGATCTTCAAGTCCTGCAGGTGTGTGCTCACTTCCCAGGAAGCTCTCATGACTCTTATATCCTTACTCACTCTCAGGTGACACAGCTGTTTGCTGCCCCTCAGCTACTGCAGGGATGGCCCCTAGCTGACAGGAGATCTCCTCTGAAGACCTGATTCATAACGCATGTGTGGAACCCACAAAGCCCAACAGAGAGTATAATGTTGTCCATACCTTAACAAGAGCAACAAAGGAACAGACCATCATACTGCTGAAGATGAGCTTCCAGCCTGCTCCGCTATCCATAGATAGTCTCCAGGATTATTTTGGTCTGTTGCACCATCTATAACCTCGCTCAGCAAAGGGGGAGTAAGTTGCAGACTGGGAGATGTAGCAGCAGGAAGCCTCCTCAAACAAGAAAGAAGGGGAAAGCCTGATGATCCTGAGAGAGTGTATGGTGTGGCTACAACTTCAGAAGCCAGGGCGATGGAGCAACGCACCAGACAGGCCTGTCACACCCTTATTGAAACCCGATTCCATTAAAAGTGAGCCTCCTACAAGATCTATAAATGTTGCAGTGGAAGTGCCAACGGATCTGGCACAGTCCTTCCAGACTAACCTCATTTCTTGAGACCTCTGGCGGCTAGAAAGAAAAAATGCTGCAGGCCCTTGGCACAAGCAAGCCTGTATGTATGATTCCAAATCCACAACACTTGTGATTTGGAAGGAAGTCGTACCTGACTCAGTGACACACATTGCAAATGCCTTTCTAAGAACTCTGTGCATTTACCTGCAATATATGGAACGCCCAGCTACAGGCGCTATTTAGACAACAGCTTCTAATGGATGATAAAGGGGTGAGCATCACATGTTGGCTTACTAGCCAAGTTCCAAAAACCCCCAACCTTTCAAATGTTGCCTAAAATGTCAAGAGACTTGGTGATGTCATGACTTCCAAGGCCACACAATAAATAAGTGCCACACCCTTAATGCACTGGCAGCTTGTACAACTCCGAGTATAATGAACAATGACCAGGAGTAAACTGATCCAAACTATATATTTACACATGACTTATAATATCCATAGAATGAATGGAAATCTGTGCCAATTTGTGCCATTAGAATTTTTTCAGCTTAGTTTCATGCTGATGCACTGAAACTCCAGCCTCTCCATTGGCACCGGATCAGCCACCATCCTCCCTTGCCAGCTCTACAGCCTTCTTTTCTGTGAAGGTCAGGATTCTGATTGCTGGGACACCTCCCCTCCATTTTTGCCTGCTCCCTGATATGCCCTCTTGTCCTGCAGGCAAAAAGAAGGACTGAGTGTCATTTCAATAGGTTGCTAACCCCTTTAATGAGCATGCAGGCCTATGGCCACTACTGGCACCTCCCTAAGTGTTCCACACATGCACACACCTGCAACTGGTACAATTTTCACAGCATGAACTGGCTCCCACACATTTCATTTGGTACTGAGGCCTAGAAACCAATCTCCTGCTTGGCCTCCCTCTCCACTCACACATTTACGTTATGCCCTTAAGAGTGCCACTTGGTAGTGGCTATACAGTGCTATTTACCCTTTTGAAGTACAGGAGGCTGTTGACTCGTGTTCTGCATTGGACCAGTGGACCCCATGGCTGCTAATGTGCACTGCGACCTCTGTCCAGGCTGCCTTGGTCAGACAGGTTGGCCTCCTGCTGCCATCACTGAGAAACAGGACTCATGTCATTCCTAGGTGACCTGGCGGAGAACCTGCAGGGAGTCATCGCTAAACCATGAGACCACTCATTGTTTGCATTATTCCAGAATAGCAGGTGATGACATCAGTTGTAGTTATCTGGGGGAATGGGAGTTGGGATGGGTGCAAGGGAGATCAGAAAGTTCTAGCAGTGACTGTAGTCTCAAGGTGTCTGCTCGCATAGCCAGACAAATGCTGTTGGGTTGCAGGGAATCAATGCCTGTCTGGGCGCCCTTCAGTATGGCGCCTGGACCTTTGATGCTGTGAGGTAATGGTGGGCTTCCAACTCCCTTTCCACCTCCACCAGATGTTTAACCAGGCACTTCATCTATGAATATCTAATAGACTGTCTACTGTGTGATTTTTATGTGATCAGCCGTCCCACCTGCAAGCGGAGGTCTGCGCATTTGCAGCCCAACTATCAGGATGCGCGATGCTACATCAAGGCTGTGGCCAATGTTTTTGGTTGATGACCTTTTTGCCGATACTTCACAGCCATGTGGAAATGGTGCGTGCCCCAGATTCACCCAGAGTGATAGCAATCCAGTGGTATGGAAATGAAATCCGTCTTCTGAGGACAGGCTGGACAGGATGGTCTTGTATCCGCTGGACTTTAGAAGAGTGAGAGGCGACTTGATTGAAACCTTTAAGATTCTCAGGGGTCTTGACAAGATAAATGTGGAGAGGATGTTTCTTTTTGTGGGAGAATCTAAAATGAGGGGTCACTGTTTTAAAATAAGGGGTTGCTCATTTAAGACAGAGATAAGGAGAAATTTTCTCTGAGGGTCGTGAGTCTTTGGAACTCTCTTCCTCAAAAGGCAGTGGAAGCAGAGTCTTTGAATATTTTTAAAGCAGAGCTAGATAGATTCTTGATAAGCAGGGGGGTGAAAGGTTATCGATGGTAGGTGGGAATGTGGATTGAGGTGACAATCAGATCAGCCAAGAGGCTAAGTGATCTATTCCTGCTCCTTATTCTTATGTTCCTATGTCCTTTAATCTTATGAGCTTTGAAGGGGTCTGGGGCAGATTTTGACACTTAGGTTACGATGTGCTACTATGTGAATTTTTATGGCCCATAAAATGATAATTCAAATACAACATGGGAACACCACCACTTGCAAGTTCCCCTCCAAGCCACTCACCATCCTGACTTGGAAATATATCGCCATTCCTTCGCTGTCAAAGTCCTGGAACTCCCTTCCTAACAGCACGGTGGTGTATCTACACCATAGGGACTGCAGCAGTTCAAGAAGGTAGTTCACCACCACCTTCTCAAGGGCAGTAAGGGATGGGCAATAAATGCTGGCCTAGCCAGTAACACCAACGTCCTATAAATGAATTTGAAAAAGTTAATTTGACATAGGCAGCCTCATATTTATCACTGTGATCAATTAACAGGAGGAAAAGCAAATTGAATACTTCTGTTTCGTTTGAGGCTTGAAGCACCCAGTTTTGCTTATTTTAATTGGTTGCATCTTTTTAACCAAATTACATTAATTGACTTTCATTTTCACTTTTACTGATCTTCAATGATTCAATTCACTTTTATTCAACGGTTTTAATATTTCTAATTGTTGCTTAACGAAGGAAATGGTGTTAAAATCTTGTTTCATGTCATGAAGTAACTTGATCTTCAAATCTTTTATCCTCAAGTGAGAGGTATAACTGATCAACACATACCTGTTCCTGACTGGGTTTCACATTAAGTAGTCTGTAAGGGACTACTTTAATTGGTTTCAAAGCTCCTCTGTATTGAACTTCTAATCGTCTATTGTCATAACTGGGATGACAATAATTGTACATTTTGTAATTATAATTATTTTTCTTAAATTATTGATTTAAAAATGTATTTCCTAATTTAAAAATCTTAACAAAGCTTGTATTGTGGTTAGGAGGACCATGAATATGCATGCACGCATGTTGAACACAGTTTTGCGTTCTTTAAAGTGCAGCGCCACCTGGTGTCAGAGGCAAACATCCCAGGCTTTTCCAATGCTTCCCACCTTTTCACATAGCTTTTTTGGAGTGATTATTATCTACTTTTGTCACTGTTATGTATTTCACACAAGTTAAAATCATCAAAACATGAAGGAGGAAGTGATGTTAGATACTGTAGCATGGGTCAAACGTATGGTCATGTGGGGATGGAAGAGGAGGAGAGGGTTAAGATTAGTGTCAAGTGCTACGCATCAGCTCCACCGACATTATGCAGTGTGCCAGCCAATGAACTGGAGGCGAGGCAGGACTTACAGCCTGTGTACTTTTCAACAAACAGATTTTATTTATAGTCTATTTAAATAGAGTCTGCGTGTAAAATCAATCTTAGTCATTTATAGCAGTGCAGTCTCCAGCTTTGATCGACGGGGCAATTGTCCACTCATCTTCCTTGTAGCTGGGAATAGTGATACCACTATATGCAGCCACCCTTGTGTTAGGAAACCATTCCCTCAGGCTTGTGAGCCGATTTTTAACATTTGCCTCCGACCTTAACATCCTCTTTGGTTTCAGGTGGGAGACTATTCTGAATTATTTAAATGATGCCCGGATATTAAACTGAGCCGGGCTTCATTCCGAGCTCCCTGTTGGGGATTTCTCCTCTGCCTCACACCCCTAGATAAAATCAACCCTAGTGATTAGTAACAGCATTGTTCAATAAGCTAAGGGTGGAACAATGACATTTAAAGTGAGGTGGGAATTCACAAGTGAGATATGAAATTTGCTTTATTGCCAAATCATAGATATCAGGATTGTGCATCTTAAGTTGGTTAACTGTTAAATTTAGATATGGGCTATGGATTTCTGATGCTGCATCAAATCTGCAGCACAGAAATAGGCCATTCAGCCCATCTAGTCTATGCTCATTTATGCTTCAGTTGAACTTTCTCCCAAAGTTCTTCACCTAACCTTATCAGTATATTCTATACTTTTCTAACTCATGTCTTTACCTAGCTTCCCTTTGGGAAGTTTTTCTGCTGCTGGGAGACTGATGTGCACCCTCGCCTGTGATTAAGCGGAGTCCAGTCAGCATGTTTTCTGCTGTGGTGGGTTGCATTAAATCCAACCTACTGAGAAAATATCAATTTTCTACACCTTCCTCTTCAATTCTTTTTATAACTTCCTCTCATTCCTATTTCACTAAGCAAACCATCATCATTTAACTTAAAACCCTTCCGAATTTTGGAGACTTTTGTTGAGTCACACCTTAACCCTGAAAGCACTAATAAATAAAAGCCCGAACTTCTCAAATCTCTCTTCCTCATCCTTTTTATCAGAGAGTAAACCAATGTTGCATCTTCTCCATTGCTTTTATAGCCCCTCTGCCCAAAACAAAAGGCAATGCTCAAACTGTATCCTAACTATGATCTTGTGTGATGTTTTACATTTCTTTCTTGCTAAATCTGGAAATTAATGACCTAGCATCTATAGTGGAAAAAATGCTTGACAGCATTATCCATGATGCTAGCAGTGGAGGGGGTCAGAAGGTGTATTCGGTATGCATTTAAAAATAGTTTACCATGCTTCACTTATCTACTGGAATTCTTTGTGGAATTTGTGGTTAAGAGTTATGCTGAGAAAATAATTTTCTTAGATTTTCGTATGATATTTGTTAAGGTTCTTCAAGTTAAAGGAGGTTAAAGCTCATGCATTTTATAGCTACCTAGTTAGATGGCTAACTAGACTAGCAGTAGGAATCCGAAGGTAATGATAAATGGGGAAAACATTTGCTTTCAGGAGGGCAAATTGATTAATGAATTTCTGGGTTCATTGTTGTATATTTCCATGTAACTTGGAACTGAGTTCATAATATTTTATCAACATGTGCTGATGCTACATTTGTCACCAGCCTATTGGACTTGTAAGATTCAAAGAAATCTTTACCAATTAAATAACAGATTGAGCTATGAGTGTTTAACTGTGGCCTACATTCAGGCCTTGGCAATCTGACTCATAAGGCCAGCCAAATCAGTTCTATTTGTGCTTATTTCAATTTGCTAGCTTGACCGCTTTTGGATTTTGAGGTTGAGTTTAGGACAGGATTGCTTCTCTCTCCACAGATGCTGCCGGACCTGCTGAATTTTTCTTTGCATCATTTTCAGCAATATCGCATTGCTGTTGGATATATCCTAAAACAAAATGCTAACCTTTTGTAGGTATCAACAAATTGAGATGAATGCAAATAAACGGGAAGGTGTATTTAAAAATAGAATCATAGAATGATTACAGCACAGAGAGGACCATTGGGTCTGTGAAGCCTACGCTGGCTTTCTTTAAGAATAATTTAGCTAGTCCCACTCCCCATTCTTTTCCTGTAGCCCTGCAAAGCTTTCTCTTCAAATGCTTAGCAAGTTTCCTTTTTATAATCATGATTAAATCTGCCTCCAACACCCTCTCAGGCAGTGCCTTATAAATGAAATTATATAATGGGACCTCACTTCCACCAGGAAATGATGAATAAATAGGTTTAAACATGTTATGAGAGAAATGTTGGAGACTATTTATTTCCATGATTTGCATTTAATTAGTCAGGTTCACCCTCTGCTGGGCTGGGAGTAGGAAAATGGATTGCAGGAGGAGGCAGAGATGCAATTGAGATGTCTCCAAGTAATTTTCTGTCTTTGTTGCTTAATTGCCAACAGTTAGCACAGAGCAGGTGTGAAATCTAGCTCTCTCTTGATCCCTGAATGTACCTATGTATAAAGTTCACAAAGGCAAAAGGGTTGGGCACCCCTAGGCAGCTGATCTTGATATAGATAACAAGAAACTAATGCACACTGGATGAAGAAAGAGCAGATGTCCAAATATTTAATAAAACTGAATAAAAAGAACGTGGGCTGATATTTGATCAGTCACTGAAAATTTACACTGGATGTGAAACCATTATCAATAGGCCTTATCAAAACCCGAAAGCAACGAACATGTGTTGTATAGCACCTTTTGCATTTTTAATAAATCCAAAGGACTTCATACCCATTGAATGATTCTTGGAGCCAAACATGGTACCTCATTTTTATATGGCAAAGTCCAATAAACAGCCAATTAAATGACTGACTAGGTAGTTTGTTTTTGGTGGTGGCGGATAACAGAGAAATGTTGGCCAGAACACCAGGAGAGCTCCCCATTCTCCTTGGATAATGTCATGGGATCTTTTACATTCATATAAATGACAGACAATGGGCTAGATTTATCATCCTTGAGGCGGGTAGTGGGAATTGGGAATGTTCCACCCATCTTGGGAAAAGTGCCTGCGATGACGAGCTGTTTGAAAGGCCCGTATTGGTGTTGTGGGACTTTGTCCAAGTTGGCTCAACATCTCTAATAATGCAGCACTTCCTCAGTACTTCACAAAGTGTTAGCTTTGGTTTTGTGCTCCAGCCCTCACCCCTCACCACCACCCCCCCCCCCCCCCGCCCCACACACCCACACACACACACACACACACACACACACTCCCTATGCCATCTCATTCCACTCATCCATCTCCTATGGTCCCTCATGCCCCCATTCTAAGGTATGTTCCTCCAAACAACCCCTATGGCTCCTCATGCCCCCCATACCAACTATGGCAATTCCATGCCCATTCACCCACTATACATGGTATAGAAGCAATGAACGCTGTAGTACATTAGGATGTATAAAAACAATTTTTTTTTAAATCATTGATAATTTTCCAATTTCTTTAAAAAATTTCCTTTTTACTACAGTCCAATAAAAGTGTCAATCACCTAGACCCTATAAAGTATCAATAGCAGAAACTGCAAGCATTGGAAACCTCTTTATCTTGTGTAAATATACATTGTGAAATTGACAGCACAGATCAGAGAACCAAAGCTGTCAATCAAGCAATGTTTTACCTGGGGTTCAGGTGTTTCAACTGGCTAATGGATTCCTGGCTCTCAGCTAGGAATACATAACGAGGCCGTACACAGATGAATGAGGGCAGGGTGGGAGTCACAGAGGAAAGGAAGGGGGATGGCTTTCAGCAACCCCGCTATTCTGAATGCCAGGTCCCCTGATCAGGCACAGAGTCCCTGACAACAAGGGAACCCACATTTCCCCGGTAGGCTGCTAGAAGACCTGACAGGGTTTGCTGGGCAGCCTTCGGGAGGTACAGGAAAGTCATGCGACTCCCATTTAATGCCTGAATCACCACTAAATTCTGATGTACTCAGATAATTGATGTCAGTTGGCTTATTTATGAGCCAAATTGACATCGTGCCATGAGTGGGCGAGTTTCTCACATTGGCCCCTTCCTGCTTCCGACTTAATTGCGGGAAGTTTTCCCGCCGCTGGCAAACTGACATGTGGATTCTCCCGTGAGTAATTGGGTGTAGCCTCCTCCATGTTTCCCACTGTGATGGGCTGGATTGAATTTGGCTCAACATCTCTAATAATGCAGCACTTCCTCAGTACCTCACAAAGTGTTAGCTTTGTGCTCAAATTCTAGAAGAAGTCTTAAATCACAGCCTTCTGACTCGGAGGACAGTATTTAATAGAGGCAACAGGGGTCTCAACAACCGGCTGGACAGCTGACGAGATTCCTGCATTGCCTTCTTTGAAGACGGCGCACCAAATTAAGTGCCTCTTGGGCACTTAAGCGGCCAGTAGTGGGCCTACCCCTGGATCAAGGAACCCTGAGGTGAAAAATCCACCCCCAAGAGCTGCGGGTCAATCAGAGGCTTCCGGCTGTTTATTACAGACAGTGCCACCGGAGGAAGTGTTGGTAACCGTCTGTGATGCACCCACCAGAAGTTCTAGGATTGCTGAGGGACCCAGGCCACAGATAAGTGAGAGTGGAATGGGGATTGCGGGAGGTGGGGGAAGGGGTTGGCAACAAAGGTGGTTTTCAATGGGAAACTCCTTCCAGATGCCAGGTCCCTCAATCAGGCACTGAATCCCTTCAAACGATGGACCGCCCAGGGAGCCCTCAAGCAACCCCAACAGGATTTGCTTTTCGGCTTCCCTCGTGGCCACTGCCCCACTTGCCACTAGTTAAGTACCAGGGGCAGCAGGTTGAGCTCTTGAAAGTGGGCAATAATAATTGCCTACTTAAGGACTACATTCGTGGTGGTTTGGAAAGGCAAGTCCAGGAGCCTTCCTGCCCCAAACAATCATGGCAGTAGCAGGCTGGGTCTCTACCCAGCACCCTCCCATGCTGAATTAAATGCCCACCCCACCTCCAAACTTCCTTGGCAGAGTGTATTAAATTCTGCGCAGAGGCTCAAAGTGCTCTCAAATGAGATGAACTAAACTCTGGAAGCAGTTTGAGGGTATTTGTTTATAAGCTGATGAACTTAATGCTATCCTTGTACTTACCAGTTGTTAGGTGGACATTTGTAATATTTAATATATAATTCTGGGCACCTTAGCTTCATGAAGAAATTGATGCCTTAGTTGGGCTCAGGAAAGAGCATTAAGGATGATCCAGGATTATGGACTGTATATTACGAAATATTTCGGTAATCAATCTTGTTTTCATCAGAAAGTAAGAGGATTGAGTGGGCATGTGAACTTGGTGTTTAAAATGCCTGCGGTAGTATATTATATAAATTGAACAAACTATTAGCACAGAAGTCGTGGACATGGTTTAAAATTAACAAGAAATTCAAAGCTTTTCCTCAACGAGAAGTAAATATGTGGCCTGAAGAATGATATAAGCACAGGATTTTCCATTATAAAGTTTAGTTAATAAAATAAATGCACAAATTATTTCCTTGTATAGTATAGTCAGTCTTAAAATATTTAAAGTATAACAATGTTAGGAGTTCAGCTCATTTAGAAGAAATAGACAAATGCTCATCTCAAGGGTCAAATTCCATCAGCAATAATACTTGACTGGCATCTGTGCAAAGTTAATGTTCCGTCTAAAATAAGAAGTGATATTGAAGCCATGCGTATCTCTGCCAAAGTATTTTGGCCAAAAGTAGCTGAACCCTGCTCATTTCTAAAACGTGTTTCTCACAGGCCTATGATTTTCTGATTAACTTCAACAAAAGGTGGTGGGATGGATATTGAGAGTAAGAGAAAAACCAGAAATACTGAATAGCAGGGAATTAAATCTAATGTGTTTCCAGGAAAAATGCCAGATCGAGCTCCTGCCTGAATATTCTAGAAGGCAGGCACTTTAACCATTGGAGGACTGCAACAGTATTTCGAAATCAAAATAAAAATGCCAAGCATCATTCCAAATTATAACTTTCTCTGAATATTCAGAACTTTTAGTCATAGCTGTGCCACAGATGCATTAGCCAGATGTGATGTAGTCAAATTGCTCATATTGTGAACAAAATGAGATTTGCCAATAGTCCTAATCACTTTGATCTGCAGATGCTTCAAAAGTTAACCTTATCAGTTTAATTATCAATATTTAGTGTTCTGTCACACAACATACAGTTGCCTGAAATGCAGAATTTTCCTTGTTAATTTTCATCCAGTTGTAAATTTAATCCAATTTGTATGTTGTAATTCAAGCTTTTGTCCAGCTCTTGCACCCTTGTATTCATAACGGATACAGTTTCCATAAAGAGATCAACGCTTTGAGTTTCTACTTGGGGTCCTGGCAGGATAAAGATAGAACCCTCAGAGCAGCGGCATCAATAGCTAAAAGCAGCCATTTATGCCATTTCTCCAATCCTCTGCCAAAGACATCTTTAAGGAGTGTGTGTCCATGTATATTATGGGAAGCCACATTGTACATTTGCTTCTAAAAACCTTTGATAAAATTCCACAAAAAAATCTGTAGGGATTAACCCCAGGAATGGAACTCTGTGAAGGATAGGAAACAAGGGGTGGAATCATCACAGATTTGCACTAAGTGCGGTAGCAGGAGTTTTACCCGCCAGCTGTGATGGCCGGTTTTCACGTTGTATTGTCCTAAATCCGCCACATTATTTATGCACTCCCAGGAAACACACCGTTTCCATGGCAGGCGGGCTCTCATTCACCTGCCACGCCATTCACCTCGCCGCTTCATCACACCAGGCACCACGTTTAAAGTACAGCCACGCTCAGTGCTTCCAGCCCAGGACTGCAGCAAAGAAGACATGGCCCCAAAAGGCAAGAAGACTGCAGCCCTCGAGCACCTTTAGGACGCTGTGGAGGCCTGCTGTGATGTTCTCTACCCTCACTCTGGCTGCAGGAGGGGCAGCTACATTATCAACCAGGCTTGGTAGGTGATGGCAGTGATGATCAGTGCCAATGTTGCACAGAAGAGGTTGGCCATCCAATGCAGATAAAGGATGAATGATTTCATCTGTGCAGCCATGGTATGGCAACCATCTCATCACTCTAAACTCACACACTCAAGGCCATCACACACTCACTGGCATTTCACTGCCAGCTCAAGGGACATCACCACCCATTCTCACACACACCCTCACATGTCCATCTGGCCTCATCTCCTCTGGAGACTGCCTCCTCAGCCCTCACCATCTTGAGGCCACTTGCACAGATCAACATGTGCCCCCACATGCAGTCTGGGATTCCCTCCTTTCCCAGTACAGCCCTCGCCCTGCAGCCTCTTCCCTTGCCTGAGGCCACTTCTCCCCCTTCCCCAAGCAAGCCCTAGCCCTGCAGCCATTGAAAAGCCACCCACAAATGGCTGATCTGGCGAGTAGAAACCACCCCGTGAGCCCCCCTAAAAGTGATGTGGTGCTGTCTGTGAAGCCTGGCGCTGATGACTATGAGCTGTAACCGAAGCAAGGTAGGAAAACAAGCCTCAAAATCCCAAGTGAAGTACAGCCCACCAAGTGCACGCCTTATAAATGCTGTCATGAAACATGTCGGTGTGGTTTCCCGCCGACCATGGTGGACGATCCAGTGGGGGCAGATGAGTTTGGTCAGCTGGCCCTATAATGATATGCCTACGTATTACAATGAGGTTCCCGACGTCAGATGATGGGGAATGTGACCCGTTCGTGAAACTGATTGTGCCATATTGTCTGCTCCCACCACCGAACACACCTGATGTCAGTGGGCACAGAAAATCACAACCAATGAGGATTTATATTAGCATGAAGTAATGAATGATCTACCTCAGAACTTAGTGCTGGGACCACCGTTGTTTCTAATTTACATAAATGGCCTGGATTCAGAAACTCAATACACAGTGGTCAAATTTACAGATGATATCAAATCAGCAAGGACAATGGAATTGGCAGTGTGAGCTGCGAAGCTACAAAATAATATGGAAGGTAGTTTCACAGTTTGTGAACTGAAAACTTTGGGACAGTTTTGGGGAGGAACGAGAAGCCCAGGGCAATGAGAATTTTTCAGGAGCTGCCAATAGTTCAAATGATTAGGTGGCCTTTCTACCATGCAGATTCATAATTTCTATGTTTGAATTTTAGAGGACATTCTCATTAGAGATTGTACTATGGAAAACATTGAAGGATTTTCAGTATGCAAAGGGTTAAGGCATTGTTCTGCATTATTTGGAAACCTGTACGTTTGCAATAGAGCGAGAACAGGTTCAGCCTTCAGCTCGTTAACCGTGTTCTCACTTTACCTTTCATCTTGTTTTGTTAGAAGATGTTGATAGATTTTTTTTGTCAGATGTATATTTTCTCCTCTCAACCAAAGCCCCACTAGCTGGCCCAAGTAACAAGGAGTGAAGTTTCCACAGAGCAAAGCTTTCAGTAAAGGTACACGCAGCTGTGTGTTGCAAAATACTGCAAAATGTGAATGTATTCCTCTTTTATTTAACTTTTTTTTCTCTTGTATGTATATTAAAAATGAACGAATGGTTACTGTTAACATCTCAGCGTGAACTCAGTGTAAGGTATGAACAAACAATGGCAGGCGTGCACCACGTATTGTGAACGGTGAGAGGCACTATGAATACTGGTCCATGCTTCGACACAAGGAGTCTTACACCTGCCCCCATGTTTCTAAATTAAGTTGTTTCATGAAGATATGTTCTTAACACCTATTAATTTTTGTTGGATTTTAAATACTTTTTTCAAACCAGTACACATCGAAGTTATTTTAAAAATGTGACGGAGCAAGGTGAGTACTCAAAATGTCTCGGTGGCGATAGTTACTTTGGTAACTGCCGTTCAAGTGCAACTCTCTAACCTTCCTGGTCTGTTTGAATTAGTAAAGTTGAAAATCAGAGAAAAGTTAACGCTGACCCTCTTGATCAGATAAAGTAGTTTCCAAGATTTCAGATTATTTAACGATGTACTTGTTCAAATAAACTTTCCATCAATGGTCAGCCACAATAGAAATGCAACAGGAAGTTAACTATCTGCCTTAGGCACAGGAAGTTTAGAGGGTTTAGAATTTAATGTCATGTTTGATAGTTGCAGTGTGTGACATCTACCATGCTTGCTGTGTAATTCTTCAGAAAATTTTTTACACTACAGTTCCTGTCAGTTAAAAATAGAAGAAAACTTGAAAAATGCAGCTATTTTTGGTTTGCTGTGAAGTACGTGCTTTACTCATAATCAAGAATCTTAACTTCAGACTAATTGGCAAAATTAATTTGCAGCAAAAAATTTAAAAAGAAATGGTCATGCACTAAATAGTATGGTAATGTCCTGCTGCCACTGGGGAAAGTTTGTGATTTGCTTCTGTTGTTGGATGTTAATGATTTGAAATCTCTTCTTTCCTACCCATTCTGAATTTCCTTCATTGTCCTGCTCCGAATATAATCCCCAACTGAACAGAGGAAACTGCGCTGGGATATGTGAGGAGAATTTGCATACTTCATTCATTTTCCTAGCTGTTTTTGCATTTCAAGCCTGTGCGTGGCTATTTAGAAAGCAAAAACTAATAACTGCTTACAATGGGTTTTTTTTATCATTTACTGTTAGTGCAGCCACACAGCAATTAGAATGTTTGGAAATAAAGCTTAATTTAAATAATTCAACTTATTCCTATTTTGCGAAAAATTCAACAATTTCCTTTCTTGTATTGGGAATTTCATGGCTGATTTATAGAGAAAGGGTTCATTGTTTCAGTAATTGCTTGCTGCTTGTACTGCTTTTTGCTTGACATGCCCTGGTTATAACAGCTGCAACTAATAACTGACTTGGATTTGGCTTGAGATTTGACCACATGTGGCTTAAGTATTTCTCAGCCCAAATCATGACTACATTTACAGCTAAATCTGAACTTTAATAGGAACTGTCTGTTTATTTACACCTTAAAAAAGAATCTTAAGCATCTGGACTTTTAAAACTATTTTTATGTTACACCAATAACTACGCTCATGATGTGGATCCAAAAGCAAACTCTTTTGGCATTTGCTAAGGCCAGCAATTGGGAAAACTGATGCCTTAACACCAACCTAGAAGAGCATGTTCTACTCCAATATGGAATTTTGATTTATTATCCCACTGGGAAGAGAATAATGTCAAATATATTTAGATATTTTGTTTTAAGAAAATCCCAGAAAATAAACAGCACAGGAATCCATTCCACCCATCTACTGCAATCCAATTTGCCTACACTTTCTCTCTATCCCTTCATATTCTCCTGTTTCAAATACTCATCCAGTTCCATTTTTATGATGTTCTAGCTTCTGCATCAATATCACATGTGGTAAGCATTTCACGCCTTAACAACTACATGTGCAAACATTTGTTCTAACTTCCCCCTTCTTCCAGTGATGTCCCTTCTTGCCAATTCATCAAGTGACACAAACAATCTTTCAATGTTTACCTTCTCAAACCTTCGCCTTTTCTGCTTCAATAATTATTGACACTGGTTACTTAAGCAGATCTCTTAATAATTAGAGATCTTGGAAATTATATCCTTGACTGCGCATTGTTAATGATTGACTGCACCGCTAAGTGTTAATTGGGTACAAATGACACCTCTTAAACAAGAGAAATGAAAAGTTTGTGGAATCTGAAAATTCGTGCAATTCCTGTTTTTCATTGAAGCACAAAATCATGTTAACCTATCCACAGGGTTGAATCAGGTCGCACATATGTTCAGTTGTAAGTGAAGTTGTTATTAATATATTATTGAAGTTTAGTTAGCTTGAAATGAACCATAACAGTTAAGAAAAAAATATACAACTTAAATTGGAAAATGCAGAGATACCCATTAGCGTTATTTCAGCCTTGTCCTGCAAGTGAAACTCCAAGGGCATCTGCCCCGCACGTGTTAGTGTGACTAACTGAAAATATGTCACCATTGTATTGCAAGCTGTGGATATTTTAACTATGAATAGTAGATTTAATGTAGATGCTACACTAAAGCAGAATGTTTACAGAAAGTGCTTTTTATGATGAGTGGCTTTTCTTCCAATTTTTAAAAAATATTGTACTTGAAAGTAAGGGGTTCCTAATTTTAGAATTTCGATGAGCTGCTCTGATGAAGTAATATATCTCCAACAATGAATGTTCAGATTGCTGGTGGTTGTAACTGCATTATATTATTTGCAGTTTTCTCTCACATCTGAGCTAGCAGCAATGATGAAAATAGATCTGTTAACAAAATACATCAAGATTTAAGCATCGCCTGTGTGGCTCAGGAGCACCACTGTGGCATGGCAGCCTCTGTACATTTCCTGCAGAGGAAGACAGTGGGCTGAGAAGGCACATGATTCACTGGCCTCTTTTTTTCCCTGGGCCCGCTTCTCGGCCAGCTGAGCTTTTTGTTTCCTTGCACCTTCCAAACAGTCAGCCTCCAGAGGCCAACACAACCATTTTTTTATTCATTCTGTTTTAAAACAATGCCTCCATTCTATCCCTTCCCCCCCCCCGCCCCCTCCTCGATACATCTAAAAGCAAAGTCTCTAGATTTTAAACTGCATTAATACTGTGTAGGCGGGCTGGAATGTAACCACGAAGGAAAAGCATAGCCTAAAAAAAAGTCTCGTCTTAACTTGTCCTCGAGTGTTCAAGAAAAGGTTGTCACTGTGAACCAATTAAATTTCAACCTGTTAAGTATAGCAGATTTCAGTTAACATAAGTAACAAATTGTGCACAAGTCCTTATTAAAGCCTGTAAAACACTGAAATGAAGCCCTAATTCCATAATAAAGAGCAACCGAGCAATGATGCAGTCAATAAGGGCCAATAATTTAAAAGAGAACTCCAACGTTGAGAAACAAACTGCCACTTGACTATCCTGCATTTTTAGATAAGCCACTCAAGTTATCTTTATCATTGTGTCTAAAAAGATCAATTTTGGGCAACAGCCTCCTCCATCCACAACCCCAAAAAGTATTTGTAAATTAAAGAAATGCGCCCTGACCTTGATGCAGTCCCAACATCTAATTTTCCATTCTCCATCAAATTATAAGTCAACTTTTCATCATGGGTGACACCAGCTCCTCACTTGCAGACATTTAAAGCATTGCATCTACCCCATCTAACTTTATTCCTTGTTCCATCTTGCTAGAAGGTTTTCATTTGCACTGAAACTTCCTTTACTTATGATTCACCTCCAATATCAGCTCTAGTTGGTCATAGTTATTGAGTCTAAAACATATTATGACATGCAACCATGTGGGATTGTATAACTGAACCTGAGCATGTTTTTAACTATTAACTAAAGGTACACTTTCTGCTGGTGGTGGTGAGGAAGAGAGGCTTAGCTATTAAGGTTGGGAATGCTGTGTGTTTTATTTCCCCCCTCTAACTCTCTAGCATGGGTATAGTGAAGCCAACCACAGCTGTACTCTGCTGCCCCAGCTAAGAACAGTAAAATCAATGCAGAGTAGTGTTCAATAGGATTACTCGCATCTACTGGGGGTTAGCTCAGTCCCAATTACACAGATCACTGCATTTGGAGTCCTGAAAGCAGCTGTTCAGTAACTTACTTGTTTCCAATTGAGTACAAATTGAAATTGGGATCATGATATAGAATAGCAGCCATTGTAAAACGTAGGGTAAAGGGGACAACATCAGCTGTCCTTAAGTGATATACAATACCATCAACACAGCGTTATGTGAGTTGATGCATTTAAGCATAAACAGGGTATAAAACATCCCTAAAATGTTTAATTTCTTATTCTGTATGTCTAATTTTCTGTAAGAGTTTAATAGAAATCTACTAACAAAGCAGAACTGATGCACTCACTGAACAAATGACAGCAGCTTAGTTATACTGGGTTTCACCAAGTGAAAATGCACACAAAACTGCTGAACCTTGAAATCGTTGCCCAGCAACTGCCAATATAATTTGAATTAAGGCTGACATTTCTATCTGGGATTCCGCAATTCAAATAAAACGTGCAGTTTTAATTTAATCTGCAGTTTTGTTATTTTGACCATGTTATGCCAGTTAATAGTGATTTTGAGGATTTAAGTGATCAGTTAGCTTTTCTAAGGTTTTAATTGTGTCCATATTTACAAATGGATAGTAAAAAAGTTGAGTGCTGTTTAAATGTTTTATCCATTCTGGTGTAAAAATAGGTATGTGGATCTCCTGAATGTAATGAATAATATCTTGAAATTGACAGTGAGTGATAAGAAGCATCTAATATGTTTGTATCAAAGTCCACTATTTTAGCAGAAGTGTTCATTTAAAATGAACTATTTCAAATATTCCACTAAAATGTCAGTGAAGACATTGTTGACACATTTAAGAGTTAAAATTCAATATCATTTATAATAATTTCCAGGCTATCTTTTCTTGAGTTATGCATCTGTTACTTTATCATGTTAACCTCATAGCAAATCCACTAACTAGGGACATTTGATCTAGCTCCCCTTCACCATAGGATGTACACTGGATTGTGCTACATCATGAGTATAATGTGAGTGATATAAAATTACCTAAATTGGTAGGAAGAATAGAAAAACAATATATTTCTTGAACCATGAGAGACTGGTAGATGTTAATACACAGAGAGATTTAAGTGTCTATGTACGTGAATCACAAAAAAGTTAACATGCAGATACTGTAAGCGATTGGGAAGGCAAATGTATTTTAGCCTTTATTACAAGGGGGTGGAGTATAAGTGTGAAGAGAGTCTTGTTGCAATTATACACAACTTTGAGGAGATCATATCTGGACTACTGTGCACAGTTTTGGTTTCCTTAGCTAAGGAAGGATATGCTTATCTTAGAGAGAACACAACTGAGGTTCACTAGATAAAGGGAAGAATCTTTCCTATGACCGGCGGGCTGGGAGCCCGAAGCTGCCTCAGAGTGATAGAATGGGTGACAAAGCTTTTTAATAAATAAAGTAAAACTTTATTTAAACATGTCCCCTCATGTCACAGTGTCACATGAGCTGAGACATGTTTGGGAATTTAAGAAAATGTGTTTATTTATTTTATAGAAGTTTCAGGAAACCTCATCCCACCCGTGGTTGAGGTTTCCTGAAAAACGCGAAGGCTGCTTGGGCTCTTCACCTGCCCGCCAACCATAAGGTTGGACGGGCAGTGTTGTTAACAACTTTAATTACTTTTTAATGGCCTTAATAAGCCATTGACAGTTTGGTGGGCAGGCAGCCACCTCCAGCGCGCGCCTGCCGAACAAAATATCAAAATAGCGTGCCCGACATCATCGCGTGTCATTTTACGTGTCGGCGTGTCAGGCCCTCCCCTGCATGCTGACAGCAATATTCTGCCCTAATTCCTGGGGCGAGAGGTTGCCCTATGAGAAGTCGCTGAGTAGAAGGTGCCTATGTTCTTTGGAGTTTAACAGAATGAGAAGTGATCTCATTGAAATGTATGACCGAGATCTGCGGTCGATGGCGAAGTAACAAGATTGCTAGGAAACACATTTTAAATCCCTCCTTCTCATCCATCAATGTTTAATGTTTTAGAATGCGCCTGAGGACTGAAGCTGCCTAAATCTCTTTAGAAAATGACAAAAAAGCTGTTAAAGGCACAGAGAATAGTTTTAACTTTGGGGGATGGTGAAAAATGACAGATATTACATTGGCCACCTGTTATACCCCTCTCCTAATATGGGATCAAAAAAGTCAATTAACAGGTAGCTGACCTGATATCACTGGCTTCACGCTTATCACCAAAAGTTCAAATTATCTCCCCATCATTTTTAAAAGCTGCTGCTTTGCTTTTAGTGATTGGGCTAAAGTGTACAATATTTGATTGGAAAATTCTGTTTGCTTCTTAGTTATTCTTCAAATATCTTTGGATGTTCTTATCCAAATTTGCACCAATTGCATTTGTTTAAAGTATAGATGTAACATTTCTTTCACTTAAATGTCACAAATTGATCTGATAAAATCTTCCTGCTGCTTCCTGGCTATTTGCATAATCTAAGAAGCAAACTTAATTTGTGAAAGTTTTGGTATTTGTCTAGAGTTGAAATTCAATAATAAGTTTTCCTTGCTGTCTTACTACAGGGCAACTTTAGCATCTGCCCACCAGGCACAGCCATTGCCAAAGACCTTGAGTGTGCTGAAAAGCACTCCGCAGGTGCAAGGGATGCACACATTCATTAGGTACTGTCTCCATTCTGTCAATCTGGTACATTGTCTAGAACTCCTTAAACCCCTGTCTCTCCACTTCTCTGTTAGAAACACCTGCAAACCCATCTCTTTGCCCGAGTCTATGGTCACCTTAATTTCATCAAGAAGAGCCGGCATTCATTCTGCTGTTCCCCTGTCAATAGTTTGAGAAATGTTTCTCTGCAGAAGATGCTATATAAATACAAGTTGTTGTAGTAGTATAGAATTTTACATTCAGAGGAGTCCATTCAGTCCATCATATTTGTACTTGCTGTCTGAAAACACCACCCAACTAGTCTCATTTCCTTTCCCCTTCCCTGTAACATTTCATTCTTTTCTATATCTGCTACCTTTTGGAGTTATGGTGTAGTATTATAAGAAAATAAAGTCTCTTAAATTTAAGAAAGCTTTATAAAATAAATGAGATGGAAAATAAAACTAGAGCTCTGAATTTTTCTAGGTCAATGAGGACAATCTACTCTTCTGGTAAAGAATTGGTTTGAGAGATTAATCTTTACCTCAGTTTATTACTTTGTTAGCACGTCCATTCATCGACATACCTTTTAGGCTATCTAAAACAAACAAATTAACTATCAACTTGGCTTAATGTTCACCTGAAATAAGGAGTGAGTTACTGATGCTGAAAACTTGAGTAAGGTGCTGTTGCTGACCTTGAAAATGTGAATAAAGTGATAATTACTGATGCTGAAAAACTGCAAACAAATTGTTTTCCAGTGCCCCTTTGGCTGGACTGTTCTATTATTTTATTATACTGGGCACTGTCTGTCAAAGTACCTTCAGAATTAATTATTTGTTTTGTCTGTATCTTTCTAAAGGTATACGTTATTTTAACCATTAAAACAGATTTGATACAGAGTATATGCTATATTGCAGATGATACTCCACAAGATGCTTGCATATCTGAGAAGCCATTTGACCCATCATAATTTGTCCATCCACAGTGACCCGCATTATCCCTCATTGTAATTGTTTCTTAAATGGTTCTAGAGTTTTTTGCTGCTGCCACACTGGCTGAAAATTCTTTCAAAGTAAACTTTGAGTGCAAAAGTTACCTTTCACTAATTTGAAACTGTGTCCTCAGTCTTTACTCCCACTAAATTAACCTTTTCCATTTAATTTGCTATGTTTTATACTTCAATAAGGTCACCTCTCTTGTCCATTATTGTTTGACAGCTCACATACTTTATTTAACTCATTCTGTAATTTCTGAATTGTCTCTTTTGAACTTAGCTAGCAGCCTTTCATGCAAAACTTTATCAAATGCCTTTTGAAAATCCAAGTCTACAGTAGTGTTTATCACATGTCACTTCCTCAGAAAAATTAAGGAGGTTAGCCAGGCAGAATCTTCCCCTTTGAAAGTCGTGTTGATTAATGTTGTTGTAAAGACAATCATTGATTTTACAATTGATGAACGCTTTCATTATTTTACACATTATATTGATAATGATGTGAATTTCAAGTGAAAATTCTATTATGGAGCAGTTGAGTCACAATTTGATTTGCTGTTCTGTCTCCAGTGAAATCACCTCAAGCAAGTAGTCTTGTAAAAGAACACGAGTTGATTCAGAGCCACAGAAACATTCATCAACTCAAACCATGCACCATGAAACCAGTTTTCTTGCAAAAAATGTAATGTGTAGAAGCAGAAGATAATAAAGTATTAGTGATATAGGACCTAAAAAGGAGGATGACATCACAAAACCAGTTGTTAGTGAAGTTTGGTGATTTGTTTTTTAATAGTAAACCTCTGGTAAATGCCCAGGTCTGCTAGTGTTATGGGAATTTGTCTGTTTTTATACTCAATTTTATGAATGAGACATAACTTATTTTTGTAACAGCTTTGTGCATTTTCGATTGGAGTACCAGGGAAGTGACTATATCTTTTTCTTTTCAGAAATAAAGACACAAGTCGAGATGAATTTATATTCTATTCAAAGAGGTTGATGAGAATATTGATAGAGCACACACTTTCATTGTTGCCTTTCCGGGTATGTATATCAGTAACATACACTTTTCAGAGACCGTCACTGCACAGAATCAGGTTGTTTGTTCCAGTGACTGACTGCTTTTACTCTCCACTTGAGCTGATTCTAATCCCGCTCTTCTGCTTGCTCCCATAAACTTTAACACTATTCTTTCTCACACATCTAATTCCCCACACAGTTAAGATTACCATTGTTTCAATAGTAACATCATAAATTTCAATGGCACTCATCACACCATGTTCTTGAGTGCATTACATTAAGGAGCAACAAAGCAATTGTGTGAGGGGAAATGCAGGGAACCAAAGGCATGTAGTTTGTGAGTAAGTTTTGAAAAACTTGGAGGGAGGAAGCTGGAAGAAAATCCCGATGGTCAGGATTATTGTGACAAAACATGCATAAAGAGGTGTGGAGGACAAGGAGAAACTGTTGTTAGAGGAATGGAGAAAAGATGTGGGGAGGCGATGGCATAGTGGTATTGTCGCTGCAGTAGTAATCCGGAGACCCAGGGTAATGCTCTGGGAACCCGGGTTTGAATCCTGCCATAGAAGATGGTGGAATTTAAATTCAATAAAAATCTGGAATTATAAATCTAATGATGACCACGAAACCATTGTCAATTGTCATAAAAATCCATATCCCATATAGACTAATATCCTTTAAGGAAGGAAATTTGCTGTCCTTACCTGGTCTGGCTAATATATGACTCTCAGACCCACAGCAATGTGGTTGACTCTTAAATGCCCTCTGAACAAGGGCAATTAGGGATGGGCAATAAATGCTGGCCTAGCCAGTGACACCAACATCCCATGAATGAATTTATTTTAAAAAAAACATAAGACAGTAAATCACTCAGATTCAGTGCTGTGTGAGCCAATGAAGGAGTTGTTTCAGAATGAGGATGCAAACTTTGAAATTAATTCACTTGGAGCATTGAAATGGCTAAAAAATATGAATCCAAAGCCTAATGGTCTCTGTGTTCTGTGCTCCACAGGTCCCTGCAAGTTAGGACATTGACTGCTTGTTCTCTTTTCTGCTGTCTTTAAATACTATGCACTTTTTATAACTAATTCTATAACTAACCTTTCAGCACTCCTTCACTTTCCTGCTCTCTTGCCGCCTTCTAAAATTCTCATCCGCCTTTTTGGATCTCTCCATGGCCTTACCTTCTCAACCTCCTTCAATCAAACCTTCAATCTCCTACAACCCTCTGAGATACCAGCACTCCTCTAATCCTGCATTCCCAATCAGAATTGCTCCACCATTGGTGGCCATGTCTTCAGTTGCTTAGGCTTCAAGATCTGGAATTCCCTCCATACAGCTCTCCACCTCTCTACCTTGCTTTCCTCCTTTAAGACACTTCTTAAAACCTACTTCTTTGACCCAGCTTTTGGTCATCTGACCAAATATCCCATGTGGCTCGGTGTCATACTTTGTTTAATAATGCTCCTATGAAGTGCCTTGGGACATTTAGTTACGTTAAAGGTGCTGTATAATCTAAGTTGTTGTTGTAATGCCTTTAAGCCTTACTAGAATCATCATCAGCACTTATGAAATGAGTTTTGATTGAAAAAGAAACTTTTGGAATATTTTGAAATGCACTTTCAGTTGTCAATTTAAGGAAAGCATGATAGAAGTAACATACAATTCAGTCACAACTTGTTGAGCTACTTCATTTACTTTTGTAAGTCACATTTTTTATTATGAAATAAATATTATTTTATCAACCATGAGATTGGCAACCATGTTTCTAGACTGATCGTTTTGCATTAGCTTGGCAATTGTTGGTAATATTTTAAATAAATATGGGGCTAGACTTCGCTGCAGCAGAGCATCTAACAGTGTTTGCTGTTAGTCAGACCTGCCTCTGTATCCTTCAGCTCAAAGAAACTTGGCCCACAAAGCTACTGACAGTACTAGCTGATAACAGCGCAGGGAGGGAAAGAGGCTATCTGGGACTCAACAGGGCAACTAACAGCCCATCTTCTTAACTAATGAGGTTTATGGATTGGGAAATAAACAGCTGAAGAACTGAGAAGCAGTGTGAATTAAAGGGGGCAAATTTAATGTGTTATAGAAAGAATTATTAGATTAAAGGACAAAAAAAGAGGCCGGAAGAAACACCTTTGTCTTAAAGTAGGATTTTAAGTGAGACTCCAAACTTACAATAGTTAATTTTCAGTGCCAGAGAGGTTGATTACGAGTCATTAACACTTACCATGTCCTAAAAAGATTACTTACACTTGCAGTTACTAGCCCTAAATATCTGCTGCAGGTTTAGATCTTATCTACCACACAAGTACAGCACTTGCACGATATTCAATGTATTTCAATGGTGGGATAGACAGAGAGATGCCATTTTCATGAAGCTAATGACAAGGCAGCGACAACACGAACAACAGCTTTTGCATATTTGAATGTAACTGAACATCTGCAGCTCATTTGAAGTTGCCGTAGCATTTACGCATAAGTGTTGGCAAGCGCCATCAGCCTTATTGGTCTTTTAACAGCAAAGTCCTAGTGTTCCTGGGCAGCATGAAGTGCAGCAAATTAGAGAAGTGACATTCAGTTTATGAAAGTGAATGGCTTACCCAACAATACACACTGAAAGTCTACTTACAAGAAGGGCTTCTGCTGTGAATAGCACATGGATGAGGTGCCTGCCCTTTATCCGTGCGGAATCGATATCTAGAGATTTCGGAAGCACAGTTTTTGTTTCTTGGAGCTGCTGGTGACCATTTTTTAAAAAAATGAAGCAATATATGCACATGGGTAAATATACTGAAAGTTCTTCAGCTCATCTCAGCTCCAAATATTATATTAAAATTTACACAATGCTATGTCAGCCCAATTAAGTAAAACAGGCCCCAACCAACACCAGTTTAAATGGGCCAGTGAGTGCCATTTTTTGGCCACTACCACCTGGTTTACATTGGATTCCTACATTTAAAACCAGCAAACCAGTTTGTGTTAAGCCCTCCATGGACTTCCATTCAAGACTGGCAGAGATAAAAATTAAGCTGAAAACACCAATGTATTGGAGATTTTCTAAATGACCAAACATTGCTAATGAATGGACTATTGCTTGAGATCTTTGCAAAACAACTGCCCATCACGCGTTTGATTCATCTCTTCCCTGCCTCAGAATAGCAATCCAGTATACACCTGTCTTGGGAATCGACTGCCATTCAGGTACTGTAAACTTCGCAGATTAAAATAGCTTGCATTGGTCCTCTTTATGAAAAATATGTGGTATCTATCTTGCTCCATTTACTTAACCAAACAGAGATCAGAATAAATACTTGCTTAGCCCCAAAAGTAATCAAGTAAAAGTGGAATATACATGCACAGTGATTTTTCAACACTGACCAACCTCTTCACCTTCCATCTCTGTCCCCACAAGCCTCCAACCACAGCCTTTCTAGAATGATCGATTTTTTTTTGGGGGGGGGTGCATTGGGTTGTTAAAAATTCCAAGAGGTGCATATAGGTTTCATGATCTTTGAATAATTGTGCATTCGTGTTATTAGAGCAGGCTGGTATACACATTTTACCTGATGAGAATACTTTTCCCTGATGTTTTGTGGCAGACATGTACAGTCCAGACACTGCAAGGAGAGAACTATGAAGGAAGAAGATTTGATGGTACAAGAGTAAGTATGAATAATATTTTATGCAATAACATTTGACATACAGTGCCATTTTACCATGAGCACAATGTTAGCAATCAGCTAGAAACTGTGCCAATCTTAAATCAATTTTTACCCTTTCTTAATAATTGAAATGTTACTGTTTAAAAGCCTCGTATGGATCCAGGGTAAACACTTCCTATGTTTTAATTATCTTAATAATGTTGTCTTATATAAGATCAAATGTTAGAATCAGACACATATGATATGTGTAAATGGTTGATGATTGATTGGTGAGATCATGTGTTCAATAAATGACATTTTGGTGGCATCACTTTGATGCAGCTTGTGTGCAGCATAATAACATCAATGCATAAGTCTATCAGCAAGTAGTTGCAAACGTTGCTTCTGTGTTAAATAGGAAATCAATAGCTGTTTTATTTTTTAATTGGATAAATGAAAGAGAAAGAAGTTATTATAGCAGCAGACAGTTGTGGGGGACTAAAGAGTTTATCAGAAACTGAAAGTCAAAGATATATATATATACTATATATAAAACAGTTACTTATTAACTGTGTGCTCAGTGGTTGAGGTTTAATAACTTGCTAGTTGTCATTATCAATGAGAGGTTATCATTTTAGCCCTTGTTGAGTGCTAAGCAACTGCAAAGAAGAGTTGGTGACAAATTTACTTCAGTTTTATCCAGTAACAACTGTGAGTACTGACAGCCTCACTGTTAATAGTACAACAAAATCAAAGCCAATGTCCTTGCATCTTAAGTAAATACTGCAAATTCATTGTACGGTCGCACAGCAAAAAATGTTTTTGTATGCGAATAACTTAAAATAGTTTTTGTGAGAGATGAGTGAACAAAAATATATTAAGCAAGTACACTGCTGGGTAAATACTGTTACAGACATGACCCCTGTCTCTTTCAGTATCTGTAAGGTGGGTAATATTTTTAACTGATATTAGATATGTGACATATGGCTTCAGTAAACTTGCTGTGTTATTTTGATGTGTGACTAAATGTCACATTTGGAGAACAGGAGAACCAGAATCATCACCATGCCCCAAATCCTGGACTACACACAGGCAACACCTCATCAATGTTGTTTAGAAAATTGCTTACGGAGCACATAAACCTACAAGATTGGTCTCTGTTCATTTTGTTTAAAAACAAATGGTGTGTTATGAGCAATGTCTTTGTCGTAATTGCAGTTTTTTTTATCATTCTTAAAGATAACAGGAGTATCAATTCTGAGAGCAGGGGAGACCATGGAGCCAGCCTTACGAGCAGTGTGTAAAGATGTGACAGTTGGTAAAATCCTAATCCAGACTAATCACATCACAGGGGAACCTGAGGTAAAAAATACAATTCCACTACTTATTTGCGCTTTGGCTATATGGAATCAAGTTTACCAAAATAATTAGAATTGAATCAATCCATGCTAATAAAACTCTTGTGTTTCGATGGACTGTAAATTATCATTGTACTCTCAAAATTGTTTTCTCACAATTTATAGCTTCATTACCTGAGACTGCCAAAGGATATCAGTGAGGATCACGTCATTTTAATGGACTGTACAGTGTCCACAGGGGCTGCAGCTTTGATGGCAATCAGGGTGTTGCTGGTAAGACTGAGCTTCTAGATAATATTAGATCCCTGTTTGGAATATATAACTTTTAAGCCATTTTCTTTTTCATCTTTTAATTTGGATTCCAGTTGCTAGGTATTTGTGAGCTAGATCCCAGTGATATATTGCTAAATATGATTCCGTAGTGCAGATCTGTAGACCCAGTTTTACCGGGATCTTAACAAGGCTGTTGCCAGTCTACAAAAATAAATGTTAGGAGTTGGCTCCTGGAAACTAACTTAAAAGACCTTATAGCTATGAAAAACATGTGAGTGAGGGGACAGTTTTCCAGGTAATTGCTAGCAGCGGGAAAGCCTTGCCCTATTCACACATCTTAGAAAATTATCTTTTGAATGCGAGAGATAACATTTCAATAGTTTAACCTCTTACTGCAATCTGTTCATGTGGCATTGTGGAAAACATGATACAGAAGAGAGGCTGGATTTTACATTTCTTAGCAGGGTGAGGGAGGCGGAATGGAAACTGAGGGGGTCAGTTCGCTCTCCCCACCCCCCCCACAACCCCAGTCTCTGGGCATGCAATCATGCATCAGATGACCAATGAGTAGTCAGCCAACAGGAAGGAGGCCAATTATAGGTACAAAGGCAGCTTGCTTCCCAACCACAAACTCTTCCCCATGCCCCCTTCCAACCTTGCAGTTACTATCAGGGCCAATGTTTCTCATACCTGTTTTTAGATGTCACAATATAGTCAATTCTTGTGACCTTGAGTTACTATAAAATGTAATGCAATGATTTTTTGTCGCTACTATGTTCATAGAGGAATATGAATCACACCTTGGTGTGAATACAAAACTTGTGAGTTCTGAGAAACTGTTGTGCAAAGGGAGGCTCCAAGCCCAATTTGCACAGTAGGCTGGGACGTCATGTGGCAGATAGGTAATGCAGCAGTCATGGCTAGAATTGTAAAGGCCCCCTGGTCTCCGAACAGTCTTTATTATTCATTGAAGGTACAACAAAGATAAAAATCACCATTTAAAAAGCACACAGAATCTGCTGGGACATTCAACCATGATCCCAGTGGTAGGCCTTTTCTACCACCCTTGTGCTGCCTCTTTATGACTGGCGTAAACGACCCCCAAACATTTTACTTCTGAAGCCCAAAAAATGCAGGGGATAATGAAAAATTATATACAATTGGGTTGTTAACTAGCTTAATAGCTTGTTAAATCATGATTTCAGAGTGGCGGGCAGGCTGCTGATTTTAGCACACATATGCCTTACATATTATAAGAGACTGGCATGATGATATTAGGTCGCCGACCCAAACTTTTTGTCAGCGCTGGGGAGCAGCGCACCCAATTTAGCAATGTAAAATCCAGGTGTCTGTACACTCAAACCTGGCGCAGTTTTACCTTGCAGGGAGTTTTCAAAGACTGAAATGCATTTTGTTTTTGATGGCCACAGATTAACGGTGACTAGCATCAACAAGCACAGAGATGTGAATACTTTTTGTTCTATGAAGCACACGGTGCTGCTCACCGATACTTATGGCTGGATTTAGTGAAGGCCACAGGTCTTGCCTCCTGGCTGGAGTGCCGGCGGAAACCCCATGTCAGCTATTTTAGGGAAAATCCACCAAGGACTCAGGCACTTAACTGAGCAGCAGTGGGCCTTCCCAGAATCCAGGACTTTGAGGGCGGAGGTCCTGCTCACTGAGAGCTGCTGGCAATCAGAAGCTGGCAGCTGTATTGAACGGCACCATTGGGACTTCCAGGAGTCATTGGCTGCCACTAGTACCACACCCTCCTGAGGCCTATTGTCGCTGGATCCCAGGGCACATTAAGGCATGAAGGGGGTTGCTGGGTGGGGGTTGAGGGGGGTCGGCAGCAAAGACAGGGTGGCAGTTCTCAGTGGAACCCCCTCACTGCCCCTTTCCCCACCCCCACTTCCGAATGCCGGGTCCCATGATCAGGCACTGAGTACCTTTGATCAAGGGACCCCACCGGAGCCTGCAAGCAAACCCCACATATGCTGTTCATATGCTGAGCCCTGCATTAAGTACCCACTTAAGAGCCTCAATTGGTTGCAGGGCAGGAACATCCTGTATGGGCCATGCCACAGATTTAATCAGGGTGGAGGTGGAAAGGTGACCAGGTCCCCACCTGCCACCCTCCCGCCTGATTACACGTCCCCCCTCACCACCAAACTTCCCACAGGGGAGGGCATTAAATTCTGCCCATTCCCACAAGTGATTGCCTGGAACATTAATAATGAAAATTGTGAAATAGATGTTAATTATGCTGCCTGGATTTTTTGGATTAGAGATATTCTCTTTGTTTGGGTAATCTAACCTTTGAAAAGTGTGATTCATGAGTTTACCCATGATCATTGGTACTCTAATGGGACATTTATTTAAATTGAAGGCTTAGCTGCCTCTACAAATGGACTATATAGTACATTAAATTAATTAACTGCAGTCATCCAAACAATATCAAATTTAAACATTTGCTTCCAATTGACAATCAAAACTCTGACTGAATTGAATGCAGCTATTCTTCTGAAATAAAAAAAACTTATAATGTTGGATATGCAGGTGTGTCAACGTCTGAGCACAAGAAATCAAGGTAATGTTTTGAGTGGAACCCCTTAACCAGGACTCAGGGATGAAGGGCCTCTACCCAAATGTTAATCTGTATTTTTTTATCTTCATAGATACTAATGATTCTGCTGAGTAATTCCAGCACCGTCTGTTTGATGTCACATATGTAGTATTTGCATCTTTTTCTATCTATATGACAGCTAATCCTTCCTGATGTGCTTTAGGTGCAAGATAACTATAAGATATTTTTAGATTTTTCTTTAAAGGGCTTTTCATGTTGAAATATTTCCTCCTTTGTACCATTGATTGAAGATGTGCATCATTTGAATTTGGAGAACTTGTGCTTTGTGCAGTCACACTGCTAATGCTCAGAATTCTAGGGGTTGAATTTTCCACCCATTGTGGGGGGGGGAGTTGATGGGTGGGCGTGCTTCTGATCGGCGCCTCCAATCGGAGGCATGGCGCCATTTTACGTGGGTGGGCCACTTAAGGCCTGCCCAGCATGATATCTGCAGGGAAGTGCTATGCTCCCTGTGCAGGCGGGGGGAATGCCTAAAATTGAGAGTGCACTGTTTCGCGCATGTGCACAAAAGAGCGCACTCATCTCCCTGAGGCTAAGCGCTGCCTAAGGGAGATTCCCTCTACTTTCAAAACTATTAAAAATAGAAAAAATCCCTTACATGTCTCCTCATGTGATAATGTCACATGATTTGGGACATGTTTATAATTTCCAAAAAAACGTTATTAAAAATTTTAAAACCCTACATGAAACCTCATCCCGCCTGTGGATGAGGTTTCTTGGTTACTCTACTTCCCGCTGGGGCTCCTGTCCGCCAACCTTAAGGGTGGACAGGTAGGTCCACTAATACTTTAGGAAATGGCCTCAAACAGCCATTGACAGGTCGGCGGGTGCGCAGCTGATTTTGCTGCACCCCAGCCTTCCTGAAAATTTAAATGGGGCACGGTGACGCGGGAATTCCGCCCGATGTCACCGTGCATCATTTTACGCGTCGGCGAATGGGCCCTGCCCCCGCTTGCCGATGGTAAAATCTTGCCCCAGGTGTGTGACGGGACAGAACTAGAGCAATAAGCTTTGAGATTTTGAAATTAACCTGCACTGCAAAAACACAAATATCCAAATGGATAGGGGAGGGAAGAAGTGTTTTCATAATCTGTATTTTAAAAGAAACAATCACTAGATGTTTTAACCAGTTTTTCTGATTGTAATTTTAAAATGAGAAGGAAAGATTTCATTAAACTGATTTATGCTGACTAACTGGTGTGCACCTGATTTTTGTCTCTCCTCTGCAGGATCATGATGTACAAGAGGATAAGATCTTCCTTATTTCCCTGTTAATGGCAGAGATGGGGGTACACTCAGTGGCATACGCCTTCCCACAAGTAAAAATTATCACTACAGCTGTCGACAAAAAAGTCAATGATTTGTTCCACATCATCCCTGGCATAGGCAAGTATTTGAAAGCAAAACTATTTCTATGACTCCCTAAACATTGAAGGAACATTTCCAATCAATATTTCCAGCCATTGTCAGATATAGTTTCTGATTGGGAAGCCTATATAAAATAAATAGTTAAAGTCTGCCCAAACATGAGCACAGAAAGTAATATTATGTATGTGCACTCATATTCAAGCATGAACTTCATAAATCAGATATATCCTGCTGGCAAAATGGCTTCCTTTTTGTGCTGAATTTTTTATGAAACTAAAGTATGTTGTCCAGCTTCAAGCTCTAAAAGGTCTGTGATGCATATCAGCAGGAGGTGGGAAAGGAGAACAAATGGGTTAGCATGAAATTTCCAACCTCCTATTCCCTAACAATCAAATTCACTGCACTTTCAACTCAGACTGTACCACTTACATTTCCCAATTGCTCCATTTTTTGCATATGTATATGACATTCCAGCTCAGAGCTTACAGTCAGCAGTCAAGCAATGATGTTCACTGATCTCGAAGAAAATGGTCCATAAAGATATAGCAATCTCTGTAGCATGGAAATCCCCCTTCCCAACATCAGTTTGATTCTGGCACCAAGTCAAAGGGATCTCCAGGTGTCCAGCACTATCGATGTTAACAAGCAGAGTAAGCAACTAAGCACATTGAAATATTCTTACAAACAGCAAATCAGGCAGTGAAATGCAGAGTTTTTCACTTTTAATTAAAAGTTTACAGAGAGCAAAACATTTGATTAGGACATACATCCAGAATATAAAGGATGAAATATCAAACTTTTTAAAATAAAATTATTTTAAAAATACAAGAACTTTTTTATCAAATGGAGAAATCTGACATTCTACAAATAGAACATTACGCTTTTCAGGAATAGTGAGGCTGTTATCAATAATTATGAACTTAGTACACCATCAAAAACCAGCTACATCTCATTCAACAAGGTGCAACTTTTTCAGGTGAGAATAATAGTGTAAAAGACCAAATTTTCATCAGTTCAGTGATTTCTACATGGTTGCAGACTGGGGGTACTTCAACAATGCACTCTATCTCGAATTATAGAATCACTGACCGTACATCTGAATTTCTGATTAAGTGTGTGTGTGAGGACTCCAAAAGTTGCTGTCAGAGGATTAATAATTTTGAACCCTAACAGTTTTGCTGTCATTAGTACCGCAAAATCTGGGCCTATATTTTAAGGTACTCCCCTTTGTTTCCTAATGGTTTTTTTGGGTTTTTTTCAGTTTCCAATTTTTAAAACATTTCTCTGACATTTTAATATAATACAAGTTATTACTTGAACCCATAATAAAGTATACTAATTAACCAATAAAAGATGTTTTCCAGGTTCCCTAATGTGTAATTCTGGATGCTCAGCACCATGCCATCAGAGCTAGGTTAAAAGCTTTACCCCTGTGTCTGCACAGTTTGATGTCAGTGTAATCGTGAACTTTACTTGCCAAGACTATATTCAACTAATTAGGGGAAATAAAAACTTTGGGGCAAAATAAAGAAAAGGTTGCAAAGTAATTGCCACTTTGTTTGTGGCAGTTTTCTAATCTGTCCTTTCATCATTTTTCTGTAGATTATCTTAACTTTTAACCTTTTCGTTACCATCTCACCAACTAATATATAGAAAAATATCACTACATTTATCTGATCATAACCCTTCATGACCTTGAAGCCCTCTGTCAGGATACCCTCTTAACCTTATTAGTCCCAGTGAAAACAAACCCAATTCTTCAAGTCTTTCCTCATATACTGTACCTTTCCCTGTCGTGCCCATGGTGGAATACCCATTCTTTGTCCTGATGATTCACTATTGAAATGAGAATGTTCAAACAAAATTCTCACAATTATGACAGCTATTTTAGCACTGAACATTTATATGTTGCTATAGTGTTGAGGCTCCTTTGATATGCTATTCAGTATTTTTCAGTTAATATTCATGTAGTATAAGGAGTCTCAATTTGAGATGATGGGATGTGATATACTTTTCTCATTTCAGGTAACTTTGGCGATCGTTACTTTGGAACTGATGCCCCCGCGGACTGATGTGAAGATGATGACTGTACAGCTTTGTGATGCACATTTTAACTTCTGCACTTTCAGACATTACAGATCGTCATTGATTACTGGGTGAATTAAATGAGCTTCACATAGAGCCGGGGTTTTCCATGCCCGCTGGCATCAGGCGTGTTTGGTGTTGTGAGCGGACAATATGGTGCGATCGGTTTCACAATGGTGTGAAACCAGTTTGCGATTGTTTGCTCAGCCCGCCAATAGTGGGCCATGTTTCCTGCCATTGGACATCAGAAACCACATTGTAATACGCCTGCATATCATTATTAGGCCAGCCTGCCGGAATCATCCTCTTTCCCATTGCACCCCCCCCACCTTGCTGGATCGTCCACCTATGTCAACAGCATATATAAGGTCTGTGCTTGGCAGGCCCTCACTTCACTCGGGACTTCAAGGTTTGTTTGCCTACCTTGTTTCGGTCAGCACTCGCAGTCATCAGTGCCAGGCCTCACATACAGCACCACACCACTTTTAGGGGAGCTCACAGGTAGATTGGCCACATGGCTTTTCAATGGCTGCAGGGCTAGGGCTTGGGGAAGGGGGTGAAGTGGCCTCAGGCAAGGGAAGAGGCTGCAGGACGAAGGCTATACTGCGGAAGGAGGGTACATGTGGGAGCACATGTTGATCTGTGCAAGTGGCCTCAAGATGGTGAGGGCTGAGGAGGCAGTCTCCAGAGGAGATGAGGCCAGATGGACATGTGAGGGTGTGTGTGAGAATGGGTGGTGATTCCCTTGAGCTGGCAGTGAGTGAGATGTCAGTGAACATGTGATGGGCTCTAGTATGTGAGTTTAGAGTGATGAGATGGTTATCTTACCCTGGTGGCATGGATGAGATCATTCATCCTCTATCTGCACTGGATGGCCAACCTTTTCTGTGCAGCATTGGCACTAATCACCACTGCCATCGCCTCCCAAGCCGGAGTGGGAGCAAAGGACATCACAGCGGGCCTCCACACGCCCAAAAGGCTTTCGAGGGCTGCAGTTTTCTTGCCTTTTGGGGCCATGTTTTCTTTGCTCCAGTCCTGGGCTGGAAGCACTGAGCGCAGCTGTATTTTAAATGTGGTGCCTGGCGTGATGAAGTGACGAGGTGACGGCATGGCAGGCGAATCGGAGCCCGCCTGCTGTCGAAACGGCATGTTTCCTGGGAATGCATAATTAATGTGGCTGGTTTGGGACAATACAGAGTGAAAAGCCGCCATTGTGGCCGGCAGGCACAGCATCGTTTTTCCCACCCGCTACTGCACATAGTGCAAATCTGGGATGATTCCATGCAAATCTGGGACGATTCCATGCAAATCTGATACGATTCCACCCAAAGTATCAGATGCAATGGCCACCTTATTCTATTTGCAATCTGCATCCTTTAATCGTAACAGACAGAATACCATGTGAGTCTTGAATTGGATGAGAAAAGCTCCATTTTGCGCTCGAAGTGTCAACTCATAAAATTCACCCTGTCATCTCCTTTCTTTAGAGGAACTCATTAGCTTACTTCCTATCAAAATACAACAGTTTGATGGTATAGTTACTAGCTGACAGTAACCTGCAGCTAACTAATTGTATACAAAATATTTTTTTTTTAAAGAGAACGACTACATTTTCTTGCACCATTAAAAACAATGTAAAAATTCTTTTAGAAATCTGGAAAATTTGTATTTTTTATTATTACTCTTTTAGTAATGTAAATGATTTTTAATTTAAGATAAACGAATGTAAGATTGCGCACAATTATTTAAGCATTCTCTAAAGTACTTTACAATTGTTTAATAACTTGATCCAGTGTCTCAGCATAGAAAATGTCCTTGCGAGTTGTGTATACTTGTCACACTTCGTTTTATGTTGTGATATCACGACTAAATGCTTTTAATGTGTCTTTTTTTGTGATATTACAATATCACGATTATTGCATTACATTTGGAGGTTGTTCCTGAGCACTTTAGAAGAAGTTAATTTGTGCAATTTGTCATTCCTATGAAGAGAATTACTATGAATTTAAATGCATTGTAAGCTAATTAGTACCTGAGAAAATATTCATTGTAAAGTAATATCTCCACCTTGATAATGACCTTTTTTGTGTGACTATTAGATATTAGCTATAATACTGTGATCTGAAGTCATGTTGTTAAGGAATCCTGCCATTAAGATGGAAATCTGATGTATTTTAAAATTAAAACCTTTATGTTTTGATCTCTTGACTGTGATCTGAAAGTTTCCCTTCAGCAGTTCCAGTGCATGTTGACAGCACACAATTAGCAAATTGTACGTCACAAACATTTTAATTTTCTGATAATTAAGTTACTTAGCAAACAGACATATTGGTGAATTTTACATGATCCAGTGGAACTGAGATAGAAAATCCAGGGAAGGAAGTCTCTTCTCCACAGTGAGGAGAGGAAATAAAAGGACTAAACACTCACACATATCACAGCAGCCCATTAAAACCAGGAAGTGGCTGCATGCAAACCATTAGTATGGAGAAAGGAGTGTGTAAAAGAAGCTCAGTGTGGAACATTCCTTTTAAAATTGAGACAGGGAGATTGTAAAAGGAAAAGTATTCCTTAAATTGGCCTGTATTCTCTGTTGTTGTAAACCTGTTCTCCTTTTCTACCAACATTTTACCATATATCAGCCAGAGAGAGGGTCACTTTGATAGGGCATTACTTTATTTTCTAAATTGACTTACAAGTAATAAAACACCACAGACATTTGGTTACCAGGTTGAAATATCTATACGTTCAGGGTTTAATATGTAGTAGAGTACAGCTCAGTATAGTACCACCAGGTATACAGCAATACTCCTTTTGAAATGCAACATTAATGGAACAAATTCTCAGTTTGCCTTTGTCTTAAATATAGTGTGGTGTAACCATTCCTGCCACATGTAGGACACATTATATATAGCTTTCGTCTTTTTCTGAAATGGCAGTGTGTGCGTGTTCATCTTAACAGCAAAGCCTAGCATTATGGTTTTAGGAAGCACATTAATTTACTTTAAAACTGTTGTGTTAAGTACTAACCTCATATTTTTAAATAGTTAGTTGATAGTCATCGAAAATACAACCACAATAACAGTCTATAAGAAAAGCCATGAGGTTGAAATTGATGTCATTGGAAAAGAAATTCAGGCAGCATGTAAAATGAGCCGCAAATTTGCCATTGACTGTTGTGCATTGCAAGAGCGACAATGACCAATTTCGCCCTCATGAGTAACACATACTTGCTCTTCTGCATGATGATGACAATTTTCCTTTCTCGGCCAGGCACTATTAATATCATTGTGCTTCAGGAGTTAGTGAGGTCTGTTAGGGATGTTAGGTGGATCAGGTGTCAAGAATGGTTGAATGATTTATACTTTACCAATTCACAAGCGCACATTCTTCTGTTTCACTGAATGTTCACAGATTAATGTTATTGACATGTCTAATGCCAACAACTTAGTCAAGTACCAGACAGTGATTTCATCCCACTAATATCTATCCATTTGACTATATTCAGTGCGTGCTTCAGGTCAATCTTTTATTTATGTAGCAAATCACAGAATTGTTATGGTGTAGAAGAAGGCCATTTGGCCCATCATGCCTGCACCGGCTCTCTGAGCATTTTAATTTACTGCCAATCTCCTGCCTTTTCCCCATAACCCTGAACATTGTTTCTATTTAAATAATCAGCCTATGCCCTCTTGAATGCCTCAATTGAATCTGCCTCCACCACATTCCCAGGCTGTGTATTCCAAACCCTAACTACTCGCTGGGTGAAAAAGTTTTTCTCATCTTGCATTTTGCTTCTTTTGCAAAACACTTTAAAACTGTGCCCTCTGGTTCTCAATCATTTTAAGAGTGGAAACAGTTTCTCCCTATTTACTCTGTCCAGACCCCTCATAATTTTGATAACTTCTATCAAGTCTCCTCTTAGCCTTCTCCTCTCCAAGAGAAACAGTCCCGACTTCTCCAATCTTTCCTCATACCTCAAGAGTCTCATCTCTGGAACCATTCTCATAAAACTCTTCTGCATTCTCTCCAATGTGATCACATCCTTCCTATAGTGTGGTGCCCAGAACTGTACACAACACTCCCGCTGAGGTCTTATATAAGTTCATCATAACCTCCCTGCCCTTGTACTCTATGCCCTAATTAATGAAGCCTAGAATACTGGATGCTTTAGAAACAGCTCTCTCTACCACCTTTAATGGCTTATGTACATATACATTCAGGTTTCTCTGCTCCTGCACACCATTTAGAATAGTACCCTTTATTTTATACTGTCTGTCTATGTTATTTGTACCAAAGTGTATCACCTCACACTTCTCCATAATGAACTTCATCTGCCACCTATCTGCCCACTCGACCGATGTGTCAAGATCCTTTTGAAGTTTTACACTGTCCTTCTCAAAGTTTACAATTCTCCCAAGCATTGTGTCATCCGCAACATTTGACCTGGATCATTTACATATATATATGAGGAAAAGCAAGTGTCCCAATACTGACTCCTAGGGCTGAATGTTTCCCTCATCGGGGGGGGAAGGGCTTATGCAGGGGCGGGTGGAATCGAGTGCAAACCCGATCGGTGCCCCCGATTGGGTCCGCGCCACCATTTTCCGGGGGCGGGCCAATTAAGGCCCGCCCAGCCTGATACACACTTGGAAGTGCTGAGCGCTCCCTGTGCAGGCGGGGGAGGATTTCTTGAGTCGGGGCTTTAGGTCTGAGTCTGAGTCCAGAGGTGCCTCAGGGAGATCAGTTTAAGGTTTTAAAATTTAAATAAAGGAAAAAAAAAACTTTTAAGACATGTCCCCCCATGACAGTGTTTCATGAGCTGGGACATGTCAATGAATTTTTAAATAATTTTTATTGAATTTTAAAACACTTCATGAAACCTCATCCCGCCCGCGAATGAGGTTTCATGAAAGATCTGAAGGCCATCTGGGCTCTTCACCTCCTGCCAACCTTAAGGTTGGACAGGCAGCTCATTTAACTGTTTTAATTAGTTCTTAATAGGCCTTTGACAGTTTGGCAGGCAGGCAGCCGCCAAACTGAAAATCTAAATGACGCGCGGTGATGGGACGCCCGCCTGACATCACCATGCGTCATTTTATGCATCGGCAAGCAGGCCCCGCCCCCGCTCACCGACCGGAAAATTCTTCCCATAGGGAACTCCACTACAAACCTTCCTCCAGCCCAAAAAAATCCCATCTCTGTTTCCTATCCCTTAGCCAATTTTGTATCCACGTTGCTACTGTGCCATTTATTCTATCATTTTAAATCATTAAACTATCTCTTATACTATTATACTAACAACAACAGCTTGTATTTATTTGACACCTTTCATCTGGTAAAACATCCCAAGGCACTTCAAAGGAATGTTATCAAACAAAATTTTACACCAATTGAGGTAAATATCAGGGCAGATGACCGAAAAGTTAGTCAAATAAATAGGGTTTAAAGAGCATCATAAAGGAGGGGAAAAGAGCAGAGAAGCTTAGAGAAGGAATTCCAGAGCTCAGGACCTTGGCTACTAATGGCAGAGTGAGTAAAATCAGGAATGCTCAAAAGACCATCATTAGATGAGTGCAGATTTCTCAAGGGTTGTCAGGCTGGAGAAGAGTACAAAGTTAAGGAGGGGCAAGAGCATAGAAGGATTTGAAAACAAGGATGAGCCTTTTAAAACCGAGGTTTTATTTAATTGGGAGCCAATGTGGGTTAGGGGTGAGCAAGACTTGGTTTACTGTTGTAATATGGGTTTTTTAGGTGTCTTGATGATGATATCTTGAGAATTGTATAGTTAAACATGAACCCTTTATTGTTAACCTTTAACTGTTTACAGATCCCAGGTTACTGTCATGCATGGAGCTGTTACATCCATGCAGACTGCTCCTAGACTGTTCTCTCTAGACTGTTTTCTCAGTCTATTACTACATGACTCTATGTATCATACTGTGAGCGGCGCTACTCTCCAGTCCCAGGGTTAATCCTTTCTCTCCTGAGCACCTTTACATTACAATGTCATGCAGGCACATACAACAATAGGAGCGCAGAGACTGCCCGATATTGTTGCCAGGCTCTGGACTCAGTAGAGGGCCCATCCAACACTGGGAAGGTTCTATCAGTGTGGAATTGTGGTCCTTAAGTGGGACGTTCATTGCCTTCAATTGGCTCCCCGCCTCTGTGGAGTAGGATGCCAATTCCTGTGGCAGCCTGTCCATGGGAAACTTACATAGAGGTGGGACAATATCAGGGAGTCTTCCCAATGGGATTGTTTGGATGCCTTCTTTGTGCTGAAAAGTCATCCTGCAAAATTTGAAAGAACAATGTTAACTTGTTGTATAATTACTAAATGGAGGCCATTGTATTCAATGCTAATCAGTCATTAAAGGACATAATCATTCAAAACCAAAAAATCCTGTCTTCAGACACTAGATGCCCTAATAAAATCCTTGGGTGTGAAAATAAATGTAAGCATGACAATTTCCTCATAAGGCATACCTTGAATGGCAAAGATAAGTTTAAAATATATGGGACGAAATTTTATGCCGCCAGGATTTTATAGTCCCACTGAAGTCAATGGAGTTTTGAATGGCTCACCACATTTTATGGCACCGCCCCCACGGTGAGGCTGTAAAATTCCGCCCATGGTGTGTTTTAACCATAGTCTCATACTGCAAAGGGACTATCCAGTTCAGCAGTGGAAAGTTCGTTGATATTTTTATATGTGGAAGCGCCATTAGCATCGTGTCTACAGTTTAACTTCTGGAATATTTATTGAGTGTTTAACTGACAAATGACAGTAATTGAATGTATATATATTTGTAAGAGAAAAAATTGTATTGGTTATATAATCCACATCAGAAAATTAAGATCTGGTTGCACTTTGTAGTGTACAAGCCAGGACTCAATTGCACTGCTCTTATAGAATATCTTAGCCCAATTTCACAGTCAGTGGCGAGGCAACAGTGCATGCCACTGATGTTGAAGAAAGCAAAGATCTGCAGATCTCTGTGGCAGGGATTTCCCGTTTTCTGGCATTAGTTTGAATCTGGCACCAAGTCAAAGGAGGCTCCAGGTCTCCAGCAACAGTAATGTCAACAAGCAAGGTAAGCAGCTAATCACACTGAAGTATCGCCTCCTCGTCCAGAACAATGTTCCCTCTAATTTTTTCCATCTGTGTGCAGGCTATGTTCACCAATTACAAGGTAATGTGCCACCAGTAGAAACACAGAAACCTAGATATAACCTATATTTTTAAAAAATTATCATGGGTATTGAAGAAGGAAGAATACCAGCCATTGATAAGTCAACATGCTAGTCCACAAATTACCAGGTTTATTGAATTCAATTTTAAATTTCCCATAGTGACTTATGAACTCACAATCTTTAGGTTTTAAGGTCAGTACTATAACCATTTTTTAAATTCCTTCATGGGATATGGCTGTTGCTGGCTAAGCCAGCATTCATTGCCCATCCTTAATTGCCCTTGAGAAGGTGATGGTGAGCTGCTTTCTTGAACCGCTGCAGTCCATGTGGTGTAGGTACACCCACAGTGCTGTTAGGGAGGGAGTTCCAGGATTTTGACCCAGCTACAGTGAAGGAACGGCGATATATTTCCAAGTCAGGATGTTTGTGGCTTGGGGGGGATCTTCCAGGTATTGGCGTTGCCATGTGACTGCTGCCCTTGTCTTTCTAGATGGTAGCAGTTGTGAGTTTGGAAGGTGCTGTCTAAAGAAGCTTGGTGAGTTCCTGCAGTGCACCTTGTAGATGGTACTTACTGCTGCCATCGGTGGTGGAGGAAGTGAATGTTTGTGGATGGGGTGCCAATCAAGTGGGTTGTTTTGTCCTGGACGGTGTCAAGCTTCTTGAGTGTTTGGGGAGCTGCACTCATCCAGGCAAATGGGAAATATTCCATTAAACTCCTGACTTGTGCCTCGTAGATGGTGGACAGGCTTTGGGGAATCAGGAGATGAGTTACTCACTGCAGGATTCATAGCCTCTGACCTGCTTTTGTAGCCACAGTATTTATATGGCTAGTCCAGTTCACTCTCTTGTTCAGTTCAGTTTTCATTACATTACCATACACCAGGGAGGGCATTTGTTAGGTTTTATATTGTAGCTTGTATTTTAGTCATTTGACAGAAGGAATTGGTAGCAATGACTCAAGACAAGGATCCTTTATTTCAATTTGACAAGCTCAAAATAAAGAGTTACAAGAACCTATGAATTATTATTTGGGGATCTGGGCTAGGAATTCAAAACTCTTCAGATACTTCCTTGAAAAGCCCTTGTGTTTTTAATATGTCAAATATCTTTGGAATCAATCTTCTTTCAATAATTCTACCAAATCAGCTTCAACAGAATGTCTAGATCAGTGGTATTAACTGGCTCCAAAATCTTCTAACTCTTAAGTATTCACCAACACTTTCAAGATACCTCCAGGTTACTGCTTCCCACCTCCAGCTCACCACCTCTCCCAACTCCCCAATCCACCCTCTCGCTGCATCCCTTCCCCCATCTCTCCCGCTCACCACCTCCCTCTCCACCTTCCCATTCACCACCTCTCCCGCTCATCGATCTTCCTGCTTGCCACCTCTCACATTCACCGCTTCCCTCTTCTGAACCCTCACTGTGAGTAAGGGTTCAGGAGAGGGACAGTGTAAGAAAGTAAGCAGGAAGCAAGAGAGGTTGTGGGTGGGCAGGTGGGAAGGTTGGGGAGGGAAATGGAAGGTGAGCACTGTTTTCATTGCTGAACTGGATAATGGGGCGAGAGAGAGAAACCCAAGATTGTGATTGGCTGGGAGTGGAAGCTGTAAACTTGGTGGTTGTGGGGGTGGGGGGCTTTCCACTGTCAACCAGTTGGGTGGGAATGCCCACACCCGGTTCCATTCTTAGCTATCTAGTCCTAACCAGAGAATCACTTGAGATGGCCATCATTTTCAGTCCTCATTCCAAATATCATTCCCTAGCTACTGACTCCATCCATCTCTCTGGCAACAGTCTGAGATTAAACCAGTCTGTTTCCAACCTTAGGGCAGAATTTTCCTGTTGGTGTGCAGGAGTGGACACTGCATGCTGATGCGCGGTGATGACGGGCAGCGTCCTGATGTCATGGCGCGCCATCGCGATATTTTGCTGGGCAGGCATGCAATGATATCCAGTGTCTGCCTGCCTTTGATTGACAGGCCACTTGAGGCACCAACTGACGGCAATTTTTCAGCGCCCATTCGATCTTCAGGTCATCACATGGGCGCAGTGGGCAGGTGGGTAGGACATATTTGTATAAATCTCATCCACAGGTGGGATAAGAGGGGTCAGTGGGGTCGCGAATGTGCTCAGTCAGATATTTAATTTCAAAAGTTACTGATACTTGCCTGTGTGAGTAGAAATACTTCAAAACTCATACCAGCTGCTTGAACAGGGCTCACAACCTTCAGGTCAGCACTCTACAGTGAAGATCCTTTTTGGGGCCTGCAGGTTTCAGGCAGCCTTCCCCTAGCCTGGGAATGGAAGTTGTGCTCTCCACTGGAGGCACATCCTCTGAGGAGGAAGAGAGGGCCAGAAGGGGGAGGAGGCCAGGGGTGCACATTCAGCCTCCAGGGGAGCCACCTTTGGGAGGACAGGCGCAGGCACAAGGAGTGCAGGGCCAACAGGAAGTCCAAGGTGGAAGGGGGGCACAGAAAACGCCACCATCCTGCTGCCAGGGTTTACAGGCGGCGGAGCAGCTACCTCAATATGTCAGAGGTGCAGTGCCATAGGACGCTCCGTCACTCAAGGGGACAGTCAATTCTATCTGTCAGATGATAGGCCCTGAGATCTCCCCTAACCGTGTGGGTGGATACCCCATGCCAGTGGCTCTAAAGGTCCCAGCTGCCCTCAACTTCTGGATCTTTCCAGGGCTTGGCTGGTGGTCTTTGTGGTGTCTCCCAATCAGCTGTCCACACTTGTGTCAAGCAGGTTACAGACGCTCTGTTCAGACGTGCATTGACTTTCATCCACTACCGTTGGGATCAGGCAAGTCAGACACAATGAGCCAGAGGCTTCGCAGCCATTGTTGGCTTCCCCTGCGTCCAGGGTACAATAGGCTGCACACATGTGGCCATCAAGGTGCCAGCAGGTGAGCCCAGTGCCTTCGTCAACAGGAAGGGCTTCCACTCCATGAACATGCAGATAGTGTGTGATCAGAGGATGCTGATTCTACAAGTCTGTGCAAGGTACCCAGGCAGTCCCCATGACGCCTACATCCTCAGACACTTCCAGGTGCCAGGGCTCTTCAGTGCTTTGGTTCAGCTTGATGGATGGCTGCTGGGTGACAAGGGCTATACCCTCAGAAGGTGGCTCATAATGCCTCTGCACCATCCAAGGACAGAAGCTGAGCAGTGGTACAATAGGAGCCACACCTCGACAAGGGCTGTGGTGGAGAGAACCATTGGTCTTCTCAAAATGTGCTTCCAATGCCTGGACCGTTCAGGATGTGCACTCCAGTGCCCCCCAGATTGTGTCTCAGTCATAGTGGTTGCATGCTGCGCTCTCCACAATCTTGCATTGGAAAGGGAGGATGCTGTGGATGAAGAAGATGTAGACGCAGTTGCTGCGGCTGCACACGATGAGTCCAGCAGTAAGTCCGAGGATGAGCATGCACAGGGAAACGCTGAGGGGGTAGACGCTGATCCAGGCATACTCCAGGGAGGCAGGGACACCTGGGAGGCTTTAATCCAATGAACTTTCAGCTTGAACACCACAGATGGACCTCCAACAAAAGCCTGTGCTGCAGGCTCCATACTCGATACCTGAGTGCTACATCTGCCTGGATAGGAATATTAACTAAGGGACTTGTCAATAAAGCTCAATGTGACACAACTCACTCATAACCATCCACCTGCAGAAGAAAAGAGCCACCCTCAGCCATGGTCACATGTTGAAATTTAATGATATCACAAAATGAATTTAAGGAAACAAAATGACAAAGGTGTTAAACAGCACACCAACTAATCATGACTTCATTGCGGGGCAACACAAAAGCACCAGTGAGAAACCCATGGTTTGCCTAAGGTGCCTTAAATTTACGCTTTTGGGTGCTACATCTACGTGCTTCCCCCCCTCGCTGGCACTGGCACCTGAGACAGCCTGCTCTCTGTGCTTTCCTGTTGGCCTCAATGACCTTGGTGGCTGTCCTCTAGCCTGTGGAGCCTGTGCTGGCCCTACCTGGGAGGGAGCAGCCAGTTCCACAGCTTGCATCTCCCCAGTCGTCGCAGCCTCATTGGATGCAACAGTCACTGGCAGAGGGGCGGAGGAGCTGCTGCCCTCATCCGGAGTGCCCTGAGAGGAGCCTGAGTAGAGACAACAGGCAGCTGCTGTGCCGACGTGAAGTCGCTTCAGACCTCCTTGCTCACTGTAGATGGATGGGCACCAAGCTGGGAAGCTTGGTGCCCAGACCATCTCCCATGCTGGCACTGACCAGCTGAGGTCAATACCAATTTGAGGGCTTGCTGGTCAGAGAGCATCCCCAGAAAGCCCTGATTGGACTCCTGGAGGAGCATCTCTCCATGGAGGATGCATGGCGCTCGGACATGTGGCTCATTGCATCGGCAATGGTCCGCGTAGACTCCTCCACCACGGAGACCAAGCCAAACATAGTCTCATGTATCTCCCCCAGATCCTCCCGCACACCATGCTGGACTTCCAGCATTTGCTGCCTCAGGGACGACTCCAGAAGCACATCATTGGCCACCGACTAAGCATGTTCCTAGTCCCCAGCTGTCCTCTGACTGCTGGCGCTATGGGCACTCCCTATCTCAGCCAGCTCCTCCTGCGACTGTGAAGTGCCCTCACTGCTTTGCCCCAGGACACTAGCCAATGATCTAATTCCCACCGAGATGCTAGTGTCTGCGCTGGTGTCGGCCTGGCAGAAATGGTGTGACACCGGTGGGTCAGAGACTTCAGGGCCCTCAGATGTGAGAGGGGACCCCTGTGCTTTCTGCTCTTGGCCTTGCTCTACTGATACTGAAATGAAGAACAAGGACATTTGATTAGTTAACGTGAAGACAATATCAATGTGCATCCTTGTCCTTCAGATCATGATGCGATCATTCTTACATAAGCAATGGTTAAGCCATGTTTCAAACTTCAATCACTGAACATTCAACTGCTGGGACACTAATGTGTTGGGCAAATGTACCTGCCTGTGACACCCCAGCCTCATCGACACCAGTGGCCCTGGGCGCATGGCTCCTCTCCAGATCAAGGGCCCCCTGCTCGAACCTGATAATGATCGTCAACTGGGCCGGCCCTCCGCCAGTCCTCAACCGCTTAGCGGCATTATAAGCATTGTTCTCTTGAAAAGGAGAGTGGAGCATTGATTAGTGCAACTTTTACCTGGAATCTCTTCACTGCCGTCCCACCCCAACCAGAATGGGACTTTGCAGGGCTCCAGACCCCTCAACCCACAGAGGGCGCACACTCACACAAAGATGCCAGGCCTGTCCCCACCCACAACCCCCCACCCCCCCCTTGGCCAAATGCTGCCTACATCACATTTGACACCACACAGTCTAACTTTGCAAAGTAAGGAGATGCAAGCATGTGGAACACAAAGGGCAGCAGATGGATAGGTGCCCCGTTACCCGGAAGCTCCCCTCCCAGCATGTCAGTACCCTGACTTTGACATGTTTTGCAGTTGCAGCACTGCGCCTAGGTACAGATCCCCCAGGTTGCCCCCAAAACAGTAATGTGGGTATCACTGTTCAACATGATGCAGGTGCAGAACTCATCACTTCACCACCATCTCAAGGTGACCTAGGCATGGGCAATATCTGCTAGCCCACCCAGCGAAGGACACATGTGGTCAATGATCCAATGCAGTAACTGCACACAGGGTTGGGCAGGGTCAGGGAGCAGCCAGTGGGGAAAGCCTACCTGCTGGGTTAAGTGACGAATGCCAACATGGTACTCACCCTTCCAGAGTGCAACAGGTTGTTGAAATGCTTGCGGCACGGGATCCAGGTGCGTCTCACCACTTCGCGGGAGCTCAATATCTCTGCTACCTCCTCCCAGGCACGTTTGGTCATGCGGGTGGGGCCTCCTCCTCCCGTCCCTGGGAATGAGGACCTCCCGCCATGCTGCCACCTCCTCAAGGAGGACAGCAAGGTAATCGTCTGCCCTACCCTCCTGCCCGGCCTGCTCACCAGCAGTGCTCTGGGGAGCCCTTCTGCTGGCCATGTTTGACAGCCTTTGCAAGGCTGCAGGAGGACTTTTAAACAGGCCGGCGGGTTACTATTGGACACAGCGCTCTTTGCAGTCCTGCCGCCGCCCGCCCACTCACACTGTCCTCGGGAGCCGCGTTTCACACTGGGCGGGCCTTAATTGGCGGCACGGAGCCAATCGCAGGCAGCGATTGGGTCCGCACCCATCAGCACCCATTCCCACATGGTCCGACAGGCAGAAAATTCTGTCCTTAGTATCATGTTTGATCTGAAGATGAGTTTCCTACCTCATATTTATGCCATCTCTAGGAACACCTATTTCCACCTCTGTAACATTGCCCACCTTCATCCCATTTCAGCTCACCTGCTACTGAAGCCCTCATTTATGCCTCCTTGACCTCTAGATTCAACTATTCCAATGCAGTCCAGGCTGGTCTCCCACATCCTACCCTACATAAACTTGAGGTCATCCAAAACTTCACTGCATGTGTCTTAATTCGCACCAAATCCCATTTGTCTATCTACCCCTGTGCTCACCGAGCTACATTGGCTCCCGGTCAAGTACTGCCTTGATTTTAAAATTATCATCATTGTCTTCAATAGGGTCCATGGCCTCACTCCTCCCTATCTCTGTAATCTCCTGCAGCCTCACAACCCTCCAAGATATGTGTACTCCTCTAATTCTGGCTTCTGGAGCATCCCCAATTTAAACCGCTCCACCCATGCTGGCCACACCTTCAGTTGGCTAGGTCCTAAACTCTGAAATACCCTGTCTACGCCTCTCCCCACTCTCTACCTCATTTTCTTCCTTTAAGGCACTCCTTAAAACCCACTTCTTTGATCAAGCGTTTGGTCATCTAACATAATATTATATGTCTCAGTGTTGTATATTGTTTTATAATATTCCTGTGAAGCATCTTGGGATGGTTTATTATGTTCGATGCATTATATAAATTGTTGTTGTTATGGTCCACAGACAGGAAGTAAAGTGCTCTGATTATCCTTTACTGTCAATTAAATTTTACAGAGAGCAAAATAATCAATTGGGCCAATACATATGAATAAGCTGGAAGCTAAAATGTTATTGTAATAGGGAAATTTGATATTCCACAAATATAAAATTAGTTAATTGGTGGTACAAAACTTGAATATTATTGAAAAAGAGACATGCTATCAAAGCTTTCCTCAAGCGATACTCAAATATAAAACTAGCTTTTCAGAGACAGTGAGGCTAGTTAGCAATAATTATGAACTTACTGTGCTATTAAAAACTCAGCTACACCTCATTTAACAGGTGTAGTTTCTACTTTCTAAATGATGTAAAGCTAGAAACAGTGAAGGTCTGAAAAGACTAGGAACTCCAAGTACACAGATCATTAACGTGTCAAGAACAGGTACAGAAAATAATTAAAATGGCCAATGGAATGCCAGCCCTTATATCTAAAGGGATATAATATAAAAAAAATAGAAATTATGCTTCAGCTATACAAAGCCCTGGATAGACAACACCCAGAATACTGTGCGCAGTTCTGGTCTCCTCATCTAAGAAAGTATGTTCCTGCATTGGAGGCGGTATAGCAAATATTAACTAGATTGGATCCTGGGATGAGATGGTTGGCCTATGATGCGAGCTTGGGCAAATTCAATCTACATACTCTCTGAAATTTAGAAGAACGAAAGGTGCTGCAATTGAAACATACAAAATTATGAAGGGGCTTGACAGCTGGACATGGAGAAGTTGTTTCTCCAGCCTGGGGAATCTAGAACATGGGGGCACTGTCTCAGGATAAGGGGCCAATCATTTACTTCAGAGATGGGGAGAAATTTCTTCACTCAAAGGATTGTGAATCTGAGGAATTGTCTACTCTAGAAGGTTGCTCCATCACTGAATATAGTTAGAGGCTGAGATAAGCAGATAAGGTCACTCAGGGAATCAAGAAATATGGGAAGCAGTTGTGAAAGTGGAGTTGAGGCAGATCATACTGAATGCTGGAATGGGCTTGAGGGGTCGTATGTTTCACTCCCCCTGTTTTTTATGTTCTTATGTTCAAGGGTCTTTACAGTGAGACAAATAGTACAAAATGACAAGCCCTTGGAAGTTCAGTGATTTCTAATTGAATGCAGATGAGGAGGACTTCAACAATGGGTAGCGTAGAATCACTGACAGCAATTTCTAGATTTCTGTCTTTAGCTGCACATTTCCACTGCAAAGTTCTGGCTAGTTTAATATTCTTTGATGTGTGAGCTTGAACTGTTTTTGCAATCTGACATTTAAGCTTTCATACTTAATTTGGATTCCACATATAATGCTGTAAAATTTGTGTTTGGAACGGCCGGAGACATCAGTCAAGAATTTTTCTCTTATCAAAGCACAAATTATTTTGTTAAGCCCTAACTAATTGAGAAAAGAAAAGGTGATGTATGTATGTCTGCTACTGCTTTTGCAGCTCTAGATATGTGATTGACATAGACAAATTTTCAATGAGAATAGCAAAGAATATGGAAAATCTTACATATTGTTATAGCACTGCTGGCCTGTCAGCAAATTAATGTCTGTGTAAACTCTGTATTGTTATGTTTGACTATAAAGGTCATTTCTGTAAAGAAACATTTCTCCGATGAAATTGTTGGTTGTCTGCTGTACCCCTATAATGCAACTGCTTCTTCTTAATGCAAATTTCCTTCACAAATAATTGGTGAAGAAGAAGCTGCTCGAAAGATCAGTTTGTTAGTTATCTTCCTAATCTATTATGTAATTTATATCCTAATTGGTCTAACATTGTTACAATTTATCTCTCGTTCAGTTGTTAATAGCAAACTGGAAACCAAATAATTTTCCTTTCAGCACTTTTTGACAGATACCTTTGGAACAACACTATTTTTGTGAGATTATTATTGCCTTTAAGTAACAGTTTCTATTCACCAGTGTGAGAAACTCCAAGAATCGTCCTGTACATAAGACAAATGAATTCAGCATATACCATTATCTATTTCATCCCAATAAGTATTACTATTAGGATATATATTTCACTATTTAAATACTTGGATCAATCCATTTTTGGTCATCCGTGTTGAAATCCATCTGCTGCATTTCCGCCATCTCACTTAATCTATGCCTCACTGTAATTTCATGCTTTCATCTAAATCATTCACTATAGCATCAATCTTTGTGTCATCCGCAAACTTGGATATATGGTTCTCTATTGTGTTATCGAAATCATAATAAATATACTGAATTGTTGAGATCCCTGTATAGTCCTTGTGGAACACCAGAATAACTTCCTTCCAATACATGAGGTACACCCCATTATCCCTCTTCCGGGTTTTCTAATGCCTACCCACTAAACCAGGTCAATTCCATGAGCTTTACTTTTATCTATCATTCTCTTGGAACCTTAGCAAATAGGCGGGGGTGTGGGGCTAGCTAAGCTGCTCTTGCAGGGAGCTAGCACAGGCTCAACAGATCAAATGGCCTTCGTCTGTGCTGTCCGTATAAATTATATCCACTGGCATTCCCCAGTCCACTACTTTATTTACTTGCTCAAAAAATTCAATTCGGTGCATTAGACGTGACCTACCCTTTACAAATTGATGTTGGTGCTCTCTATTCAGCTCAACTTTCTCCAAGTGCTCTATCATTCTGTTCTTAACTATAAATTCCAAGATGTTAGACTTCAGATTATAATTGCTTTGGTTCTCTTTGGCCTTTCTTAAATAGTGAAGTTAAATTTGTAGTTTTCCAATCTAAAGGGCTGATTTCTGAAGTTTTGGAAGATTGTGGTTGAAGCATATACAATTTCCTTACCTAATTCCTTTAAACCTCTGTGCTGGAAACCACCAGGTCCTGGGGATTGTCAATCTTTAGTGCCATTATTTTTTCTAATACTGTTTTCTTGGTTATATTAACTTTAGTAAGTTCTACTTCTTAATTTCTTATTAACTTAAAGGAATGTCAGTATATTATCCTCGTTACTGTGAAAACTGACACAAGGTAATTATTCAACAAGTCTATCATTGCCTATTTTCTTTTGCAATATTATCCCATTCGATATTAAAAAGCACATATTACCCTTGGCTACCATTTTTCTTCTTCTCTAATTATGAGCTTGATATCCCTTTCAAGTTTACTTTTGTTTCCCCCACTGCAGATGTTTCTATCTTTTTTCTCTTCTTTTACATTACTTTCCTTCCTTATATCATTCTCAGTTCCTTGTTATTACACTATACTTTGCACTGTTATGTGCTCATTCCTTTAGTTTCAAGTCCTCTCTCACCTTTTTGTCGAGCATGATTGTTTTATTTGGTAAATAAAGTAATTTCTGCTGAGGAATATATATTACTCCTATATTAAGCAAAATTCTTTTTTTGAACACCTTCTGTAGTTCACCTGTAGTGTTACTTGATATTAGTTTTGACCAATTTATTGTTGCCAGTCTCTTTCTCATCATCTTAAAATTAACCTTACCAAGGCCTAGAAAGTTAGTATTAAGTTTCTCTTTTTCAAACCTAACATTGAATTTGAAAATAATGTTCCCTCATTGTTAGATTAACTAAGTCTGCTCTTTACTCCTTAATAAATCTAATATGGCCTGATCACTAGTTGTTCCCAGAGCAAATTGCCCCAGAAAATTATCTTGAATGTTCTCAAGAAATTCACTACCTTTCTGACTTGAGCTATTGCCCTTCTCAATCAATGAAAAATAAAGCCTCCCATTAAACAGCTTTGGTTTTGCTACCAACCCCTCTAGTCTTAGAATGCTTCTGCTATAGTTACTACTGGGCAAGTGAAAAACTCCCAGGAAATTCACATCCTACATGTTATATAGTTAAATAGGATTACATTGGATAGACAACACAGATACAGGCAGGCCATTCAGCCCAACCAGTTCATGCCAGCATCTATGCTCCACACAAACCTCCTCCTATCATTCCTCATCCAAATCTGACATCCGAATGCTCTAGTCCCTTCTCCCTCATATGCTTGCCTAGCTTCTCCTTAAATATATCTACACTATTCACTTCAACCACTTCCTCTGGTAGCAAGTTCCACGCTCTCACCACTCTTTGGGTAAATTGGTATAATGGTACTGGTATAGTCTTCCTGCTGTAAAAAAAACAGCTCATCTCTGAATTGCTGGGGATATCACCATTGGGGAACTTCTAGTTGTATGAAAGTTTTGGGTTCATCACACTTCAAAGTGTCAAAAGTATAAAAAGGCAGTAATTTCATGCCTGCCTCTCGTGCTGAGGAATGGAACCTGCCAATGTACCTGCAAATTTGTAAACTACCCTCATCAACATCAACTATCCTCTAGTTTATCTTAGGATACTCAATTTATGTTAATTAGATGTTGTGGCCGTTATGGAATTAATCAAGTTGAACACACTACACCTCAGCAGAATGTGCACTGATCCATCACCCTTGTTATTATAGAACAGTGCACCATCAAACCCATGTTGCATAACATTACGAGCAACCTGTTCGAAATTTATTGGCTGAATTTTGCCCTGGACGGGCAGACAGGCCTGACCGACTTGGCGGTGGGCGGGCAGCCGATTGGCGCAGGCGAAATGAGCCGCGCCACCATTTTGCGCGGGCGGGCCAGTTAAGGCCCGCTCAGTGGGTTTGCGACTCTCGTGTACAATGGGAAAATCGAATCGGTGGGGGGAGGGGGGTGTTCAGACCGGTGATTCCAATGGGGAACTAGCAGTCTGTATAAAGAGTGGCCAGACAGCCTCATTGAGGCAGTTCACCATGGCCATTCATAGAGAAGGACATGCTGGTTTGAGGGCTGAGGAGGAGGAGGGGGGCAGGCTGCAGGATAGGCCAGTGGGGGGGGGGGGGGGGGGGGTGGGGGGGCGCCACTGTGCCCTTCGGTTCTCAGATGCCTGCCTTGCTGTCCTCCTCCAAGAGGTATCCAACCATCAGGATGTTTTGTTTCCGGAGGATGGGATGAGGAGGGCCCCCCACCTCACCAGGCAGGCGTGGTAAGAGGTGGCAGAGGCTGTTAGCTCTCATGATGCACTGTGGTGCACCGGAACGTAGTTCTACAAGCGCTTCAATGATTTGCTGCGCTCTGGAAGGGTGAGTACCATGTCAGCCTTGACCATTTTACCCAGCAGGTAGCCTTAGCCTTTGAGCCCCCCCTACCCATGTCTTAATGTCGTTAATGCATTGGGCATTTGGCGCATGCTGGGTGGGCAAACAGATAGTGACCATGCTTACATCAGCCTTAGTGGTTGGGGAGAAGGTGGGATCTCCCCGCAGCATATGTTGGTGTTTGTCAAATTTGAGTAGTCTGGGGGCAACCTGCAGGGGAGGCAGCTAGACACATACTCAGAACTCTAACACATGTAATGTTGATGGTGATGAGATGGTGGAAGGGGAGCCTCAAGGTGTCGTGGTCAAGAGCCATCTGCTGGCCTCAGCGCTGCACCTAGTTGCGCCTCCTTGTCATGGGTGCTAAGACCCGTGTGTTATTCAAAGTGATGGACGCCGAATGTGTCCAAGGTGTCCATTCGGGGAGGGGGTTGGGACTAGCCTTCTGGGAACCGATCACCAGTAGCGTGGCAGAAGACTGGAGGCCTCAGATGGGCAACTGTGGTTGGGGTGCAGCGAGCATGTGCAGAGTACATGAGTGATCAGCCCTAATAAATCCTCTTCTCTGTTCTGCAGGCAAAAACAGAGCACAATCTGAGGGAGCATCAGCGGACTGGTGGTGGGCACACTGTGCTGCAGCGCCTCGCCACCTATGAGGAGCAGGCCATGGAGCTGGGGAGGAGGCAGGCGGCCAGGTCGGCAGATGTCGGTGAGACTGGGGTGCAGTGGCCAGGTAGTTGGGGGCCACAGTCCCATCCATTCTGTCCACCCACCATCCAAAGCACTGATGGTTGCTGCAATCGTTAATGCAGCAACACTACTGATTCACAGACTGATACAGTCAGACGTGTGGGTCATACACAAAGGTCCCTCAGCCCCTTGAGGATGCGCGTCTCTAGCACCTTGCAAAGTCGCCTTATCCCATTTGTGACCACTATCTCCATGGCCTAACATGCCATGGCATCGCTGCTGCACATCCAAAGATGTTTTGCATCTTAGGAGGGTTTGTACCTCCACCCCCTTTCAGCCAGTGCATCCCACATTACTCTATCCAAAAGGTCCTCAGCAGCTCACCTGTCAAATTCATGGCACTCAACTTAAATAAATGCCACCACATTAGTCATCCCTTCACCAAGGGGAAATGTTACCTTCTCTCCACCCGGTCTATGCCCCTCATAACAGTATGAAGGTCAATAATGTGGCCTGTCAATCTCCTGTGGTCCAGGCCAGCATGCATCCAGGTCAGGTACCTCTGCACTCTCCCCACTCCAATGCCATCCCTCCCATGAAGCGCAGGTCACAACTGGACACAGAAGTACAGATGTGGCCTCGACAGCATTTTCTGCACTTGCAACATGACCTCCCTTTTCCTACATTCTATTCCTCGTCTAATAAAGGCACGTCCGGCTTTGCCCTTGTTAAACGCCTTATGTTCCTTTTCTGCCACCTTAACGGGTCTGCCCAGCAAGGTCCCTGTAATCATCATGACTTCCCACGGTCCTACCATTACTCATTTATTCCTGTAACTTGCTTGTCTTGCCCAAGTGCTTAACCAAACACTTATCCACATAACATTCCACATGGCATTCCTTAGGCCATCTGACCAGCCTGTCTGTATGCGCATGTAATGCTTGGGCCTCCTCTAGACTATTTACCACCCCACCAATGTTCGTCTCATTAGGTTCTTGAAGCGGTAGTGACTTATGAGCCTGGGGTAAAGGGATGAATGGTGTTACTGACTGAACGCTAACTGATGCACTGTCCTTGTTGTTAATTTCAGCATCACCACCGCATGGCCGCCACCAACATGTCCAGAACCCCCCCTCCACACCTGAGGGCCAAGCCTTGCAACTTGCGTCACAGCCTTTCAGTGAGCCAGGCACCAGCGCAGCGACAAACACTTCGGTGGGGATTATGACGTTGGCTAGTGTCCCGGGGCACAGCGGAGAGGGCACTTCACAATCGCTGGAAGAGACGGCATGGACAGAAAGTGCCGATGGCGCCAGCAGCTGGAGGACTGCAGGGACCAGGCACATGCTGAGACGGGCAGTGATGATGTGCCTCTGGAGATGTCACCAATGCAGCAGCTACAGGACAAGTGGCAGGATGCACGGAGCATCTGGCAGGGTTGCATGAGGGTGTGCTTCAGTTGGTCTCTGTGGTGGAGGAGTCCAGGTAGAGTGTCAGTGAAGGCATGAACCTCAGGACAGAACTTCAGGCTTCCTCCACTGAGAGATTGGAGACTCTCATGGAGAGGGGCTTCGATCGGATTGAAACTCTTCTGATGGGGTTACGCTCTGACCTGCAAACACTCACAGCGCTAATGGCCACAGGTGGTCATTCGCAATGTGGGAGATGTTCTGGGCATCAAGTGTTGCCGCTCGGTGCCCGTGCATCTGCGGTGAGCTGGGAGGTCAATGTGATCTCACGTTGGCGCAGCAGCTGCCTGTCGCCGCTGTGAGCTCCTCTCAGGGCACTTCGGATGAGGGCAGCAGCTCCTCCGCCCCTCTGCCAGTGACCGTCACATCTGTTGAGGCTGTGACAACTGTGGAGGTGCCAGTTCTGGAACTGGCCACTCCCTCCCAGGCAGTGCCAGCATAGGCTCCATGGACCAGAGGACACCCGCCAAGGTCATCAAGGCCAACAGGTCAGCAGAGTCAGCAGGCTGTCTCACAAGCCACTCCGAGTGATGGGGCGGCATCTAGACGTAGCACCCACAAATATAAGCATAAGGCACTTCAGGCACTCCGCGGGTATGTCACTGGTGATTTTGTGTTGGCCCTAGATTAGGGAATATATCATTAAGTATGTCTGAGTGACATTTGTGGTTTATTTTGGTGGGAATAAAGTCCACTTTTCTGACCATGGCTGAGGGTGTTTCCTTTGTGCTGCATTTGTATGTTTCACAGACATCTCATGAGTGTTTGAGTGGACATTGATGTTTCTGCACTAGGCCCTTAGTTGCAGCTGATGAGGTGGAAGATGTAGCACCTAAGTGCCACGTGTGGAAGCGCCAGGCAATGCTGGTCCTGCTGATCCATGTGTGTGGAGCTAGCTGAAGGTCCGTTGGATTAAAGTGTCTCGGGTGCCCCTGCCTCCTTGGTGTAGTAGTGGGTCGGCATGCAGCCCCTCTTCATTGCCCTGTATTTCCACACTCTCTGAGCCACTGCTGGATTCATCATGTGCAGCCTCATCCACTGCAACAAGGTCTTCATCATCAACTGCATCCCCCCTTTCCAACGCAAGATTGTGCAGAGTGCAGCAAACTACCACTATTAGAGAGATGCAATCTGGGGGGTACTGGAGTGCGCCCCCTGAGCAGTCCAGGCAACGGAAGTGCATCTTGAGAAGACCGATGGCTCTCTCCACCACAGCTCTTGTTGGGCCCTGGCTCCTTTTGTACTGCTCCTCAGCTTCTGTTCTTGGATGGCGGAGAGGCGTCATGAGCCACCTTCGCAGGGGATAGTCCTTGTTACCCACTAGCCATCCATCCAGCCGAGCCGGAGCACTGAAGAGGCCAGGCACCTGAGAGTGTCTAAGGCTGTAGGCATCGTGGGATCTGCCTGGGTACCTTGCACAGACTTGTAGAATCAGCATCCTGTGATCACACACTATCTGCACGTTCATGGAGTGGAAGTCATTCCTGTTGATGAAGGCACCAGGCTCACCTGCTGGCGCCTTGATGGCCATATGTGTGCAGTCGACTGCACCCTGGACGCGGGGGAAGCCAGCAATGGCTGCGAAGCCTCTGGTTCGCTGTGTCTGGCTTGCCTGGTCGCAGCGGAAGTGGATGAAGGTGGATACCCATCTGAACAGAGCGTCTGTAACCTGCTTGACACAAGTGTGGACAGCTGATTGGGAGACACCGCAAAGATCACCCACTGAGCCCTGGAAGGAGCCAGAGGCATAGAAGTGGAGGGCAACTGTGACCTAAGAGCCATTGGAATGGGGTGTCCGCCCACACAGTTAGGAGATATCTCAGGGCCAATTATCTGACAGATATAGTTGACTGTTTCCCTTGACAGATGCCTCTTTCGGCACTGCACCTCAATCATATTAAGGTAATTGCTTCGCCGCCTGTATACCCTGGCAGCAGGATAGTGGCATCTTCTGCGGCCCCTTCCACCTTGGACAACTTCTTGGCCTTGCACCCCTTGTGCCTGCGTCTGGCCTCCCAAAGGTGGCTCCCCTGGAGGCTGATTATCAACTCCTGGCCTCATCCTTATTCTATCCCTCCCTTCCTCCTCAGAGAAGCTGCCTCCAGTGGAGATGTCAGAACCCATACCCAGGCTAAATGGAGGCCTCAGGAAAGCTGCAGACCCGATAAACATTACTGTCTGCAGACCGCTGAGCTGAAGCTTCAAGTACAGAGAAAGCTGCTGGAAATCGATCTGAACTGCTAACAATCACACAGGAAAGTTTAAAACACTTTCTGCATTAAATACTTCAGAAAAAACATGAACAAGCCCTCTGAGCCCACATATTCCACCCGTGGATGTTAAAAAACCAGTTACCCGCCTGCCCGTTGGGCCCGTGCGCTGAGCTGAAGATCGCATGGGCTCCTCAAAATCAGCTTCAATTCCCGAGTTAAGGGCCTTAACAAGGCCTTTAATCAATTGCGGGCGCGTGCCCGCCCTCCTCAATATCGCGATGCTGCGCGCTGAGGTCGGGACACTCGTGCGATGTCAGCGCGCGACATTTTACGCGATGATGTGTGGGCTCTGCCACCGCGCGTCAGCCATAAAGTTCTGCCCTATGAATTTCTTTTTTGTTGGTAAAAATAAGTTTCATTTCACTTTCCCAAATGTCAACAAATTGTACCTTTAATTGCTAGAATTATTACTTCTCACTTGGGAGATGCAAGCTTAGATCATTCCCAATGGCAGGCCAAGAAATGGTGCAAATTTTGTTAACTCTGTTGTACACCTGCAAAGCATTATTTACCCCTCCATTCAAAAAATGTGAGAGCTACCAATCAGTGTGCTCGTCTGCTGCCGTGTTCCCATCTCTAGCCTATTATCAGGGAGGCGACTTCTGGGAGGTGATGGCTACCTACCCGCCAGCAGGTAGCCAATTAGGCAAATTAAAGCGTCAATTAAGGGCTCACTTCACACACTGTCTTGCCAGGCTCCCCCGATATGGTTGGAGCCCACAGATGGAATGGTGGCATCCTCCTGGCGGCAGGCCCAAAGGGATTCCATAGGCGCAAACTGCAAAGCAGCCCAGTTTGGACCCGCTGGGCTGCGAGGGTTACAACATCATCTATAGGCCTCCTTCGGTGGGGCTCCCCCTCCACCATGACGTCCTGTTTTTAAAACACCCTTCATCATAGTATCTAATACTTGAGATAGTACAATATGGAAGAAGAGAGTTCTACTGCCACATCCATTATTATGCCACGAATCACATACGAAGGTCTTGACAGATCCACTTGACAGTAGCCAGAGGCAGGCAGCTGTATAGTTGTGCCACATACTACAAGGACACTTGTATTAAATTGTAAATATATGGACAACACTGACAGTGGTAGTCAAGTTAAAAGCATACAAATTTCCTGTTTATGGCCTATTTCAGGCTGGTATAGAAACTTACTACATTCAAGCTGCTTCTAGACTCCACAGGCTGCACACCATCAAGCCTCTTTAAGTTACTATGTGTGTGCAGTCACACACAAAAAATAGAGGGCCTGAGCAATCCAAAAAGAAATTAGAGGGTAAGGTGACCTATAGTATCAGCTACTCACGGATACAGCAAATGGACAATTGATGCATTATTGAGCATTGCCAACACTTTTTAATTTCTCATAGAATAGCAATGAGTAACATAAATAACAATAGTAAAATCAAAGTCAATGGAAATTAAGGGCAACTCTCTGCTGTTTGGAGTCATATCTAGCTCAGGGGGAAATGGCTGTAGTTGTTGGAGGCCACTCATTTCAGCCCCAGATTATGGTTACAGGAATGACTCAGAGCAGTGTCCTAGGCCCAATTATCTTCAGCTGCTTCATCAAAGATCTTTCCTCTATCATAATGTCAGAAATGAGGATGTTCGCTGATGATTGCACAATGTTCAGTTCCATTTGCAACTCCTCATATAATGCAGCAAGACCTGGATTGAATTCAAGCTTAGGCTGACAAGTGGCAAGTGACATTGGCAGCACACAAGCGCCACCTGCAACTATTAATATCCTGGGAATCGGCATTGACTAGAAACTTGATTGCTACAAAAATAAAGTGGTGACAAGAGCAGGTCAGAGGCTGGGTATTCTCTCATGCGTAACTCCCCTCCTGACTCCCTAAAGCTTCTCCACCTTCTACAAGGAACAAGTCAGGAGTGTGATGGAATCCTTTCCACTCGCCTGGATAAGGTCAATTCCAACAATACTCAAGAAGCTCAACACCATCCATGGCAAAACGGCCCCCTTGATTAGCACCCATCCGCCACCTTAAACATTCACCAGAAGACAGTGGCTGCAGTGTGTGCCATATACGAGATGTAACAACTTGCCAAAGTTTCTCTGACAGCACCTTCCAAATTCTCTACCACCTAGAAGGACAAATGCAGCAGACGATTGGGAAAACCACCAACTGCAAGTTCCCCTTCAATTCGCACACCATTCTGAATTGGAACTATACTGCCATTCCTTCACTGTCGTTGGGTCAAAATCCTGGAGCTCTCTTGCTAACAGCATTGTGGGTGTACCTACATCACATGGACTGCAGCACTTCAAGAAGGCAGCTCACCACCATCTTCTCAAGGGCAGTTGGGCTGACCCTGTCAGTGATGTTGACACCCCATGAATTAATAATAATAAAAAACAACAGCATGACATAACTGTCCACGTTGCTGCATTGCTTAAAAATACAGAGGGTGGCTGATGGCATCCATTCACACAGCAGGTTTGTGCTCTGCCACCAGCACCCATAAACTATAACTCATCTATTGTTTCATTCTCAATTTCATTAACAGCCCCCTCTGGAGTGTATGCAGCTCTCCCAGTGCTGGCAAGTGTGAACAAGAGGAGTGCAGGTTTGCTTTGGGCTTCCAGTCGGATTTTCTACAAGCCCTATTTTGACAGATAAAGTCTGTGAGATGATGTCTGTAAGAGTAAATGAGAAAGGGGACAAGAGAAAACAAGAATAGGGCCGTTATAGTTCTCAGCTTGAGAGACGCCTGTCGATTCACCTTTCTCTGCTTGGTCACACTCTAAGTGATGATGTACATGATGACTTCCTCGAAGGAAGTCAAGAAGATACAATTTCTGTTCACGTCTGCTTTGTTAGATTTGGTGCTGTCCTTGTCTGCAAACAAGAAATAGTCCTGAGATGTTGAAAGATTAGGGAACACATACAATGAATGATAACCCACAATTCATCTGTATGCCAATAATGAACAAAGGTTTAATAAACTGGAGTGAGTTGGAATGATTTGCTGTTGGGATGCCAGCATGCCATAGGCTTCAATTGTAGGTTGCAGCTTGAATACATTCCCTGCTGAGAATGACAAGCAATGAAGGAGTGGTAAGGTTAGCTGAGGGCTTTACATGAACCAGTTGTAAATATATAGCAGGTTAACAGGCAACGCCTAATGGTGTGCATGTTTTAGCTATCTATCTGGTGTTGGATAGCCACAGCTCAGCAATTCTCCTAAAGTTAGTTATCCTCTGTGACTGTTTTGAAGTCCAGCATTAACCCTGACCAACACATCTTGCTAGGATTGCTGCATTGCTTTCTTACTGAAGATGTCCTGTAGTCAAAGAAGGCAGCTCTCAATGGGCACACATCATGCAGCACAACCTCCAAAGTCGGTTTGCACTTTGTGTCACTCCATCACTTGCCACAGACTTCACTTAAAACCTGCACATTTTTTCCCAACCTTTGTTTTTTTGCTAGTCCCATTATTTTTCATACAGAGACTTTGCCCAGCTGAAGCTTTTTCCACCCCACAATATTTTTGATCTCTTCAATATTTGATCCACCTCCCCTTTTTGGAAGCTTAATAAAAATATCCTTCCACTTATTGCTGCAACAACACAGAAAACTATTTTCTCCCCATGCATCTTGTGGGTTCTTAGTGTTGTGCATATTCTATGCCATGAATGCATAATTCCTCCTTGGATTGGATGTGCAGCATGCACAGTTTCCTCTGTGGCAGCACCCACATCAAAAAATGAGCTCCACCAATAGCTAACTAGAAATTGATGTTATTTTTATACTGACAATGGGAAAGTTGGTTGCTTGGTGCTTAAGATTTCTTTGGCTTCAAAGGCTCAATAACTGCCATCTCTTATGTTTACAGTGCCTATTTGGCATCACAGGGAAAGACAAAGTCACCAATGAAGCAGTCCTCTCAAAGGCTGATATGCCAAATTTCTACCACTAATTAAGCAAAGAAAGCTTTGCTGGCTTGGGTATATGTACAGAATGGAAGAATGCCTTATCCCCAAGGATATGCTATACTGGGAGGTAGCCCATGCCAAGAGACCAGCAAAGCACCCAAAGTTCTGATTCAAGGATGCTGTCAAAAGAGACACGAAAGACCTCAACATCAATCATGACAAATGGGAAACTGTAGCTGACAATTGATCCAATTTGCAACACCAGCTGTGGGCAGGAATTTGCCACCATGCTGACATGTGGTTTCAGAAGCTCCAAAGCAGACACTAGTCCTGCAAATAAGGCATCAGCAGAGATCATCCTGCACCACCAGCAAGGGACAACTTCATGTGTGGCACTTGTTGCAGATTCTCAGCTTATTCAGCCATCAAAAGGAATGTGGCAGATGATCTCATCTGACCTCACCAAAACCCTGAAGCTACATTTCCATTGTCTCTTGCAGATGAAGCATGCCAACCACAAGATTTCTTTGAAGAGTAACAGGCAATCCCTCAAAACTTTATCTCCCCGAAGGAATTAGTCACATTTTATAATGAGCCTCAAAGTTCTCCTCACAGGGAATGGTTGAATGAAAAAGAGTCACACTTCGTCATTAAAACTCAGCTAAAATAAGCAATATAAATTGATTTAATATAGGTTGTGTGATTATACTGAAAATGAATTCATTTGTGATATTTCAAAGTTTAACATTAATTTCTCTATTGAATTACTCCATACTCCCAGAATTACAATAATTTCAAACTGTTGCAGGTTGAATAAATATATTTTTAAAAACTGCGTATATTGAAAACTTTGAAGGAGGTTTAGTATTCAAAAACTAAATCAGCAACAAATAATTTCCTGTTTGTAAATGCTTCACCTAGATTTAGTCTCATGTCTCAATCAAGCTGTGCTTTACCCATAACCTATTGTAGTTTGGTAGTTTGACAAGAATGAAAAATCAGCATGAATCAGGCGTAATACAGAGTTGGGGTCAATCAGGGGGATGGAGGGAGGGTTTATCAGGAGATGAGGATGAGGGTGTCAGCTGGGTCAGATGCTAAACCCGTTGGGGGGAAAGTCATGGGGTGGGGTGGGGGGTTTGGGATTGCAGGTCTGGAATTTGTGGGGGTAGTGTTTGAAGATATTGGAGGCCTCATGGTGGCATCGCAGGCCTAAAGGAGAAGATTGTTGGGAGGGTGTCTAATCATGGATACAGAAATTTGGATCAAGGTGGTAGACATGAATCCACCAAGTCTTCACCTCCATGAAGCTACTGGGCTTCCCTACACAGTGGAAACCAAGCAGTTAGTCAAAAACCTGCAATGAGGCTCGCAGCCTCATTATCACAATTAAAATTCTTACTCTGCTCCTTGGTATTTCTTTTTAGGTTAAAGCTCCCTCATTAACTTTGCTTTTCTCTCCACAGATGCTGCCTGACCTGCCGAGTATTTCCAACATTTTTTTGCATTTCAGATTTCCAGCAGCCACAGCATTTTGCTTTATTACTTTATAAACTACAGAGGATTTTCTCACTGTATGTAATAGAACTGAAGTGCTTTGAAACTATGGGTGGAATTTTCCACGCTCGCTGGCGTTGGGTGTCATGGCGGGCGTAAGTGGACAATATGGCAGGAAGACCAAAAATTGGTTTCACGCCAACAGTTTGCAATCATCTGCTCCGCCCATCAGTGGTGGGCCACGTTTCAAGCCACCACACGTCAGGAACCTCATTGTAATACATCTGCATATCATTATAAGTCCAGCTCGCTGGAATCATCCCCCCACGCTGGATCATCCAAGCACGTTGATGTGATTGCATGCTAATGTGCTTCACAACAGTATTTATTAGGCGTGCACCTGGCGAGCTCCACTTTGAGGGGAACTCAGAGGTGAGTGCACAGTAATCTTGGGCAGGTTCGCGAGCGTCACCTATTGGACTTCAAGGTTGATGTGCCACGCATTCAGACGAGGACACAGGCAAGTTGCATTTTTCTGGCTGGCTGAAAGTGTGGTGCCGGGGCAAAGGCTGCACTGTGGTTGAAGCGAGTTGGGAGGGGGTTGCAAGGACTGCCCTGCAGTTGATGGTATATGCACAAGCAGGTGCAGCAGGCAGCGAGGGTAGGGGAGCAGCCACACATTAGGGAAACTTTGTATGAAGTGACCATCCCTCAGCAGCTGAGACAGTTCAGGTGCAGCCACATTGACATGCTTGGAGTCGGACCTCTAGCTTATCTGCCCAGTCAGGCAACACATAGGCTTGAAAGTGCCACCAAATGCTCCAGAGCTTTTGACCCCTCGGGCACAGGCTGCAAACTAATGAACATGTCAGTGGACTGCAGAACAATTGGATGACTGGGCACGTTGTACAATCTCCATGCGAAAGCTGGTCACGGAGCAGTCACTGGTGGAGGCGCTCACAGCCCCTTGTAATGTCATCATTCAGGTTTGGACCAGTGTCCGCCATGGTTCAAGCTAACAGTGCAGCCTTGCAGTGTGGGTTAGGAGAATGCCTGCGCCTGAGCTGAGAGCACCGCATGCAGTCCAGTGGGCAAAGCTGCTGCCAATCGGTCAGGTGGAGTGGGGCAGAGGTGGGTGGGGTTTCATGTAGCTATGCAGCGCAATAATTGCTGGTCATCCAAGTGATGGCTGGCACTCTCTGGGATGTGTTAAGGGGCCTTCAGACTTAAGCAAGAGAGGTTCTTCATACACCCAAGCTAACCCATGCACCTCTCTCTTTCATCCTGCAGGAGGAGCACATCAGGAACATGGAACCTGGTGACCTAGATGTAAGCCTCATGACTTACATTGAGTGGATAAGCAGGAAAAGAGAACGATGGAGATGCTTGGTTGGGCAGAGGGAGAGCAGCACTCTCAAGAAGAAAGGTCGGTTGGGGCATGCTGCTGAAGAGCCACACCGAGCTGCCATTGGTCAGCGCCTAGCTAGACCCAGCACCTACAGATGGCGCTTGTCATTTCTGCAGAGGACCGAGAACCTGTGTTGCCAAAGACCGCACATGTCTAGGGAACTGGTTGGTCACATCTGCCACCTGCTGCAGGATTTGGCGCAATAGGGACATGGAGGGCATCTACTGCCAGTGGCCGTGAAAGTCATCGCGGTGCTCAATTTTTATGCCAGTGGCTCCTTTCAAGGCTCCACAGGTGACCTCTGTGGGATATCGTAAGCCTCCACCCACAACTGCATCCATGAGGTCACAGAAGCCATCTTTGCGAAGGCACACAACTTTGTGCATTTTACCCAGGGTCAGGAAAGCCAGGTTGAAAGAGCGCTGGGATTTGCCCAGATCTCAGGTTTCCCCGAGGTGCAGGGTGACTGCACTCACATGGCACTCAGGTCTCCGTGACAACAAGTGATAAGCCACCTCAACTGCCAGGGCTTTCACTCACTGAATGTTCAGCTTATGTGCGACCATCACAAATGCATCCTGCAGGTCTGCGCATTGTTCACAGGAAGTGTCCATAACTCCTAAGTTTTTAGTAGGTCTCAGATCCCTGATGTCTTCCAGGGTCCACAGAAGCTGCAGGGTTGGCTCCTCAGAGACAAGGGCCACCCACAGAGGCCGTGGCTGATGATACTCATGCGGCGGCTTCAGTCTGCAGCAGAGAAAAGATACAATGAAGCTCAACCTGCAGCTCAAACCTTGGTGGAGCAGACCATTGGGACGTTGAAGATGTGGTTCCAATGCCTGAACCAGTCTGATGGAGCCCTGCAATACAGTTCACAGAGGGTGTCACTCATCATCACCGTCTGTTGTGCCCTTCACAACCTGGCACTGCAATGGGGAGAGGTGCTGGCTGAGGAGGAGATGGAAGAGCTGCACATCTCCTCCGATGAGGAGGACATCGACAGGGATGAGGGGAGGAGGCCCTCAAAGATGATGATGACAGCAATGAGGCCATTGCACTGGCTAGACGAGGCAAGTGCACTCAGGAAGTCCTCATAGCTGCTAGATTTGTGGAGGATGATGACAACATGCAGTGAGGAGACACCATAGATCCTAACATAGCTTTTGTGAATGCATGACTCCTGTCTGGCTGATGGCGCCTCACTTGTGCTCTGTGAACAGGGTTATATCATGGACGTGTAGTGGGGAAATTTTAACTTCTGAACCTATGGCATCCTTCCTGGGCTGAATCCTTCAGGCCCACACCATCACCAGACACAGGTACTGTTGAGATGGGGGGCCAGCTACACTCAAATCTGCTGGGAGCACACAGAGAGAATGACAGGTCTCTGTGCTGCCGGCCCACTCTGGCATCAATCGAGGTGCAGGCATGACTGATGTGTCCAGTGACTGTGAAGGCACACCATCAGTGTGCTGGGAATGTTGCACAAAGCACAGGGAAGAGACCCTGGACTGAGACACCTGCCTTTATTTTGTGCAGAAAGGTTTCACATCTGAGTGACATGAACACTGCTCATCAGAGCAAAGAACCATAGGTAAGGAGACATTTTGGGGACTTTATTAACAAATTGAACATTATGTACAAGTGATTAACCCCCATGCCCAGGCTGTGCAACTGCATTTTCTTGGCCTTCCTAACACTGCCGCTACGTCTCGGTGCTCCCTCGACATCCACAGCGGAGGTGAAGACAGCCTGCTGACTACTCCACAGACCAAGATGTCTTTGATGACTTGACGGGCACCCTCTGGAGGACCGATACCTGGAGAGCCCTGGCCGTCTTTCAGGGTCCTGCTGTGTGGCAGTGGCGGCCTTCTTGGCCTGTGGAGCTGGATTTGCTGGGGCTACAGGAAGAGGGGAGTTGGGTGGGCCGGACAGTCCCAGAGTCACTGGGTGGATGTCCCCAGGGTGTGCACCTGCTGATCCTCCTCCTTATGAGTGCCCGAGGGCCCTTGGCTGACTCCTTGAGGAGAAGAGGAAGCTGTAGTGAGAACAAGCTGTCCTGCACATCTCTTGTGTTGACACTGTTGGAGTCCAACTATGGCATCATCTATGGAGTTCAGTCCACACAGCAGTGCAGGACTGATATCTGGACCAAAGTCTCCATGCAAGCCCCCATCCCACCAGCGTTAACCTTGGCGCGTTGCAAGCCAGCGCCATCACCTCAGGCTGAAGGCAGGCAGACTCCTCCATCAAGCCTTGCCATGGGCATCCCTTCCTGATGTTCCCGAGCTTGCCTTTGCAGCTCGAGCAACTGAGGTATGCCTGAGTCCAGAGGTTCCTTATCTGACTCAGACTCAGCAGAGATTTGGTCTCCAGCAATCCTCCGAGTACCGAAAACCTGGGTAGTCCCTGCCTCCGCCTGCTGTGGATCAGACAGTGCGACTTGCTCATCAGATTGTGACCCCGAGGCTACTCTAAAGCTAAGTCCCACCAAGGTTTGTGTCTCTGTGCTGGCAGAGGATGTGGGTGAGCGCTGTGACAGGTCTTCAATGAGTGTTTCAGCAGATTCCTCTTCTGAGGTGTCTTTGTGGCTTAAGTCGAGGATCTAGGTAATGGAATCCCTCACATGTTTCCAAGATGTGCCTGTGAAAGGAGCATGGCAGTGGCCTGTGAAACAGGACACATCACTCACAGCATGTTTGTCTGGTGGATGTTGCACTGCTGGGTATTCACTTGGTTGAGCACTGCCGACCTCACCGTCAGCACAGGAACGGTCCAGATCCTCGCCCGCCTGTTTGCTGGCTTTATTTTCAATGTCCGTGAGGACCTTGATTTCTGGCATGCCTCCAGCAGTCTACGACCTCTCCCTTTTCTGGTGTGGTAGCTGGTCCCACATGAAGACAGATGGAGAGAGTGTAAGCAGAATGCCTGCCAGGCCAGGTGATAAGTATGTGTGGGTGGTGAGTGGTCCCATGGATGGGATGAGGACAATGAAGGTGTGTGTGAGAGAGTGAATGGTGATGTCCCTTGAACTGGCAGTGAGTGAGGGCCCTTTGAATATGTGATGGGTTTCTGACTTTGTGAATTGAGAGTGATGAGAAGAGTGACTTACCCTGGTGGAACGGAGAAGATCATTTATCCTCCCAAACCGGACTGGTGATGTTGCTGCCCCTCCTGCGGCCAGAGCGGGGATAGAGGACATTACAGCGGGCCTCCACTGTGTCCAAAAGTTATTCCAGGTGCACGTCACTGAATCAGGGGGCTGTAGCCTTCTTGCCTTTTGGGGCCATGTCTTCTGTGCAACAGTGCTGGGGTGGAAGCACTGAGAGGTGTGTGTGCGGCTGCACTTTAAATATGGCGCCTGACATGAGTGGGGGGGGTGGAAGGGAGACTATGTTGTGATCAGTCATGAAGGAATGGGAGAGCCCATTGAAAGACAGTCATAGTCCCTGTTCTGGGTCAGAGTGAGAGGTTAAAGGCAGTCCTGGGGCTTTGTGGACCTCACACTCAGGTTGAGAGATTAAAGGCTATCCCAGGGTTTTGTGGGCCATGCTACAGGGCTATGCCTGGCACGCATGCTGCACTCCCAATAAAGGGAGGGGCAAGGCCTGCGTGCTCAATTGGGGTAAGGTACAGCTTGGTGAGCAGTGTGTATTCACAGTCAGTGGCAATGGGATTGTCTGGCTCGATAATGGGCTGCAAGTGGGATGGACATGGTTGGGGGAACGTCTGCAGTTTCTAGTTGGGGAAAGCATTGTAAAGGGAGGTACTCGAAGCTCTCCTGGCAGGGGTGGGGATGTTCTCCTTTGTGTGAGACCATGCACAGAGCCCCAAGATGGGGAGGGGTGAGGTCCACATGGGCATGGTGTGGAATCAAGGAGCCCTAGCAAAATTGAAGTCAATGGGAACCAGAGGACAAAGCTCATCACTGGTTGGAGCCAATCATGTCAACTCCAGGACATCACTGCAGGAGTTCCTCGGGGTACTGTCCTAAACCAGGTCACATTCAGTTGCTTCATCAATGACCTTCCTTCCACCAGAATGTCAGAAGTGTGGTTGTTTGCTGATTATTGCACAATGTTCAGTACCATTCACAACTCCTCACATCTACCATGTAAGATATAAGTTACCTCAGAAATGCAAACATGAGCCAATTCAGTACTCATGGCTGGTTATGGACAATCTGCACCTTTGAGATGGAGACAATTTTGAACTATCTGGACATGAGAGAGGCTTTTAGCATGAATATGAAGGCTGGAATTCTCCCAATATTGGTGTTCTGGTGGGCGGGCTTCCAAACGACCCTTTAAATACTTCATTGGAACCTTGACCCAGTTTCTGGGATTGGGGCTCATTTGATATTTAGTGAGGGCTTCCAGGAGGAATCTTCCCATTTAAAGGAAGCCTGCACTGGAGAAGAGGGAAATTCTGTCAATGCTGCCCACACTAGAAGAGTGGGAGTTATGTCACAGAGGAAAAAGCTCCTCAAAGACTGCAATAGATATCCCACTAAGATGGGAATTTTCAGTGTATAAATGGAATAGATGGAGAGGAAATTGCTACAAGTCCTTCTTTTTCCATGGGAGCACATCAGGATTGTTACTACCATTTCCCAGGGCCTGCTACCACTTTCTCCGTGGCATGTCCGAAGAAGTCACAGTAGGTGTTATGATCAAGTGGTTAGTAGAGCAGAGTCTCTCTCACGTCACATGCAACCGATGGGGAATGGAAGGCTAACAGCAGTCCCAGCAAGGGCAGACACTGAGAGTTGGAGTCCTTTCTGCCCAAATCTTTTTTTATTCTTCGCCATTATTCCACCCTATTAAAAGCAGAATGATGGCCGAATATCTAGCCTAAAGAGTTAATGGGGCAGTAGACGCTGCAAAGGGAGTGAACCAGTGCCCTTGATATTGGAACTGGAGATTGTGATTTTAAGTTCAGTTGAGGACCCACCAGCATGAATAAGTGTTAGCATATTCTTCATTTTTGTAACAGTACTCAGACAGAAGTTGCACTGTTGCATCAATCATATCCTATGTGATTTACCTACTGTGTAATAAAGCAACAAATGGTACAAATCAAACCTCGACTAACCCTGTGCAAACACTTTCAGAGAGATTGAAGGAATACATGTATGTAAGTCATGGAAATCAAGCCCACAACTCCTTATTACATTCCTGGATCTCACTATCACACAATTAGATATGAGGCATCATGAGTAATATTACATAAAAATTAGATGTTCAGACCCTTAAAGGAATGACTGACACTGCTGTCTCACAGAGATATCTACAAATTTATAACAATAATATATAAATTTCTCCAAAATAATTAGACTTTGTAATATTTAGCAGAGTATTTTATTTGCATTTTGAAAAATTTGGTACAGAGGTGCTGAGCCAGCAAAGCATCTAAAACAAGCAGGTAAATGTCTAACAATTTATATAAAATGTACTACATTTTACAGCAACAATTTAACTTAAAATTTTCCAACTTTATTGTCAGCACTTACAATAGAGAAATATCTTCAAAAGGTTTTTGAAAGCTCTTATTACTATTTTAGAGACTTCAAAATGTATTGTTTCAAAATACATAAAGTTCTGTTGCCTACTAGCTCTTGTTTGTTGTGCAGAAAATAACTTTGTTCCTACTGTACGCATTTAATCTGGTACTTTTGTCATCAAGTCTCTTCAGTACATGAACCTGCCATCATTGTTATGGGAGAGGATACAGCACAAAAATTGGAATCTTCTTCAGAAGGGGAAAATACAGATAAGTATCTACGAAATTATTATAATTGTACACGTGAAGCTTTAACGGAAAATACTTTATACAGGTTAGAAGTTGACATTAAAATTAAGGGAGGATCTTGACAGACAGGAAGCTTCTTTAGAGTTGCAAACTCTTGTGTTAAGACTATATTGTTGCTGAAATTGCTGAAATTAATATCATTATTGAAGTTTCAGAGCTGCATTCCCTAAAAACTGACGGAGAATTATAAAAAAATACACTTGTCAAAGCTCTAGGAGGCCTCATTATTACACCTGTTTCATATTAAAACATTTCCTGACCATAATTCTAACCATTGTCATAAACGCTGAACAAACAAGATTTTGGCAGTAGGCCTTAGCTCTTTAGTTTTTGTGATGAAGTAGCCATTCCATCTACACAATGGGATTAAAGAAATGTATGAGCAACCATATTGTGAACAAAAAATACAGGACAGGTGATGGGAAAGCAGCCATTTGACCCATTGGTGCTACCTGTTCAACTGGAAATCTCTACGCTCATCTCATTCCTCTATACTTTGCTTGTGTTTTTTTCAATGCACACACAATTCTCTTCTAAAGTATGGTATAGTCTGTGCCTAATTAGTCACTTGTGATAAATAGCCTAAGTAACACAGTACAGTTGCAGTGTTGCTCAAAGTGAAAGGGGATGACACCTAGGTACTCACATTATGGACCCAACTGAATCTCAGAGCAGGAACTTAGAACTTCATCAGAAAGAGAAAAAGACTTGCATTTATATGGTGTCTTTCATAACCACAGGATGTCACTAACTACTTTACAGCTAATGAAGTGTTTTTGAAATGTAGTAACTGTTCTAGGAAATATAGCAGCCAATTTGTGGACACCAAGCTCACACAAACAGCAAAGCAACAATGACCACTTAGATAATCTGTTTTTGCGATGTTGATTGAGAGATAAGTATTGGCCGGGAAACCAGGGATAACTCCAATACCCTGGAAGCTCTCATGGATGGTTTGTGGGAACACAGGGATATCCTATACCTCAAGAATGGCTCCAGGAAGCCCACCAGCCTCACCTTGCAGGCCTGAGAGGCCATTGCGAGGATGGTGAGTACATCAGGCAGCTGCCTTCAAAATGCAATGTGGTGTATGAAAAAGGATGAATGATCTCATCCACTTTGCCAGAGTAAGTCAACCTTCTCATTCCAATCTCACATTCTCATTATGGCCTCATGCACTCAAAAGCTTACACTGCTTAGGGATCTCACATAATATTAGTGGGAGATACATTGGCTCTGATTGTCTCACAGGCACTTTAGTATCACCGCCATCTCATCTATCATGTTGCACAAACTCCATCCTCACCCCTTACAGAAGAAGGCTTAACACACATAGTAGTCATGCATGCTTCTCAACCTCTCCTCCATCTCTTCCCATCACATTCCATCTACTTGTCTTTTTCCAGATCAGTCTTGCACACAACAAAAGGGAGAGGTCCCACACTGGAGGACTGAGGGCCAATATAGTGGACTTGACTAAATTTGAGGAGGATGCCATCGAGTTGGCAGAGGTGGAGAGGGATTGTATCTGTGTGGAAGGTGAGATTGGCTTCTCTCAACAAGCCAGTACAGATGAGGCATCCAAGTGTTCATCACATCCTGACAATCTCAGTGAATGACATGCAATGTTGTACTCAGTCTGTTCATGAATTAAATCTATTTGCTTTCTCTTACAGGCAGCAGAAGGTCCAAACACACGAGCAGAGCCAACATAAGCCCTGGCCCCCAGGCCATCTCAGACGAGGAAGCTGAGGATCCATTCAAGGAAGACCTGTCACTGTGTTCACCTCCACCCTCCACCAGCTCAGAGACACACACTTCAGAGGGCCCTGCTGTAGAGTAGGCTCAAGGTCACTTCCTGGGGAACACCTCATAGACACATCCCCACAACGGTCAGAGGCAGTGACAGCCTAGGTCTCTGGCACTTGGAGGACTGCTGGAAATCAGGTACCTGCTGAGTCCAAGTCCGATGATGAGCCTCTGGAAATGACCCTGTCAAACATGCTGGAGATGCAATGACAGGCAGCAGAAAATCAGGTAGAGGTGCGAGAGGCAGTCAGCAGACTAGAGCAAAAGATGAAGGAGGCTGTCTACATTCTGTCTGACGTTGTGGCTCCGACATGCGAGTGCCTCAAGGTCATGTGAAGCCTCGGAGTCGCCATGAACTATACCCCAATTAAATGCCCAAAGCTCGGCCTCTCTTGCACACCGGACCTCTTGATCCAGGGTAAGATCATCTTTGGTCTGCAGAAAGTCAGAGAGTTTTTCATCCTGGACAGCCATAACTATGCGAACAGGGATGAGTTTGTCCTTCAGCACCCTTTATCCATAAGAACTAACTATGTGATATAGGTCAGTTAGGAATAATTCAATCGATTCAGCATTAGTTGTGAAGACCGGTTAAAACGTATACATTCAATTACTAAATTTTGCTTCAGGCTACAATGGGTGTCAAAGGTTTTAATAAGGGAATCAAAGTCCATGGTGGACTCATGCACACCCTGCCTTAGAAGAATGTCATCTGCTACTGGACCTGCTGCATAGAGAAAGGAAATAACTTAAAGCTTTGGCTGCTTATCATAAAGACCGGATGCTGCTTGGTATCGGATAAAAGGGCGCTCCCATAACTCCCACTGCTGACCTCTCTGCAGGACCTCAAGGCAGTCAAATGGGCAGGGCAAGGGCAGGCACCGCTCACTAGGTACAGTAATCATTTCCTCTCTCCAGCATGCCTCCTTCTTCAGCCAAAATTTCTCAAACTGCTTTCAAATGTTCTTTCACTCTATGGTTCTTTATTACCAGTTTTACATCGATATCTCCATGGCTGCCACTATGTTGTTCTTCTTTCTTACACTCCAAGCATGTGACTGGGTTCTAAGACAGACAGTAGACATAGTCTGGCATCTGCTTAAGACATGTTTATTAGTACTACATCTAAACAGGTTACAGAGTAAGCATGTAGCTCCTAAGCTTGATTCCGACTTCTCTCTTGGGAGTCTAACTGATGGCTGACTGGTGTCAGTGGTACATCATCATCTAAATCATACATTAGCATATCCCATCTGTTAACCATTAATATTACACTACCCACTGAGCCACAGCAGACAGAGTTTGATCAAAGTTTAAAAATAGTCAACTGATAAATTAAATGGTGTTACACCATTGATCTAATTGTATTCAAATAACAATTGGTTTTTCTTGGATTGATTTTCCATTTGGAGTCAATAAATGCAAGTTCTTTGTTTCATACAGTGGACTTCATTGCTGACCAAACTGGTGGGACTTACAGCAGACTTTTGTCCCTCAAACTCTGGAATTCCAAGCTTACATGTCTTAATAATAGTTTCCATATGAAAGTTCTCCAGAATCTCCTTTTGTGTTGATAACCCTAAATCTATGACCCTCTTGTTTGGATTTTTTGCTGCCTATTTACCATCAAAAGTTGCCGAAGAGTTGCTGCACAATTGGTGTTGTTCAACCCCAAAGTTGGTTAAGTCGTGCTAATGTGTGGGTTTTGTTTTCCATTTATGTTTAGAAGTGGGTTATGATGTTTTATTGATTTATTTAAGTAATTGAAGAAAGTTTATTGAATTAAATCTGTAGAATTGCATGGGGGAAGATATACTAAAATGCTGAAAAATAGGTGGCCTATTGCCACTTAATTTTGGTAATTGTTCATGAGGTAATGGTTGGGATGGGTCGAATAATGCAATCCTCAGATGGCTGATTTCTGCATTTGACCTTAAAATGAAGAATTATCCACTACTGGATGTTTAACCTCTTCTGAGTGCATCACCTCATGGTGAATGGGAAGCAGCTGTAATTTATTGCATCTAATTCAGTTTTTAACCTCTTAACCTTATCTGTCTTCTTGTTACTGTTTATTGTTAAAGCCATTCATGGCTACATTCAAATATTGTCTTTGAATAGCACTATCTACAATAGTATCAATTAGTCTAATACTTACTGTATTAATTTCCCAAGTATGCAGAAGTTCACTCATGTTGGAGCACAACTCCAGGGGTGATGGTGGCCTTAAGGTGTTCAATTGTTTTCTCATGTGGGACTCTCATCAATAGGCATTGGTGTGATAATTGACTGAGCTTATAATGTCCTTAACCAATTTCCACCTATATGTGATTCAGTCAAGAGCCAATGGATAGCAATCAGAACATAGAATATTTCTTTGCCCATCAGAGACTGAGGACAATTGTACATCCTCATCAACACCTTGGCTGAGATCAGCTGACATGCCATAGACCAGGATTTCTACAGGAAATACACAAACCTACTGAGCATCAATCAAAATGTTTGATAGATTATGACAGCAATCAGCAAACACAGAATTTATTCTTTGATGCATTAACATCACAGAATAAGACATAAGGGTAGATTTTTGGCTGCTGGTGAAGTTTAATCCAGAATAGTTAAGTTCTGGTACAAACATAACCAAAAAAGTTACACGGTGCACAATGCACCACAATCTCTAGCAATCTGGACTCATGCACAACATTCATATGCTCCACCTCATTCTCACAACTGACCATGCTGCAAGCCTCACACCCACATCTCACAGCTTCCACAGACTTCCAGCTATGGCAGTCACACCTCCTAAACACAATGAACACATTCACTGACATTCTTCACAAAACAAAAACAGAAATACCTGGAAAAACTCAGCAGGTCTGGCAGCATCGGTGGAGAAGAGCAAAGTTGACGTTTTGAGTCCTCATGATCCTTCAACAGAACAGATGTGTCTTCTGTGAGCCATCCGAATGTTCACTAGTCTTCTGCTCTGAGGCAGTGTATTAGTATTACTTCCTTGTGGGTCGCTGCTACATCCAGACTGTCAATCTCTATAGTGAGCAAGTAGGTCTTGAACATTGAAAATCCATCAATTCCATGGCATAGGTGGATTTCCAGGCAAAGAAAGGAAAGATCCTGGAGCTGATAAATTTAAATTTTTCTCCATCATCTATGTTGCTATTTTGTTTTATATTTTATATGCCTTAGAGCTATGCAGAGATGACACCAGTTTCTCTGTGTGTTGTGTTAACTTTTTTCTGAGTCCACTCCCAGGATTATCTAACCAAGTACAGTGAGCATCAATAGAAAACAGTCACACATCAAACAGAACAACTGAACAATGGAACACTACACCAACAGCTTCTCTGACTCCAAACCTTCCATTGTGTATTTGTTTTCAGATATGTAAGACCTGCCACCTGGCCAGCTAGTGGTTGCAACGTATGACGGCCCAGAAAAAGAGCAGAACACTGAGAAAGAAGCACTATCACTTGATCTGACACTTACACATGCTGGCACTACACACACCTTACCTATTGAGTCACTGGACATGAGTGGGCTTCAGTCAGGCCAGGGGAAAGAATACTGCTTGTGCCAGCTCACTGGGGGGGGGGTGAGGTTGCAAATGAGCCCTTTGCTACAGAGGACGCAGATGAGGTCTTCAATGGAGAAGCAGACAAAAAACGGCTGTTAGGCAGGCAGACAAATTCTTGGTATATTGGCAGCCCCGCCAAAGAGCCTCTTGGCACTGTCAAGGAACATGGAAGAGTCCAGCTCCAACTTGGCATGGCGCTTCATGCAAAGCTTGAGGCCCATCCTTTCCGCTGTAAAAGTCGTGGCCAACTTCATGAAAACACTTGTGGACCCAACCTCTGACATAGCTTCTGGTGGCCCATGTCTTAGCTTCCATTGTAGCACTGGTAGAAGCCACCTAATACCTGAGTGTTGCAGTGGAAGCTCAGACTGAAGTGATGAGATCTTTGTTGGTTGCCATACAAGTCCAGTTTGATGCCATGCTGCCATCATGGCTGTGGATATGATCAGTGATCAAAGGTGCTTGCAGGATCTCTCAGCAGTCCAGCAATCTGTGTCTCGGGAGATTACTTGGACAGCTGAGATGCCAGCCAAGGGAGTGCCAGTTCTTCTGCAGTGCACAAACCTGCTGTCCTCTCTCAGGATGACAGCAATCATGTTTTTGCCACTGCCACTCCACCAATATCCTTGCCGTTGTCAGCCAGCCTGCCCAAGCTGTTGTCACCATGCTGAAGGCAGGCCCTCATGGTCCAGAGTTGCTGAAGGTAGTTCCTGAAGCTGCAAGCCTGGTGTGAGAGGTTTGAGCTCTATGACAACCCCATTAATGAAGAGTCTCATTCTTTAGCTTGGTGTTAGTTTTTTTGCCTGATTATGTTCCTGTGAAATGCCTTGGGATGTTTTAATATGTTAAAAGCACTATATATATGTATTGATTGCCCATGGGTTAAGAACGGAGGAAAATTACCATGATTACTTTCTAATTACTCCTGCTTCAAAACTGGTGCAAAATCAGGCTTCTTTGAGACGCCACCCCCATGGTTGAAATGATTGCCTATCTTCAATGTCCAGGCTGATCACCTGGGCAAGGCTGCAGGTGCCTGTGGGATCATACCCCAGCAGGAGTTAGCAGATTCAAGAAAGAAAGGAAGGAAAGGGGAGAAAATTGTATTAAAAAATATAATTTGGGTGCATTTCCTCAGACTTTTTCCTGTTTCACCACCATAACTTCAATGACTGTTCAGCACAATCCCAGTTGATGCATGTAAATGAAGTTTCCACTGAAATGTCGCCAAAGTTACAACAGCAGAATGGGAGAAGCCACAAGGAAATTCCTGGCAGTTGTGAATATAGTAATGAAGCAGAGCAGTAACTTCTTCATAATTCTAGCTGATTCCCCAATATGACACCTCTAGAGCTACACTCAAAAGGCCACTGAAAATGTTCCATCTTTTCTCATTATCCTATTACAAATAGGTTTTCTGTGACCTATATTCTTTGATCCTAATGATGCAGCCTACATCTGACTGTGAAAGAAGATACATGAACAATCATCTCACTCTTTTTCCACTAGACCCTGATATATCCCAACTTCTTAAAGTCACTGGTCTGTAACCTGTGTTTCTCATCAAAATACCCTCACACAACATGCCACTGTGCCATGGTTAGCCAAGTGCACTCAAATATAGTGACAGACTAGCAAATGTTATGTGGGTATCTGGAATTAGGTCCAAAGTAGCACCTCTGCATAGTAAACAACTGTACCTAGAATGGGAATTTGCTACCATTTAGTCCTGATGACTTACTTGGCTCTCACTAATTGCTCCAAGCCACAAGCCTGGAATTTTGGCTAGGTTGACATGATAGACTAAATCAAAGTGGCCTATAAATAATGGTCAAACAATATGATGAGTTCTAGATCTCTGAATCCAAAATTGAACCCATCATTGCTGGTGAGTTGACAGATGGGAGTTTAGTAGTGGTGGTACTCTTGAAAATTGCTAATTAAGTTTGTGTGTATAAATAGACTACACATCAGATTTAAATAGCTGATGGAAAAGAAAACCGCTGGTACCACAACCAACATAACTGCCTTAGCCCTGTGGTGCTGGTGAGCATGTGGCTAGTATCACAAGTGGTTCTGTTTTCCATAAACCATATCCTTTGGGCCTGGTATCTCAAGTATACAATAACCTTGGTGACTAAATGGAGCTAAATAATTTAACTATATTTATTGACCATCTCAACAGATATTGTGAAATATTTTTGTGCCACTCTTTTTTCAAACATTGCCATTTACATCAGATTTTATGTTTCAAGTAGATCAGTGGTCATAACAGTACAGCACTTTACCAGACCTTCCATTCTTAAGTACCACAAAATGTTAGGCGGTGTGCTTATCTCTATAAATTCTATACTCGAGAGATAATTTTAAGTGATTAAGATATTTAAGAATTAATTATAAATGTATTAATCATTGAATATTTTCATAGTCAATATATTTCAGCTGAAAAATGTAAAGATTTCATTCAGAGTAAAGACAGGAAGGATGCTGTGGTTCAGCTCACAACATGGAAACTAACAATCGCTGTGATCAGTTTCCATACTTGCATCATGCTTGCATTAATCCCTACCTGACATGAATTATTGATTTGGGGTGGCTAACATTTACGTCTTTAATTTTTCAATTCTTTAATTTTAGTGTCAGAAGTGACTAAGCCACAGATTGTCTTCAATTCAACTTTAACTTCAGTTGTAGAGCGAGGCAATGTGAGTCCACGAGTGTGGGGAGGATAAATTGGGATCTTTTCACTAAGAAATATGTAAACTGGGAATCATTTTTAAAAATTTTTTCATGGGATATGGGCATCGCTGGCTAGGCCAGCATTTATTGCCCATCCCTAATTGCCCTTGAGAAGATGGCGATGAGCATCTGGGGCATCTTACAATCAATGGCTGCGAAGGATGACTCTATGAGAGAATCGAGCTAAGCGGTTTTTTTTAACCTTATATAGATTGTGTTCTGACAGTAACAATATTGCACAGAAATGTTTCAGCATTGTAGTGTTTTTCTGTTTCACCTAATTCATTTTGCACAGTACATCAACATTTATTGATTTTATTATCAAATGCCTACTTTTAATTAATTGTATTAAAAAATAGTGAAAAATGAGTTGACAAGCCTCCTTGGGTGTAATGGAAAATTCACCGCAAACCATACTATAATTGATAAACAGGAAGTGAGTTTGCTGTGTGATAGTATACAGTCGCCAGTTCAAAGCAGCAGGGCCTTTTGGAGGCATAATGCAAAGGACACTGTAGTGTACATATATTATTGTAGTACTTACTTCACTCTTTTGGCGAGGTTGTTAAAGGGACACGTGGGTAGAAATTGTTAGGTGCTTCAGGAATCGTATCAATGCAAATAGTCACAGGTAAACAGGTAAGATGTATTTATCATATGAAATCCTATTGTCAAAATATGCTTCTGTTTATTTTAATCGTTGATTTTAATTGCTTTTAGCATTTATAAATAATTAAAATGCATGCTATAACACAAATATATTACAAAACAGATCTCAATATTGATTCATAATTTTAGCTTTTCAGCCTGCATTATTTTATCATATTATTTCATAGATTAAAAATGCCGTTGTTCATCAGGAAACCAACTGATGTCCTCAATTTTATAAAATTATTCAAACAAAGTTTTGAAAATATTCTAGGCAATAATGATGACAAAATAAATTCTGGAGCAGAGTATTTCAAATACAAATGTCACTATTATTTCTCTTACAATTCACCCTGTAGAGGGCAAAAATGGATTAGAAATATTAACCTCTCAGGGAGTAGAATTGAGACTAACATTAACAGGAGATGATATATTCCATATCTTTTATGTGCTAGAATAAATACTTGCTCCCAAACTGTGGAAATGTGGTGTAAATACATTTCTACTTTACTATTTGCAGATCATGCATTTCCTACCAAAATAGTTAAATCTTAATTTGTCCTGTTGCATTTAGTTCTAAATCAGTACACTACAATGAGATGCAAATATATATTAAATATTTCAAATGTATTGAGAAGGTTAGGTGTTTTTGACATTTGTGAAAGAAGCTTTTCAGAGCCATCAGGATGGATTTTTAATGAAATTTAGGCTCCAAGTATAATACACCATGTCTAGTTGGTAATTTTTGAAAATTATAATTATAATTTGAAAATTGCACTGTGGGACTTTCCTGGCAATGATTACTGAGGTATATTTAGAAGTGTTGATAGATACTCAATTCGATTTTTAAAAATGCAGGGTGCTTTTCAGAACCTTACTCTTATTCATTGTATTGTAAATAAACAACCCCCTCAACCCCCACTCAATCTACTAGATAAAATACATTGCTGCATTTGCTGCATTAGGAATAACAAATTATATAAGTATTGGATTTTTCAGACTGGAGTAATTATAAACATGATCAGTTAGAATGACAGCAGTTATGAATTAGGAGTCACAATGAGTATTGATGGTTTCAGAATCTTAGTATGAACCAAAATAGCTTACAGTCTTGTGACGCTAAAGTAAAGCCATATATATTAGAGTAACGGTTAATGAAAATGTCAGTAAATTTATTATCTAAATGTGGCAATGAGGACACTGGTAATAGCTAAGAGCAGTCGTCAGAGTCGTAAGTAAATGGTTTAATATATGGTAATTGCTAACATCTTGGGTCAAAGTAGGCACTGGCATCCATGTAGGTAGCAGTTCTAATGTAAAATATTCTTAGTATAATAAAAAAGGAATTTCTTTATTAACATTGGTATTATGCAGTCTGTATTACTTCTTTGAGTTCTGAAAGATTATTATGCTGTAATATTAGAAAAAATGATGCTTGTGCCTTTTTTAAGATGGCTCTACTGGTTTGGAATTAGAGGAATTAGGAGGGTCACTAAAAATATGTAGAATGGCTCAGAGATTGCACTCTGACCTGTGAGCTAGAACGTTGTATACTCAAGGCCAGCTCTGGGACTTGAGGACGTAATCTAGGCAGATACCCCAGTGCAGTGCTGAGGGAGTGTGGTGCTGTGGAAGGTGCTGTCGGTTGGATAAGGCATTAAAATGAGGCCCCATCTATCCTCTCAGGTGAACATTAAAGGTTTGATGGCAGTCCACAAAGAGCAAATGGTTTCTTATAGTATTCTGATTAACACTTATCCCTCAAAACCACAGCAAAACAGCCACTTAGTTGTTTGCAACAATGCTATTTATGGGATCTGGCTCTGTGTAAATTGACTGCTATTTTCTAACATTACAAACACAACTTGTATTATAGGTAGTAAAGCATCCCCAGGTGCTTCACAGGTGCATTATCAAATAATGATAATGTTCAACAGTGACTACATTTTCAAAACAACTTCATTGACTGTAAAACACTTTAAGACATCCAGAGGTCATGAAATGTGCTATATAAATGCAAGTTCGTTCTTTCTTAAAATGGAAATAGCTGACAGTGGACTAAATTAGTTCCAAGCAAGCTAAATATAGAACTTCTTTTGCATCATTCAAAATGGTTACTCTCTCTCAGGCTACATCTGTAGAAATTTATAGAAAGACAAGCTGTAAAGGACGTTCTAACATGAACAATATTTTTAAAGCAACTTGAAACATATGACCTTGTAATTTAAGTTCGAAAAAGTTGCTTCTAATTTTGGTTACAAAAAGTGTTTTGGAGACTGGGAGTCTTACTTTTAAATGTGTATGTGTTCTGCTTCTCGTGTTCATTGAATGCATTAGCTATTCTTGGCCTAGTATGGCTATTTCCAAGCGTGGATTTGAATTATTTACTTTTTATAGAAATAAAAATCTGGTGTAAAGTCCTATATGAAACTTTCTGAAAATTTTTCATAAAATGTTCTAAAATTTCCCTAAAACCATGCTATTATTGAATGGCGGAGCAGGCTCAAGGGACCGAGTGGCTTACTCCTGCTCCTCATTTGTATATTAATATGTTCTGATTTCATTTTCCAGTCACAAAACACAATGTTTTAAAACTTCCATTCTCAAAGCAGCCAACTACAACCAGTGAATTTCTATCAAAAAACTGTTGTAAGAATCCCACCTCATGATACGTTTCGCACTACACAGTGAATGTAAGTCACACATGGAGATCCCATATTGATGCCTGGTCTCTAATGAATGACCTGACCTCAGGTACTACAATTGGCCTTAGCACCCTGGATTAGGGAGGAAACATTAACAATGATTCCTATCCCTGAGCGCTACCCAGTAACCCTTTTAATGGTGGGAGAAAACAAGAATGGCTCGTACCAGGCATTTAAGCAGCCTATTTGGACTCAGATTAAGACTGACACATGGATAATGACTCATGTATCAGGTACCGGGAGTAGCTGGTTCACATAAAATTGTAAGAAGAGTCAACATCTTCAGGAAAGGAGAGAAAACATTTGGAGGGAAACAGAAATATGTAATTATGAAGCCTGGATGCTGTGAGGTGTGAGTATCTGAATCTGAAATGACTTTATGACCATTTAAATATAGAGCTGAATTTTTCTCAATCTAGTGCCTGGCACATTTGTTGTCTCTTTCACCTTCAAAATTGCAAAATTAAGATCCATAAGATGAGAAGGGGCATCATCTAAAAACTGGGCCATTCTGTCAGAACCACTGTGGGCAAAAGAAAATCCATCTATGATCGAATCACTGAAGATTATTTCAGATTTACAGTAGTCATTCAAGGTAATTTTGAGATTTTATTGTATTTCATTATCTATAATTGGATATTCCACCTGATTGAGGAACTGAATAATATCACAACTATAACACAGATTAATATTTTTGAAATTTAGGCAGTAGTCAAAATAAATAAATAGAATTAAAAATAGATTTAAAAAGTGAGTGTCAGACAATCTCAGTCTAATTCCTGCTGCTGGGCTCTGCAGTCTGTAGCTTAATCAATGAGCAGATAAGTAATTTTATCCATTACATACACTGTATTATTTGCATAAGCACTTCTAGATAACAAACTTACTGCAATGATCTTCATTTAATGGATCCTACCAACTCTAAAATGCTGGAAAGCTCATTGCAAATTTTTTTTTAAATCCTTATGTCCATGATGAATAACAAATATGAACTTTTTCTCACAATCCTCTTGTCCAGCTATTGACATTTGTGACAACTGAGATTGAGTAAATGAGATTGGCCAGGGCATAGTTAAAATACATATTCATATCTCTAAATATTGTTTCAACAGTGCGAATCTATGTAACAAAAGTGTTAATGTGAAAAATGGAGTCAAGTTTTTGTTCTTGCAGAACAACAGCAACTGTACTTAGAGAGCAACCTTAGTTAACTACAGATAAGTGGCCATAGAAATGCAAGTTCTTTCTTTCAGTGATATTCAACCTGGTGTGTAATGTCAAATATAGATTGACACATGGGTTTAAATTTATTTCGTTGATAATGGAACAAAGGCAGAACAAACCATAGGATAGTAATGATGCAAACATTATGTACAAACTGATACTGATCTTACGCCTTGATTTTAAATACAATGACAAAATTAGCATTAAACTTCATAGTGGCCTGTTGGATTGACGGATGTGTAGCAAATTGTCTGATCTCAAATATGCATAGAGTTTACCCTCAATTATTGTACAAACTTTTTTGAATACAACAGTTATCGAAACTGCCATTGTGCAAGTAGTGTGCATTTCTGATCTGTTTTACACAGATATTGATCTGAATATTTTATTGTAAATAATGAAATATGGCCATAATTTCTTTATTGGATCGTGTAGAATGTGCTGGTTATGTTGTTTGAGCGGTATCTGTAATTCTCATCATTTATGCGCAGGTTTAGACAGGTTGCAGTCAGGGTGCCATTTGAAATTCTGTTAACAATTGTATCATAACACTCATACAGGCTTGCCTTTTTCTTCCACCTGCACAATTGGGGCCTGCTGTGCTTTGCCAAGGCTTTTTGATCCCCTCCGCAACTTAGTTAAGCTGCTTTAACTATTCATACATTCTCTTGGTCCCAGATAAGTTTTATATTTTTTCTAATTTCACATAATATGCTTCCTTTTGTCTCAAGTTATTGCCCAGCCTGCCAGTTATCCATCATCTATAATCCACTGAAACATTTTGTAATTCACCTTTTCCTGTTCTTGAGTATAGTTTTTCCCACTCTTGTCCTTTACTCGGTTCCTTCTTATAAGCTCCTCATGTGTAATATTTTCTGCTTCTGGTAAAGGTCAATATTTGAAATTTGATTTGTGGCTTCACTCCACAGAAGATGTGCTTGACTTGCTAAGCATTCCAGCATTTTATGTTTTTCTACAAGTTTTTTTTATCCTAAGTAGCATTCTGTGCTGTTCTTAACAATGAAGGTGATTCTATCTGATATCAATTAATGGTTCATTGTGATTTCTTATAGAATTCCAATGACAGGAAAGACAAATAAAGTAGACAATGAAATTGAGATAAAGAGTAATGCGCTTTCTTCAGTTGATCATTACTTTGCTATGTATTTCTCATTAGGTGTCCGCATTGCTTAACTTGCAACCAATCCATTCTGAAATGTACTTGCACCATAAAAATGGAACTCTGCATCAAGGGCAGCAAATTTAACTTGGACAATGTATCTGCTGCCGTTAAACTACATTGAGCTACGTCAAATCTACAGCACATAAATATGCCGTGCATGCTTATAACCAAACTGTATATCCTCACCATAACCATAGCTTTGTCAATACCAATACATTGCAGTTAAACTAGTGACAAAAAAATGATATTTTGATATCACCCCATGATTTGCTTTACGATCATTTGCCTGTGAGTAATTCATTCTTTACAAATCACGGAAAGATGGGCTATCATTAAAATAAACTTAGAAATAATTGACACAAATATATACATTTTATGATTGTCTTCCCCTTACTTCCTTAAAGTGCCGACTGGTTCTTGGATGCTAACTGCGAAAACGCCAATTTTTATTTCTGCCACGCGGTTTAAGTACTGACAACTCAGTAGGTATAATTAATTTCTAACATTTATTGTTAAATGTTTGCTTTCAGTATTTGAAAATCTATATAGAAAAATTATTAATTCTGATATAGTGTATTTATAAGATCAAACAAACATTTCATTGTCCATTAAGCGAACATATCAGATTAGCAATCAGTGGGCTCCACAAGATTTGTCTGAGCATTACTTTTAATGGTTGGAATTTCATGCATGGCCTGCTGACCTCTTTGCCTTAATTCCTGATAAACGTTGCTAGCAGATTAAGTTGAGTGCAAGAAGCACAAATATGCAAAATTTCCGCATTAGTATATATTGCTTAGAATCAGTAGCCTACAGACAAGTGGGATTAGCCATCAAGCAATGAAAGTGTTTTTAAGGACATACTTGCAGTTATAGTGCCTTTCACAAGCACCAGATGTCTCAAAGCGCTTTATGAAGTGCTATAGCAGTACTTTTGAAATGTAGTTACTGTTGTGTTATAGCAACCAATTTGTGCACAGTAAACTCCTACAAACAGCAATGTGACAATAGCCAGATAATCTGTATGATGTTGATTGAGGGATAACTATTGGCCAGAACACCTGGCATAGCTCCCCTGTTCTTCTTCAAAATAGTACATGGGTTCTTATACACCCACATGAGAGTGCAGATGGGGCCACAGTTTAACGTTTCATCCAAAGGATAGCACTTCCAATATTGCAACACTCCCTCAGCACTTCACTAGAATGTCCGGTTTGATTTTTGTGTTCAAGTCCTGGTGTATGACTTGAACCCACATCTTTCTGACTCAGGGGCAAGAGAACACAAGAAAACAAGACATAGGAGCAGGAGTAGATCATATGACCCATCGAGCATTCAGTACAATCATGGCTGATCTCGGGCATCAACTGCTCCTTCTTGCCTGCTCCCCATATCCTTTAATTCCCTGAGAGGCCAAAAATATGTCTATCAAGAACTCATCTAAGAGTGTTGCCACCTGAGCCATAACTAACACCTAAGGCATTTTCTTACATAGGAACCAGTATAGGCCATTCAGCCCCTCACCCATATTCTGCCATTTAGTTAGACTCACGCATATTCTACCATTCAGTTAATCATGTCCTTAACCAACTAAAATCTATAGCTCTTGGCATCAAAAATTTCAATTGGCACAGAATCCAGAGCCTCTCAGGGAACAAGTTCCAGATTTCCATTGCTATTTGTGTGAAAAAATGGATTCCTTATTTCACTCCTAAATGGTCTAGCTCCAAATTTACAATGATACCTTCTTATCCTAGATTTTCCTATAAGATAAAAGCGTTTTTCTGTATCTACCTTATTGAACTTCTTTATAATTTTAAACAACCCAATTCGACAACCCCTCGACCTTCTAAACACAAGGAAATACAAGGTGTCCTCATAGTTTAAAGCTTAAAGCCCTGATACTATCATGGCAAATCAGTCTTGTGCCTACTTCCAAGGCCAATATATCTTTCCTGATAGTATCCAAAACTGAATGTGGTACTCCAGATGGGGTCTGACCAAAGTTCTATAGAGCTGAAGCATCACTTCCTCCCTTTTGAATTCTGACTCTTTTAAGATAAATACCAACATTCCATTAACCTTTTTGATAACATTTTGTCCCTGTGCACTAGGTGTTAGCGATTTTGTAGATGGACACTTAAATCCCCTTGTTCCTCTACAGCTCCTAGCCGTTACCCATTAAGAAGATTTTCCAATTTGTCTTCTTCAGATCTAAAGTAGATAATCTCACATTTCGCCCTTCTGTCGCAGTTTACCCTCTCAATTAATCTATGTCCTTCCCTGAAAATGACTGTGCCTTGCAATTTAGTGTTATCTACGAATTTGGATATACACCCCTCTGTTCCTTCATCCAATTGATTCATATATATGAAAAGCTGAAGCCACCATATTGGTCCCTGGGTAACAGCATTTGTCACATCTTGCCAGTCAGAAAACATATCTTTTATCCATACTCTCTGTCACCTACCTTCTTAACCCTAATTCCATATAATATTTTGCAAATTATCTCTTGTGCAGAATCAAATGTCTTCTGGAAGTCCATGTTGCTAATATCCATAAGCACTCCTATGGACAATGCCAGTGACCTCCACAAAAAATTCAACCAGAATAATCAGATGTTAGCTATCCATTGCAAATCCTTGCCAATTCCCTTTAATCAGCTGATACTTGTTCAAGTGCTAAGACAAATAGATTCCAGTATCTTTCCCACCATTGTACTTGTCCACTACTTTAGCAAGTGCCAATTTATTTTTTTAAAAAGTTAATGGCCGCATTAAAATTTTGGACCACATTTAGAATTTATCTAATAATATTACTAATATTACTAATATTACAAGCATTATACCTAGGCTAAAATGGCTAATATTGCCAAGCAAGGCCGTCTAACTAAAGGAAAAAACTAAACTGTGGAATTGTAATATTACATGTTCATGTCATGTTGGTAGGATCAGTGAAGTGGTTCTACCTATTTAAAATATAATACAAATATTACCAGAAAATGTTATAGTATGCACACTTTAAAGGAAAATTAGAATAGTTTGATATTGAAAATCTTTCCATAAGTAGCTTACAGAGCCAAACATTTTGAAGTTGTTGGGAATTTACAAAGGATTCATTTATATTTACAACATATTTTGTTAAATATTTTCATTAATTTCAAAATCTTATTCCCCAATGAATTTTTTGTCTTTCTCCATTATTTGACAATTTTGAAAATTTGACATTTTAACAGTCCAAGTTTGTAGTTTCTAATGACCATACAGAACCAAAGGAGCACTGAACGACAAGAGCTGAAAGACAATGTTGAGATGTGCCTCAAGGACTGTCTAACCTGAGAATGGTGAAGATAAAGGTCAATCTCAGGTTCGTCAGCCCATGAAACACTTCTCGTTTGCTAAGAAAAATACAAAACTCCTTGCAAGCCTATCAACATCAGAGTGTGCATGTCTATGTATTTCACATCTATTGCTCTAAAAAAATAGCCATTACATTAATTTCATTATCTTTTGTCACATATTTGTGTCTCCCTTTGAAAAAGCGTAATTTATGATCATTGTATAATACTGAGTTTTGAGAATTAGTTCTAATCTGCCTTTTAACTGCACACTGTTTATGGTATATGTGCAATGTTTGTTAAATGTAACACCTATCTGAAAGATTATTGGAAAATATACAAGTTGTTTTAATAAGGTTGTGTCTCATTAGTGCACTACAAACTATCCATTATATGAAATATTGGAATTGCTATTAACAATCAATCATGTAACGTTAGATAAATCATTATTTTTGACATCAATAAAATGGTGATATTCATTTCATAATTCTATCAGCTGATGGCAGAGTTTTATTTTACAACTTACATGGCTGAAATTTTGTTGGGCTGAGGAGATGGGTATGTGGGCAATTTCGCATCGGACAGCTGCGTGCCAGCTTGCCAGAATGTTGACAACTCTGGGCCATTTTGGAAGGGGCTGGTTCAGGGGTGACAACTACCCACCTGAATTTTCCAGTCAATATGCAGATTCCCCACTCTGGCGGAAGGCGGCCTCCTGGCAGATGAATCATGGTGGGGCGGGGGGGCAGGGGGTGGGATGTGGGGGATACCTACCTTACATCCTTGATTGGATGGCTACTAACTGCCTTTCTGTTTCAAAATTGCATCGAGGTCCTGACTCAAAAATGAATATTCAGTCCATGATGTGTGCACAAGCAGTATTCATTGCGAGGTCTTTAAAAAATCTGAAAATATGCCTACATACAGTGGTGTTAGCTGAAGGATGAAAGTCAGACAGGACAGTGGGATAATTTATGGCTCTTAGTTAATATCTCATCCAAAAAAATGGCACCTCTTACAATACAGTATTTCTTCAGAGCCTCAATGCAGTGTCCTGTACAGGTTATGTAGTCAGATGCTGGACTGCAGTTTGAGCCCACTTAAAGGATCTTAGTGTAACCGCTGCAAAGTTACTTGAATTGCCATAAAGTAAAAGTGTACTCCACAATGCCAAATCACAGGCCCAAAAATTTCAGTCTGATGGTGGAACTTATGCATAGATTTTACAGAAGGATAGCTTTATTTCTCAAAGGGAAAGATAGATATCCACTTTTGCTGGAATTATTAGTCAGCATGTTAACTGAAAAGAACCATTAAATATTCTAGATTGGAACATAAAAATTATGCTTTAAAATTATTGTTTGCAGTAGTATCTAGAATATTTTTCACGAAAGGGGGTTCCATAGTTACAACTGTAAGCTATCATGGAAAGACCCCCGAATATGATAATCTATGTGCTGTCTCGCTTAGAGTTCTTCACCAATTCTGGCATACAATGTATGGACTCACATTCCTTAATCAAGTCACAGAGTTTACTAAGTGTCACAAAGAAATACAAGGTTAATATTTAACTTCCGAGCCTTCTGGGGAACAGTCTTCTTTTGTTACTGCGTTATGTTGACCATAGTCTGTCTGTCTTCTTCTAGGTGTGCCAATGATGTCCTGTAGTCCCCTTTCTTTTCTCCCCATTTAAAGACACCTGCCGTGCCATATTGGACCATTGTTTGTCTTGGCCAATATGATTGGAGCAAGTTGAGATCATTGGTAGTCCATGGACTCCCTATGCCCTAACACGTAGTCACTTACAGGAGCATTCTGTTTTTCCAAAGGTTATAAGATTCCCATTTATGTTAATAGCTCAACTTCTGCAATTCTACAGTTTCACATTCATTTTATCCTGTCTTTCTGCTAAGGTCTCCATCTTACCTCTTATACAAAAGTTTTAACAGAGTATAGTCTTGAGAAAACAATTTCTCAACAAGGCAAGCATTAACTCAAATAGACTTCAATATATTGGTGCACATAACATATAATTAGTGCTATGTTTAACTGTTCTATCTTTCATAAGCATAAAACATGTTATTGTCTGTAGCCTCTGCAATGACCCGTATTGAGTTGGTGTATGGGGCCCCCTTCCATCTACATAATTTACCCTTTTTCAGAGTGAGCTACATGTGGTTTTACACACACACATATTTGAACATTGACAAATGACAGTTTTTAGTGAAGCTGACCATCATGCTTTGCAGTCCAGCTTTGATGTTATATTTTCTGAAGAAGAATGCTATAGAATGATTATAAAAGACAACCCAGAAAAATCTACTCAATCCAACACAGCTGCTAATATGAACAGAACACTCAAAACGTGTATTCTGCATTTAATTTTAACAATAAACAAATGGATCTCCAGTTGCTTATGGTCAATTGTTGGATAAGGTGTAAACTCAGTATATATTATACATGGAAAAAGAGATCATCAACGGCATGACAACCTAGGATTTGGGAAGAGTTTTGTAAGAAATGTTGTCAGAGATAGTAAAGTGTTAATGTGTTTTTATTGGTTTGTGAATCGGTTTGTTTAAACCAATCAGAAAAGCATGACAGATTATTTTACATAGTTCAACTGTGATGCTTACTATGAAAACATTTTTTATAACCTAAATACATAAATGTGGGTCTGGTCTTTCAAAAAGAAGTACAATTAGGTCATGATTATCAAGCCAGAATGTGAGCCACACAACATAGGAATTGTGAATTTACCCCTTTAAATTCAATGGAACAGACGGGCAAGTCGATATTTCAGAATAAAATTGATTCCTGTTATGATTTGTTAGCTTTAACTTTTGCTTCCAAATGTTAATAATTCAAGTACTAGTATTATGTGGAGTTCTGCAGATTAACATATAACTGCATCAGAGAGTGAGTTTCAAAATTTCTCTTCTCAGGAAAGGATAAGGGTTCAATTTACCAGAAACCCTTGGATTTACAGTCAGGTGGGAGATACACAACTAGCTGTGGAATGCAGAAGCAGGTAGAGGATATGTACCCACATGCAATTCATTCCTATATAAACAACAAAAAAACTGCGGATGCTGGAAATCCAAAACAAAAACAAAAACAGAATTACCTGGAAAAACTCAGCAGGTCTGGCAGCATCGGTGGAGAAGAAAAGAGTTGACGTTTCGAGTCCTCATGACCCTTCGACAGAACTTGAGTTCGAGTGCAAGAAAGAGTTGAAATATAAGCTGGTTTAAGATGTGTGTGTGGGGGGCGGAGAGAGAGAGAGAAGTGGAGTGGTTGTAGGGACAAACAGGCAGTGATAGAAGCAGATCATCAAAAGATGTCAACAACAATAGAACAAAAGAACACATAGGTGTTAAAGTTAAAGTTGGTGATATTATCTAAACGAATGTGCTAATTAAGAATGGATGGTAGGGCAATCAAGATATAGCTCTAGTGGGGGAGGGGAGAGCATAAAAGATTTTAAAATTTTTTAAAAAATAATGGAAATAGGTGGGAAAAGGAAAATCTATATAATTTATTGGAAAAAAAAGGAAGGGGGAAACAGAAAGGGGGTGGGGATGGGGGAGGGAGCTCACGACCTAAAGTTGTTGAATTCAATATTTAGTCTGGAAGGCTGTAAAGTGCCTAGTCGGAAGATGAGGTGTTGTTCCTCCAGTTTGCGTTGGGCTTCACTGGAACAATGCAGCAAGCCAAGGACAGACATGTGGGCAAGAGAGCAGGGTGGAGTGTTAAAATGGCAAGCGACAGGGAGGTTTGGGTCATTCTTGCGGACAGACCGCAGGTGTTCTGCAAAGCGGTCGCCCAGTTTACGTTTGGTCTCTCCAATGTAGAGGAGACCGCATTGGGAGCAACGAATGCAGTAGACTAAGTTGGGGGAAATGCAAGTGAAATGCTGCTTTACTTGAAAGGAGTGTTTGGGTCCTTGGACGGTGAGGAGAGAGGAAGTGAAGGGGCAGGTGTTGCATCTTTTGTGTGGGCAGGGGGTGGTGCCATAGGAGGGGGTTGAGGAGTAGGGGGTGATGGAGGAGTGGACCAGGGTGTCCCGGAGGGAGCGAACCCTACGGAATGCCGATAAGGGGGGTGAAGGGAAGATGTGTTTGGTGGTGGCATCATGCTGGAGTTGGCGGAAATGGCGGAGGATGATCCTTTGAATGCGGAGGCTGGTGGGGTGATAAGTGAGGACAAGGGGGACCCTATCATGTTTCTGGGAGGGAGGAGAAGGCGTGCGGGCGGATGCGCGGGAGATGGGCCGGACAGGGTTGAGGGCCCTGTCAACGACCGTGGGTGGAAAACCTCGGTTAAGGAAGAAGGAGGACATGTCAGAGGAACTGTTTTTGAAGGTAGCATCATCGGAACAGATGCGATGGAGGCGAAGGAACTGAGAGAATGGGATGGAGTCCTTACAGGAAGCGGGGTGTGAGGAGCTGTAGTCGAGATAGCTGTGGGAGTCGGTGGGTTTGTAATGGATATTGGTGGACAGTCTATCACCAGAGAATAAATTATATAGATTTTCCTTTTCCCACCTATTTCCATTATTTTTAAAAATTTTTAAAAATCTTTTATGCTCTCCCCACCCCCACTAGAGCTATACCTTGAGTGCCCTACCATCCATTCTTAATTAGCACATTCGTTTAGATAATATCACCAACTTTAACTTTAACACCTATGTGTTCTTTTGTTCTATTGTTGTTGACATCTTTTGATGATCTGCTTCTGTCACTGCTTGTTTGTCCCTACAACCACACCCCCACTCCACTTCTCTCTCTCTCTCTCTCTCTCTCTCCGCCCCCCACACACACACCTTAAACCAGCTTATATTTCAACTCTTTCTTGGACTCGAACTCAAGTTCTGTTGAAGGGTCATGAGGACTCGAAAAGTCAACTCTTTTCTTCTCCGCCGATGCTGCCAGACCTGCTGAGTTTTTCCAGGTAATTCTGTTTTTGTCTTTGTTTTGCAATCCATTCCTATTGTGAGTTTTGTCCTGCTTTTAAAGTAACTTATATTTGCATTGTTAATTATTTTCCATGTATTCAGGTGTCAATTCAGAATGAGATGTGCTTCAATCTCCAGCAAAGCACATTATTGTATACACTTTTTATATGAAAGCGCCGTTCTATGTCTGGAATATACTTAATCATACACCAGAAGGGGACTTGTAACTTTCCATGTGCACTCTGTCCTCTATTTTCTATTTATTCACTCCAAATCTAAAATTCTTAATAGAAGAAACTTACCATTATTACCATCTCCACCCTCCACCAGCTCTTTGCCTTGATCATTTGTACACTTGGAGTACTGTGCACAATTCTGGTCTCCATTTTAAAAAATGAATATAGAAACAACTGGAGAAGGTGCAAGAAAGATTCACAAGGATTATAAAAGAATTAAGAGGGTACACTTAAAATGAAAGGCCAAATAGGCTGGGGCTCTTTTGCCTAAAAAGATGGCTGAGGGACAATCTGATAAAGGTAATAAAAAGAGTTTAATAGAATAAATATTCCCAAATGTGGGGGAGTCCAAAGTCAGAGGTCATAAATATAGGATAGTCATTCTTAAATCCAACAGGACATTCAGGAGGAGCCTGTTTATCCAAAGAGTGGTAAGAATATGGAAAGTGTTACTACAGTAGTTGAGAAAATGTATAGATTCATGCAAGGGGAAGTTAAATAAGGGCATGAGGGACAAAAGGATAGAAGGATTTGCTAATGGCATTAGATGAAGTAGGATGGGAAGAAGCTCTTGTGGAGCACCAACAGTGGCATAAACCAGCTGGGTTGAATGGTCAGTTTCTATGTTACATACTCAATTTAACTTGACGATGACCTGACCAAGTTAATTTTACTGCAGTTAGCCAGTTCAGCCATCAATTCTCAGTCAGCCTCTGTGCTGTTCACTCTGCAGTCTAGGATAATAAAGTATCCTTCAAGTCCTATCTGAAATCATGGAACTAGTATAACATTCCTATAGCTCTGGATTTAGCCCTGGGCTATCTATAATTTGGCTTCTGCAACAGAGCTTATGAGGTTCCTGCAGAACAGAATAGTCCAGGTACAGCTGCAGATTGTACCCTAAAGCTCTGAGAATTGTTACTCCTCTCCCTCATCTACAACATACGAGGTGAAATTCAACTTTGACAAATGCTATCGCTTGCTTTACGACTCTGTTGAAGTTGAATTTCGCCACGGCAGATTTTTTAGGGATTTTTTTAAAAATCTGGTTTAACTATCCCAGCAACACATCATTCCCTGCTAAAAGGACAGAGCATACCTTACTCCCAAGCCCCTACTAACAGTATTTTTCTATCAATTGCTGGGAATCAGATTGAGAACTATCGCTGACTTACGAATAATAATTGTGTTATTTAATTAGGAGATGTGGAACAATGGATAATCAGAAAATAATGTTGATAAGGCTTAACCTTAAAGCCCAATTTATTCTTTTTCTGTTTCTAATTGCTGCTTAGCTGATAGGTCCATTGAAATCAGTCTCAGATCACTGTAGCTATGCAATGATGATTAAACCTTCAGTTCATTATTTTAATTGCTATTTTAGGTTGAGCATTCCTTTTGATGTCACGATTCCTCCTGAGTTGTGAAATGAACTTCTCACATCATACCTTCCTTCGACTTCCATTGGATTGGTCCATGATTATGCGTGGCAAAGTATTCCAGTGGTTTGCCATTGCCGTCTGCAATTTAGCTGACATGGAAACTCTCCCACTCTTACTGCCTGCCAGCAGGTGTATAGAAGGATTTATAGGCTGATAGTCAACCTGTTTGGCCACATTATGAACACACTTTCTATAGCCACCAAGTCCTGAAGTGGGTCTTGAACTTCTGGCCCAGGGGTAGGGATGCTACCACCACATCACAAGACCTCCTCTCTCTTATCATACACAGTATGCTAATTTTACTAATTTCTTCCTGAACCATAAGTTAAAACAAGAAGTTGGTGAATGAAAGAAACAAAGATAGAAGGAGAAAAAAAGAGGGAGAGAAGTGGGGATGACATAGAAAAATGAGGCAGAAAAGACAGTGAGAGAGGAATGGAAAAAAGACAATGCCAACTTTTCAATTGACAGATATTGACAGAATCCATTGACAGATATATTTCCTGTTCTGCTTATATGCAACCCCTTTGCATTATTCACAGTTTGTGTCACAATAATTGTTAGACTGATGTTTGTAAAGCTGCATCCATGTCCATGTCTACGTTTTCCCTCAGCTCGCCATGCATGCTTGTAAAACTGCTTCTGCAAAGTCATTCACTGTAATAACTTCCTTGCAGTCTTCTGAAGCCTGACTGTGTGGGAAACAATGTGATTTTCCCTAGAGCAGCTAATTCACGACTAGGGGGTGGGCTTGCTGTCCAATTAAGGACAGTGGTTGGGCTCTCAAAGATGGAGGGCCAATCAGAGACCTTCCGGTTTGAAAGAAGCAGCAGGATGCCATAGCAGGTAAGTGAGGGAGAGGGTGCTTCAAAATGAAGGCAGCTCTTTCCAATTTTTTCAAAGTTTAAATTTAAAAAATTGCCTCTGCAGGTAGGTCACCACTATGGGGTCGTGGGTTTTGGAACCCCTCTATGAGGCAGCCTACAGCTGCTGCTGCACTCAGCCAGGTAACAAGGGTCTTTAAGTCTGCCTGGAGTGCTGGGACATCCAGTCTGCCACTGGGAGGCGGCCTCCAGATGGCTAAAATGTCTGCTGCCACCTGTGAGAACCTGGTGGCTGGCTAGGAAATCCCAGTCGGTCTCCTTCAATAAGCCCTTAATTAGTTTAATCGGTTAACTGCTGCCTGTTGTTAGCTATCCCTGTTACCTCCATACGCACAACCAAGGACACGGCTGGGGCTGGGATATAGCTGGGGAAACAGCATACTGGCCATTGGTGCCACTTTTAGTGCCTGCCTCTGCTTCCAGCCCTTATAGGAGTTCACGAACCTGCCTGAGATGTTTATTTAGAATAACTACCTTCCTTATGTGCTTATGAATTGAGCTAAAATACAGAAAAAGAGAGAATGTACAGCAGCTTGCCAAATTTTTATCCTGAGCTTGTTCAAGGTATTTTGTTATCCAAGATTTAATGAAAAGTCTACTTTATTCAGATTTTCCAGAGCAATTCAGCCTCTACTGAAAGAACTCCATCTTCAACTTATTGGCTGGAACAGCTTGGCATGAACTAGCGGCTCAGTGAACTATAGGAACAAGCAGCAGTTACCAGAAATATAAAAAAGCTACAGAATCTGCTAGAAACACACAGCAGGCCCAGCAGCATTTGAAAAAAGAAAAGTCAGGTTAATATCTCGGATGTAGAACCCTTGTCATAATTTGTTAGACATTTTAGAATCGTAAGCCTGAATTTTTCACTCATCGGGCGCACAGGCGTGGACGGGAAATAGGCCCCCAACTGCGGTCGATCCACGAACACGAATTCACACAGTCTGGCCAATTAATGGCCAGCCAACGTGCAACGCGCACTCAGAAAGGCTCAGCGCCTCCAGTGGGGGTGGGAAGAGGGCGGGCACCAACATCACCTCGGGTGCTGGTATACGCTTCCAGTGAGCTTCCTGAAGGCAGACAGATGCCTCAGGGAACTGCAGACCTCCACAGAATAAACAAAACAACAAAAGTGCTGCAAAATGCAGCACAATCATGCGTCTGAAAGCATATCTCATTAAAAAACAATCCCCAGATATCTCTTCTTATTTTATTTTCCCCACGGAGATTTCATCCCATCCTGGATCGAGGTTTGAGCAAAAATGTAAAGGCTGCCGGGCCGATTGTCCTGTCCGCCAACTGTAAAAGTGGACAGGCCACGAAAGATCACTTTCAATTGCCTCCTTAATGGGCTTCATTGCCCGCTCATTTGTCAGTCCAACTAAAGCGCGGTCGCGCTGACATGAAGATTTCTTGCATGCAGGATGCCATCGATGTCATCTCACGTTATTTCACATCCGCTCAGGTCAGGCATGCGCTCGCCTGTGAGGTGTAAAATTCTGCCCAAAGAATTGATACAGCACAGAAAAAGACCATTCAGCCCGTCGAGTTCTTGCTGGCCCTCTGTAGAAGCAATTCACCTAGTGCCACACCCCTGCCTTTTCCCCGTGGCCCTGTATATTTTTCCTTCTTGAATAATGATCCGATTCTCTTTTGAATGCCTTGATTGATCATGTTTCCACCAGGCAGTGCATTCCAGATCCTAAGTACGCATTGCTTTAAAAAGTAGTTTTTCCTCATGTCATCATTGCTTTTTTTTGGCAATTATGTTAAGTCTGTACCCTCTGATTCTCAATCCTTCCACCTATGGAAACAATTTCTCCCTATATGACCTGTCCAAACTCCTCATGATTTTGAATACCTCTATCAGGACCCCCCTCAACCTTTTTTCCTCCAAAGAGAACAGTCCTAGCCTCTCCAATCTACATAACTGAAGCTCCTCATCTCTATAACTATTCTTGTGAATCTTTACAGCATCCTCTTCAATGCCTTCACATCCTTCCTAAACTGTGGCATTCAGAACTGGACACAATACTCCAGTTGAGGCCAAACCATTGTTTTACAGAGGTTTAACATAACTTCCTTGCTTTTGTACTTTATATCTCTATTTATAAAATCCAGGATGCTGTATGCTTTATTAACCATTCTCACAACCTGTCCTGCCACCTTCAATGATTTTCTGCACATATATAACCAGGCCCCTCTGCTCCTGCGCACCCTTTAGAATTGTACCCTTTATTTTATATTGGCTCTCTACATTCTTCCTATCAAAATGAATTACTTCACCCTTCTCCCCATTAAATTTCATGCATCTGTCACTTAATTGCTCACCCATTCCACCAGCCTGCCTATGTCCTTTTGAAGTTCACCACCACCCTTATCACTTCTAAATTTTGTGTCATTTGCAAACTTTGAAGTTGTGTCCTGTACCCCAATTGTTAATAGAATGTCTCCAAATTATGCACACAAATTGACCTGAAACATCGAAATTAGCTAAACTTAGGATCATCTACAAATACTCATATTATTAAAGACCGTATATCCTTTGGAAACTGTAAATAAATGATTCTTACATGCAGTACATTATATCAGTATGAAACCTTAAAGTATAAAATGATACAGACAATAATTTTGGAAGTCTTCAGATTTTATTGTAAATTTAACTAAAAGGAACTGATGTGAAACTGCTTCAAATACTTGCAACAATCATGTTTCAGATGTCACAATTTGAATAAAATACCAGCAAATCACCGCTAAATAATCTTAAAATGAAAAGTTAAAGCTGTCAATTCCTTCTAGTGTCTTTGGTTTTGGGATAACCCGATCTCTCTCTAAGAAAAGCCAAATGGTTGCCAATCTGGAGAAAATTCCAATAGGAACAAAAGCAATTAGCTTTCGATAAACCAACTAATGTAATTAGGCCTATACGCTGTAAGAATTGTCACATAATTGAGTATAGAAATGATCAAATCATGTTTCAGATCTTGGCAAAACATTGCAATAAGTTCTCAAGAACCATTGTAGTTTGCTGTAAGTTATGTAAAAGCACAATGGATAAAAGCTTATTGCTTTCAGAAGTTGAAGGCAATGATGATAAAGGAAGTGGGAGGACCTTTATTCCTGCAGAATGATGAGGGTGTACAGGAAGTAGAGGATGTATGACACACCAACTACTAAGCAGAAAGGAGAAAACACAACAAATAGAACAGTGCCTTCAATAAATAAAAATGAACTCACCAAATAAAGTTGCTTCACGCCAGCCTGTTCCCTACACACACTCACAAACTCAATCAAAGACTTCCATCAAGTTCCTTCATAAAACAGAAGTCTACATTTCAACTGGTCAAAAAAGGAGGGAGAGAGAATACAGGAAACTGTAGGCCAGATAGCCTGACATCAGTTGTTGGGAAGATGTTGGAATCTATTAACAATGCACTTAGAAAATCATAGTATGATCAGTCAACATGGTTTTATGAAAGGAATATGGTGTTTGACAAGTTCATTAGTTTTTTGAGGATGTAGCTAGCAGGGTAGATAAAGGGGAACCAGTAGATGTAGTATATTTGAATTTCAAAAAGGCATCCGATAAAGTGCCACACAAAAGGTTAATATGCAAAGTAAGGGCTCATGGATTTGGGGATAATATGCTAGCATGTATAAAGAATTGGTTAACAAATAGAAAGCAAAGATTAGAGATAAATGGGGCATTTTCAAGTTGGCAGACTGTGACTAGTGGAGTGCCACAAGGATCAGTGCTGGGGCCTCAGCTAATCACAATCTATATTAATAACCAAAACAGAGAACATCTAAGTTTGCTGATGACACAAATCTAGATGGGAATGCAAGAAATGAGGAGAACACAAAGAGGCTGCAAAGGGATAGGTTAAGTGAGTGGGCAACAAGATGGCAAGCAGAGTATAATATGGAGAAGTGTACAATTATTCACTTTGGCCTTAAGAATAGAAAAGCAGAATATTTTTTAAAGGTAAGAAACTTGTGAAAACTCTGAAGAAGAGTCCTGCAGACTCAAAACATTAACTCTGCTTCTCTCTCCACAGATGCTGCCAGACCTGCTGAGCTTTGCCAGCATTTTCTGCTTTTAGTTCAGATTTCCAACATCTGTGGTATTTTGCTTTTATTATTGTAAATGTTGATGTTCAAAGAAATTTGGGTGTACGTGTACAAGGAGCACAGAAAACTAGCTTGCAATTAGGAAGGCAAATGGCACGTTGGCCTTTATTGCAAGGAGACTGCATTCGTCCAGAGCTTTGCTGAGACCCCACATCTGGAATATCGTGCACAATTTTGGTGTTTATATTTAAGGAAGGATATACTTTGTACTGGGGCGGCAGAGCGAAGGTGAACTAGATTGGTTCCTGGGATGAGAAAGTTGCCAAGACAAGAGGCTGAGTAAATTGGGTCTATACTCTCTGTAGTTTAGATGAATGAGAGGTGATCTCATTGAAACATGTAAGATTCCAAAAGAGCTTCACAGGGTACATACTAAGAGGTTGTTGCCCCTGGCTGGGGAATCTGGAACACAGGGACACAGCCTCAGGATAAGGAACCATGATTTAGGTATGAGGTGAGGAGAAATTTCTTTATTCAAAGGGTCGTGAATCTTTGGAATTCTCTGCATATGCTCCATGACTGAATATATCTAAGGCTGAAGTATGACAGATTTTGGGTCTTTCAGGGAATCAAAGGGTATGGGGAATGGGTGGGAAAATAGAGTTGAAACTGATGATCAACCATGATCATTTGAAAGGCGGAGCAGGCTCAATGGGCCGTATGGACTATTCCTGCTCCTATTTCTTATGTTCTTATCTTCCACACCCCTAAAAGTTGAAAGAGTATAAAAATATGAATGCCAAAATCTGTGGAGTAAAATTGAACAGTGTTATTCCCATTTTACAAGCATAAAACAAAGGCAATGACAGGCTATTTTGGGGATCAAGGTCCCCTACCCAAAATACATCTTAAAGATGCCTGGGTCAATAATGGACAGGTTATTTTTCAGGCATCCCTGGCAGACCTACGCTGCTCAGTATTTGTCACTGGTCAGCAAGTAGTTTTTGAGAGTGCTTCCCAAACTCCATATTACTCTCAATCCCTTACTCCCTCCTGTTGCTTCTCCATCACCTTCACCTGAGACTTACCTTCTGGCTAATTTCAATTAGGCTAGCAGCCCAACATCCGTCTTCCAAAGTCTGAGAGCTGCCTGTGGAGACTTTATACATGTGAGCTGCTTACCTAAATAATAGTGGGGAGCCTGAGGCCCCAATTTCAGATCAGGTCAGACCTCCTGGTTAATGCTCTTGCTCTGTCCATAGCTCCTAGTTTAGATCCGCAAACAGCCCTAACAGAATTTCTAGCCCATGAGCATAAACTGTGCTTGCTTTAGGGAACAGCATTCACAAAAGTGCCTCCGTTTCTAATAATCTTATCTACAATTACCTCTTAACACCATGGCCAGAATTTTTCAGATGGCAAGCAGGCTCAGCGGGAGTGCGGTGATGCAGGCGCGGAGCCAATCGCCGCCTGTGATCGGCTTCGCGCCATTTTACATGGGCAGACCAATTAAGGCCCACCCAATGTAAGACACAAGCAGTGAGGGTGGGGGGAGGAGAGAGAGTTGGGGCCAGCGCTCTTCCGTGCATGCGTGCAAAAGAGCTCTTCAATCTCCCTGAGATACAGGGCTGCCTCGGGGGATTGAATCACCATTGTAATTAATGAATAAATGGGTTAAAAATCTATTTAAATATGCCCCCTTGTGTCACATGAGATGGGACATGTCTTTACATGTAGGAAAATGTATTTATTTATTTAATAAAAGCTTTAGAAACCTCATCCCTCTCGTGGCCTGTCCCTGCATGCCAACTGAAAAATCCTGCCCCATGTCTACCATTTTTATTAACAAATTTATTTGCTTGTGAGAAGAGTGACCAACTCTTATGAAAGAAAATAATGGATACTTCAACTGTGGGGCAGGTTGGGGGTGGGGGTTTGCTGGTAACTGTGAGAGTGGATGGCAGTGGGGCTCTGAAACCATAATAACAAGGTGGGGGGAGGGGGTTAAAAATCAGCTAAAACTTACAGCTTACCTTGTTGAGTCACAACAATTTCATCTCTCTGCTGGCTGAGCCATTCACGTGAAGTCCTGCTTGAATCATTCAGACTCACTCTGGAGACTCCCAGGATCAGTCTCCCCCAGGCTGTTCTGGAAATAAGGGACAAAAGGCGTCTCTTGAGGGGCACAGGCCAAACAGACAAAACGAGGGACAATCCCTTAAAATACAGGACAGTTAGTCACCCTGCTTATGAGAGAGATCAGGCTGATGAGTGGGTGGTGCTGGAATGTTCATCTTTCAGCCTTAGACACCCAAGTTGATTCTCATCATATTTAAGCAGCTTCCCAGAGGGAGCAACTTCCCCAACGTCTGTTGTGGTATTGAGAGGTTCTGAGCCCATGTCTGAAACTCTCTCCTGTGAAGGCACTGAAAGGAGGAAGTTCAGCAGGACTGTGGGAATGAAGTTTGGCAGGGCCGTATCATTCAGCAGGGCCATAGGACTGAAATGCAGCAAGGACATAACTAAGCTCCGTCAATCAAAAAAGAAAAACTGTCAAAAGTGCATATAAACTATTTTTGTGGATGGGATGGACAGCAAGGCTAGAGAGATGATAATAAACAATTAACTTTCCTAGCTTTACAATGATGTCTGCTGCGCTTTAACAAATGCCTAGGTGCAATGCCACCTGGTGGAAAACGTTAAGGATTGCAAAAGTTCAAATAAGCAGTTTCATTAAATTTGGTTGATGATCACTTAACACTGGAGGACTTTCACTCAAATTGGTCGTATGATCTGATCCTCACAGCAACACCTATAGGTGTAATGTAATCCAAATGATGCTTGTTTAAAATATAATTGATAAGTTTTTTGCTAATTGTCGTGACTTATTGTATTCATATATCCTAGGTCTCTTTTCTAACACCAATGTGTTTTTCAGTGGAAAGCTGAGGTGATTTCTTGAGATGAGGAAGGCCTATGAAGCAATACCTGGCAGGTTAGTCTGACTATGCAGCTGCATCTAAGCAGAGTGATGAAATTGCTAGTGAAAGCTCCAGTTTCCAAAGGAAGTTACACCAAAGGACTCCTGATGGCTTCACTACAATATGCAAATGCCTTACTAATCCTTATGCTAGATTTGATTTTAGAAATACATATACAGATGGTTACCCTGAGGTGCTGAGCATGCAGTGCATCAAGAGGGGATTGCCTTGGATGGCATTCAAGACTACAGCTGGGATGTTATCAGGGCCCATAGCCTTTTCTGTATTCAATGAGTTTAATTGTATCTTGATACCACATGGAGTGAGTGGTATTGGCTGAAGACTAGTTTCTGTTAAGGTGGAGACTTCAGCAGTAAGCCAAGATTGATCATCCACTTGTCTTTTGCTGGTCTCTGCCATTGTTGAGCATGGAGGTGTTCATGGAAACTCATCCTCCTGATGATTTTGTTTTAATTGTCCACTGGATGTGGCAAGACTGTTAGATGTGGGATCACTTAGCTCTTTCTATTGCATGCTGCTTCCACTGTTTAGTATGCATATAGTCTTATGTTGTAGCTTCTACAGGTAGGCACCTCATTTTTAGGCATGCCTGGTGCTGCTGCTGGCATACTCTTTTACACTCCTAATTGAACCAGTGTTGGCCCCTAGCATGATGGTAATGGTAGAGTGGGGGTTATGCCGGGCCCTGAGATTACAATTGTGCTGAATATAATTCTGCTGCTGCTGATGGCCCACACCGCCTCATGGATGCCCAGTTTTGAGCTGCTAGATCTGTCCTGAATCTATCCTATTTAGCATGGTAGTAGTGCTCCACAACATAATGGCGGGTGTCCTCAGTGTGAAGATGTGACTTCGCCTCTATGAGAACTGCATGGTGGTAACTCTTATCAATACAGTCATTGGATAACTGCATCTGTGACAAGTTTAATGGTGAGAATGCAATCAAGTATGTTTTTTCCCTCGTCTTGGTTCCCTCAACATCTGCTGAAAGTTCAGTTTGACAGCCATACCCCTCAGGTCTTGACCAGATCATTCTTGGTGATGATCATTGGAGTTCCCCATAATAAGTGCATTCTGTGTCTTGATAGTCTCAATGCTTCTTTGAAATGGTGTTCAACATAGAAGTGTACTGATTCATCAGCTAGGGAGGTTGGTAGGGATGTTGGTCAATGGTAATCAGCAGGTTTCCTTGTTCATGTTTGAGCTGATGCCTGGAGACATCATGAGGTCAGAAGTCATCATTGAGAACTCCTGGGGCCAATTGCTCCACCTACCTCCCCTGAGACATATCCAAGGATTGTGCTGGAGGAGTCTGGGAGGTGTGCTGAAAGGGGTGATCCTGTCAGTACGACTATGTCAGGCTTTTGCTTGACTAGCCTTTGGCATAACTCTCCAAATATTGGCCCATGTCCCCGGATGTTAATTAGGAGGGCTTTGCAGGGTTGACTAGGCTAGATGTGCCTATTTTGTGTCTGAATCCTGCGCTTTGGTCAATGCTGGGTGGTCCATCAGAATTTTTCTTATTTTACTTCGTCCTAGTGACTTGGTACAGCTAAGTGACTTGCTCAGCCATTTCAGAGAGTAAATAAGAGTCAAGCACAATGGAAAGTGAAAGCGAACTAGATGGGTTTTACAATAATTCAGTAGTTACATGGTCATCATCACTGATATTAGCTTTTTATTCTAGATTTACTTTACTGCGTTATGGTACAGCTGATGGTAAATGCTGAGCTGCTCAAATCCCAAAGGGAAACTTGAAACAACTGTCACAACTGTTTTGCAATTTGCATATATTTCAAGATGCATGCTTTGAATTCAATAGTAATGAGACCACCGAGTCTTATAGGTTTCTTACAAAACTAAATTAACCCTTTATTAATAGAAAAAAATATTTTAAGTACATAGATCTACAAATTACTACTATGATAACTTCTAAATCCCCTAATTAATCTAAACCCCTAGTTATGCTTTCATTAAGGCAACAGTAAGGCACATAGATTTAAAACCCAGGCAAAGTAACAAACAAAACCCTGAAACAGTCGAATTCAAAGTTAGTTTTCTTAACTTCAATTCTTTGTAGACAGCAACTTGAGGCTTAGGTGCTGAAAGCTCTTCATACTTGTTAGATCTTAAAAAATGCCTTCCCTTGAACACAGCCTTCTCTCCTTTATCCATATCTTCCCCTTTAAATGCAAATTACCATTGTTTTGCTTTGTCTTTGGACCTTACCTCTAATAATAAAAATCTCTCATAGTACCAATTTTAACAGGAATCTTTGGGAAAAATAAATACAGTGGGTTGAATTTTGCCATCAGTGAGCAGGGCGTGGGGCCCATTCACCGATGTGCAAAATGACGGGGGATGATGTCGGGGGAACCCCCGACGTCATCCGGCCCCATTTAAATCTTCAGGAAGGCGGGGGGGGCACAGCGAAATCAAGGCCATTGACAGGATAATGAAAACAATTAAAGGACCTGCCCGTCCAACCTTAAGGTTGGTGGGCAGGCCAGGAGCCCCAGTGGGCTTCTGAAAAAACATGAAACCTCATCCACTGGTGCGATGAGGTTTCATGTAGTGTTTAAAAAACTTTAATAAAGTTTTAGTGAAATTTATTAACATGTCCCATCTCATGTGAAATTGTCACATGAGGGGGACATGTTAAGATTTTTTTATTTTTCTATTTTTAAAGTTTGTGCAGCTTTCAGCAATCTCCCTGAGGCAGCACTTAGCCTCAGGGAGATGTGCGCTCTTTCGCGCATGCGCGTGTACATGAAAGAGCGCACTCTCGCATTTGGGGAACCCCCCACCCACACAGGAAACGCATAGCGCTTCCCGTCGGATGTCACTCTGGGCGGGCCTTAATTGGCCCACCCAATTAAAATGGTGGCGGGGCCTGCTTCTCCGGCGGGGATCAGCTCCCCGCCCGCTGGAGATTGGGTCGGGCCAACCCGCCTGGTAGGCAGAAAATTCTGCCCACTGTTTCTTAACTTCTCATGGCTAGGTGAAACATTTCACCCCTCCTTTGAATTCAAGCTAGTCTGGTTTATTTAAAAATGCAAATGTTCCCTTTACCCCTATCTTTACCTAACATTTCAAACCTAACTTTCCTTCTGTTAGCCTTCAGACCATTCAGGATCATTGACATTGTTTCTCCAGAGGTTCGATTGATTTCCTGCAGCAGTTAAAAATGGGAGATCAGAATAATTCCATCAGAAATTCAGGGCTTATATATTTTATAATTAACTTCTCTGCATGAGGCAGCAGCAGCCACAGTCTGCCTTGCCAGAAGAGACAGCAGTTGGGCCACTTTCTAGGAAATGGGTGAAGGGGTCCTTAGGTGCACATAGACCCAGTGTGAGTTTCCTGGATCTGCCTCAGGAGCAGTTGGTGAGAAGACTGTGCTTCTCCAGAAAGGCTGTCACAAACCTTAGCATGTTCTTGCAACAACCTACTGGCCCAGATGGCCATGCTTTTCCTGTGGCAGTGAAAGGCAGCACAGCCCTTAACCTCTGTCCTTCAAACCTTTTTCAGGCTGCTACAGGAAACGTTGCCTACGTCTCTCAATCTGCTGTTCATCAATGCCTCATTTAGGTCATCCTTCTGCCTATAGACTATATGGAGTTTCCCAAAGAACACCAGAACAAAAAGGTTCTAAGATTTGCTAACACAGCCTGCTTCTCTTGCATATAGGGGATTATAAACTGAAAACATGCAGCTATCAAGGCACCAAAAAAATCACCTAGGAGTAGGAAAGGATTTAATTCCATCAATATACAGTTGGTCACCCATCACTGCCACAGAATAATACACGTCTGTGCCAGTAAACCAAGGCAACTGTCAGGGTCTCTTCAATTTATCTCAGTCAGTCATCACTCCACTATTCCACCTATCAAGTAACACCAGAGAATAGATGCTAGGGGACAAGTGCTATCCCATCTGCACATGGCTTTTAACACTCCTCTGTATCCCAGAAGTCTTTACACTTAAGTTACCAGAGCCATGGGAGCACCAGAATGCTATTTGAGCACACAGGTAAGCTCTTGAAGCAATGGTTTAGGTGCCTGGATAGGTTTGGGAGCTTTCTTCAAAATTCACATACTGTGTATAGTGCTACATGTTGCACAACCTCACAATCCAATGAGAATTGGATATGGTGGAGGGGGGAGATTTGAGTGAAGTCAAGGTACTAGCAGAAGAAGAAAGGCTGTCCAACACCTTGCAGCCAAGGATATGAGGAATGAGTTGATTCCACAGCACACTGGTCAAGAAAAGTGCAGTGGTGACTTTTGGCAGGACAGTATTAAACATGGCAGCAAATACTGCCATAAGTACAGCAACAAAGTGATAGGGAGCTATTGCTGAATTCCTGTTCAGGACATTGAGCCAGCACATTACAGATATCCTCCTTATTCTTTAGGAGAGCTCATGTGATGGAAATCCATCTCTGGAGCATGAGTGGAGTACTCTCTAAGACTCCCGGTGCCTGCGCTAAACCATCAGTATATATACAGAATGATTCTTTATTGAGCACAAGTCTAACTGGATGTCAGAAAATGAAAGGTGTTCACTGCAGCATCTTAAAGTGCCAAATGAACCAGATGAGTCCAAGCCATCAAATACCCAGGAAAAAGCTGTAAGGGCAAAGAGGGTGTGATAAGTAAAAGTTAATCCAAAGAAGGCAGCTGTGCTGTCTAAGTTTAACACTGCATAAACTCCAGAAAAGCATATTTCACATTCATCAGAAGCACTAAGTTCCCAAAACTTCATGGTTAAAAATCACCACTGCTATTTTAATCACTGACAATTTTCAAATGGTCAAATTTTATAATCTTGTGAAACTGGGGCAAATGTTTTGCAGGTTGTTACATGCCCCTTTTTAAAAGGGTAAGTATTTTGTTGAGAACAATGCTACAGGCTTGATCCATATTAAAGACAAAAGCTCAATTTTTTAAAAAGCACATTTTTCATAAGTATCCTGGGCAAAGGTTTTCAACATGTATGAGAAGGTTTATTATAGTGTGCATAATGACAGGAAGAAACAGCAAGTGAGGGCAATGGGGAGCAGAATAGTGAGTATGGAGAGCCAATGGAAACACAAAAGGGAAGGATTGATAATGCTGAGATTGTGAAGGTGGTGTAAGAGATGTAAAGGGGTGTCTTACCTTGGCACTCCTGCTCAGATCATTAATTGATTAGAGCATTTGAGCCAGGTCTCCTGCAGGAGAAACTGGACCATAAAAGTACCTCCCCTTTAATTTGCAGCAGGATCTTAAGAAATTAACTTCTTTGTTTCTTCTGAATTAGCATCCTGCCACTGTTTTGTGTTTCAACCATGCTAATTATTAGCATTATTGGCATGACTCAAAGCTCACTCCTCTCGACAGCAATGCTTTCACCCTGCTCAATTCCCACCCATTTTGTGCTGGAAGACCAAAACCATCCACATTGTTTCATCAAGTCAGTAACACACATTGTGAGTGATACCACCAAAGATCAGCTACTACTTTGTAAAACAGTTTGGAGCTTGAAAGCGAATTTACCACATCAGTTCTATACAGGAATGTTACTAAACGGAACATGCATTGTGAGAAGATTGTCTATGATGTGACATTCAATTGTATGATTTCTAACAGGGGCGGATTCTTTACTAATGTGGCAAACCCATTGGGGAGCCATGCATCTTGTCCCTGCTGAGATCTAAGACAACTTAACTAGATTTTTAAGAGAAGTCCCTAAATACAGAGTACTGACAAGTCTGGCCGCTTCAATTGTTCCTTCGATTTGTGTGCTTTTATTTTTTTTCTTCGTGAGGAAAGGCATGACGTGTTTTAACAGCCTGAAATGTACTAATTATTCCCAGTACATAAATCCAGGTATCAATCTCTGGTGAAATCACAGCATATTAGTGGGGTACAGGAAATTATCTGGGGAGAAACAATTTCAAACATGCCACTTTTTAAACTATCAGTGGACATCTCTTCCTTGTCACGTTAGGCATGAATGTCACAACAAGAAACAAAATTCCATTGATGAAAAAGAACTTTTCCTGCAAGACAAAAATGCCATTTAAGTCAAGAAATTACCCAAAATGATCTTAACAAAAGAAAAAATCAAGAGCAGGCTCTCTAAGTCACAGCCAAAGCTGTAGTACAGAACATTACTGGGAACAGTTTTAAGGTACAATCGGTTTTAACACTTCTGAAATCAGTGCGGTAAGGAATATAACTTTTGTCAAAAGTGAGTGAAAAATAGTCAAAGTGATTGGTACACACACTCAATAATGTTAGTGCAAGGCAGGAACCAAACTGGAGCTCGTGCCTTATTTGATTATAATTGGCGAGCTGTTAACACTATTTGTGTTATTGATTGTCAGCACACCGACTGGGTGGGTGCCCAACTGAACCATTACTACGTAATTTTAAAGCAGCCTGAACTCCTTAAAGGGGAGATACACTTTGGCTACTTAGAATCATAGCATTCAGTTATTGTTATAAAGTGAAGATGGTGGCTAGGAATGGTTCTAGAAAGGCACACTGATATTCTGACACTCCTGTTGAAGCCTTTGAGGAAGGGATAGCCAGAAGGAGAAAGGTGCCCTTTGCAGTTGATGAGAAAAAAACTGCCAGGGCAACTAATATAGCAATAATGGTCTGAGGTGGGAGATCAGGTTAATACAAGGACCATTGCATCCAGTATCTGTCTACAATGTAGCAAGAAATTCAATGATCTGACCAGAGCATGTAAAGTCATACTCACCTTTCTCTTATTTTCTGTTTTATCCTCCATCATCTGTAGCACCTGCACTCACAAGCATCTCTCCTCCTTTTCCCATCAATCTTCTCAAATCACAGATGCACATTTTATTGGAACTACTTTTACAGTTACTTGCACATTCTGAACTTTCTCCTGTGCTCACAATTACTTCCCTCATTTTTCCACACCTGTGGCACCTTTCATACACCGTCCATAGGCCATAGGATTTTATCCTGAGACACACAGCTTCACGGCTTTCCAGCAGATCACACACCAACATACTCCTTTTTTCCTTCCAGAAAAAGTTGAGACATAATAACAGGAAACAGGCAAGCACGTGAAGATGGACACCAGCTCTACAAGATCTGTGCCCATAAAGAGAGGCTATACTCGAACCAATGGAGAGAGAAAGAGAGGATGTGTCTGGAGGGTTGTAACTGGTGAGGCTACAGGTTACGCTCTGCAGGTTGATTGTGCGGTGCCCCTTACCTTCCTTTACATTTCTCTGTAATTCCTTCCTCAAACATTCTGCATGACCAAGTCATTCTGCTTTAAGTGATCATTCACCTGTCTCTGCTAACCCTGTCCTTCTCCTCTCTTTGCAGGTCCATGAACAACAGCAACAACTTGCATTATATAATGCTTTTAACATAGTAAAATATCCGAAGGTGTTTTACAGAAATATGATCGAACAAAAATTGGGCCAAAGAAGGAGATATTAAGAGAGGCAACTAAATGCTTGGATGAAAAGGAATGTTTTAGGGAGCATATTAGGAGGAGCGAAGTAGAATCATGGAGAGATTCAGGGAGGGCATTTCAGAGTTTAGGATCTAGATGACTGAAAGCATGGCCATCAATAGTGGGGCAATGGAAGTGGTGGTACACCAGAGGTCAGTATTGGTGGAATGCTGACTTCTCACAGGGTCATAGGACTGGAGAAGGTTACAGAAATAGAGAGGGGTGTGGTCAAGGAAGGATTTGAACACAGGAAAGTATCGTATGTAATGGACTCATTTGCAAAAGAGGAATAGAAGTAAAGATCTCCTGAAGACAGATTGTGTCTACCAGATAAGGAACTGGCACCATGCACAGCTTAGAATTTCAGTTAGAGGGGTCTACATTGGAAGGTTCACTGAGCATATGTGCACAGGAAAAAGGGCGGGCAATGGATGGCTCCCAATCAGCCCACTGAAGGTTGAGTCTGTATCCCAGTCCTGCTGCAAAGGCCTCAGATGTTGACTTCAAGGGCCCAGATTAAAGGCCTAAAGATGGATGAAGAGACCCAACCAGCATCAATGAAGTGGAAAAGTCAGTGGGTGTCAAAGTGCAGTTGCTGGTGTTGTGTGGTAGCACCACATAGTCAGGTGGCAGAAAAATAAACTGAAGAAAATAATTATAAATCATCAGCAGTAGTAATTGCTGTCAACCCTGGGGAGGAGGCATAAAAAGAAAGTAACTAGAGTTAGAAAGATAATGTGATAGTATGATCAACATTGAGAGGAAGAGTAGTAGGTTTAACAGTATTAGAAGTAGTCCTTACCAATCTTACAAGAGAATTTTTAAATGAGGACAACAGAAAATAAGTGTAATGAAAAGTCAAGAATGTCAATTTTAAAATAATAATTAGGCTATGGAAATACATTACATATTGGTCCTAATAGAAAACTATGAAGCATATATTTGCAAGAAAATACACTGAGGTTGATGCTGCAGCCTTGTAAAACATTTCTCCTGTTTTAGTCAAAGTCTTCGAAGCAACTCATGAAAATGAATAAAATTATCTGTTGAAATTGCCTGAATGGTCTTTCTTATGATTTGTTTGCTCAGTAACTCTTTTGATGAATGATATTCCAAGCAAATGGCCATCAATGTGGGGGCGGTAGCTCACTGAAGCATTCACTTGAGCACAGTAAGAGGAGGTCTTCAGGACTGACAGTTCAACTGTTGATTAAAATATTTGCTGTACAGAAGATTTTTTTTCTGAAAAAAGCTTATATAGTAACAGAATAATTTGAAAAGAGCTCAGTATCTTTAAATAGAGTAGTATGGCAGATTCTAATTATTGACTAAACTTCTATCAGTCAAATTTCCCTTGATCTTATCATCCTTTTTAAATTCTTTATTCTTTCATGGGATGTGAGTGTCGCAGGCAAGGCCAGCATTTGTTGCCCATCCCTAACTGACCTTGAACTGAGTAGCTTGCTAGGTCATTTTGAGGGAAGTTGAAAGTCAACCACATTGCTACAGGCCTGGAGTCACTTGTAGGGCCGACCAGGTAAGGATGGCAGCTTTTCTTCACTAAAGGACATTAGTGAACCAGATGTTGTTTTTTAATGACAACTGATGATAGTTTCAAGGTCACCATTACTAAAACTAGTTTCTAATTCCACAACTATCAATTGAATTTAAATTCCACCAGCGGCCATGATGGGATTTGAACCCATGTCCCAGTGCATGAGCCTAGGCCTCCAGCTTATAGTCCAGTAACTAACATTTGATGCGTAATTTATTAAATCTCACTGAAATTAATAGTCTGTCAAGGTTCATTTGTTTATACACTAAAATAATAAAAAAAAGCTCTAGGTGTAACTGACACTCCAGTACTTGATATAGTGAAAATCAATTAATGAATAAACCTGGAATAAAAAATTAGTTTCAGTAATGATGACCATGAAACTACCAGATTGTTGTAAAAAAACCCATCTGGTTCACTAATGTCTTTTAAGGAATAAAATCTTCTGTCCTCGCCCATCAGGCCTTCTATGACTCCAGACCAATGGCAATGTGATTAATTCCCAACTGCCCTTTGAAATGGCCTAGCAAGCTACTCAGTTATATCAAACCACTGCAGAAAAGCAGATGGACCACACACATTGACTTACACTGAAAACAGCAAAGGAATACCCAGCCCAGTCAACCCTGCAAAGTCTTACTGTGTACAGCATTGGTCTCCTTATTTAAGGAAGGGTGTAAATGCATTAGAAGCAGTTCAGAGAAGGTTTACTAGACTAATACCTGGAATGGGTGGGTTATCTTGTGAAAAAATGTTAGACAGGTAGGCTTGTACTCGCTGGAGATTAGAAGAATAAAAGGCGCCTTGATTAAAACATATAAGATCCTGAGGAGTCTTGGCAGGGTGCATGTGGAAAGGATGTTTCCCCTTGTGGGGGAATCTAGAACTAGGGGTCATTATTTGAAAATAAGGGGCTGCCCATTTAAAACAGAGATGAGCACAATTTTTTTTCTTGCAGAGGTTCATAAGTTTTTGGAACTCTCTTCCTCAAAAGTCAGTGGAAGCAAAACCTTTGAATATTTTTAAGGTAGATGTAGATAGATTCTTGATAAGCAAAGTGGTGAAAGGTTATTTAGGGTGGGTGAGAATGTGGAGCTGAGGTTACTATTAGATCAACCATGATCTTATTGAATGATGGAGCAGGCTAGAGGACCCAAGGGGCTACTCCTGATCTTAGTTCATATGTACATATGTTCGTATATCCTCCTCACTAACACCTGGGGACTCGTGCCAAAGTTGGGAGAAGTGATCCATAGACTAGACAAGCAACAGCCAGACATAGTCATACTCAACAAATGATTTCTTACAGCCAATGTCTCAGACTCATCCACCACTAGTTCTGGGTATGTTTTGCCCTACCAGAAGGATAGACCCACCAGAGATGGTGGCTGATTACTATCTACCACCCTTTGTGAGCTGGTGAATTAGTAATCCTCTATGTTGAACACCATTTGGAAGAAGCAGTAAGGATGTTAAAAGCACAGAATATACTCAGGGTGGGGGACTTCAATGTCCATCACAAAGAACAATTTGGTAGCACCGGTACTGACTGAGCTGGCCAAGGCGTGAAGGACATATCTACCAAATTGGGCCTGTCCCAGGCTGTAAGAGAACCAACCATATTTGATAAAAACAAAAAACTGCGGATGCTGGAAATGCAAAACAAAAACAGAATTACCTGGAAGAACTCAGCAGGTCTGGCAGCATTGGCGGAGAAGAAAAGAGTTGTCGTTTCAAGTCCTCATGACCCTTCAACAGTTCTGTCGAAGGGATATGAGGACTCGAAACGTCAACTCCTTTCTTCTTCGCCGATGCTGCCAGACCTGCTGAGTTTTCCCAGGTAATTCTGTTTTTGTTTATCAACCATATTTGATCTCATTCTTACCACTCACAAATGCATCTGTCTATAACAGTATTGGTAAGAGTGACCAACATACAATCTTTGTGGAGACAACATCTCACTTTCATTTTGAGGTCATCCTCCATCATCTTGTGTGACATTACCACTGGGTGAAATTCAATAGGTTCAGAACAGACCTAGAAACTCAAAACCGGACATTGATAAGGTGCTGTGAACCATCAGCAGCAACAGAATTGTATTCAAGAAAACCTGGAACCTCATGGCCAAGCACATTCCTTGCTCTAATATTACAATCAAGCCAGGTGACCTACCCTGATTCATTGAAGAGTGCAAGAGAATATACCAGGAGCAGCGCCAGGCATACCTGAAGCTGCATCACAGGACCACATGCATGTTAAACTGAGGAAGCAGCATATGATAGATAGAGCTAAGTGATCCACAACTAATAGATCAGATCAAAGCTCTGCAGTCCTGCCACATTCAGTCATGAACAGTGTTGGAAAATTAAAAAACTGACTGGAGGAAGTGGTTCCACATATATCCCCATCTTCAATGATGGAGGAGCTTAGCACATTAGTGCACAAGACAAGGCTGAAGTGTTTGTAGCCATCTTCAGTCAAAAGTGCCTAGTGGATGATCCATCTTGACTCACTTCTAAAATCCCCAACATAACAGAAACAAGTTCTTCAGTCAACTTGATTTACTCCACATAATATCAAGAAATGGTTGAAGATACTGGATTCAGGAAAGGTGATGGATCCTGACAACATCCTGACAGTAGTGCTAAAAGCTTGTACTCTAGAATGAGGTTCACCCTGAGCCAAGGTGTTCTAGTACAACTACAACACTGGCAACTACCTGGCAATGTGGAAAAATGCCCAGATATGCCCTGTCCTCAAAAAGCAGGACACATCCAATCTGACAATTATTGCCCATGAGTCTACTCTCAATCACCAACAAAGTAATGGAAGGTGTCTTCAAATCGTACTTACACAACAATAGGCTACTCACCAATGCTCAATTTGGGTTCTGCCAGAGCCACCCAGTTCCTGACCTCATTATAGCTTTGGTCCAAACTTGACAGAAGAATTGAATTCAAAAGGTGAAGTGAGAATGAATGGCCCTGACATCAAGGCAGCATTTTGACCGAGTGTGGCATCAAGGAACTATATCAAAATTAAAATTAATGGGAACCACGGAGAGGATTACCTAGTGTTTGGAGTCATACCTAACACAAATTCTGACTGCACGGCTCCAGCAGCACTGGAGAAAAGCTAGTGAAATAATGATTATTGCATCTGTACTTACTCCTCCGTTGTATCTCGTGGGAGCTCAGAGAAAATGTTGCAGGAGATAGGTTATTTTTATCAGCTTAGACTGTTACAAAACAATTTCTATCGCACTCTCAGTTAAAAGTATTCTTATTTTCGGAGTGGGGGTGGGGGTGGTGACGGCGATCGGTCAAGATTTGGAATAGTGAACTTTGAATTCATTTTTTTCCCAGCTCAATTTTCTTGAAGGAGTTCCTATGGACTAAGGTAGTATTTCTACTCATTCTCCTGCTGCTCAGTCAACCCGAGGTTTCCTGTCATTTCCATGTTTGGGAATTCCACCCTTGTAACGGAGCAATTATGTTAGATCCAAAAGTCTGGTTATTGCGATAAAATAAATACAATCTGATTGTTCCAAGCTGTTGGTCCCCGTGCTTTTAATTCAGTTGTGTCTGGGGCAATGTATGGGCTGCTGGATTCTGATATGGAGAGTAAAAGGAGGATGATTCTTTTGATAGCAGGGAGGAAACAATCCCAACACATGGATTCATAAACTAGCAACTGCGGAGTCCATCCATATTGGGTCAGATATTGGAACTCCGGCTCTCTATTAAAGTGTTTCTATCCAATCATGATTCCTTCAATCGTGTATATTTTTAACAATATGTGAGTCTATTTCTGCGTGTTCTTAAGGTTTTATGTCCCCCTCCCCACCTATTCAGGCTGATCGTAATCGCAGGGGGTGGGGGGGGGGGGGGGGGGGGGCGACTCCTTTCAGCACCATGGACAGCACTCGATCTGAGCGTCGCTGTCCGATCAGAAATCTCGTTCGAATTTACCCCTCCATAGGGAACTGCAATGAAAACATTCGGAACATTGAAGCTTGCAGCTCGACAACGGGGAAACGTATTCTTACGTCAAGGACCACGAACTCCACCGTTTGATTGGCGTCATTGTTATGTAAACTCATTTTAAAATGGCAAAAGTCACTTAGGAGATATCTTGCTTTCTACGCTCTGGCACGCATTACTTTCACTTGGGACACATGCTAAGTGACATGTTGAAAGTTGCTGGATTTTACTTCTATATAAATGTCCCGCAATTCTGCTGCTTTCCATTTGGAATCACATCCTTCCAGAACTTGGATTGAGGGGGAAACAGGCAAGGAAATCGCAAGGAATCTCGAAGTCAGCACTGTAAGTTCGTCATGAATACATGAATACGGTTTAATGGGACTGAGTGGTGTTGGCAAAAACAGGAAGCTGCTGACAATATGTTTGTGTAAATAAAATGTAACGGATAGCTTTAATAAACCTTAACGATCAATGATGAACTGTCTACTATTCCTTCACAAAACCCATGCTGCATTTGCAGTTTTAAAAACTGTCAACGAGACATAGCGAAAACCTCCAATGGCCGGGTCAGAAACAGTTTGTCACTGATTCGTTTTTGTTGAGTTAGTGAATTGAGTTAAAGGCCAAGTTTTACACATATTTCAATAGCTGCAATGTGCATCATTTACTGTCCAGCTTGGGGGCAGATAACCGGAGCGACCAATGTCATCTGAAACGTGTTTGTATCGTACAATTATATTGTTTTAAAAGCGCACCTTTGGTAACAGGTAAGAGATTTGGTTTGGACGTAAATTGGTTAGTCAGGAGTATAATCTTACATATTATGGCTAAACCCTTTGCAACGGAATAATACATGCAGTAACAATCACAACATTTTGCAAGAAGGTTTTCTGTTAATAATTATCTTGTCAGAACTGAATCGACAGTGAGACTAAAACATAGACACAAGTGTATTTAAGAGAATTGTTTTATTGAAGGAACTGAAGGGCGCTCATTTATTTTTAATTATGTTTCCCTAGTCATGTCAGCAGCTTTGGGGAGCATGAGATAATGCCATTGCTTTATACATGAAAGATTCTGTTGTTTTTGTATTTTTAGAATTCAAGATCTAACTTGAAACCCTGTCAAGATGAATAAACTAGTTTTGGCAACATCGCTATTCATGCTCGGCTTTCTTCCTGCGAAAGAGTCGCATCCTATAACAAACACCAACCGATTTGACTCCTACAGCAGCGAAGAGCCAGGGCAGGACCTGGAACAGTGGGATCACAGTCTTCGTCTCCCATTTCACCAGAATCTGCTCCAAGCGCCTCCTGATGACTCAAAGACCATGGCGCTAAGACAAGAGCCATCCCTGGTAACTCTGGGCTACATAATTTCAAATAGTCAGAGTACCGGAGGACTTCAAGAAGGCAACGACATGTATCGATCAAAAAGATACAATTCAAAACCCAACTCTCTCGACCTCACCTTTCATCTATTGAGAGAATTCCTGGGAATGGCCAAGGCTGAAAAGATGGCCCAGAAAGCAGAGAGTAACAGACTGATTATGGAAAGCATAGGAAAATGATTGACAATAAGTCTACGACAATTAGTTGTCCAATACTTGTGTGACGCGTGTTATACCATGTTATTTAACACTGTATTGAATCCAACGTGTTCAAAATATACAACATATATTATTACTGTTCAAAATGTGTAATGAAACGATTACACAGTGCGGAACTTAATGTAAAGAATGTACTAGCTAAGTTTCGTGACATGCAACAATGCTTTTTGGTATTAGTGCTTGTAGTTCAATACTCAAAAGAAAATAGTAAACATGTATCGGTATTTTAAAATGGTTCAGATAAATTTTCCTGTTTGTGATTTTCGTGTGCAGCTTTTCCCAGCTTTCCGGGACAGCATTATATCGAGAAATTACTTTTGGCCAAATTAATTGTGCAATCTCAGTGCTTTCATATGCTATTCCAACACAGAGGTCAATGCTTGTACCAAGATATGGGACAGAGAATTGTCACAGCAATTTAGGCTATATTACGTTGTTAGGCAAATCAGTTCCTGACAATGGCATTAGCATCGCTTAATCCCCCACTATCAACATCCTGGGGGTTCCATTGACCAGGAACTAAGCTGGACCAGCCATATAAATACTGTGGCTACAAGAGCAGGTCAGAGACTAGGAATTTTGTGGAGTGTAACTCACCTCCTGACTCCCCAAGCCTGTCCACTATCTACATGGCAAACTCAGGAGTGTGATGGAATACTCTCCACTTGCCTGGATGAGTGCAGCTCCAACAACACTCAAGAAGCTTGACACCATCTGGGACAAAGCAGCTCATTTGATTGGTACCACATCCACCATCTTCAACATCAACTCCCTCCTCCACCGATGCACAGTGGCAGTAGTGTGTACCATCTACAAGATGCACTGCAGCAATTCACCAAGGCTCCTTTGACAGCATCTTCCAAACCCATGACCTCTACCACCTAGAAGGACTAGGGCAGCAAATGTATGGGAACACCAACGCCTGCAGGTTCTCTTCCTAGTCACAAGCCATCCAGTTTTGGAACTATATTGCTGTTCCTTTACTGTTGCTGGGTCAAAATTCTAGAACTTCCTTCCCAACAGCACAGTAGGTGTATCTACACCACATAGACTACAATGGTTCAAGAAAGTGGCTCATCACCACCTTCTTAAGGGCAATTAGGGATGGGCAATAAATGCTGGCCTAGCCAGCGACACCCACATCCCATGAATAAATAAAAAAAAATTGACAACCATGGTTATTCAGAGAGCTGAGTTCAAATTCCCATTCTTATTCTTAATGCAGGCAAGACTTCAATCTGAGTGTAGCAGTTGTTGAACTAGTCTAAAGCGACGGATGCCAGGAGCATTGGAAATTCATTTGCCAGCTTCATATTATTGGACTACTGTGGGTAGTTGGTGAAGTTATCAGCCAAAGGCAGCAGGTTATTGGGGAAAGCAGCAGTGCAGGCTGACAACAGTCCATTGTTTTAATGTGGAACCAGGAGGAGGACAACTTCTCTCCTTCGCTCCACGTTCAAGTAAGCATAAAATGCTCCTATGCTTTTTTGTGGCTGTGTCCCATCGTCACTTTAAAGTTCAGTTTTGTCTGTTGCGGGCAGCTGTAAACAGATCCAAATTAGCAAAGGGGCCTGAAACCAACATTAGGCCCTAAATTTGTAAAAGGTAATCGACCCAATGGAGGTGTCATTCAGGCATCTGGATGACAATAGATCCCCCAACCATCCAGGCCAGTGAGACAAGTGGCACAAAATGGAATTCTTCAGTCCTCCTGTATCTTGTTGGTTGTTGCCATTAAGTTGATGAGGACGAATGTGTTGCAATCTTCAAATGCAGGGATCATCCCCTATGTCAATTTGCTACTTAAGGAGTGGAAATTTGTAAGTGTGAAATAGATTTATGCACATGAAACAGACACAAAGCATACCAATATAGAAGTGGAATGGCCTAGTCTGTACAGGCATTTGTTGCACTGTTAAATTTGTGGGGCCCTTTGTTTAAATGATATGGGCATAGTTTAAAAGAGAAATCAGACCTCTTAGATAAGTAAATTGGGAACTGAATAACCATTGAAGAGTGCCAGCAAGAAAATAATCAGTGGTGTCTACATAGGATTCATCCACAGCTTCTACCACTGACAGCTTCAGACAAGTTAAGGAAATTAGTCTTTTTTTGTGTGGAGGCAGGAGTGGAAATGCCCCTCCTGCCACCATCCAATCTCCCCCTCCACCCCAACCCATCTGCCATAGTCAGGAAGGTGTTCTTAGAACTTTATTTTTGAGCTTTGAACTTGAAATTGTTCTAAATCTATGTTTCATTTAGAATATAGAGGTAATGATAAGTATGCATACAGCTGTTACAATAACTAATGGCTCTTTTTATCACTTTAGAATTCAATATGTGACATTATGCCTTTGAAAATTTCATGGTACAATAAAATAAGCAGTTGTTTCAGAATTTTTTTTAATCAGAAATGCATTACTTTCTACAATATCACATTCACATAACATTCTAACAAGATTTACTTAAGTTAAAAACAGGAAGTCTAAGCTAAATGTAAACTATAACAACTTGCATTTGATGTAGTAAACTGTTCTAAGATGCTTTAGGTGAGGTCTATCTGATAAAATTTGAACTATTCATCAACTGTAGATTAATATCACTTTAAGCACAAAGCTGCTTAGAGAAGGTCTCATTGTAACAATGCAGGCTAATTAGATCCCACCAGATATTCTAACTAACAACATCTTTATGAATTGAACCACGAGTTTTATCAATTAACTGACAGTTGGAACTAGATTCCCTGAAACCATACAGTGCTTGGTAATCTGCATTAATAATAACTCTTTCCCCTAGGTACTATCTACTTTAGTGCTGCTAATATGATATGGAGAAAAGAGACAAATTGGTTACTATACAAACTAGTGACAGATGCAAGTTTATTAGGATGGGAATATAGGTCATCATTGTTATTCATGCCAATATTCCATAAGTTTGTAAATTTACTTGTACAGAATTTCAGAGTGCAATGTAGATTTATTACATATCAATAGTCACTGATTTTAAACAAGAGGCTAACATTTAAAATAGTGCTTGATTTGGTTAGTCATTATAAAGCAGATTTAGGGATGTAGGAACACACATACACTGTGTGTACAGTAGAAAGTTCAGAATATGGTTGATTTTAAGATTTTTATTAAGTATTTAAAATTAAACACATGCTAGCTGATCTTGTAAGTTGTTGCCTCTCCTTAGGTACTTGCCCACTCTCTTTCAAATCTGCTGTCATCAGCCAGCCTTCAAAAAAAATTCCTGATTCCCCTCTGTTCTTGTGAATAAATGCCCCATCTCCCACCTCTCTTTTGTCTCAACTCCTTGAACATGTTTTTGCCTCCCAAATTCAATCGTATATTTCCCGCACTTTCAAGTTTGAAACATATACTTCCATCACTGCCACAGCACAAACAGCTCTGATCAAAGTCACACAAGACATCCAATGTGACTGTGACCACTGTTCACTATACCACCTCATTCTTCTTGACATCTCTGCAGTCTTTGAGACAGTTGACTGAACTATCCATCTCTAATGCCTCTTTTCCTTTGTTCAACTGAATGGGCTTATCCATCCAGTCACGGTCATAGAATCTCCCACAATGGATTCTGTTCCCACCCCACATTGTTATCCATGGATATCTCAATGATTTAAACTTGACCACTTCCCCCTACCCTACTTCTCATCTATATGTTATTTCTTGGAGGAGCCACAATTTTTCTGCAGTTAAACATTGGGAAGACCTAAGTCATGGCACAAATTAAGTACCCTCACCATCAATTTCATTTCCCTCCCTTGCCATTGTGTCAAACTGAACCAAACTTCAGCATCTTCAGCATCCAATGTGACCCTAAGATGAGTTTCCAACACTATATCCTTTCCATCACAAGGACTGCCTACTATCATCCCCATAACATTGCTGATAAAACTCTCACCAATGTTTTTGTTATCTCCAGGCCTGACTAGTCCAGTGTTTTCCTGTTAGACCTCCAATCTTCCATCCTCCATATTAAGTTGATCAATATTCTAACCTCCAATAAGTCCCGTTTGTGCATCACCTGTGTGCTTCCTTCACATTGCCTCCCAGTCCTATAATGCCTTGATTAGAAAATTTTCATATTAAATTCTCTCTATGCCTTTACTGCTGTAACATTCTTTTACCCTACCAACCTCCATGAACTCTCCATTCCCCAAATCTGGCCTTTTTGGATGTTTTCCTATGTTAAAGACTTTATTTAAATCCAAAGCTGTATTCCTTACACCCCTTCCCCCATCGACTAAAAAGTTGGCATCGACTAAAAATGGCCTTGCTGCCATTTTACACTGGGAACACTGTTAATTGGCTGAGGGTGAGATTCCCCAACCATGGGAGAAAGTCCCATGCTAGAGAGCTGCCGGCCAATCTGATTTACTAGGACTACAGGCAGTCCTCGAACAAGAAGAGGTTATGAAGCTCGACTTTAAGATAAATACAGGTTATTGGCAGGGCCTGGCTGACAGGGCCTAGTGAGGGGGGTGGGAAGTCAGGTTTCAGAGGCCTGGGTGGAGGTTTAAAGGGGGGGACCCTGATGGACACAGGGGACACCCATAGACATCCCCCTCTCTCCACTCTTGCTCAACACTAGAACATGCAATAAAACCTGCTGGGCTACTCACATGACATGGGCCTACCCCTGCTGTGGGTAAAATAGTGGCGGAAGTGGAATGAGGCACTTAATTGACCATTAATTGGTCACTTAAGAGTCAATAGTTCCAAGAGTAGGCAAGCTGCCTGATACTTCCCTCGGCCATTGTAAAATGGGAGACAGGTCGGGGGCGGTCAAGTAGGTGGTGGGAAGACAAAATGCTGCATTTTATGAGCACCCTGCCTTCAAAGAAGGTAAAATCCAGTCCCAAGTCTTTGTTCTGGTCTGGTTTAAATTTTGTGAATCTGGTGATTTGTATAGGGATTTTTTATTAATAATTAATGAATAAATTCTGAATCAGAGTTCTCTGGTCTATTACCAGAAGCAATTTTCAGATCTTTCATGTATGTACAAATTAACAGGGACTCCCCACTCCCCAAATCCAGAAGATACACTATGTGGTGCACAAAAGCAATAATTTGGACATTCTTGATTTATCTGACTTATATTGTCTGGTGCTTACACTGCCTGCATCAAACAAATTGCTAACCACTAACTCTGATACCGCCTCAGTTTGTAGCATCAAAACAAAAGTTCCAATTTTAATTGTAAATCTAATGCCTGGCAAAATGTTTACTTCCAAAGAGAAATCATTTTTTTAATGAAAGCAAGGAAATGGAAGTATCTTGACTTAGATGAAGCACTTGTGTGGGGTACATTTGGCCATTGGGTCATATGCTGTGTGCATTACATCTAGAAAAAATGATCCTCCTTTAATCTTGGGTTCCCTATGGTGATGTGTATTATTTACATGTCAGAATGAATAATAGCATATGTGTCATATATATAGTTTTGTATTTATAAACAAAATCCTTGGGGAAATCAAATGCTTTTTGCTAGCCTGAACTAAAGGAATTCTATGATAAATGAATAAAGCATGGAAACATTTGTATTTGGCTTCATAATAGTTTAGGTGTTGTTTTGTAGTTTGCAGTAAGAAAATACATTAACACCAAACAGAACAGTTCTGAATCTTAGACAGTGAACACATGGGTCTGAATTGGGTAGTTCAAATGGGCATGGGGATTGTGATACACGATTAACCCATTCAGTGTAATGATTCATGCTGCTTACTCATTTCCATGATTGTTACATTCAATCAGCGCTAACCTCAATATTCACCTGTTGCAAATGTCAACAGGGGGCCCAAAACCATCTAGCACCAGTTAAAGCTAGTCAAAGCTAATTTGTAACTCTTGAAGAAGAGGTGCATTGTGGCTGGAGCAGGCGGTGGCAACCATGAAGGAACTGTATTTAACCTGGGAAAGAATAAAAAATAGCATAATATAAGAGGAGAGTGCGAGAGGAGGACCCTGGGACAGGCAGTCAGCAGCACTTAGAGGAGAGTGTGAGAGGATGTCCCTGGGACAGGCAGTCAGCAATACCTAGAGGATCTAGTCTATCTAGAAGATCTAGCATCTAGTCTATACTCAAGTAGGAGTAAGGGTAAAATAAAAGCAAGGATCCATATTCTATTTAGTTAAGATATGTCTGGAGAGCTCAGTCCCATGACTTACACATCCTGTGCTATGTGGGAAATCCTAGACACTCCTGGCTGTCTGGATGGCCATGTGAGCAAGACATGCCTCCGACTGCAGCAACTTGAGCTCCAGATTTTGGAGTTTGAGCAGCAGCTGGGGGCATTATGGTGCATTCACGAGTCTGAAGGGTTCATGGATAGCACATCTCAGGGCGTGGTCACACTGCAGCTTAAGGAAGTGCAAGCAGAGAGGGAATGGGTGACCACCAGACAGAATAAGGAGGCCAGGCAGGTAGTGAGGGAATCCCCTGAGTGCATCTTGATTGCATACCATTTTTCAGCCTTGGACAATGGTGATAATTTTTGTTCCTCTGGGGGTCAACCAGAGCCAAGGCCATGGCACTGTGGGTGGTCCAGCTGCTCGGGGGGGGGGGGAGGAATAGATGTGGAAAGGCAATAGTGGTAGGGGATTTGTTTGTGAGGGGAGTAGACAGGTGCTTCTGGGGCCGTAGACTTGACTCCAGGATGGTATGTTGCCTCCTAGCTGCCAAGGTTAAGGATGTCCTGGAACAGCTGCAGGGCATTCTGAAGGGGGATGGTGAACAGCCAGGGGTCATGGTCCATGTTGGGACCAAAGACAGAGGAAGAAAGAGAAATGAGGCCCTGCAAGCAGACTTTGAGGAGTTAGGTAGGAAATTGAAAAACAGGACTTAAAAGGTCGTAACTTCTGGATTACTCCCTGTGCCACACAGTAGTGATTGTAGGAACAAAAGCAGATGAATGTGTGGCTGGAGGGAGGGCTTTAGATTCCTAGGGCACTGGGACCATTTCTGGGGGAGGTGGGGCCTATACAAGTTGGGCGGGTTACATCTGAACATAAACGGGACCAACATCCTCACAGGGAGGTTTGCTAATGCTGTTGGGGTGGATTTAAACTAAATTGGCAGGGGGATGGGATCCTGAAAAGTAGTTTAGAGAGGAGGGAAGCTGAGAAGAAATTAGAAGACAAACACAAATAAGCGAGCCTGAAAGACAGAGGAAACATAGGCTAGGTAAAAAAAAAGCAAGTTTAGCAAGGTTAAATGGAATATATTTTAATGCAAGAGACCTGAAGAATAAGACAGACGAGCTGAGGAGACAGATAGGCACGAGGGAGTATGATATCATAGTTATGACCAAGGCTCGGCTAAAAGAAGGGCAGGATTTGCAGCTCAACATTCCTGGTTATGGGTATTCAGGCAAGATGGAGAGGGGGATAGAAGAGGAAGGAGGGTCACAATATCGATCAAGGAATCAATTATAGCAGTAAGGAGGGATGATATCTTGGAAGGATCATCGAAAGAGGCTATATGGGTAGAGGTAGAAAACACAAAAGGGTCAAACACATTGTTGGTATACTATAGACCCCCAAACAGTCAGGGAGAGATAGAGGATTAAATTTGTAATCAAATTTCAGAGAAGTGTCAGAATAATAAAGCAGTAATAGTAGGGGATTTTAACTACCGAAATATTAACTGGGATAGTTTGAGTGTGCAAGGTAGGGAGGGAGCAAAATTCTTAAGTTGCATCCAGGAGAACTCTTTTAGCTAGTATGTAGAAAACCCAACAAAGGAGGGGGCAGTTCTGGACCTAATATTCAGAAATGAGCCTGGGCATTTGGAAGGCATATCAGTAGGGGAGCATTTTGGAGACTGTGCCATAGCTCAGTGAGATATAGGACAGTTATGGAAAATAATAAGATTGGCAGGGAGTAAAAGTTCGAAATTGGGGAAAGACTAATTTTACCAAGATTAAATATGATTTGATCCAAGTGCACTGGGAGCAGTTACTTGCAGATAAAACTGTGTCAGAGCAGTGAGAGGCATTCAAGGAGGAAATAGCAAGAGTGCAGGGCAAATATGTTCCCATAAAAACAAATGGGGAACCAAATCCGGAGAACCCTGGATGTCAAGGGACATAAAGACTAAGATTAAGAAAGAAGAGAAGCTTATGGCAGATACCGAGGGCTCAATAAGGCAGAATCCCTAGAGGAATATAAAAAGTGTAGGGGGTAACTTGAAAAGGAAATTAGGAAAGCTAAGAGAGTGCATGAGAAAGCATTGGTGGGTAGAATAAAGGAAAACACAAAGGGTTTTTTAAAATATATAAAGAGCAAGAGAATAACTAGGGAAAGAGTAGGGCCAATTAGGAACCATAGAGGTAATCTGTGTGTGGACCTGGAAGACATGGGTACAGGCCTCGATGAATAATTTGCTTCGGTCTTCACAATGGAAAAGGAGGATGCAGGTATAGACATCAGGGTCAAGGACTGTGAAATATTAGAGGTAATTAACATAGAGAGAGGAGGTACTAATGGGTTTAGCAGCCTTAAAAGTGGATAAATCCGTAGGCCCAGATGAGATGTATCCCAGGCTTTTGAGGGAGGCAAAGGAAAGATATCAGGTGTCCTGGCAGTAATTTTCAAATCTTCTCTGGCCACAGATGAGGTACCAGAAGACTGGAGAACTGCTAACATTGGGAAGGGATAGCCCAGGAAATTACAGGCCAGTGAGTCTAACCTCGGTAGTGAGGGAGTTACTAGAAAGAATTCTGAGGGGCACAATATATCTCCGCTTGGAGAAAGATGGAATAATCAGGGATAGTCAACATGGATTTGTTAAGGGAAGGTCGTATTTGACAAATATAATCAAATCCTTTGAGGAGATAACCAGGAGTATTGATGAGGGTAATGCATTTGATGTGGTCAACATGGACTTTAGCAAGGCTTTTGATAAGGTCTCTCATGGCAGATTGGTCAAGAAAGCAAGAGCCCATGGGATCCAAGGCAAAGTGGCACGTAGGATCCAAAATTGGCTGAGAGGCAGGAAACAGGGGGTGATGGTAGAGGGATGTTTCTGTGACTGGAAGTCTGTTTCCAGTGGGGTTCCACAGGGCTCGGTGCTGGGGCCCTTTCTGTTTGTGGTGTACATAAATAATTTGGACTTAAATGTAGGGGGTATGATCAAGAAGTTTGCGGATGACACAAAAATTGGTAGGGTGCTAAATAGTGAGGATGACAGCCATAAACTACAGGAGGATATCAATGGACTGGTCAGGCAGGCAGAGCAGTGGCAAATGGAATTCAACCCAGAAAAGTATGAGGTAATGCACTTGGGGAGGGCTAACAAAGCAAGGGATTACACTATGAATGGTAGGACCCTGGAAAGTCCTGAAGATCAGAGAGACCTTGGTATGCATTTCCACAGATACCTGAACGTAGCAGGGCAGGTAGATAAGTTGGTTAAGAAGGCATATGGGATATTTGTCTTTATTAGCCAAGACATTGAATACAAGAGCTGGGAGACTATGCTGGAACTGGGTAAAATGCTGGTTAGGCCACAACTGGAGTACTGCATGTAGTTCTGGTCACCACATTATAGGAAGGATGTCATTGCATTGGAGAGTGTACAGAAGAGATTTACCAGGATGCTGTCTGGGCTGGAAGGTCTGAGCTGTGAGGAAGGATTGGATTGACTGGTGTTGTCTTCCTTGGAGCAGTGAAGGTTGAGAGGGGACCTGATAGAGGTGTATAAGATTATGAGGGGTATAGATAGGGTGGATAGGAAAGCACTTTTTCTAATAGTAGAGGAGTCAAGAGGCAGGAAGCATAGATTTAAGGTAAGAGGTAGAAGGCTAAGAGGGGAGTTGAGGAGAAAATTTTTCACCCAGAGGGTGGTGGGAGTCTGGAACTCAGTGCCTGAAGGGGTGGTTGAGTCTGAAACTCTCGTAACATTTATGAATTATTTAGATATTCACTTGCATTGCCATAGCCTCCAGGGCTATGGGCCAAGAACTGGAAAATGGGATTAGTGTAGTCAGATCTTTGTTGGCTGGTGTGGGCACAATGGGCCGAATGTCCTCCTTCTGTGCTGTAAATGTCTGTGAGTCAATGAGTCTATAATATGGGAGAGAGAGTGTGCCAAGGTTTTTGGCTTTTGGAGACCTTAGTGAAGCAGGTGAAAAAGAGGAGGGATGTTACCTATGTGAAGAGCTCAAAAGGCAATGGGAGAAGATAACTGTGGAGGTCAATAATAAGAGTCAAGCCCTGAGGATCTAGATGCAGGGCTGCAAGGAGTTCAAGTAGCCAAGGTCAGTGAATGCATATTCAGCTGCTGTATCCTACCAACTGCACCTCTAGTCTCAGACACTGCTCAAATGACACTGTTCAAATCACCATACCCCCTCATGCATCTAGCAATAATCTATCAGTTAGGACTTGTGCCTAACATTCAGATGCTTTACTTTACTCTCATACAGTTAGCAGTGCTGCAAGCCTTACATCCACACCTTTCAAGATGCACAGATTGCTAGCTGTTCAATCATGACATTCGCATCAGCCACACAGATTGCATGAACTCATTGGCACACTTCACTTTTCTTGCAGGACAACCAGAGGTGGCTGTTTCGTCTTGCATTAAGGGTCTAGAGGGGGTTTTACAGGGTTTGTCTATTTCCCTAAGAAGGCTAATTAAGAATGTAGTTTGTAAAAACTATTATTTATTTACAGCTCTATGTACATCTCTAACTACATGAGTTTGGGCTTCTCCTTTCCTCCATATCTCTGTTACTTAATCATGTGACATTGCATAGTATGGCAGATTTTTTCACACGTCGGGTGGGCGCGCACCTGGCCTGAACCAAAGTAAAATGATGCAAGGTGGCATCAGGCAAGTGTCCTGACCTCATCGCGCACTCGCGCAACATTTCGGTCGGCAGGCACGCACAGGAGTTGGCAGCTTGCCCGCTGACAATTAAAAGGCCTATTAAGGCCTTTAACAATCCAATTGATTTAAATTTTTCACTGCCGTCCAATCTTACGGTTGGTGGGCAGGCGAAAAGGCAAGGCGGCCTTTGCAATTTTTGCAAAACCTCATCCATGGGCGGGATCAGGTTTCCATCCGTCATTAAAAAGGTTTTTTTAAATTTCATACTAATTTCTAACATGTTCCTGCTCATGTGACAGAAACACACGAGGGGACATGTTTTTAAATATCTTACAATGCTTTATTTTTCATTTTCAAAATTGTTCATCTCCCTGAGGCACTGAGCTGCCTCAGGGAGCTTTTCCAGCGCGCGTCTGCATGCATGAGCAAAGTTGTGCATTCACCCTCCCCCCCACCCCCCCTCACACAGGCAGCGCTGAACGTTGCCACGTGCGGTTCAGACTGGGCGGGCCTTAATTGGCTCACCAGCGTGAAATCGCGGTCTGGCCCCGATCGCAGGCAGCAGTTGCCTCCCTGACCGCTCCCACCCGTCCCCGCCAAGCCCACCCGACTAGGGCAAAATTCTGCCCATAGTTACATTAGCATCATGTGCTTCTGATTTTAACTCTTTACTCTATATCACCCCCCAAGTCTTTATCCCAGATACATACATCCTCCTACATCTCCCCCACAAAGTCTCAGACTTCACAGGGTTAGCCTCTGAGGTGCTTTGACATACCTCCCTGATCTTGTTCGGATCTCTTTCTGAGGTCAAGGACAATCTGTGCTCTCTCTCTGTTCGATATGAGTGTCCCTCTCTCACCTCTGGGGTGGTTGTAGAGCTTCGTCTTGTTTCTTGTTCCTTACCTTCATCTGGATCTGAGTGGTAAGCCCAAGTTTCAACAGGCTTTCTTTCCAAGTATATTAAGGTGTTGTGGTTTCTCCTTATATTTCCCTGATCCATCTCAATCCAATTAGATCTTGGCTGTGGAATTCTTTCTGTTATTATGCCTTCTTTCTATTGGTCTCATATCCAGACTCTCTACCTGGGCTATTGCAGCGTTAAGTCTCATGCTCTGTGCCTGAAGTTAAAGTTAGAAGCCTGTTTGTGCCTTTGTTGCTCCTCATGCTTTTTAACTCTTTCATGATCATCTGAGGTAATATTAGGTTGCAGTTTCTGTTGCAGAGCTGGAAGTTGTGTTCTCAGCTGTCTTCCCATCAAGAGCTCAGATGGTGAGAACTCATCTTGCAGCAGAGGTTCTGTAAGTAAGAAGGGCAAAGTTGATATCTTCATTCTTTTTCACCAATTCTTTGATGGTTCGAGCACCTCTTTCAGCTTCTCCATTCACTTGAGGATACTAAGGTGAGCTAGTCACATACATGAAACCATATTCATTCGCAAAGTTTTGGAGTAATTCATTAGCAAATTCTGGACCATTGTCTGAAACTACAATGTCCAGGATGCCACGTGTTGCGAGGATTCTCTTCAGTGAGTGAATGTCTGCCTCCACCATGATGCTGTGCAATTTATTCACTTCAATCCATCAGGAGTAATAATCAATGATGATAATAAGTACTTTGCCTTTAAACTCAAATAAAATAAATCTGTTCCCAGGTGCTCCCATGGTCTCAGTGGAAAAGTGGAGGGTGACAGTGGTTGTCTCTGCTCTTGGCTATCCACTGCATACATAAAACAATTCAAGATTAGTTCATCTATAGGACGAATAATGCCTGCTCACCAGACTGACTGCAGGGCTCTTGCTCACCACTTTGCTATCCCCAAGTGACCTTGATGAAGATTTTTGGAGAATCTCCAGTTGTCATGTTCTTGAGATGACTAACCTGTCATTAAAAACTAAAATATCATCAACGATTCTGAGGTGTTTTCTCAGTTCAAAATACTGGTATAGTACAGGGTTGTTAGGGGTATAACCTAGCTATCCTTTCTGGCAGTATTCCTTTACTTGGATACATTTGCCATCCTGCTGCTGTGCTTGTTTAACCTCTTGTAGCCTCTTTTCAGTGTCCGGTAAGTGTTTGGTAATGAGTCCACTTGCTCAATGAAATTCAAATCTTCCAGTTTGGTGCCTTCCACTGGTATTCTTGACAGTGCATCTGCTGTCATCTGGTACTTCCTTAGAACATGCTCAGTCACTGAATTATACTTCATTAGTCTCAGGCTGAAGTGTTGAATTATAGGCCACATTTTTACAATCCCCCTTAGATTAAGAAGAGTAACTAAAGGCTTGTGATCAGTTTCTATTTTAAACCTCAGTTCCATCATATAACTTGAGGACTTCTCTCATGCCCATGTTGCTGCCATTGTTTCCTTCTCAATTGTTGCATACTTTTTCTCTGTGTTTGTGAGTGATCTTGAAGTGTGATAAATTGGTCTTCATTTAGCCATTTTTGTACTTAGGGAAAACTTCAACCATATCTGTAGATGATGCATCTGCTGCTACTATGGTCAGCAGTTCTGGATCATACTGCGCTAGGATATCAGGTGAGATTAGAAGGTTTTTGAAATTATCAAAAGAATTTTGTTGGTCCACATTCTAACACCACTGTTGACCTTGTCTCAACAGCTGTCTGACTGGATCATTGATTTCTGCCAAAATTGGCAGGAAATTGTTTACTTAGTTGATCATCCCAAGGAATCTTTGCAGCTCTGTAATGTTGCTGGATTGTGGGGACTCCCTAAGCACCCATTGGTTGTTATCCTTGAAGATTGTACAGTGTCCAAAGATTTTTATCATAGGCTTTGCAAATTCACATTTCTCGTTCAATGTCAAACCTGCTTCCTGTAGAAATTTGAGTACTGATCTCACTCTATGGTCATGTTCTTTCCTTGAGGAAGCATGTACGAGGGCTTCTTGATGCCACACTCGGCCAAATGCTGCCTTGATGTGAAAGGCGGTCACTCTCACCTAACCTTGGGAGTTCAGCTCTTTTGCCCATGTTTGAACCAAGGCTGTAATGAGGTCAGGAGCTGAGTGGCCCTGGCAGAACCCAAACTGAGCATTACTGAGCAGGTTATTGTTAAGCAAGTGCCATTTGATAGCACTGTTGATGACTGCTTCCATCACTTTACTGATGATCGAGAGTACACTGATGTCATTGTCAGTCATTGGCTGGTGGGACAGGACATATCTAGGTCTGGGACATTGCCTGTAAGGAATGATTCCATTAGTATGACTATGTCAGGCTGTTGCTTGACTAGTCCAAGAGACAGCTCTCCCAATTTTGGCACAAGCCTCCAGCTGTTAGTAAGGATCGACAGGGCTGAGTTTGCCGTTGTTGTTTCCGGTGCCTAGGTGGATGTCAGGTGGTCTGTTTGCTGAAACAACTGAATGGCTTGCTAGGCCATTTCAGAGAGCATTTAAGAGTCAACTACATTGCTGTGAATCATATGTAGGGTAGAAAGGTAAGGACAGCAGATTTCCTTCCCTAAATGACAATGGTCATTGGAATTTTAATTCCAGATTTTAATTGAATTTAAATTTCACCATCTGACATGGTGGGGTTTGAAGCTGGGTCCCCAAAGCTTTAGCCTGGGTTTCTGGATTACCAGTAAAGCAACAATACCACAACATCACTGCCTCCCCTTATCATTATTCCTGAATAGAGTACTTTTAGCAAATTTTGCAAGACTCCCATCCACTGATGTCATCAGGTGAATCTCACATTCCACTGATTTTTTTAAATTGAGCCAGGCTGATGCAGATGCGAAATGAGCTACTAAGCTTTGGGACTGTGACCATTCCAGAACACTGCTTTGTCAGTATGGTTGCTGGAGAGATATCTCTCTGTTGTAGCATGTCCTCAGTTTCACTCGTCCTTATACATGAATGGGTGGGGAACCTTCCTCAGCAGGAAGAGGCAAATTGATTTAGCAACAGCCCTTAAGGTTACGTGAATTCAGTCTTCAGCTTTTCTAACCTTGAAATAATGTTGGAAATTCATTCCTGAATGTGTTCCTGTACTGCCCATCAACAACTTCATCAACTTTGTAGGTCAGCCTCGAGTGAAAGCATGCCTTCCTGCTTAATAATGATGATCCTTGTCTCTGTATTACATACAGACATTCAATGATTTCTTTATCCTTGTATTTTAATCTTAACAGATGTTGACCTAATATTTTCAGTGTGGTCCAACCTGGACCTTGTAACTGGATGAATGATGGATGTCATGCAATGTTTTTAAGTCAGTTTACTTCATCAGATAAGACTGAAACATCTGTCTCTGTGTCTAATTTAAACTCTTCGGGGTATCATCCACTTCTAGTTTAATACTCCAGTAATTATGTCCTGTTTCATTCATTTCCCCTAGGAAAGTTATCTGTTTTTTCTGTGGCTCTTCCACTTCTTGTATCTGGTTTGGTCTTGTTGTTTTTTCCTTTCATTTGGCAGGCTGTGTTTTAGATTGGCAGACAATTTTAAAGGGCAAAATTTTATGTCCCATAGGCAGCCATGCGCCCAACCCAATCAGGAGTAAAATAATGTATGTTATTTTGGTCGGCAGGGTACACACGAGAGTTGGCAGTGCGCCCGCTGACAATCAAAAGGCCTATTAAGGCCATTAAACTAGCAATTAATCTGTATTTTTTATTGCCCATCCAACCTTACAGTTGGTGGGAGGGTGAATATGCCAGGCAGCCTTTGTATTTTTTAGCAAGCCTCATCCACGGGCGGAATGAGGTTTTCAACAGTAATTTTTTAAAAATTAAACATAATTTTTCATGTGTCCCTGCTCATGTGACTGAGTCACATGTGGGGACATGTTTCCCTTATTTTTAAAATCTTTATTTTTCATTGTAAAATTCTTCAGCTCCCTGAGGCAGCTCTGTGACTTCAGGGAGCTTTCAAGGCATGCTCCCCTGTGCATGAGCACACGTCAGTGCTCGTGCTCCCATTCCGGCAGCACTGAGCTTTCAGCGTGCCTCCCATTTGGCTGGCCGTTAATTGGCTAGCCAGCATGAAATCACGGTCAGGGCCTGACCGCGATGTGGAGGTGGGGGGGGGCGGGGGCGGTCTGATTCTCAGCCACTCCCGGGCCCACCCGCCCAGCGAAGGGAAAATCCTGCCCAAAATGTTCTAATTTTCCACAGTTGTGGCACTCTGCTCCCCCACTGGGCATTCTTCAGTTTGTGCATGTTTCTCACTCCACACCAACAGCATTTCAAGATCATTGGCATGCTTTGCCCCAATTTCACATTTAGTGTACTTTTTCTCTTCTGGCTGACATTCTGAACGGTTTCACTCGTTCATTTCCATGGGACATCACTTTCCTCATGAACAACCACTCTATTTTGCTTCCTGAGTCCAATCTGTCGGGCGATTTGTACTGCTTTTTATAAGAGCTAGATCTTCTCTTGTTTGCAAGAGATCTGATAGAGCTTCATCTAGAGCCCCAACTACTATGTGATCACAAATTAATTCTTCTCTCAATATTTTGTAGTCACAGTTTTATGCTAGCTTTATATGTCATTAATGAATGAATCCATGCATTCATCTGGTTTTGTTCTTGCTTATTAAATTTTGCTCATTTAATGATTAAATCTTTTCAAACACTGAAATATGAGGACTTTATTGTAAAACCTTGAAGCCTCAACAGCTCCCTGTCTTGCTATTACATTGTTGGCAATAACCCTAACTACGTCCAGTAAAGTACTGACCTGATTCTTTTGCTCCTTTTTGTGCAAACTTGAAGCTTTTCTATATCTGGAAAATCTCTTTCTCCAGTTGTTCCAGTGAGGAGGCTGTTGCGACTTTTCAGCACTTTGGAAAGGTTCTTGGAATGGCAATGTGGACTCCACACTTGTCTTAAGCTCTGGATGTACTGCTGCTTCAATTGTATAGCATTCTGAATCTGGTCTGTGCGCACTGCTGCCTGGACTCTGGGTCTGTGTTTCAGCTTGCACCTGCTGCACCTGTCATGCTCCAAGTTCTTAGGTAAGTCTTCAGTCAGTTTAGTTTTTTACCATTCTTCCAAGGCTCTATAGGTCTATAGAGGGTTTTCTGGGTCTTTTACTTGCTTTCCACTGCCACCATGTTTCATTGTGTGTTTGGTGTCTATATGGGGCTCTTTAGGGCTCTTCTTTTTCCATACGGAAGCTATATAGTTTTCTACATAAAAGAAAGAAGTAGTTTATAAAAAAACTACATTCTTTATTTATAGCTCTATTTACATACCAGTAACTCCATACAAGGTTGGACTTCACCTTCTCTCCAAATCTCTGTTACTTAATCATGTGACATTGTATCATAGTTACATCAACATCAGGTGCTTCTGATGTTAACCCTTTACTCTACAGCAGCAGGAGCTAACCAGAAGGGAACATGCTGACCTGCATGTCCTAACCTCCATTGTGCTGGCCATTATTGGGATGGCCATTGAGGTCGTGCTCAGCAGCAGAGTTGAAGTCATCAAAGATGACAGTATCCTTATGCCTAATCTGCCCATTCACATTTCACTTCCCCCTCATCTCACACGCTCTGATGAGTTACAAACTGTAGATGGTGTAAGCATGCACCTCTTGCTTTCACAACATCCTCATACTGCAACCGTATACCTGTGCCCTTTTCCTTTCAAATGTGGAAGAGGTGCAATCTGGCCAGGTGGTAGAGAAACATCAACAAGAGAATGATGATGCAGAGACAACACTATCACTTGATTTCACAATCACAGTTGTCAGCTCAGATATTGACAGTGTGTACTTTAGAGGATAGATTAGAGGTGGGGTCTGCACATGGTGACACACTAGGTGTGAATGGGCTGCAGCCAGGTCAGGGGGAAAGAATGAGCTAAATACTAGTTTGTTGAAGGGTGAGATCACACACTGGTTCTGCTGCAACAATTCAAATCAGGACTTCAATGGGGCAGCCTACCCAAGAACTCTGATTGGAATGCAAAACAACATGCCTGATGCATTGGGAAATCTGCCGGAAAGTGTGCAGTCAATGTAAGCAACAAGGAGGAGTCCAGCACCTATTTGGCACAGGGCTTGGATCACATCCTTTCCAGCATAGAAATGCAAGCCAACTTTGTTTGCATGCTTGTGGAACCAACAATGATGTTGCATTTGTTGGCTAATACCTCATCTTGCATTGCAGCATAAGCAGTAGCCACCCAATAACTGAGGGCTGTAATGGAAGATCATGACTGCTGCCAGGGTATTCGGCATTGACCTGCATGACTCATTGCCTATGCCCACATATCAGGTGAACATTGAGGGAATGGAATCACTTCTCAATTCCAGTAGATATCCGAGTTGAGATTTGGTGCCCACAAAGCACTGTGCATTCAGGTAATGAAACCCTGCACCACAGGGAGGCCTGCAGGCCTCATGAATCTGCCTGTTCATTCTCCCTGCTTCGCTCTGGCAACAGAGGCTAAAATAGTTTAGCTCTGATTGAATAGAGAGCTCCAGTGACCTCTCTTACATGACAGTGAAGGACAAACTCTGAGATGTTGCAAACATCTCCAGCACCATCCTAGAAGGAGCCAGACACATAAGGCTCACAGCCACAAGAAATGTAGCCTTTGCACACATGCAGTTGTGGCTACACCAGGTGACAGGTTTCAGTGAGGACGTCCTTACTGAAAAGCAGACATCTCTCACATTGTTCCTTGCTGGAGTTCACATAGGATAGAATTGTTCCCTGAATACTGAGAGTGGGTAAGGCCTCCCATTGAGAGCCTTCTCCCCCTCCTCCATTTTTGAGCAGCTTGTCTTACTCTGCACGACCTCCGTTCATTCTTTGAGCAACACTGTATTCCTAGGAGAATGCCTTCTAATCCATTCATCTCTGGGAAGCTTTGAGGTCAACAAAAATTATTTGGCATCTGCCAGATCATCCCCTGAAGATGTTTTGCAACTTTAAACTATTATAGAAAGCACTAAACTGTTGTGGAATCATAGTATAGCTAGAATAAATCAATTACCAGCTAACCTACAAATAATTGATGAGCCCTTAAAATAGCACAAGTAAGTGGGAGAAGTGGGTGGTCAGGAGGATCTTCCTGTTGCTGAGTGTGTGTTCAGCTGTACAAAATTAAGAGGGCATTCACTGAAGTCTGAAGCTGCAAAATGTCATCACCAGCTTCAAATCGTCATGCTGATTGACGTCATGATCTTCATTTTTCTGATGATCATTCACTGTGCGTGCGGTAATGCCCTCACCAATATGGCATCCGGCATAATTCACCCATAAATATGCATGCCATTTTTTTTAGGTCTAAGAGCACTCATAGTGCCCAAAAAGGGGCAATAGCAAGTCCAATTTCTCACTCACATTTATTATTACAAAGAAATCAAATGGAGAAACTAAACTGCAATACAACATTTTTGTTAATATCCCTTCCTCTTGAAGTGCTGTAAAATATATTAAATGATTCTGAAGTATCAAATATTAGTCAAAATAGAAACTAATTTGCTAGTTCAAACAGCTCAAACTGAAATATTCCAATTACATTGAATTCTGGGTTAATCTCTTCTTTAATGTAAAAGTCAAATGAATGTTATTTTCCTCTAGTTTAAAGACAATTCTTATAAGAGATGCACATTTTTACAATTTTAATGATAAGTTTTATGATCACCATTTAGTACTTAGAGTGCAGTCTTATTCCATTTAAGATAAAACATAGTCCTCTCATCAAAAATTGAACTAGATTTGTTAGTTCCCAGTATTATCCAGGCCGCATGAGAGTATTTTTGCCATCTTAGAGTTCTATATTATTATTCCTTAATAACACTCAATAATTCTTCATTTAAGTATACAAGTTGCACAATGTTGTGCATCAATACACACACAACCCTAAAGTATAACTACTGATTGTTTTATTACAAAAGAAATGTAGAACTGTGGTGTTTAACAGAGCAAGATTTCCTGCTGTGTGATGTGGTTTACTTTTTGATTATCCGATTATAGCAAGTGAATGCATTGGGAAAAGAAAACTTTACAAATAAAGCTGAATGACTCCTATAGCTTTGTAAAGGAATTACATAATAGTACCCATTCCCCATTTTTGGAATAAACTAAACAGGACATAGACCACCTCTGTTTTAACAAGCTGTTCTCTTGTATGTAGCTCTGCAATAATCGTGCCACTTGTCACTTCAAGCAACAATCGCATTTCTGAATGACCATCGTCACTTAATACTGTCTCCTTGCATAGCAACAACCAAAAAATCCTTCAGCTTCTCTTCGTAAGAGTGTTCAACCATGAAAATGAAAATGTATGGCGAGGAGAGTCAGTTGTGCTCGGTTCACGACTTGTCGTCTGTTGCACTGTGGCTTCTGCAGCAGAACCTGGGCTTTCCATCTGTTTGGTGGTTGTGGGAGTTGGGGGCAGGGGAAATAAGTAAAGTAGCTTCATGCAAAGTTTGAGAATTGCATATTTTAAATCTGTAAATAATTACTGCAGCTCAATGAAATTTACTTTCCAAAACTAAACTATTGCATTAAATTAAACATAAATATGAACAAATGAAGATGTACAAACCTGTTACTATTTTATCTATATTAAATTTTCATTTTAAAAATCCTACCTTTTTAATGTTGCAAATGACAATACATTTACCATGCACAAAACTAAACATTTGCAGCGATTAATGGATGTTCAGGATAATTATCAATGGATGGAACATTTATTAATATTCAAACAGGACAAATGGTAGAGGACAATGTTCCAAAGAGTAATATGAACATAAAACAACATTTATTAGCTTTCAACCAGGGCAAATAGAATGAACCGAGTTTTTTTTTCTGAAGTCTAATATGGAAATAAAACAAAATGACTTAATACATTGCTGTTTGCTTCTTAAAGAATCTAGAATAATTGTTATGTTACCTTCTTCAATAAAAGTCCATTCAACCCTTCCATGTACAAGCCATGTATTCAATCTTATCCCAAAGGTAATGCAGTATGGTCATCAGTGCCAATACTGAAAGGCAGAAGCCTAGAGCCTAGTGAAGAATAACAGACCAATACTACATATTTTGGAATGAAGACAAATGGATTAAGACCATTTAATCCTTACATCAAAAAGCACCAATTGACATGGGTATGGCAATCTTGGACAAATTTACTATATAAACATATATTAATATTGCCTGCCACATTTTACGTTTTCTAAAAATAATAAAGTGGACAAACTGCTTTCAACATTCTGCTGAAGCTGCTCTATAACCAATCTTTAAAAATATTTAATGAGTAACTCACCCAATTTCTTTCCCAAAATGTGTGGATTTGCTCAGCACTTTCAACTTGCAACACAAATGAGACCAGAAGTGTTAATGCATCCATCTGTCATGGCAGTTTACTGTACGAAATAGTTCCCCATATTCCTTAACAAGTAGTTTGTTATTTATGTGCAGAGGGTATGGAGTTTGGCACTTTAAACCATGAGCCATTGTTGTGATACTGCATTGTATGGTGCTCAATGGAAATGTAATTATTTTAAAACTATTACAAATAATATTCAGAAATAAAACAGAAAATACTGGAAAACCCCAGCAGATTTGGCAGTATCTGTGGAGAGAGTTAACGTTTTGAGCCTGCATGACTCTTCTTCAGTTGGAGACTCTTATTCAGTTTTACTATTAGAAAAAAATGGCCACTCAAAATAACAATGCTTAATGTGGCCAATTGGGTATGCCTGATTATCAAAAGTAAAAATGGTCCTTAGGATCCATCCTGGGTCATGGCAAGACTTTCTTACTGTTTTCTTTTGGTGTGTCATGGGCTAGTAATTGGTTGGAAGGTGGGAGACAGGGTAGACATAAAGGGAATGTTCTAAGGCCTCAGCTTTTCAATATATATATTGGCTTGAATAGAGGAATAAAGAGGTGTATATCCAGGTTTGCAGATGACACTAAGTTAAGAGGTACAGTATGTTGAGTTGATAGGAAAGGAAGTTAAAAAGGTACAAAGACAAACTAAGTAGTTGACCAGTAACAGAGAAGATTGATGAAAGGGATCTGGTGAATGTTGTCTATATGCATTTTAAGAAAGCATTTGATCAGATTCCACATAAAAGCCTGGTTGATAAAATTGAGGCTTATAGAATAGGAGAGCCACTGACAGCTTGGATTAAAGATTGGCTCAAGGACAAATTTTGTCCATATGCATATAACTTAGGTGACTTGGATATTGGAATAAAATTTCAAAATTTGCCAATGACACCAAACCTGGAGGTGTAGCAAACAGTGAGGATGCTACCAATCAATTGCAATTGGACAGTTGATAGGCTAGCAGAATGGGTAGACATGTGGCAGATGGAATTTATTACAGAGAAGTGGGAAGTGATGCATTTCAGCAGAAGGGATAAGGAGAAGAAATATATACCTAATGACACAGATCTAAAGTGTGTACAGAGGGATCTTGGGGCTCACGTGCATAAATCTTTAGAAGGTTACAGGACATTTGGGAAATTAATTAGCAAAGGTGGGATCATAAATAGAGATGTTGAGCACTCAAACAGGGAAGTTATGTAGAAACTTTATAAAACTTGTCACAACTGGAGTATTTCATCCAGTTCTGGTCACCACACTTTAGGAAGAATGTGAATGTTCTCGAGAGGATACAGAAGAGATTTACCAGAATGGTTCCAGGGATCATAGAAATTAGCTACAAGGTTGGATTGGAGAAGCTGGGGTTTTCTCTTTGGAACAAAGGAGATTGAGTGGAAATCTGATAGGTACACAAGATTATAACAAGTTTAGATAAGGTAGACAAAGAAAAATTGTCCCCATTAGCTAATGGTGCAAGGACAAGGGAGTACAGATTTAAAGTTTTGGGCAAGAGATACAGGAAGGATGTGAGGGAGATCTTTATATGCAGTGAGTGCTAATGGGTTGGAACTCTCTGTCTATGAGATTGGTTGAGCAGAGATGATTAATGATTTCAAAAGGAAATTGGATAGGCACCTCAGGGAAATAAACTTGCAGTGCTATGAGAATAGAGTGGAGGAGTGAATTGCTCTAGACAGCATGGGCTCAATGGCCTCCTGTGCTTTAATGATTCTATGGGTGGAATTTTCCACTCCTATTGGTGGTGGGCATGTTTGGCATCATGGGCAGACAATATGGCAAGAAGGCCAAAAATCAGTTTCATGCCATCATGAAACTAGTTTGCGATCGTCCACTCCACCTGTCAATGTAGGCAATGTTTCCTGTGGCCGCAGGTTAAGAATCTAACTTCAATACTTTAGCATCTCGTTATAAGTCTTGCTCACCGGAATCATCCCCCCATTGCTGGATCATCCAGACACGCCAACATGTTTCACAACTGTACATAAGTGACATGCACCTGGCGAGCTACACTTCGCTCGGGGTTTCAAGGTTTGTTTGCTACCTTGCTTCGGGCAGCACTCGCAGTCATCAGCGCCAGGCTTCGTAGACAGCACCGCATAATTTTTAGAGGGGCTCATGGGCAGGTCTCTGCCTACCAGATCAGCCATAAGGCGGGGTTAGCTTTTAAATGGCTGCAGGGCTAGGGCTTCCTTGAGGAAGGGGGAGAAGTGGCCTCAGGTAAGGGAAGAGGCTGCAGGGCTTTGGCTGTACGGGGAAGGGGGATATCCCAGGACATGTATGGGGGCACATGTTGATCTGTGCAAGTGGCCTCAAGAAGGTGAGGGCTGAGGAGGCAGTCTTCAGAGGAGGTGAGACCAGATGGAGATATAAGTGAGAGTGTGGTGATGTCCCTAGTGCTGGCAGTGAGTGTGATGGCAGTGAATGTGTGATGGGCATGTGAGTGTGTGAGTTTAGAGCAATGAGATGGTTACAATACCCTGGCGGCACAGATGAGATCACTCATCCTCTTTCTGCACTGGGCAGCTAACCTCGTCTGTGCAGTGTTGGCACTGACCACCACTGCCACTGCCTCCCAAGCTGGAGTATTGAAATTGCAGGACCTCCTCCGGCCAGAGTGGAGTAAAGGACATCACGGCGGGCCTCCAAATGGCTTCCAGGGATGGATCACTGAACCCTTCTTGGCTTTCAGGGCCATATCTTCACTGGAGCAGTCCTGGGCTACAAGCATTGAGAACTGTGTGCCCGGCTGCAGTTTAGATATGACACCCGGAGTGAGGAAATGGTGAGGTAATGGTGTGGTGGGCAATTCAGAGGCTGCCCGCCAGCGAGGTGGCATGTTTCCTGTGGCTGTTTAATTAATAAGGCGGGAAACGGACGATACTGTGCAAAAACCTGCCACTGTGGCCGGTGGGTAAAATGTCGTTTTTCATGCCCGCTACTGCACTTAGTGCAATTCTGGGATGATTCTGCACTATGACTCTAACTAACCATGGCAGATGGAGTTCAATGTCAGGAAATGTGAGGCCATCCGCTTTGGATCAGTGAAAGAAAAATCAGAGTACTTTCTTTAAGGTGAGAGACTAGGAGCTGTGGAGAGAAAAATGGACTTAGGTGTCATATACATAATCACTAAAAGCTATTACGGTACACAAGGTAACCAAAAAGGCTAATGGAATAAAAGCAAAATACTGTAAACGCTAGAAATCTGAAATAAAAATAGAAAATGCTAGAAATACTCAGCTCTTCAGGCAGCATCTATGGAAAGAGAAACAGAGTTCAGGTCATTGACCTTCAGTCATAAACTGATGAAGGGATATTGGAAAGTTGGCCTTTAACTCAAAGTGGCTGGAATTCAAAAATGGGGAAGTGATACTTTATTTGGAAGGGGTGGAACACTTTTACCAGAACTATGCTATGGCTTAAAGGGTTAAATTGAGGGCAGGCTGCAGAGGCTTGCCTTGTATTGCCTTTCATTTAGAAGGTTGAAATGTGATCAATTTGAAGTGTTTAAAATGATGAAGGGATTTGATAGGGTATACATAGAAGTACTTTTTCCTTTGATGGAATCCAGAATGCAATGTTCAAGACTGATATTGGTAAAATTTTTTGTTAAAGATATCAAAGGATATGGTATTAGGTTGGGCAAATGGAGTTAAGGTACAATTCACCTAAGATTGAATTGAATCGTGAAACAGGTTTCAGTAGCTTATTTACCAGTTGCTGCTCCTCTCTCCCATGCGATGTACAAGACCACAGGTATTATGAGTAGGAGTAGGCTATTCAGCCCTTTGAACCTGCTCCACCATTCAATAAGATCATGGCTGATCTCCACTTTCCTGTCTGCGGCCATAACCCTGACCCCATTGTCAATCAAAAATCTGTCTAACTCAGCCTTGATTATATTCAATGACCAAGCCTCTACTGCTCTCTAGGGGAGAGTATTCCACAGGCCTCAGAGAAAAAACTCTTCTCATCTCAGTCTTAAATGGGAGACCCCTAATTTTAAAGTATGTTCCCTAGGTCTAGACTCCTCACAATGGGAAACACCATCTCAGCATCTACTCTGTCAGGATCTTATATGTTACAATTAAATTATCTTTCATTCTTCTAAACTCTAATCAATATAAGCCCAACTTGCTCAACCTTTCCTTATAAGCTCACCTCTTCATCCCAGGAATTAGTCGAGTGAACCTTCTCTGAACTACTTCTAATGCAATTATATCCCTACTGAATTAAGGAGACCAAAAATGTACACAGTACTCCAATCGCTATCTCATCTTACCGTCTTCAGCTGCTTCATCAATGGTCTTCTCTCCATCACAAAGTCAGAAGTAGCGATGTTTGCTGATGATTACACAATGCTCAGCACCATTCGTGACTCCTCAGTTACTGAAACACTCTGTGTCCATATGCAGCAAGACCTGGACAACATTCAGGCTTGGGCTGATAAGTGGCATGTATCATTAGCTCGACACAAGTACCAGGCAATGACCATCTCCAACAAGAGAGAATCTAACCATCTCCCCCTGACATTCAATGGCATTACCGTTGTTGAATGCCCCACTATCAACATCTTGGGGGTTACCATTGACAAGAAACATGAACTGGACCAGCCATATAAATACTGTGGTCACAAGAGCAGGTCAGAGGCTGGGAATTCTCTTGACTTCCCTAAGCCTGTCCACCACCTATAAGGCATAAGTTAGGAGTATGATGGAATACTCTTCAGTTGCATGGAAAAGTGCAGCTCCAAGGACACTCAGGAAGATTGATACAATCCAGGACCAAGAGGCCCATCCACTACCCTTAAACATTCAGTCCCTCCACCACTGGTTCACAGTGACAGTAGTGTGTACCATCTATATGATGCACTGCAGCAACTCATCAAGGATACTTCAACAGCACCTTCCAAACATGTGACCTCTATCACCTAGAAGGACAAGGGCAGCAGATGCATGGGAATACCACCACCTTCATGTTCGCCTCCAAGCCACACATCATCCTGACTTGGAACTATATCACCGTTCCTTCACTGTCACTGGGTCAAAATCATAGAACTCCTTTGTTAACAGCACTGTGGGTGTACCTACACCAAATGGAATTTTTTTCAATTCATTCACGAGATGTCGGCTTCGCTGGCTGGGCCAGCATTTATTGCCCATCCCTAGTTGCTCTTGAGAAGCTGGTGATGAGCTGCTTTCTTGAACCGCTGCAGTCCATATGGTGTAGGTACACCCACAGTGCTTTTAGGAAGGGAGTTCCAGGATTTTGACCCAGTGACAGTGAAGGAACGGCAATATATTTCCAAGTCAGGATGGTGAGTGACTTGGAGGGGAACTTCCAGGTGTTGGTGTTCTCATCTACTGCTGCCCTTGTCCTTCTAGATGGTCGTGGTTGTGGGTTTGGAAGGGGCTGTTTAAGGAGCCTTGGTGCGTTTCTGCAGTGCATCTTGTAGATAGTACACACTGCTGCTACTGTGCATCGGTGGTGGAGTGAGTGAATGTTTGTGGATGTGGTGCCAATCAATGGGCTGCTTTGTCCTGCATGGTACCAAGCTTCTTGAGTTGTGGGAGCTGCACTCATCCAGGCAAGTGGGGAGTATTCCATCACACTCCTGACTTGTGCTTTGTAGATGGTGGACATGCTTTGGGGAATCAGGAGGTGAGTTACTCGTTACAGGATTCCTGGCATCTGACTTGCTCTTGTAGCGACTGTATTTATATTGATAGTCCAATTCATTTTCTGATTAATGGCAACCCCTAGGAGGTTGATAGTGGGGGAATTCAATGATGGTAAAGCCATTGAACATCAAGGGTTGATGGTTGGGTTCTCTCTTTTTGGAGATGGTCATTGCCTGGCACTTATGTGGCACAAATGTTACTTGCCCACTTGTCAGTCCAAGCCTGGATATTGTTCAGGTTTTGCTGCATTTGGACATGGACTTCTTCAGTATCTGACGAGTGGCAAATGGTGCTGAACATTGTGTAATCATCAGCAAACAGTCCCACTTCTGATGTTATGATGGAAGGAATGTCACTGCAGCTTTTCAAGAAGGCAGTTCACCACCACCTTCTCAAGGGCAATTAGGGATGGGCAATAAATAATGCCCTAGCGACGCCCGCATCCCTTGGAAAGAATACATTTTAAAAACTAAGGTCCTGTACTGGTGTGGCAACACTTCCCTACTTTCATACTCAACTCCCCTTGCAATAAATACCAACATTCCATTTGGCTTCCTAATCACTTGCTGTACCTGTATACTAACTTTTTGTGATTCATATACCAGAGCACCCAGATCCCTCTGCATGGTGGAGTTCTACAATCTCTCTTCAGTTAAATAATATACTGCTTTTTTATTTTTCATGCCAAAATGCCAAGTTCACATTTTCCCACATTATACTCTATCTGTCAAATTTGTGCCCATTCACTTAACCTATTTAAATCCTTTGTAGACTCTTTATGTCCTCTTGGTGACTTACTTTCCTACCTAACTTTGTGTCATTAGCAAATTTAGCTCCCATAAATTTGGTCCCTTCATCCAAGTCATTTATACAGGCTGCAAATAGTTGAAGCCTCGGCACTGATCCCTGTGGCACTCCACTAGTTACAGCTTTCCAACTTAAAAATGACCCGTTTATCTCTCCACTTCCTGTTAGCTAACTAGTCCTTTATCTATGCTAATATGTTACTGGCTACACCATGAGCTCTTATTTTGTGAAGAGAACTTTGATGTGACGCCTTATTGAAAACACCTTTTGGAATTCCAAGTAAACCACATCTACAGTTCCCCTTTACCACTTTGCTTGTTATTTCCTCAAACAACACTAATAAATTTGTCAAACATGATTTCCCTTTCATAAAACCATGTTGATGCTGTCTGATTGTAACTGATTTATTTACATAAAATTCATGAATGAACAATGTACAGTTTAACACAATGAGGACTTATAAAAAGAACGTGCAACTGTAAGGCACCTTTTTGCTGACTTCAGGATGCCCCAAAGTGCCAGACAGCCAATTAATTACTTTTCAAGTGTGCCACTGTGGTAATGCAGGAAAACACAATGGCCAATTTACATATAACAAGGTTGCACAAACAGCAATGGGATAAATAACTAATTAATTTGCATTGGTAATATTGGATGAAGGATAAATGTTTGGCTGGGCACCAGGGAAATCTCTTGGCTCTTCAAACATTACCATGGCACTTCTTACATCCATTTGAGGTGGCAGACAGGACCTTGTTCAATGTCCCATCTGAAAGATGGCGCCTCTATTAACAGAGCACTTTATCAGTACTGCATAGAATACTAGCACAGGAGGAGGACAGTCTGCCCATTTTGACTGTGTCGGCTATTTGAATGAATTGGTCCCATTTCCTTGCATTTTCTCCATTGCCCTGCAAATCATTTCCTTCATGTAATCCTCCATTTTCCTTTTGGAAGTTATTATTAAATTTGCTTCCACCACCCTTTTCAGGCACTGCCATTCCAGATCATCATAACTTGCATTAAAACAAATCCAATTTTGTTGCAAAAATTAATTCAGCAGGAATATTATTCATGAACCATGCATTTATTTTTCATTGATTGCTCTTGTGTTCCATAAAAAAGGAGCCAGAATCAAATTGTGCTCTTTGCTGCAAGGAATGCAGTCAGACTAAACAAATGAAAAATAAATTTACAGATGAGTGCCTGAGTTTGAGCATGAAATTTATGATGCTACAGGAAACCACATCAGTCTTACAATGTATGATGGCCACTCCTGTAGAACAGATATTAAAATCTTTCTTCACTGACCTGCATCACAGGTGATGGCATTTTGTTTTCACAGTTGGATGTTTTCATGGCATCTGTTGACTCTGCAACAAATGCAGTAGAGTTGGGCTCTGGCTGCACCTTATTCACTGCCATTGATGAAGGCCCAATCTGATCATGAGTGGTGGCGTTCTGGTTTGTACTTATAGCAGGCGCGGTGGTATTAATCTCTTGCCAGGAACCACACTTATGCCAGCCTGGATACAACAAGGTTTCTTCGTCAACCACTTCCAACAATTGTGGCATTCTTAAATCGTCAGCATCATGATTTCCTTTTAACATATCACTCTTAGCGAGGACAAATATAAGAGTAAAAGGCAATGTGTCAGCAGTTATCAACAGTACTATAATACTTCTTTCACCTAGTAAAAATCTGAAGGCTTTACAAAGCAGTAGCATTAGTTCTGTTAACTTGTCTAAGTTTAACTTTAACAGCAACAAATCAAAAACATTCCATTCAACTGTGCAGCAGCTTTTAGTAACAATTCCATATGATAGCTTAGTAACATGTTCAAGGACAAAATGTAAAGTGAGAGCATCCACAGAAATATTAAAAAAAACATTTTCAAGCTGGCATTCAGGATGAGTCAAAGTAATGTTTTCTATCACATTGGCGATTTGTCATACATTTGCTTAGTTAATACTATGAGAATTCAGAAATAAATACCTGTTGTACAATTGGTTCAAACTCCTCAACTTCAGCTTCTTCTTGTCCTGATTCACCAGCATCAACATCTATTAATGGAATTATGGGCACTCCACCTGGCAGGATTCCATCTACAGGACATAGAGAAGCCACTTCTGATTCTCCCACTACAGCAGGTGGAGATTTAGCCATGGATTCTTCGATGACAGAGATTTGATCAGGAGGAAGTAGAGTTGTAGGAATGGGTTCCTTTCTTGCTGGTACCCCTGTACCTAGACTTGAAGCATTACATTCCTCCATTTCAGAGGTTTCATTTGGAACATTTAGAGACATCTTGTTGGATTCTTTTGTTTTATGAACTGTATCTATAACATCTTGAGTTGCAGCACTTGATTCCTCGGTTGCAAGGGCTCCATCCTTAATTAAACAAGATGCAACATTTGATTTGGCCCCTAGAGGGAGATCAACCACAGCACCTGGAAGCCCAGTAGTGGTCCCATTCACTTCAGGGACTTCAAACAAAGTACCTGAAACCTCAGAACTGGGTTCTTTCTCTTCAGGGGCTTCAACCACAGCAGCTGAAGACTCAGAATTGGACTCTGCCCTTTCAAGGACTTCAACCAGAGCATCTGAAGACTCAGTATTGGCCTCTTTCCCTTCAGGGACTTCAACCACAGCTCCTGAAGACTCAGCATTGGACTCTTCCCTTTCAAGGACTTCAGCGACAGCATCTGAAGACTCAGCATTGGATTCTTTCTTCTCAGGGACTTGAAGAATAGCACCTGAAGACTCAGCATTGGATTTTTCCTTTTCAAGGACTTCAACCACAGCATCTGAAGACTCAGCATTGGACTCTGCCCTTTCAAGTACTTCAACCACAGCATCTGAAGACTCAGTATTGGCCTCTATCCCTTCAGGGACTTCAACCACAGCATCTGAAGACTCAGCACTGGATTCTTTCTTCTCAGGGACTTGAAGCACAGCACCTGAAGACTCAGCATTGGATTTTTCCTTTTCAAGGGCTTCAACCACAGGACCTGGAAGCCCAGTAGTGGCCCCGTTCACTTCAGGGACTTCAAACAAAGTACCTGAAACCTCAGAACTGGGTTCTTTCTGTTCAGGGGCTTCAACCACAGCAGCTGAAGACTCAGAATTGGACTCTGCCCTTTCAAGGACTTCAACCACAACAGCTGAAGACTCAGAATTGGCCTCTTTCTCTTTAGGGACTTCAGTGACAGCATCTGAAGACTCAGCATTGGACTTTTCCTTTTCAAGCACTTCAACCACAGCAGCTGAAGACTCAGCATTGGACTTTTCCTTTTCAAGGACTTCAACCACAGCATCTGAAGACTCAGAACTGGCCTCTATCCCTTCAAGGACTTCAACCACAGCATCTGAAGACTCAGAACTGGCCTCTATCCCTTCAGGGACTTCAACAGCAGCATCTGATGACTCAGAACTGGCCTCTATCCCTTCAGGGACTTCAACCAAAGCATCTGAAGACTCAGAACTAGCCTCTTTCCCTTCAGGAACTTCAACCACAGCATCTGAAGACTCAGCATTGGACTCTTCCCTTTCAAAGCCTTCAACCACAGCATCTGAAGATTCAGCACTGGCGTCTTTCCCTTCAGGGACTTCAACCAAAGCATCTGAAGACTCAGCATTGGATTCTTTCTTCTCAGGGACTTGAAGCACAGCACCTGAAGATGCAGCATTGGATTTTTCCTTTTCAAGGGCTTCAACCACAGCATCTGAAGACTCAGAACTGGCCTCTTTCTCTTCAGGGGCTTCAACCACAGCATCTGAAGACTCAGAACTGACTGCTTTCCCTTCAGGGACTTCAACCACAGCATCTGAAGTCTCAGAACTGGCCTCTTTCCCTTCAGGGACATCAAACACAGCTCCTGAAGACTCAGAACTGGCCTCTTTCTCTTCAGGGACTTCAACCACAGCACCTGAAGACTCAGCATTGGACTCTTCCCTTTCAAGGACTTCAACCACAGCATCTGAAGATTCAGCACTGTCCTCTTTCTCTTCAGGGACTTCAACCACAGCTCCTGAAGACTCAGCATTGGACTCTTCCCTTTCAAGGACTTCAACCACAGCATCTGAAGATTCAGCACTGGCTTCTTTCCCTTCAGGGACTTCAACCAAAGCATCTGAAGACTCACCATTGGATTCCTTCTTCTCAGGGACATGATGCACAGCACCTGAAGACTCAGCATTGGATTTTTCCTTTTCAAGGGCTTCAACCACAGCATCTGATGACTCAGAACTGGCCTCTTTCCTTTCAAGAACTTCAACCACAGCATCTGAAGACTCAGAACGGGCCTCTTTCCCTTCAGGGACTTCAACCACACCACCTGAAGACTCAGAACTGGCCTCTTTCCCTTCAGGGACATCAAACACAGCACCTGAAGACTCAGAACTGGCCTCTTTCTCTTCAGGGACTTCAACCACAGCTCCTGAAGACTCAGCATTGGACTCTTCCCTTTCAAGGACTTCAACCACAGCATCTGAAGATTCAGCACTGGCCTCTTTCCCTTCAGGGACTTCAACCAAAGCATCTGAAGACTCAGCATTGGATTCTTTCTTCTCAGGGACTTGAAGCACAGCACCTGAAGATGCAGCATTGGATTTTTCCTTTTCAAGGGCTTCAACCACAGCATCTGAAGACTCAGAACTGGCCTCTTTCTCTTCAGGGGCTTCAACCACAGCATCTGAAGACTCAGAACTGACTGCTTTCCCTTCAGGGACTTCAACCACAGCATCTGAAGTCTCAGAACTGGCCTCTTTCCCTTCAGGGACATCAAACACAGCTCCTGAAGACTCAGAACTGGCCTCTTTCTCTTCAGGGACTTCAACCACAGCACCTGAAGACTCAGCATTGGACTCTTCCCTTTCAAGGACTTCAACCACAGCATCTGAAGATTCAGCACTGTCCTCTTTCTCTTCAGGGACTTCAACCACAGCTCCTGAAGACTCAGCATTGGACTCTTCCCTTTCAAGGACTTCAACCACAGCATCTGAAGATTCAGCACTGGCTTCTTTCCCTTCAGGGACTTCAACCAAAGCATCTGAAGACTCACCATTGGATTCCTTCTTCTCAGGGACATGATGCACAGCACCTGAAGACTCAGCATTGGATTTTTCCTTTTCAAGGGCTTCAACCACAGCATCTGATGACTCAGAACTGGCCTCTTTCCCTTCAGGGACATCAAACACAGCACCTGAAGACTCAGAACTGGCCTCTTTCTCTTCAGGGACTTCAACCACAGCTCCTGAAGACTCAGCATTGGACTCTTCCCTTTCAAGGACTTCAACCACAGCATCTGAAGATTCAGCACTGGCCTCTTTCCCTTCAGGGACTTCAACCAAAGCATCTGAAGACTCAGCATTGGATTCTTTCTTCTCAGGGACTTGAAGCACAGCACCTGAAGATGCAGCATTGGATTTTTCCTTTTCAAGGGCTTCAACCACAGCATCTGAAGACTCAGAACTGGCCTCTTTCTCTTCAGGGGCTTCAACCACAGCATCTGAAGACTCAGAACTGACTGCTTTCCCTTCAGGGACTTCAACCACAGCATCTAAAGACTCAGAACTGGCCTCTTTCACTTCAGGGACTTCAACCACACCACCTGAAGACTCAGAACTGGCCTCCTCCTCTTCAGAGACTTCAACCACAGCACCTGAAGACTCAGCATTGGACTCTTTCCTTTCAAGGACATCAACCACAGCATCTGATGACTCTGAACTGGCCTCTTTCTCTTCAGGGACTTCAACCACAACATCTGAAGACTCAGCATTTGACTCTGCCCTTTCAAGGACTTCAACCATAGCATCTGAAGACTCAGAACTGGCCTCTTTCCTTTCAAGGACTTCAACCACAGCATCTGAAGACTCAGAATTGGCCTCTTTCTCTTCAGGGGCTTCAACCACAGCATCTAAAGACTCAGAACTGGCCTCTTTCACTTCAGGGACTTCAACCACACCACCTGAAGACTCAGAACTAGCCTCCTCCTCTTCAGAGACTTCAACCACAGCACCTGAAGACTCAGCATTGGACTCTTTCCTTTCAAGGACATCAACCACAGCATCTGAAGACTCAGAACTGGCCTCTTTCCCTTCAGGGACTTCAACCACAGCACCTGAAGGCTCAGCATTGGAGTTTTCCTTTTCAAGGGCTTCAACCACAGCATCTGAAGACTCAGAACTGGCCTCTTTCTCTTCAGGCGCTTCAACCACAGCACCTGAAAACTCAGGACTGGCCTCTTTCCCTTCAAGGACTTCAACCACACCACCTGAAGACTCAGAACTTGCCTCTTTCTCTTCAGGGACTTCAACCACAGCTCCTGAAGATTCAGCACTGGCCTCTTTCCCTTCAGGTACTTCAACCAAAGCATCTGAAGACTCAGCATTGGATTCTTTCTTCTCAGGGACTTCAACCACAGCACTTGAAGACTCAGCATTGGATTTTTCCTTTTCAAGGACTTCAATCACAGCATCTGATGACTCTGAACTGGCCTCTTTCTCTTCAGGGACTTCAACCACAGCATCTGAAGACTCAGCATTTGACTCTGCCCTTTCAAGGACTTCAACCACAGCATCTGAAGACTCAGAACTGGCCTCTTTCTCTTCAGGGACTTCAGTCACAGCATCTAAGATCTCAGAACTATGTTCTTTCTCTCCAAAGGCTTCAGCCACAGCACTTAAACACTTATACCTGGGCTCTTCCTTTTCAGCGACATCAACCACAGCACCTGAAGACTCAGCTCTGGTCCCTTTCCCTCCAGGGACCTCAGCCACAGCACCTGAACAATCAACACTGGGCTCGTCATCTTCATAAACTTCAACAACAGCCCCTAAAGAATCAATGTTGGGCTTTTCCTCCTCATAAACCTCATCTAAAGTACCTGCAAGTTCTGTGTGGGGCTCTTGAGTCGAAGAAAAGTTATCTGGAGCTTCTAGAGGTTCAGTGGTAGATTCTACTTTTAAAGAGCCTTCAGCCACAAAATCTAAAAACTCAGTGTTAGATTTCTCCATTGCAAGGACATTGACCACAACATCTGAAGGTTCAGTTCTTGATTCTTCTAAATTTCCAGTCACAACTTCAGTGTCTTCATCCTTGTCTGCAGCATCTTCCCCATCTTCAAATCCTTCTTCAGATTCCTCCTCAACTGTAAGTCAATATGCTATAAGTTATCATTAACATGGGAATAAACAAAAGATTGAAATAAATAAATCTAATTTATTTGGTCCAATAAACTATTAAAAGAACATTTACATTTATAGAAGTTTCTTCCATTTCTATTTGCTTTACTAAAATGTTTAAAGCAATGTCAACCTACCATTATTTGATTATATGAAGATTTAGATTTTTACAATAACAAGAGGCTCTCCATTATGGCCAAAACAGGGGAAATGCCTGAAAATCGGAAGTCCTGCTCCCAAACATTTTCATGGGGGTGAGAATCGGGGTGGGACACTTCACACATGCATGGCTTACAGAGGCAGTTGGCCATTTAAATCATCAGCTGTCTCAATTGAAGTGGGGTTTTGGTAGACCAGGAGTGTAAAAACCAGAGGGCTGAATTTTACGCTGATCGAGTGGGCACATGCCCGACCCAATCGGGTATGAAATCACACAAGATGACTTCGGGCGAGTGTCCCAATGTCATCCTATTTGCACAAGATTTCAGTAGGCGAGCACACTTCTGACTTTTGCCCTTGCCCGCCAACAATTAAGAGGGCAATTAATCCCATTAACAGCACAATTGTCTGTCATTTTACATAGCTGGTCCAACCTTACGGTTGGCGGATGGGCAAATTGGCCAGGCGGCCTTTACATTTTTCATGAAACCTCATGAGGGATCAGGTTTCTGTTATTAAATAAAATAAAAATAGAAATCTGTGCACTGCATTTTTATAATCTATATGTTCAGGTGCCTGATTCTGATGTTTGGACATTTTTTTCCTGATTTTAACAACTTTATTTCCTGGGCCTTTGGTTTTGGGCCTTCAGCTCCCTGAGGCAGCTCTCCGCCTTCAGGGAGCCCTCAGGGACAAAGGCTACCTGCATAGGATGTGGCGAATGACACCTGTGGGGTGGCCTCCAACTGCAGCAGCGCAAAGGTATAATGAGGCTCATGCTGCAACTCGCACGTTGGTGGAGCAAATAATTGGGACGCTGAAAATGAGGTTCCGGTACCTAGGCTGGTCTGGTGGAGCCCTGTGATACAGTCCACAGTGGGTGTCACACGTCGTCGCCGCCTGCTGCGCCCTTCAGACCCTGGCACTCCAACAGGGAGAGAAGCAGGCTGAGGAGGAGATGGAGGAATAGGAGGTCTCCTCTGATGAGGAGGCCGTTGATGGGGATGAAGATGAGGAGGTCCTCGAAGGCGACGATGACAGCAATGAGGACATCACATTAGCCAGACGAGGCAGGCGCACTTAGGTGGCTCTCATAGCTGCTAGATTTGTGGAGGATGATGATGAAATGCAGTAAGGAAACACCATAGATCCTCACATTGTATCTGTGAATGTTTGAATCCAGTCTGCTTATGGAAGCACACATGCCCTCCCTGAATGCGCTCTGTGATCAGGGTCATATCATGGAGATGCAGCTATGAAACTTTAAACGTGCCTGATCCTTTGTCTGCCTTCAGCACCTGACCACTTCTGGAGCACAGCGTTACTGGTCACAGATACTGACAAGATGGGGGCCAGCCCCACCTTAAAAGGTGCTGGGAGCACACAGAGAGAATGACGGAACTCTGTAATGCCTGCTGTAGTAATTATGGTTTCAATGAGTGTATGATGAACCTTTAAGAATAATACCTGTTAGGTAAGATCAGATGATCTGTAGTAACCAATAGGAGAGTAGTGTGTGGAGGTGGAGTTGGAATTGATAGCCCACATGTAGTTGCTGCTGAGTATATTGTAAATAAACTTAACGTTTCCACCCAAGAAGTGTCTGCAGATCAACTCTATCACTAATAGGACAACTCGGCCACCCTACAGCAAACTGGCAATGAGGTAAAATAGGATTGAACAGAAGAAATCAGGTTAAAAAGAAAGAAAGATATACTGACCAGGTATGTTGTTGATTTAAACTAAAGAAAAAAAGGGCCCTGATCCAAATGGCTGAGAAATCTCCTGGAGCACTCCCAATATTTAAAAAATAATACCAACATTGCAAAACCCCTGAGTGAGAATCGACAATCCAGCTGAACAAAATGAAAAATTAAAAAGAGAATCTGTACTTAATTGTAAAATAGGCAGCTGCCCCACAGGCTCAGTAGGTTAGAGAATCTGGCACACAGTTTACAAGTTTAAAAAAAGCAGCAGAGCAGAAAGCAGTGCTGCAGTTTTAAATCTAAAAGAAACCTGCAGAATTGCCCAGAAAACTGAGAAGAAATCACTGCTATGTTTTCTCCGAACATGAACGAAGTTTTACAAAGTTAAAAGAAAAGAAAGCTCACGATTGTGGGGATCCTGCCAAAACTCAAAAAGCATGGGAAATACAGCACTGAAAAGCTGACAGCTGCAGAGACAGCCCCAGTTTAAAAAAAAATCAGTGACTGCTCTTAAAGCAGCAATATATTTAAAGTGGTAAATATAAGAAAAATGGTTATGGACAGAAAATTAGAAGAGACCACAGAGAGAGGGCAACTCTGTGGAAGGCAACAAGAGACCCCAGAGAGAGGGCAACTCTGCCAAAGGGAAAAAGAGACCCCAGAGAGAGGGCAACTCAGCTGAAGGGGAAAAGAGACCCTAAAGAGCGGGCAACTTTGCCGAAGGGAACAATAGGCCCCAGAGAGAGGGTAACCCTGTGGAAGGCAACAAGAGATCCCAGAGAGTGGGCTACTCTGCTGAAGGGAAGAGACTCCAGAGAGAGGGCAACTCCACTTGGGGCAAGAGGAGAACCCAGAGGAAGGGCAACAAGAAATTAAACAGTTGAAAGAACAGCTGATTGTCCTTCAAGATCAAATGCAAAAGGGGTGCATAACCATTCAGCAACATGAAGAAATGGAGGCCGTCTCAAACAGTAGAATGGAAGCACAGCAGTAGAAATGTGAAGAGGGCTCAGGGGAAGCCCTGGTAATCGAAGAGGGCTCAAGACAAGCCATGGTGATGGAATAGGGCTCAGGACAAGCCCTGGTAATCAGAGAGGGCTCAAGACAAGCCATGGTGATGGAATAGGGCTCAGGGAAGCCCTGGTAATCAGAGAGGGCTCACAAGAAGCCCTGGGAGTCCTGTATAGTTGGATACAGCCAGGAGAAAGGAGTTCGGATAAACTCCAAGGCAGTTCCAGCTCAGTGAAGCTAGCTGTCTAGCAAAGAGCTGATGCTAAATGTAGCCAAAGAGGCTTTGGAAACAAAAGTCACAATTTTCCAAGAAGCAAACAGATAATTAAAGTTTGAGAGACTTAACCACCGAGCCCAGACAAGTTGAGCTTGCATCTGAGAGAAGTCTGGCCAACAGTGAAGTCAAAAAGAAAGCCAAGATTAAAGTCTGCACTAGAAAGAAAAGTGCAAGTTCCAAGTGATGGGGGTAATCTATTTGGGTCACTGGATGGATTCACAGGGCCTCCACCCGGTTGAGGAGAAAGTGAGAGCCATAAGTGAAGCACCTGCGCAAAGAACACCTCAGACCTCAAATCATTCCTAGGAATGATCAACTATTATGGACGGTTCTTACCCAATTTGTCTACAGTGCTGGGCCCCCTGCATTCTCTGCTCAAAAAGAACTAACGTTGATCTTGGGAGGTGCACCAGAAAGAATCTTTCATAAAAGTGAAACAATTAGTGCATTCATCCAATCTATTAGTGCATCATGACCAGACGAAAGAATTGGTGCTGACATATGATGCATCTCCCGATGGAGTGGGAGCAGTTATCTCTCATCGGATAGACAACGGCATGGAACGGCCTTTAGGTTAAGTATCAAGTACACTCACCACAGCGGAAAAGGGATACTCTCAGATAGAAAAAGAAGGCCTGTCCATCATCTTTAGTGTCAAAAAATTTCACAAGCACGTACACAGCCACCATTTCATAATCGTTTCAGAGCACAAACCATTGCCAGGATTGTTTAGTGAGGACAAGGCTATACCACTCAGCCTCAGCAAGAATACAACGATGGGCTTTAATTCTGGCAGCATACAAATACACTTCTGTACGTCTATCTGGCAATCAAATCGCAAATGCCGACACACTTGGTCGTTTGCCTTTACAAGAAAATGATGAGCACATCCCAGTTCCAGAGGAACTTGCTTTACTGTTAAATTTCTTAGATTCCTTGGCGGTATGCGCTCGACAAATCAAAGACTGGACAAGTTGGGAAACAGTCCTATCTCAGGTACAAGAAAAAGTGCTACATAGTTGCTCACAGGAGCTCACATCTGACGAAATGAAACCATACTTCAACAGAAGACATGAAATAACCAGCCAGGATATCATCTTATTGTGGGGAGCATGAGTGATAGTTCCTCCAAAGGGAAGGGAACACTTTTAATTGAACTACACAGTGCCCATCTAGGTATTTCCCGAATAAAGACCATAACACTCAGGTATCTATGGTGGCCTGGGATGGATGACAAAATAAAGAGTTTAGTAAAGTACTGTGTGCAATGTCAGCAACTGCAAGAGTCGCCAGTGACAGCTCCGTTACACCCATGGGAGTGGCCAGGTAGACCCTGGGCACAGTTACACATTGACTACGTTGCACCTTTCCTGGTAACAATGTTTCTGCTCATTGTTGACGTCCATTCAAAATGGTTTGACATACATGAGGTGAAGACACCAACGTTAGTCGCCACAATTGAGAAACGATGTCAGAGTTTTGCCATTCACAGACTACCAGAAGTAGTTGTTTGTGATAATGGCATGGCATTTGCAAGTGCTGAGTTTCAACAGTTTTTCAGCCTCAACGGTATCACTCATGTGAAAACTGCACCATACCACCCTTCCTCAAATGGACTGGCTGAAAGGACAGTTCAAACATTCAAGGCAGGCATGAAAAATCTAACTGGAGATTCCTTGGCAGCCAAACTATCACACTTTTTTATTAGAGGGCTACCCCTTATACAGCAGCAGGTGTCACACCTGCGGAGTTATTGTTGAAACGCCGTCTCAGAATGAGATTGAGTTTAATAATGCCAAATTTAGAGGGGAAGGTGGAAAGGAGTCAGGGAAGCCAGAAAACTGGACACAACTGGCATAATTGCGAGAGGAAATTTACTATGGGAGAGCCAGCGTATGTGAAAAACTTCAGGAAAGGACCAAAGCGGTTACCAGGTGAAATAAGTGCGGTGACTTGGCCTCTACGTTACCACGTGGAGGTGGAAGGCTGGATCACCCGTAAACATGTGGACCTTTTAAGGAAGGGAGAGACAAATCATCAAGTTTTGGTACCACCAGTGATCATGACTGGGTCTGCATTTCCTGTTGAGGATACTCAACTCAGGACTGATATGTCTGATGTTCCTGTAAGAGTTGAGGATACAGAACTGCAAGTGCCCACCGAAGCACCTGATCTTCAGGGAACTCCAGAAAAAGAGGTTCCTGAGAAAGAATCTGAAGTTGTGGAGCTGCAAAGTACCAGGAAACCACCTGAAAGACTGAACTTCTAAATTCCTTTAGCTGTTTATATATTATTTTGTCTTGAAAAATTTGTACTTGTAAATATAATATGTATCGCCAAGTTAAAGCAGGAGAAATGTAGTAATTATAGTTTTATTTAATGTGTAACATACCTTTAAGAATAATACTTGTTAGACAAGATCACATGATCTGTAGTAACCAATAGGAGATTAGCGCAGGCTACCTCAGCCGTCAGTGTAGAGACGGAGTTGGAGTTGAAAGCACACGTGTAGTTGCTGCTGAGTATATTGTAAATAAACTTAATGTTTCCACCCAAGAAGTGTCTGTGGATAATTCTATCACTAATAGCACAATTTGGCCACCCTACAACACCTGCCCACGACATTCTGGAAGCAATGGCAAGGACCATCAAGGTGCAGCGATCAGCAATGTGTCCAGGGTGTGTGAGGCTGGACCATCACTTTGGTCTGAAGCCTGCACAGAGCACAGAGAAGAGGCCCTGGACTGAGACACCTGCCTTTATCTTGTACAGAAAGGTTTCATATCTGAATGACATGAAGACAGCTCATCAGAACAAGGAGGCATTCTTGGAGTTTATTTACAATAGTGAACATTATGTATAAGTGATTAACACCTGTGCTCAGGCTGTGCAACTATATCTTCTTAATCTTCCTAACCCTGCTGTTACGTCTTGGTGCTATCCGGACATCCACAGTGTAGATGAAAGCGGCTGCTGATTGCTACTTTTGTGATGACCTTGGTGGGCATCCTTTTGAGGGCTGAGACCTGAAAGACCCTGGCCTGCTTTCAGGGTACTGCTATTTAGCAGTGGCACCCTCCTCGGCCTGTGGAAGTGGAGCTGCTGGGGTGACAGAAAGTGGGGATTTGGATGGGCCAGACACTCGCAGGGGCAACTGGGTAGATGGCCCCAGGGTGTGCACCTGCTGATCCTCACCCCTATGGGTGCCCAAGGGATCCTGGCTGATTCCTTGAGGAGAAGAGGTAGCTGGAGTGAGATTAAGCTGCCCCACACCCGTCTCATATATACACTGTTGGGGGCAAACTATGGCATCAGCAATGGAATTCAGCCTGCGCAGCAGTGCAGGACTGATGTCCTGGATCAAGGCCTGCATGGCAGCTGCCATCCTACCAGCGTTGACCTCGGTGCATTGCAATGCCGGTGCTATCACCTCAGCCTAAAGGCATACAGACTCCTCCATTGTTCTTTGCAATCTGAGGAGTACAGCGGACATCCCTTCCTGATGTTCCCAAGCTTGCCTTTGCAACTGCAGAAACTGAGGTATGACCGAGTCCAGAGGCTTGTCATCTGACTCAGACTCAGCATATTTCTGGCCTCCAGCAGTCCTCCTCTGAATGGCAGAAACCTGGGAAGTCCCTTCCGCCATCTCCTCTGGATCAGACAGTGCAATGTGCTCACCAGATTGAATTCCCGGGGCCACTCTAAAACTAAGTCCCACCGAGGTCTGTGTCTCTGCGCTGGTGGAGGGTGTGGGTGAGCGCTGTGACAGGAATTCAGGGAGGGTGCTTTCAGAATCCTCTTCAGAGGTTTCTTCGGGCTATATTGGAGGCCCTGGGTCATGGATTCCGTCGGCTGTTTCCCAGATGCGCCTGCGAGAGCAAGGAGAGATAATTAGTGCATGGCAGGGGACTGCAGGACAGGATACATCAGTCACAGCATGGTTGTCTGGTGGATTTAGCGCTGCTGGATCCTCATTTGGTAGAGCAACACTAACCTAGCTGGTCGCTGGATGGCTGTATTTTCAAATTCTGTGAGGACCTTGATTTCAGGCATTCCTCCACCGGTCAGCGACCTCTCCCTCTTGTTGTGGTTCAGCTTGTCCTGCATGAATGGATGGAGAGAGAGAGAGAGAGAGAGAGAGAGAGAGAGAGAGAGAGAGAGAGAGAGAGAGAGAGAGAGAGAGAGAGAGAGAGAGAGAGAGAGAGAGAGAGAGAGAGAGAGAGAGAGAGAGAGAGAGAGAGAGAGAGAGAGAGAGAGAGAGAGAGAGAGAGAGAGAGAGAGAGAGAGAGAGAGAGAGAGAGAGAGAGAGAGAGAGAGAGAGAGAGACAGAGAGAGAGAGTAAGCAAGATGCCTGTCAGGCCAGATGATAAGTGAGTGAGTGGTCCTATGGACGGGATGAGGTCAATGAAGGTGTGTGTGAGAGATTGAAAGGTGATGCCCCTTGAACTGACAGTGAGTGAGATCTCTGTGGATGTGTGATGGGTTTGTGAGTGTGTGAGCTGAGAGTGATGAGAAGAGTGACTTACCCTGGCAGAATGGAGGAGATCATTCATCCTTTTTCAGCACTGGGTGGCTTTCCTCTTTTGTAGCGTGTTGGCACTGACCACCACTGTCACCACCTCCCATGCTGGATTAGTGATGTTACTGCCCATCCTGCGGCCAGACCTAGGGTAGAGGACATCACGGCGGCCTCCAATATGTCCAAACGGTGCTCAAGGGTCAGGCCGTTAAATCGGGGGACTGCAGTCTTCTTGCCTTTCGAGGCCATGTCTTCTGTGCAGCAGTCCTGGTCTGGAAGCACTGAGAGGTATGCGCTTGGCTGCACTTTAAATATGGTATGGGTTCTGAATTGATGGAGCGGCGAGGTGATGGCATGGTGGGTGAATGAGAACGCGCCTGTCATCAAAATGGAATGTTTCCCAGGAATGTATAATTAATGAGCTTTTGAAAGACACTATGGCTGGAATCTTGTGCTCACACTGCTGGCAAGCTTAGAGGTGGGAAGGGCATTTACTTAGGTAGAATGGTGGCATACCAGAACCCTGCCTCCTTCCTGATACCACCTGTTCTGAGTATGAAATTTGAAATTTGACTTTCCCACCCCACCTCCAGTTGAGGCCCTTAAGTGGTCATTAAGTGGCTATGTGCCTCATTCTGCCACTGCTGGTATTAACCCAACAGCAGGCGGGCCCTTCGCCATACAGCATGCACAACAAGTAAAACTGTGCAGGCCGCTTGTCAGCTCCGGGATGGGTGGCCCATCAATCAAAGGCACTCGGTGCCTGATCAAGGGACTAAACATTAGGAAATGGAGGGGTGTCACACTGACAGCAACCTCCTGTCCTTGCTGCTGATCCCCTTGCACCCCTCTTCCAGCGATGCCCTTCTCATGGAACACCCCCACCCCACAGTACTTACTTGTGACCTGGGTTGCTCCATAATCCTGCGTTTCAAGAGCCTGTCCTTCCGGCAGCAGCCACGGCCTCACCAGTGGCACTGCTGAGTACAAAAACTGCAATCCTCCAATTGGTCAGCAGCTCTTGGTAGGCAAGCCTTCTGTCCCCAGGGTCTTAGTTCCAAGGGAAAGCCCATGGCTTGCCTCACCACTGCCTGATTGGCTTATGGAGGCCTATAGTACGTGCATGCAGTCAATGGCACTCTGCACGAAGCCCAGTATCCAGGCAAATCTATATGCCTTTTCATTCTGCTATTTCCTCCTAGGGGAGAAGAAGATAAGGTCCCCTTCTCCTCGAGTACAGTACCACTGTGATCTCCCTGATGCATCTATGTATGCTGAACTGTGAGATATTATTGCGGTCACCTGTTCCCTCCCAGAAGCATTCATTGGCATAGAATGTTATAGCAATGATGACGTTGATGACTACTGAGAGGGTCATCCTCCCTTGGCTTTGAGGCTCCAGTTTGGTGTAAAGAACGTGGCACAACCTCCTTGGTGAATTATAGCCTCCTCAGGTATAGCTCCAGTTTTTAGCTAAGTAGTGCTGCTGCCAGAACTCCCTTTGTGGCTACGGTCTTCTATGAAGAGTCCTATTTCTCCACTCTCCTTGTAGAGCTTCCGCTATTTACCTCTTAGTCATGTTGCTGGCCAAGTTGTACAGAAACAACTATTCCTAAACCTGTGAAAGAATGGGCTTCGTCTTTCCTCACTTAATATGTGCGGCAAGATTTCTCCAAATTACTCTGGTAACTCAAGGGAGTGCTTCCACAAACTTTGCTTTCACAAAAATAACTCAGCTGCAACTTGTTGAGTGGCCCTTTAATTAGCCTCAAAACAAGGCCCTTCTTGCTTTCTACCAAGAGTTTCGGAAGTAATTAACAAAGACACTGCCTGCACTTGCATTGACCAAACTGGCATGACATCAGGTCATTTAGTGACTGGCATCATGATAACGTTTATTGAAGATCTTCAGGCACCCACAGGAGACGCATCTGGCTGCACCATTCTATTTTAGTAATGTCACATAGGCTGTGTAAGAAGCGTCCAGCAGCACATCTCACATACACAAACTTGTGGTAGGCTTCCATAGCTAAGAAACTCAATTTTGCACTCATATTTAATTAGATTATTTGTTTGTGAGCCCAAACAATGTTGTAATTTGCTTCTGAAAGTTCTTAGAATAACTCCCCAAGCTTTTCTCATGCTCCCCTTTTTATAGAAAAGCTCTGGTGGGGCCCAGGGACCAGTTTAACTGCCAGCCATGTCTGGGGAACGATTCATTGTTAACTTCCTTGAGAATTGTTACATTATTGCCATCTTTCTCAACTAGTATATTCACATGTGGTGGCCCAGATTCATGGAGCAGAATGCTTCAAACTAAAGGCCATTTTGAAACATTTAGAATTAGGGCACATAAACAAGACAAGCTTCAATATTTTTCAGTGTTATTAGTTTGGTTTCAACATTGAAAGTAACATAATTTGTCATTCAACTGTCCAATTCTTCCTATAGCTACACATCTACATTTGATTGTTGCTAGTCTTAAGTTTAAAATATTAAAAAAAAATTATGGAACAATTCACAAGTGAATAATCTAACATTTATACAATACAATTATCTATTTTCAATAGAAAGTCAATTGTCTATCTCAGTGGATGGAAAAAATAAAAAGAATAATAAAATAAATTTTATTGATTGTTGTACTATCTTGTTCTCAGAAAAGATGAACATAGCTAACTGATTTATCTTAAGCTTTCCTTGTAAAAAGTCCAATTGGTTCAACTGTCTTCTACTAATTCCACTCCATGTACAGATCCAGTTAATTTAATGCCCATTCACTAACTGCCAGTGCTTATTTAGATTTACATAACTAATAGTCGTTTGGTAGTACAGAACTTGAATATTGCTGAAAAAAGAAGCTTTTTACCATGCACTCTTCAGGACACTTCGCAAGAATACCAATATAGGGGGAAGACAACAATTTATACTGTATGTGAAGAAAGTGCTAATTGGTTGGCAAGTAGACTCTGATTGGTAGAGGAGTTGCCATGGAGAATGCACCAGAGATGGTGACTGACAGTTAAATACCAAGCATTGTTTGAAATTTAAATGAGGCAACTTGACCCTGATTAGTTAAGGCATTTCCCTGAAGAATGAATCAGCGAATGGCTGTCACTTATTTTGTTTAGCTGAAACAGGCGCAATGTGTGCACATTTTTTCTGCCTGCAAAGAACAGGGCCCTATGTATTAATATATGTAGCCCAGAGCCATCTCAGATTGAACTACTTCCCACATTTCATATCTGATTTTGATGCCAGAATCACTATTATGGAATACATCAGAGAATATGGTGAAGAAAAACATGCTGGAGGGTTGGCACTGGCACGTAGCCATGCAGTTAGGCAGGGAGTTCCAGGATTTTGACCCAGCAACTGTGAAGGAATGGCAATATAGTTTCATTGTTAGGATAGTGAATTCCTTGGAGGGGAACCAGTTGGTGGTAGTGTTCCCATGTGCTTGCTGCCCTTATTCTTCCAGGTGGGAGAGGCCATGGATTTGGAAGGTGCTGTCAAAGGAGGCACAGCGAGTTACTGCAATGCATCTTGCAGATAGTACACACTGCAGCCACTGCACCCAGGGAAGAGCAGGTGAATGTTTGAGTTGGTGTACGGGATGCCAATCAAGCAGCCTGCTTTGTCCTGGATGGTGTCAAGCTTCTCAAGTTTTGTTTGGAGCTGCATTCATCCAGGGAGATGGAGAGTATTCCAAGGAGCTTCTGACTTGTGCCTCATCAGGTGGTGAGTTAATCATAGCAGAATTCCCAACCTCTGACTTGCTCTTGTAACCATAGAATTTTTATGGCTAGTCCAGTTACACCTCTGGTCAGTGGTAACCCCTAGGATGTTGATAATGGGAGATTCAGCAGTGCAAATGCTGTTGAATGTTGTCCAAGTCTTGATGGCTGCTTCAGTATCTGATCAGTTGTGAATGGTATAGTACACTGTACAATCGTCAGCGAACGTCCTCTCTTCTGACTTTTTATTGGAGGAAAGGTCATTGATGGGCCTAGGACACGGAAGAACTCCTGGAGTGATGCCCTGGGACTTATGTGATTAGCTTCCAGCAATCACAACTATCTTCCAGTGCTAGGTTTGACTCCAACCAGTGGAGAGGTTTTCCTGATTCCCAATGTCTCCAATTTTACTAGGGCTCTTTAATGCCACACTAGGTCAAATGCTGCTTTGATGTCTAGGGCAGTCACTCTCACCTCACTTCTGGAGTTCATTGCTTCTGTCCATGTTTAGACCAAGGCTGCAATGAGGTCTGGAACCCAAACTGTGGATTGATTAGTAGGTTATTGCTGCGTAAAGTGCTGCTTTTTCGCACTATCAGTGACACCATCCATCACTTTGCTGATGATTAAGAGTAGACTTCTGGGGCAGTAATTGGCCAGCTTGGATTTGCTAAACCAGAGAAAAGTCCAACAAAAAGCAACTAAGAAGTAGCCTTGAAGGAATGGGGTAGGTTAAAAACAGCTCCATCTTACTAGCTAAACATCCAGATCCCAGTGCGAACGACAGGCGGAATTTTCCATTTTTGAAACTAAGTGCCATGGTGGGTGGGTTCCACATGCATTTCCCATTGGTTGGAGTGCCAGGAATTCATGCCCAATTTTGTGCTCGGAAGCTATGCATAGGCAAGTATCTCTCTGAATCACATGGCCGGTGGGGAACAGATTTGTCAGCCCCACCATTACCTAGTGAGGTCAAGGTTCTGGGCACCATATTTCAATGCCACCCAAACACACACATTCACTTTCTCCAGCCCAGCTGTCTTCAGGAGGCATCTCAAGATGGCTGCACACAGGAAGAAGGCTGTCCTGAAGTTTAGCTACGACTCCCTCGGGGCTTTGATAAGAGGAGTGAATCAACGTCGGGATGTCCTCTGCCCCAGGGATAGCTCCAGGAAGCCCACAAACCTCATCTCACCAGCCTGGGAGGTGGTTGCAAGGGAGGTCAGCTCATCAGACACCTGCCCCAGAAATGCCATCCAGAGCAGAAAGAGAAAGAATGATCTCATCTACTCTGCCAGAGTAAGTCAACCTTCAACGCACTCCAATCTCACACTCTCATCAAGGTATCATGTACTCAAAGGGTTACAATGCTCAGGGATCTCACCCCCAATATCAGCAGGGAGCACATCAGCACTGATTGTCTCATCTATCATGCAGCACTAACTCCATCCTCAGCCCTTACTGGGGAGGGCTCAGCACACACAGGAGACATGCATGCTTCCGAACCTCTCCTCCATCCCTTCTCATCACATCCCATCCATTTGTCTTCATGCAGGCCAAGCTTGCCCACAATGAAAGGGAGAGATTCCAGACTGGAGGACGGATGGCCAACATCCAGGAGCTCACTCCCTTTGACAGGGGAGGACAGAGATCACTCCTGTGGGGAAGCAGGATCAGCCTCTCCCAGCAACCTATTATAGCTGAACCTTCCATGCGTTGATCACATCCTAACATTCACAGAGAGTCACATGCAGCCTATTCATCAACTAAATATATCTTCCCTCTCTCTTACAGGCACCAGCAGGTCTAGGCACACAGCAGGACCAACGTAAGTCTCAGCCTCCAGCCCACCTCAGAGGAGGATGATGAGGAACCATCAAAAGAAGATCAGTCACTGCTTTCACCTGCACCATCTACCAGCACAGAGACACGCATACCTTGTGGGCTATAGTTGTAGAGTAGGCTCGGGGTCACTTTCTGGAGAACACCGCACTGACACGTCTCCACAGCAAGGATCCCCAGTTAGAAGCACCAGGTTGTGAAGGAGACAACAGACCACCACTATGTCGGACAACACCTTCTATGGAGAGTACTGCAGAGCCCCGCCTGAGTGGTCCAAACTGTGGGAGTGCATCTTAAGGATGCCAATCATCTGCTCAATGATTGATCATGTTGAGCTATGCTCTACTCACACTGCCTCAGACACCCTCCTGTGCAGGTTCTTTTTCACTTTCGAATGCAACTGCACCATTTACTTCGTGGGTTCAAAATGATGGTGCACCATTTTTATTTTAAGAACAGTTTCAAGAAGTCAGTGTTCAGGTCCTGGGAGTGTTCACCTTGAGGTCACAAAAGAAATGAGGGCTGATCGATGCACACCATTCATTTTCAAACGTGTTTCAGGCTGGTCTAAATTCCCGCTGGCAAGATTGGAAGGCAGAACATGATTCCGGCGAGTCGCATATTTAATGAGCATTCATGACCTGGTAATGCATGCAAATTGCATTCCTGATACTGATCAGCAGGATACCCAACCCACCATGAAAGGCATGGGTGGAAAATTCCAAACAGTTTTCTTACTGGCGGGAACCCGATTTTTGGTCTCTCCCGATTTTTCACTCCTGCCCATCACAAAGTCTGCCACAGGCAGGAGGGGAAAATTCTGTCCAATGTAACACAGGATCTGCTGGTGTTAATACATTACTTGGTACAATTTTAAATAAAATTCATTCTATTTTTTAAATTGGGCAATAAAGGCAGCTGAGTTAAACAACAGAAATGGATGTTAAGAAGATTCTAAGAAGAATAAGTTTATGTAGAAAGATTCCTTTACCTTTGAGGAAATTAATTGCTTGGAGTAGATTTTGTTCTTTCTCAAAATCTACATTGTAGTGATCCATATTTTCATAACTGTGTTCCAAATCTTCGATCACCGATGCTCTAGTTGCCTCTGAAAGTCTAATGAAAGAAGAAACCTTACTAATTAGGTTCAAATTAGTTTCTCCAAATGATAAATGTTAAACGGTGTATGTACTTACTTTGCTGTCAGTATCTTTGCGTTCTATAAAAGAAAAATAATTAAATTGAAAACTTTCTGATCAAAGTCCCTACAAGGAAAACGGAGAGATGACTAAAACTAAATGCAGAAAAATATTAAAACCTGTAGAAAGACTGCCATTTGTGGTTCCTCTAGTGATTGAAGTGCAGATTCTACAAGCTTGGACATGGATTGTATACGTTCAGAGTATGTTTTTATCATAGACTTGCAGTGGTTCATTTTTTCATCTTGCTCACTTGTGATTTTTTGCATCATCATCTGCTTTTTCGCTTCCAAGATTGCAATCAGGGAATCAAACTTTTCACACATAATTTGTTTTTGGCCTCTACAGTTGTCCTGTAAAACAAAATGGAACAGATTGTTGTAGAATGAGATAAATGCATATTTTTCAGTCTCATTAAGACAGTCATAATCTAAACCTAAGACCAGCTGGGAAATGCAGCTTTGAAATTATTGTTGACTCCTTTCCTGAGACATTTCAATAGAAAAACCTAACCAAATGATCTAGAGAAATAGTACTTCATTGGTCCTGATTTATTAATGTAAGTTGATGTGCTCAGATATGGTGACATAAATGAAGGCTCAGAATTCAAAAGCATGAATTGTCTATTTAATGTGAATGTTAATTTCTAGCTTTGCTGATAATTGCACTTTTTAAAAAAATGCACAGGCATATACATATTTTTATATATACATCTACATATTAGTTACACATAGAATAATCATTTTTATTTTAAAAGCACCAGCTGGAACAAATGGCAATGATGGCATGAGAAAATGGAAGCAAATGTACAAGTGAAGCAATGTGTCCAAAAGCATAAGTAGATAAGAGGTGAGAGGGTAGTTGGTTTTATGGAGGAGGAATAGGTTAAAGGAGGACCAATAGAATTATGGGTTACAGATATGACTGTGTCTGATTTATGTGTGTCTGACTGTGTCTTCCAGATCCTGTTTACCATCACAACTCCCTGCCTACCTCCAACCCATTATCCTTACTCTTCTGCCAGGAGGTTGCCCTTCAAGTCACACTATCCTGACTTGGAACTTGTTACAGTTAAGAAGTTTATAAAATTTCTATATCTTGGGAATGTAGCTTTAAATTTAGGGTAAATGATGGGAGTAATATGGCATGTTCTGCAGTAAGCCGGGTTGTTTGATTGTTAGAGATCAAAGGAAGGCTTAGATGTTTTATTGAGAAGATGGTACAAGATATTTATGCTTCAGGACAACAACAGCAGTCTCTGAGTTTACAATGACTTTGAGCCCCCAAAGTCGCAGAAAGGTTTTGAAGGTACCAGGTTGTAAAAAGTTGTGCTGTAAACCGTCCATTCAATTCTAAGATGAAAAAGAGTTGGATAAAGAATAGCTAATTAACAGTTTTACAAGATTTCAAGGTTAATATGTTTCATGTTGCCATGGAAAAGAAGACAGAGGAAGCCATTTTTTGAGATCAGGTTTCAGCCTTCCCTACAAATCAATGAGTATCCCAAAGTGATAGAAGTTCTGTGTGGTCAGCTAAGAGAAAGGGTGCTCGGCTTTGTGACCTACCATAGCTGGATACAGAAGGGAGATGGTTTTCCTGCAGCCATCTAAGAGTTCTCAGAGATTTGTCTTGGCATTGGCTGAGGGAAAAAGAATTAGTGGAACAAGCTTTGCTGCTAATGGTGGATTTAAGAAACTCTCTGGAAACTGAAGAAAGCACCTGGAGATGGCTGCTGGAATTGCTACTCAGTGAAACAGGGACACGAGGACCCATTGGAAGGTGGGAGCAACTATGATCTGTTTGCTACAAGGACTGTAATTCCATGGGGAGTGTGATATGTGATAAGTATAAAAGGGGATGTTCCTCCCTGAGGTTTAAGATATAAGTTGCCTACAAAAAGAAAATAGTAGTTAGTCAATAGTGGTTTTAGTCATTTGTTACAGTAAAAGTACTAAAACATGATGTTTTGCCATTTTTTTTTAGCTATTAACTGGAAGTTTGAATCTCCTTTTTTTTTAAAGTTATTGGTCTCTACAGAGATCATAACAAAATATACCATTACAGGTTCAAAATCCTGGAATTCCCTATCAAGCAGGACTGCAGGTTTACCTGCACCACAGACTGCAGTGGTTCAGGAAGATAGCTCCTTATCATCTTCTCAATGGCAGCCATGAGCTTTGACTCTCATACTGAATTCCCATGAATGAATAATAAAAAGAAAAACTGCTTCAATTCACTCTCAAATTTATTCTCTATTCCCAATTTCAGTGACACAAATTGCCCCATTTTTCAACCCACCACTGTCCCTATCTCCCTTACCACTCATTTGAGTTCATTGCTTCCTTCAGAAAATCTTTTGAACCCCACCTCCTCTGCATACTGTTATAAATACCTAATTCATGACTCATGTTAATATTTTAGAGGTAGTTTTTAGTTCTGAGAAGATTAAAGTTTAACTGTAGAACATGGGATAAATGCAACTAAAGCAGTTTGGAGTCTATTACGCTTAAAAGGTTGGGGCCATGACTTAAGGGGTTAACAGCTAGAAAGGTAAGATCATAAAACAGCAGGTGGGCTTACTTAGCCGGAGAATGGGAGATGAGATGTCTACGCTGCTTAGAAAGGAATGCTGCCCAGTGAGTTATTTGGTTTAGGGAGTTAAATTTACAATTAATTTAAAAGTGAGCCTTGGGAGGCTACATTGTCGTGGAGATTAAGATAGTTCTAGGGTTTCAATTTATCTGTGTGTTTGCCACAGGAGTGAGTGCTCTGCAGCATGGGAAAAGGCCACACTGAAAGGGTGCTATTGTTAGCAAGCTCTGTGTAATCGGAGCTCTGAATAAGTGCAAGGAACCATTGGATAGCTTCGTGTAGTTAAGGCTCAGAAGGCCTGGGGAGTTGAGAAGGTGGCAGAAAGTTATTGGCTCTGTGCTGGAAAGGGTTAGGGTTCAGAAGAAGCCCTAGGAGCCGTTTATAGCTTGGTGTTGCTGGGGAGATTGGAGCTTGGTAAAATCCAGGGGCAGTGCCAGCCCAGTGGTGCTGGCCAGTTATTAAAGAGCTTAAATTGCACCAGGAAGCAGGGGCTGGAGTCCAGACTCTGAAATCTAGGGGAACGGATTCTCAGGAGATGAGATTGAAACCCTAGGAGATGTGCAGTCATTGAGGCACTCCAAGTTGGAATGGTTTTGAGGGAATTCAGAGACTTGATCTTAAAAATTGAAAATTTTGGAATCCATCAGGAGGGAGATAGAGTTTCAAAGAAGTTGGTTGACTCAGTGTTTACTGACATCTGGGTGGGCTTTTGAGAAATCTGTGGATCCTACCTTGGTCACACTTGCTATTTATTTTGCTCAACCACAATTTGTCTGTTAATTCAAATGTACCTCATATTTACACTGAATATTAGACTAATGATAGGTATTATAACTTAAAATCTTTTTGACCTTTTGTATTAAAGTTTATTTTTGTTTGTTCAAAATCCATGAAATCCTGTGGTATTATTCTCTTAGTAAGTGCCTTCAATCTCAAACTTTGTCTACTTTAAAGAAAAAACCTAACTGGATCTCATTGAAAACTTGGGAGTCTGGTTTAGTATAACAATACTGTGTAAATATCCACTTCCTCACAAAAATCCTGGACAAATACATCAGCATCTGGGGTATACCTAAATCCTAATTCATTCATGGAAACTCTTGCCCTCTCACTGAAGCTATTGTTCTTAGTTATATATTCCACCACATGCTTCAAACAAACCATTGTAGCAGTAACATGGCTCTAATCTTCACATTAACCCGTGTGATCTCTCACTCCTCTGATGACTTTATCTTTTATGAAACCTAAATACCATCTCACCTACCATCACATCTCTTTTGTAACTTTTGCATACTCCCTTTGCAAGACTTTCAGCGATTTTCTTGCCAAAGTGTTACCCCTGTGTACCTCATACAGCCATTGCACTGAATGCTTTTCCATCCTTGAGTGACCTCAACTTACAACTAAACACCCTGCTCTCTCTTTGCTTTCTTTTCTCTCTCTGTACTTACTCAATTTTTGTACCAGAATTCTCCCAACCTCCCTCATACAAATCCTATTGACCTTACCATCAACTGAGTTGTCAAGTTCTCAAAGTTCTCAAATCACTGTCAAAGTCACCTCTGATCACTTTATGTCTTCTTTATCATCCACATAAATTTTCTGCTGGATCTTGATATAACTTTCAAATTTCACTCCTAGTCCATCATCAAGGCCACCTACATCCAATTTTGTGAGACTGCAGACTGACATTTCTATGCCAACTGCCACTGAAACTCTCAACCATCTTCTAATCACCCCTAACCCCATCTCTCTCTCTCTCTCTCTCATTTGACATTTTTAAATTAACTACCAACAATTTCCAATATGCAGGAATGAGATTGAATGGTATAGAGTTTTTATTGCATTAGCAATGATCATGTCATTAAAAGGGTACTTATGCTGTTCAATTCCAGCCCTTGCTTTCTGTGGTGAATTTAATGGGTAAATCTAGCAAGTTCTTAAAAATAATAGGGAGGCTAATGGCAAGATGCCTTTTGTGCAAATCAAATGATGCAGTGGTATAAATTGTCCAGCAAGTTCTTCAGATTTGTATCTCTCAGCACATCTCTTAATGCCCTCAATCTGCTTGTCAATTTGCACATTAATAGCAACAGGTGTCCTTAGCATGCCATTATTTTCCAGCAAGATCCAACTCATGATGTAATTGAAGAGCTTGAACTCTCACATTTCAGTAATTGAACTCATCAGTTTGCCTGCAACTTTTCTGAAGGTCTCAGGTATTGCCTTATTCACAGTCTACGTGGAGGTCCAGTTGCTCTACTTACTGAGTAACAAGTAAAGCAACCATGTTGTAACTGTAGAAATGGCTGCAATTTCATTTCCAGGTCTGGAGGCTTATGATGGTATAACAGAGACAGAAAAGCAGTAGGATCTAGAAAGCAGGTTTAAGTAATTTATTACCTCAATATTTTTGTTTGTTTCTTCCAGGTGAGCAATGAATGTTTGAGTTGCATCATTGGCTGCAACAAGTGCTCCGACTTCATCATTAAGTTCACACTTAGAAACAAAGGCAACTTTAGTAAGTTTCACATTTAAATTCAACATTTTAAAAATATGATTAAATATGCAATGACGTCAGCATAGGGTGACCATATTTCCCTATGTTAAATATGGGACATTTGGTAAAATGACTCATATTCAAACGAGATGGTAATCAATAAGACTTTGCTGTACAAGCATTTAAATTAAGATCAAGTGATCGTAATTGTTTAAGGTCCTTCCCTCCCTTTTTCCGGTTGATTTCTGCTATCCTTGGGATGCCTTTTGTGTCTTGTACCATGGAGACAGATACAAAATACTTGTTCAAAGTCTCTGTTATTTCCTTGTTTCCCATTACTAATTCACCAGTCTTATCCTTTAAGGGGCTGACATTTAATTTAGGCTCATAGACATCTACATCACAGAAGGAGGTCATTTGGCCCATCGTGTCTGTGCCGGTCAGCAAAGATCTGACTACACTAATCCCATTTTCCAGCACTTAGCCCATAACCCTGGAGGCTATGGCAATGCAAGTGAATATGTAAATACTTCTTAAATGTTATGAGAGTTTCAGACACAACCATGCTTTCAGACAGTGAAGTCCAGACTCCCACCGCCTTCTGGGTGAAAAGGATTCTCCTCAACTCCCCTCTTAGCCTTTTACCCTTTACCTTAAATCTATGCCTACTGGTATTGACTCCTCTACTAATGAGAAAAGTGCCTTGCTATCCACCCTATCTATACCCCTCATAATCTTATACCTCTCAACCTTCCTTTCTCCAAGGAAAACAACCCCAGCCTATCCGATCTTTCCTCATAGCTCAGACCCTCCAGTCCAGGCAGCATCCTGGTAAATATCCTCTGCACCATCTCCAGTGCAATTGCATCCTTCCTATAATGTGGTGACCAGAACTGCACACAGTACTCCAGTTGTGGTCTGACTAGTTTTATACAGTTCCAGCATAATCTCCCTGCTCTTGTATTCTATGCCTCGGCTAATAAAGGGAAGTATCCCATATGCCTGCTTAACCACCTTATCTAGCCGCACTGCTACCTTCGGGGATCTATGGATATGTACACCAAGGTCCCTCTGATCTTCAGTAGTTTCCAGGGTCCTACCATTCATAGTGTAATCCCTTGCTTTGTTAGCCCTCCCCAAGTACATTACCTCACATCTTCTGGGTTGAATTCCATTTGCCACTGCTCTGCCCACCTGATCAGTCCATTGATATCCTCCTGCAGTTTATGGCTTTCCTCGTCATTATTTACCACCTTACCAATTTTTGTGTCACCCACAAACTTCTTGATCATACCACTTACATTTAAGTCCAAATCTTTTATGTACACCACAAACAGAAAGGGCCCCAGCACCGAGCCCTGCAGAACCCCACTGGAAACAGACTTCCAGTCATAGAAACATCCCTCTACCATCACCCTCTGCTTCCTACCTCTCAGCCAATTTTGGATTCAATGTGTCACTTTGCCTTGGATCCCATGGCTTTTACTTTCTTGACCAGCCTGCCATGACAGACCTTATCAAAAGCCTTGCTAAAGTCTATGTTAACCACATCAAATGCATTACCCTCATCATTAGCTTTTCACTTCCTTTTTATATACTTGTTGATGCTCTTACTACCTGGTTTTATATTTTTTGTTAGTTTACTCTCATATTCTAACTTTGCCCTCTTTCTTATTTTCTTAATCATCCTTTGCTGGTTCTAAAATTTTCCCAATCTTCTGGTGTACCAATAATCTAGGCAGCCTTATATGTACACCTTTTCTTTCAACTTGACACCATCTTTAACTTCCTTAGCTACAAATAGTGTATCCTTCCTGTACAGTCTTCATTTTAGAATGATTTAACAATATAACACTACCCCATGTGTACCCTTGGTTTTGTTTCAGGAGCAGTAGCCACTTGGTGACATCAGATGTTATGAAATACAATAGACATCGGGAGGTTGAAATTAAGGGACAATTTGCTACTTTTTAAGAAACTTGGGTCACCTGCAATTAGGCTTAAATACCTTAAGTCCCTTTAAAAACAGGATTGATGGTCACCCTACCTCAGCATCGAAGGCTTAAAATTTATAACTACCTTTTGATGTGTGTAGACAGTTAGAAGAGGAGCAACTTTACAATCCTTATGTGCACCAAACACTTTGCATAGTGAGCAGGTGGGTACCTCACATGAAGTGCAGTATATATTAATCTTTTCCTCATCATGCTCTTCACATGTCGGTTGTTCAGGTTTTGCAGTAGACCTGGATTGATTGTATGAAAATTGCTGAATTATTTATTGCATAAATTGACTGGCCTGTCACAAAATGCAAAAGTGATGCACCAAAAGGCATTGAAACCTAAAGCTTTAATTTTTTTACTCTAAGATTATGTGCATAGAGAGTACATAAAATATATATTTGACCTGACAATTTTTCATTAATGCCCATTGTTCTGGATCAATTACTACACAATGTTCCTCACTACATTTGTCACAGACATTCTTAACTTTCCAAGGTATTTTTCTGAATATGTTCTAATACCATATTAAGCATTGTATTTCCTAACAGCTAATAGTATGCAAAATTTTGGGTCAATTCAATGTGACATAGTACATCCTGTATGCAGTTCACCTTTGCATGTGCCAGCCAGTTTCACAGCCAGATTTGACCTCGAAATATATGCTTTTGAACTTTACGCTCTTGATCAATTATTCATCCATTGACTAACAACTAAGGTAGAACCCTCCATGAACAGCATTCCAAATAGTTTAATTTCCTAATCCCTATAAAACATTCTACTGCAATCCTTGATCATAAAATTGTACCAAAGCTATAGAATTTTTCTTTGTTTTTGGTGACAAGTAACAAAATAATTCCTACCTTGAAGATTCTTGTTTATAAATGTCGATAATATTTTCCACCAATAAATTTCTTTGCAGTCCATAAACTCCATGTCTGTCCAGAATAACCTCATGGTGACAGGATGGACATCGGAAACGACCCCCTGAAACTCCAGCTTTGCCACGAGACTATCAACAAAGGAAAATCAATTTAGATTACACAGACTGGTATTCGAGCATCCAGATCTGACATCCAGAAACAGAAATTGATAAAAACTACACACAAAATAAAAAAACAGGATAGAGCATTGCTGGGGCTGCTTTAAATGAAATGTTTTACAAATATGCATTTACATTTGCATGCTAAGTGCAAATAATATACAATGACTGAAATGTGATAATGTAGTGTTGATAGTATGGTATAGGCTCCCTTTTAAAACTTATCAATTAATGACTCGTAGAGGCTGACTGCTAAGTGATAGCAAAGGATGACCAGTAGATGGAATTGGAACCACAAGTAGCCTGAATGTAATTATTTAAGGCTATCATTCTATACATGTGTGCTCATACATAGAGTCATGTCTCTTGGAAAGGCATGTCTGCAATGCCTGGTGACTCACTAGTGATCATTCAGCCGCTACTTTGCAGTAAAGTTGGGGAAATACCTGTGGGCTCTTATCTATATAGTGATGGAATACTGACTGGATCTATTGTGTTGTAGTTGGGAAAGAAATCTATATTTTATTATGGCCATAGGGACATAGAACGATAGCATGATTGCAGCACAGAAGGAGGCAATTCAGCCCATCATGTCCATACCAGTAAGAGAAATGCAGCTAGTCCGAATCCCCTATCCTTTCCCCCCATGCCTCTTGGATGTGTCCCACCCAACCCTTATGATTTAACAACTTTTAAGTACAGCCAATCTTTCTAATAGTTCATCTTTATCCCTTTTTAGCCCATTCAGTATCTCAACTCTCTCATCTTTCACTCTGACTTGGGTAGTATCTTCTTCCTTTGTAAAGACAGTTGCAAGTTATTCATTTAGTACCTCAACCATGCTCCCTGCCTCCATGCATAGATTCCCTTTTTGGTCCCTAATCAGCCCTCCTGATACCTTTTCACTGGGAAAAATTTTTCCCCCATTGGGGGTGGTTGTGTGGGGGTGGGCGCGAACCCAATTGATGCCCCCGATTGGGTGCCTCAGGGAGGTCTGTATGAAATTTAAAAACTGAAAATAAAGTAATTAAAAACTATTAAAACATGTCCCCTCATGTGACACTGTCACATGAGCTGGGATATGTCAAAGAATTATTTCAAAAATTTCTATTGAATTTTAAAACACTCCATGAAACTGTACCCGAATTAACTCCTCTTTAACGGAAGTCCAGTATTCTACAGTCTGCTACAGTTCTGCCTGCCGATCTTTGATTCCAAATTACCTGGGATAGATCTGTTCTCACCTCACTGAAATTAGCCCTCTTTAATCTCATACTTTTATATTCAATGCATGTTCTTTTCCATGGCTAATCTAAACCTTATGAGACTATGGTCACAATTCCCTAAATGCTCCCTGACTGACCCTTGATTCACTTGACCCACTTAATTCCCCTGAAACAGATCCAGCACTGCTTCCTTCTTTATTGGACTGGAAACATACTAATCAAAAGAATTCTCCTAAACACACCAGAAACTCTTTCCCCTTTCTACCCTTAACACTATTAGTATACCAGTCTATATTAGGACAGGGAACAGGAATTGCCATTTAGCCCCTTGAATGGGTTCCACCATTCAATCTTGGCTGATTCGTGACCTAACTCCATTTATCTGCCTTTACCCCATTATTCAAAGAGAGCGCGATTAAGTGGTGGCAATGCATGCAGATGCTGTGGAAACCTACCTTGGTAGTTGGGTAGTCACAGACACTTGACGTCTGAGGGAGAAAAGGAGGGAAAAATGCACCTTTGGACTCTGGTGTACAGGAACTTTGCATGGCAGTCTGTGATATTGGGATTGAATTTCAATTTAACTGGCTTTGAAACTAAAAGCTCTCATAAAATGAATGTGACTCTAGAAAAAAATTACTAGTGAGCAACAATTTTAATTTCATATGCACTGCAGTTAGTTAATATATGGAAGTGAAAATATTTACAATATCTATATTAAAAAATCTTGTGTATGCATTGTCACTCTTTTGTCATGATTTAACATTGAATTTCCCTATGCAATCACATATACTTGAAATTCTCTATGTAAATAGTTGCCTGTAATTGTTAATGAGCAATTGAATCACTCAAAATGCTTTTGTCAAAAAACTTTCTGCCATTTTTCTCAGTAATTGAAATTCATTGTGCACAAAATAATTTTATAAACAATTCATAACAACATTATTCAATTTATCCATTGAATATTTTTTTATGTCTATTAATACATCATCAATCTTTTCACTTCAAGATCTTAGTCTCTCTCAAAAGTCTGGGATTCAGCTGTAGCTGAAGAGAGATTTCAACCACATTTTTGCATTCAGCATGTATAGTCCACAATTTTCCAGCAAGAAAAATCTCTGGGAGATTTGATGGGCAAAAGAGTGTGTGCTTCCTCAACTTGTGAGGATTTAAGAGTTTTTTGTTTATGTCAAAAGACTTTGGAAGAAATTGACCATTGATTTATCAAACCCTTATTTCTGAACAATCTGTCATTTTTTTATGTTAGCAACAGACACTACCTGTGCTTAACAGTTCTTGTGATTATAGTTTCTTTATTTACAATAAAAAAAAAGTTAATTATTGAGAATGGATTGTTGCTTATTGAGGATGAAAGATCAGTTAAAAAAATCTTCTACTGAACTATTCTTTGCAGATATATATAAACATGGAATCTGCGTAAATGGTGTTTATGTGAGAATGTTTGGTTGCTAATTTGCATGGTTATTAAAGACTATATACATTGGCAAACAGCGCACAACAAATTCTGCTCCTTCCCTTTCTGGTCAAAAGTGCATATCAGGAAATTGTTCACAGTCAATCTATGAGTATGTGTCCATTAATTTTAGGAAGCAGAAAATTTATGCTTAATAGCTCTATGGTCAATACATAAAGAGGGTTGATTTTCATTCTACCTGCTCAGGGCAAACCAGGTTGGTAGACAGTGAAAATTGGCCAGGTAACTTATCCACAGATGTCTCACCTGAATTCTGTCGCTTTCTATTTTTGCTTGCTCTATAAGGCACCTACCTGAAGCTGACGTTGTCACGCTTTAAATATTCATGAGTGCCAATATACGGGCACGGAATCCTCAGACTTCCACAGGTGTATAGCTACTTCCCACTGATTTTCTGCCATTATGGGTGGAAAGTTGGCCAGCAGCATGTTAAGGAAGCCTAGTGGTTAAAATCACTGTAACCTCGATCTACTGTACAGAGGCAGGAATCTAACTGAAATCTATAGGTTCGCACCAGAAATCTGGTGCCAGTTAAAAGCCCACTTGGAATTGGCTAATGATAGAAAAAGTGATAATGATAATGGAGGGGGTGAAATGAAGGGGAAAAATTTATTGTGGATAGTTGAGGAAGAAGGCTGGCAGAAAGGGAAAATTAGTGAATTGGTTCATGGTGGCTCAAACTGAGCCAATAGTAATCTGAGTCCCATTCTCCTGGATCCTGAATCCCTACAAGACCATTCCCCATAACTTCCTACATCTCAGCAACCACTAATACTACCAGGCTATTTTATCCATACTCCAAAACTGTACTGGGCCTCAACACACCGACGCCACCACCACCTCACGTCACTCCTCCCACCAACCTTCCGGATGCACAGTGCATGATTATGGGATGCCCTCTCACCACTTACAAGTTCTATAACTTAATTCCCCATGTTTTCTATTTCTAGATTTATCCAAATTCTTCTAAACATCCATCCCTAATTCCCCCCATAAACCCCAGGGTCCCTTTCCCAATAATTTCAGTTCCAGGATTCTTGTTCTTCTATTTGATCTTGGGCTGTGGGCAGCTTTGACAATGTCACATTACTTGCCCATGCCTAGCTACCTTGAGAAGGTGGTGCTCGAGGACCTTCTTCCTGCACTGCTGTGATTCTTGTGGTCAAGAAGCTTCCATAATAGTTTTAGATAGGGCACTGACTCAATGACAATGCAGGAATGGCAATTTACAGCCAAGTCAACATGGTGCATGAATTGGAAGGAGACTTGGAACCACCAGTATTCCTTTGAGAGTGCTGCTGATCCTTCTCAGTGATTGGGGTTGTTGGAGATTGCTGCATGCATCAGTTAGATATCATATACATACCAAAGTCATGTGCATTAATGGTGGACAGCCTTGGTGTAGAATCCAGTGGCAAGGACACTGATAAAATGAACTGCTCTGCTCTGTGGTTTTGACCTCCTTGAGCATTTTGTGGCTGTATCTATCCAGGTGAGTATGTAGTAACATTCCAGACTCAAGTATTGTAACTGGTGGAAAGACTTTGAGGGATCATGAGCTGCACTAAAGCCCTGTCCTTATAACTATTGATGTGGTTGGACCAGTTGAGCTTCTGGTCACTGGTGATCCCCAAGATAGTGATGGTGAAGACTTTGGCCGTTAAAGGTTGGGCTTTCTCTTAGTGGAAATGGTCACTACTTGCCACTTATTTCATATGAATATCACTTGGCACTTGTCAGCCCAAATTTGCTTGCTACCCAGGCCCTGCTGTAGAGTGCCATGAGACTGCATCGTTATTGGAATAATTATGAATGGAACTGAATGCTATGTAGTCAGTGAACAACTGAACTTATCTCAGAGGCAAGGTGATTCATAAACTGCATAAGATGGTTTAGTTGAGAAGACTTCCCTGAGGAACTCGAGCAGTTGTGTTCTAGGACTATATCCGGCAATTACAATTATCTTCCTTTGCGTCAAATATGACTCCAACCCTTTGGCTCGGGTTCACTTCAGTTTCGTGAAGGATCCTTGTTATCATAGTCGTTTGAATCCTGCCTTGATATTAAGGACAGCTGTTCTCCTTTCTCTGCAATAATGTCTCAAGCGAAGTTGCTCCAACACAATGAACATTGTTAAGCTCAAATCTTATTGCATTTCTAATTTTTCCAAGTTCTTATGAAAGGTCACAGATCGGAAACAACTCTGTTTCTCTTCCCAAAGAAGCTGCCAGACTTGCTGAGTATTTCCAGTGTTTTCTGTTTATATTTCAAGTTTCCAGCTTCTGCAGTATTTTACTTTTGTATTAGTGAGGAGCTGTCACTTGCTTGCACTTTGACAACTCCTTCAACCGCTTTACTGATTGAAAAGGGGCTAATAGTGCAAAGTGTAAAACTCCTAAACAGAAGGTCTCACTTCCCTCTAAGGTCCAGATCCTGGACCATTGATACTAAGTATCAATAGCACAAAGCAACTTTGGATACAATTTCCACTTTATGTGGAAAACTTTTATTAACCCACTAAGCAATAGTATATACTCACAATACCAGCTGCTTAGTAAGGCCTGTGTGCAGGAGCTCGTTCCAGGTAGTCAGTCGATTGAACAAATTCTTCCGCATGACTTCCCATGACTGACCAAGTCAGGTTTCCCTGGCTGCAGCAACAATGTCCTTGTTGGCTGTGGCCTTGGTCCCTTGACAGATAAGATACTATCTTGAATCCAGTCATCCGATTGGGTTTCAGTGCCTTATCAACCACACCAAGGCTATTCAAGACTGCCTGCACGTGGTTATTTCCTGCTCTCAGCAGTGGGTGTCTCCAGGTGCATACTAGCAATGGATGTAGTATCTGAATCTTTGGAAGGCAGGAAGAAAGCCATTCACACATATCTAGAGAGTCCATTGTCTGTGAGAGTTGTTGTAGACAGAGTGTCTGGTGGTGAGCCACCATCTCAATGGCATGTCCTGACATGTCTGTATGCGGGTATCCCAGTTTAGTTAATACTGTCTTTATTTTTTAAAAGTTCAATTTGAGTCCAGTGATGATGTCTTCAGTCAGAATTGTTCTCTCTTTGTCCTGATGTCCTCTGCATTCCATGACCCTACCACCCAGTGTTGAGCTCCACATGCTGGTCCACACCACAACTGGGTTACATTTTATTTGCAAACAGAAATACAAGGGATATTGAAATACCTTACAGCATAACAGAAATACAATAGATATCAAAATGCCTTAGACAAGAGGCTAATAGTATTTGATTATTATGCTTTTTCATTGCTGAGGCATTACTCTGTCAGGTGGAGCAAGCAGTGCACTATCTTATCTACAGGTTGCTCACTCAACCACTTCTGATCTGGCAGGTGAAGTATCACATAGTTGTGCTGTAACTCCATTAAATTGATACCTCATTTTAAATAATGCCTGCTCCCCTTACAATTCCTCTACACCTCCCATTGTACAAGATGGGTCTTCCAGCTTGATGGTAATGAAGGAGAAATATATACAATCTTGCTGCTGTTGGTGGCTCAGTATTTCACGCAGATGCCCATTTTGACTGCAATATCTGTTCTTCGTCCAGCCCACTTAACATAGTAGTAGTGGAAGATGACACAATGAATTTTATTTTTATATTCATTCGTGGCACTTGCAACATCAGCATTTATTGGCCATAATTGCCCTTGAGAAGGGGTGTTGAGCTACATTTTTGAACTACAGCAGTCCACGTGGTGTAAGTACACCCACAGTGCTGTTGTGGGGTGGGGGTGCAAAGTTCCAGGATTTTGTCTCAGTGATAGTGAAGGAATGGCGATATAGTTCCAAGTTAGGACGGTCTTGGAGAGCAGATGGGCTGTAGGGGTTCAAGGAGATGCCTCAGTACCACTTTCTCAAGGGCAATTGTGGATGGGCAATAAATGCTGGCCTTGCCAGTGGTGTGAATGCCCCATGAAAGAATAAAAAAAAATAGTGGTGGTATCATCCGGTTTCTCTTTATGGTAGACGTATCATTTTCAGAACACACGCTTAGCAGCAAGAAGCAACCCCACCATGCTACTTAAAGAACTTTCAATGCCCTTGCTTGCCTCTGGGCATCCTCAAAGTGATTTGTTATTTGAGAATGGAGGATGGTGGGAGCGAGGTGGGTATGGGAGCAATACGTGTTGATCACTAGAAGTTTCTTTGATCTTGTTTGGCTTGAAGCCATCAGAACTCATGGGGGAGAATTTTCCCCCTGTCGGGGAGGGTTGTGTGGGGGCGAGCAGGGACCCGATTGGGGGCGCTGATCAGGTCCGCACTGCCATTTTATGTGGGTGGGCCAATTAAGCCTGCCCAGTGTGATGTGCGCCCAGAAGTGCTGTGCCTGAGTCAAGACCTGCGCTCTTTTGCATGCACGCAGAACAGCACAGAGCTGCCTCAGGGAGATTAATTTACGTTCCCAAAATTTTAATAAAGAAATGACAAAGTTTTAAGACATGCCCCCCCCCCCCCATGTGACAGAGTCACATGAACTGTCAATGAACCTTTATAAAAATTTTAATTCAATTTATAAACACTTCATGAAACCTCATCCCGCCCGTGGATGAAGTTCCATGAAAAATGCAAAGGCCGCCTGGGCTCTTCACCTGCCCACCAACCTTAAGGTTGGACAGGCAGCTCAGTTTATCAGTTTAATTGATATTTAAATGGCCTTAGTAGGCCTTTGACAGTTCAGCGGGTGCACAGCCGACTCGGCTGCGCACCCGCTGAACTGAAAAGCTAAAGGACATGCAGTGACATTGTGACGCCTGCCCGACATCACCGTGCATCATTTCATGCCTCGGTGAGCAGGCTCCGCCCCCCGCTCGCCAAGCCGAAGATTCAGACCATGGGATCTGGAATCAGTGTTGAAAATCTCCAGGGCTACTTCCACCTGACTTGATTTCTTTTTATCCCGTTAGCAATTAGCAAGCTTTCTACACTCTTGGACCTATGCAGGGAGCTGATTAAAATAGTTACAGGGGCTGATGTCACAAATCTGGCAAAGCCAACTGTCCACTTTGCTTCCAGCCAGATTCTGGCTGTGGTCCCAGAAGCCATTTTATCAAGGATTGTAAAATTGGCTCTTAGAACATAAACACACTACATGTTACAAAGAGTTTGACCTAATCCTAACATTTTCTTTGAAATGAATTATTTTATTTAAAAGTACCACTGTAATATAATAAGAAAGAAAAGAGTATCCCATAGCAGTTCTTTCATTATTTAAGGATTTTCTATTTTGCAAAATTCTGTGGTTTTGGGAGGAAATAAAATAATCTAGACAGTAAGTAATTCCACTGGCTTTCATTTGGAAAATATTGCAGTTAAATGCTTGAAATGGATTGAAATACAAAAGTTCTCACTAGGTTTTTAAGTTAGTTACACATAGAATCTTAGGTACGTAGTTTGCTACTATCTTGCTCACTGTTAACTATATTTCCAATTTGTGTCGTCTACAAACTTTGAAAATTTTCCTCCTATACTCAAGTGCCAAACATTAATATATAATCAAAATGAGTTAATACCCACCCTGGGAGGCCACAGCAAACTTCTCTCCAATGTGATAAACAAGCATTCACCATGGCACTCTGCTTTCCATCTCCTAGCCAATTTTGTGTCCACACCACCACTGCCTCTTGAATCCCATGGGCTTTGACTTTGCTAATGAGTTTATAATGTGGCACTTTATCGAACAAGTTTTGAAAATCCATATACGCATCAACCCTCTTCATTGCTTCATTGAAGCACTCAAGTTAGTTAACAAATCCATGTTGGCTGTCATTATTTTATAGTTTCTAGAAGTTTATCAACCACCATTAAGCTGATTGTCCTATAGTTACCAGATTTATCTTTCTTGCTTTTTCATTAAACATGGTAGCCATTCTGGAAATAGCAAGTGCTCCCTGGGTGCCTTTGAACCACAAAACACACAAGTTCTTTTCCATTTCATTATTTCTAAAATAAAAATACATTCTGTAGACTGGAATTAAAAGTATTTTTGAATCATATTTACTTACTTAATATGAAGCAACCTCAAAATACTTTAAAAACATTGTTCTTTAAAATAATTAATTGCCTTCCAAAAGTGCTCTATGTAAATACTGAAAAATGGGGCTTTAGTCTATTCTTTTAAGGTCTGTCAGTATTGAATTGCTATCAGAATTACCACATAGGGTGGAGCAGAGTGAAACTGAAATAATTCTGAATTCTCATTGTGCCAGAGGATAAATAGAGCAAAAATGCTTATAATAAAATATAACTGTTGTTAGAACAATGATTCCCCCCCACTGCCCCCACCCTCCCCCTCAAATCAGTCTGTATACATTTTATGGAGTGATTTACTATTGGCATCATAAATCTAGGAAGTTTTAATTGTGACTGAAATATACCTGACTCCTAGGAAACTGATAGTTGTACACAAGTTTTCACATTAGAACTCATCTTTTACCTGAAAGATGTCATTCGCGCATTTTCTGCACAGGTTATGCTGACAGGGTAGGATCACAACAGGCTTGGTAAACATTTCCAAACATATTGGGCAAATCAGCTGTTTCTCCAGATTATCCATAGTTTGTGAATCTCTGTAGATTGAACTATATTCCATCGGGATAGACATGTCAAAAACAGATTTTGAAGGAAGATTTCAAGACTGAATTGTAGGGTTCAGCATGTAATTTTCCTGTTGTTTTCTTAGATTCTTTCCATTGGAAAATATTTTTAGCAAGAGGCAGAGAGAATTGATAGTGCCTTGCTGTGCATCAGCGATCTGTCATTGTGTTTAAATTTAAGTCGCAGGCATCACATGTTGTGCAAGAAGACATGCCATTGCCCATATATGAAAAGTCTAGAATTTTGTTTAAGAACCATCACTCTGCTCATGTTACTTCCATTCATATCACAAGGGAGCACAGCAATTTTAAGTTCATGACTCTATAGGCCTACTGGCTTAAGACAAAATTTATTTATAGCACAAAACTACAAAATGTTGTATTTAAATGAATTGAAATTGATCACCACTTGAATTTCTCTCTGCAGTAGGTCTGCTATTAATTTACATATTTTCAATTGATTAATTAGGAAATGTATTGCCCAGTTTAAATACCCATTCCTTGGTCAATTTTGATTTAAAAACAATTTACCTTTAGATTTTACTTCCAATCTTATTTCTAAGGTTCTTTAAGCATTCAGTAGGCCAGTTCTTAAAGACCTATACTTGTCAGTGTAATCTGTTCTGGTGTGTTGAAAAATTGTAGCTTTAAGAAGAAAGGGATTGCCATTTTAATTCCTCTTTGAAAATGCTGAATCTTGCTGGGGTACAATTGCACGCCTGGGAATTCACCAATTCCTTGTCTGTGTGTCCATTCTTCATACATGAGCCTAAACAACATCAGTGAATTGGTCAACTCTGCAGAACCTCATTAATAAGCCCAATCCTCTTCACACATATATACAAATTCTAGCTGGAATTACTCCTTTCACTTTGATGGATCTAGTCAAGAGGCAATAAGGTCAATTGTAATGGTCACCTTCTACCTTCAGTACAATCAACTAACAACATGGAACAAAGACTGAATCTGGAACCTTGCTCACCCCCAAGGCACAATTCACACAGGAGGTCCAATTAGAGGACCAGGATCTCAAACCTGAGGCTAAGGTCATGGTTTAGCAGGCAGCAGTGACGCCCATGCTCCTCTTTGCTTCAGATACTTGGACAACCTAGACCAAGCACCTCAAAGCACTAGAGAAGTACCACCAATGGTGCCTTCACAAGATCCTCCAAATTGGGTGGCAACAAAGGCAGACCAATAGCGGCACCCTCTCCCAAGTCAACATGCCCAGCATCAGTTAAGCTGCTAATCATTCAAAACCAACGCCACTGGCCAAGGCTTGGTACTTGTGTAAAAGCAAAAAACAGCGGATGCTGGAAATCCAAAATCAAAACAAAAATACCTGGAAAAACTCAGCAGGTCTGGCAGCATCTGCGGAGAGGAGCACAGTTAACGTTTCGAGTCTGAATGACCCTTCAACAGCACTAAGTAAAAATAGAAGAGAGGTGAAATATAAGCTGGTTTAAGGTAGTGAGGTGTTGGGGGGGTGGGATGGTGGGACAAGAAGAGCTGGATAGAGGACCAGTGATAGGTGGAGATAACCAAAAGATGTCACAGACAAAAAGACAAAGAGGTGTTAAAGCTGGTGATATTATCTAAAGGAATGTGCTAATTAAGGGTAGAAAGCAGGACAAGCAAGGTACAAATAGTCCTAGTGGGGGTGGGGTGGGGTGGGGGGAAGGGATCAAAATAGGCTAAAAGGTAGAGATAAAACAATGGATGGAAATACACTTAAAAATAATGGAAGTAGGTGGGAAAAGAAAAATCTATATAAATTATTGGAAAAAACAAAAAGGAGGGGGGAAATCGGAAAGGGGCTAGGGATGGAGGGGAGAGCTCATGATCTAAAATTGTTGAACTCAATATGCAGCCCAGAAGGCTGTAAAGTGCCTAGTCGGAAGATGTGGTGCTGTTCCTTCAGTTTGCGTTGAGCTTAACTGGAACAATGCAGCAAGCCAAGGACGGACATGTGGGCATGAGAGCAGGGTGAATTTGTGTGCCTGACATCAGACTCCTGAAGCAACTGCTCTACTCAGAAATTGGTCACGGCAAGAGATTCCCAGAAGGATAGCAGAAACACTTTAGGGATGTTTTCAAAGCATCACTGACACTCCTGCTGACTCATGGCCTGTAACCGACCAAAATAGAGGTTCATTCCAGAAGGCACCAAACATATTGAGACTTTGTTAGGAACTCAGAGGCAAAGTCGAAGCATCAGAGAAAGTGCACAAACCTCCAAAAGAATTCTACTACCTGACCATTCAACCACCACCTGCCCTGCATTTGGCAGAGTCTGCAGATTGTACATTGGACTTAGCAGCCATTTCAGAACTCATTGAATTGGAGTGGAAACAAGTCATCATCGAGTCCCGGGGTACTGCTGAAGATGAACCACTATTAGTAGCTGCTGTAGCTTGAAGGCTGGCAGCCTGTCACTGATATTTGAGCATTTGAGAACTAGAAGAATGCCAATCAATTAGATGTTTAAAAAGGTTTCTACAGGAGTGTTGACAAGTGAATTTCCATCTTGCAAATCTGTAATTCTTCTGTGCAGTTAATAGGCCAGTTTAAAAGCAGCAGAAAGAATCATTCCATCAGGTGGAGCAACAATATTTTGGCCTCTTATAATGTTTGAGTTTCATAGTAAAACTCCATTAATGTCACATTTTAAAACTGTTATTGACTGACTTTCTGATTGGCTGTAACACAAAAATTATTATTGCAGCTGTAAATAGCTCATGTAAATAATGAAAAGAAAATTTAAAGACGAGATACATACTAGCTGGTTAGATATAAACATATTGGCCCAGATCTTCTGGACCCTCCAAAGAAGTCCCCAGCTCTGAATTAGAGTCAGAGGCTTCAGGCTGTTCACACTTACTTACATGGATAGTTACCAAGGAAATGTTGGACAGAAAAATCCTAGTCCAACTCCTGGGTAACTATACAACTGAAACCCCTAATCACTCACACTAACACCCACCCTCCCTGAGCCAAACTGACTATCTTCCAACCTGACCTGACTAGCCTCCATCATCTGCACACCCTCCTGACCTGACCTGACTAACCCCCAACCCACATACCTGCTGAGTCACCTATCTACTCACCAGCCTATCATCCTACCCTCTTACCTTCTCTCTGCAGCTGCTTTCAAAGCAACTTTGTGCCATTTAAACTTTTTATTTATTGGAATACAGCGGCTAATACCATAAAAAAATGGTTTCTGTGCTAATCCCTCTGAGGTTTGCTGCACTGGGTCAGATGTGAAGTATCCTCCATCAAACGATTGTTCAGAAAAATTGGGGTATGCAAGTGTGCATTTTTTTTGTCCGACCAGGGTCGGAAATGGGTTTCCGATTGTGATTGGAAGATCTGGGCCAGCATAGCAGTCAACGTTCATTATTCCTCATTAGAATTGATTCCTGTTTTCATTACTATTGCATCATAAGCAAAATATTAATTCGAGAATCATTTCAGAACTTGAGACTGACTCATGTTCTATTTTCGCTAATGTTCTTATAATGATACAACAATCTACATTGCCAGATAGACTGAATAATATTTGGTTCTGAGGCTGTCTATGGAATAAGTTTTGAGGTAAAATTTTTACTCTTGTTCCACCTGCTCTGCCCTCCATTCCCCAGCTAGAATTACAGATTCAGTGTCACCTTTCTCCTAGCTCTCTTAAAGTATTACAGTTAACTCATGAAAATTATGAATAAGAAACAATTAGAATTTACCAAATTGATGAGAACTTGCTGTCAAGATCCTTGAAAAAAAATGACACCTTGTTAAATAGGGTGCAATTGATTTTTTTTTAAAGTGTGCTACGTTTATAATTGCTGCTTTTAAAAAACCCTTTCTGGCTTTGAAAAACTAACGTCATATTTTTAAAGATTTTTTTCATGGGAATGGGCGTCACTGGCTAGGCCAGCATTTTTATTGCCATCCCTAATTGACCTTGTGAAGATTGTGGTGAACCACCTTCTTGAACCGCTGCAGTCCATGTGGTCTGGGTACACTCACAAGAAGGGAGTTCCAGGATTTTGCCCCAACCGCAGTGAAGGAACCTTTCCAAGTCAGGATGATGGGTAGCTTAGGGGGAAACCCGCAGGCGATGGTGTTCTCATGTATCCCTTGTCCTTCTGGGTGGTAGAGGTCACTGGTTTGGAGGGTGATGTCAAAGGAGCCTTGGTGAGTTGCTGCAGTGCATTTTGTTGATGGTACACACTGCTGCAACTGTGCATCACTGCTGGGGGAGGGTGGATGTTGGAGGTAGTGGATGGGGTGCCAGTCAAGTGGGCTGCTTTGTGTCAACAACACCTGCATGTTGTTGGAGCGACACCCATCCAGGTTTGTGCCTTGCAGATGGTGAACAGGCTTTGGGGAGTCAGGAGGTGAGATACTCCCTGCAGAATTCCCAGTCTCTGAACTGCTCTTGTTGCCACAGTATGTATGTGGCTAGTCCAGTTCAGTTTCTGGTCAATGGTAATGCCCAGGACATTGACAGCAGGGGATTCAGAGATGGTAGAGCCATTGAATGTGAAGGGGAAATGGTTAGATTCTCTTTTGTTGGAGATGGTCATTGCCTGTCACTGGTATGGCACGAATATTCCTTCCAACTTATCAGTACATGCCTGAATGTTGTCCAAGTCTTGCTGCCCTGGGCACAGACTGCTTCAGTATCTGAGGCGTTGTGAATTGTGAACATTGCGCAGTTATCAGTGAACATCCCTACTTCTTACCTTATGATGGATGGAACGTCATTGATGAAGCAGCTGAAGATGGTTGGGCCTAGGGCACTACCCTGAGAAACACCTGCAGTGGTGGCCTGAGATGATTGATCTCCAACAACCACAGCCAATATTCCTTTGTGCTAGATATTTGTAAAATGCCTATTTTTTCCTTTACGATATAAAAACACATTTTAACATTTTTTGCTTATATTTAATCTTCTGCCTTGATCCCACGGCTACTTTCCCAATCATTTATTTTATCCTCTTTAAAAGAGAATTAAAATTGAAAAAAATCAGTGCATTTTACTTGCTAGTTTGATGACTGAAAATACTTCATTGTGATTGGCTGCTTACTCTGCTTAATGCCATCAATGTTGCTGGACATAAAAAAAATTGCAGACTCCTTGAAATTCACATCCTAATATTTCCTTTGTCTGATCATGCTTCTGTGCAGCATCCTATAATATTTCTACATTAAATGTACTAACTGAACGTAACTTTTTGTTATAGAGCAAGTGGTATCGAACTGTAGCTTAAGAACTCTCCTGCTTTGGCTTGCTCATTTCATTGACTTGACATCAGATTCAAATGACCGTCAGGAAAGGAGAAAGTTATGACGCAGAGATAATTCGATCTTTTTGGACAGCTTTCTGCCAGGTCATCAGCAAGTGCCCTTGTTACACTATTGATTGTAAAATCCGGACCAACAGCATCAGTAATTTCTTGTGAATTGACCTATCCATTCCACAGCAGCTCTCAGCTGGTAGATGGCTATGATCAAAGCATCTGTAGCAGGGAAATAAAATCATCACCTTAGTGAGGAGATGAGTGGGAAAGGGCTGTAATATTTAAATGAAAAGATTTTGCCACATTTTTCTGCATTGGATCTATTTTTGTCATAACTACTTAATAATGGCATGATAAATGCTGGTCATGTTTTGTTGCGCTATTGCCAACAAAAAAAATTCTACCGCTTATGCCAGAGCTCATTTTATTAAAAGCCTCCTTAAGTTGTTCCTAATCAAATATAAATTCTGGTACCAGAGATTCCAGACAGCTGCACAATCTGAAATCTTGTAAGGGAGGTTGCAAAAGCAATATGAAATGAGCAAACCAACGTGAAAAACAGAAGAGTTCTTAAGCTGTAGCTTGGAAGTGGTACACCCTGGGATACTCAGGCTTGACCAATTTGTTGGTATAAGATTTTAAAGTGTTTGCAGTTAAAAAGGAACCCATTAGAGTGAACGTAGTAAGGAATGTGACCTTTAAGCCAGGAAGTTGATTACTGGCCTGACCCATGGGCCAGTCCATGATAAGCTAAGGAATGTGATCTTTGGGTCAGGATAGAATAAGTTGATGAATGATTTATGAGTTATACTGTGATAAACTGATTGCCTGACTGCAGGGCCAAGCTAAGATATGCAGATGACTGGGTAATGCTGTAAAACGTCAGAATTGATAAGCAAAGTTTGTGTTTTTGGGATAAACAGAGGGCAATGTTTGTACAATGTGTCAGGTTATTCTGTGATTATTTTGTCTTCATCTGTAATTGCAGGTGTATGGAACTAAAGGTGTGAGATAAGAACAGTGTGAGTCAATGATGAAGTATCCTGAGGATGGTATAAATATATGGAAGAAACTATGTAACGTTGAGCAACTCTTAGAGCAATTTGGTGGTGCCATTCCCTGTATGCGTAAGTGTATTGAATAAATTGCTGCTTGATTCACTTACGGCTGACTCCGTGTCATAACGTCTTTAGATACTCCACAACAGCTCAATGCTATGTGCTCTATAACAAAGTTATATTCATTTAGTACATTTAATGTAGAAATATTACAAGATGCTTCACAGACAAAGGAGATATTAGGAGGGTTGAGAGGTGAATTTCAGGAGAGTCTGCAATTTAATAAAAATATCTCATGCAATTATGCATTTTGCAATGCAAATGTAATCACCCAGTTGACAGCAACACTAACCTTCAATGAGAGTGAAACCCTCAAGAGCCACCTTTACTTAACTTCCATAATAGCTCTGTGCTCTGAACATTGCACTCATCTCCTAGAGTCCAAACAGTAGGGGAGCAAGAGCTAGATAACCAAAGAAAAATACATGGGAACACCACCAGAACCATCACTTGCAAACAGGGGTCTAATACATTTAAACACACTACATAGAATGAATAGGTTCCAAATCACAGTTCCGATGCTGGATAGAATTTGATTCCGTATGTCCCATTTATACACACCGTCAGGTCCTGTATTATTTTGGAAACCAATACTGGATGGCACAAAAGGGCCTGATCAGCTCTGAGAAATTCCGCTATCTGGAGAGCCCAAGATCACAGAAAAACACAACTCTCCCTGGAAGCTGCAAATTATTTTCGGCCCAGTGTTAGAAATTAGAAACATGCTTAATATTTCGTAATCAGCTTGAAATAGTTAAAGGATTAGGTTAGTGCTGTAAGTTTGGTTTCACTGGAAATTGATTAAATTTCACTAGAAACAAACTAGTAGAATGATTATCCTTAGGTTATGATAGTTAGCCTAAATGTTGCCTATGGCTGGGTAAATGCATGAATAACCATGGAACAAAACCAGGTTAGGTTTTTCATTTAACCTTGCTTAATTAGGCTGCTTGCTGGAATGCAGAAGTAAATTAATATGTGCAAATAGGAACTCCCTAAGTGAATAAGCTTATGGTTCAATAGTCTGATATGGAATTAAAACAGACTGGATAGCCATTATGAGCAGTTTATTAACAGGATATAAGAACAGATCAGGCAGAATCACAGAATTGTTACGGTGCAGGAGGCTATTCAGCCCATGTCTGCACCAGCGCTCTGAATGAGCATTATGACTCCATGCCATTCTCCTGCCTTTCCCCCCATAACAGTACACATTGTTTCTATTTAAATAATCATCTAATGTTCTTTTGAATGCCTAGGTTGAACCTGCCTCCACCACACTTCGAGGCAGTGCATCCTAGACCTGAACCGCTCGCTGTGTGAAAGTTTTTTCTCACATAAATTACTGATAACAGGCAAATAAAAAGAGGTAAAAACAAAAAAACTGTGGATGCTGGAAATCCAAAACAAAAACAAAAGCAGAATTACCTGGAAAAACTCAGCAGGTCTGGCAGCATCGGCGGAGAAGAAGAGTTGACGTTTCGAGTCCTCATGACCCTTCGACAGAACTTGAGTTCGAGTCCAAGAAAGAGTTGAAATATCAAATAAAAAGAGGCCCTTGACTGAAAGTGGGTTTGAAAGCTAGAGATGATATAGTTCAAGGGAGTTAATGGGGAAAAGACAGGGAGAGATAAGGAAAACAGTTCTGAAGATGTAAAGGCTTGGCTGATCAAAGGCAGAAGTTTTATACAAAGGCCTGAGCAGGCTAAAGAATGTAACTTAAGGTTGGGCTTTCCCTCCATGTTTCAAACAAAGAACTTGATATACCATTTGACACCTTGTATCAAGGGACTTTTGTAGGACAATGAGGTCCCCTCAATACAACATCACTGCAGAAGATGAGGTGAGAGTGACTGTCCTTGACATCAAGGCTGCATTTGACAGAGTGTGTCATCAAGGAGACCGAACAAAACTGGAGTCAATGGGAATCAGGGAAAACTCTCTGCTGGTTGGAGTCATATCTAGAGCAAAGCAAGATGGTTGTGGTTGTTGTTGTTGCTGGACATTAGGATGTCCAGTTCCAGGACATCCCTGCAGGCATCCCTCAGGGCAGTGTTCTAGGCCCAACCATCTCAGCTGTTTCAATGACCTTCCTTCCATCATAATTTCAGGAGTGGGGGTGTTCGCTGATGATTGTACAATGTTCAGCACCATTCATGACTCCTTAGATACTGAAGTAGTCTGTGTCCAAATGCAGCAAGACCTGGACAATATCCAGGCTTGGGCTGATAGGTGACAAGTAACATTTACGCCACACAAGCACCAGGCAATGACCATCTCCTACAAGGGAGAATCTAACCATCACCCCTTGATATTCAATAGCATTACCATTACTGAATCCCCCACTATCAACATCTTGGGGGTTACCATTGACCAGAAGCTGATCTGGACTATCCATATAAATACTGTGGCTCCAAGAGGTCAGAGGCTGGGTATCCTGTGGCGAGTAACTCACCTCCTTACTCCTCAAAGCCTGTCCCCCATCTACAAAGCACAAGTCAGAAGCATGATTGGATACTCTCCACTTGCCTGGATGGGTGCAGTTCCAACAATGTTCAAGAAGCTTGACATCTTCCAGGACAAAGCAGCGCCGTTCCACAAACACTCACTCCCTCCACTAAAACAGTGGCAGCAGTTGTCCCATCTACAAGATGCATTGCAGAAAGTCACCATGGCTCCTTAGGCAGCACCTTCCAAACCCACGACCGCTACCATCTAGAAGGACAAAGGCAGCAGATACATGGGAACACCACTACGTGGAAATTCCCCTCCAAGTCATTCACCATCCTGACTTGGAAATTATATCACTGTCCCTCACTGTCACTGGGTCAAAGTCCTGGAACTTCCTAGCAGCACTGTGGGTGTAACTACACCACATGGACTGCAGCGGTTCAAGAAGGCAGCTCACCACCACCTTCTCAAGGGCAACTAAGGATGGGCAATAAATGCTTTACACCACATGGTCTACAGTGGTTTAAGAAGGCAGCTTACCACCACCTTCTCAAAGGTAATTAGGGATAGGCAAAAAATGCTGGCCTAGCTGGCAACACCCACATTCCATGAATGAATATAAAGGTGACCATTCAGCCCATTGTGTCTAGGCCAATTCTCTGAATGAACAACTCACCTAGTGCCATTCCACTGCTTTCTCCCTGTGACGCTGCACATTCAGATAGCAATCTTTTGAATGCCTTGATTGAACCTGCCTTCACCACAAAGGCAGTGCAGGCCTTAACCACTCGCTGCGTGGAAAAGTATTTTTCTCACATCACCTTTGCTTCTTTTGCCAATTACTTTAAATTGCTGCCCTCTCATTCTTGATCCTAACACAAGCGGGAACAGTTTCTCTTTATCCATTCTGTCCAGAACCCTCAAGATTTTGAATACCTCCATCAAATCTTGTCTCAGCCTTTTCTCCAAGAAAAACAGTCTCAACTTCTCCAATCTATTTACGCAACTAAAGTTCCTCATCCTTCAAGTCATTCCCATGAATCCTTCTTGCACTTCTCTAATGATTTCATATCTTCCCTAAAGTACAGCACCCAGAGCTGTGTGAAGGAATATAGGTACAATTAGCTGGAATATAATTAGGTGGAATATAAATAATTAGGTAGAATTCAGATATGATTAGGACATTGCATTTTAGGAATAAAGATTCCCTTAATACAAATGAATTGAATAAGCAGTCACTCTTTAAAGCAGAAAAATTTTCAAGTTTTCATCCAGAAATCTCCGCACAGTGATAGTGCTGGTACTTGACTTAAAACATATGTCCATTTTCTAAAATCTGTTGGAATGTTTTTAAAAGCTTTTTGAGCATAGGTACCTGGTATATTATATTACGAGATTTTATAATCCGGATAATGTAGCTTTTAGCAGAGTTGTACCCTTTATTTTATAGTGTTTCTGCATGTTCTTCCTACCAAATGAATCGCTTCACATTTCATCATATTGAACTTCATCTGCCACTTGTCCGCCCAGTCCACCAACCTGTCCACAACCTTTAAATTCTACACTACTCTCCTCAGTTCACAATGTTTCCAAGTTTCATTTCATATCCTCAGATTTTGAAATTGTGCCCTGTACACAAAGGTCTAGATCATTAATATATATTAGAATGAGCAAGGGTCCAAACACTGACCCCTGGGGAACTCCACTACAAACCTTCCTCTAGTTTGAAAAACATACATTAACCACAACTGTTTCCTATCACTCAGCCAAGAGAAAGAAGAGCTGTTCACACAACAGCAGGCTGTTCTGCCTGCTCTGTACTGGTACTCACCATTTGTCATGGTTGTATGTTTTTGCAGTATAACAAGTATTATAACAATCTTAACCTTTGATTAAACTCAACATACATAACGTATAGTTTGTAGTTGATCCTGATTTATGAAAAACAAATTGTATGAGAGTTAAAATAAATTTTGGGAGATGGAAAATTAGACACCAGGTTTTGCTGAAAAAAAACAGCATGTGAATAACACACTTATTAATTTGCAAATTAGCTAGGAACTTGTGATAAGGAGAAATACTGTGAATTGCTAACTACCACAAGTTGTTGGATGATTTGCGAAATGAACTTGCAAAGATATCGTGCCCTTAACATTACCAAGGTTTTCATTTGCGCATCAAAGCCTACCAATCAATGAATATCAGACAGATTTGTGTGGTCAGATGACTTTGCAAGCTACCACAGCTGGTACAAGAGATAGTCTCTAGATATATTCTACAGCCTTCTACAGATTCTGGGAGAATTGTTCTAGTATGACCAAGGGGATGAAATGTTGGAACAGGCTTTACTGCTGGCGTGGATTTAAGAAACTCTCCAAAACCTGACAAAAGCGCCTGGTGACAGTCATTTCAAGTTACTATTTGGTGAAGTGGGATAAGGGAACTCATTGGAAGTTGACAGCAACTGTGGACTATAATTGTATGGAGAGTATGATATGCGACAAGTACAAAGGCAGAATGTCCCTCTCTGTAGTTTAAATTATAAATTGCCTACAAAAAGAAAATAGTGTTTTGTTACCAGTGCTTTTAGTCATTTGCTACAGTGTGAAACATGAAATCTTGACATATCATTTTCTCAGCTATTAATGAAGTTTTAGTTTCTTTAAGTTATTAGTTTGGTCTGTACTGCGATTGTAACACATGATAAAGCCTTACTAGAAGCATCAGTAGTATATATGTCAGAGGCATCTCTGCCATGAAATGGGAAAATAAACTTACTGATTGTTCTTCAAAAGCCTCAGACACTCCTGCTGAGGGAAAACTGGCCAATGAGAGCAAAATGATTGATATTTAGTTGTACCAAAAGAATGCATCCCTAATCAGACATACTACCTCCACTCAGTGACTGCATCAAATCTGAAGCATGTTAAAATGGCTTCAATGACATAGCTCTGCTATAAACACTCCATTTGTAGTGTATTGCCATTGCATAGTTCTACACATGACAGTGTACAAAATGCACCTCATATACAATTCTAACAATGAAATAGTTATTTTGTAATCAATCTCTAACAAGTGACCATATAGTGACTTCTATTACCCAAAGTGGCTATATTTTACAATTGAAAGTAAGGGGGAGTTTGGGTGGAAGTGTGTTTGGTATAGGAAATAAAGCAAATGCACAGAACTGTGTTTTTAAGCAACGGAAACACATTTATTTTACAACTGCAAATCAAATAAATTACCAATGATTTTCAGCAATACAGTACATAAATAACCATGCTAAAACAAGCATTACAGTTTATTTTATGTACAGGAGTCCATGAGCATCAAGTCCTGTAGTTAACATAACCACATCTACTTACATACAATTTCAGCTATGGTCCTTTAAGAATAAACCAAAAATGTTGCATAAGGATGGTTTATTCTATTTTTACACCAATAATTTGAATTTTAAGGAATTTGTCAAATTTCAAATACAGTTTACACAATGCATTCTGGCTTAACTTTTTATCTGCAGCCACATCCAACAACATCTGGGACAATTTGTAATTCACTATTATCCCTGTACCACACGAGAGCAGTGTGCATCAAATAAATAATGGCATCATTCATTTTAATTCAGGTAGCTTATAAAAATGTACCAGCTTATTTGACCACTGACAACAGACATTTACTGAATGATAAAACACATCTCTTCTGTATTTGCAAATCTCAGCACTGCAGTATAATACAAAAAAAATGTAAGCTATCTTGATTTTACCTCCAACAAACTAAATTACACCCTTGATCTGTGAAACTGACATTTAGTCACAACACACTTTTTACAACTTAATTTGGAGAACAAAGGTTTCATTGAATTAATTGGTGCGGAGTGGTGAGGGGAAACAATAATAGGCAATAAAGTATCATTCCTCAACATAAATAGAAACAGACTAGAATGTTTGTTTCACCAGCTAATTTTGTTTTTCTTCAATGTTACTATAACCGAGTAGTGTAATAATAGTGTAATTATCTGGCACCATTGACTGATAACTATCTGTCTACAAAAGATGGTGACTCCCTATGCTAACCTTCATCTGAATTTCAGTAATGTAGAATCACCAGTGGTCACTAGATTAAAATTAGCCTCCTATATAGTAATATTTAATAATGGATAAATTAAATATAAGCAGACAGCAAACTATTTTAATGGTCCTGCAGACCGCCTGAATGCTTGAGCTTTTAGGAAACAAAGTGGTTTTCTACAGCTGGCCATTTAGATACCTTGAGTCACTGAGTGTATCTAACAGTTATCAGAAACATCCAAGTTGCATGAAAGACTAATACAAAACTATATTCAGCACCTGTCCTCTTCATTTGGAGACTGTTCACCCAGTCCTTGGGAATGCGTTAACTGTATTGCAAGACACGGTAGATCATTTAAACTTCCAGACTGATGAACATGAAAAAATTAAGTACTGTATGCCATCATTCAGTACTGTGATACCTAAACTTGTATTCTTTTAATTCACACTATAAATGCTAAATATAAACTTCTATGCATGACATGAAAATAACCATATATATATATATATGTATGTATATATATATAAACTCAAAATAATTTACAGGATATACTATTAAAAAATCAATTACTCCAATACTCTATGTGCATCTGAAACTGAATCAGTACAGAAGAAAGCAATTAAATTCTCCACAGCATTACATTTCCACGTATTACTGGAGCAGACGTATTACAATGACAGCCAACTAGACTGAAGCCACTTAAATTACATGTTAATCTAAATGAAGCAAACCATGCTGGTAATGGTAGTTCACTTTGAATTTCTTTTTAATCAAAGATGAACAGTGTACACCAATTATTTAATTTAGCATTACCAGTTTTAATTACATCTTGACAAATGCCAGAACTAGGAGGAATACACACTAAACTGGAAACAGTGACCTGGGGACAATGCTTTCATAATTCTATGGTCACAGCTTTGAAGGCTCACGTTGTTGGGAGCATGAAACTGGAAGCTATACTGGGAATCTTTAGTCAGTTGCCATGCATCAATTATTTCAACAATGCACGTTGAAGCGCAGAAAAGAGGGACCATCTTGTACCTTACTGGAGCCAGCAGATTCCAAGATCCTTAGAGATTGCAGCTTCCATATTTATCAATTGGTATGGTAAATAAACAGGAATTGAGAACAAAAGGGTTAGAAAAAGATTTAGGACACACGACATGCACATAAACACACTTGAAATAGTCAAATGAGTGAATGCATCAGATACTCAAAAACTCAGACCTTCAAGTCTGTGGGCTCCAGGAGGGTTGACCTATGCTAAGAATTTCCTAAATTATATCAGCCATGTGAACATCAACACCAATTCCATTTGATCCGTTGCTAACCATTTTTAAATTGAAATGACTTGATGCACACAGATACACCATTCTAAGTTGGACATGTCTTCTGCCATCTATCAAGCAATTTGGTTGGCTTGATCAGCTTGATTATAAATTAATATGTAAGTTTTCAATACTCTATTGAATAAATAAACTTCACTGCATTAACGAAAATTAAATTCAAGGTGTCAACCCTGCAAAAATCTAGACATTTTAAACAAGGAAGCATGTTCATAGGGATGTGTTTCTGTAATCTATACATCAGCTCTTTTTTTTTTCATTCATTCATGGGATGAGGGCTTCACGGGCTGGGCCAGCGTTTATTGCCCATCCTTCGTTGCCCTTGAGAAGGTGGCGGTGAGCTGCCTTCTTGAACTGCTGCAGTCCATGTGGTGTAGGTACACCCACAGTGCTATTAGGGAGTTCCAGGATTTTGACCCAGTGATAGTGAGGGACAGCAATATAATTTCCAAGTCAGGATGGTGAGTGACTTGGAGGGGAAGTTCCAGGTGGTGGTATTCCCATCTATCTGCTTTCCTTGTCCTTCTAGATGGTAGAGGTCGTGGGTTTGGAAGGTGCTGTCGAAGGAGCCTTGGCGAATTTCTGCAGTGCATCTTGTAGATGTACACACTACTGCTACTGTGTGTTGGTGGTGGAGGGAGTGAATGTTTGTGGATGTGGTGCCAATCAAGCAGGTTGCATTGACCTGAACGATATCAAGCTTGAGTGTTGTGGAAGTGGCACTCATCCAGGTAAATGGAGAGTATTCCATCACACTCCTGACTTATGCCATGTAAATGGTGGACAGGCTTTGAGGAGTCAGGTGGTGAGTTACTTGTCGCACGATACCTAGCCTCTGACCTGTTCTTGTAGCCACAGTATTTATATGGCTAGTCCTATTCAGTTTCTGGTCAATACTAACTCCCCAGGATGTTGATACTGGGAGATTCAGTGATGGTAATGCCATTGAACATCAAAGGCGATGGTTGGATTCTATCTTGTTGGGAGATGGTCGTTGCCTGACACTTGTGTGGCACTATTGTTACTTGCCACTTGTCAGCCCAAGCCTGGATATTGTCCAGGTCTTGCTGCATTTGGACATGGACTGTTTCAGTATTAGAGGAGTTGCGAACGATACTGAACATTGTGCAATTATCAGTGAACATCCCCACTTCTGACCTGAGGAAGGTCATTGATGAAGCAGCTGAAGATGATTGGGCCAAGGACACTACCCTGAGGAACTCCTGCAGTGATGTCCTGGAGCTGAGATGACTGACCTCCAACAACCACAACAATCTTCCTTTGTGCTAGGTATGGCTCCAACCAGAGAGTTTTCCCCCTGATTCTCATTGGTTCCGGTTTTGCTAGGGCTCCTTGATGTCACACTCGGTCAAATGCGGCCTGGACCTCAAGGGTAATCACTCTCACCTCATCTCTTGTGGTCTGTATGCTGACAAAGGTACTAAAATATTAGAATAACCACTTCTTGTAAGCTTATGGAAGCAATGGCATCACTGTGTATAGTTAAAAGAAAGAACTTGCATTTATAAAGTGCCTTTTATGACCAATTGATGTCTCAAAGCACTTTACAGCCAATGAAGTACTTTTCAAGGATAGTCACTGTTGTAAAGTAGGAAACACAGCAGCCAACTTGCACACAGCAAACTATCTCAAACAGCAAGGTGATAATGAGCAGATAATCTGTTTTTGTAATGTTTATTGAGATAAATATTGGTCAGAACAAAGAAGAATTCCCTTGCTCTTTTTCAAAATAGTGTCATGGGATTTTTTACATCCATTTGAGTAGGCAGATGGAGCTCTGGTTTAACATCAGCCAATTTGGATATGAGGTGGAGAAATCAAGGAATAACTAGATACATGGAGGTTTAAATTAAAATGTAGGAATTCACTGCACCCTATTAACCACAAGAACAAAATTAGGAAATTTTAAAGGAAATAATTATTTTAGTAATATAATGGGTATTAAATATTATTCATTGTTGCTTTCCATCTGTAAAGTTATGATATCAAGATCATAGGCAATGACACAGTGACTAAGAATATGATATAGTTCTTATAACTTAAGCAATGAGGTATAAGAATTCAAGGCGGAAAAAGATTTAGAATGTCTAGAGACTTCAAAAATATGAATCTGCTTCTATAACTTAAACACAATAAAAACTCTTCTCTGCCAGAATCTCTCACTTTTATTCAACACTGTTTACAGAATGTTAATCTTAGCATAAAATGATTATTTTCTGTAGTAATTTTTTTCCTATACAGGTTAAAAACCAAAGGAACAAATGTCCAGTGTAGCAATGGAGTGAATCATCTTCCAAACTGAAGTAGTCACTTGTCTAAAATCCTTCATAAATAATTTTGAAATAAAACTTGATTAATTTAATGAAGCAAGTTTCTTTAAATTTATTGTTGCCTCCTTACAAATGATTGCCAACATTCTGTTAAAATTGCAGTCTACTAGCTGGAGGCTCATTAACATCAAAAATTAAATGCACTTGCTTTCCTATCTTGTTTCTCACAAAACCAAAATTAGGGAATGAAGCATTATCAATTAGGGATGTGATGGAACTTGCTTATGTTGCAACAGCACTCTCTCTCCTAATATGAAGTACTTTGACGTTACAATGGTAAAGAAGCAATTTTCAAATATTTTGCAGTTCTTTTATAAATTTTTCAATGCAATGATAATGCAAAATATAATAATTTATACAGAGAACAGTAGAGATAAGGTTCAATTAAAATCTATTGGTCACACACACGACAGCAGAGGATTTGGTGGTAAAGGACTGTGTGTAGGTAACAGCTCAGCAGTAATAAAACTGACAAGTAATACAACGCAGCAGCTTCATAGCCATACAGAATACCATTTAAGCTTCTTTCCATCACAATTTAAACCTGGCTGCTTGAATACAACTATCTACCGTTTCTGCAACAAGCAAGTAAGGCTGAAGTTTCTGGCAGCTACACATTTTCCAAGGAAACAGAAACACAAGCAAATAAAAGCTGGATTTCAAGTAGAGCACAAGGGAGAAAAGAAGTGCAGAAAACGACTTTTCTCTAGATCCTGTCCAGAGCTAAACACACTTGGTCCATTTGCAATATTGCAAGATAATAAACAGATAAAATCAATGCCACTATCAAAGCTTGATGATGCAAAAGCTATAAGTGCAGCACTCCTTCACTATAGCGTTGATTCGTAATTTCCCATTTCAGACACTATTACCATAAAACACTCAGCTCTCTCGATACTGTTAAGACAATAAGCCTCAGCCCCTTCACAAGAGCATCATTTTCAGCATTAATTTGACAAATATTTATTTCCGACATCAGCTATCCTGTGGTCCAAATGACACTGTCAAATCAGTGACTGCTGACATTTAATTCTGGGCAGTTTGAGAGACCAAGCCCCTTGGAACTGGGCTGAGAGCTAGATTCATTTCACTTAGGACTTTCAAGGCCAGCAGACAATTGCAAGCTTTCTCATCAGTCTGGACAGAATTCAAACTCAGTTCTCGAAAATGAGTGGATAGCACTTTTAAACATTATGAAAAGTCTCAACAATGCTTGGAGAAAACAGTATTAATGTTCAATTAAATGCTGAGAATCAGTTCTGGACTCTGCCCAGCAATTTGCTGCAGCTGTTACCATACGTTATGTGCTGTTAAAATACAATAAATTGAACTTTTTAAAAAAAAGCATTGAACTTCATAATGGAAGGCTGACAAATACTTGAGACCTTCATCAAAAATTTAACACTTTTATACCCTAAAAGTGGTAAATTGGTAGAAAAATAATTTTACTGTTGCCTAAGGTCATCCTTTAAATATATATTGCCATTGTAACATAGCACAATTCAACTGGAAATGTATATTTCAGGAAGTTTTTAAAACCAATAGCAAATGTGTTCCAAAAGTGAAGACAAAAAAAAAATGGAAAAAGGTTTTTTTTAAAATTAGCATCCAGAATAGGAAATTAGATCAAATTTGCCTTAGAAACAGATAATGCTGTAATACTATACATCAGTATTATAAATATGCCAGGTGTACAAATGTAGTGCTGTGTGCATTATTTGTTGTTGTTTAGCATCCTATTTTCTTTTTCAATGAAACAAGGAATCCGCAGAGAAAAAAAGTGCATATAGGAATCATTTTCCAGAAATGTTAAATGATTTATGCTTTTTTAAAAATGTAAACAATGTATTCTTAAACTTTGTCCCAAATCTGCTCTTCTCACATGCACACAATTGGTTACACTGGCTCACTGATACAACCTGATATATTTTTTCAGGGGTACAGTAGAAATGTTAAGTTTCCTTTCAAAAACAATTCTCATTCTTAGGTGTATGATTGCTTGTAGCAGGGCTACAGAATGACTCCATACTTTCCAGCAAAGTTACTGAATTAAATATGACATGAATGTCAGAAACTGTCAGTTAAACACCATCAAAAAATACCACACTATCATATTAACTCTGGATGTCAATATTATTTTGAGCTGCAATATTGAGCTGCATCTAATATTTTAGAAATTTCAAAACATTTTAGGCAGATAGATGGCATACCAATTCCTGTTGCAAAACAAATTATAACCGCGTAACAAAACTCCTTGAATCCTAAGCACAAAACATGTCATAATGGCAAAGACAATTATTGGCCATAGTTACCCACTCCCCCAAAAATAAAAATGTTAAAAAAAAAATCATGATTGGCAACAATCTACAAAACCTAACAGAAGGAAAGGACAGCATGAGCATCAGTGGATTTCTAGCTGTATCTATTTTGGTTGTTTATGTGCACTGGTTCTACTGTAAGTTGACATTGAGACAACAGCCCATACGCACTTACAATATGCAACTCAAATAAAAAAAGTGTTAAAATGTCTTTAAATACTGCTTATCACAGTATTTTGTTATGAAGGTAACATACAGTGGCAAAGGCAGGATAAAGGGATGGTGATCTCCTCAGTGTTGGTGGCTGCTCTCATCTTGGCAGACAATCTTGTGAAAATTCTTTCCCTATCTATAGCTTTAACTATCCCAGTGTTGAAATGAATTTTAAATATAATTTTTAATTACAAGAGCAAACTTGGTTTAGTGAAATCATTCAGTGTGATAGCTGGGGTGACTGTCACTAGTCAGCTGGGTTGTTTCTGTGGCCGACGTGGGCTGCACCACAATTGCGCCATCTCCCTCTGTAAAAAGAAAACAGAAAAAAACTTCTGTAAATAATAATTTTTAAGCTAATTTCAAAGACGGCATTACTTTGGCATCTTTTATGCATCCTCAACCAAAATAATGTTGTTTTCTTCATGTGCAAGTGTCATTCACTTAAAAGCAGCTTAATTTGGGATCCCAGGTTTTCAATTCAAGCAGCTATTTGAATGTATCTGAAACAAAATGAAGAATAAAACAAAAGGAACAAAGCTATTGATAATATCTAAATATAATCAGATCTGTTAACTCAGTCAAAATACATTTTATTGCAGATGTCTTCACTATTTTTCAAGCAAGGGCCTCTTTAGCAAAAAACCTGCACTGTGAGAGCCACATCAACTACTAAATTATCATTGCTTACTACTCCAGTAATTCACTTGGGCCAAAAACATACACACCAACAGCTGAATACACTGATCGTTCTAAGGTGGTTGCTATGGTAATATAACTGTTACTATACAGTGCACATACTTAGATATAGTCAATTGGCATACCATGTGGTCAATGCGACATTTAAAGAAGGCTGGCTTTTGATAGGCTTGGTACACATTTATAATGTTAAAAATGTAAAAAAATAGGAACATAATGCTGGGTTGGGCTCCAGCTCACATGACCCTCTGAGGATAGCGCCGTTACTGAAAATGGATGGAAGGAGTCGGGGAGCTGTATCTAATGTCAATGGGAGCTGCCACTGGCTCGAGAGCCTTGCACTGAAGAACGCTTTTACTAGCTCAGATTTTCTGGGTACTAGCAGTGAAGTTGGCAGTAAGTTCTGTCTATAATATTTGGGCTTATCATCAGTATAAAGTACAAATTTTGCCAGTAGAAAGTGTGATGAAATTGATAGTTTGTAGAGTCTGAATGAGAGCACGAGTTAACCAGTTGCTGGAAGGCTTCCCAGGCAAAGTCGGCAAAGGTGGAATTGCCAGAGACAAGAAAATCTAGAACAAAGGACCGAGAAAGGATTGGCTCAAGTCCTGGACTGGTGCACAGTTGGGGTTGGTGCTCAGCTAGAGCTGCATTTCTACCTGAGGAAGATCAGGGTCTTGAAGGACCTTGTAGCTGAAATTGGTGCCATATATGCTGATTGGGCTGCCTGATAAATCTAAGAGATCTAAACAGCAAATACAACAAAGATAATGTGTAACTTATAATGTATAGTGACCATAAAGTAAAAGTTTTAAAAAGGTGAATCCGCCGTTTTTTCATTGGGGTCATTCGGTAAAGTCAGTTCTTTTGGTTTGGTTTGTTGATCTCCACAGGGATCATCATAAACGGCAAAGTATAGCTCAATGGATATAACAAATGTACCTGCTTCCCTGAATGATATGCAAATACACTGAGCCCTTCCTGGCTTAGGACACTGCCAGTTATGTGGAAATAGCCCAACATAGATACGAATCTGGAGGAGTAGGCCATTCGGCCTCGAGTCTGCTCCACCATTCAATAAAAACATGACTGATGTGTTTCTGGCCTCAACACCACATTCCACCTACCCCCAATAACCTTTGACACACAGACCCCTCTGTACCTCAGTTCTGCAATCCTTCTCCATGTAAATAACATGTTGCTTTTCTACTCTTTCTGCCAATGTGGACAAGTTCATATTTTCCCACATCATACTCCATCTGCCAAATTTTTGCCACTCCCTTAACCTATTTATACCCCTTTGCAGATTCCTTATGTCCTCTTCACAACTTACTTTCCCATCTACCTTTGTGTCATCAGCAAATTTAGCAACTAAACATTTGGTCCCTTCATCCAAGTTATTGACATAAATTGTAAATAGTTGAGGCCCTAACACTGACACCTGCGTGTCACTCCACTCGTCACAGCTTGCCAACCTGAAAATGATCCATTTATGCTTACTCTTGGTTTTCTGTAGCTAACCAATCCTCTATCCAAGCTAATAATGTTATCCCCCTACACCAACAAAGGCAGAACATGCAATTTGCTAGAAGTAGTGTCTTATTTCCAATTCATCCTCATGCTCACTATGGCATATTCTAATCAGAAATGCTGGAAAATATGGAGGAAGTTACTGAGGGCAAAATGGACATTTTAGATACCTAAATTTATGGCAAATGTTGCCAGTCCCATGGCAGGAAAAAATGGGCCCCAATAGCCACAATAAGATTACAGAATTAAGGCAACTGTAAGCAATATTTTTATAACCCCAAGGAAACAAAGGTGTGAATTCACAGAATCACAGTGCAGGAGGTCCATCGGCCCATCGAATCTGCACTGACACGTGAGAAACACCTGAACTACCTACCTAATCCCATTTAACAGCACTTAACCCATAGCCTTGAATGTTATGACGTGCCAAGTGCTCATCCAGGTACTTTTTAAAGGATGTGAGGCAACCTGCCTCCACCACCCTCCAAGGCAGCGCATTGCAGATTGTCACCACCCTCTGGGTAAAAATGTTTTCCGTCACATTCCCCCTAAACCTCCTGCCCCTCACCTTGAACTTGTGTCCCCTCGTGACTGACCCTTCAACTAAGGGGAACATCTGCTCCCTATCCACCCTGTCCGTGTCCCTCAATCTTGTACACCTTGATCAGGTCGCCCCTCAGTCTCCTCTGCTCCAATGAAAACAACCCAAGTCTATCCAACCTCTCTTCATAACTTAAATGTTTCAACCCAGGCAACATCCTGGTGAATCTCCTCTGCACCCCTTCCAGTGCAATCACATCCTTCCTATAATGTGGCAACCAGAACTGCACTCAGTACTCCAGCTGTGGCCTCACCAAGGTTCTATACAACTCCAACATGACCTCCCTACTTTTCTAATCTATGCCTCGATTGATAAAGGCAAGTGTTCCATATGTTTTTTTCACCACCTCATTAACATGCCCCTCCGCCTTCAGAGATCCATGGACACACAAGCCAAGGTCCCTTTGTTCCTCAGAACTTCCTAGTGTCATGCCGTTCATTGAATACTTCCTTGTCAAATTACTCCTTCCAAAGTGTATTACCTCACACTTTTCAGGGTTAAATTCTATCTGCCACTTATCTGCCCATTTGAACGTCCCGTCTATATCTTCCTGTAGCCCGAGACACTCAACCTCACTGTTAACCGCCCGGCCAATCTTTGTGTCATCTGCAAACTTGCTAATCCTACCCCCCACAAAGTCATCTATGTCATTTATATAAATGATGAATAATAGGGGACGAAGCACAGATCCCTGTGATATGCCACTGGACACTGGCTTCCAGTCATTAAAGCATCCTTCTGTCATCACCCTCTGTCTCCTACACTATGCCAATTTTGAATCCACCTTATCAAAATACCCTCTATCCCATGTGCATTTGCCTACTTTATAAGCCTCCCATGTGGGACCTTATCAAAGGCTTTGCTGAAATCCATATAAATTACATCAACTGCACTACCATCATCTACACACCTGGTCACTTCAAAAAATTCACTCAAATTTGTTAGGGATGACCTCCCTCTGACAAAGCCAAGCTGACTATCCCTGATCAAACCTTGCCTCTCCAAGTGGAGATAGATTCTCTCCTTCAGAATTTTCTCCAATAGTTTCCCTACCACTGACGTGAGACTCTCTGGCCTGTAGTTCCCTGGCTTATCTCTACAACCCTTTTTAAATAGCGGAACCACATTAGCTGTTCTCCAGTCCTCTGGCACCTCCCCTGTGGCCAGAGAGGAATTAAAAATTTGGGTCGGAGCCCCTGTGATCTCCTCCCTTGCCTCCCTCAGCCTGCTTTTAAGCCTGCCAATACCTCCAATACCTTGTAACTCCCTATATCAATTTTCTCAAGCACCTCACAGTCTCTTTCCCCGACTTGCATACCTTCATCCTCATTCTCTTGGGTGAAGAAGGATGTGAAGTATTCGTTCAACACTCTACCGATGTCCTCTGGCTCCACCCATAGATTGCCCCCATGGTCCCTGATGGGCCCTACTATTTTCCTGATTATTCTTTTCCCAATGATATACTTATAGACTATCTTGGTATTTTCCCTACTTTTACCAGCCAGAGCTTTCTCATATCCCCTCTTTGCTCTCCTAATTGCTTTCTTAAGCTCCACCCTGCACTTTCTGTACTCCACTAATTCTGTGTTTGTACAACATGGTCTGTTTGGAAAAAAAAACCAAGATTGCGCTTATACTTCAGCTACTGTAATAATGTTTCAATTCTGAAATTGCACTTCCTACAACACCAAGAGTACTGCTGCTGTATAGTTCCTCAATTTTTGAATAAGTTTAAGGACAATGTCATTTAAGTCTGTATTCAAAGAATTACTACCTGCAGAATTCATATTTTGAAAAACTAATGCCCGAAAACCAGATTGCCAAAAATGTATGTGGAAAAAAGCCCCACCATGGAAATGGATTTATCAAAAGAATTCTTCTTCACATTTCAATGTGCACCTGCAATTAGATCCATGTTATAAAATTTATCATCTGTAAAGAAGAAACTTCAAACCAGGCACATGGTTATGACTTTCCATTCAATATTCATCAGGATTCTGAATGCTGTTTCATGTCTAGATGTATGAATGACCAATGAGGTGTATACACCAGGTTTCACTGTGAATTTTTTGTTTATACAGGTAACAGATGCGGAATGACACTAACTACCAGACTCAAATGTTCATGAATGACTGCTCAAGAGACAGCAGCTGCAAAAAACTGTGACATGCACTGATCCAGTTGTTCTCAGTCTGTCTGCCCATTTCAAAATAGTAGTCAGCTTTTCTGTGATTACAAGTTCTGTGGGAAAAAAAACACATGGCAAAAACAATGGAATAGTTTCCATGTTTTATGCATGATAAGCTGCAATTTCAATTGCAGTATTTAAACATTTTTTTAACAAAAATGGAGCATCAACAGCAATTTCTGTTCTTCCCTAATTATTCCTAAAATCTAAAAGGTGGGAACACTGTTACATGGTTAGGTTAGATAAGTACTATTGTGAAGAGGCACTACCAAGTCCTAAGTTCTATTGCATTCAAGTTGCACTATATTGTTGAAAAATTTGACAGGACACTGGTATGGGCTTTGGGTACCATTTTTAGTATTGTGAATATTAAAATTCTAATCATCCAAGATGTTGAGAAATTTATTTCTGGATACATATTTATGGCAACCATAGATCAACTGCAAAGTGAATCAAGCCACCATAGTATCAGCAGTGAATATGGTGGTTAACTTCAGAGGAACAGTTACTTCACTGTAAATAAATTGTTTCCTTTTTTATTGTAGTTTTTTAAAAAAATCTGTCAACAGTAATGTTAGAGTTGTCGAAACACAGTCTCAAAATGGCAAAGTAAACAGTAAAAAAACTGCCTGTTTTCTCTTTATGGTTCAGTGGAACTACAGCTCAAGCTATATTTAAAATGTACTACCTCTGGGAAATATACTGTGTGGATTTGGAATAGGAAAGCATCAACACCTTTATGGGAAATTAGTGAAAAGTGCTTGCTAAATGTTATTTAACAAGCTGAAGAAGAGTCAGATTAACCATCAGACACCTGTTTAAAAAAAATGAACAGGATTAACAAATACATCATTTTATTACAAGACAACTGCTGTTGTCAATGCTGGGACTAAAATCTTGGAAAGATCACCAAGACACACACATTAATATGGAATTGTGTAGGCACACACACAATGCGGATTCATCTTTGACTTTGTAACACAAGTATCTCTACTGATAGTACAGTTCTTTCAAAATGGTACCAATAACTCCTAAATAGCATTTCACAACATTCAACACTTGCTTTTTTCTGAAAAATAAATGGATTAAACAAAATAACTGAAATATTAAATGATTATTTCCGAATTGTTGGGTTTTCAAAGTGGATCCTGATGGTAAGATTCTAACATAACTAAGTCTACAAATTGGGGAAAAAAGGAACAGTGAAAGGACATTACATAGGTTGCTCAGTGTCCAATTTGCATCTGTGCTGTCATTGTTTTTGTGATTCATGAATGTATAAACTATTTTCCCAGCTTCCATTACATGACAGCCTCTGTTGGGCATCATTCACCATGTTCCTTGACTGGATTGATGTGGGTCACTTTTTTCTTCCCGATTTCTCAGGATGTCCCAAGGTGCTTCAAGCACCACATGGACTGCAGCAGTTCAAGGTGGCAGCTCACCACTACCTTCTCAAGGACAACTAGGGATGGGCAATAAATACTGGCCCAGCCAGCGAAGCCCACATCCTGTGAATGAATTTTAAAAAAATTACTTTGAAATACATGCACTGTTGCTAAACAGGTAAACTTAGCAGCTATTTTGCATACAGCAAGATCCCAGACCACTTGGTTTTGTTGGCTGAGAGAAAAATGGTCAAGGTACTAGAGGACTCATTACTCATTTTCTTATTCCCATAATGTTTTTCTACACTAAAGGTGCCACACAAATTGTTGTTGTAATTCTTAAAATTTGTTTCAAAGAATTGCTGCAACAAATCCTTTTCTCTGATCACTTCAGCAGTATCTGAGACAGTGTTATGAACCATGTGAAGACATTTGCAACGTTCATCTAAATAATACACTCCTCCTCCTTCAGGTAGCATGCCTCAAAAGGGCATTGGCAGCCATGAACTTCCATTGGATTGGTCCATGATTATGCTTGACAACATACTGCAGTGATTCGCCATTGACTTGTGCAGTATGGCTGACCAGGAAACATTCCCACTCTTTACTGCTTGTCATCAGGCATATTGGAAGGATGTACAGGCTGATATTCATCTGTTTGGCCACATCATGCTACACCTTTCCTGGCGATCAAGTCCTGAAGTAGGACTTGAACCGGGAGCTTCTGGCCCACTGCACCTCAAGACCTCTCTAAATAATGCATTCACATAAAAGAAAGTGCATTCTCAGGTCTAATCAGGGCAATTTTGGAATTCATAATGGAAAAGCTTCAAAATTAATGGTGGTCTTCCATCACAATTAGGATAAACTTTAGATGGTTATAAAGGTCATAAAAATGTATATTTTCTATTCAGGGTCTGGTTAATTACCCCAAGCAAAAGCTCAATTGACAACAATACCATATACCTTTACAGAAAATCATGAAACTAGTTAAGTGCTTTGACAGATGTAATAGTTGTGGCACTTATAAAAAAAATAAAATAGATTTTTCTCATTATTGGAAAGGCTGACATCTAGCATCTAACTTGCACTACTTACCTCTTTCTAAGTCTGACTGTAACTGTGCCTCCAGATCCTCTGGTGAGACATAATAGTCATGTTCCTCGCCCTCGGGAGGCTTTGGTTTACACTTCCCACAGCAGCAATTACAGCAGCAGCAGAGGCAGCAGCAGAAATAACAGCCAGTAATCACTCCGCAGAAGACGAACAGAGCCTGCAGTTACAAAGAAAGTTACTAACAGATAATGGTCCAATTTTATAGGGCTGTAAAAAAAAAGTTGATCAAATGTTCCAGAAAAAGCTGAATGAATATTCCAGAAAATTCTACAATAAAAAGTGCACTTTTTAAAAGCATTGTCAATAACGTTCTTCAAATCTAAATCATTCCTAAATTCAGAAACTAATAGACAATGATTAAAATTCAATGTTTCAAATCCTATATTGGCATTTCTTTGATCTATGGGGGAAGGTGGTGTGGTAGAAGGAGGGGAGAAAAGAATGGATAAGGAGCTGAGTGCAAAGAATCTGAACAATATGCTTCAGACTGTTGTATTTAGTTGCTAATTTTTCTCTCAATGAATAGGAGGGCAGGAAATTTAGAAAATATAAAGAAAGCTTGAGGACAAAGCATTTCAAAATTGATCAAAAAACTTTCCTGATCATCAAGTAATTGGTTAATGGATAGCTCAACTGAGGTGGAGTAAAAAAAACACTGATTGACATTAATAAGATTTGCAGATTTCAGTACGGGGTCTTGTGTGTAGTTTGAACAGCAACATAAAATAAGATCCAATTTTTTTTAAACACAGAAAATTATGTTATCTAAATATTTATTTCTACCCAAAGGCTTTGTTGCTAACTAGAGCACAACTATTAGAGTAAATTTTATTCAAGTTTTTAAAGTGTACTTGATTGCCTTATTTAGGCATTGCATCAATAAGCAATAGAGAGTCCAACAGAAGCATTCAATAAGAAATAGACTGCTTATCTGCAGCACTAATGCTCAATATTAATAACCTTTAAAATTTAGTTCAAAAATGTAAAATTCTGCTGCTTTAATGCCTCAATTAGTAAAGGCTGTATGTAACTGAGCTACGTGAAATTTGGTTTGTGCCGCCAGCTCCTCTCACCTTAGGTAACAGCAAGGGCACTACAACTAACTTTAGTGCCACTGGACACAGGAAGGAAAAAAAAACGAATCAGCGAGGACATGTTGCTGACCGCCATCTGTGACTCTTGCTAGAAAGTGCATGAGTAGAAGTGTTGGCTTTGGAGATCCCCTTTAATTAAGCGGGTTGCCAAAACCCTAATTTGTATGAGCATTTGGTTGAAGTAGCAGATGGTTACATGTATCTGCGTAACTATATTCAGGCGAGGGAGAGTATTTTGAAGCAGGCAAATCATAAAAAAATTGGTGTAAAGTTATGCAGTAAGTTATTTTTTTAAAAAAACCATAGAAAAGTTACAGCACAGAAAGATGCCATTCAGCTCATTGTGTCTGTGCCGGTCAAAGGGAAAAAAAGAAATTAGCCGCTCATTTTTAATCCCACATTCCAGTACCTGGTCCATAGTCTTGCAGGTTACAGCACTTCAGGTGCAGATAAATTCAATAACCCAACTCCAGAAAGCAACTAAAATGAAAAGCTCGTATTTTGTATACTATCTCAAGGTTGAGTCTTTACAAAATAATATATGGGGGTTCAGTCATGAACCAACTAAGTATTTGGAAAAGGATACCCATTGCATTTGGATAAAGGTACTTAACGAGTGGCTGATGGATGTCAGCAAAAAAAAAAATACTTCAAGCCATTATCCTTGCCTGAAATTTTGGATTTCCTCAAAAGATGCAATTAAGTCAGGGTTTTTTGCCGAATAGATATGTCTATCTTTCCCAATTGCATATTGGACAGTAAAAAAGGGTTAGGAGCTGTGCAGCAGAGGGCAAGGAAAAAACTTTTCCACAATATAGTTTATATCATGCCGTCAACTGTATCCCTCTCCGCAGGTACAGTCAGGCTTGTTGAGTTTTTCCAGGTATTTTTGTTTTTGTTCTAGATTTCCAGCATCTGCAGCATTTTGCTTTTATCCACAATATATTTGTTCTTCGAGTTGTAAAACATTTAGTGACAATTTCCATTGTCCTATCATTCTGCATGATATAGGCAGGACAGGCAAGTGCATAAATATGTAAGAATAATGTGTATTCTGAATAAATTTAAAGCTAAAGCAGGGAAGGCTTAAATTGGTTGCCTGGCTCTAGCCTAACTTTGGAAGGTGACCGTTGTCTTTGATTTCCAGGTTCCTTTATTAATGCAACATAATACCAATTGGAACACGTGACCAGCATTATTTGGTTGATCACAGAATGCAAAATTTGAATCAAATAAACTAGTGGTAAATAAGGTCTATATTCACTGCTGTTTGCACAGATTGCAGCTTTAAAAATGATCAGGTTATTTACTTATGTTGTCCTACCAAAATCTGGGCTCTCCTTATGTCTCTTACTTGTTCAGGTAATTAACAATCAAGCTTATTTACTTTGGAACCAGAGTTTAGAACAAATGTGCGTTGGAGAGAAATAAAGCAGAGGGCACTGACAAATGGGAATTGTGCTGAGGGCATGAAATCTCTCAAGGGCAAAAAGTAGATTCTGCAGTTTTTGATTCAAACGGGATGCAAATTTTGCTTATGGGAACTACAGTGAGGCCATGAAAAGGGAGAGGGCAAAGAGGAAAAAAAAACGTCCTGCATTTATATAGTATCTACTACAAACAATACCGTGATAATGACCAGGTAATCCATTTTTAGATGTTTTTTGAGGATAAATATTGGCCAGCAAAACTCTCCTGCTTTTCTTTGATAAAGTGCCATGGGTCTTTTGCATTCACCAGAGGATGGAAAGGGCCTTGGTTTAATATCTCATCCAAAAGACAGCAACCCCACTGATGTCAGCCTAGAATTTGTGTTTAAGACATTTGGAAGAATTTTCCCCCCGTTGGTGGGGGGAGCGCAGCAGCGGGCACATGCAGGTGCCCCATTTTACTTGGGTGGGCCAATTAAGGCCTGCCCAGCGTGACGTCCACCAGGAAGCGCTATGCACTCCCTGTGTGGGTGGGCGGGGGGCGGGGGGGGGATTCCCTCAGCCAAGAGTGCACTCTTTTGTGCATTCGCGCGAAAGAGCGCACTCATCTCCCTGAAGCTAAGTGCTGCCTCAGGGATATTGGCTCCAAATTTAAAAATGATCAGTGTAAAAAAAATAAAACTTCCCTGACATGTCACATGAGTTGGGACATGTCCATCACTTTTAATCAAACTTTTATTAAATTTTTTGAAAACCCTCATCCCGTCTGTGGATGAGGTTTCATGATTTTTCTGAAGCCCGCCAGGGCTCCCGGCCTGCCCGCCAACCTTAAGGTTGGACGGGCAGGTCCATTAATTACTTGAATTAGTTTTTAAATGGCCTCAATCGGCTGTTGAAAAGTCAGCGGCCGCTCAGCTGATTCGGCTGCACCCTCACCGACCTGAAAATTGAAATGACGCGGGGTGACGTCGTGGCCATTATTCCAGAGTGTCCAGTTTTCTCAATGAGCAAGTTATCATTCAGTTGTTTTGATGACAATATGCCTGGAATTTGCAGTTCTTAGGACAGTGAAATCGTCAGCTTCACTGTCATTCTAGGTAAAACTAGCATCTTCTGGCACCTGCACATGCATAGTTAAAAGTGGAACTCTGGAAGTTGCTGTCAGTAATACCCTGGCTCTTCACAGGGTGCATCACTGCAGTCTTTATAGATGCTAACAACACAGAATCAGTGAACTGTTGTGAACTTCAACATTTTACATTCTACCGTTGCTGTAAAGAAATAGAATGCAAAGCCTTGTTGAATGTGGTGTATCTGAGCTATTAATGCTACAAATAGTGAACGACCTTCCTGGCCCAGAAAAAATAATCTTAACCAAGTTGGAATCTCATTCCCTCAGAAGAACATCTAAAGATTATCTTCAAAATAATAACTAATTTTCACTTTATTTTGCTTTAAACTTTATGATATTTTAGTTTCTGCCTTGATCGCATGTGTATATCCCCATCTTTCTGTAAAAATATTGAAATGCGAATTTAAGGCCTTTTTACTTCCTGCTTTGTTGTCTGCGAGAATTCTTCAATTTGATTGGCGATTAGCCCGGCTGCACTATGTCACACATGCTGCCAATTTCAAAGTCATGTTGGATTGGAGGAAATGGATGCTTTAGAGCCCATTAAATCTTTGTAGGGAGCTTTTCCTAGAGGTCAGCAGCAAATGCTGTCCTTTCAGTACTGACAATAACAAATTATTTCATGTCTCAAGTGGTTAATATTTTTGCTGAACATTTTGGTACAATAACAAATTCTCACCTTTGCCCACCAACTAGACAGGACGAAGTATGTATTTACATTCTCCTCACCAAACTGCTCTGCCACGTATAGACCCAATGAGCCATACTTATCATAGATATTCCGTTTTGTTGCATCAGTCAGAATTGCGTGAGCATTGTTTATCTCTTTAAATTTCTCTGAAGCTTCAGGATTATCTGGATTCTTGTCGGGATGGTATTTCAGTGCAAGTTTTCTGCATAAAAAGGCAACATATATAAATAGTTAGAACAGTGATTCGCTTTTGTGAACACTTGAGCATAACATTCTGAAAGTTGCACCAGCCTAGTTACCATAAATTAAAAACAATTCCAAGTCAAGTTGCATAATAGGTTGATGGTTAATGATAAAAAATATTTTTGGAACTGTTAACTTCAGTATGCTGCCCAATTTTACATTGAACTGTAGATATTTCTTGGTGTTTGCTAAGAATATTACTGTCCAACACAGCACAATGTTGTTCCTGCAGTATGTGGTACCCATGAGTATAATCGGGGTCCTGCGCCACAGACAATGAAAATAAACAAAAGATCTTGCATTTGTATGGCGCGTTTAATATAGCAATGTTTTGTGAAGCACCAAGATAAGTAAATAAAATGGACAGTAAACCAAACAAAGACATTTTAAGGGATGACCATCAAAGAGGGGCATTTTTTAGGGAGGAAAGTATAAAGCATAGGATTCAAGACAGCTAAAAGCACCTTCATGGCCATGACCCTCCCTATCTCTACTCTCCTCAAGCCCCACAATCCTCAGAGGTATCTCTGGTCCTCTAATTCTAGGCTCTTGAGCATCTCTGATTTTTTCTATTGCTCCATCAACGGGGGCTGTGCCTTGAGTTGTCTTGGCCCCAAGCTCTGAAATATCCTCTCTACCTTATTTACCTCCTTTTAAGACACAAGCCTACCTCTTTGTGACCAAGCTTTTGATCATCTGACCTAATAGCTCCTTATGTGGCTCCGTGCCATACTTTGTTTTATAATGCTCCTATGAAGCATCTTGGGACATTTCATTATGGTGAATCATAGAGTCAAAATATTTATATAGCTCTTCTGACATAACGAAATATCTCAAGATGCTTCACAGGAGCATTTTAATAAAAAGTATGACACTGAGCCTCGTAAGGAGATATCAGGTGAGATGACCAAAAGCTTGGTGGCAAGGTGTTAGGCTTTAAGGAATGTCTTAAAGGAGGAAAGTGAAATGAGGTAAAGAGGATATTCCAGAGCTTAGGGCAACTCAAGGCACAGCCGACCAATGGTGGAGCAATGAAAAAAAACAGGGATACTCAACAGACCAGAATTAGAGGACCAGAGGTATCTTGGAGGGTTGTGGGGCTAGAGAAGATCACACTGATAGGAAGGGCCGAGGCCATGATGGGATTTGCGAAAAAGGAGAATTTTAAAATGAAGGCGTTGCTTGACCGAGATTCAACGTAGGCCAGTAAGCTATCGGATAGATCATGGAGAATGAGAATATGACCAGAAGGGATAATGGAAAAATCCAATCTTGAAGTGATAAAGGCATAAATGAGGACTGAGATAAATCAGCAGAGCAAGGTGATTTAACAGAGATAGGAACATGTGGACTGTGTGGTGGAGAGGATATGAGGACAAAATCTCAGATCAGGATTGACAGAATGCAGAGGTCATGCTCATTGCCAAATGGAGATGGCCAATAAATGCCCAAAATTGCCAGTGATACCCACATCAAGAGAATGAATTTTAATAAATGGAGGACAAAGGCTAGGCAGTTGGGAGTTAAAGATTGTACACTCAAAGTCTGGGGGGCTCCCTCCCCATTTTGCCCTGAACAAAGGCGGAAGCAGAAGAATGTGAAATTGAAAATAGCCCAGGTGAGAAGGCTAGCAGTCCCAAGGAAACACATCTCGGTAAGAATTAGCACCTCAGGAAAACTGGATAGGATAATATCTTCCCAAAAGAAATTCCACTGCACTCAATTTGTTATTGTATATTTCATAAAAAATGTGTCAAATCTACTTGAGGCATCAAACTTAAAAGAACTAAAAGTATTACAAAGAAAAGGTGGGCTGCCATTTCATGCTGCTTTATTTCCAATACTCAGAAACTTACAAGCTTTTTTCAAGTTGTAAGCTTCCCTCAAACAGTAATTAAATTGAATTTTACCTCAAGCTGTATATGTTTAAGCTGACCTGCTCCTTGTTGTAACCAAATTGAACAACTCCCTTGTAGCAGTATAATGTATTGATTGTTATACCATAACACCCCAATCGTTAAAAACAGCACATTACCTGGCACACTTTCCCGTCAGCATTAAACGTTTTAGAATATTTAAAAAGTTTGAACTAAGCACGTGCGCATCGTTCTCCATTTGATCTCAGCTTTGCAAATGTGACTCATTTTCAGTATATTCAGCCAAAAGCAGCTCTAGATTTCAATGAAAACAGCTTGAAAATACATATGGAACTGAATTTCCAGTACATTTATAGTATTGTTCCTGTGAACAAATTGCACCCTCTAGTGTTTAGTTTAATAGTTACAGTTGCATACCAAAAATAGTGAAAATTGAAAGGTTTCTCCATTATATTAGAGACACAAAACAAAAAAAAACAGCTTTTCTAACATAACAATATAAGAAACAAGAGCTGAAGTAGAGTCTGCTGCACCATTTAATAAGATTATAGCTGATCTTCTGCCAACAGCGGGCAAGGGACAGAGGAATCTGGGAGTACAGATGCACAAATCACTAAAATTGGCAATGCAGGTTAATAAGGCCATTATAAAAAGCCCACAAAGCACTAAGGTTACTTTCTAGAGGGATAGAATTGAAAAGCAGAAGGTCTGGTTTCTATATTACAGAAAGAATATAACAGCATTGGAAAAGATGCAAAAAAGATTTGTGAGGATAATAACCAGAACATGGAGGCTGTCAGAAAAGACTGAGCAGTTTGAGAATCTTTTCTCTAGAAGGCTGAGGGATGACCTGATTGTGGCTCTCTAAAATTATGATAGGGTTTGATAGGGTAGACATGGCAAATATGTTTCCACTTATGAAAGGAGCGAACTTCAGGCCAGAAATGTAGATGGTCACCAATAAATTCAATGGAGAATTCAGGAGCAGCTTCTTTGACCAGGTGAGATTGTGAACTTGCTATTACATGGAGTGGTTGAGGCAAATAGTATAGATGCATGTATGGAGTAGATGGATAAATACATGAGGGAGAAAGGAATAGAAGGATATGTTGATAGGGTGAGATGAAGGGGGTAGGGTGGTTTGTTGCGGAGCATAAAACCAGCATCATCCTGTCGGGCCATTGCCTTATCTTTGGCTAATCAACAACTTCTTTTGGACAGTGGTGTGTTTGATCACCTGAGTTCTGTATGAGTGCCATAGCCCCTGGGTGGTTTAGTTCTGGTTGTTGTTTCTTGTGCTGGCAAATTGATCAGCATCTTCCCTCCACATCTCCTCCTTGCCCTGAACTTGGGTCACTTGCAGTAACAAATAGACAGGGCCTTGGCAGGGAACGATTTTCAGCCTGTGTTAGACCAATTGTCAATACTGATCTATTGCTGCATGACCTGCTATCATGCAGGTTTAGACTGTTCAGGTTAAGGGAGAATGGTACTGTGAGCTCAATGTGACCAGATATTTAGGCATGGGCAGGAGAGCTGAACTCAGGAAGTGAGGTGAGGGTGACTGCCCCTGACATCGAGGCAGCATTTGATAGAGTGTGGCATCCAGGAGCCCTTGCGCCCAGCGCTGGAGTTGATGGGAATCGGGGAAAACTCTCCGCTGGTCGCAGTCATACCTAGCACAAAGGAAGATGGTTGTGGTTGTTGGGGGTCAGTCATCTCAGTTCCAGGACATTGCTTTACGAGTTCCTTGGGTGGTGTCCTCGTCCCAGTCATCAACTGCTTCATCAACGACCTTCCTTCCATCATGGGGTTGGAGGTCGGGATGCTCATTGGCGATTGTGCAATGTTCAGCACCATTAGCGACTCCTCAGATACTGAGGCAGTCGATGCCCAAATGCAGTGAGGCCCGGACGATGTCCGGGTGGTGGGTAGCATTTACGCCGCATAGTTGTCAGGTAATGACCATCTCCAAAAAGAGAGAATCTAGTCATCGCCCCTTGACGTTCAATGGCATTGCCATCGTTGAATCCCCCACTGTTGATGTTCTGGGGGTTGCCATTGACTGGAGACTGAACTAGACCAGTCATATAAATACTGTGGCTACAAGATGATGTCATTGCTGTCACAGAGACATGGTTGAGAGAGGAGCAAGATTGGCAGCTCAATATTGCAGGATATGGGGTCTTCAGGCAAGACAGGGAAGGAGGTAAATGAGGAGGGGCTATCGCAATATTGATCAAGGAATCAGTTACAACAGTAAGGAGGGATGACATCTTAGGCTCCTCAAATGAAGCCATACGGGTAGAACTGAAAAACAAAAAGGAGCAATCACATTGCTGGGAGTGTACTATAGGCCCGCAAACAGTCGGAGAGAAATAGAAGAGCAGATATGTAGGCAAATTTCAGAGAAGTGTAAAAATAATAGGGTAGTAATAGTGGGGGATTTCAACTCCCCCAACATTAACTGGGTTAGTCATAGTGTGATAGGTTTAGAGGGAGCAGAATTCTTAAAATGTATGCAGGAGAGCTTTTTAAGCCAGTACGTAGAAGGTCCAACAAGAGAGGGGGCGGTCCTGGACTTAATTTTAGGGAACGAAGCCGGGCAAGTGGTAGAGCGTTTTGCAGATAGTGATCATAACTCCGTTAGAATCAAGGTTGTTATGGAAAAGGACAAGGATGGACCAGAAATCAGGTTCTAAACTGGGGAAAGGCCAATTTTAATAAGATCAGATATGATTTGGCCAGAGTGGACTGGGAGCAGCTACTTAGGTAAATCTGCATCAGAACAGTCCAGAAGGAAATAGGGAGAGTACAGAGCCAATATATTTCAATAAATACAAAGGATGGGACCAACAAACCCAGGGAACCCTGGATGTCGAGGGATGTACAGGACTGGATAAAGAGAAGAAGGAAGCTTATGGCAGATACTGAGGGCTCAAAACAGCGGAAGTCCTCGAAGAGCATAGAATGTGTAGAGGGGAAACTTAAAATGGAAATTAGGACAGCAAAAAGGGGGCATGAAAAAACATTGGCAGGTAAAATAAAGCAAAATCCAAAGTTATTTTACAAGTGCATTAAGAGTAAGAGGATAATTAGGGAAAGAGTAGGGCTCATTAAGGGCCATAATGGTAATTTGTGTGCGGAGCCAGAAGATGTAGGTAGGGTTCTAAATTAATACTTTGTGTCGGTGTTCACAAGTGAGAGGGACGACGTGGGTATAGAAATCAGGCAGAAGGACTGATAATTAAATAATTAAAGAAATTAGCATAGAAAGGGAGGAGGTTCTAATTCGTCTGGCAGGCTTAAAAGTAGGTTAATCTCAAGGCCCAGATGCAATGTATCTCAGCCTGTTGAGTGAGGCAAGGGAGGAGATAGTAGGGGTGCTGGCAATAATTTTCAATATCTCTCTGACCACAGGAGAGGTGCTAGAGGACTGGAGGACAGCCAGTGTGGTACCGTTATTCAAGAAGGGAGGAAGGGATAAACCAGGAACTTCAGGCCAGCCAGTCTAACCTCAGTGGTGGGGAAGCTATTGGAAGCAATTCTGAGGGACAGAATTAATCTACATTTGGAGAGGCAGGGATTAATCAAGGACAGTTAGCATGGTTTTGTTAAGGGGAGGTAATGTCTGACCAATTTGATTGAATTTTTTGAAAAGGTGACCAGGTGTGTAGATGAGGGCAATGCATTTGACACAGTCTACTTGGACTTCAGCAAGGTTTTTGATAAGGCCCCGCATGGGAGACTGATAACGAAGGTAAGAATCACAGAATCACAGTGTAGAAGAGGCCCTTCAGCTTATTGAGTCTCCACCGACACGTGAGAAACACCTGACCTACCTACCTGATCCCAATTACCAGCACTTGGCCCATAGCCTTGAATGTTATGACCTGCAAGTGCACATTCAGGTACTTTTTAAAGGATATGAGGCATCCCGCCTCCACCACCCTCCCAGGCAGTGCATTCCAGACCATCACCATCCTCTGGGTAAAAAGGTTTTACCTCACATCCCCCCTAAACCTCCTGCCTCTCACCTTGAACTTATGCCCCCTTGTGACTGACCCTTCAACTAGAGGGAACAACTGCTCCCTATCCACCCTGTCCATGCCCCTCTAATCTTGTACACCTCGATCAGGTCGCCCCTCAGTCTTCTCTGCTCCAACGAAAACAACCCAAATCTAGCCAATCTCTATTCATAACTTAAATGTTTCATCCCAGGCAACATCCTGGTGAATCTCCTCACATGGGACCCAAGGCATTTTGGCAAATTGGATCCAGAATTGGCTTAGTGTCAGGAAGCAGAGGGTGATGGTCGAGGGATGTTTTTGTGACTGGATGCCTGTGTCCAGTGGGGTTCCACAAAGATCGGTGTTGGGTCCCTTGTTGTTTGTGGTATATATAAACGATTTAGACTTGAATGTAGGAGGGTTGATCAGTAAGTTCGCAGATGACACGAAAATTGAGGGATGGTAAATAGTGAGAAGGATAACCTTAGTTTACAGGAGAATATAGATGGGCTGATCAGTGGCAAATGGAATTTAATCCGGATAAGCGTGAGGTGATGTACTTGGGCAGGACAAACAAGGCACGGGAATACACGATGAATGGTAGGACCCTGGGAAGTACCGAGGATCAGAGGGAGCTTGATGTGCATGTCCACCGGTCCCTTAATGTAGCAGGACAGGTAGATAAGGTGGTTAAGAAGGCATATGGGATACTTGCCTTTATTAGCCGAGGCATAGAATTTAAGAGCAAGGAGGTTATGCTAGAAATGTATAAAACGCTGGTTAGGCCACAGTTAAATTATTGCGTGCAGTTCTGGAATTCACTTTATAGGAAGGATGTGATTGCACTAGAGAGTGCAGAGGAGATTTACCAGAATGTTGCCTGGGCCGGAGAGTTTTAGTCATGAGGAGAGATTGGATAGAATGGGGTTATTTTCCCTTGAGCAGAGGATATTGAGGGCGTACATGACTGAGGTGTATAAAATTATGACGGGCACAGATAGGGTAGATAGGAAGGAACTTTTTCCCTTGGTGGAGGGATCAATAACCAAGGGGCATAGATTTAAGGTAAGGGGCAGGAGGTTTAGAGAGGATGTGAGGAACAATTGTTTCACCCAGGGGGTGGTGGGAATCAGGAACTCGCTGCCTGAAAGGGTGGTAGAGGCAGAAACCCTCATAACATTTAAGAAGTATTTAGATGTGCACTTGCGATGCCAGGGCATACAAAGCTATGGGCCTGGTGCTGGAAAATGGGATTAGAAGAGTTAGGTAGTTGTTTGACCAGCGCAGACTTGATGGGCTGAAGGGCCTTTTTCTGTGCTGTAGACCTCTATGACTCTATGACTCATTGCCACCTTCTGTTGTGATCCATGTAGGTACCAATGACATAGGCAGAACTAGGAAAGAGGTTCTACAAAGTCAGTATGTGGAGCTAGGTACCAAATTAAGCAGAACCTCAAAGGTAATAATCTTTCGATTATTACCTTTCCACGTGCAAATTGGCATAGGGCAAATAAGATTAGGGAGACGAATGCGTGGCTCAAAGACTGGTGTGGGAGAAGTGGGTTCTGGTTTGTGCGGCACTGGCATCAGTATTGGGGAAAAGTGGGGGTTTTACCATGCTGGGACAGGTGTTCTCGTAAATTGCATAACTAGGGAAATATAGAGGGCTTTAAACTAAACAAGAGGGGTGAGGGATCATCTTGGGTACAGGTAGCAATTCAAGATGTAGAATCAAGGCAGGTGAGCAAAATAGTAATATGAGAAATGAGGGTCAGAGAATGGCACGAAGGGAGAGAGAGAAAAAACCTAAGAATACATCAACAGTCAAGACTAATGTTACGAAGGTAACAAAAAGACAAAACTGAAGGCTCTCTAACAGAATGCACGTAGCATTCATAAAGTAAACGAATTGATGGCCCACATTGAAGTAAATAAATATGAACTGATAGCAATTATGGAGACGTGACTACAGGACAACAAAGATTGGGTCCTTAATATTAAGGTGTACCTGACATTTAAGAAGAATAGTAAGCTAGGTACAGGTGGAGGGGTAGCACCGTTAATCAAAGAGGGCATTGGTACGATAGTTAGAGAGGACCTTGGTTCAGGAGATCAGAATGTAGAATCAGTTTGGGTGGAGATGGGGAGTAGTAGGGGAAAAAAGTCATTAGTGGGAGCGGTCTACAGCCCCCCTAACAGTAGCCAGAGTGTAGGACAATGCATTCAAGAGAAAACATTGTGTGCTTGTGATAAAGGGACGGCAATAATCATGGGTGATTTTAATCTACACAAACTGGAAAAATCAGATTGGCAGTAGTAGCCTGGATGAGGAGTTCTTTGAATGCTTTCGAGATGATTTCTTGGAGAGCATGTTCTGGAACCAACCAGAGAGCAGGTTATATTAGACTTGGTATTGTGTAACGTGACAGGGTTAATTAATGACCTCAGAGTAAAGGCATGCCTAGGTAGCAGCGACCACAATATGATTGAATCTTAGGTCCAATTTGAAAGGGAGAAGAGTGGGTCTAAGACTAGTATCTTAAACTTAAATAAGGGCAACTATGTGGGGATGAAAGCTGAGCTAGCTGAAGTGAACTGGGAAACTAGATTAGAGGACAGATCAATAGAGAAGCAGTGGTGAACATTTATGGGGATATTTCAGAATATAATATGAATGTACTTATTCTGAATGAAGAAAAATTCTAAGGGGAGGACTCACCATCTGTGGTTAACTAAAGAAGTTAAGGAAAAAACATATAACTCCGCAAAGATGAGCAGCAGGACAGATGATTGGACAGAATATAAAGAACGACAGAGGATGACTAAAATGTTAAATCAGGAGAAATAAATTAGAGGATGAGAGGAAGCTAGCTAGAAATGTTATTTAAGAAGGAAAAAAGTAAGTAAAGTGATTGTTGGTCCTCTAGAGAGTGACAGTGGGGAGTTGATAGTAGATAATAAAGAAATGGCAGATGAGCAAATATTTTGCTTTTGTGTTCACTATAGAGGATACAAAAAAATTCTAGCTGCAAATCAGGAGGTGAAAGGGAGAGAAACTTGGTGAAATTGACATCAATAGGGGAATAGTACTGAGCAAATTGATGGAGCTGAAGGCTGGCAAGTCTCCGGGGTCCTGCTGGACTACATCCTAGAGTCTTAAAAGAGGTGGCTAACGAGGTAGTGTTAATTTTCTAAAATTCGCTAGATTCTGGAAAGGTTCCAGCAGGGTGGAATGAAGCAAATATAACCCCTCTATTCAAGAAGGGAGGGAGGCAGAAAACAGGAGACTATAGGCCAGTTAGCTTGATGACTATCGTGGGGTAGTTGTTAAAAGCGATCATTAAGAAAGTTATAGCTGGGCACTTAGAAGAGCTCAAGGCAATCGGAAAGAGTCAGCATGGTTTTGTGAAAGGGAAATCATGTTTAACCAATTTATTGGAGTTTTTTTTTGAAGGAATAACATGCGCAGTGGATAAAGGGCAGCCTGTAGACAAACTGTACTAGGATTTCCAGAAGAAATTTGATAAGGTACCACATCAAAGGTTATTATGGAAAATAAAAGCGCATGGTGTAGGGGTTAACATATTAGCATGGATAGAAGATTGGCTAGCTGGCAGAAAGCAGAGTGTGCATAAATGGGTCTTTTTCAGATTGGCAGGATGTGACGAGTGGAGTCTGTGCTGCTGCCTCAAATTTTTATGATTTACATCAATGACTTAGATGAGGGGAGTGAAGACATGGTTGCTAGATTTGCAGATGATATAAAGATAGGTAGGAAGGTATGTTGTGAAGAGGCCATGAGGAGGTTGCAGATGGATATTGATAGGTTGAGTGAGTGGGCAAATATGTGGCAAATGGGGTTTAATGTGGAAAAACGTGAAGTTGTTCACTTTGGCAGGAAGAACTTTGATGGAGAACGGCTGCATAATTCTGAGGTGCAGAGAGATCTAGGTGTTTAGTGCATGAGTCACAAAAAGTTAGTATGAAGGTACAGCAAGCAATTAAGAAGGCTAATGGAATGTTATCCTTTATTACGAGAGGGATTGAACATAAAAGTAAGGATGTTATGCTTCAGTTATACAGGGCATTGGTGAGACCACACCTCGAGCACCGTGTGCAGTTTTGGTCTCCTTATTTAAGGAAGGATATAAATGCATTGGAGGTGGTTCAAAGGAGGTTTACTAGATCAATACCTGAAACGAATGGGTTGTCTTATTAGGAAAGGTTGGACAGACTGAGTTTGATTCCACTGGAATTTAGAAGAGTGAGGGGTGATTTGATTGAAGTATACAAGATCCTGAATGGCCTTACAAGGTGGTCGTCAAAAGGATGTTTCCTCTTGTGGGTGAGTTCAGAACTAGGCAGCACTGTTTTAAATTTAGGGGTGGCCTTTTTAGGACAGAAGTGAGAATAAAATTCTTCCCTCAGAGGGTTGTGCGACTTTGGAACTCACTGCCTCAGAGGGCGGTGAAGCGGGGTCATTGAATATTCTTAAGGCAGAGATAGATTGATTCCCTTGCCTAACAAGAATCTATGATTATCAGGGTTAGATGGCAATGTGGAAATCGAAAGACAAGAAGAAAGATCAGCCATTATCTTATTGAATGGCAGAGCAGGCTCGAGGGGCCTATTGGTCTACTCCTGTTCCTATTTCTTATGTTCTTTTCTCTTAATTCCCTTAGTATGCAAACATTTATCGACCTCCATCTTAATTATACTCAAAGACTGAGCATGCACAGCTTGAAAGCAGAGAATTCCAAAGATTCACAACCCTTTGAGTGATGAACTTTCTCATCTCAGTCCTGATTGGCTGACCCCTTACTCTGAGACTATAACCCTATGTCCTGGGTTCTCCAGCCAGGGAAACATTTTCTTAACATCTATTCTGTCAAGCCCCTTAAGAATTTTGTATGTTTTCAATTAGATCACCTCATTTTCCTAAACTCCAGAGAACATAGGCCTCATCTACGCAATGTCTCTTCATAGGACAATGCCCTCATCTCAGGGATCAGTCTTGGTATCATTGCATTCAATCTAGGCAATTATAAGCTTCCTGGGATAAGGAGATCAAAACTGCACACAGTGCTCTAGGTGTGGCCTCATCAATACCCTTATAATCTTTACTCTCATATACCTAACTGCTTGCTGCACCTGCATATTAACATTGTGATTGATGTACAATGACACAGAGTTCCCTCTGAATGCAAATTCCCCAGTTTCTCACCATTCAAAAATATTGTGCTTTTTTCCCCCCAGCAGGACTCAATAAAAAAGACAGGCTATTGAAGCTTTTCATCTTGCACTTTTTAGGACAGACTAGAAAGAATACCAAATTTCAAACGGAACAATAAATTATACTGAGTAAGGAAAAGGGTGCTGAATGGCTGGCAAGTGGATCTGATTGGTCGAGGCATTGCCATGGAGAATTTACCAGGGAACAGTTATCCCTCAAGCCTTTGTTTCATTCAAAAAAGCACACTGCCTGGACACATTTTTCTTTTCTAGAGGACAGGGCCCTGTGTATGTATGTATGTAGCTTCTAGCAAGTGTCATGAAGCTATTAATGTATATATTATTGGAAAAGATTATTCTTTTAAAATAGAGATTTAGTCTGTGGGTGTGTCTTAATTGGATTAAAGCCAGCTAGTCTGGGTGCTTTGATGTGTACTAGTTTTGACATGTAAGAGAGATAGCGTGTATTTGCATTTTTTGAATAGAGCATTCAAGAATTGGGGTGAAAAATGATACCTATCTAGCAGATGCTAAGCCATATGTTTATATTACTAATAAAATTGATACTATGAAAGGGGTCTTATTGTTAGAGAGGTTTAGTTCAAAGGTTGGTGATACAATGAGAATTTGCATTCAGTGGGCGTGGTAGGTATAACTTTAGCAGTTTTCCGGTGTCCAGAGCAGAGGCAATGTAAGATCAAAAGACAGTTGCAAGCCTCCAACTGTCTCCACAGGAACCAAAGTGAAAAGAGCCTCATTTTGAATTTGTAAGGTGAAAATGCTTTGCCTGGTGTGTGGTTAAGTCTATGGATTGCTGTAGCCTTAATGGAGATTAGTTTGGGAATTTACTAAAACGTATGATAGTAATATTTTGAAGCCATGTGTATATATATTTTAAGCTGTGAATCATTTTATTCATTTACATTTAGTTTAGTGTAAAGCCTCAAGAACTGGTGGTCTGATTCCTGAATTTAGAGTCACATCGCAGACAAACCACTTAGAAATATAGGTTATGACAGTTGTTAAAAGTTTCCCTCTGGGAATTTTAAATAACTCAGCTTTACAAATTGCATTGTCATATTACAAGTCACATGATGAACTCAACTGATTATCTTAAATTGGTCATTAGTGCAATCCTTAGCACGCTCAAAATTGTTCAGTGAGTGATGTCCAACTACAGAATTACATATAATGTTGGACTTCATACTTTGCCACAACTTATTCCATATGCCATGCTCCTGCCCACTCACCCAACCTGTCCAAATCCCTCTACAAACTATTTGATCCTCCTTATTGCTTACTCTCCCACCTAACTTTGTATTATCAGCAAATTGGATAAATTACACTCAGTCCCTTCATCTAAGTTGTTGATATTGATTGTAAATAGCTAAGGCCCAAGTACTGATCCTTGCAGTACCCCATTAGTTACAGCCTAACAACCCAAAAACGCCCCATGTATTCCGACACTATTTTCTGTCCATTAATTAATCCTCAATCCATGCTATATATTAAGCCCAATCCCATATGTCCTAACTGAAGATGATCACATCTTTTTTTGGTTAAGGCGGGAGAATCATGGGCATTTCTGAAGTTAGGAGTGAAATTGTCACCTATCCAACCCATTCCTCTTGAAGTGCTGCAAGGTGGTTTTAAAGGCGCTGGCTGCCCTGTCATATTTTCTCCTAATGGCCATTCTTTAGGAGCACAATCTAGCACAGGGGCTTCAGTTGAATCCACACACAATTTCTACTGGGACTTTAGCTTCTCTCCTTTTTTTAGAAACACTGCAGCCACATGTTATACTATCTACTTCCAATTCCCAAGGAGACGGTAGCATGGACTAGTAATCTAGAGGCCCAGGCTGATGCCCTGGGGACATAGGCTCAAATCCCATCATTAATCGAATTTAAATTCTACCAGCTGCCATAAATCTGGAATATAAAACTAGCCTCAGTAATGGTGAGCAAGACAACCCATTTGGTTCACCCTTACCCAGTCTGGCCTACATGTGACTCTAGAGCCACAGCAATGTAGCTAACTCTTTCCTGCCCTCTGAAATGGCCTAGCCACTCAGTTCAAGGCAACTGGGGATGGGCAACAAGTGCTGGCCCTACCAGGGACACCCACATCCCATGAAAGAATAAAAACAGTTGTGATCAACTGACGAGGGATAGACAATGGAACAACTCTTGGGCCTTCATGGTTATATGATTCAGTTCCACAACAGGCACTATGCTCAACACTGCCATGAAGGCCTTTAAGTTAATTCATTTAAATGTTAACCTCCTTACTGAGGGACTTGATAAAATGTTACACTACAAACAGCTGATAATTAAGTAAGTTTTGTGTACTCCAAAAAAAACCGTGTACCTATAACTTGAAATGAACATGCTATAAAATTTCCCACTTTACTAAGAAGAAACTCTGAACTAAGTGATTCTGAATTAAGAGAAATAGACTGGCTGCACATAACATATTCAACTGTTCATTTTCATTGCATATTTAAAAAGTAAAGTAAGTTATATTTCCCCTGACAAACAAGAGTTTATATAAAAGCAGCAAAAACAAAAAGCACATGCACAGCTTCCAACTTGCTAGAAGAATGTCTGAAAATTTCTGCCCAAAACAGCAACCATGGGCAACATTTTCCCTCCGTTGGGGGGGGGAGTGCGGGAGCAGGCAGGCTTCCGATTGGTTGGGGGCGCGCCGCCATTTTATGTGGGTGGGCCAATTAAGGCCTGTCAGTGTGACGTGTGCCAGGAAGCGCTATGCGCTCCCTGTGCGGGCGGGGTGGGGGGGGATTCCCTCAGCTGGGAGTGTGCTCTTTCAAGCATGTGCGCGAAAGAGAGCACGGATCTCCGTGCAGCAAATTGCTGCCTCAGGGAGATCAGCTCCGATTTAAAACTTTGAATAAAGGTTAGAGAAAAATTTCCCTGCCATGTCCCCTCATGTGACACTGTCACATGAGTTCGGACATGTCTATAACTTTTATTGTAAAATATTCTGCATTTTTTAAAATCACTCATGAAACCTCATCCCGCCCATGGATGAGGTTTCATGTTTTTTCACAAGGTTGGATGGGCAGGTCCATTAATGAGTTCAATTGTTTTTTTAATGGCCTTTATAGGCCGTTGACAGGTCGGCAGGCGCGCATTCAACTCGCTGAACTGACAATCTAAGTGACGCGGGATGATGTTGGGTGCATGCTTGATGTCACCCCTGCGTCATTTTATGCATTGGCGAGCGAGCCCTGCCCCCGTTCGCCAACCGGAAGATGCTGTCCCATTTCCCTTTAACCTGTAGGTTTTTAATCCACCTTCATTCCACTCAAGAAGCCTAAATTCCCTGTTGTCAAACCCAAAACTTTGAAACACCAATCTTAGTTAGATTCAGAAACAAGCTACCTTTCCATCATTTTTTCCCCCAAGACAAAAATTAAAATTTGTATCTCCTCTGCATTTCTCTAATGTAGTTCAGGTCCTCGAACGCACATGAAGATACACTGTGGTCCTTTAGCTACAGCAACTCAACTGACTCAATGCAAAATCATTACATACTTTTACTGATCCAGGTCTCATAGATATAATTGTATAGTCTTAGCCTGCCACTTCATAAAACCTGGTTCTAAACTGCCCAAATTCTTATTCAATTCTTAACATTACAATATATAATTAATCTGGTACTTGTGACATTTCCTGTCTTGGCATATTTAAGGATTCAGTTTAGCAAATTTAAGCAACTAATTCAAGGTAAATTTCTTGGAGTGGATTGGTTTATATGCAACTACTTTTTCAACTCAAAAATATTTAACAGCTGAACATTTATAACACAAGTCTATTAAAAATTGCAAATCTCATGCATTCTTAATAATACTGTTGTAAGTCACTTTGAAATGATTTTTCTCTCCAGCTTACTACCACCAACCTCAAATTTTTATATGCCAATTTGTAATTTAGTCGTCCCCACGTCACAATCTACCACCTCCCAACCCAGATTTTCTTTGCGTTGAACACAACCTCTCACTATTAGTTCTTATCAGACTTGCTGTCCTCCCACCAAATTATTGCAATATCAAATTCCAACCTGGACGTCTCACCCAATTACATTATCACTTGTCCTTCCCTAGTTTATTTGGCATAGAAGCCCAATCCTTTTACTACAGACTAGAATCGAGCTCCCAGCCTTTCAGTCCTCCCACTCTCCACCACCTCCTCCACCCCACCACCAACCAGAGTGCCCCCCAACCCCAGTTTGTTCCTAATTTACCTGGCACTGTAACATGCTCCGCTCCTATCCTGTAGTTTCCACAAAATGACTCTAGTCACTACTCTGAGCTTTCATAAGAACTACTGTTACACCCAGTTGTCGCATCCTGTCATTACACCCCCTCCCACCATGATTATGTTAACTTTTATGCCAAAATAAGTCAGTGGCTTATGATTGGTCTATAGTCAAAAGTAAACAATAAAGTTAAGAGCTCAAGAAACAGGCATATTATAGGGAAATTTTCTGGATTGAAGATGGATAAGGTGTAGATAGGTTGTGGATGCTGAAGAGGAGATGGCAACGCGGTTTTGGTAGTGTTGAAGTGGCCGTGGAATGTGCAAATTTTGGGGAAAAAAATCACTGGGTATGAGAGGAATGGAGGAGACCCTGGAGATTCAGTGGTAACACTGGAGGGGCAGGGGTTTGTGGGCATTCAGAATGGGCATCATGGAGTGTGTGAACATCAGAGAATGAAAGGAAGGAGAGGGAGCAGGCAGCGGATGGCTTTGAGGAAAAAAAACTCAGACAGAAAAGTTGGTTGGGGGGAAATGAAGTAAAGAGAACAGGTATTGACTTTATAATTGAAAAGGACAATAGACTTCCCCAGCTTTGATTCAGATGATACTATAGAAGTAGTAGTGCAGCTTATCATGGAAAATGGAGCTGGAATGACTCAGTAGATAACAACTACAGCATGACAGAGAAATGTAACAGGGTGTTGTAAATATTTATAATACATAACAAAATATAACAGCTGCAGAGGTGCCTAGTTGGACTTCTAACACACAAACCATTATCCCCCCACAACCCAACCACACAATCAGACCATGCATCATACTTGAATTCATCAAAAATGTTAAAATGGAGAAAGGCAATTGCAAACTGGTTTTGCATCTGCTATGAATTTGAAAGCATGTGAAACTAAAATAATCACTTAATGGAATCTTGCCATTTACCTCAATTACATATGTCCTTAAATGTCTGATGAAGGAAAACTGCTCATTTGTAGCAAAAAACTGTTAGCATGGTATAATGTTTCTGCAATAAAACATCACATCATCCAAATTATTGTGGTCATCACAAAAGGAAATCTGCTATTGCATTACAATATAGTTGGCCGGTCATGATACTATTTTCTTTTTGTATCTAAATCTGCTTCTTCCTCAATCAAACTCTTCTGGCATCATTCTCTCCATCACCTTTTACCCCCCTCTCTTTCTGCAGCTATCTTTCCCCATTCATATCCTCTTCCTATGATTAGAGGAAAACCAGCTGCAGTGCAGGAATGACTAGCAACTGGTACTGACAGGACAGAAACACATCATCGAAGAGAGCACCAGGGTCAACCAAGAAGCACGAAAAGAAAAAGAGCATGGAGGACAAGTTTGGGACAGTCTGATGAAGAATAGGAGGTACTGTTAAGCAGAATTTCATAAGCAGCCAAAATAAAGATGAGAATGGCTCATTATAATCAGTGCAGTTTAGAAGAGAACAAGAAAGTGAGGTAGTCCATTTCTAAAATTCCCCCACAGATAAGCACTTCAAACCAAATCTCAGGCTCCCAATAGAAAGAATAGCCCTCTGAGAAATTTTCCGAATTATGCAAGCAACTCCTTGATGAGAAGCAGCATTTCACTTTGAACTTTGTTTAAATGAATTATCAATGTTGTAAATCCTGTTTTCAGATAGCTAAAAATAAATAGTGTGTCCTAAACATTGTTCACATATTTATTCAACTAGTTGGTTTTAGCAACTTTGATTTGGGATTGTTAGCCTTAAAAAAGCAAAAGAAAAATGAGCAATTTGATTTTTCTCATTTCTGCTTCTACTCATTTCTTATTGATCTTTACCAATTGAATCAAATTACTTGATTTGTTCACATTTTGGATTCATGATTAGCACTCATTTATTTTTATCCTTTGAGGTGACATGTGACAGTAGTGATATCAGAGGTTACACTTTCAGGTGTTATGGTTATGAAAGATGCGGCATGGTCAACACATATGTGACTTGAGATTTAGTTAGTTATGTTGGTTCAAGATCTTCATTGTTCCTCATTATTAAGCCACTTACCTGTATGATTTCTTAATGTCCTCTGGTGTAGCATTTTTGTCAAGTCCCAGAACAACATATAGTGTTTCCCCTGAGGTGGACAATGAGCGCTGCCTTTGGTCAGCCATTTTGCACTAACTATAAGAGAAAAAAAAGTGATAATTAGATACCAAGAGCCTGATTCTCAGCAAATGAATAATTAGTTCAAATAACATTTTACACAGCAGGGAAATGTATTACAGTAATACATTGTCAGCATTTTAGAAATAACGTGATTACTGGATACAAAAAAACAAACTGAGAAAATTGATCTCATTTTTCCAGTTGATATGAGCAAATACTGATTGAAATTGCAATAAGAACAAAAATGCTGGAAAAAAAAACTCAACTGGTCAGGCAGCATCTGTGGAGAGGAACAGAGTTAACATTTCAGGTCAATGACCTTTCCTCAGAACTGAAGATAGATAGAAAGAGTAAGAGATGGACTAGGTGAAGGCGAGGGAAGGCTGAAAATTGGAAACAAAGTCAATGAAATTTACCGGTTTATGGCAAGATTGGAGGCAGCACTGATGCAGTCAATGTATTGGAAAAAGATACGAGGGAGGGGGCCTGAGTAGGACTGCAATAATTAATGTTCCACATATCCCAGAAAGAGGCAGGCATACTGAGACCCATGCAGGTACCCATAGCAACAGTTCCTTTGTGGAGGAAATGAGTGGAGTTCAAAGAGAAGCTGTTCAGAGAACAAACTCAGCTAGATGTAGGAGAGTGGGGAACAGAGTTCTAGAGGAATTGGATGTCCATAAATGAAGAGCAAGCAGTTAGAGCCAGGAAACTGGAAACGGGTGAAGCGATTTAGGGCATCAGAAGAGTCACAGATGTAGGTAGGAAGAGACTGGACAAAGGGGAAAAAAATGGAGCCAAGGTAGTAAGAAATAAGTTCAGTGAGGCAGAAACAGGCTGAAGCAATGGGTCAGCCTTATTTATGGATCTTGGGAAGGAGGCAGAAGTGGGCTGTTTGGGTTTGGGGAACTATGACGTTGGAGCAGTGAAAGGAGGTGGTCAGTGACGGTCCTGGATGGAACAGCTTGATGGTTGGTAGTGCAATCATGGCCCGGGGGAACTAAAAGAAGTGTCAGAGAGTTGGCATACGGCCTCTGCTAGGTAGAGGTCCTGCATCCTATACTGCTCAACAGGGATGTTGGTTATAACCTCAAAACCTCCATTGGTATGGTGCATGTTCTCATCTTTTGAGTTTACAGTGAAATGCAAAGCACAGAATGCTTTAAAATGTACCGTGTTGACAGAAACTAAATATTTTCATTAACAGCAGTACATTACAGACAATGCATATCATAATTGTTCAGTTGGTATGTGCACATCATCTGCTCTTTACTGGATATTATACTGTACATGACTGCATGTTACAGTATAATTGTGTTGCACAATTTCTTAATATATCCCAACTTACAACAAAGCTCAAATACATTGCATTTTTGCTACATTTGTACAAGACGACACCTAAAGCTGTAAATTAGTAACTCTAAGTGAGACACCATTTTGTAGTAGTGAGGTTCAATAACTCAGAAGAGCAAGCTCAAGGTCTTCATTTTTCTTCAATAAATCTTTGATGGTTCGTACCCCTCTCTCAGCTTCTTTATGTGCCTGAGGATAGGGAAATGAACTACATGAATAAATCCATATTAGTTTACAAAACTGTGGAATAGCTCCTTAGCAAATTGCTGCCCATTGGTCGGACACTATGATGTCCAGATGCCATGTATTGCATAAATTTGAGGGATTAGATGATACTTCAGTTGTGATACAATGCTATCTGCTTACTTCAATCCACAATGAGTAGTAATCAATGACAATAAAGAAGGCTTTCATCTTAAGTTCAAATAAGTCCATTCCCAGGCATTTCAACGGGCTTAACGGAAAAATAGAAGATAATATTGGTTGTGTGTGTTCTTGGCTATTTACAGCACAAGTTAGTTAGAAATCATTTCTTCTATAGAGCGAGTATTGTCTAGCCACCAGACTGACTGTGTTCCTGCATGCTATTCCGAGATGACAGTGAAATCTTTGAAGAATACCAAGACGCAGTGTTCGTGGAATGACTATTCTCTCATTGAGTGCTAGTAAGTCATCAATGACGGTGACGGGCTTGCACTGTTCAAAACACTACCATAGTATCGGATTAGTGGGGATAGTCTGGCCATCCTCCCAGGCAATATTCTCAGACTTGGAGACCTCCTTCATCTCATCACTGGGCTCATTTCACTTCCTGCAACTTTTTTGCAGTAGTAGATAAATGTTGCAACACACATATCCTTTGTCATTCAACCTCCTCAATGAAGCGCAAATCCTCTTGTTAAGTTCCTTCTGATTGCATTCGTAATAGTGTGTCTGCCGTTGTTTGATACTTCCCTTGCATACACTCTATGATGGAGTCATATTTCAATCTGAACACTGGATTCTGGGCAGCATCTTCACAATTTCTTTCATATTCAGAAGGATGACTAGTGGCTTATGGTCTCTTCGATTTTGAAACGCAACCCATAATAGTCTTAAAATTTTTCACATGCCCTTGCTGCTGCCAGTGATTCTACCATGGTGTATTGTTGTACTGTTTCTGTTGGTGACCTAGAGACATGGTAGATCGGTCTACACTTGCTGTCTCTCTGCACTTGAACTAAAACTGTCCCCCAGACCTCTAAACGATGCATCTGCTATGGTCAGCACTTCTGGGTCATAATGTGCCAAGATTTCAGAAGAGATTAAAAGCAATTTAATCCTTTTAAAAGCACCTTGCTGGTCCACATTCCAGCATCACCGTTGACCCTGTCTCAACAGCTTGCTGACCTCCGCCAGATTTGGTAAGAACTTGTTTATTTGGTTGAGCATCCCAAGGAACCTTTGAAGTTCTCAGGGTATAGAAATTATCTGATTACTTTTGTTTTTGTGAATCAATTGTGATTCCAGTGGCTTGTACTATGCGCGACCTAGAAACCTGATCGTAGGTAAGGCGAACTCACATCTTTCAGTGTTAGGCCTGCATCCTGTTAGACTCTCAGGACAGCTGTGACTCTGCTGTCATGTACTTCTCTCATGGAGAGATGTATATGTATGTTGTCCATATGGCATATCATTCCTTCCGTGCCTTCTACAGCACGAGACATTTGCACAGCATCCGCTCCAGAAATTTCCAAAAAACAAAAGGGCAATCTATTGAAACCGTAACGACCGAATGGCATTATAAATGTGGTGAACAATCTGGATTCTTTGTCCAGAGGTAACGGCCAAAATCCACTATCTGTATCCAATAAATAAAATACTCTTGGCTAGTTTGGCAAGGCGCTCATCCACTGAGGCCATCAGGTGGATCTCACGTTCCAGTGATTTGTTTAGTTAAATCTATGTATATTCTTATAAAGCTATTTAGCTTTGGGACAAGAACCATTCTGAACACAATTTTGTTGGGATGGTGACTGATGACTTAACCCCTTGATGCTGCACCTTCACTCTTGACTCTGCCCCCAAAGAGCATGAGGACTTTCCTTACTGTAAAGAGGCAAACTGGTTTAGCAACAGTTCGTAGGGCGATATGGTACTCTACTTTCCTAGCCTGTAAACAATTTTGAAAATTCATTTTGAAATATACTGCTGTAGTTCTCATCAGCAACTTCATCCACTTTAAAGGTTAATTTCAGTTTTAGGCATGTCTTGCTACTTACAGAGCACTCTTGATTTCAGTTGTACATTTACAATAGGTTTTAGATTTTCTATTCCCATAGTGCAGTCAGATTTTGAATTCATAATTGGATACCCTAGATCACTGTGGTGGTTAAATATTCAACATTTTTTCCCACCAGGTTCATCTGCTATGCTTTAAGAAAGGAGGTTATGTGACTTGTCAATGCATTAAAGAAAGCTGTACAGGATTATAAAGCTCATATGAGTATGCTGCCAAATTCATCTATGAATTGTGTCATTTTATTCATCACCGGCAATGTGCTCACATTAAATAACCAGAGAAGGCAGGTGTTTTTATAACCTATTACACTATAGCTTTCCATTATGAGTAAAGCAATCTTGATTTAAGTATTTGTCACCTTAGTCTTCTGATGAATTTATATGCGTCACTATTTCCAGAAAATACTCTGCCCATATTGCTGGCTGCCAGCAAAATTCGACAAAGCAAAGGCCGGAATTTGAAAGTTACCTATCATGCAGACTGGAAACAATATAAATTGTATAGATCCCATCAGACTGCTTCAACATTTTGATATCAATATAAAGTATGAAAGTGAAAAGTACATTTTAATAATGTAGGATTCAGAGTGAAATGAAAAGTATAATGAATAGTGATTTCAAAAAGGGAAAAACCTCGTTTGACCAGCCTTACTGAATTTTTTGAGGTGGCAATATAAACAATGACCTGGAATTTCTAAAGGCCTTTGATAAGGTACCCCATAATAAACTAATGAATAAGGAGGATGTGGAGTCAGGTGACAAGTGGTAGAAAGGATTGCTAACTGGCTTCATTCAAGGCGGAAAGCAGAGAGTGGGAGTACAGGGCAATTATTCAGAGTGGCAGAGGTAGGAAGTGGTGTCCCACATGGATCAATGCTGGAAACACTGCTGTTCACAATTTATATTAATGATTTGGAATATGGAAAACAATTTTTTTTTAATTTATGGCTGACATCAAATTGGGGCAACACTGAGGAGGACTGCAACAAGTTACAGGAGGCCATTAATAAACCCGCAGAATGGGCAAATAATTAGCAAATAAAGCTCAATACAGATAATGTGAGGTAACACGTTTTGGTAGGAGGAAGAGAGAGCTTGGAAGGTACACGTTCAAGTAGAGTAGAGAAACAAAGGGATCTTGGAGCACAAATACATCAATCACTAAAAAACTGTGTCACAAAATAATCAAACTAAGTGCTACATGTCACTTCTAGGGTGGTTAAATTGAAAAGTAGGGAAGTTATACTTAACCTGTATTGAATCGTGGTTATACCACACAGAGTACTACATGCATTTCTAGTTGGCATATTATAGAAAGGAGGCACCGGAGAGGGTGGAGACAAGATTTACAAGAATGATACCAGAAATGCATGGGTAAACATATCAGGAAAGGATTGACAGGATGGGCCACTTTTCTCTTGGAAAAGAGCCAGAGGATGACCTAATAGAGGTGCTTAAAATTAAGGAAGGTTTTTATAGAGTCATAGAGATCTACAGCACAGAAAAAGGCCCTTCAGCCTGTCGAGTCTGCGCCGGTCAAACAAGTACCTAACTATTCTAATCCCATTTTCCAGCACTAGGTCCTTGGCCTTGCATGCCATGGCATTGCAAGTGCACATCCAAATACTTCTTAAAGGTTATGAGGGTTTCTGCCTCTACCACCCTTTCAGGCAGTGAGTTCCAAATTCCCACCACTGTTTGGGTGAAAAAATTCTCCCTTACATCCCCTCTAAACCTCCAGCCCCTTACCTTAAATCTATGCTCCCTGGTTATTGATCCCTCCACCAAGGCAAAAAGTTCCTTCCTGTCTGCCCTGTCTATGCCCTTCATAACTTTATCCATCTCAATCATGTGTCCCCTCAACCTCCTCTTCTCCAGGGAAAATAATCCCGGACTATCCAATCTCTCCTCATAACTAAAACTCTCCAGCCCAGGCAGCATCCTGGTAAATCTCCTCTGCATTCTCTCTAGTGCAATTACATCCCTCCTATAATGCGGATTGCAGATCTGCATGCAATACTCTTGGTGTGGCCTAATTCTGACCAATCATCTGACGTTCCACTCGTTTTTGTGCAGTTATATGCTTTTTCCTTAAGCTTGATGCTTTCCCTAACTTCTTTAGTTAACCACTGATGGTGGTCCTCCCCTTAGAATTTTTCATCAGAGTAGGAATATACTTATTCTGAGTATTCTGAAATAGCCCCTTAAATGTCTGCCACTACTTCTCAATTGATCTATCCTCTAGTAGCCCAGTTCACTTCAGCTAGCTCAGCTTTCATTCCCACAAAGTTGCCCTTATTTAAGCTTAAAATAGGAGTCTTAGATCCACTCTACTCCCTTTCAAACTGGGTGTAAAATTCAATTATATTTTTGTCACTGCTACCTCGGGTACCTTCACTCTGAGGCCATTAATTAATCCTGTCACGTTACACAATACCAAGTCTAACATAACCTGCTCTCTGGTTGGATCCAGAACATGGTGCTCTAAAAAAACTCTCTCAAAAGTATTCTATGAACTCATCATCCAGGTTACAACTGCCGATTTGATTTTTCCAATTTATGTGTAGAATAAAATCATCCATGATTATTGCTGTCCCTTTATCACAAGCACCCAATATTTCTTCTTGTATACTTTGTCTTACATTGTGGTTAATGTTAGGAAGCCTCTAGACCACTCCCTCTAGTGATTTCTTTCCCCTGCTATTCCTCAACTCCACCCAAACCGATTCTACATCCTGATCTCCTGAACCAAGGCCACCTCTAACTATTGCACCAATGCCATCCTTGATTAACATTGCTACCCCTCCACCTTTGCCTATCTTCCTATTGTTCTTGAATGTCATATACCCTTCAATATTCAGGACCCAATCCTTATCATCCTGCAGCCATGTCTCCATATTGGCTATCAGGTCATATTTATTTACTTCAATGTGCGCTATTAATTAATTTACTTTGTTATAAATGCGGCATGCGTTCAGATACAGATCCTTTAGTTTTGTCTTTTTGTTATCTTTGTAACATCTAGTCTTGACAGTTGATGTATTCGTAGGTTTTTTTTCTCTCTGTTCCTTCCTACCATTCTCTGACCCTTATTGCTATTAATATTACTATTTTGCTCTCCTACCCCTTGATTTGTTACATCCACCCAAGCTTGATCCCTCATTCCCTGTCTATTTCTCTAGCTGTGTGGCTCACTAGAACACTGATCCTAGCATGGTTCAGGTGTAGACAGTCCTAATGGTAGAGCCCCCACTTTCCCCAGTACTGATGCCAGTGCCCCAGGAACCTACTTCACCCACACCAGTCTTTATACATGACCAAAGCAGTATTAAGTATACAGGACCTTTTCAAGGCAGGAACATCTGTTCAAGTCATTCTATCACCAATTCTTTTCCATTGTAGCTGCTGAAGGCTGCTGAAAGCCACCATGCTGGCCCTTGTTGCCAACCCCTCCCCCCTATCCCGTGACCCCATGCGCTCTCCGGGTCTCACTTACCTGTGGCCGCTCTCTTGGCTAAGCCTCAGTTTTGATTGATGGATACAGTGAGAATGCTTCCACTTGTCAGGAAGAGCATAACTAGCGGCCATCAATGTAAGACAGTCATAAAGAAAACCAATAAAGAATTCAGAATAAATGTCTTCACCCAGAGGGTGATAAGAATGTGGAACTCACTACTAGAGGGAGTGGTTGAAGTGAACAGTATAGATGCATGTTAGGGGCAGCTTGACGAACATTTTAGGGAGAATTAGATGGCTTCAATGGTGAAGTTAGATGAACAAAGAAAATGGGAGGAGGCCTCAAATGAAGTCTAAATGGCCTTTTTTCTGTGCTGTATATCCTATGGCAGGGGTTCCCAAACAGCATGACCCCACCCCCCCAGCCATGGGGCTGCAGAGGTCACATTTGGGTCATGAGCTTTTCCTCTTCTGAGCAGCAATGGCAACTGTGCAGAGGAGATCACCCAATCTGTAGGCACTGACAGGCTAGCCCTGGACCCACTAAGTCAATTCCAACAAACAGCAGGGGATGAATGGTCTTCTGAGCAGCAATGACAACTGTGCAGAGGAGATCACCCAGTCTGCAGGCACTGACAGGCCAGCCCTGGACCCACTAGGTCAATTAAAACTAACAGCAGGGGATGAATGGTGAGCCTTAAGAGCTCTTTAACTTCAGAAAAGATATCTGGGTCCACTGAAACACCCCCAGGATGTTTGCGCACAACTTCACACAGGCAGAGACTGGCAAGTATATTCCTTCGCTGCCTGGGTACAGGGAAAAAACAGGAAGTCATGTGGGTGAGTCAATAAGGTGAGTGGCGGTTTCAAACTTTACTGTAGTTCTGCTCTTGACTGCCTGCTACACAAGCTCCTTATGCCAGGATAGCAACTCAGCTTAAGGGGAGGGGGGAGAAGGCAGGGTGAGAGAGTGGAGTGTTTGGGGGGGCAGCGGTGTGCAGGGAAAAAGAGGGTTTGGGATGAGGGGCTTGTGTGTGCGTGTTTGTGTGGTGGCCAGGTGGGGAGGGGGGAGGCGGGAAAGAGGGACCACAGGATCTTCTGTAACCAGGAAATATGGAGAGCTTGGCTGAAACCTGAGAATTCATAACATTTTTTTTTAAAAACAGTGCTTTCAAACAAATTTTCAGATTTATATGTATTATTACATATTGATCTATAATAAGTGAACTGTTACTACTCTGCTTTAATGCTGTTTTGTGTTTGCTGGCATCTGGGGTCATGTTAATTTTCAGGTGTTAAAAATGGCATCACATTGGAAAGCACTGTTCTATATAAAATTCTGAGTGTTTCAGGTTCACTCAAATAAAGCTGAGCTGGTCCCTGTGAAATTAGCCTTCCTTAAAAAAAACGAGTAGATCTCGCTATTTGAGTCTTCAGCTAGACCTGCTAGCTTTGCCCAGCCCCACCAAATGACTCATCAGTACACTGTTTTTCTGGTCCTACTCCAAACCAAAAACAATGGACACCAGTAGTGGCTCAGGCACCAGCCGATGTGAAAAGTGCCAGGTTTTAGAAGTCTTGTTCTACATCTATAACAGTGGTGGAGTAAGATTGCAAACTTTTGGAAGTGTGGCCTTTATTATGTTGACATGAACTACACTAAATCTTGCTGATTAAGATTAGGCAAAGAGCAGTAAAGCAGCCATCAATTGAGAAATACTCAGAATCTGATAAAATGCCACTCACTGAATACACCACTGATACTGATTCTCCTACACCAGGTGCTAAATCCCCTACTAGATCCTTCAGATTAGTCATAATTACACTGAAACACATACCAAAGGCAGTACTCTACAGCGAGCTGAGTGTGGGAACCCACACCACAGGACGTCCCAACTTAGACAGAGACAATCTGAAAGCCAATCTCAGGACTTGCAAACTGGATCCCATCACACGGGAAAAAAAACAACCTTGGACAGACCTAAATGTAGAAGTTACTGTCATCAAGCGATTTTGACATTTGAGGAGAAAAGAGTCAAGTCCTTTGGGACAAACAAGCACAACACAAAGCCAACGCCTCTATCCATCTTTCACTGACTTTGTATGCAGCAGTTGTAATCAGTTTTGCAAATCAAGACTTGGCCTAATGCCATGCGAGATGATATCAATCCAGATTGAACTAGTATTTTTTTTGCTGAACACTCATCTGTCGAAGCGACTGGAGAATACATTACACTGAAATGCAGTAAGGATAAATACTGAAATGAAGTTGGATCTTATAAGCATACTCCTTTCAACAAGCATCTTGTAGTTTTCCAAATGTAATACAGACCAAAAATATCCAGAATGTGTCATAGATTTGCTTTATTAGAATTTTTAAAAATTATTCATTCGTGGCATGTGGGCATTGCTGGCTAGGCCAGCATTTATTTATTTATTGCCTATCCTTAATTGCCCTTGAGAAACTGGTGGTGAGCTGCCTTCTTGAACCACTGCAGTGCATGAGGTGTAGGTACACCCAAAATGCTGTTAGGGAGGAGGAAATTCCAGGATTTTAACCCAGTGACAATGAAGGAATGGTGATATATTTCCAAGTCAGGATGGTGAGTGGGTTGGAGGGAAACTTCCAGGTTCCCATGTGTCTGCTGCCTTTCTAGATAGTAGCAGTCGTGGGTTTGGAAGGTGCTAAGGGGGCTTGGAAAGTTGCTGCAGTGCATCTTGTACATGGTACACTGCAGCTACTGTGTGTTGGTGATGAAGGGAGTGGATGTTTGTGGATGGGGTGCCAATCAAGTGGGCTGCTTTGACCTGGATGGTGAATGTTGTGGGAGCTGCACTCATCCAGGCAGGTGGAGAGTATTCCATTACACTCCTGACTTGTGCCTTGTAGATGGCAGACAAGCTTTGGGGAGTCAGGAGATGAGTTACGCGTCGCAGGATTCCTAGCCTCTGACCTGCTCTTGTAGCCACAATATTTATATGGCTAGGCCAGTTCAGTTTCTGGTCAATGGTAACCCCAGGATGTTGATGGAGGGGGAATCAGCAATGGTAATGGCATTGAACATCCAGAGGCAATAGTTAGATTCTGTCTTGGGGATGATCATTGCCTGGAACTTGTGATGCAAATGTTACTTGCCACCCAAAGCCTGATATTGTCCAGGCTTTGCTGCATTTGGACATTGACTGGGATAGCTGACTTCAGTCGGTGCGTAGCGCTGCTTGATTCAAGGCTGGAGTGTGGGCGGATGGGCGCTGCGCCTCTCCTGTTAACGCACAGCATGTTCATAAGGATGGATGATTATATTAACATGCTGGCCTTGGCTGAAACGTGTCTCATGGATACAACACCTTGCCTTTTATTGAAGCCTCCTCACTGTGGCTGCAGGGTCCTCATCAGCAAATTATATTTCGTTTTAATGATATGGCACCTCTTCTTTTGAGTAACTCACCCTACTGACTCTTAACATTTCCCTTGTCCAACAAACCCCTCTCCCCTGTACCCAATTTTCAACCGAAGATATCCTCACTCCTTTACTCCCCAGCCTTTGTAAACAGCAATTTATCACTTTTCAGCTCTCCTTGCTTACATTCTGTTTCTCCCTTAGGTCCTCCCTAAATGTTGGTTTCCCTCTATCAACTCTCCTACCATTATGCACAAGGTCTCTCAACCTAATCTCACATGACCTCAAATTGATGACAATGTCACCTCTCACCATTTGCTTCTACTCTTTACCACCCGCACTGTCTTCCAATCTTTTTCTCAACCCCAGAGAAAAACTCTCTCTCAAGTTGTTAAGGATTGCACCTTCAAACCAAGTGCCCAGCCTTTGGCTCTTTATAGGTCAGGATACCTTTGTAGTGTTACAAGTACACCCTTACTCTGATCTCTGATTCCTTTGCCATCAGGAAAATCTTCACCATAGCCCACCCTGGTCATTTTTCCTGGTACAGCCACCATCTTTACTCCCTCAATTTCAACCTGCGTTGACTCAAGTATATCTGGCATACTGCTGGCTTAGCCCATCATTGGCTGCCACACCTTTAAGCTACCTAGGCTCCAGAATTCCCTTACCAAACACCTCTATCTGCCTCATGTCTCCTCCTTTGGTTTGGAATTTTTCCCACATTAAAAAGCAGTATATAATTGCAAGCTGTTTTTCAGACAGTCTTTAATTAGCTAAACATAAGTGCATGTGTGTAGTTAAGGTGGTAGCGTAGTGGTATTGTCGCTTGACTAGTAAGCCAGAGAATGCTCTGACAGATGGTGAAATTTGAATTCAATAAATATCTAATGTTAAAAGTCTAATGATGACCATAAAACCACTGTCGTAAAAACCCATCTGTTCACTAATGTCCTCGAGGGAAGGAAATCTGCAGTCCATGCTTCGTTTGGCCTACATGTGATTCCAGACCCACAGCAATGAGGCTGACTCTTAAATGCCCTCTGACATAACCCAGTTGTATGAAACTGCCAAAAAGTCTCGAAGGAATGACCTAGGCACCAGAAACGACAATGGCAAACAGCCTGTCGGCTCTGCAAAGTCCTCCTTACTAACATCTGGGGGCTTGTGCCAAAATTGGGAGAGCTGTCTTCCTCATATACTCATGGAATCATACCTTACAGTATCCCAGACACCACCATCACCATCCTTGGGCATGTCCTGTTCCACTGGCAGCACAGACACAGCAGAGGTGATGGCACAGTGATATTCAGTGCCCTGGGAATCTTTAACATAGACTCTGGGCCACATAAGGTCTCGTAGCATCAAGTGAAACATGCTGATTACTACCTAATGCGCCCCCTCAGCTGAAGAATCAGTACTCCTCCATGTTGAACACCACTTGGAGGAAGTGGTGGCAAGGGCGCAGAATATACTCTTGGGTAGGGGATTTCAATGTCCATCACCAAGAGTGGCTTGGTAGCACGACAACTGACTGAACTGGTCAAGTCCTAAAGGACATAGCTGCTAGACTGGCTCTGTGGCAACTGGTGAGGGAACCAACAAGAGGGAAAAACATGCTTGACCTCGTCCTCACCAACCTACCTGCCACAGATGCATCTGTCCATGACAGTGTCAGTAGGAGTGACCAAAGTCCCTTCTTCACAATGAGGATACTTTCCATCATGTGTGGCACTACCACCATGCTAAACGGGATGGACTTGGAACAGATATAGCAACTTAAGACCGGGCATCCATGAGGTGTTGTGAGCCATCGGCAGCAGCAGAATTGTACTCAACCATAATCTATAACCTCATGGCCCAACAAATCCCCACTCTACCATTACTATCAAGCCAGGAGGTCAACCCTGGTTCAATGAAGAGTGCAGGAGGGCATGCCAGGAGTAACACCAGGCATATCTAACAGAGATGTCAACCTGGTGAAGCTACAACACAGGACTACTTGCGTGCCAAATAGCAGAAGCAGCAAGAGATAGAGCCAAGCAATTCCACAACCAACAGATCAGATCTAAGCTCTGCAGTCCTGCCACATCCAGCCATGAATGGTGGTGAACAATTAAACAACTCACTGGAGGTGGTGACTCCACAAATATCCTCATCCTCAATGAGTCTAGTACATCAGTGCCAAAAATGAGGCTAAAGCAGTTGCTACAATCTTCAGCCAGAAATGCTGAGTGGATGATCCACCTCAGCCTTTTCCAGAGGGCCCCAGCATCACAAGTGCCAGTCTTCAGCCAATTAGATTCACTCCATGTGATATCACGAAACAGCTGAAGGCACTGGATACTGAGATGCAATGGGCCCTGACAATATTCCGGCAACAGTACTGAAGATTTGTGCTCCAGAACTTGCCGCGCCCCTAGCCAAGCTGTTCCAGTAAAACTACAACACTGGCATCTACGCAGCAATATGGAAAATTGCCCAGGTATACCCTGTACATAAAAAGCAGGACAAATCCAATCCGGTGAATTACCGTCCCATCAGTCTACTCTCTATCATCAGTAAAGTGAAGGAAGGATTCATCAACAGTGCTATCAGGCGGCACTTGCTTAGCAATAACCTACTCACTGACACTCAATTTGGGTTCTGCCAGTGCCACTCAGCTCCTGACGTTGTTAGAGCCTTAGTGCAAACACAGGCAAAAGAGCTGAACTCCAAAGGGGAGGTGAGAGTGACTGCCCCTCACATCAAGGCAGCATTTGGCAGAGTGCGGAATCAAGGAGCCCTAACAAAACTGGAGTCAATGGGAATCGGGGGAAAACTCTCCGCTGGTTGGGGTCAAATCTAGCACAAAGGAAGATTGTTGTGGTTGTTGGAGGTCAATCATCTCAGCCCCAGGACTGCAGGAATTCCTTGGGATAGTGTCTTAGGCCCAACTATCTTCAGCTGTGTCAATGACCTTCCTTCCAACATAAGGTCTGAAGTGGGGATGTTTGCTGATGATTGCACAATGTTCAGTAACATTTGTGACTCCTCAGGTACTGAAGCAATCCATGTTCAAATGCAGCAAGACCCAGACAAATCCAGGCTTGGATTGACAAGTGGCAAGTAACATTTATGCCACACAAATGCCAGGCAATGACCATCTCCAACAAGAGAGAATCTAACTATCACCCCTTTGACATGCAATGGCATTACCATCGCTGAATGCCCCGCTATCAACATCCTGGGGATTACCATTGACCAGAAATGAACTAGCCATATAAACACTTTGGTTACAAGAGCAGCTCAGAGGCTAGGAATCCTGTGGCGAGTAACTCACCTCCCGACTCCCCAAAACCTGTCCACGATCTACAAAGCACAAGTCAGGAGTGTGACTGAATACTCTCCACTTGCCTGAATGAGTGCAGCTCCAACAACACTCAAAGGCTTAACACCATCCAGGGCAAAGCAACCCACTTGGCTGGCAGCACATTCACAAACATACAATCCAGTGCACAGTAAGAGCAGTGTGCATCATCTACAAGGTGCACTGCAGAAACTCACCAAGGCTCCTTAGGCGGCACCTTCCAAACCCACGACCATTACCACCTAGAAGGACATGGGCAACAGATATATGGGAACAACAGCACTTGGACGTTCCCCTCCAACCCACTCAACATCCTAGCTTGGAAATATATCACCGTTCCTTCACTGGCGTTGGGTCAAAATCCTGAAACTCCCTCCCTAACACCACATGGTTGTACTTTACACCACATGGACTGCAGTGGTTCAAGGCAGCAGCTCACCACCAGCTTCTCAAGGGCAATTAGGGATGGGCAATAAATGCTAGCCTAGCCAGCGACACCTACATCCCTTGAATGATTTTTTTAACAAATAATTAGAATGAAAGAAGGATTGAGAAAAGAAACATTAAACTATACACAGAAAATAGATTTTGTAATTGGTCTGATAAGATTATGGCTTAATGGTCCACACCATTAGCAATGATTGTATGAGAGGAAGAACTTTAGGCTACACATAGTGTGAAAACAATACAATTTTGTCATAATTAATAGCAGTGCACTATAAAAGATTAAAGCACAGCTTAAAACCTGCAGTCCACCAATTTAAAAAAGAAAACTGAAAAGATATCAAAATCAGATTCAAAAATATCCAAGTGTGAGGTTTTATTAAGCTCCACTATATTACCTACTCTGCACCTCTGATGCCCACTAAATTGCACTGCTACTAGGGGCTTCAATGCCCACACAAGCTCTTTCAAGTTTCTTGGCACTGCACATCTCAAAACGGCCTTCGTGTGGACATAAACTCAGTGATATAGCACGTGTCCTCAGATAGCTCAGCGTTTTACATTCAATTAATTCCTTTTTGAAGAAGTGTAATCAATTTATATAGGCGAACACAGCAGCCTACATAAGTACATACATAAGGTTCCTCAAAGAGCAACTGATTCAAAGTTCAGATTAACTGATCATTTGTAAGTGCCAATTGAAGGAGAAATGTTGGCCAAGGCATTAAACTCACCTCAAAGTAATGCCGTAGAATCTTTTACATCACTTTCACAAACTTATGTTGAAGAATGCAGTATTCTCTCAGTATTGCATTGAAACACTTAGATGATATGCATCCAAAACCCTGTGACTTGGAGAAGAGAGTGTTGCCAATTAAGCAAAGCTGACACTCCTGGAGAATTGCAATGATGAATCTTAAACATTCCACTCAACCAATGCTCCAAAACAATGATCAGATGAGCCTGATCGTTTTTCTGCACAGACATGTGTAAATAAAGTCTATTTCCATATTTTGCATTCAAGGTAAGCACCCAGTTTTTCTTCTGAAAGCCCAGCATCATTATCATCAGTTATTTTTATCTGGTTCTAGTATGACAACACATTGGGAAATACTTGATAGCTTCAATTTACAGAATGGCCAAGTCATTTTCATTTTAACTAGCAGGTAGAGCGTGGTGCAAGAGACATGAGGTCACACTGTCTCAAGGGTAGAATGAGCACTGATTGCCTGATAACTCAAGGATGCACATTAACTCACCCGATCCCCACTGCACTTGTGCTTCTGCATTATCTTTCTGGAACCACTCCTGTCTTCTTGGAGATGCTGCCTTAAATTAGAAACTGTGCTTCCGGATTAGATCCCTATCAAGGTAGATAGGCTTTTTAAAATTTGAATGGTCACATATTCAAATCCATAAAGCCCCAGTAAATCTCAGTAAAAAATAGTATTTGCTTTAAATCAAAAGTCAATTTGGGAGCTCCATTTAAAGAAAGACATCATTTTGAAACTTCTGGAGGAGAAAAAAATGGATGTGGAATCCTGAAAACAACAGTTGAGATTATTCTAGGCTTCCACTGTGATAAACTCTCTTGTGAGTTTATTGAACATTATTTGCAAAGAAAAACAGAATTACCTGGAAAAACTCAGCAGGTCTGGCAGCATTGGCGGAGAAGAAAAGAGTTGACGTTTCAAGTCCGCATGACCCTTCAACAGAACTGAGTGAATCTAAAGAGAGGAGTGAAATATAAGCTGGTTTAAGGTTGGGGGTGGGGGGGTGTTGGGTGGGGTGAGAGAAGTGGGGATGGGGTGTGGTTGTAGGGACAAGCAAGCAATGATAGGAGCAGATAATCAAAAGATGTCACAGACAAAAGAACACAGAGGCGTTAAAGGTGGTGATATTATCTAAACGAATGTGCTAATTAAGAATGGGTGGTAGGGCACTCAAGGTACAGCTCTAGTGGGGGTGGGGTGGAAAGGCTAGCAGGGCATAAAAGATTTTAAAATAATGGAAATAGGTGGGAAAAGAAAAATCTATATAAATTATTGGAAAAAACAAAAGGAAGGGGGAAGAAACAAAAAGGGGGTGGGGATGGCGGAGGGAATTCAAGATCAAAAGTTGTTGAATTCAATATTCAGTCCGGAAGGCTGTGAAGTGCCTAGTCGGAAGATGAGGTGCTGTTCCTCCAGTTTGCGTTGGGCTTCACTGGGACAATACAGCAAGCCAATACACCAAGGACAGACATGTGGGCAAGACAGCAGGGTGGAGTGTTAAAATGGCAAACGACAGGGAGGTTTGGGTCATTCTTGTGAACAGACCGCAGGTGTTCTGCAAAGCGGTTGCCCAGTTTAGGTTTGGTGTCTCCAATGTAGAGGAGACCGCATTGGGAGCAACGAATGCAGTAGACTAAGTTGGGGGAAATGCAAGTGAAATGCTGCTTCACTTGAAAGGAGAGTTTGGGCCCTTGGACGATGAGGAGAGAGGAAGTGAAGGGGCAGGTGTTGCATCTTTTGCGTGGGCATGGGGAGGTGCCATAGGTGGGGGTTAAGGAGTAGGGGGTGATGGAAGAGTGGACCAGAGTGTCCCGGAGGGAACGATCCCTACAGAATGCCACCAGGCTGGGGGGGGGGGGGGGTTGTGAAGGGAAGGGGAGATGCGTTTGGTGGTGGCATCATGCTGGAGTTGGCAGAAATGGCGGAGGATGATCCTTTGAATGCGGAGGCTGGTGGGGTGATGTGAGGACAAGGGGGACCCTATCATGTTTCTGGGAGGGAGGAGAAGGCGTGAGGGCGGATGTGCGGGAGATGGGCCAGACATGGTTGAGGGCCCTGTCAACCACCGTGGGTGGAAAACCTCAGTTAAGGAAGAAGGACATGTCAGAGGAACTGTTTTTGAAGCATCATCAGAACAGATGCGACGGAGGCGAAGGAACTGAGAGAATGGGATGGAGTCCTTACAGGAAGCGGGGTGTGAGGAGCTGTAGTCGAGGTAACTGTGGGAGTCGGTGGGTTTGTAATGGATATTGGTGCACAGTCTATCACCAGAGATTGAGACAGAGAGGTCAAGGAAGGGAAGGGAAGTGTCAGAGATGGATCATGTGAAAATGGTGGAGCGTTGGAGATTGGAAGCAAAATTAATAAATTTTCCAAGTCCTGACAAGAGCATGAAGCAGCACCGAAGTAATCATCGATGTACCGGAGAAAGAGTTGTGGAAGGGGGCCGGAGTAGGACTGGAACAAAGAATGTTCCACATACCCCATAAAGAGACAGGCATAACTGGGGCCCATGTGGGTACCCATAGCCACCCCTTTTATTTGGAGGAAGTGAGAGGAGTTGAAGGAGAAATTGTTCAGTGTGAGAACAAGTTCAGCCAGACGGAAGAGAGCAGTGGTGGATGGGGATTGTTCAGGCCTCTGTTCGAGGAAGAAGCTAAGGGCCGTCACACCAACCTGGTGGGGGATGGAGGTGTAGAGGGATTGGACGTCCATGGTGAAGAGGAAGCGGTTAGGGCCAGGGAACTAGAAATTGTTGATGTGACGTAAGGTGTCAGAGGAATCACGGATGTAGGCGGGAAGGGACTGGACAAGGGGAGAGAGAAGGGAGTCAAGATAACGAGAAATGGGTTCCGTGGGGCAGGAGCAAGCTGACACAATCGGTCTACCAGTTATCAACCCACCAGCCTCCGCATTCAAAGGATCATCCTCCGCAATTTCTGCCAACTCCAGTATGATGTCACCACCAAACACATCTTCCCTTCACCCCCCAGGCGGCATTCCGTAGGGATCGTTCCCTCCAGGACACTCTGGTCCACTCCTCCAAAACCCCCTACTCCTCAACCCACCTATGGCACCTCCCCATGCCCACGCAAAAGATGCAACACCTGCCCCTTCACTTCCTCTCTCCTCATCGTCCAAGGGCCCAAACTCTCCTTTCAAGTGAAGCAGCATTTCACTTGCATTTCCCCCAACTTAGTCTACTGCATTCGTTGCTCCCAATGCGGTCTCCTCTACATTGGAGACACCAAACCTAAACTGGGCAACCGCTTTGCAGAACACCTGCAGTCTGTCCGCAAGAATGACCCAAACCTCCCTGTCGCTTGCCATTTTAACATTCCGCTCTGCTCTCTTGCCCACATGTCTGTCCCTGGCTTGCTGTATTGTTCCAGTGAAGCCCAACACAAACTGGAGGAACAGCACCTCATCTTCCGACTAGGCACTTTACAGCCTTCCGGACTGAATATTGAATTCAACAACTTTAGATCTTGAACTCCCTCTGCCATCCCTACCCCCTTTTTGTTTCTTCCCCCTTCCTTCTGTTTTTTCCAATAATTTATAGATTTTTCTTTTCCCACCTATTTCCATTATTTTTAAATCTTTTATGCCCTGCTAGCCTTTCCACCCCACCCCCACTAGAGCTGTACCTTGAGTGTCCTACCACCCGTTCTTAATTAGCACAATCGTTTAGATAATATCACCTCCTTCAACGGCTGTGTTCTTTTGTCCATGATTATCTGCTCCTATCACTGCTTGCTTGTCCCTACAACCACACCACCCCCCTCCACTTCTCTCCCCCAACCCAACACCCGCCACCCCCAACCCCCCACCTTAAACCAGCTTATATTTCACCCCTCTCCTTAGATTCACTCAGTTCTGTTGAAGGGTCATGAGGACTCGAAACGTCAACTCTTTTCTTCTCCGCCGATGCTGCCAGACCTGCTGAGTTTTTCCAGGTAATTCTGTTTTTGTTTTGGATTTCTAGCATCCGCAGTTTTTTGTTTTTATTTATTTGCAAAGAATTAGTTTAGTTTTCAAGGTTGCAATATCTATTTAATTCATCCATTTGAGAGATATTAATGACTTCCTACTTTAAACATGACCTTTATTCTTTTGTTGGACAAATTTGATTAATAGTTTCAAACATAAAATAAGGTCTGAAGGCATGATGGATGCTTTATTCACTTGAAGACAATAGATCACATAAAAAGGAGAAGAATTGCATCTGTACAGCTCTTTCATGACTACATAATGTTCCAAAGCACTTTACAGCCACTTAAGTACTTTTTGAAGGGTATTCAATATATAAGGTGGAGGAACTGATTGGTTTCAGTGATGTTAATTGAAGGATAATATTAGTCAAGACACTCAAGATAAGTACCCTGTTCTTCAAAAGAGTGCCACTGGGATCTTGAGTGAGGCTTGAACTGAGTCTAAATGCCAGCATGGACTGGTTGGGCTGAATTCAGTGTCATCTTTTCCATCCACCTGAGAGAGCAGTTTAACGTCACAGCCAAAGATGTAAACTCTGACAGTACAGCACTAAAGACAGTGCAGAGGATATTTATGAGAACATTGCCAAGACTGCAGAATTTTAGTTAAGATGTTGGATAGGCTAGGGTTATTTCCTTTGGAATAGAGGAAGCAGAGGGAAGGCCAAACTGAAGTGTATAAAATTATGAGGGGTCTAGATAGAATAGTTACGAAGGCCCTATTCCCCTTAGTTTAGGGGTCCATTGTGAAGGGACATAGACTTAGGGATAAGAGGTGGGTTTAGAGGGGATTCAAGGGTGAATCCTTTTCAGCCGTGGGGTTGTGGGGACCCAGAACTCTCTGCCTGAAAGGGTGGTAGAGGCAGAAACCCTCAATATTTAAAAGGATATACACTTGAAATGCCACAACCTCTTGGCTACAGTGCAACTGCAAACTGGGATCAGGCTGGATGACTACTTGACAGCCAGTGTGGGCTGAATGTTCCAAGCTGTAAACTTCTATGTTTCTATTATTCTAGTACTGCACTGGAGTGTAAGCCTAGATTTTTACACGCGAGTCTTGAGGGCATTTGAATCCACAACCTTCTGACTCAAGAGATAATAGCTACCAACTGAGACATGGTTGGCCATGAAGGGATAAGTTTAAGATTTAGAGGTAGTTATTAAAATTTGTTTCATTATCCTAGGCACACTAACAAAGATTTGCCTACACTCAGAGCCTAAGGTAAACACTTGCTAAGGTATGGCAAGTTAGCAATTACCCTCAAGAGTGACCCAAGTACCAGTGATAAAATAATCAAAAGAGAAAGACAAAAAAGACCCAAGTACACAAAAGTCAGAATTTGATACCATGCTGCTCAGATTGAGCATGGTCCTGATGACAACAATGCACCTTCACTCTGCCTCAAATGAGGGTGGCATCCTCTATTATACTGGAATATTTCTGTTTCTCCACCAGCCATCCTGGTGCTCTCTTCGGCTCCGATTTTTTGGATTTAGTACAAAACCCATCTTGTAAAGGGCATTACAAGTAGAGTAAAAACTTCCCAACAGCTTAAACTTGGTTCAAGCCCAAACACCAGAAGAAGTACGACAACCCAAATGAGAGAAAACTTTGCCTTTGTGTGATTATTTAGAGCAGGTGAAAGCAAATCGGCAGTATGTTTTCCATTGCTCACAATTTTTATTTCCTCTGAACAGGGTAATGAAAAGCTATTTGCTGTTTTAGAGGATAAGCAAAACACTGCTTGGGTGGACTGGCTTGTTTCCATGTTTCCATGCTGTAGCATCTACATATGCATCTACCATCTACCATTTCTAATTTCCACCTTCTCCCACCACCACCCCCCCACCAACCCCGCCCCAAACATGGTGCTTATGTCAAGTGTAATTTTTTTGGGGGCTCAAAATATATTTCTCATAAGAAAATACAGTCATGTTTCTGTAACGTTAGCAGCACATGCAGTTTAAACCAAGCACTTGCAAAAACTGAAGTGGCAACTGTTAAACCTTGAAATTATTTAATCAGCTCACTAAATGCAGCATTTGGCACTTTACAAGAAACACTACAAAAGAACTGAAGAGTATCCTATCAAAGGTTAATTAGCAGCAGTGCTGGATTATTCAGGTAGAAGGGAAAAACTGCAACTGGACAAAAGTTAATGCAATGGCACTGCAAAACCTTGGTCAGACCTCAGATAGAATACTATGCCCAGTTTTGGTCATCTGACATGGTTGGTGAAATGGAAGCTTTGGAAACGGTGCAGAGGAGGAGCACCAGGTTAAAATGCTTCAAACCGTAAATTAACTATCAAGATAGGCAAAAAGAGCTAGGTTTCTGGAAAAGTGCAGAGACTTAGGGTTGATTTGATCAAGGTTTTACAATGTTTAGCTTTAAAAGGTAAGATCTAGGGTAGATGTCAAGAGGTAGTTCTCGTGGATCTCTGGAACAGGCTGCCAATCATTCAGTGAATACTAACTCATTGAATTCCTTCAAGGAAGAGTTACACCTGTTTCTGGCTAGGACAGAGATCACCTTTTACAATAGATAGGCACTGCAGAGTATTCAGGGCCAGAATGACCTCCTGACCTAGTTTCAATCACTTAGAAGGTCCGAGAAGAATTTCCCAGATTTATTCCCCCAATTTGCCCGGGTTTTTTAAAATCTGGTTTTCCACCTCTTCCTGGAAGTCACACAGTTTTGGGTGGGGTGGGGGCTAAAAGTTGCATATGCACGTGGCTGCGCAGCAACCTGGGAGATACCTTGCAGGTCACTCATAAAATTATCCCTTTTAAGATACCATTTGTGCACGGCTACGCAAGAACGTTTAATGCTATAGTGCATTCAAACGACTAGACTGCACACAAAAAAATACAGCAGATATTGGTGGGGAATGTGGGGGGCAAACTGGATAGGCCAGGGGGTCCTTTCCTGTCCACTGTTTGTATGCCATACATCCAGACACTGCCCAGAATTCAACAGCCACATTACAGTCTGATTACCTTGCAATAAACAATTCACTGTTTATTTCCTTTCAATGCAAAGGCTCCTTCCTAGGTAACTAAGCTGAAGGATTCCTTTGACTGGTTTTGAAATTGTTTTGCAGAAAATGAAATATAATGGCTAAGATTACTAAAGTGCAAAAATATTCCAAGTTTGCCAACACTCTCTTTCACAAGTTGGTTCTACTTACACAAAAGTTGATGATCAGCTGCTAAATGCAGATATTGAACATTTGCATCTATAAAAGCAAAATACTGTGGATGCTGTTCAGTTCATAAGGGTTTTGCTCATGTCATGTCTCCTTTCCACCAACCCCCAACAATGTTTGTAGTAGTCTTTTCCTAACATTCAGGTAATATTGGAATTTATTAAATGCTTGTAGTCTCACAAATAGTGCATCAGCACTTCTGACATAACTTTTCTTCCATTGGTTTCCTTTCCAGAAGATTCTGATTTGCACAGGAATACTGTTCTAATAGTGTTGGCTACCCTCTGGTACCTCCACTGTTGAGCTTGGTACTCTCCAATTGCCTGGATGAGCATATCCAAAATTAGTATAGTATTAGAATAGGGTTTTTGAGGACCTTTAACCCTCCTCTTTTTCCATGCTGGATTAATTGCAAAACTGAGACTCCTTGAATGAATCTTAGATCATTCATGTACAACTTATTATTCCTGCAATGAACTTTGATTGCAGTAATGTCAGTGTCTTTTCTGGACAGTTAGAACCATAAAAAGTTACGACGCACAGAGGCCATTCAGCCTATTGTGTCTACACTGGTCAAAAAGAGAAAATAAAGAAACTTTTAATCCTATTTTCCATCACCTAGTCCATAGCTTTGCAGGTTACAGCATTTCAGATGCAGATCCAGGTACCTTTTAAATGGGTTGAGTGTTTCAGCCTCAAGCACCAACTTAGATAGTGAATTCCAGACACCCACCACCTTCTGGATGAAAAGGTTTTGCCTCATGCCCCCTCTAATCCTTCTACTAATCACCTTAAATCTATGCCCCTGGTAACTGACCCCTCGGCTCAGGGTAACAAGTCTTTCCTGACTACCCTATCCAGGCTCTTCATAAGTTAAAGTGGGAGTTAAAGTGCAATGCAACTCCACTGTCAACTCCTAATCTAATACTCAGAGCAAAAATGAAGACCACATGAAAAACAAACCAATGTGTAAAGCATTAGGATTTCTGAGAAGGCTTCTTTATTTAGCCAATCATGAACACGAGAAAAAAAAATAATAGCGATTGCAAGTATTACAAAATCTTAGTTGCTTCAAGCTTTCACAGTTGAAAAGTGGCCAGACAGTTCAATGTACAGCCTGTGAACTTTAAAAAATAACAAATCTTTGTAATATTGTTTAGAAAGCAGACACTACTACCTGCTTTCTCCTAATATTTAAAAATTAGCTGCCAAAGGCACATGGAAAATCCATTAAGATAAAAAGCAAAATACTGCAGATGCTGGAAATCTGAAACAAAAACAGAAAATACTGGAAAAACTCAGAAAATCCATTGTTTAGGCTTGTCAAGTTTTGGTCATTCTGCAATATAAAGGCTTGGTAATCTGCCTCAATCATTACAGAACAGGTGGTGGCCTTTCGGCCTGTCATGTCTGTACTAGCTCTCCGAATGATCAGTGCGCCCAGTGTCGTTCTCTTATCTTCTCAGATAGATCCTGTTTTGAATAATAGGAACGTGGACCTGGCAGGATACAATGCCGCAAGAGGGCCAGCAACCTCGTGAGGGCACGGATGGTGAGTGGTGTCCCACTTCCAGGTGGCAACATCCACTTTCTGACTTCCCCAGCATTCTCCTGTACAGCTGTCCTCAGACCAACACACTGCATAGCTCCACTCATTCCCTTCTCTAAATGCACCTCCTCACATCTCAGACTTTTATGTAATTAGTAATGGAAATACTGCAGGGCCTTTAGCAGTTGCAACAAAACTGGGATCGCCAAAACAAGAATTTGTACAATTTTACTTCATTCTAGCTACTCTGGGTGCTGAACATACTCTTAATGGTTCAAACAATGGGATCAAAAGTAAATGCAAATAACTCACCCCTAAATCACTTTAATTAAATTACACTTTTAAAAAACTCAATGTGATTTTGATTTTGAGCAAAATTTTAATGAACTCCTTAATAAAAATCTGAAGTTAAAAAAACACTAGTGAACCTAACATAGCATGTGGAGATGATTCTGGAGAACTAGACCATAAATGATATCTGGAAAAGTAAAGTACTAAACAAAGAACAAAATAGAGAAGGATGCAAGGATGAGAACAACCTTTCTACACAAAGAATTTGTTTTTTACATATAGAGAAATTAATTGCAGTAAGACTACCGCCCATCTGCAGCACAGAATTTTGATTTTGCTGTTTTGCTGTTCAATAAACTTTTACATTTAAAAAAATACTTTTAGACAACAAACATAACATTAATTGTGAACAAGGAACAGAATAGGAAAAAGGTACATCTTGGCTGAGCTGTTTAAAAATCAAACGAGAAGGAATTTTTGCAGCACAACAGATTGGTTCACGTTATCATCACGTATTTGAATAGCTTGCCAACACAAATGTATTTGTTTTTTTCTAAAACCTTACGTTTTAGCAGTTGGTCAATTATAAAGCTGTGTTTTTATTTGCACCCCTTGGTATCCACCCCTACAAAGAGATACCATATATCTAGTCTGTGATTAATATATTTTAATAGCAGAAAGTGGAGAGCAACAAAGTGCTTTTGGCTTTAAGAAACTAGACATAAAAAGTATATTAAAAAAGCACAGCAGTAAAAAAGACAAATACATTTGTGTTTGCAAGCTACTCAAATACGTGATGATAATGTGAACCAATCTATTGTGCTGCAAACATTCCTTCTCGTTTGATTTTTGAACAGCTCAGCCAAGATGTACCTTTTTCCTATTCTGTTCCTGAGTCACAAGGTCAAGTTGCCTGGTGTATGGTGATGATACCTATGTTATACAATAATATACAGAAATAAAAGATTAATAATGAAAACAGCAATCTAATAAATAAAACTTTGTTCCTGCAGGTTTACGGCATACGTCGCTTACCCCTTCCCTTCTACCTCCATCACAACTTTCAAACTAGTAAGAAAAGGAATTATACTGCTTTGCAGTAGTTTCCATATGACTTGCTGGTTCAAAAACAAGGGGTTAACACAATTCATCTGGCAGGAAATTGAAGGATCAGATCTGATGAAATGCCCACCTTGCACCCTCCCAGTTTCATTTTCTGTTAAATTCAATGGAAAGTATATTTGGGCAGGTGGAAAGTGGTCAGTCTAGCCAATCCTTTCAGCTCCCTGCTGAAGTTAAAATTACCTCTTTTGATAGTTTACAAATTTCTAACTTCTAATATCTAGCAGGAAAGCAAACCTTAGAATCCAAACCACAATAACCTTTCCTTGTCTAACACTGAGCTTGGCAAAAGCTGATAATCCTACTTTGAAAGTCATCAATCAAACAGGATACACAGCAAGGTCCCATTGGATTGGAATCTAACAAACACAATTAAGGATCATTAAAGTCAGTTTTTATTGCTGGGGTTTTTATCTTCAGCTTAAATAGAGGTTGGGGTTTGGAGTGGAGGGGGAATCATTGGAGCCCAAATGGAATCAGTACAAAACTAAAGTTTTTGTTTTCAATAATAGAACTCATGAAAACGAGAAAGGAAATTTAAAATCACTTGCAGCCAATGAAGTAGCTTTGAATTGTAGCTGTTGGTGTAATATAGGCAAGGTTTACAAGAGATACAAACAAACTAATTAACAATATACAATTTTTGGACACCAATTTTCTGGGGGCGAGCTACTGACCGATCATTTAAACCCTAGGTAGCTTATCGAAAAATAAAGTAACATTAAAATATCTATGTTTATTGTATAGTTCCAGCCACTATAATGGTGGGATGATTTAAAAGAAAATGTTGGCCATTATGCACCAACAAGTTACAATATGTCTTTTGGCAAACGATTTTTTGGCATGTGACCAGAGTCAGCCTTTAATTGATAGTCCTGTGAAGACATTTTAAATGCATGGCTCAGAGATTGGTGTGGGAGGAATGAGTTTCAGTTCCTGGGGCACTGGCACCAGTACTGGGCTAGAAGAGAGCTGTTCTGATGGGACGGGCTTCACTTGAACTGTGTTCGGACCAGCGTCCTGGTGAACTGAATAGCTAGGGCTGTAGAGAGAAGTTTAAACTAAATAGATGGGCTGGGGGGAGGGTTCTGTAAAAGGGATATGTAGGCTTAACAAAGCAAAAGGACATGGCAGCCTTACAGGGCAGCTATTTATGTAATGATACCCAGAATGTGACAGGAAGGGACAGAGTGTACAAACATAAGAAAATGCAGCAAATAGGGTCAAATGGGGGAAAAAATTGTGAAAAAGAAAAATTCATGGCTCTTTACTGAAAGGCACATAGCATTCGGAACAAAATAAATAAATTAATGACACAAATAGCGGTTAATGGGTATAATCTTTTCGCCATTACAGAGATGTGGTTACAAGGAGATCAAGGCTAGGAACTAAATATTCAGGGGTATGTGACTTTTCGAAAGGACAGGCAGGAAGGAAAGGGTGGTGGGGTAGCTTTGTTAGTACAAGATGGAATAAGTATGATAGCAAGAAAGGATCTTGGATCGGAAGATGTAGAATCCATATGGGTGATGGTAAGAAATAACCAGGGTGACAACACAGGTGAGAGTAGTCTATAAGCCCTCTGACAGTAGCTATAATGTAGGACAGAGGATAAGTCAGGAGATAATGAGGGCATGTAAAAAAGGCAGTACATTAATCATGGGTGACTTTAACCTTCATGTAGATTGGGAAGATCAAATTGGCAGAGGTAGACACGAGCAAGAATTCATTGAGTGTATTCGGGACAGTTTCTTACAACAATATGTTGTGAATCCAACCAGGGATCAAGCTTTTTGGATCTGAATGCATAATGAGGCAGGTTTAATAAATGATCTCAAGTAAAGGATCCCCTAGGAAACAGTGACCGTAATATGGTAGAATTTAGCATTCAGTTTGAGATTGAGAAACTTGGGTCAGAAACAACTGTGTTAAACTTAAATAAGGGTAATTACAATGGAATGAGGGTAGAGTTGGCTGGAGTGAACTGGGAAAGCAATTTAGCAGAAAGGATGGTTGATGAACAATGGCAGACATTTAAGAAAATAGTTCATGACCCTCAATAAAGACATATCCCAGTGAGAAAGAAGGATTCAAGGAAAGGATAAACCAACCATAGTTAACCAAGGAAGTTAAGGACAGTATCAAATTGAAAGAAATATGTGGCAAAGATTAGTGGTAAGCCTGAGGATTAGGAAAGTTTTAAAAACCAAAACAAAAGGGAGAAAATAAACTTTGAGGGTAAACTAGCAAGTAATATAAAAATGGATAGTAAGGGCTTCTTTAAGTATGCAAAAAGGAAGAGAGGCCAAAGTGAACATAGGCCCCTTAGAGAATGAGGCTGGGGAAATAATAATGGGGGACCGGGAAATGGCAGAGGAATAAATGCTTTGCTTCAGTCTTTATGGTAGAAGATACTAATAGCATTCCAAAATACCAAATACTCAAGGGGGAGGAAAGAAATACAATAACTAATCACTGGAGAAAAAGAACTAGGGAAATTAATGGGGCTAAAGGTTGACAAGTCCCCTGGACCTGATGGGTTGCATCCTAGGATATTAAAGGAAGTAGCTACAGAGATAGTGGATGCGCTGGTAGTGATCTTCCAAGGATCCTTAGATTCTGGAAAAGTTCCAGAGGATTAGAGAATGGCCAATATAACACCCTAATCCAAAAAGGGAGGGAGACAAAAAACATGTAATTAAAGGGCTTTACATTTGCCATTGGGAAAATGTTGGAGTCTATTATAAAGGATGTAATAGCAGAGCATTTAGAAATAAGTAATCTAATCAAGCAGAATCAGCATTGCTTCATGAAGAGCAAATCATGCCTAACAAAATTTATTAGAAGTCTTTGAGGAGGTAACAAGCAAGATAGATAAAGGGGAACCAGAAGATATAATATATTTGGATTTCCAAAAGGTGTTTGATAAGGCTGCTTAATAAGATAAGAGCCCATGGTGTTGGGGGTAGTATATTAGCATGGGTAGAAGATTGGCTAACTAATAGAAGACAGAGGGCTGAATTTTCTGTTTGGTGGGAGGACGGGAGCTGAAACAATCGTGGGCCGCGCCGCCAGGCCAATTAAGGCCCGACCCGGAGCTCTTCTGCCCCTCTGCCAGTGACCGTTGCATCCGTTGAGTTTGCAACAACTGGGGAGGTGCCAGCTGTGGAATTGGCCACTCCCTCCCAGGCGAAGCCAGCATAGGCTCCACAGGCCAGAGGATGTCTGCCAAGGTCATCGAGGCCAACAGGACAGCAGAGTCAGCAGGCTGTCTCACAAGCTACTCCAAGCGATGGGGCGGCACCAAGATGAGGTACCCGCAAACGTAAGCATACGTTTCTCACTGGTGCTTTTCTGTTGGCCCGAGATTAGGGAATTTATATTTTTCAAGATTGGGGCAACGTTTTGTTTTGATTTTTGTGGCACCATCTGATGGATGGAAATAAAGTCCACATTTGTGATCATGGCTGAGGGCGTCTCCTTTGTGCTGCATTTGTATGTTCACAGGCATATCATGAGTGTTTGAGTGGACATTGATGTTTATGTACCAAGCCCTTAGTTGCAGCTGATGAAGTGGAAGATGTAGCACTTAAGTGCCACGTATGGATGCGCCAGGCAATGCTGGTCCTGCAGATCCATTTGTGTGGAGCTAGCTGAAGGTTCGTTGGATTAAAGTCTCCCGGATGGCCCTGCCTCCTTGGCGTAGTTGCAGGTCAGCATGCAGCCCCTCATCATTGCCCTGTGCTTCCTCATCCTCTGAACCACTGCTGGAGTCATCGTGTGCAGCCGCATCCACTGCGTCCCCCCATTCCAGCGCAAGATTGTGCAGAGCGCAGCATGTTACCACTATCACAGAGACACGATCTGGGGGGTACTGGAGTGCATCCCCTGAGCGGTTCAGGCATCAGAAGCACATCTTGAGAAGACCAATGGCTCTCTCCACCATAGCCCTTGTGGAGCCATGGCTCATATTGTAGCGCTCCTCAGCTTCTGTTCTCGGATAGTGGAGAGAAGCCATGAGCCATCTTCTGAGGGGATAGCCCTGGTCACCCACCAGCCATCCATCCAGCCGAGCCAGAGCACTGAAGAGCCCCAGCTCCTGGGTGTGTCTGAGGATGTAGACGTCTTGGGAGTTGCCTGGGTACCTTGCACAAACTTGCAGAATCTGCATCATGTGATCTCACACCATCTGCATGTTCATGGAGTGGAAGCCCTTCCTGTTGACAAAGGCACTGTGCTCACCTGCTGGTGCCTTGATGGCCATATGTGTGCAGTCTATAGCACCCTGGACAGGGTGGAAGCCAGCAATGGCTGTGAAGCCACTGGTTCACTGTGCCTGACTTGTGGGTTGCAGCAAAAGTGGATGAAGGTCAATGCACATCTGAACAGAGCGTCTGTAATCTGCTTCACACAAGTGTGGACAGCTGATTGGGAAACACCGCAAAGATCGCCCACCGATCCCTGGAAGGAGCCAGAGGTATAGAAGTGGAGGGCGACTGTGACCTTCAGAGCTGCTGGCATGGGGTGTCCACCCACATAGTTAGGAGAGATCTCAAGGCCAATCATCTGACAGATATAGTTGACTGTTTCCCTTGACAGTCGGGGCCTCCTTCGGCACTGCACCTCAGTCATATTGAGGTAGCTGCTTCGCTGCCTGTATACCCTGGCAGGATAGTGGCATCTTCTGTGGTCCTTTCCACCTTGGACAACCTCTTGGTCCTGTGCCCCTTGTGCCTGCACCAGTCCTCCCAAAGATGGCTCCCCTGGAGGCTGATTGTCCACTCCTGGCCTTCTTTTTATTCTAGCCCTCCCTTCCTCCTCAAAGGAGCTGCCTCCAGTGGAGATGTTAGAATCCACACCCAGGCTAAATGAAGGCCTCCGGAAAGCTGCAGGCCCGATAAAGATTCCTGACTGCAGAGTGCTGAGCTGAAGCTTCAAACTACAGAGAAAGCTGCTGGAATTCATTCTGAACTGCTACAGATCACACAGGCAAGTTTAAAACACTTACTGCAATACTTCACATAAAATATTGACAATCCCAATGACCCCACGTATCCCACCCGTAGATGAGTTTTGTTAAAAAAAATCACTTACCCGGCTGCCTGTTGCGCCGAGCCGAAGATCACAGGGGCACCTCAAAATCAGCATCGATTGCCAAGTTAAGGGCCTTAATAAGTCCTTTAATTAATGGCGGGCGTGTGTCGCACTTCATCATGCGCCCATCCAGCTAAATATCGCGATGGCGCACGGTGACGCCCCCCCCGCACGTCACCCAGGAAATTCTACCCAGAGAGTTGGGATAAGGGGGGCATTTTCGTGATGGCAACCTGTAACTAGTGGAGTGCCACAGGGATCAGTGCTGGGGCCTCAATTATTTACAATATATATTAATGACTTAGATGAGGAAAGTCAATGTACTATCACCAAGTTTGCAGATGACACAAAAATAGGTGGGAAGGCAAGTGGTGAAGATGACACAAGGAATCTACAGAGGGATACAGACAAGTTATGTGAGTGGGCAAAAACTTGGCAGATGGAATATAATGTGGGAAAATGTGAGGTTATGCACTTTGGCAGGAAGAATAGAGGAGCTGAATATTATTTAAATGGAGAAAGACTGCAGAAGGCTGCAGCACAGAGGGATTTGGGAGTCCTTGTGCGTGAATCCCAAAAAGCTAACGTACAAATTCAAAAGGTAATAGAGAAGGCAAATGGAATGTCGGCCTTTATTTCAAAAGGAATGGAGTATAAAAGTAGGGGCGTCTTGCTAAAACTATACAAGGCACTAGTTAGACCACATCTCGAATACGGTGAACAATTTTGGTCCCCTTATCTAAGGAAAGGTATACTGGCATTGGAGGCAGAACAGAGAAGGTTCACTAGGTTGATCCTGGGTATGGAGGGATTTTCTTAGGAGGAGAGGTTGAGTAGGTTGGGCTGGTATTCATTGAAATTTAGAAGGAGGTGACCTTATTGAAACATATAAGGTTCTTAGTGGGCTTGACATGGGTAGGTGCTGAGAGGTTGTTTCCCCTCGTGGGAGAGTCTAGGGCCAGAGGGCATAATGTCAGAGTAAGGGGGTGCCCATTTAAAACAGAGATGAGGAGGAATTTCTTCTCTCAAAGGGTAGTCAATCTGTGGAATTCTTTACTGCAGAAGGCTGTAGAGGCTGGGGCATTAGGTATATTCAAGACTGAGATAGACAGATTTTTAGTCAGTGAGGGAATCAAGGGTTATGGGGAAAAGGCAGGAAAGTGGAGCTGAGGATTATCAGATCAGCCATGATCTCATTGAATGGTGGAGTAGACTTGATGAGCCAAATAGCCTACTTCTGCTCCTGCATCTTATGATCTTAGGCAGATTATCAGTATTGTAATTGGGTGTGACTGTGTTGCTGTACCAAACTAGGAATGAAAGATTTGCACTTATTGCAAAATAAAAAAAAACTAGTACTCACGGCAGCACTTAAATATGATCTAGTTCTCCTTAAAATATTCAAAATAAAAAACTTTATTTTGTTCCTTAATGTCAAATGGGTCCACAGATGTATCCATGATATAATATGCATGAAGGCATAGATGTGTTGCCCCTGGATCTCTGGACAATTGGAAACTAGGTTCTGCCATTATGTAAACTTGTAAAAATTAATTTTTGGATCCCTAAAAACACTAGTTGTGAACAGAAGTATTTTAATTCATAATTCACTATGTACATTGGTGGAATCTATAAACTACGATGCGCCTGCACCTATGATAGGAAGGCAAAGCATGAACAGGATTAACTGTCCTGAGCACAATTTATGTATATAAAATGTCCTCAGTTCAATAATTAAGGTAGCCTGTTCTCATTTCCCAACTATTTGGTGTGTGGGAGAACACTGCCTAACAGTTGAGAAAAAAACCCAATTAATATATCCTTTGACCATGTTCCAAACAGATAACTGAGCGTTAAATCTGCATAGCTGGAATAAAGTTAATTGGTTTCTTGATTAAGAAAAATTAACAGCTCATGTTAATGATGCATTTTAACATGCCTGGTTTTCACCTCTCTCCTGCTTTATAACACAGTTTCACATAGATCACAGAAATAAAATGGCTATAGAGAAAGTTATACAAATAATCAGGATGCCATGAATTCTAATTAGCTAATGGTGGCCAGGAAAGCACATTTCAATGCTGCACCATGTATTAACATAATTCGATCTCAGGTTATTAGTTCAGCAGAGAAAAAAAATGTGCAATCCACCAACATATTCATGCAAAGAAGAACTCATTAATAAATTAAAATCTGCTGAGTTAATTTGATGTGCAACGAAAGGCTGCCCCACAAAATGGGTCAGTGAAACTGGAACCGATCCAAAGTCTGCAAGACTCCAGCCTCTAATTATCAGAATAAGCAAGATATTTGGTATTTATGTTAAAAATTTGATTAAAATACTCTCGCCATCATAGTTTATTCCCACATACATCAACACTGTCTTTCAGCTCTCTCAGCTTATTCAGTAGAAACACGCCATTTTGTAGCTATTTACGTTTTCTCCAGTTAAGGAAATTAATTCTTCCCCTATTCAGTCTTTCATGTGTCATAAAATGATTCAATACAGGAAATCATTCATCCCATTGTGCCTGTGCCAACTCTAGAGTTATCCAATTGACTCCACTCCCCTACTTCCCCTTTTTTCCCCTCTGTTTAAGTATTTATCCAATTCTGTTTTGAATGTTACTGTTGCATCTGCTTCCGCCACCCTTTCAGGTTTTTTTATTCATTTATGGGATGTGGGCGTCGCTGGCTAGGCCAGCATTTATTACCCAATCCTAATTGCCCTCGAGTTGGTGGTGGTGAGCTGCCTTCCTCAACTGCTGCAGTCCATGTGGTATAGGTACACCCACAATGCTGTTAGGGAGAGAGTTCCAGGATTTTGACCCAGTGACAATGAAGGAATGGTGACATATTTCAAATCAGGATGGTGAGCGGCTTGGAGGGGGACTTCCAGGTGGTGGTGTTCTCATGTGTCTGCTGCCCTCGTCCTTCTAGATGGTAGTGGTCATGGGTTTGGAAGGTGCCATCTAAGGAGGTTTCGTGAGTTCCTGCAGTGCATCCAGTAGAAGGTACACACTGCTGTCACTGTGTGTTGGTGGTGGGGGGAATGAATGTTTGTGGATGGGGTGCCAATCAAGTGGGCTGCTGTGTCCTGGATGGTGTCAAGCTTCTTGAGTGTTGTTAGAGCTGCACACATCCAGGCAAGTGGAGCATTCCAGGTAGCACACTCCAGATAATAACTCAGTGTTCAAAAAATGTTTCCTTATGTCACTGCTAGCTCTTTTGCCAATCACCTTAAATATATGTCCTGTTTGTCGACTCTCTGCCACCAGAACCAGTTTCTCTTTATTTGCTCTGTCAAAATCATTCATGATTATGAATGAACACCTGTTATCAAATATCTTAACATGCCCTACCCAGAGATAAATTCCGGCCTTAACAGTCTCTCCGCTAACTGAAATCATTCCGGCTGTCATTCTACTCAATCTCTTCTGCACCCACTCTAAGGCTTTGACATTGTTCCAAAACATGTGGTGTCAGAATTGGTTGCAACTTTAGCTGAGGCGGAGCCAGTGTTTCATACAACTTTAGCATAACTTCCTTGCTTTTGCACTTAATGCTTCTAGTATCCTATCTGCTTTAATCACCTTCTCAACTTGTCCTACCACCTTCAAAGATTTGTGTACACATATCCCCATGTGTCTCTGTTCCAGCACCCTTTTTAGAATTATATCATTTAGTACACATTGTCTCTCCTCATTCTTCCTCCTAAAAAAAGTATCACTTCACACTTCTGTTAAAAGTAAATCTGCTGCATGTTTCCCCATTTCATCACCATGTCTTCCTGAAGTCTGTTACTATCCTCCCCATTGTTTATTACATTTCAAAATTCTGTATTACCTGAAATTTTGCCTGGTACACCCAAGTCCAGGTCGTTAATATGCATCAAAAAGAGCAATGATCCCAATGCCAACACCAAGGGAACACCACTGTCTACTCCCCTCCAGTCTAAAAAACAGCAATTCACCATTTTGTCCCATAGCTAATTTTTTTTTTAAATCCATACTGTCACTGTTCCCTTAATCCCACAGGCTTTAAATTTGCCAACAATCTATTGTGGTACTTTGTCAAATACATTTTGAAAGCCCAGCTACACAATCAGCCCTCTGCTACTTCATGAAATAACTATCAAGTTAGTCAAAGACAAGCTGCCTTTAACACCTCTATACTGGCTTACATTTATTAGTTCATACTTTTCAAAATGCTAATTAACGTTGTCCCAGATTAATATCTCTAAGCATTGCCTCACCACCAAAGACGGCTGACGAGCTTTTACAAAAACAAAAATACCTGGAAAAACTCAGCAGGTCTGACAGCATCTGCAGAGAGGAACACAGTTAACGTTTTGAGTCCGTATGACTCTTCAACAGAACTAAGGAAAAATAGAAAAGAGGTGAAATATAAGCTGGTTGGGGGGGGGAGGTCGGGGGTGGGGGGGGGTGGGACAGGTAGAGCTAGATAGAGGGCCAGTGATAGGTGGAGATAACCATAAGAAGTCCTAGACAAAAGGACAAAGAGGTGTTGAGGCTGGTGATATTATGATATTACGAGCTCTTAGTTGCCTACTTTAATCCCTCCCCTCTCTTTTTCTTAAAAAGTGAGACGCATTTGCAAACATGCAGTTCTCTGACAACAGCCCAATATCGAAAAGGAGGATTGAAAGATGGTGGCCAAAACCTTCTCAAACATTACTTCTCTCAGTAACCTAGCACACATTCTATCTCGACTCTGACTATTCTACTTTGAGGACTGACCTTTTAAGTACCTCCTCTTTATCCTAGCCCATGTCACCACTGCCTCCTCCTTTACTGCTATTTTGGCAGCATACTTTTCTCTGTCAGACACATCCAAAGTATTTATTTGGTATAATAAAAACAAAATACTGCAGATCTGAAATAAAAACAAAGTACTGGAAATGTTCATCAGGTCTGGCAGCATCTGTGGAGAGAGAAAGAGTTAATGTTGAGTCCAATATGACTTTTCTTTGGAGCCTGTAGAATCCTGTAGAAAAGGAGTCATCTTGGACTAAAAATGTTAACTCTGTTTCTCTCTCCACATATGCTGCTAGACCTGCTGAGTTTTCCAGCACTTTCCATACTTTAGTATTTCAGTCATGCCCCCTATCTCCACAAGATAATCTCTTTTTTGGTCCCTAATTGGCCCCAGTCTTCTTTTGACTACCCTTTCACTAGCTACCTTTTTTATGTTAGCTGCTAATTCTCATACTCTCTCTTATCCTCATTCCTTTTTAGATCCCATTTGAACTTTCTATATTCAGCTTGGTTTTCAACTGCATTAACAACATTACAATAGTCATAAACCTCCTTTTGTATAATTTTAAAACCTCTATAGCTTTATTGGGGGAGCTCTAACTTTGAATGGTCTTCCTCTCCCCCCTCATGAAAATGTGGCTACTCTACCCAAACCATCTCCTCTTTGAAAGGTTGCGATTGTTCACTGGCTGTTTTGGGTGCCATTTTTTGACTCCAATTCATCTAGGCCAGATCTTTTTTCAACTCACTTAATTAGTCCTCCTCCAGTTAAGTATTCCATGTCTTTTTTCACAACAATTCTAAGCCCGGTGATATTATGATCACTGTTTCCCAAATGCTCTCCTAATTAAACATGCTTCATTTGCCCCACTTCAGTCCCCACAACGCAATCCCACACTGCTTCTTTTCTTGTTAGACTAGAAGCACACTGATCAATTAGGTTCTCCAGCATTCATTTATGGATTCCCACCCCTTTTTTAGCCTTTACATTGTTATTATCCCAGTCTATATTGATATAATTAAACTCTCCCATCATCACTACTTTGGAGTTCTTGAATCTAAATTTATTTCTATATCTCCTTCCCTCTTTTTGGTAGCCTACTGTAAACACTATTATAACAACAGCTCCTTAATTCTAATCCATTCAACTCTGTTTTTGGCCCCTTAACTATATTATTTCGCTTAGTGCTCTAATCATTTATTTGATCAATACATGTACCATCAAAACTTCGTCCTTTTGCGCCCCCCCCCCATTCCTGACAAGGCATTCAGGAAAGGTATAAAGTTCCCAATCTTCCTCCTCTGAGTCTGGTCATAGTCCAGCATGGCAACTTGTGTTTACAGCTCACCAACCTTACAGATAATGCTCCAAGTGTTTACATACACGTACATCAAACAAAGCTTAGACTACCCTTAATTAGCACATCCCTTAAATATCACCACCTTCAACACCTCTTTATCCTTTTGTCTGTGACATCTTTTGGTTATCTCCACCTATCACTGGCCCTTTATCCAGCTCTACTTGTCCCAAACCCCACCCCCACCAAACCAGCTTATATTTCACCTCTTTTCTATTTTTACTTAGTTCTGTTGAAGGGTCAATTGGACTCAAAACATTAACTGTGCTCCTCTCCATAAATGCTGCTAGATCTGCTGAGTTTTTCCAGATATTTTTGTTTTAGACTGCTTTTTGTTTACCTTCCTTCTGAGCTCTCCTGTTTCAGGACCGCTTCTCATGTCCCTGCACTACTGTTTCATCCTGGTTTATATCTCCCTGCCAAATAAGATTGAACCCTCCCACCCACCCCGCCCCCAATACTTGTTATCCTTTTCACAAGAACATTGGTTCCAACTCTGTTAGGTGCAACAGAACACATCTCTCTTGACCCAGGATTGATCCCAAAACCCCAGAAATGAGGTCCTTCCTCCTGCACCATTTCTTCAGCACAGAATAGTTTGTCAGTACGTCCTAGTGAAAGATAAAAATCAAAAATGAAAAAAAAAAGTTTTAATTCAACTAATAATCCTCAACTACTAAATTCATTCACTAAATCAATCACTAACCTCATGGCACTTTTTGAACAGGTTAAAAACTAAATTGAATAATTCTGTAAATACTGACAGCGTACCACCAACACATTTTTAAAATTATAAATGCTTCCCACTTAGAGATTATCAATCAATGGTTTAAAAACATTAACAAAATTTGTGGGATCTTAGAGTACTGTGTCAAATAAAAACTGGCAGAATTGCAATAATATTCCTTCAGATGCCAAGTTAAACTGGCTTGCCAAGGCCCTTTAAAAGCCTGAAAGCTAATGTGGATCACATACTCAGAATATGCGAGACTGTTTTTACATAATTGATTCTGTACAAATTTCAGAAAAGATCTCTACTCCTCTGTAGGAGACGTCAACATATTTTGCCACTAAAACTATCTGAAGTTGGGTGGGGCAGAAATAAAAATTGAAATTGTCCTGAAGGAAAAAGAGAGCCCTTGCGCATTAGCCGGCACCATCTGTTTGATCATGGCAGCTTCACAGCAAAGAATGTTCCAAGAACAGGACTTACCAAGCAGTCCTAGCAGCACTGTAGCAGACAGCGAACATCTGTAATATGGATTTGAAAGCAACCCTTCCATAGCTGAGAAAATATGCATTCTAACCAAGCCACCCACTCACTCAGACTAATAAATATTTTATGAATTTGGCCAACAAAAATGGCCATCTCAGTAACAATAATTAAAGCAAGATTTTATTCCATGGCTCTCGACACCTGGTATACTGTACTTTCTGTAGCACATCAGCTTGGCTCATTTGGAAGCACTCTTGCCTCCAATCAGAAAGTTTTGAGTTTAGTGATGGAGGATGGTGGTCTGGTAACACTTGTCAAACACCATGGACATGTTAAGAAGTGATAGTGTAGTCACAGAGGTTATCATTCATGACTTTTGGCCAGGCGTCAATGTTTCAAGCAGGACAGAAGTTGACCTGACCCGAAGCGGTTGGATAAAAGAGTTTTGGGAGAGGGAAGTTAGAGATGGGGTGCTGGTTAGAATGGGCTGTGTCCAAAAGTGGATTTTTTTTTGCAGAGAGAGTTATGATAGCTGTTTTATAATGGGAGATGGACAGCATCAATTTTGCTTGCTTGAGGAGAGCACAAAGTACCGGTATTTAATAAGACTGATTTTGAATCGGTTTTGCTCAAGTTTGTGGGTTCAAATAAGTGCAAACAAACATGAGCACTGTACAAAGGAGTACAAGGTAGTGAGTTTAAGGAAGGGAATAAGGGTAGCAAAGGAGAAAGATGGAACAATAAAGTAAATGAGCAGCAGTAGTGGTCCTACAGCAGGCAAAGAATTACAGGAGAGACAAATCTGAGCTGAGCTGGAAAGAGATTTAGTGAATTTTGGGCAGGGTGGTGGTGGGTGGAGAGAGTTGCAGACGTTGAGGTGCTGGTGATTGATGAGGAGGATCAAGGAAATGGTTAGAGGCCAGCTTATTTTCAATTCTTGGGTTAGGTAGCTGTAATCTCAGTTAATGTGATTCAACCATATTAGAGTTTTATGTCCTGAAATTAGATGTCAAACTGGAAGGATCGTCAACAAGAAATCAAACTATTAGAATAGTGTCTTGATGTATAAAAATACTCAAAAGATAGTCTAAGCTGTAACAATGCAGACTGTTACCTCCTTAGTTTAAGCAAATGCACTGTGGAAAATTAAGTCACCAACACAGGTCCCTCTTTTTACTATCCCACAGATGCAATATCTGGCTAATGAGAAAAGTAAGAATGATTAAATTGTAATTGCATAATTACAAAGAGAACACTTGCTTCATGAAAATGTCCTAATTTGTTTTCTTTAAATTTTGCTCAGAATGAGGGATGTTATTGCTGGACAATAGACCAGTTTCTATTTCAGGCAGCAACACCAACACCGCCCCCCCCCAACCCCACCCCCCATCAACATGAAACATGTGAAGTTTTACCTATTTAGCAATACAGTGGATTAATTTGAGTTTCACAAGAACACCCCATACTGCATTAGTGTAATATTTATTTCCTTTCCAAATCCAGACATCTCATGACTTCCTACATTAAAACAGTGACTACACTTCAAATGCACTTGCTCCAGCAACTACAAGTCCATTGGAATGCCCCGAGATTGTGAATAGCACTACTTAAAAGCAAGTTTTCTTTTCTCTCAGGCTGAGTTGGAAGTAGTATGAAATTAGGAGAAGTCATCACATAGGGGCCTATAAAAACACTAAACCTCATTTACTAGATGCAGGTTTGTTTCTTCTCTAAAGGAATGTAAAAATACTCGGTTTTAACAGTTAAAGAAGTTGTGTTTTTCATGTAACTGCATGAGTCACCAGCATTAGCCATGAAATTTAAGAGTTAGTTGTGGATGAAATTAATGAACTTATCATGTCCCAATATCCAATCACGTTAATCTTTACAGGACTCTTTTGCTGAGTTCAAATTAAATAGATTTTTAAATCATCAGCAAAAATAACTCTGTAAAATTTTTTACACTGAAAAGGGAAAGCACGTTAGGCAAGTATTTGGGCACAGACTTTCTACCTCTGAGACCAGGTTTCAGATCCTGTATAGCACCACAAACTGTAATGAGATCATTGACCAGTTAAACTATTTTAGATGCCGTTCGTTCAGGGAACGTGGCCAGGCCATTGAAGAACTCATAGCTCATTTTCAATAAGTACTGAGAGATAAATTGATAAAGCCTTGATTCATTTGTTTCTGCTTATGGTGCTGTGAACTGCCCTGGTAGGATATTCGACACCATATCATATCAGTGAAAATTGATGTCCGATGAGGAAATTCATTGGGAAACTCCCTTTAGACAAGGGCTCAGTTTAACTCATGACAATTCTGTACTCCCTCAGCATATAGAAGTTACTAGACCACTGATACAATAGAAACTAAAATTATATACTTACTGTTGTGTGCTTTTGGTGAAGCCTGCAGCAAAAATCCTGCATAAGATGCTTCCCGTAGGTTGAAAGCAAAATACAGTTAGCACATATTTAGAATACTTTCATCGGTTAGCTGGACCAGCGGCATTCTCAACACTACTAGTCTTTTGCTCAGTCATTTCAAATTTTTTAACCCTACATGCAACAGTTAGAAGTTACATCAGAATTGTAAAAGAATGCCAATAAAATGGTTAAAGGTACCTTTTTCACAACACAATGTCTAACTATTTATTGAGTAATTGCAGGACAACTTCACAATCAGCAATATTCAGGATAACAAAAACTCAAGTTATTTGCTGTTTGAAAAATAACCTCAAAATCATAACAGATTGTGTTTTTTTTAAACCTGATTTCACACAAAAAAAATGGGTGGCAGCAGGTTTGATATTAGCCTTGCAGCTTTAAACTCAAATCTTGCCCAGGCTGATGAAATGAAACTCCCACCCACCCCTATTGATTGCAAAAACCTTATGCAATATAAGTACCCTTTACTGCATTAATGTAAAATTTTATATTTAGTCTCAACCTAATTTCTAGTGGGTAAGGATCTATAGCACAAAACTGTCCTCACTCATGTTAAAAATAAAACACATACTGGAAGCATGGAATAAGTGCCAACTGAATATTATGCAACATTAAACCTTTGCTATTTAGGGTACAGAAGCACACCTTATGTCACAGGATTTGTAATCCAGAGGCCTGGATTAATGACCTGGAGTTCAAATCTCATCATGCAGGTGGGAAGTTTAACTAATTTAGTTAATTAAACTAGGTTAAAATTCTGGAACCCAATGACCATAGAAGTACCACTTGCTTTACTAATGTTCTTTAGGAGAGGAAATGTGCCATTCTTAGCTGATCTGGCCTATATGACTCAGGTCTACAGCAATGTGGTTGACTCTTAATTGTGCTGATTGCACACAACATTGACTGGGAGAGTCCTGCGCTCCCCCGCATCCAATCAAAGCGCTGCTATTGTTCAATCGGCACACCCTGCAAATTCTTATTCATGGGAGTCACGGTTAGTGCACATGCCCAATTTCAGTCTTGCAGCCCACTGAGATGAAGGAGGGCCATTCATGTGGTCCACTCACCAGCCTAGGTTGCCCATCACTGAACTACAGGGTACTGTGACAAACACTGGAACTTCAACACCACATAATCCATGACAAAATTAATTGACACATGGAAGAACATGGGCTAATACACGTCAGGCAACGTGGATTTGTTAAAGGCAAAACATGTCTAACAAACCTGATTTAAGTTCTTTGATGAAACAACAGGCAGTGTTGAAGATCGTAATGCAGGTACTATGTATACAACTTTCAAATGGCAGTTGACAAAGTGCCACATATACACTTAAAAACTGAAGCCCATGGGATGAAAGGGGCAGTGGCAAAATGGATAGGCAATTGGTTGAGACAGAAAGCAAGGAGTAGTGGTAAACAGTTGTTCGTCAAACTGGAGAGGAGTATGCTGTAGTTTCCTCCACAGGTCAATATTAGGGCTAGTCTTTTGGATAAACAAAAATGACCTAAACTTGGGGATAGGAGGCAGAATTTCAAAGATTAGCGATGACACAAAACTTGGAAATCTAGTAAACAATGGTGAAATGGATAGATAGAAGAAATTTAACAAGTATTTTTGAAATAAGAATGAGAAGCAATAAAGAGCAAATGGCATAATTTTATAGGGGGTGCAGGAACCCGAGGACTTTCATACACAAATCTTTGAAGGCAGCAGATGACAGTAAGGTTGTTCAAGAAAAAGCACATGGGCTAGGCTTTTATAAATCAAGCACAGAACAAAACCAAGGAAGTTATGCTAAATTTTTATAAATTACTAGTTCAGCCTCAGTAGTGTGTCCAGTGGACATCACACTTCAAGAATGATGTCAGAGGTGGTTTACTGTAATAGCAGCAGCAATGAAACACTTCAGTTATGTGCGGAGACTAAATAAGATGGGAACATTATCTTTAGAGCAAAGAATGTTAAGGGGAGAATTAACTAAGTAATCCAAATTAATTATTTTGATAGAGTAATTAGAAAGGAACTACTTCCTCTGGCAAGAGGGACAGTAACTAACATACTGAGATTCAAGATAATTAACAATGGAACAAAAGGGAAAAGGGAGATTATTTTTAAATGCAATAAATTGTAATATGGAATATACTACCTGAAAGGGTGGTGAAAGCAGATCCAACAGTACTTTTCAAAAGCATGTTGGATAGATACTTGGAAAGGAAAAATGTACGGGGCTGTGACAAAAGTGCATGAGAGAGTCAGCCTAATTGTATAGCTCTTTCAAAGAGGTGACTTAGGGACAATGGACCAAATGGTGGCTCCTGTGCCATAATAATTGAAATTAGATTCTACACTTGCTGCATATTAATCCTGAAAAATGAGAATTTTATACATTTACAGCTTCTTTACAGACATAGCATCACATACATTTCAGAGCAAAAACAATAATGCAGTATATAACTGAAAATCCACACACTTTTGGTTAATTATGTTTGACACTTCTACATCAATTTCAAGTTTGGAATAAGCTTCAGTCCTTACAAAGTATTGGATCCTGGTCACTAGTTTAGTTGGGCTAATGGATCCGGGGTGACTGCTTGTTTCGGGATGACCGAGTTGGTAGCACAGACAGAGTAGATCAACAGACAGTTCTTTGTAAATAAATAGAATGTGTTTTACATAAGGACTCAGCAGCTACACTTGTGTGCTTACAATTCAAACCATATCTCTAGAATACAGACTAACTCTAAACTACTCACTACTGACTAAGGTATCCTGCTATTGGATACTAAGATCATGTGGTCTTCCATTATAACATTCTTCTTAAAGGTATATTACACATCAGATTACCACATCCCTCGCCCTTTATTCATATTTTACAGTTCAATTTTTCTCAAAATATCAAATTATTTACACAGGTAAGTAATTTACAAATTCAGTCTTTTTGGAGGTTTCCTTATACATGTAGGACATCTCGGCTCTACAGCTTCAGACACTTTGTCAGGAACCTCTTTTTCTGGTGTTGTCCGAACATCAGGTTCTTCGGTGGGCATCTGCTAATCTGTTTCCTCAACTCTTGCAGGTACAGTCAATCCTTCAGACACATCTGTACTCAGTTAAGTTCTTTCAACAGGAGACGTTGACGCAGTCGTGAATACTAGAGGAATCATTTCCTGATACACTGTTTCTCTCCTCCTTATATGATCTATATGTCTCCATATGACTTGGTCTTCCACTTTCACATGGTAAGAAAGCGGTCCAGTCATTGCACTTATTTCACCTGATAACCACTTGCATCCTTCTCCAAAGTTTTTCACATATACCATCTATCCTATAGTAAACTTTGTCATAACTATGCCAGCCATGTCCAATTTTCTGACTTCCCTGACTCCTTTCCACCTTCCCCTCTAAATTTGGCTCACTCTCGTTCCAAGATGGTGTTTCATCAATAATTCCACAGGTGTGACACTTGTTGTCATGTGAGGGGTGGTCCTATAATGAAAAGAAAACATGCTAACTTGGTTGCTATGGAGTCTCCAGTTAATTTCTTCATGCCGGTTTTGAATGTTTGAACTGCTCTCTCGGCCAGTTCATTCAATGAAGGGTGGTACGGTGAAGTTTTTATACGAGTGATACTGTTGAGGCTGAAAACTGTTGAAACTCTGCATTCCTAAATACCATGCCATTATCTGATACAATTACTTTTGGTAGTCCGTTGATGGCGAAACTTTGATGTAGCTCGTCAATTGTAGTAGATGATGTTGGTAACTTTACCTCATATGTCCATCCATTTTGAGTAAGCATCAAGAATAAAGAGAAACATTGTTCCCATAAAAAGGTCCCACATAATCAATATGTAATTGCACCTATGGCCTTCTCTGAAGCTATTGGAGGTAACTTTTGCACTTGCTAACACTGCACACAACTTCTCATTAATTTCTCTATTTCTCCATCCATTCCAGGCTACCATAGGTAGCTGCACGCTATGGTCTTCATTCAGGAAATACCTGGATGTGCAGTATGTAGTTCAGTTAACAAAGGCTTTTGTCCTTTTGGAGGAACAATCATTCAAGCTCCCCACAATAAGATACCATGCTGGCTGGTTATCTCATACCTTCTGTGAAAATATAGTTCAATTTAGTCAGATTCCTGTTGTTGCGACCAACCATGAAGAACTTGTTCTTGTACTTTGGATAAGACTGAATCTAGTCTGTCTAATCTGTCATCTGTCTAGCTCATACAGGTGATGAATCTAGGAAGTTCAATAATAAAATGAGTTCTTGAGGAACTAGAGCATGCTCATCATTTTCTTTCAAAGGCAAACGATTAAGTGCATCTGTGTTTACAATCTGATTTCCAGACCCATAAGTGAAAGTATACTCATACGCTACCAGAATCAACGCCCATCTCTGTAATTCTGCTGAGGCTGAGGTATAGTCTTTGTCCTCGCTGAACAATCCTAGCAATGGCTTGTAGTCTGAAATGATAGTGAAATGATGACTCGGTAAATACTGGTGAAGTTTCTTGACACTAAAGATGATTGACAAGCCTTCTTTTCTTTCTGTGAGTATCCCTTTTCCACTGTGTTGACCGTTTTTGACACATATCCAATAGGCTGATCTGAGCCATTGTCCATTCGATGGGAGAACACTGCTCCCACTCCGCAGGGAGATGCGTCACATGTCAAAATGTACTAATAGGGTAGATGAGCGTAACAGTTTCATCATTGTGAAAGCTTCTTTCTGTGGTGTTTGTCAAGACCAACGTTGGTTGTTCTTATGTAATAGAGGAGTGGCAATTCTGTCGACAAATTAGGCAAGAAGCATCCATAGTAATTGATCATCCCCAAGAATGATGTGAGCTCGGAGGTGTTCTTTGGCATTGGTTCCTCTTTAATGCCTCTCACTTTTTTCTCAACAGGGTGGAGGCCCTGTGAATCTACTGTGACCCAAAAATATTACCTCTTCTGCTTGGAACTTGTACTTTTCTTTCTTAAGCGCACTCCCACCTGCGAGAAACATTTAAAAACTTCTTCCAAGTTTGCCAATGCTCCTTTTCAGCAAGTCCTGGCATCAGAGCATCATCTAAATAAACTACAACATGAGGCAATCCCTGCAGTAAACTTTCCATTGTTCTCTGGAATATGGCGCAAGCTGAGGATACACCAAAAGGCAAATGGATATATTGGTATAACCCTTTGTGTGTATTTATTGTGACAAATTTCTGGGAGGCATTTCTAACTCCAATTGTTGATAAGCATGACTTATATCAAGCTTCTTGTAGGCGGTTCCACCTGCCAGCTTAGCATACAGGTCTTCAATTTCTGGTATAGGGTGTCTGTCCAACTTAACTACTTTACTAAGTCAATTTGTAGTCTCCACAAATTCGAAAGCTTTGGCCTGGCTTAAGTATAGGGGATTATTGGTGCTGCCCATTCCGAGAACTGCACAGGTTGTGTAACTACCAATTTCTCTAATCTATCCAATTCGGGTCTCTATCTTTTCCCACATTGCAAAAGGTACTCGGGGGGACGGGGTAGCCCCTGGATCTTTCAGAGTTCATCTTGGGAAGCTGAGGTGTATTTTTATAGCAGTTCAGGTAGCCCACTGGCTCTCAGCTGGAAGATCTCAGCTGGAAGATCTCAGCTGGAAGATCTCAGCTGGAAGATCTCAGCTGGAAGATCTCAGCTGGAAGATCTCAGCTGGAAGATCTCAGCTGGAAGATCTCAGCCCGATTCAATTTATTTTCTTTCAGCCAGTTTCATCCAAGGAGGCTTGGCCCCTTACCTGCTACCACCATCAAAGCTAATTTTACTTGTACAAAAACAGAAAATGCTGGAAAAACTCAGCAGGTCTAACAGCATCTGTGGAGAGAAAAACAGAGTTAACATTTCGACTCCGTATGACTTTTCTTCTTCTGAACAGTCATACGGACTTGAAGCATTCAGTCTGTTTTTCTCTCCACAGATGCTGTTAGACCTGCTGAGTTTTTCTAGCATTTTCTGTTTTTGCATCAGATTTCCAGCATCCACAGAATTTTGCTTTTATCTTAGGGCAATTTTATAGATCAGCTTCCGAACTGTAAATAACCCTGCTTATGCCTTTGATTTTGAAATCTTCTCCCAATAAGTTTTCAATTTGGCTTCTGTTTCTTCCAAATTGAATTTACATTCCCCATGATTCAGGTAGTGGAAATGCTGGTATCTAACTCCATTCTGATAGGTCTATCATTCACCCTCACTGATACATGGATTGGTTCTGTTCTTCCTACCTTTAAATTACACAATGAATAATTATCTGAATCTGTTACTTCAGGCTCTTCTGCATTATGGATCTCACAGGGGTTTTTCTTTGGATTGAAAATCTGCCTGATTCTATCCTTGCAATGTCTCATGAGGTGACCGTTTCGATGATGTTAAAAACATTAGATTTTTTAAAAACTTCCATTCATTACAAGGTTGTCTGCTTCCACCTCTGTTACCATTATTCCATTTTTTACTAAGTCATTTCTTTTGATTCGTCCACAAACGGTGGCTGCCTCCCGGTTCTCATCAGAGCTGTGCATTTTCGCATCCTTCTTGGCTGGGGCTCTCCACCAAACGTGGAGTACGGCACAATTTTGCGCTCCCTGTATGGCTTTGAGTCTTTCACTGCGCTTTCCATGGCCAGTGAGATTTCTAGCACCTCTGAAAATCCAAATTTGTTTCAGACAGTAATCGCTTCTGAATTGTATCTTCATATATACCGCACACCAAACAATCTCTAAGCATATCATTTATGGATGTACCAAACTCGCAATATTCTGTTAACTGTTTCAGACTTTCCACATAACAAGCAACTGTCTCCCCAGGGCTCTATTTCTTGAGTTAAATTTGAACCATTGCATTGTTACCAAGGGCCTGGGCTGGTAATGACTCTTCACAAGGTTCACTAAGTCATCAAAACTTTTAGAATCCGGGGAACTGGATGCCGTCAAACTTCAAACCAATCCATAGGTCTTACTCCAACACATGGATGAGGATCGCTCGCCTCTTCTCCTCCCCCGCAATGTCGATAGCATGGAAAAAGAACGCAAGACATTCAACATAATGAGACCAATCAGCCGTGGTTGGGTCGAAAGGATCAAATCTTCCAAACTGCAAAATGCTTCGAGGGGGCTGCTTCAACGGTTAGGATGGAAATTCTACTTACAATTACCATGTGAGGTATGACTCAATGGATTACTTTCCTTGCCTTCTCTTGCTTTTTTTCATCCTTCCTTCCTTGCTTGCTTTTTCCTCATCACCAGTTTGTTGGATCCTGGTCATTAGTTTAGTTGGACTAGTGGATCCAGGTTGCACGCTTGTTTCGGGATGACCAAGTTGGTAGCACAGAGTAGCTCAACAGACAGTTCTTATGTAGAACACTTTCTAATTATTTACAAAGGAACTCAGCAGCTACACTTGTGTGCTTACAACTCAAACCCTGTCTCTACATTACAGACTAACTCTAGACTACTCACTACTGACTACTAAGATAGCCCACGCAACTCTGCTATTGGATATCAAGATCATGTGATCATCTGTTATAACATTCTTAAAGGTATATTACACATCAGATGACCACACAAAGGAACAAACATGTTGCCCAAATTCAATAGCTGCATTTCAATTGTATAAATTTCTATTAAGATATCTGCTAATCTAGGCCAAAAAAATCATTAGGAGTTGCAACAGCATGATTTCTGTATCTACACATACCACTCTCTTTATTATTGAGTTGGAAGAAAATATAAAATTATTAACGCTTTACTTAAAAGTAGCCACGCAATTTCTCGTCACATGAGAAACAGTGCATGCATGTTCTGTTGCTATCCTAAAATATACGTGCATCATGAATGTTTCATCTTGAATCTGCACTAGGCACTAAAATGACAGCATTCAAGAGTTAAATGATTTATAAAGGATCCTTCAATACGATGCACATCTGAAAATCGTGAGTATTGCATTTTATAAAACAATAAGTGAAACAAAATGATTAACAACATTAACTCCTGTCACCCACTCTCCCTCCCTCCCCTCCGAACTGGAATGAGCAGGGAGTGCTCAATTCAATGTTCACCATTTGCAGAAATCCGGGGTACCCGACCTCTGACGCATTTTTGTTCAGAAAGACCATTAGGGATTTCATCCTCAATAAATGAAAATAACCATAACACGAAGGATTTGCCATTGCCGACAGTAACCTAATTAAACCTGGCACTGTTATGAAGCCTGTATTCATTCTCGTTGTGTTGCGCGTGCGAGAAAACCCTGCAATGCTGCTGTTGCGTTTGATCCAAACCCTGGAGCTTCTCATTCAAAAGCGTGTGACTGTCGATCGTTGATCCCATTTACCCCCTCCCGACTAAAATCACCTCAACGTTAGACCATCGCTTCCAGATTTTAATAAGCCGTTACCAAATAGTGAAAGGTGGGGGAAAGAGGTTTTTTTTTAAAAAAAGGGTAGAATAGTCTAGCCGAACTAAATCCTCTCCAAATCCACTGAACGGCATAGATTTATAGCGCTGTCTGCGGCAGCAGATTAGACCTAGCGCCATCATGCAATGGCTGGGATCGCGGACAACGACCAAGCAACTAAAAGACAGGCACAAAGGCCATGTAGCAGAGACAATACAGGATAAAACTGATCGGATCTTCTGTTACCTTTTACAAATATATTTTTCTCTCTTTCTGTGGTAAGTTAGTTTTCCTCAGACTCTTAACACACGGACCATACCAGATATTTCCGTCAGCACTTCACCTTTTGCAAAACGTCAGTGCTGCTCACTTCCTCTCCCCCCCTTACCCCGCCCCTCACGCTCCATTTACTGTCAGCAGAACCCTGGGAACCAGAATACCGACCGTTGAACGACTGCGCCGGTGGGGGCGGGGAGGGGTGGAGGGGTGGCGAGAAGTGTACGTCCGCGCACGCGCATCAATCCTCCTCCCCGGCAGCCGGGGAGGAAAATCAGCCTCTAGGTGACGACAGAGGATTGACGGCGAAATTGACCAATCGCAGGCCGCACTCGCTGAGGTAGCCGGACGGCGCTTATGGGTAAGCCACCAATCAGTAGCCGTGGACAAGTTCGGTTGAGCTGTGGCACGTTCAACCAAACTTTTCATTGAAAGATCGCGAGCTTTCCTGCTTGCGGCTCAGGGTACAAACAAAATCTCCCGCACTTGAGGTAGGCTCGTTAGTTTAAAATTCAGTTTCTGCCTGAAAAGGTCTATTGTTTAAAACCCACCGTGTGCAAATGAATGTAAACGAAGCTCTTATATGTTCCCGTGATTTTGTAGTTGTTGATAATGTTGTTATTTACGTGGGACAAGTATTTTTTGCCCCTTGTACGTAGGCCTCGGCGACGCAGTGACTTCTCAAACCCGAGAGTCAAGGATCCTATCAAGCAGCACAACCCTTTCACTTCCATTGCTTGGACAAACTTGATTCGAATATGAAATTTGCTTTATCGCAATTTGTTTTAAAACTTCATTTTAGCGCAGGCTTTGGGCTCACGAAAAAAGAAATTACCGTTTTGGAGAAGCCTGAACATGATGTGGTTGTGTTTCTTTCAATACGTGCTAAGAAATTCTAAGACTTGATTTAATGTGTTGAAATAAGAATGCAAACAGTTGGACCCTGTACCGAAGTTAAGACATTTATTATTTTTAGTAATTGTAAAGCAGAATTTCAGCCGTCAGTTGTTCAAAATTTCTCGTTCCTTATATTTTGTGAAAAACATAATGTTTTGATTGGACAGGAGCTATGTTATTTATTGTCTTGGTTATGGGACACATTTCTTAAAATGCAGACATTCAAAGGATTATTTGCGTGTATGTACAATTTAAATGTAAGCAAACAGAATTTCCTACATACAGGCATATTTACTAGCATTTTTCAGTCCTCGTTCAGTGCTAGAAAAGCTAATGCTCAATGCTTTGCGGAATGCCAAGAGGCTTTTGAGGTGGAAGGGGGGTGTGGGGAGTGAATACAAGTTTTAAAAAAGATGGCCTAGGGAATTGGGATGAAAGCAAAGAGCTTTTTTTGTAGAAAGGATATAAACTGCTATCAAGGTGAGGGGAGTTTGAGAACACTTGATAAAGTGCCAGAACGGAAAGCTGCTGTTGGTGAACTGCGGTTAAGGAATAATGTGATCAGTAAGGAGCGTGTGATGTACAGTTGGAAGAGATTGCAGAGATGGGTTGGAATGAGGATGAAGGTGTTAAGAGCATTATGTCAGGCTGATAGATGATTGAATTGCAACACTAGGTATGTGGATGTATTTGTGTGCATGGTGATGCAGTCTCTGAATGAATTGCAATTTAGGCAGAGTAGAGGTTATCTCTATTTAAGAAATCATACTTTGCGATGATAAAATTTGGATTAGAGTTTTGATACTAGCCAGGGAGAAGTGAGAGGTTATATAAAGATGGAAGAAAGCAGACTTGGTTTAAAAAAAATCAGCAGCCAAGATGCTGCATTTCTGGACTTAACCTGATGTTCCAACTGAGATGTTGATGGAGTCAAAGCTGGACACTTGTAGGTGCTGAGAAACTGGTTTTGGCAACATAGTCTTTTATAAACTTTCAAGATGCTCAGACTTTGTTTAGACCATGCTAAGGTGCATTATATGGGTTATTGCCATTGGTTTTGCATCTTCTGTGTTTTTTGGTCCCAGATTGATAATCAGATAATGTGAGATGAACTGAATAATTTTTTCAACTGGAGGTATGGTTATGGCTTTCAGATATTGCTGTCAAGCAACTAATTTGAGGCAGAAGATTAAAGAGAGTGTGATTTTTTTTTTTAAAAAGGTTTCTGTACCACCCTTTTCAGAATACAGAAAAAGACTTGATTGTCTTGGAGCTGGGGTGCTGTAGTGTTTTAACTTAATCTGGTGTGATTAATCAGTGGTGTACACACAATCAGGTTGCATATAAAATTTAAATCTATATTCTTATTAATGTGCACATTTCTCAGAACTTGGCCTTCTAATCATTGAGGTATGCTTCTAAGTCTACAACACGACAAAATGGCAAATAAAAATATAAGTGCAAATGTAACTGAGTTGTTTGGACTTTAATGCTGATTGTTTGGAGGAGTGATCAAATTCAAAGGGGGAAGCTTAAAGGACAAAATTGATCCAATTAAAGTTTAAAAAGTAACAAATTCAATTTCAACTTTTTGTGTATTTAAATAAAATGTTTCAGCTGACCATACGCGATAATAAAAGCAAAATACTACGGATGCTGGAAATCTGAAACAAAAACAAATAGCTGGAAAAACTCAGCAGGTCTGATAGCATCTGCGGAGAGGAATACAGTTAACATTTTGAGTCCGTATGACTCTTCATCAGAACCAAGATATATAGTAATGAGGCGAAATATAAGCTGGTAAAAGGGGGTGGGACAGGTAGAGCTGGATAAAGGGCCAGTGATAGGTGGAGGCAAAGAAGACATTGTCAAAGATGTCATAGGCAAAAAGACAAAGGGGTGTTGACGGTGGTGATATTAGCTGAGGAATGTGCCAATGATGACATTAAGGGTAGAAAGCAGGACGAGCAAGTGACAGCCTGGGTGGGGTGGGGGGAAGGGATCGAAATAGGCTAAAAGGTAGAGATAAAACAATGGTTGGGAATACATTTAAAAATAATGGAAATAGGTGGGAAAAGAAACTTTTCTAAATTATAAGTTATTGGAAAGGTGGGGGGATCGGAAAGGGGGTGGGGATGGAGGAGAGAGTTCATGATCTGAAGTTGTTGAACTCAATATTAAGTCCGGAAGGCTGTAAAGTGCCTAGGCGGAAGATGAGGTGCTGTTCCTCCAGTTTGCGTCGAGTTTCACTGGAACATTGCAGCAGACCAAGGCCGGATTTGTGGGCATAAGAGCAGGGTGGTGTGTTGAAATGGCAAGCGACAGTGAGGTCTGGGTAATGCTTGCGGACAGACCGAAGGTGTTCCGCAAAGCAGTCACCCAGTCTTCGATTGGTCTTTTCAGTGTAGAGGAGACCGCAATGGGAGCAGCGAATGCAGCAGACTAAATTGAGGGAAGTGCAATTGAAGTGCTGCTTCACTTGAAAGGGGTGTTTGGGCTCTTGGACGGTGAGGAGGAGTTAAGTAAAGGGGCAGGTGTTGCACCTTCTGCGGTTGCATGGGAAGGTGCCATGGGAGGGGAATGGGTTTAGGTGTCAGAGGAATTGCGGTTGTCGGCGGGAAGAGCCTGGACAAGGGGAGAGAGAATGGAGTCAAGATAGCAAGAAATGAGTTCCCTGGGACAGGAACAGGCTGACATGATCCGTCTGTCAGGACAGTCCTGTTTGTGGATTTTGGGTAGGAGGTAAAAGCGGGCCATCCGAGGTTGGGGGACTATGAGGTTGGAAGCTGTGGAGTAATAACACAGGCAACCTATTTTTAAAAGTAAAGTCTTTTAGGGTAGAAAAACTGCTATCCTTAACCTATCTGGTGTGTATGTAACTCCAGTCCGCACCAAGCTGTTGACTCTTTAAAGTGGCCAGGTAAGCAGCTCAGTTGTGCCCAAGGCGAATAGGGATGGACAACAAATGCTGACTTGCCAGCCATACCCATATCCCGAGAATAAATTACTTAAAATTAAATTTAAATTAAGCTTGAGTTTATGGCCATCTGAAACATTATTGGAATTCCATTAAGAGTCTTGAGTACTTGGAAAGCATCTTCCCCATGATTTCTCCAGAATGATATCGGAGAACCTCCAACCTCTCATCACAGCTCAGATGTCTATACCTAGATATCCAGTTTGGCTTTTCTGCACCATCTCGATGCCTGCTATCCTTGCTGTAGTACAGTGACTAGGATTTACACATAGTATTCTGAGATATGGCTGTATCAGTTGCTTGTACAGTCACACGACCAGTTTATATTGGCAGACATTGAAAATTTCACCAATATGAGGTCTATATCTTGAATGAAGCTTGCTTATGCAGGGTACTGATTAGAATTGAGGACTAATGATGGAAATTAAGAATTAGATTTCAGCAAAATCCAATTAAGAAAATATACTATTAAGGGAATGGTAACAGTTGTAATGTTACTGGACGGGTAATGCAGAGGCATAATCTAATGTTCCCCAGACAAGTTCAAATCCCACCATGGCAGCTGTGGAATTTAAATTCAATTAATTAATAAATCAGGAATAAAATGTTGGTCTCATTAAGAACGACCATGAAATGGATAGATCTTCATAAAAGCCCTGGAAAAACTCACCAGGTCTGGCAGCATCTGCGGAGAGGAACACAGTTAACATTTCGAGTCAGTATGACTCTTCAACAGAACTTCAACAGATGCTGCCAGACCTGCTGAGTTTTTCTAGGTATTTTTATTTTTGTTTTGGATTTCCAGCATCCGCAGTTTTTTGCTTTTTTCATAAAAAGCCCATCTTGCTTAGTTTTATGTCCTTCAGAGGAGGAAATCTGTTACCTTTACCTGATCTGACCTACACGTGACTTCAAATCTACAGCAATAAGGTTTGTTCTTAACTGCCCCTTGAAATGGCCTAACAAGCCACTCATTTGATTGAAACCACTACAGAAAAAAAGCACTGTGGATATACCTACACCATGTGGACTGCAGTGGTTCAAGAAGGTGGCTCACCAACTTCCCATAGTGATGGGCAATAAATGCTGGCCTTGCCAGCGACACTCACATCCTAAACCAATTTTTAAAAAAAAAATACTTTCATAATCTGAACAGAGAATTTTGACCACTTTCTCAGATAGATATGTTCAGTGCAGTTATTTGTATGATTTCTGTTAATGCTTTGGTTTCTGATAATCTGGTTAATAGTTCTGACGATCTATAATTAACCAAAAGTTCCTGAAGGAAATGAGTAGTTTTATCAAAGCTATTATTAAAATCATTCTACAAAATAAAGTAAATGTCCCATGTGTACTGTCAGAGTACTATTGCTACTCTTGGAACAGTTGTTAACACACTGTTGACATAGTAATGCTATTGGCTATGATAATACTTCTAGCATTCATTTGGAATTTTGATCTAGTGTGTTTTCTGTTCCCAGTGGCCTTAAATGATGCATTTACTTTTTTGAATAATGTAAGTTGGAATAAGATAAAGTTCTGTGATCTAATGCAGGAATGAACTCCAAGGTAAGCATTTGAGACCTTGGTGTTGCAAAAATAAAATTCGCCTTTTGACAAAATGATTTCTTAGGACATATACATCTTATTATTTGTTATTGTCTAAATATGGCTCTAAATAATGCTATGCGGCATATTCTGTTGTAAGTACCAGTTAGCATGATCAGTGATTCTCTACTATTTGTGTAGATAATTATATTGAGTCAACAGCACAGAAACAGGTCATATAGTCCAACTGGCCAATGCTTCATAAAAGCCTCCTCCCACCCCACCTCAATCTACCCTATCAACATGTGTTCATATTTATATGCCCATTTTGGGGACCTTCTTTCAAGACATCAACCCAGAATTCCAAAATTAAGGTGATCTTAAGATTGAAGGAGGCACAAACCTCCAAATGGATCTACAAATACTTGGTGATGAAATACAGTTAACTTCAAGGGAGAAATGGTAGCTACCAAGTAGGTGGAAAGCATGCACCTTGAAAATATTGGCAGGCTGTAAATAAGTTTGGATTTGGCTTAGAAGTTTTTCTTTTACATCACTTTTAAAAAAAAAGAATGAACAATGAGGTGTAGCTAGTTGACTAAAAATCATAGAATATAGAATATTTCCGTTTAAAACTGCAATGGCTGGTTTATGATTTGCTTCGTATTTTACTTAACTTTTGCTGTGCAAAATGAAGTCTGATTAATTGCTGTTCAGTTGCACTGGTCGAAATCTATTAAATTTGTCCATCAGCTGAAATTCTTAGTACTTACTGCAGTCTGATCTGGTTTTGGGTAGTAAATGTTTTGTTAAAAACAGAAAACACTAGAAGTACATTCCGCATGTTTGGCAGCATCTGTGGGAAGAAAGAAGCAGAGTTAACATTTCAGGTTAATCCTTCAACATCATTCTGATAGAGCTGATGAAGAGTCATCAACCTCAAAAGTTAACTCAGTTTCTCTCTTCACAGATGCTGCCAGGCCTGATGAATGTTTTTTTGCATTTTCTGTTTTTATTTCAGATTTCAGCATACGCAGTATTTTGCTTTTGCATGCTTTTAATCATTCTCTGATTTGCTTTTTCTTATATTCTGATAAACTTTGAACTTCTTTGAAACAAAAAGAAAGACTTTAGCCTGTCAAGTTCATTCTGTCAAAGAATATGGAGGAATATAGTTTTAACATTTATTCAAATCTCTTGACTGATACTGCAAGAATTAGTGCATTTGTATAAACAAGAAGGTTTTCTCAGCTAAGACATTTGACTGAAATAGCAACCAAAGATTGGCTGTGTTTGCAATTACTTTTCTCTGTATCTACCCCTGCATAGATATGCTCTGAAGTTATAATTTTTCATTCAATTATCTATTTTTATATTTAAATATGTACATTATACTTATTTATTAATCTAACAATTACAGATGCACTTTCTCCTATCTGTGTATATGCCCTATTCAAATTGTCATCAAAACATTTTTGTTTCTATAAATATAAAACAGCATTTTTGTTATTGCTGTACTATAAACTTACATAAATGTTGAAGTAATTCTCCAGTAATGATCATTCATTTTGATGAACCCCAGTGAATGTTTGAGACAGTGTCTAGAATGCAAGTAAATTTATATGGCCGTTTCTATATTGTGGTTCAAGTCCCACTCCAGGATTTGAGTACCTAAATCAACACACTGTCAACAGTGCTGTCTTTTGGATGAAACATTAAACTGAGGCCGCATCTATTCTTTCAGCTGGACATAGAAGATCCCATGATTCTATTTTGAGGAAATTAATATCACAAAAACAGATTTCTGGCCATTTTCACATTGCTGTTTGTGGGAATTTGCTGTGCAAAAATTGGCTGCCACGATTTCCACATTACAACCATGACTGTCAATGTTCCCTCTAATGTACCTTCACACATTGCAGTGTGGCTACACCTGCACATATTTTAAAAGGCGTGTAGTCTGTTAGTCTCTTGTGCAACACAGTCATGAGTGCTGTGTGGCTCGCACCCATGCACCTAAGAGGAAACGTTAGTGTCTACACTTCAAAAAGTGCTTTTATGGCTGTAAAGCACTTTGGGTCATCCTGTGGTTGTGAAAGGTGCTCTATAAATGCAAGCCTTTCTCTTTGCTTTGTTTTCTAATATTTTCGATCATGTTAATTGCCAATTTAAAGATAGGATTTAGATTTTTTTAAGAGTTAAGATTTACCTTATCTTGTTTTGATTGGTCATCGGTATTTCTTTGCTTTATTTTTGTTCTACAGCTGTTTCAGAATGAGTTATACAGAAAAACCTGATGAAATTACTAAAGATGAATGGATGGAAAAACTCAATAATTTACACATCCAAAGAGCTGACATGAATCGCCTCATAATGAACTATCTAGTTACCGGTAAGACTAATGCAAAAGAACATATAGGATTTATGCATGATTTTGGAAGAGCTTTGCAATAGAAAGGCCATATTGCAGACAGCATTTTATGAACAAACCTGCTTTGCCAAAAAGACTCTTTATCTATGTTAATCCAATTAATTTTTTTCCCTGCTTTGGCTGATAATTTATAGTAAATTTTCACAAGGTTTCTTTTGAAATCAGTAAGCACTTAAAAATTGGCGTGACTGTAATGTTTGTTTCAGACTTGAGCATAGCTCAGCAAATGCATTTGTTTTTCTAATGTGGCTTTATCGATGATTTATCAATGCTTTGAGAAATGTGAGCAAATAAAAACACAAAATACACAATGTCAATGAAATATTGCTGCTATCCTTCAGAGTGTGGCAAAATAGCTCTTGGTGCTGCAGATGTTTATAACCATTAGTTTGGCTGGAGAAGCATGGTATATTGATAGAACTTCCTTACATAGTTATATTAATTTCCCTTTGAATCCACACATAACCTAAAGAAGCTACAAGAGCAAAGTACTATGGATGCTGGAAATCTGAAATAAAAACATAAAATGCTGAAGAAATACTTTGCAGATCTGCCAGCAACTGTGGAAAGAGAAACTTAGTTAACGTTTTGGCTCGGTGTCTTCATCAGTTCTCAAAGTTCTGATGAAAGGTCACCGACCAGGAATGTTAACTCTATTTCTCTCTCCATAGATGCTGCCAGACCTGAATAGTAGAAGTTACTTGTGTTGTTCTACATTTTATTTTGGTAGAAGGGTCGCAACCACCACCTGCCTTTTCCACTAATCCAAAGTCATCTGCAGTGAGTTCAACTTAATTTTTGTGATTGAACAATAATCAAAATTTTAAAATCAAACTTTTAGAATATGTACTACATTTCAGTTATGCATCCTTGATGGTTTGTTCTGAGGTTAAGCTTGCCTTGGCCAATATATGGTCAGTGCTGTGTGAGATAGAATGATCACACAGAAACGAATGAGAACACAATTTCAAACTAGAGTAAGCTGTGCACCAAAATTTAAAGATGCTTGCCCATGATGCTTTTTAGCAGCCTTTCAGTATGAGTAGAAAATCAATCACTGCTGCATAAAATAAAAAATCAGATTAATCAAGAAAAAAGAACAAGTAACAAAGGATTGAGATGGAGTAGGAAAGAACCTGATGTTATTTTGAATCTAGATACTCTTGGGATTACTACATTCAAGTTTAGTTGAAGCTATATCAGATATGCTTTGATATGGTAGTTTCAAATTATAAAAAGGGGACAGGCTATGGATGCGCTAGCCATGGGAATGGGAAATATGATTGGGCACCACGCAGTCAGCAGAGAGTCTCTTGTTATGTTACGTTATGGTGACGCAATGGAGTGGTGGATACGGAAAGGCCACAGTTCAAGTTATGTATTCTTTCAAAGTGTAGCTGCATGAGATGCATGGAATTTAAGTCACTGATACTGTGGGAAGTTATGCGAGCTGAAAAATCATCAAATTTCATGTGAAAACTTTAGGAATAATTAAATCTAGTAATATTTTGTGAAAACTTTCCTAGATAATTTACAATCTACCTGCTAATATAGTTATAATTTATTTATGTATAATTTGTTTCAGAAGGATTTAAGGAAGCAGCAGAAAAATTTAGAGTGGAATCTGGTATAGAACCTAGTGTTGACCTGGACACCCTTGACGAGCGTATTAAAATTCGCGAGGTGATACTTAATGGACAAATTCAAGAGGCCATTGCACTAATCAATAGTCTGCATCCAGAGCTGTTGGACACAAATCGTTATCTTTACTTCCACTTACAGGTAGGGAAATCTTCACATCCAAATATTAAAACAAAGGTTGGTGATTGCGTCGAAATCGTGGACCTATTTGTTTGAAAATTACAAATAGCATTAGTTAGAACATGCATTTATAAATTTGATTCATGTATATTCAGGCATAATTCAGACTACAATACACATCTTAATTATACAAAAAGTAAATTTTGAGGCTCCTTGACTCCTTTTTCCTTGTAAACTACAGTCTCGTCTCCAACTCCTCTTTTCCCTCCAAACTCCTTAAAAGTTTTGTTGCCTCCCAAATCCTTGTCTACTTTCAAGCAATTCCATGTATGAATTCCTCCAACCAGATTTCTGACCCAGGACTGAAACAACCCTCAATGTCACAAATGTTGCTCTTAGTGATGGTGATCTTTATCAATTATCCTTCCTCATCCTTCTTGACCTATCTTCAGCCTTCAACACTGCCGGACACACCATTCTCTTCCAATGCCTCTACTCTGCCATCCAGCTGGGTGGAACTGTCCTTGCTTGGTAGCATTCTTGCCTATCAAATCAGAGAATCACCTGCAATGGCTTCTTATCCCAATCCTACATTGTTACTACTTGGGTCCCCAGGGGTCTATCCTTTGCCCCCTCCATTTTTGCATCTACAGACTGCCTAATGATTACATCACCTGTAAATACAGAATCGGTTTTCACAAATATTCTTATGACATTCGGCTGAATCTCGCCTCCACCTCTCTTGATCTATCCATTGCCTCTAAATTGTCAGACTGCTTATCTGACATTGAGTACTGGATGAGCAGAAATTTCCTCCAACTTAATATCGGGAAGACCAAAGCCATTGTCTTTGGTCTTCACCACAGTATCTTTACAGTGCAGAAGGAGGCCATTTGATCATTGAGTCTGCACTAGCTCGCTGAAAGAGCATTCAACCTAGTCCCACTCCCCTGCCTTCTCCCCGCAACCTTGCACATTCTCTCTCTTCAGGTAGCATTCCAATTCCTTTTTGAATACTTCAATCAAATCTGCCTCCACCACCCTTTCAGGAAGTTTGTTCCAGACTCCAACCACCCTCTGGGTGAAAAAAATCTTTCCTTGTGTCACATTTACCTCTTTTGCTAATTATTTTGAACCTGTGCCCTCTAGTTCTTGATGTTCTCTTGTGCGATCAGTTTCTCACTATTTAACCTGTCTATACCCCTCAGGATCTTGAATACCTCTGTCAAGTTTCCTCTCAGCCTTCTTTTCTCCAAGGAAAACACCCCAGAATTTCCAATCTGTCCTCCTAGTTACAATTCTTCACCCCAGGAACCATTCTTGTGAATCTCCTCTGTATTCTCTCCAATCCCTTCACATCCTCCCTCAAGTATGACGCCCAGACTTGGACAGAGTACTCCAGATGAGGCCTTACTAGTGTCTTATACAAGTTCAACATGACCTCCTTACTTTTGTACTCAGTGCCCCTATTAATAAAGCCTAAGATACTATCTGCTTTATTAACTGCTCTCTCAACATGCCCTGCCATTTTTAATGACCTATGTACGTATACACCGAGGTCCATCTGTTCCTGCACTTCCTCTAGAGGCTCCCTTTATTTTATACTATTTCACCATACCTTTCCTGCCAAAGCGAATCATCTCACACTTCTCTGCATTGAACTTCATCTGCCACTTGTCTGTCTAATCCACCAACATGTCTATGTCCTTTTGAAGTTCAGGACTATCCCCGTCACAATTGACAACATTTCCAATCTTTGTATCACCTGCAACTTTTGAAATCATGCCCTGCACACCACAATTTAGATCATTAATATATACCAGGAAGAGTATGGGCCCCAGCACTGACCCCTGAGGAATGCCACTACAAACCTTCCTCCAATCTGAAAAACAACTATTTATCACTGTCACTCAGCCAATTTCTTTTCCAAGTGCCTACTTTGCGTACTTTCCCTTTTATTCCATGACCTAGAAATTTGCTCACAAGTCTGTTGTGTGGCACTGTATCAAATTCCTTTTGAAAATCCATATATACCACATCAACAGCATTTCTTTTATCAACCTTCTCTGTTACCTCCTCAGAAAACTGAGTTAGTTAAACATGATTTTCCCTTGATGAACCCATGCTGGCTTTCCTTAATTATCCTGCACTTGTCTAAGTGACTACTGATTTTATCCCACACTATAATTTCTAGACGTTTCCCTACCACTTGAGGTCAAACTGACTGGCCAGTTTTATCTTTGCACCCCTTTTTGAACAAGGTTGTAACATTTGCAGTTCTCCAATCCCCTGGCACCTCCCTGTGTCTAAGGAAAACTGGAAGATTATCACTAGTGCCTTTGCTGTTTCCACTCTCACTTCCCTCAATACCCTTAGATGCATCACATCCGGTCCTGTTATCTTATCTATTTTAAGATACCTTTCCAACATCTCCTCCTCTCAACTGTAAGTTCTTCTACTGTATCAGTTACCTCCTCTCTCAGCTTGGCCTGGGTAGCAAGTTCTTCCTTTGTAAAGACAGATGCAAAGTACTCCTTCAACACCTCTACTATTTTTTCAGCCTCTGCATGCAAGGCCCCTTTTTTGTCCCTAATTGGCCCTACTCTTTCTTTTACCACCCTTTTATTATTTACATGCTTATAGAAGACCTTGGGATTCCCTTTTATGTTTGCTGCCAGTCTCTCTTCATGCTCTCTCCTTACTTTTCTTATTAATTTCTTCACTTCCCCTCTGGCCCTTCTATATTCAGCCTGATTCTCCACTGTATTTTCTACCTGACATCTGTTGTACACACACTTCTTTCTTTTCATCTTTACCTCTATCTCTCTCGTCATCCAGGGCACGGCACTCTGGATTCATTTGACCTACCTTTTCCCCTTTGAGGGAATATACCTTGACATTGCCTGCAATACCTTTTCTTTGAAGGTGGCCCCATTGTTCAGCCACTGTTTTCTGCTAACATTTGGTTGCAACTCATTTGACTCATCTCATCAAAGTTTGTTTTCCCCAAATTAATTACCCCTGCTTTGGGTTGTCCTCTGTCCTTTTCTGTCATTAACCTAAACCTTATGGCACGATGGTCACTGTCCCCTAGAGGCTCTCCCACTGATATTTGATCCACTTGGGCCAACCCATACCCCAGAACCAGGTCCAAAAGTGCATGTCCTCTTGTTGAACTGGCAATATACTACTGTAGAAAATTATCGTGAACGCATTCCAGGAACTCTCGTCTTTCTTGACCTTTTGTACTATTCCTATCCCAGTCTATATTTCAATAATTGAAGCCCCCCGTTATGCTAACTCTATAACTCTTGCACCTTTCCATAATTTCTTCGCAAATTTGTTTCTCCATATCCCTTCCATTAGTTGGTGGTCTCTATACCACACCAGTCACTGTTATTGTACCTTTCCCATTCCTTACCTCTAGCCAGAGAGATCCGCTCTGACCCCTCTGGGACATCCTCTCTCTTCAGCATTATAATGCAATCTTTAACCAATATTGCCACTCTTTCCCCCCCCCCCCCCCCCTTTCCTTCCTTTCCTGTCTCTCCTAAACACCTTGTACCCAGGTATATTTAACGCCCAGTCCTACCCTTCTTTGAGCCAGGCCTCTGCTATAGCAATAATATCATAATTCCATTTGCCAGCCTGTGCCTACAGTTCACCAATCTTATTAATCACACTCGGTACATTCACATACATGCGCATTAGCCCTGATTTAGGCATTTTTACTTGCTGCTCATCTGACCCCATCTAATGACTTACTGTTGCCTATTCTAATTCTATCAAACTCCCCAAGCATTCTATCTACCTTGATGCAACTCTCTGATATATCCTCCTTATCAGTTGATGCTTCACTACTTCCCACAGCTAGATTTTCTCCTTTACATTCTGAATTTCCCCCTCCCAATCTAATTTAAACTCTCCCCAACAGCACTAGCAAACCTCCCCGCGGGGACACTGGTCCCAATCCTGTTAAGGTGTAACCTATCCTTCTTGTACAGGTCCCACCTGCCCAAGAACTGATTCCAATGCCTCAGAAATCTAAAGACCTCTCTCCTACTCTATTTCTCCACTTGTTGAACTGCTCAATCTTCCTATTCTTATGTATACTAGCATGTGGCACTGGCAGTAATCCTGAGATTACTGCTCCTGAGGTCCTGCTTTTTAATTCCCTTCCTAACTCCCTAAAACCTGCTTTGAGGACCTCACCCCTTTTCTTACCTATGTCTTTGGTCCCAATGTGGACTATGACCTCTGGCTGTTCACCCGCCCCCAAATGAATGTCCTGCAGCCGCTCTGTGAGATTCTTGACCCTGGCACCAAGAGAGGCAACATACCATCCTGGAGTCACGTCTATGGCCACAGAAATGCCCGCCTGCTCCCCGAACTATTGGATCCTTCGCTACTGTAACACTTCCACTCTTCCTCATCCCCTCCTGTGCAGCTGAGGCACCTGTGATGCCATTGACTTGGCTGTTACTACAGTCCTCTGTGGAACAATCTCGCTCACCAGTATCCAACTTGGAAAAGCAGTTAGAGAGCAAGATTGCCTCGGGATTCCTGCACTACTACTTGTTTCTCTTAGATACTCTGGCAGTCACCCATTCCCTCTCTGCCTGTGTAATTTTTAGCTGTGATGCAACCATCCCTCTAACTGTGTTGTCCACGTAATCCTCAGCCTAATGGATGCACCAAAGTGACTCCAGCCGCTGCTCAAGCTCCGCAACTCAGAGCACAAGTTTCTGCAGCTGGTGACACTTTCTGTAGATGTAGTCATTGAGGGCACTTCGTGCCTGCATGACTTCCCACATCCCTCAAGATGCGCATTCCACATGGCCGAGCTGCACTAGTATACCTTATACTTTGTATAAAGTATTTTTAACAGTGCTTACTCATTTATTTTAATTATTATCTCAATTTAGAATAATTCCTGTATATACTACAATTTACTGTGTTTATCTCAGCCTCGCCCCTTTTCGCTCTCTTTTTACTCTCCGACTCCACTCTGTCTTGCCCCTTCTCGTGCTCTTTTAATTCTCCGACTCCATTCTAAGGCCACCAACGCCATCTCCTTCCTTGGCAACTTTTTAATGCATTCGTTGGGTGTGGACATCGCTGGTAAGGCTAGCTTTTATTGCTCTTGAGAAGTTGGTGGTGAGCTGTCTGTTTGAATCAACTGTGTGGCTTGCTAGGCCATTTCAGAGGGCAGTTAAGACTCAATCACATTGCTGTGGGCCTTGAGTCAACATGTAGGCAACATAAGGATAGCAGATTTCCTTCCCTAAATAAATTTGTGCACAGATAGGATTTTACAAAAATCCAATAATTTTATCATCATTATTACTAATGCTAGCTTTTTGTGCCACAGTGGGATTTGAATTCATGTCTCCAGATCACTATCGCAGTAATACCGCCATTATGCGACTATACTCTGTACTGTGAAGCTGAACCGGACTGTTCTCAATTTTGGTGTCATATTTGACCTCGAGCTGAGCTTCCAATGACATATCAATTGTTGTGAAAAAAACCTATTTTCACATCACCTTACTCCATCTCTGCCTTAATTTATCTGCTGCTGAAATTCTCATCCACGCATTTGTTAACTATAGACTGGACTATTCTAGTGCATTCCTGGCTGGCCTCCCACATTTTACCCTCCATAAACTGAGGTCATCCAAATCTCTCTTGTCTGTATCCTGAATTACACCAGCTCCCATTAACCCATCACCAATGTTCCCTCTAGGGCATGGGTGACAGCCCAGAAACAAGCATGTTGTTCTCAACATCAAGCTTGAGCCTGGATGGGGCTGAGCACTAAACCCTCTACAATAAAAGTGTGAGCAACTGGAGGAGCAGTGAGCTTGGGCTGGGGGTTTGGGGATAGGAGAGGGAAGTATGTTTCAAAGTGAGAATGGGTGGGAAACAAGGAGGTGGACATGACATCAGATTCTTGGGAGAGACTGAGCTTCACATTCACTGGGGAGAGACTTGGGAAAATCCCCCAATATCTGATTGGTCTACTGCTGACCTTGATGAAAGTCATGGGGCCATCAATGGATTCCAGCGAGACTCGGGATTGCTCCCTATTCAGCAGCATTCAATGGCTTGTAACTTAGCCTGGAGCAGAATGAAAGACCACAGCAGCTGTACACCATGGAAAGGCTCACCTTGGTCATATAAATACACACAGCCTGGGGTGAAGTTGAGTTATTTAGTCTAAATGAGCAGCTTGTGCTTTCTGACGTGCATATTTATGAAGAAGGTTTTGTTATTGATCATGTATATAGAGCATGGCCAATGGACACCTCCCTTAATCAGTGATTTGGCAACATATACCAGCCTGGAAATTGCAGATTAATTAAACCTGTCTAGATGAATGGATGAGTGACCAGATTGTTTGTGTTTCATTTCATTGTTTGCTAAGATAATTGGAATTTAATGATATGATAATCCAAGATTTTTAAATTGTGATCATCCTCTCTGCTCCTGTTGCATTTCATCATCTCCCCTTGAAGTGTGAAGTTGTGTCAGGAAAGGTGTGGGATGCATGAGGATAAGAGGAATGGGACAGACGGGAGAAAGGTTTTAATGGCATACGCAAAAAGAAGAAGAGTGCAGCTAGTGATCAGAGTTAGAATGCGACATGGGTGAGTAAAGGTAGGCTGGGACGGATGGATACTGGAGGAGATGGAGACTGGGACAGGTAGCAGCTAGAGGGCATGGAATCTGGGACGGATGGGTAATGAGGACGGTGCAGAATGGGACAGGAGAGCATTAGAATGGGATGGTGGGAGCTGGAGGAGAGAGGCAGAATGGGACAGGTGGAATATGGAGGAGAGGGAGAGTGGGACATGCGGGAGCTGAGGAGAAGGGAAGAATTGGACAAGTGGTATATGGAAGAGAGGGAGACTGGGGTGGGTGGCTGCAGGAGAGGAGCAGAATGGGACTAGTGAAAAAAGCAATATTTCCTTGAAGGTTACAAGCAACTCAAAACATACTGTGCCTTGAAATAAACAGGCTGTTCCCAACTTAGTGAAATTTACAGTGACTTTTAAATGTAAGCTGCCTGTTAACTAAAAAATAAGTGCTTATAGGAATTTGTAGCCTGCCCAGTACAAAAAAAAGTTAGGTGCAATATTGACTATCACCTCTGTGTTCACTGACCCACATTGGCTCCTGGTTAGCAAGGCTTGATTGTTAAAATTCTCATCCTTGTTTTCAAATCCCTCTATCGCCTCACCACTCTCAACCTCTGTGATCACCTCCAGCAGTTCCTCTAACTCTTTTTCCTCTTGAGTGTACCTGATTTTAATTGCTGCACCACTTGAGACCATGTCTTTAACTGCCAAGGCTCCTTGAAACTGAGCTCTTTGACCAAGCTTTTGGTCATCTGCCATAATATCTCCTCATATGGCTTAGTGAAGCACCTTGGAATGTTTTGCTACATTAAGGGGTGCTATGTAAATGCAAGTAGTGATATAGTAAGAAAAACAGAAAATGCTGGAAATACTCAGCAGGCCTAACAGCATCTGTGGAGAGAAAAACAGAGTTAATGTTTCAAGTCCAAATGACTTCTTCAGAGCTGGTTAGTGATACCTTGTTGAGTGGGAACCAAATTGCAGCAAGACAAATTAAAGAATAGGAATCTAAAAGCTGCACTCTTGTTCAGCAAAAAATGTTCCATAATGCGGTGGTCTGTATTTATTGCTAGATCTCATTCAATCAGAGTGTAAAGATGAAATTGACCTAGGGTAAGATTAGTCTGATAGGAACAAGAGTAGGTCATTCAGCCCCTTGAGCTTGCTCCACATTCATCACCAAAAAAAATGAGCTCCATCAAGAAAGCTGAGCAATCATTTTTGGTCTGTCCGCCTCAGCCAAAGCAAGGTAAAGTTTTTTTTATAAAGTACATGATTTAAAATGAATAATTACATGGAATGAGGGTAGGATAAATCCTTACTGACTGGATGGCAGCAGCATTGGCAAACTTCTGTTTTGTTTTCATTGAAATCTAATGAAGGAAAATGAATTGCAATCATACCTGACTTGTATTCAGTAAATAATTTTCCTTAATCACTGTAATTATCTAAGAGTGCATTAGTTTTAAATATTTGCAGAGGAGTACAGCTAGTTTATTATATTATCCCTTCACCTCTGGGATCATGCCTTCTCTGGCAACTGAACATGTTCTAAACAAGTTTGAGCAATATTCCTCTATTTCTTAGTGCTTGTGAATCATCAGTCAAAAATATTTATGATTTGGTAAGCTTGTAAAGATGAATGTTGAAATAGGTGCCAGCGTTTTGATGTTGGAGTTAGACACGTTAGAATGTAGTAGAGGGAAATCTTATGCCTATGATAGTTTGACGTGAATGTTTGATCTATTTTGTACTGACTTTTTGTTCATATTTGAGCTTAAGTATTTTTCCAGTGGAATTTCCATGTGTTTTAGATTAAATATTTATATGGCTGTAAACTCTTTTTCAAAATTTATTGCACTTCACTGAAGCTTGCATGCTGAAATTCAGACAAATCTGATCCATATTTTTATTTTCAACATAACATTTGAACTTTGAGTCATCATTATTTGTGGAAACTTTACAGGTACATCATGCTTTTATTTCTGCATACTGTTGTACAGTGGTATAAACAGCTAGTTTCTTGATGCAAAAAATTTAAGGTGAGCAATTAAAACATTTTGACCAGGTTACAGGGGCCACAAGATCTTGTGGCGCAGTGGTTAGCGTCCCAGTCTCTGAGCCAGAAGGTTCGGGTTCGAGTTCCGCCCCTGGACTTTGGTGGCCAAGGAAGGTGCATTCATACTGTGGTCAAGCAGGTTGTGTATCAACTTGTAAATCATTTCATGTGATGAAAAGAATATTGGAGCCTCTCCCATCACTTTCCATAGATCCAGACTACAACATGCATATAAAAGTGCATGTTGCCACAGCAATTCAGACTCCCTAAGCGAACTATAACACACCACCACTGGGACTATAACATTTTTTGTGTTGACATGAAGGGGTTTGATCTGTAGTTTATGTAAGTTACCTGTTTTACTGATTTGATTCATGTTCATAAATATTAATAGCTGATTAACAAATTACTACATTACCAGAGCACTTACGTACAAACGTGTGAATATTAAATGCCATATTTATTGGGTCAAATGCTACTTGTAGCAGTCAATGCTGCATTTTATTCCAAACTTCAGATTTATCTAAAACTCACCACTCTATAGACTTACGATTTTGCCGCTTGAACTGTTGTGATAATAGACTGAAGCATTACTGAAATATTATTTGCACTCCTGCCTGTAGTTTAGATTGTGCATCCCATAATGAAAAAATGCAAGTACTTGTATGGCACTAATTTGCAGTGGAATTTATGGGAACAGATCATCACAACAACAGTTTATTTGTATAATATCCTCAACATAGTAAAACACCTCAAGGGGTTTCAGAGGAGCAATATAAACCAGAGTTTAACACCAAGCCACATATGGAGATATTAGGTTAGATGACCAAAAGTTTGGTCAGAGAGGTAGATTTAATGGGTGAAATACAGGAGGAAAGTGAGGTAGAGCGGTATGAGGGGAGAGAATTTCAGAGTTTAGGGCTTAGGCAACTGAAGGTGCAGTCATCAGTGGTGGAGCGGTTAAAATCGGCAGAGACCAGAATTGGATAAGTGCAGATATCTTGAAAGGCTTTGGAGCTGATGGAGATTACAGAGAAAGGGAGTGTCAGAGCTATGAAGGTATTTCAAAACAAGGATGAGAACCTTAAAATTATTATGTTGCTTGACTGGGAACCAGTGTCAGTCAACAAGCACAGGGTTGATAGGTGAATGGTGCAAGTTAAGGATGGCCTCAAGTTTGCAAAGGCTAGAATGTGGGAGACCAGCCAAGAGTACATTAGAATGGTCAGTCTAGAGATAACAAAGGCATGAATGTGAGTTTCATCAACAGACAAGCTAAGATGGGCGAAAGTTGGCCAATGTTACAGAAGTGGAATTAGGCAGTCTTAGTGGGAATATATGGTTGGAAGCTCATCTTGAGGTTAAATATGACACCAAAATTGCAACAGCTTGGTTTAGTCCCAGTCTGTCATCGGTAGCTAGGAAATGGAGTTTTCGAGTCGGGACCAAAAACAATAGCTTCAGTCTTTCCCGTATTTAATTGGAGGAAAATATCTAGTACTAGATATCTGATGAGCAGTCTGATAATTTAACAATAGTGGAGGAGTGGAGGGAGGGAATGGTGAGGTGGAACTGGGTGTTGTCAATGTATGTATGTGTGAAAGCTAATGCTGTACTTTCAGATAATGCCACCAAGGGCAGAATGTAGATAGGAGGGCACCAAGAATTGATCCTTGTGGGACACCAGAGTTAAAAGGTGTGGGAGTGAGAAGAGAGGCTATTGCATGTGATACTTTGGCTACAGTTAGTTAGGTCAGAATGGAACCAGCTGAGAGCAGTCCCAACCAGCTGGACAACAGTTTCAAGCTGCTGGATAAAGAGGATGTGCTCAACCATGTCAAACAGGTCAAGAAGGATGAGGGGAGTTTTCTGTTGTCAGTGTTGCATTGGATATCATTTGTTACATTGATAAGAGTCATTTGTTATTGTGCCAAGGGAGGAAACCTGATTGGTGAGATACAAACATGGAGCTCTGGAAAATATGGGAATGGAGACGACAGCACATTCAAGGACTCATAATTTTATACATTTCTGTTGGATCCCCCTTTAGCCTCCTCTGTTCCACACAAGCCTATCCCAGCTTTCCACCTGGCTAAAATTCTCTTGTCCTGGCAGCATCCTCGTAAATCTCTGTAGCCTCTCTAGTACTGAGGAGGCGCTGCATTGTCAGAGATTACATCTTTCAGTTGTGATGTTAAACAAGGGCCTTGTCTGCTCTCTCGGGTGGATGAAAAAGTTAGAATTACATCGAATATGTACCACACAAACAGGCCATTCAGCCCAACTAGTCTATGCTGGCCTTTTAGACTCTGTTCAAGCCTTCTCCCTCATGATCTCACTCAATATCCATTGATACTGTTTCGAAAGACAGCAGTGTGCTTATCCCCAGCGTCTTGACCAATCTTTATCCTTCCAAGTAACATCACTAAAACAGATTATCTGGTCATTAACACTTTGCTGTCCATGGGAGCTTACTTGGCGTAAATTGACTCCTGCATTTCCTACACTTCTATATTGGATATACTTTAAAAAGTACTTAATTGGCTGGAAAAAGCATTGGAACACCCTATAGTCATGAAAGACGCTATATAAATGTAAGATTTTTCCCTTTTTATAAGATCTGTTTTGACTTCAAGTGAATAAAGCATCATGTCTTCAGACCTCATTTTGAGTGGGATTCAGAAACACTTTGGAGAAGAAAGATATTGGAGCTAGAGCGGTAGTTTGCATGGACAGTGGGATCGAGGATTTGTGTTTTGAGGAGAGGAGTAATGATGGAAGGTTTGGGAGAGAGAGGGACAACACCTGAAAGAACTGTTAACAATATTGGCTACCATAGGACATAACATAGACAAGCCTTTTCTGTTTTGTAGCCATCCAAGCCATGTTTTTAAAAAAAAAATACAAAATACAGTGGATGCTGGAAATTTGAAATGAAACAAAATTCTGGAAATAATGGCATACCTGGCAGAATCTATAGAGAGGGAAGCAATTTGTGTTTCAGATTGATTACTTTTTTTCGGAACTGGATAACATTAGAAATATCTTAAACCATCACATCTCTACCTCTCTTTAGTTCTGAAAAAGAGTCATATGGACATGGAATGTTAACTCTGTTTTTCTCTCTACAAGTGCTGCCAGACCTGCTGAGTTTTCCCAGCATTTTCTGTTTTCATTTTAGGTTAGAAACGTAGTAGATTTTAAGCAAATAGAGGCAGGAAAAGTGGGAGGAGGGTGTGGGGGAAGAACAAAATGGAAGGTATATGATACAGTAGGAAAAGACAAGAGAGATTAAATGATTAAAGGGTTGATGGTGCAAGGTAAACAAAAAATGTAGATAATGGGAAAATCAAAAAACAAAAGAAATGTAAATGGGAAAGGCCGAATCATAATCAACAGATCCCATATAAAAATAAAAAACACAGAAAAGGTTGGGGGAGGTGCTGAAATGTTGAGTCCATAAAGCTGTGAAATGCCCAATCGAAAGATAAACTGTTGTTCCTTAATCACACATTGAGCTTCATTGGAACAGTATAAGGAGGCTGAGGACAGAGAGCTCAGATTGGGATTGTGATAGAGAATTAAAATGCTAGGTAACCAGAGATTTGGGTATCACACTTGCAGACTGAATGGAGGTGTGCTGCAAAGTGGACATTTAATCCATGTTTGGTCTCTCCAGTGTAAAGGAGACCACACCGTGAGAAGCAAACCCACAGTACTAAATTGAAAGTAGTACAAGTGAATTGCTGATTGATCTGGGACCTTTAATGCTGAGAAAGGAAGCGGTAACAGGTCAGTTGTTGCATCTCCTGCACTTGTATGAGCAGGCGCCGTGGGAAGGGGAGGAGGCATTGGGGTGATTGAGTAGTGGTCCAAGTATCATGAAGGGAACAGTTCCTTCTGAATGCTTGAAGCGGAGACAACAGGAAGATGGGTTTCCAGTAGCATCATGCTGGAGATGAAAGAAATGGCAGAGGATAATCCATTGAATGTGGAGGCTGGTAGGATGGAGTTTAAGAATAAGAAGAACTCTTATCGCTCTGTAGTGGGTGCGTTGGGTGGGAGTGAGAAACTCTCTTTTCTCGTTCTACAGATGCTGCCAGACCTGCTGAGTATTTCCTTCACTTTTGTGTTTTTTTGGAAGACCTCTCCCTATGTCTTATCTTTAGTTACTTTAACAAAGGAGATTGGTTCAGTTTGTGTAAATGGGAATAGCATTTTTTTCAAGTCACATATATAGTATAATTGCTTTTTCCCTCTTTTTCGTCAAAAAAAAACATTTGTTTCTGTTCCCCATCCATTTTGGAGCTGAAGCTTATGGCTGAAAACTGACTCTTAATGGTATATTTTCAGACAGCCAGTACCAGAAGTGTAACAATTCACACTTTCTGTAAAGCACTGAAGGAAAAGTTGTTCAAGGTATCATAAGCACCATGGGAGCCCATTCACACCTCAGATGAGACATTTTGGCACTGATATAAAGAACAATATTAAACCCTTTGTTTGTGTGATTTGTGGTTTTATGGGTTTTTCATTCTTTCAATTTAATTTGCTGCTGTCCTTCTGCTACAGCATTGCAGATACAAAACAGACATAGCCAGCTGCTTCTATGATAAAAAACATTTCCATTAAAATAATCTGGATAAAAATGAAATTTGTATTCCCAGTGGCCATCTTTCAAGCACAGTTTAAACTATTAGTTTGTTACCTGATGTTTAAAAATCAGCTGCAGCATATTGTAACTACAGTGTTATTCAGTTACTTCATCTAAGAATTAATGTTTATTAATGATCTCAATAAATGGGTTTCTGTTTCATTTTTAAGAGGCATTGTACTATTATTAGAAATGAAGTAATACCTTTTGGGCCAGATTTTGCTGTAGAAGGACATATAGCAGCACTGTTAGTTAGACCTGCCCCTGCACCTCTTCATTTCAAAGTGATTTTTGCTGACAAAGCTGCTAACAGTACAAGCTGATAATAGAGCAGTGAGGGAAAAGGGGATCCTGGGACTCAAGTGAATAGGGAAGATAGCAGAATGTCTCCTTACCAATGAGATTTAAGGATTGGAAAATAAATATTAGAAATATTGAAAAGGGGTTTGAATTTTAAATTCGGATATAGAAAAAGACAAAAAGGGAACAATGCGATTGGATTGAGACAGGAAAAAGAGACAAAGGAAAAGTTGGAAAATTTAATTTTTTAAATATCTTCTTAAAATTCAAAACCTGAAGAGTTGAGACTCTACACTTGTAATAAATAATTTTCAGTGCCAGAGAGGCTGATATGCAGAGAAGCTGTAAATATCTGAAGCATGTCTGGTTCATATCCACCACACAAATACTGTACTTCATGACATGCAATGCATGTCAAAAGTGAGGCAGGCAGCGTATTTCCATTTACACAAAGCTAATGGTGGAGCGCAGCTAGGAAAACAATTTTTGGATATTAATATACGACTGCATCTGCTCCTCACCTAAAATTGCTCTACCATTTACTCAGAAATAATGTGTACCCCATTAGCTTCTCCAATATTTTGACAGTAAATTCTGCCAACGCTAGTTCGCCATGCGCAGTTCTAGTGCTTCTCCCGTCATGTTTACTCTTTTAGCGCAGGTCTGGATTTGAGGGAAAAAATTCAGGAGACACGGTGTATGGAAATTAATGGGAATTTTCCCCATTTCAACCTCATCACAGAACAAAGCTTCCAATCTGGAGTGGGTGAGGGGACAGGGAGAGTTGGGTGATAGTGGGCATGGGGCGGCGGGGACCTAGAGCGTTTAAACCTGTGGTGTTGATATATATAGATGTTTAATTCACGGTCATTTCCTACAGCTTGTTTGTGATTACACTGTTATTCATCCTGTTAAATTTACACTTTCTGCAATATGTAGGGTATTAGCATTTGTATTATGTTGCTCCTTTCCAAATTTCAGTTAAATTATGAACATCTGTGTGTAATCAAGACAGTAACTGCTTTCCAACTGAGCAGAGTGACATCCACGCAAACCACATATGTGTAGATGGTTATTTTGCGTAGGCAGGAGACACAGTGGTACACTCTGGTCCAGCTAAACGTTGGAAGAACAACACAAAACTAACACAAAAAAGGGTTTTAAAAAAAAGAGGAAAGCTACTGGAACCAAAATGTCCCCACTGTACAACTGTATCAATAGCATTATTAGCTATATTGTTGTGTGATTAGGCTAATGCTAATAACTGTGCTTTCTACAGCAACAGCATTTGATCGAGTTGATTCGCCAGCGTGAGACAGAAGCAGCTTTGGAGTTTGCCCAGACTCAGCTTGCTGAGCAAGGTGAGGAGAGTCGAGAGTGTCTGACTGAGATGGAACGTACACTGGCTCTACTAGCTTTTGATAATCCAGAAGAATCGCCATTTGGGGATCTGCTTAATATGATGCAGAGGCAAAAGGTAACTTTTTAAAATTCAGTATCAAATCATTAAATATTGTTAATAGAAAGATATGTTGACTATTTTGGGAACAATGTATTACAGAAAGTGTTCGTTAACTATGTCAAGATTTTGAATTTTACTTCCTCCTGCGCAATTAAAATGGCTGATAAAACTTCCTATAAAATTGTCACGTTGCATCTTGGACACGCGCAATTATATGATTTTGCATATAATTACCTATAATTTAGTTGAAAAATATATTTGGGACAAAATCTATTAAATAAAACCCCAAACAGACGTAAAAATGTTTAATTTTGAATAGTGGCTGTAAGCATACAATTGTGAGTCACTTCATAAAACTTTTATTAAAAGGTGCAATCATATATATTAATTATAGCATGTCTCTTGAATATTTTGAATGACTTCCAAGGCTGGATTTTCACCAATGAGGTGGGAAGCTCGAGCCTTGAATTGGCAGACCCATCTCTTTTAAAAGGACCCTTGCCCACCATATTTTGATTTTTGGTTTTGGGGAAGCAGGGGATGGGTTGGAATTGGGCTCACGGTAGTTTGAGGCAGCCATAGATGGGGATGAGTGCCAAGGCGGGCTAATTAGAAGGCCTACTTCAGTTCTCTGGGACTTCATCCCAGTTGGTTTAAAGATAGTTAGGCCCTCTAGCCCTTGCCACCTCCATGCTGCTTTCATGGCTTGCCTGAATCCTGTATGCCCACTTTTCCAGTATGCGCAATAGAACCAATTAGCCATTTAATAACAATGGCAAGTCTTGAAATAGACTTTAAAAAGCACCCATTCAGAAATCTGCTTTGAAAAAAAAACTGCTGCTCTTAAAACCCTATAGAAGTATCTTATAAGAGCTAATCCACTAATATGTCTTGGAGCTTAACCAAGCATTCATAATGAGGCAAACACAAAAATAAAAATACCTGGAAAAACTCAGCAGGCCTGACAGCATCTGCAAAGAGGAACACAGTTAACGTTTTGAGTCCGTATGACTCTTCAACAGAACTAAGGAAAAATAGAAAAGAGGAAAAGAGGTGAAATATAAGCTGGTTTAAGGGGGGGTGGGGCAAGTAGAGCTGGATAGAGGGCCAGTGATAGGTGGAGATTGCCAAAAGATGTAATAGACAAAAGGACAAAGAGGTGTTGATGGTAGTGATATTATCTGCTAATAGGTGACATTAAGGGTAGAAAGCAGGACGAGCAAAGTACAGAGCGCTAGTGGGAGTGGGGTGGGGGGAAGGGATCGAAATAGGCTAAAAGGTGGAGATAAAACAATGGATGGAAATACGTTTAAAAATAATGGAAATAGGTGGGAAAAGAAAAATCTATATAAGTTTTTGGAAAAAAGGGGGATTGGAAAGGGGATGATGATGGAGGAGAGAGCTCATGATCGAAAATTGTTGAACTCAATATTCAGTCCGGAAGGCTGTAAAGTACCTAGTCAGAGGATGAGGTGCTGTTCCTCCAGTTTGCGTTGAGCTTCACTGGAACATTGCAGCAGGCCAAGGACGGACATGTGGGCATGAGAGCAGGGTGGAGTGTTGAAATGGCAAGCGACAGGGAGGGCTGGGTTATTCTTGCGGACAGACCGAAGGTGTTCCACAAAGCGGTCACCCAGTCTGCGTTTGGTCTCTCCAGTGTAGAGGAAACCGTATTGGGAACAACGAATGTAGTCGCTGTTTCCAATGCAGTCTCCTCTACATTGGAGAGACCAAACGCAGACTGGGTGACCGCTTTGTGGAACACCTTCGGCCTGTCTGCAAGCATGACCCAGACCTCCCTGTCGTTTGCTATTTCAACACTCCACCCTGCTCTCATGCCCACATGTCCGTCCTTGGCCTGCTGCAATGTTCCATTGAAGCTCAACGCAAACTGGAGGAACAGCACCTCATCCTCCGACTAGGTACTTTACAGCCTTCCGGACTGAATATTGAGTTCAACAACTTTAGATCTCTCCTCCATCCCCATCCCCTTTCCAATACCCCTTTTCCCAATAATTTATATATTTTCTTTTCCCACCCATTTTCATTATTTTTAAGTGTATTTCCATCCATTGTTTTATCTCTACCTTTTAGCCTATTTTGATCCCTTCCTCCCACCCCACTTCCACTAGGGCTATCTGTCCCTTGCTTGTCCAACTTTCTACCCTTAATGTCACCTATTAGTACATTCCTTAGATAAAATCACCACCGTCAACACTTCTTTGTCCTTTTTTCTATGACATCTTTTGGCAATCTCCACCTATCACTGGCCCTCTATCCAGCTCTACTTGTCCCACCCCCACGTTAAACCAGCTTATATTACACCTCTTTTCTATTTTTCCTTAGTTCTGGTGAAGAGTCATACAGACTTGAACCGTTAACTGTGTTCCTCTCCGCAGATGCTGTCAGACCTGCTGAGATTTTCCAGCTATTTTTATTTTTGTTTCTGTTTTGGATTTCCAGCATCTGTAGTTTTTTGCTTTTATTCATAATGAGGCCATCAGTGAACTGTGTCGATAGAAACAGATGGACAAATGTCTCTTTCTCCAGATGGACTTATTATAAATGCTTTGCTGAGTTTCGTATTTTTTCATGGGATGTGGGTGTCGCTGACGAAGCCAGCATTTGTTGCCTGTCCCTATTTGTCCTTGAGAAGGTGGTGATGAGCCACCACCTTGAACCGCTGCAGTCCATCTGGTGTAGCTATACCCACAGTGCTGTTGGGAAAGGAATTCCAGGATTTTGATCCTGTGATTGAGAAGGACTGGTGATATAGCTCTTAAGTCAAGATGGTGTGTGGCTTGGGGTAAAACTTGCAGGTGGCGGTGTTCCTGTGTGTCTGCTGCCTCGTTCTTCTAGGTGATAGATGTCACAGGTTTGGAAGGTGCTGTCGTAGTAGCATTGGTTAGTTCCTGTAGTTGTATTTAGTACATACTGCTGCCACTGAGCATCAGTGGCAGAGGGAGTGCATGTTGAAGGTGATGGCTGGGATGCTGATCACTAGAGCTGCTTTGTCTTGGATGGTGTTGAGTCCCTTGAGTATTTTTGGAGCTGCGCTCATCCAGGCAACTGGAGAGTATTCCATCATACTCCTGATTTGTGCCTTGTAGATGATGGACAGAATTCCTAGCCTCTGACCTGCTCTTGTAGCCACAGTATTTATATGGCTAGTTCAGTTCAGTGGTAACCGCCAGGATATTGAGTGTGGGGAATTTGGCGATGCTAATGCCATTGAATGTCAAGGGAGACTCTTGTTAGAGATGGTCATTGCCTGGCACTTAAGTGGCAAGTAATATTCTTGCCACACATCAGCCCAAGTCTGAATGTTGTCCAGGTCTTGCTGCATAATGGCATGGACTGCTTCATTATCTGTGGAATTGCAAATGGTGCTGAACATTGTGCAATCACCAGTGAGCACCCCACTTCTAATCTTATGATAGAAGGAAGGTCATTGATGAAGCAGCTGAAAATGTTTGGGCCTAGGACACTACAATAACAACTCCTGCAACAAAGTCATGGGACTGAGACGATTGACCAATACTTTTGTACTTAATTTGACTCCAACCAGTGGGAGAGCATTCCCAATGACTTCAATTTTCCCAGGACTCCCAGATGTCACACACAGATAAGTGCTGCTTTGATGTCACGGGCAGTCAGCCTCACTTCCTCTCTTGAGTTTAGCTCTTTTGTCCATATCTGCACAGGGACTGTGGGAGCAGAGTGGCCCTGGCAGAACCCAAACTGAGCACCAGTGAACAGGTTATTGCTACGTAAGTGCAGCTTGATTGCACTGTCAGTGACACCTTGATCACTTTGTAGATGATCGAGAGTAGACTAACAGGGCAGTAATTGGCTGGGTTGTATTTGTCCTGCTTTTTGTGGACAGGACATGCATCAGCAATTTTCCAGATTGTCAGTGGGGGAGACGATGACGTAGTGGCTTTGTCGCCAAAGACCCAGGATAATGCTCTGGGGACCCAGGTTTGAACCCTGCCATGGCAGATGGTGAAATTTGAATTCAATAAAATCTCTGGAATTAAAAGTTTAATGCTGACCATGAAACCATTGTCGATTGTTGTAAAAACCCACCTGGTTCATTAATGTCCTTTTAGGGAAGGAAATCTGCTGTCCTTACCTGGTCTGGACCCACAGCAATGCCTCAATGTCACAGCAGTTGACTCTTAACGGCAATTAAGGTTGAATATTTCTTGATATTTGATAACAAGTGAGGAATATTGGCATCTGTGATGTTGAGGACCTCAGGAGGAGGCCAAGCTGGATCACCTACTTAGCACTTTTGGCTGAAAATGGCTTGCAAATGCTTCCGCCTTGTCTTTTGTACCGATGTGCTGGGCTTTCCCATCATTGAGGATTAGGATATTTGTGGAGCTTCCTCCTATTAATTGCTTAATTGTCCACCACCTTTTCATGATTGGATGTGGCAGGACTGCAGGGCTTTGACTGTTCCATTGGTTGTGGGATCGCTTAGCTCCATCTATTACTCCAAGATTCACTAATGCATTAGCTCGGGCTGTTTTCACAGGTGTAAGTGGAGCGTTTGCTTTGATTCATTGACATCTTTATGAGGTTATGATAAGTTATTATTTCCTTGAAATTGTTTGTTCAATGTCCATATCTTTATTCGGAAAAGATTAAGAGGTATGAAGTAATGTAAAGCTTATGTTATTATTACTATAATTGCGCTCTGACACTTGTTTATAGGGTTGTAAGATAACACACCCATCTGCTTTTGAAAAAAACTGTTAAGTGTGTTTCAAGACTTGCCACTATTAAATGGCAGAGTTCTTCTGTGGAGCATACTGGGTCCGTGGGCATGGATGATGCAGGTGGGCTGTGGCAGGAGCATGGATCAGACCTTTTTAATATACCTTTTAAAAGGTTTCCGAATCCAGAATATGATTCACAAATCTTCTGAGGGTCTATGAACCATGTGTTTTCAAGAAGCTGGCCTGACTCCACAAAAACTGCAGGAGGTGTGAGATGCCCCTCCCTTGCAATGGAGCCGGTAAGTTGGGAGTGCATCTCACGCCAGTGAAAATTGCCAACACTGGGAATAGAGGCATGATTCCCAGAATCGGGTGCCTCATTTTTAAAGGCCTCTGGAATCAGCCCAACTCCGCAAAAATCTGGCCCCGAGTCTCAGTCTACCCTGCCCCTTGTGTGGCTTGGCTTTTCCTAATTTTTGCTTATTTGTAAAAAAAAAAAAATTGGGCAACTTTTCCATTTTAAGGCAAGAAATATAGAATGAGCAATTTATGGAATGTGGCAATTATAAGGAATGACAAAATTATTAGCTAGCGTACAGTACCTTTTAAACCCCCCCCCCCCCCCCCCCCCCCCCCCCGCCCCCTCCACCACCTACCTTATACTTGTAAAACTACTTCTGCCATTAACTTTGGATAACTTGTTTGCTGAAGAGCTGCTTTGTAGGCTGCAACTTTAGCCAATATAATGACAACATTGTAAAAGAATGTATTTCTATATCTGGAAATAATAAATTTCAACTCCATAATTTCGTCTTTGACACTTTTATAGGATGTGTTTTGCTGTTGGCATAATTTAATATAATTTGCAATAATCTTGCCAAGAAACCACAGATGATCCTGCTTTATTTGCACTTATAATTCTTACACGTTAATTTTCATAGGCATTAATGGCTATCCTTAGTTCTTAACCTTATTGATAGATAAATCTTACATCAAGATACTACAATTAATTAATGTTGCTGAAAAAAGAGATGTGCTATTGAAGCTTTTGGCCTTGCACTGATCAGGGCAGATGCAAGAATGCCAAATTTCAAAGGGAGCAACAATGTAGACTGCATGAGAAAACGCTGCTGATTGGTTACCATGGCAAATGACCCAGGAAACTATTTTCCCCCAATCTTCTGTTTAGTTCAAAAAGGTGCAACACCTGGACATGTTCATTTTGCCTAATTAGTTAGTATCCACAGTTTAAGAAATGTACAGCTTAATGAGAACATTGATTTAAACTTCAAATGTAGTTCTCTGAGGCTCAATGATGCATACCTAAGTGAACCATTAAGACTAAACCCTTTCCATTTTCAGCTAGAGAAACTTTAATTGACGGACGCCATAGAATATTGGTTTAAAGAGGTAAAGTAAGAACGTCAAGGGGGTGATGAGATAATTTTTTTTAACTCAGCGAGTTATGGTTCAATTCAATTCAATTTCACTTTATTGTCCATATGGAAATTCATTTTGGGCACATTGCTAATATCATCATATAAATGAATAGTGACAATAAAGAAAGAAAATTATCCTAACACGGAGGTTTAACCTGAATTAAAATATGTATTAAAAGCATTGCCTAAAAAGGTGTTGGAAGCAGATTCTTTATTAACGTTCAAAATGGAATTGGATTGTTGTGGAGAATCTAAAGACACTTGACACAGAGTCAGCTGTAGGTAAAGCAAGCAGCAGTTTGTTCAATGCAAGTATGCATACAGGGAAATGCTCTCTCGGAATGCTCTAAGAGGCAATTCAAAGATATACAATTTCCATCAGTTATTTATATCATCTTTGTGATACATCATCATTAACTCACAGTGCTCTTATCTTGTGCGTCTACTTTGGTACGTCCATAATTACAGATGAGTTTACAAAATAATCACGAATGACCTAACCTTTGGCATACGCAATGTGCACAGTTTGTTCCAAAACAAAAATATTACTTATCTATCCTGATGTTTTGCTGCAGTGTCCAGTCATCTGCATATCTTAGCCTGGCCCTGAGGTCAGGCAGATAGTTTTATCACGTTATAACTCATAGATCATTCATCAACTTATTCTATCCCGACCCGAAGATCACATTCCTTAGCCTATCATGGACTGGCCCAAAGGCCACATTCTTTACCACATTCACTCTAATGTTTTTTTTCTGTTAACTGCAAACACTTTTAAAACTTATCCATAATTTGGACGAGCCTGAGTGATCCCAGGGCACACCAGTTCAGGATGTATATTCAAAAATGAAAAAAATTGTAGGGCTATGGGTAAGGAGCAGAAGAGAGGGCTAATTTCCAGCTCTTTTAAAGAGCTGACGCAGGCATGATGGGTCTAAAGGCCTTTTGTGCTGCATCATTCTGAGATTCCACAAACTGAAGGTGACATTTGGAGGGAACTAAATTGTATTCAACAGAAACGGATCACCTATGTATATTTTCTTCAAATTGAATTAGGATAGGACTTTAATAAACATTTTTCATGCTGGTTACTCATTGAATACCCACATAATACTGTCCTGAATTGACCAGTTCAGCCTTCTGATTTTAGCCTCCTGTATGTTCACTCCGCTTCCCATTGGTCCTGTTTAGGACCGAAACATTCTGTTCAGGTACTTCAGTGGGTTACATGTTTTTATGCAATATACTACTGTTTTAATGAAGATCCAACAGTTTTTGAGTCATTTGTGAGAAGTTTTAATTTTCTGGCAAAAAGAGCTGACCTTATTTTTTGTGAGATCCTACTTGTTTTATGAAGGTCCACTAATTTTTTGTCATTTGTAAAAACTATTGATTTCCTGGCAAAAAATGCTTGTTTCACTGAGATTTTTTGTGATGCGCTACGGTTTGTCTAAAGGTCCAACAATTTTTGTGTCAATTGTAAAAAGTTTTGCTTTTCTGGAGAAAATGTTTATCTCTTTGAGTTACATACTTTCTTCTGTGGTTCTGCTGATTTAATGAAGTTCTAACAATTTTTGAATCAATTATGAAAAGTTTTTTTTTGGCAACAAGTATTATCTCACTGTACACATTTTTGTGATGTACTACTGTTTTTTATGAAGGTCCTTTGAGTCATTTGTGAAAATAATTGATTTTCTAGCAAAAATTCCTGATCTCACTGAGTTTTTTTGGGATTTAATCTCTATCTTTAAAACCGCAAAACTTTTCTCTTTGACCATCTCTCTATTACCACTTGCTTAATGGAGGAGAAACCCATCATCGGATGCTCCTAACTTACCAATGCTATATAAATTCAAGTTCCTGGAAGTTCCCCTGCAAGTCACTCACTATCATGACTTGGAAATATATCGCTGTTCCTTCACTGTCATTGGGTCAAAATCCTGGAACTCCCTTCCTAACAGCATCATGGGTGTACCTACACCACATGGACTGCAGCAGTTCAATGAGGCAGCTCGCCACCTCCTTCTCAAGGGCAACTAGGGATGGACAATAAATATTGGCCCAGCTAGCGAAGCACACATACAATGAATGAATTTTTTTAAAAACGCAGCCAAACAGGTGAAGTATCATCCTGCAAATCCTTCCGCTCTTCCTGCCTGCCATTGACATGTTGGGTGAGATTCCTGGTCAGCCATGTGACGGAAAGAAAGGTGAAACCTTTACCATCACCACCCATTGCTCCAGACTACAACATGCTTGTAAAAGTGCATGTTGCCACTGCAATCTGGACTGCCTCAGTGAACTGTTAACACCCAGCCACCAAAATATTAACCAGGCAATAATGAGCTACAGAAGGGTATAAGATGCACAACAGTCCTGGTGGAATGAAATTCAACTTTTATCAAAGAACAAGAATTTATTTTCCTGTATTTAATGCATCACCTACAAAATTATATCTTTAGAAGTTGCATGTTTCAGATTTTCATGTTCTGACTTTCATTTATTGAGGAAAAGAATCCAGAATTTTTGTCCATTTTTTAAAAATTCCCCTTTTGTTCCCAACTACTAATCAGAAGTAGTTGCATTTAGTGTATAAAAGAATGAAAAGAAGATTATCTGCTTGTTGACTGAGTCCACGTGGGCTCAACCATGCAGTTGCTGTTGACTTCTAACATAAAATCCAGCACCTTCACTTAGATGTTTGGTATGAAAGAATATAAAAATGCCACTTTGGAAAGCTGATGCTTTTTCATTTTGCCAGTAAAAATGTGATCTTGAATAGAAAACTTCAATAAAAAACAGAAGCCTTAGTTGGATTCTAGAAGCTGAATTTGAACGTCAAATTTAATTGGCTACAATCTTACTTATTTGTTGTTTCTTTTTGGCCAGGTTTGGAGTGAAGTGAATCAGGCAATTTTGGATTATGAGAATCGTGAATCAACACCTAAGCTAGCCAAACTGCTAAAACTTCTATTATGGGCACAGAATGAGCTGGACCACAAGAAAGTTAAATATCCCAAGATGACAGACCTCAGTAAGGGAGCAATTGAGGAACCCAAGTAAAGGCTGTATAATGGGACTGAACAGGATTATGAAGCGTCTTGCTGTACATTTGCTGGTTACAGTATATCAGACAGGACTATAATAAGTTCACTAATAAATGACAGAACATGTGAATATGACTTTATGGTTAAGAATAATCACATTTAAGGCTGGGATGAACTTCAAAGCATCACCAACACATTACATCGGAACGCCATCAAATGGCTGCTGAAGCGTCAAGGGATTGCAAGATTCACCCCAGTCCTAAATTCATTTTTATGGTAACTTATAACTTTACCAACTTCGCACGTTGGACTGAAAATACCGAGTATTTGATATTTACGTTTGGCTGCTGTACGGAGTTTCTATTCAGTTTCTTTGCTTCATATGCCAACGGTTCTTAAGTGTATGTTTATATATTTTCAAAACAACTTTATTAAATATCTGTCTGTTCTCTGCTAATATCCATCTTACATCTGGATCTAAACTGATGCTTTATTTCTTATGGAATATCCTCTAACTTTATTGTTAACTTGGTATCTTACTATTAAATTTATTTGGAGCCAGTTGTGGATGTAACATGGATACTGAGATTGTAATTAGTAGAAGCTAACTATTCATTTTACTTTTTTTTCAGCCGCATTAACATTTTCCACTGTCCAGGAAGAGCTTCACGTTTGTTAATTGTCATTTAATAGTCTTGTTACCAAACTAAAATCCATAAGCTTGTAAGTCATAGTATTTAACCTCAAGGTTTTGTATATTTTGTGGCAATGGCTCACTTAGATATGAGTTGTTTGTATATAATGCGATTCCTTGTAGAAAAAAGTAGTATAATGATTTCCCAATACAAAAGTGCTTTATACTTTGAAATTCATCTAATGTGCTTTTAAACACTTCTTTTGTGTGTGCATATAACGTGTGTGTTGAGCTTATTGATATGTTTTGTTTTAAGAAATGCTACGATGTTAATTTATCATTGCGTATATCAGCGAATACTTTGGGAGTGTACAATGGAAAGCCATTGACAATTTTAATTAGTTTTATAGCTTAGGAATGCAGATTCTGTGTGTCAGGTACTTTTCAAACAAAATAGTTGACAGTACTTATTTAATTTTCCAGAACTTTTTATTCTTAGTTTAGTCAAAGGAAAATTCCAGATGTGATCATCTGTCTTGTAAATATTCCCTAGATTGACTTTAAAAATATAACTTGGGTATTGATGGAATGAATGCTGGTCCTGAATGAAGAGAACATTTGTACAGAAATAAATGTGAATGATTTCTTTCCCCCATCCCCCCACCCCCTCTTGATATCAAGGTTTCCTCACAATAGATGTAATACTTTAGGGGCTCATACCAGGAGCAGCTTAGCCCAATAGCAAGAAAGCTCTGTATTCTAGACATTACATATTGATAAATCCTGTTGTAAAAATTTAAGATCCAAAAAGGAAGTTGTTGAAATTGACTTTTTGGAAAATCTTCCCTTTGAGCAGTTTTAACACCTTCCCCTGCAAGAGCATATTGTCCCCTTCAATCTAAAATTTGTACCATTTACTTATTTCAATCTTTAAAATGCATATCAAAGGGATTTATAATTACCCTACTACAGTACTTTGCTTAGTACACTACCAAATGGTAAGTACTGCTTACACAGACTCACATTACAAATGAATAGAAAAGCCCTTCAACTCAGTTGCCCTCCTCCATCTTGTAGATGGTGCAGCCATGTGCAAATTTCTCCTATCTTTGTAGTAATGCTGTCTTATATGATAGACCTAAAGGTCCTTTTGGTGAATTCAACAAAAGTTATAGGAATTTTTTTTCCAGCTTCCTAAAGCAATTGAACAAGCTCCAGGAGACTTCAGTATTAGCCTTAATACACCATGACCTAAACGAATTAACAATCCACAACGGGTGATGTCCGCTAATGGTTTGCTAAAGTAATTACTTTACAGTTAAATAAACGCAAGGCATTAAAAATTGAGTAAATGCTAAAATACAAAAAAAAAGCATGTGAAAGTCTATAATTAGTAAATTACCCTTTCTAAGGACTTATTTGGATGGAATAATGAAAAGATTCAAAAACTTGTTTTCTAACCAACTTTTTTAAGTGATGCTGTACAATGTATCACCTCAAGCAGTGTATAGAATGGAAGCTTTTTTGTCTGACTACATATCAGAACTCTGAAGAATGCACGAGGCCAGAAGGATAATTATGATCTAGCTTCCCAAATACTAAGTTGATGAGTATCATTTAAATCATTCAGTCCCCTGCCAAAAAAAAATTCAGCTTTTTCTTGAATTTTCTGAAACTTGTTTCTGCTGTCTTCCTGGGTAGTTTTTCCATATATTCATTAACCTTATCAGGAGAAACATCACAACCTAGTTCATAAATGTGACTTCTAATATTCTTTTCTTCCAACTGTTCACTTCAGATCTTTATTCTCATACTTTCTCAATCGTTCGTTTCCTGTTTTCAAAATCACTGCTTTCTCTAGTCTTTCATTCTTTTTTTTAGTCTTGTTCCCAATTTTCATGGAGAAACAGGCTCTTTAACCTTGAGAGGTGATTTCTTAGCATTGCACAACATATAAAAAGAGATACATTAAATGGAGACAGAAGCTTTAGATTCATTGGAGTGATGGAGATGGTGAGGGGCAGAAATATATGTTTTTTTATCTGGATGAATGAGCTTTGTTCTCTGCACCAATTTGGTGAAAGGGGAGAAAGATACTGTTATGAAACCTTGTACGTTGTGGACTATTATTTTTAACGTACAACTTGAACAATTGGAAACATGTCTTTAGAGTTAACTGAAAAATATATTGTTTCTTCAAAAAACAGGCATTTTGACTTTATTTTGGTGGCAAAATTGTCCATGAATAAAGTTAATTATTAATAAATAAAATATATTATAAAATTCACTTAATTTTCTTTTAGACTTCATAATTTGCAATTTAGATATAATTTACAAATAAAACTTTTGTTTATGTTTGACTGACCAGTGATCTTAAATACTTCTTAAAATCTTTTGCCTTCTTTTGCAGTTTGGTGTAAATATTTTTCTTAGCTTTTAGCAGAACTAGATCCCTTGATTTTTATGGTTTATATCAATGGTTTAGGCTTACATGTATAGAGCAAAATTAAGAAATATTGGCCTTGTGGTTGTGAGGAAAAAGGCTGTAGATCGTAGGAAGATATCAATGGACTGGTCAGCTGGGCAGAATGGTATATGGAATTCAATCCAGAGGCGTATGATGCCAAACAAGGCATGGGAATACACAATAAATGGAAGAATACTGAGAAATGTAGAGGAACAAAAGGACCTTGGAGTGCATGTCCACAGATCCCTGAAGGTAGCAGGTCAGGTCAATAAGGTATTTAGGAAGGTGTAAGGGATATTTTCCTTTATTAGCTGAATGCAAGAGCAGGGAGGTTCTACAAGAACTGTATAACATGCTAGATAGGTCACAGCTAAAGTACTGCATACAGTTCTGATCACCACATTACAGGAAGGATGTGATTGATTTAGGGAGTGTATGGTGTTGCCAGGACTGCTCTGAGGACAGATCAGGTAGGTGGAGTTTGCTTTCTTTGGAACAAAGGACGTTGTGGGGAAATTTAATTGAGGTGTACAAAATTGAGGGACCTAGAAAGAGAGCTCAGTAAACCAGGAGGCATAGATTTAAAGCAATTTCTTGGAGGATGAGAGGGGAGTTGAGAGAGTTTTTCACCGAGGGCAGTGTGGGTCTAGAACCCTGAGTGGTGAGAAGGAAATCCTGAATGCATTTAAGAAGCACTTGGACATGCACCTGAAGTGCCACAACCTATAATGTTGTGGACCGAGAGCTGAATTAGGTCGAATAGCTTTCTTTTGTATTGCTGAAAAAAGAGACATGTCTGAGCTTTTTGTCTTGCACTCATCAGGACACTTAGAAGAATACCAATATCGGGGGGAAACAACAATTTATACTGTGTGAAGAAAGTGCTGACTGGCAAGTGGCGTTGCTATGGAGAATACATCACTGGTGACTGACAGTTAACTGCAAGCCGACCTTCATTGGTCATTATACGTGCTGGGATTCTCTCAATTCCACAAGCTATAAGATTGGTCTTATCAGCAGCCTTGTAAATAGAGCCTGAGCCATTTGCTCACCATGCAAGCTTGATGCTGAAATAGGGCCAATCAAAGGTATCCTGCAGGATAATGGCTACCCTGATCAGATCATTTTGCGCTGTATATCATGCAAACTCATGAATGGGCCTAAGGCTGCCACTTTCAGCCATGAAAGCGCAGCCTACCTCAAATTACCCTGGAAGAGCAATGTATATCAAAAATTTGAGCAACAGGTAAAGCTAGCCATTTCACGCTGCTAATATGCAATAGCAATACGATTGGTGTTCATCACAAACAGGATGCTGCTGTCAAGCCAAAAAGACATTTGCCTATAATACAAATGAGTAATATGGTATATGAATTTCTGTGAAGCTAGGTATGTAGGCCATATGTTCCAAAGATTGGCGAATTGCATCAAACAGCATGTCTACTGCTGTTCGCAACAGGCAGGGTACAGACCATATCCAACCAGCCAGTGCTTGCAAAACTCAAAACACAGCGTCCAATATTAGATGTGATTCTGCAATTAGAGATCATTTGCTAAATAATACTCAAATATGCTAAAAGAATTACACTGATGACCAATTTAAGGTTATTAAGTCGGGCTTTTAATGTGGTGCATTTGTGTGTACTGGAAGCTACACCAGGCCCTGTTCTTTGCAGACAGAAAGAACATGTACATACATTGCACCTGTTTCAGCTAAACAAGATGTGACAGCCATTCGCTGAATCATTCCTCAGGGCAATGCCTTGACCAATCAGGGTTAAGCTTCCTGCTTTAAATTTCAAACAAATTTTGCTATTTAACTGTAAGTCACCATCAGTGCTACATTCTCCATGGTAATGCCATTTGCCAACCAATCAGCACTCGCCTCACATACGGCATAAATTGTTATTCCCCTTCCCCCCTGTATTCTTGCGTGCGTCCTGATGAGTGCAAGATGAAAAGCTTAGACGTCTTTTTTTTCATCAATACTCAAGTTCTGGACTGCCAAACTTTTGGTTGACATAAGCACAATATGCTGAATGGCCTCCCTCGGTACTGTACATTTCTATGATGTTTAAAATCAGCCTGCAAAGTGCAATGTTGTGGCATCTCCTCTGAAACAATACCAATGGGAGCAATTGTAAGCCTTGCACTTGAAGAGTTTTTATACAATTTAACTTTTGTTGATGGCTGTGTGGGCCACTGAAGAATCCTGAGCGGCAGAGGCTTGATGCTTACTCTGCTCATTGCTGGCTAATTTTGAATAGGAGTCCTTCAACAGACAATAGCCCCTTAATTTAAAGAATGGGCTGAATTTCACGATCAGTGCTGAAGCAATGACACACGCAGCTGACCTCTCAGAAGACCTAATAATCTTTGGAATGAATTTCCTCTTTCCTGACGTCAACTTGAACCTGATGCCAAGTTAAAGGGGTTTCCAGCCATCCAGCAGCAACAATGTCATCAAGCAGGGTAAGCAGCTAATTATGTTGAAGCATTAACACAGGAAGCAAAATCCACAATTCATTCACTTTGATTTTTCAGATAGCAAAATAACTGATTGGGACGTGCACACGATATTAAGGTAGAAGTTAAAATATAAACTTAGAATTTAAAATACATAGAATTTTATCATGGAAAATTACTCCTTTGGACCTGGGAGGTTGGTTGGCAGTAGTCATGAGCTAGAAAGCCATTTAAAAACTCATTTGCATCTCATTCAGCAAGGCATAACTTTTTCAAGTGTTTTTAAAATGAAGCTAATAATATAGTAGCAGATGTGCTTGTCAGTTCAATGATTTCTAATTGATTGCATTCTTGAGTGGCCGCAACAGCGCAGTCTGTGGAGAAGTGTAGAACCACTGACACCAACTGCTGGATTTCTACATGTAACTGTGCGCACGCGCACACACTCCAGAAATTGCTGTCAATTTCAGAGGAGTAATAACAGTGAATGCAGTCAGTTTCACCATCATTATCACTGAAGTATCCAGGACATTGTTTTTATGTCCGTTTTAGATATCTGCCTAAAACATTTAAAAATGTGGGCCCCAAAAATTTTGCAGTGGGACCATTGTTTTGCAGATTGGGCTCACAGACCAACTGGTATGCTGAAATTAGGTGTAACGCAAACCAATTTCTATTCCTGGATGTCACGCTTTGTTTTGCAAATGAAGGAATCCATGAAAGAGAGAATGCCCAGCCTTCACTGGGAGACTCGAAAGCATAAAGACTTTCCAATCTGTTCCTGTACTAAAAAGCAAACTCCTCTGAGGCTTTATTTGCTTAACAACAATTAGATCTGTTGGCCTTAAAGGCATGCAACTCCACATGAGCAGTAGAATAACAGCATAATACATCATGCATTGTATAATCATGCACTCATATCAATAAAATAAAACTTGAGTGAAACAGACATGGCAAATTTGATGCTATATACGAGGGCTTTAGAAAGAATCTTGTCATTTCATATGCTACAAATCCAAAGCATCTTTCGCACTTTAAGTAAAGGATTCTGTGCACTTTCTTGATTGTGGGGAGGAGCTGGGGATCTATAAATAGCTTACAGGTGAATGTAAATATGATGTATCCACTGCAGGTGCAAAAACAAATTAATTCCTTTTACATACCACAGTTACATTAGCAAGTACACACATCTCATGGGACAAACCAACTCCTTTCCTAGGATTTCAATTGGGAATCTGCCTTTTCTGACTATGTGTAATAGTGAAGAAAAATAAAACACATCAATTTGCATCTTCACCAAATATCTCTGCAGCAATACTCCCATGTTACCAAACAATTCTGCTTAAATAACATTTAAATTCAACTTATTCAGGACCTCCTGACAAACTTGAATAGTGGTATTTCCAGAATTTTCTACCTACATTAATTTTCCATTGCTAATTACATTACCTGTCTCACTTGCAATTTGAATTGAAATGCAACTATTATTATTTATCATGTGTTAAAAATGGAGCTAAATAACAACATTTCTAAGGACAAAGTTTCAATTATAAAATTAAAAAGAGCATTTTTAAAAACTAAGTTTCCTCGGAGAAAATTGTGGCCGTGGTTTACTTCTTTATTTTATTGTTTTAATAAGAAATACATTCTGGTTACTTTAATTACTCCTGAAATTAATTTTATTGAGGATCTTATTGTAGTGATTTTCCATCAACGCACAGAAGCAGAGGTAGTTGGGTCTAATAAACAGTAAGTCCCTATACACAGTCAGTTTTGCTGAAAGAGTTGAACACAGATGCAAACATGGAATTATGGTTTTAGTTCTGAGTGCCTTCAGCTGATTAATAGCTTCACAGAGAGGTAGCTAAAAGTCTTTAAAGGAAAATATTGTTAGATATTAGCCAGCAGGTTTAGCTGTATCACCAGATGGCGCCATAAAGCATCCCCAATTCTCATGCACCACCAAGTAGAGCTATACCACTGGGTGGAGAAGGGGAGCCTCCCTTCTCTGAGCACATAAATGCCTTAATCTTGGTCAGGTAAGTAATTTTTTAAAAATATTTTAAATATCAAGTAAAATTATTCTACACACATATCCCCCACCTCCTCCCTTTCTCTCTCTCTCTTTTCTATATGGTCCTGGTCCCCTCCCAGCTGTGGTTGCAGCCCTGGTAGTTCCAACCTATTTACAGCTACTGATAGACTGCAGTCTTCACTCCCTTGGTGGCCCTAAAGCTTCCTGCTGTCTCGAGTCCCAGTTTGTTGTCTTGTCACATTCCAGTGGTTGTCTTGTCACATTCCAGTGCATTGATTTCATTGCAACCCAGTTCCTTTGTTGGATGTTGTTGGTACAAACTGATTTTTGCTGCTCACCTCCAGCCCATCTGTCTTCAGGCACACCCTAGGCTTGGGCTCCACTCCAATCGCTACTTTTAACTCCACAGTTCCAGCGATTTATTCATTGATGATGATTCATTTATGTTATTCAATGTTTACAGCGTAGAAACAGGTTATTCAGATCAACTGGTTAAGCTAGTGGTTATAAAAACAAAAATAACTGGAAAAACTCAGCAGGTCTGACAGCATCTGTGGAGAGGAAAACAGTTAATGTTTCGAGTCTGTATCACTCTTCACCAGAACTAAGGAAAAATAGAAAAGAGGAGAAATATAAGCTGGTTTAAGGGTAGGGGAGGGTGGGACAGATAGAGCTGGATAGAGGGCAGGTGATAGGTGGAGATTGCCAAAAGATGTCATAGACAAAAGGACAAAGAGGTGTTGACGGTGGTGATAGTAGCTAAGAAATGTGCTAATGGTGACATTAAGGGTAGAAAGCAGGACGAGCAAGGGACAGATAGCACTAGTGGGATTGGGGTGGGAGAAGGGATCGAAATAGGCTAAAAGGTAGAGATAAAACAATGGATGGAAATACATTTAAAAATAATGGAAATGGATGGGAAAAGAAAAATATATATAAATTATTGGAAAAAGGGGGATTGGAAAGGGGGTGGGGATGGAGGAGAGAGTTCATGATCTATAGTTGTTGAACTTAATATTAAGTCCGGAAGGCTGTAAAGTGCCTAGGTGGAAGATGAGGTGCTGTTCCTCCAGTTTGCATTGAGCTTCACTGGAAATTGCAGCAGGCCAAGGACGGACATGTGGGCATGAGAGCAGGGTGGAGTGTTGAAATGGCAAGCGACAGGGAGGTCTGGGTCATGCTTGCAGACAGACCGAAGGTGATCCACAAAGCGGTCACCCAGTCTGCGTTTGGCCTCTCCAATGTAGAGGAAACCGCATTGGGAGCTGTGAATGCAGTAGACAAAATTGAGGGAAGTGCAAGTGAAGTGCTGTTTCACTTGAAAGGAGTGTTTGGGCCCCTGGACGCTGAGGAGGGTGGAAGTAAAGGGGCAGATGTTGCACCTTCTGCGCTTGCATGGGAAGGTGCTGTGAGAGGGGGTTGAGTTGTCGGGGGTGATGGAGGAGTAGTGGACCAGGGTGTCCCAGAAGGAACGATCCCTGCGGAATGCCACGGGGGGGGGGGTGGGGGGGGTGGGGGGTGGGGGGTAAGGGAAGATGTGTTGGTGGTGGCATCATGCTGGAGTTGGCGGAAATGGTAGAAGATGATCCTTTGAATGCATAAGCTGGTGGGGTGATAAGTCAGGACAGGGGGGACCCTATCATGGTTCTGGGAGGGACAGGAAGGTGTGAGGGCTGATGCGCAGGAGATGGGCCAGATATGGTTGACGGCCCTGTCAACCACCGTGGGTGGAAAACCTCAGTTAAGGAAGAAGAAAGACATGTCAGAGAAACTGTTTTTGAAAGTGGCATCATCAGAACAGATGTGAGGGATGTGAAGGAACTGAGAGAATGGAATGGAGTCCTTACAGGAAGCGGGGTGTAAGGAGCTGTAGTCAAGGTAGCTGTGGGAGTCGGTAGGCATGTAATGAATATTGGTGGACAGTCTATCACCAGAAATTGAGACATAGAGGTGAAGGAAGGGAAGGGAAGTGTCAGAGATGAACCATGTGAAAATGATGGAGGGCCCTCAACCGTGTCCAGGCCATCTCCTGAGCATCTGCCCTCACACCTTCCTGTCCTTCCCAGAACCATGATAGGATCCCCCTTGTCCTCGCTTATCACTCCAGCAGCCTCTGCATTTCAAAGGATCATCCTCCGCCATTTCCGCCAACTCCAGCATGATGCCACCACCAAACACATCTTCCCTTCACCGCTTCCCCCCCCACCCCCCCCACCCCAGCGGCATTCTGCAGGGATCATTCCCTCCGGGACACCTTGGTCCACTCCTCCATCACCCCCTACACCTCAACCCCCTCCCATGGCACCTTCCCATGCAACCGCAGAAGGCACAACATCTGTCCCTTTACTTCCCCCCTCCTCACCGTTCAAGGGCCCAAACATTCCTTTCAAATGAAGCAGCATCTCACTCGCGCTTCCCTCAATTTAGTCTACTACATTCGCTGCTCCCAATGCAGTTTCCCCTACATTGGAGAGACCAAACGCAAACTGGGTGACCGCTTTCCGGAACACCTTCAGTCTGTCCGCAAGCATGACCTAGACCTCCCTGTCGCTTGCCATTTCAACACACCACTCTGCTCTCATGCCCACATGTCCGTCCTTGGCCTGCTGCAATGTTCCACTGAAGCTCAACGCAAACTGGAGAAACAGTACCTCATCTTCCGGCTAGGTACTTTACAGCCTTCTGGACTGAATATTGAGTTCAACAACCTTAGATCATGAACTGTCTCCTCCATCCCCAACCACTTTCTGATCCCCCTTTCTCCAATAATTTATATATACTTTTCTTTTCCCACCCATTTCCATTATTTTTAAATGTATTTCCATCCATTGTTTTATCTCTACCTTTCAGCCTATTTTGATCCCTTCCCCTCACCCCACCCCCACTAGGGTTATCTGTCCCTTACTCAGCCTGCTTCCTACCCTTAATGTCACCATTAGTACATTTCTTAGCTAATATCACCCCTGTTAACACCTCTTTGTCCTTTTGTCAAGACATCTTTTGGCAATCTCCACCCATCACTGGCCCTCTATCCAGCTGTATCTGTCCCACCGCCACCCCCCCCACCCCTCTTAAACCAGCTTATATTTCACCTCTTTTCTATTTTTCCTTAGTTCTGTTGAAGAGTCATACCAACTTGAAATGTTAACTCTATTCCTCTCTGCAGATGCTGTCAGACCTGCTGAGTTTTTCCAAGTATTTTTGTTTTTGTTTCGGATTTCCTGCATCCACAGTTTTTTGCTTTTATCTTAGTGTTTAATTGACTGCCACTTGTCTTCAAGGAATGCCTACCTTGAAGAAGTATTGCTCTTCTCTCCGACAGGATTTCCGCCTGTCTCTCTTGCCGTGGTCACCTTCATTGCTTTCCATTTCTCTCCTGGTGTTTGACCAGGTGTTTAAGAAAACTCGCTTTCACAGCCATATTTTCTTCCTCAGTGACTGTCTCCGTCTCCAACTTACCCCACGTGGATTTCAACTGAAGTTCCATCCCTCATGTTTCGAACCCACCCAGGATTACAGGTATCTCCAGGACGTACAACGCTCCTCGAACTGCTGTTCTCGTTGCATCCTGAGATCCACACTCAATGCCATGCGCCGCCATATGAACACACTCGACCTCTCCCTCCAGCAGCATCGATGCACCCTATTTCTAATGCACCCTATGTCCTTGCCCCCAGTTTCATTTTATTCTTCGTCTCATCCGACGCCTCAACAAGAAATTTTGTCTCTTTCCTTCAGGTGCAAAGGAACGCAAGCTCCGACAACTCATCAACACCAAGGCCTATCCAGGACACTCCACATTCAATGTTCAGCAAAGGACTCAGTCTCATACCCTTACGCCCTCATCTCAATGGATTTCGGGCTCGGCACGATGCTGAACTCTTCTTCCGCCACCTTCATCTCCGTGCTCACTCCTTTGGGCAGGAGTCCTCTCCCTGTTCAACAGATCCTTTTACCCACCTCCAATATTCACCCTCCACCTGGACCCCTCCCTCTGGATTCTTACCTGCTCTTGATCTTTTCATTGAGAACTGTCGGCATGACATCGTCTCAGTTTCTCTGCTCCTCTCACCCACTCTAACCTGCCTCTCTCTGAACTTGCTGCACTTCATTCTCTCATGTCCAACCCTAACATTGTCATCAAACCTGCTCACAAGGGTGGTGCTGTTGTCTGGCGCACTGACCTCTACCTCACAGAGGCTGAGCGTCAACTCACAGACACTTCCTCCTACCTCCCCCTGGACCATGACCCCACCACTAAACATCAAGCCATTGTTTCTAGGATTGTCACTGACCTCATCTCCTCTGGAGATCTTCCCTCCACAGCTTCCAACCTCATAGTCTCCCAACCTCAGATGGCCCGCTTCTACTTCCTAACCAAAATTCACAAACAGGACTGTCCTGGCAGACCGATCATGTCAGCCTGTCCCTGCCCCACAGAACTCATTTCTTGCCATCTTGACTCCATTCTCTCTCCCCTTGTCCAGTCTCTTCCCACCTACATCTGTGACTCCTCTGACACCCTACATTATATCAACAATTTCTAGTTCCCTGGCCCCAACCACCTCCTCTTCACCATGGACGTCCAATCCCTCTACACCTCCATCCCCCACCAGGATGGTCTGAGGGCTCTCCGCTTCTTCCTCGAACAGAGGCCCAAACAATCCCCATCCACACTACTCTCCTCCGTCTGGCTAAACTTGTTCTCTCACTAAACAATTTCTCCTCAAACTCCTCTCACTTCCTCCAAATAAAAAGTGTGGCTATGGGTACCCACATGGGCCCAGTTGTACCTGTCTCTTTATGGGGTATGTGGAACATTCCTTGTTCCAGTCCTACTCCAGCCCCCTCCCACAACTCTTTCTCCGGTACATCGATGACTGCTTTGGTGCTGCTTCATGCTCTCGTCTGGACCTGGAACAATTTACTAATTTTGCTTCCAATTTCCACCCCTCCATTATTTTCACATGGTTCATCTCTGACACTTCCCTTCCCTTCCTTCACCTCTCTGTCTCAATTTCTGGTGATAGACTATCCACTAATATTCATTACATGCCTACCGACTCCCACAGCTGCCTTGACTACAGTTCCTCACACCCTGCTTCCTGAAGGACTCCATCCCATTCTCTCAGGTCCTTCGCCTCCGTTGCATCTGTTCTGATGATGCCACTTTCTAAAACAGTTCCTCTGACATGTCTTCCTTCTTCCTTAACCGAGGTTTTCTACCCATGGTGGTTGACATGGCCCTCAACCGTGTCCGGCCCATCTCCTGTGAATCAGCCCTCACACCTTCCTGTCCTTCTCAGAACCATGATAGGGTCCCCATTGTCCTCATTTATCACCCCACCGGCCTCCGCATTCAAAGGATCATCTTCCGCCATTTCCGCCAACTCCAGCATGATGCCACCACCAAACACATCTTCCCTTCACCAACCCCGGTGGCATTCTGCAGGGATCGTTTCTTCCAGGACACCCTGGCCCACTCCTCCATCACCCCCTACACCTCAACCCCTTCCCACGGCACTTTCCCAGGCAACCGCAGAAGGTGCAATGCCTGCCCCTTTACTTCCCCCCTCCTCACCGTCAAAGGCCCAAACACTCCTTTCAAGTGAACCAGCATTTCACTTGCACTTCCCACAATTTAGTCTACTGCATTCGCTGCTCCCAATGCAGTTTCCTCTACATTGGAGAGACCAAACTCAGATTGGGTGACCACTTTTTGGAACACCTTCAGTCTGTCCGCAAGCATGACCCAGACCTCCCTGTCGCTTGCCATTTCAACATATCACCCTGCTCTCATGCCCACATGTCCGTCCTTGGCCTGCTGCAATGTTCCATTGAAGCTCAACACAAACTGGAGGAACAGTACCTCATCTTCCGACTAGGTATTTTACAGCCTTCCGGACTGAATATTGAATTCAATAACTTTAGATCATGAACTCTCTCCTCCATCCCCACCCACTTTCCGATCCCCCTTTCTCCAATAATTTATATATATTTTTCTTTTCCCACCCATTTCCATTATTTTTAAATGTATTTCCATCCATTGTTTTATCTCTACCTTTTAGCCTATTTCGATCCCTTCCCCTCACCCCACCCCCACTAGGGCTATCTGTCCCTTGCTCATCCTGCTTCCTACCCTTAATGTCACCATTAGTACATTTCTTAGCTAATATCACCCACGTCAACACCTCTTTGTCCTTTTGTCTATGACATCTTTTGGCAATCTCCACCTATCACTGGCCCTCTATCCAGCTCTATCTGCACCCCCCCCCCCAACTTAAACCAGCTTATATTTCACCTCTTTTCTATTTTTCCTTAGTTCTGGTGAAGAGTGATACAGACTTGAAACATTAACTCTATTCCTCTCTGCAGGTGCTGTCAGACCTACTGAGTTTTTCCAAATATTTTTGTTTTTGTTTCAGATTTCCAGGATCCGCAGATTTTTGCTTTTGTTTAAGCCAGTGGTTATGCTCAGCACAAGCCCCTTCCCACCTTATTTTGTCTTACCCTACCAGCATATCTTATTTCTTTCTCCCTCAAGTAGGAAGCGAGCTTCCCTCACATTTGTAGTGTCCTGATTCTGGTTTTGATTGTGGCCCACTCCTTTAAGTCCAGCCCAATTATTGCTCTTCACGTCCCACCCACTTCTATCCTCAAACCTAATTTGGGTCCCATTATTGATTGATGATATTAAACATAGCATAGTAATATCATTAATTTAATTTAATTAATTTTAACAAACGAGGAAACAAAAATGAAAATCTTGAAGACATGGTGAAAAATGAGTGGTAGTTATAATGGGGGAGACAGCAGTATAGTGGTAATGTCACCAGACTAGGAATCTAGAAGCCCAGGCTAATGTTCAGGGAACATGGGTTCAAATCCCAAATTGAATTTAAATTCAATTAATAAAATCTGGAATTAAAAGCTAGTCTTAACTCTCATTGCCATAAAAACCCATATGGTTTACTAACATCCTTTCAGGAAGGAAACCATCTGCCCCTACCTGGTCTGGCCCACGTGTGACTCCAGACCCACAGCAATGTGGCTGATTCTCAACTGCCCTCTGAAATGACCCAGCAAGGTATTTCAAGCACAATTAGGGATGGGCAACAAATGCTGGCCTTGCCAGCAATGCCCACATACCATGAAAGAATAAAGGGGAAAAAAAGTAAAAGGGAGAAGAAGCATAAAGTAGGTTGGAGGTGTATATTTGTTGCCATGATAATAGTTGATTGTGGTAGTGGACCCCAGTATTAGATAGTATACAGTACTTTGTACTAGATTGGGGGGTCACCTGACCTGGGCTTTGATAGTCAGATAGCCCATGTTCAAGTCTGTCTTGATAGAGTTTAGACACTGCAGATATGTGTTTATGTTAGGAAAATGTGTTTTCAATAAAGTTAGCTCAGCTACAATGTACACAGCCAGTGTGTGTGATTGAAACAAAAAACAAGACATTTGTTGCAGGAAATGAGCAGAGGCAATGGCCTATGTCCTTGAATCCACCTTTTTAATCACCATTTAAAAATCATTAACAACTTTATTAACCATTAATTTTGTAGACCTCCATTAAGTGAAATAAGACAGAAAAAGACCCCAGCAAGACAGGTTTCTGAGTTAATTTATATCATTCACCTCTCTGTTCCAGCTTCCTGGTGTTAATGAATTGCAAGAAGTGGGAGAGCAATGCGGGCAAATAAGGATCACACTGAAAAACAACTCAGAAAAAGCTTTATTTAGAAATTAGAAAGCTACTTTGTATTGTAGCTGTAAGTCGTCTCCATTGTTCTCCCATTTCATTGGGTAGCAATAAGAAGTCTATTCAGATCCAGGATGAATGCCCATGGGCCTCCTCCCATGCTATCAGTATATTATTCCATTCCTTGCTCCTTCATGTACTTATCTAGTTTTGCCTTAAATACACCTAGCTTTTCACCTCAATTACTCCTTGTGAGAGCAAGTTCTGCACTCTTACCACTCTGACTAAAGAAATTTCTCCAAAATTTCCCATTGGATTTATTGGTGACTATTTTCTATTAATGGCTCTTAATTTTGATCTCCCTAATAAGTGGGAACATCTCTGCATCTAGCTTATCCAATCTTTTCATAATTTTAATGGCCACCAGTCTACCTTCTCAATTTTAGAGAAAGAATACCTGTCTCTTCAGCCTTTCCTTTCAATTCTGGTATCACCCTTGTGAATATCTTTTTGCATCTTCTCCCCTGCCTCTGTCTTTTTTTAATAATATGAAGATCAGAATTGTGCGTAGCACAGTTAACGCTGTCTAACCAAGCATCCATACATGTTTAACTTAACTTTTCTACTTTCCGCTTCTATCACTCTAGAAATGAACTGCAGTGCTTAGCTAATTTTTATTAACCTGTATTGCTACTTTTAGTGTTTGTGATTTAGATGTAAAGGGAAAAACTAAAATATGTACTTAAACCAGGAGAGAGAAATTTTAAAAATGTAGGTCAAACATTCAAGCAGAAGGAACAGTAAAGGCGTGCATCCCAAATAAATGCATGGAGTTTATATAAATGCATGGAGTATAAGGAATAAATTAAATAGACTGCAGGTGTAAATGGTAGCCAATACTGAGGGATGGCTGCAAAATCATCAGGGCTGAGAACTAAACTCTACATGACAGATCGGGAACATGTAGAGGGGGACGAATAGTCTTGGTGATTAAGTATGTAATCACTTCAGTGATAGAGGATTATAATGAAAGGTAAGGAGACAGTGGAGATCTTGAGTAGAATTAAGGAAAGGATTTAACCTTTGATTCTAAAACATTTGGGCTTTGCTGATTTATATTTGGTTGATTAACTTTCCTGTTTCCCATATACCCTTCCTCATTTCTTTGGAGAACAATTTGGCCTCTTCCTTATTCTGGCCTGGCATTCAGTAATACAGCCCTGGTATTAGTTTGACTTTTATTCCACATTACAGACATCCACCTTAAGTAACTTACCCCCAATCATTCTAAAATGAACAAATCTTTCACCAGAAATGCTTAAATTTACAATACTTATATCAACATTTTCAAACTTTAGTTGCTGGAACCTAAAGGGTTCTTGAGAGAATGCCTATAGGATCATCAGATTTTAGTATTTGACATTAATTAGCATTTTATTCCTGTAGATCTATCCAGAATACTAAAAAAATCTACAAAATCTTAATTCCTGTTGCCATGTTAATGTCTCAAATGTTTCCATGATAAATTGCTTTGTCCACATTTATAATAGAAGTCATTTATGTAAACTTGTCATGCTGCAGCTACTTACTGACTCTAGATTTACAGTCCCCAACAAGTGTACTCTAGAAAACTCTGATTCCCCCTCCCCCCCATTGCAATAAGTTTTGCTATTTAACGAGAAATAATTATATAATACCAAATAATATAAAAAATAAAGACAACGCATTTAAAATGGGATTGGAATTATATATGTGCAGCTCTGTGAGTGCACTTGGTCGTTCTTGGGTGATTGCGGGGATGTATCTATATATTGCTGCAACAAAGATTGCACTGTTTTTCTTTCGATAATTGTAACAGTCTTTCAAAAGTTATGACATCGTTCCTAGGACTGTATCAATATTTGCAAAAGATTCCCGAGGATGTGTCAATATTTGCATGGGACATGAACTCTTTCTTCCTGCAGGCAAGTTTGCGAAACACTAATTAGCAAAAGCGTACATTACATTCAAATGTAACAACGCAAACGTATAATGAATCATTAACAAGTTCTACTGTTCAGGCAGCAGCTTTTGTTATCGAGGGGATATTTCCGAATCTGGGAATATCATTACTTTGTGATACGCGTATTTGTAATCTTGGCGTTTAAGTCACTTCATTGGTTCTTGCAGGCAAAGATAAAAGAAAAGGGGGTATGTTTGAAAACAACCAAGTTAACATAACAACCGTTCGAGAGAACATTTATTCCGTTTTTTAGTTCCGAAGAAGAGTCATATTGGATTGAAAACGTGAACTCTGTTTCCCTCTCCACATATACTGCCTGCCCTACTGAGTTCTCTCTGCCCACCCCACCCCCCGCACTTTCTGTTTTTATTCATTCTGTTGGTGCCGGAGAGATCTTTAGTATTAGAATGATAGGGCTGCAAGAGGTAACTGTGGCTAGAAGCTACGACTCTTCGATATCTTGTACACGGAAGTCCTGAAATTAACTTAGATGTACCCGGAAGTGCTGAAATGGATTTCGATGTAAAGTGACACGTATTACTAGCAGATCCGGATCGGAGGATGAGCAGGGCAAGCGAGTTTGGTATCAGATGGGTGGAGAAATGCTTTAAATTGAATTGAATTTTCTTTTTACCCAAGCAGAAGTGACGCCGTGGCTAGTGATTGCTGGTTAGCTTCCTTCGGAAAACGGTGATGCTTGTGTTGCTCCGAAAGTTCAATTGATGGCTTTTGCTGTGCATGATGATGGCGCTAAGTACAGCAGCTTCAAGCATTCAGGCGCATTACAAACTGCGTTAACAACCACCACGGCTCACTCCAATGGGAAATTCTGGTCAAAGTAAGTAAGGGCTTTATTACTGAGAGACTTTCATAATTGAAAACTCGGTTCGAACGTCCATTTCCTCATTGGTAAATAACAACCACAACTTGCCCTGCTGATCGGTAGGTGAGTCAAAATCACAAGAGAGCTCCATCCTTCAAGAACGGTAGGAGAGGCAAACCAGGAAATGATAAACGGATTTAGTCAAGCATCTGTTGTGGGGAAGTAATAAACTGTTATCAGGGACAGCATTCGGACAAATATAAATTGTCCAAAGAGAGCCTGCATGGATTTATAAAGAATAAATGAAGTCCAACAAGCCTAATTGAGTTTTTTTGAATAAATAACTACTGTGGTAGGTAAGGGAGTATATATAAAGATAAAAGTAAAATATTGCAGATGCTGGAAATCTGAAACAAAAACAGAAAATGCTGGAAAAACACAGGCCTGACAGCATCTGTGGAGAGAGAAAAACAAAGTTAATGTTTCCAGTCCGTATAACCCTTCTTTAGAGCTGAAGAGAAGTGGAAATGTGACGAAATTTATACTGTTTAAGGGGGTGGGGCAGGTGGAGCTGGATAGAAGGCCAGCGATAGGTAGGGACAAAGGAGGTATTGACAAAGACGTCATGAACTAAAGGACAAAGGGACTATTAGTGGTAGTGGTTAGTGTTAAAAAATGTGCTAATAGTGGCATAAGGGTAAGAAAGCAGAATGTGTTTATAGCAGAACAAGGATAGCATTGTGTGAAAGAACATCATGGAACAAGTGACAGATGGCCCTGTAAAGGATGGGGTGGGGGGAGGGGGTGGTTGTGTCTGGAGGGGTGGGGTGGGGGGGGGGTGGAGAGGATAGAAAATTGGATAAAAAGGGGATAAAGCTACAGATAAATAAAAAAATATATAACAAGTGGATAATAAATAAAAATGAATGTAGAAGGGGATAAAAACAGGGATGAGGATGGAGGAGAGAGCTCATGGTCTGAAGTTATTGAATGCAGTGTTGAGTCCAGAAGGCTGTAAAGTGCCTAGTCGGAAGATGAGGTGCTGTTCTTCCAGTTTGCATTGAGCTTTACTGGAACATTGCAGCAGGCCAAGGATGGACATGTGGGCATGAGAGCATGATGGTGTGTTGAAATGGCAAGTGACCAGAAGGTCTGGGTCTTGCTTGCGGACAGACCAGAGCTGTCCCACAAAGTGCTCACCCAGTCTGCATTTGGCCTCATCGATGTAGAGGAGACCACATTGGGAGCAGTGAATGCAGTGGACCAAATTGAAGGAGGTGCAAGTGAAATGCTGCTTCACCTGAAAGGAGTGTTTGGGCCCTTGGATGGTGAGGGGAGAGGAGGTAAAGGGGCAGGTGTTGCAGCTTTTGCGATTGCATGGGAAGGTGCTGTGGGAAGGGGATGAGGTGTTGGAGGTGATGGAGGAGTGGATCAGGGTGCCCCGGAGGGAACGGTCCCTACAGAATGCTGATGTGGGTGGGGGGTGGGGGGGGGGCGGGGGGGTGCAAGGGGAAGATGTGTTTGGTGGTGGCATCATGCTGGAGTTGGCAGAAATGGCGGAAGATGATCCTTTGAATGCGGAGGCTAGTGGGGTAAAAGTGAGGACAAGGGGGACCCTATCATGATTCTGGAAGGGAGGGGAAGGTGTGAGGGCAGAGACATGGTAGATGGGTCGGACACGGCTGAGGGCCCTGTCAATCACAGTGGTGGGGAGACCTCAGTTAAGGAAGGGGGAAGACATGCTAGAAGTGCTGTATTGAAAAGTGGCATCATCGGAACAGAGAGGCGAAGGAATTGAGAGAATGGGATGGAGTCTTTACAGGAAGCAGGGTGTGAGGCGCTGTAGCCGAGGTATCTGTGAGAGGTCCTGGGCTTGTAATGAATGTTGGTGGACAGTCTATCACTAGAAATTGAGACAAAGAGGTCAAGGAAGGGAAGGGAAATGTCGGAGGTGGACCGTGTGAAGGTGATAGAGGGGTGGAAATTGGAAGCAAAATTGATAAATTTTTCCAGGTCCCAACGAGAGCATGAAGTGGCACCAAAGCAGTCATCGATGAACCGAAGAAAGAGATGTGGGAAGGGGCCTGAGTAGGACTGGAATAAGGAATATTCACATACCCCATAAAGAGACAGGCATAACTAGGACCCATGTGGGTATCCATAGCCAGACTTTTTATTTAGAGTAAGTGAGACAAGTTTAGGGAGAAATTGTTCAGTGAGAGAACAATTTCAGACAGTTAGAGGAAAGTGGTGGTGGATGGTGATTGTTTAGGCCTCTGTTCAAGGAAGAAGCGGGAAAGCCCTCAGGCCATCCTTGTGGGGGATGGAGGTGTAGAGGGATTGGATGTCCATGGTGAAGAGGAGGTGGTTGGGGCCAGGGAACTGGAGATTGTTGATATGACATAGGGCATCAGAGGAATCACCAGATGTAGGTGGGAAGATACTGGACAAGGGGAGAGAGAGCAGAATCAAGGTTGGAAGAAATTAGTTCCATGGGCAGGAACAGGCTGACATGATCGGTCTACTGGGACAGTCCTGTTTGTGGATTTTGGGAAGGAGCTAGAAGGGGGCTGTCTGGGGATGGGAGACTATGAGGTTGGAAGCTGTGGAGGGAAGATCTCCAGAGAATCTATAAAGGTTATTGTATTAACGTCTAAAAGACTTTTGATAAGGTTGCACATAAGTGTCTGATCATAAACATTAATAAACTTGCAGAATGAGGAACAGCAACCTCGCTCACAATTCGGCACTTTACAGCCTCCTAACTCAACATTGAGTTCAACTTCAGACCATAACTCTGTTTTGATTTTTTTGGTCAAGTGCCAGTGTGCATTGTGTTTTCATATTTTTGTTTTCAGACAGAGGCCTCATCATCCTGCCATTAGCACTCACTCTGGATCTATGCTTTGTTTCTTTACTACAACCATTATCACTCTCTTTGCCTTTTGTTTGTGATGACACCTTTGTTATTTAATCTCTCCTGCCCTCTCTCCCAGACCTTCCCTTTATTCTAACTCCTCCTCTCCCTTTCAACAGCATAAAACCCTTCACATTTCTACCTCCCTTCAGATCAAAAGAAGAGTCATTCAGTTAACTCTGTTTCTATTTTCACAGATGCTGCCAGCCCTTCTGAATTTTTTCAGTAATATGTTTTCTTTACTGAATTGATGTGTAATTTGCAAATAAAGTTCAGTATAATGAACTGATCCATTTTGGCAGGAAGTATAAAGATACCACATGCTGCCTGGCCCTGATTTTAATTAATTCAAAGCCCATCAATTACACAGAGTTAAAAATCAGACCCTAAGAGTCCAAGAGTGGAGAAACAAAGAGATATATGGGGACAGATACATAAATCACTAAAAGTAATGAGGCCGGTCATTAGTATGGAAGAAAACTAAATACTGGGGTCCATTTCTAGAGGGGAAGGATTGAAAAGCAGAGGAGTTATATTAAATAAAAACAGAAAATGCTGGAAATACTCAACAGGTCAGGCAGCATTTGTGGAGAGAAACAGACTTTTAATCAACCTGAAACATTGCACAGAATCATCTCAGATTTGCACTAAATGCGGTAGCGGGCAGGTAAAACAACATTTTACTGGCCGGCTGCAATGGTGGCTTTTCACGCCGTATTGTCCCAGACAAGCTACATTACTTATGAATTCCTTGGAAACATGCCATTTCGATGGCAGGCAGACTCCGATTCGCCTGCCACACCATCACCTCGTCACTTCATCATGCCAGGCACCACATTTAAAGTACAGCTGCGCTGAGTGCTTCCAGCCCAGGACTGCAGCAAAGAAAACATGGCACCAAAAGCCAAGAAGACTGCAGCCCTAGAGTGCCTTTTGGGCGCTGTGGGAGGCCTGCTGTGATGTCCTTTATCCCCGCTCTAGCTGCAGGAGGGTTTACAATACCACTTCGGCTTGATAAGCGATGGCAGTGGTGATCAGTGCCAATGCAGATAGAGGATGAATGATCTCATCCATACTAGGATACGGCAATCATCTCAGCACTCTAAACTCTCACACTCAAGCCCATCACACATTCACTGGCATCTCACTGTCAGCTCAAGGGACATCACCATCCATTCTGACACACATACTCTCACATGTCCATCTGGCCTCATCTCCTCTGGAGACAGCCTCCTCAGCCCTCACCATCTTGAGGCCATTGCACAGATCAACATGTGCCCCCAAATGCAGCCTGTGATACCCTTCTTCCCCAGTAATCTTGCAGCCTCTTCCCTTGCCTGAGGCCACTTCTTCCTCTTCCCCAAGTAAGACCGAGCCCTGCAGCCTTTGAAAAGCCAGCCACATATGGTTGATCTGGTAGATAGAGACCTACCCATGAGCCCCTCTAAAAGTGATGAGGTACTGCATGTGAAGCCTGGTGCTGATGACTGCGAGCGCTGGCCGAAGCAAGGTAGGCAAACAAACCTTGAAGTCCCAAGTGAAGTGCAGCCCACCAAGTGCATGCCTTATATATGCTGTTGTGAAACACACCTGTGTGTTTTCCTGCCAATGTGGGTGAACAATCCAGCCGGGGACCATGTTGTGAAACCGACTTTTGGCCTTCGCGCAATATTGTCCGCTCATGCCCAACGCTGGTGGGCACGGAAAATCCCGGCCAAAAACTCTGTTTTTCTTCACAGATGCTGCCTGACTGACTGAGTATTTCCAGCATTTTCTGTTTTTATTTCAGATTTCCAGCATCCTCAGTATCTTGTGTTTGTATTAGAAGTTATGTTAAACTTGTAGGGAAACTTGGTTAAACTGCACTTGGGGCAGAATTTTGCTCTTGGCGGGGGCAGTCAGGAGCAGTTGGGAAGCCGACTGCTGCCCCCAGTCAATACTGGCCTGCGATTTCGCACTGGCGGCCAATTAAGGTGAGCTGCCTGTGCCGAGGGATGGGGGGAGGAGGATGAACAGGCCGAATGAGAACGATTGATTGAAACCTAGCCCTTGGGTGAGGAACTTCATCATGTGACAAAAGTTACCATTTAAGAATAGTATACGTGGCAATAGTAAGTTTGTGGGAAAAGAGTAACCTTCGTAAAGTTGCTACAAGCAGCATCAGTTATGCCACACGCTTGTTTCCCTTTAGCTCAGGGAGGCAAGCATGTATAAAATGTTGTGGGTAATTCTGCGAAATGAGGCCAAAAGCCATACCAAAGTAAGTGGGGCTGACAAGCTACATTTTCATTTTTTTACTCCTCTTTACAATTTTACTTTTCATATAAATCATGCATGCGGATCTTTTTTAAAAAACCCAAAGGGTAATGTTAGTGTCTGGGGAGATCCATGCTCCATTCCAGAAAACTCCAGGACAATCCGGAATTGTCAATTTACTGGCTGGTGGCAGAGGACGAAGAGCAGCTGGTCTATAAAACGCCACTAGTATTAAGAAAAGGCTGCTTGCGTGAAGCTAAGTGTGAGAAGGGAGGGTTTGTTGCAAAGCTGTTGATGGGAGGGAACCTGGGGCACCACTACCTTAAACTTGTAGGCTCTGGAGGAAGAGGCTCACTAAGGAAATTTTTAACTTACCTTTAATTTACTGGACTCCTGACAGGTTCACCTAGTGTGGACGGTGCCCCACTCAGGAATAGGTTAAAGTTTCATCATGGTCTCGTGTACATCATGGGACCCTGAACTGCAGAGTCCAGTGAGAGCCTTGCCTGCTGCCAAAACCAGTGGTGTTGAAATCGTAAAGCAGTGGGAAATGTAGCTGTTTCAGAGTGAGACAAGGCCAGTTAGCCAGACACCAGTCTTTGGGAAAGTACAGGAATCTTTTATTAAGGAATTCTTAACAGAATCAGAATGATCAGACAAAGTCAACATGGTTTTACAAAAGGGAAATCATGTTTGACTAATTTATTAAAGTTTTTTGAGGGTGTAACTAGCAAGGTAGATAAAGGGGAACTAGTAAACGAAGCATATCTGGCTTCCAAAAGGCATTCGGTGAGGTACCACACAAAATGTCAGTAGCCAGGTTAAGAGCTCATGGAGTTGAGGGCAATATATTCACATGGATAAGTTTTGATTAATGATCAGCAAGCAAAAAGTAGGCGATATATGGGGCTTATTTAATTTGGCAAGCTGTGACTAGTGGAATGCCACATGGATCAGTGTTGGGGCCTCAGCTATTTAAAATCTATATTAATGATTTGAAGAGACAGAGAGTAATACGTCTAAGTTTGCTGATGATACAAAACTAGGTGGCAATGTAGGCTGTGAGAAGGACACTAGAGAAGCTACAAAGAGATATAGACAGGTTTAGTGAGTGGACAACCAGGTGGAATTGGCTTCAAGGGCCAAATGATCTACTCCTGCTCCTGTGTTCTATGTTTCTATGGAGTTACTGTGGGGAAGTGTAAGGATATTCACTTTGGTTGTAAGAATAGAAAAACAGAATTTTTAAAAGGCATGATATTTGTAATATTGATGTTCAGAGAGACTTGGGTGTGCTCGTACAAGAAACACAGAAAGTGAACATGCAGGTACAGCAAGCAATTAGGAAGGCAAATGGTATTGCAAGGAAATTGAAGTACAGAAATAAGGAAGTCTTGTTACAATTGTGCAACGCTTTGGTGCGAGCACACCTGTAACACTGTGTTCAATTTTGGTCACTATATTAAGGAAGGATATAATTTCATTGGAGACAGTGCATTGAAGGTTCACTAGATTGATCTCTGGGATGAGAGAGTTGTCCCTTGATGAAAGGCTGAGTAAACTGGGCCTATATTTTCAGGAATTCAGGAAAATGAGAGGTGACCTTATTGAAACATTGAAGATTTTGAAGGCACTTGACAAGATAGACACTGAGAGGTTGTTTCTGCTGGATGGGGAATCTAAATCACATGGGCTCCTTGGACAGCACCTTCCAAACCTGTGACCTCTGCCACCTAAAAGGACAAGGGCAACAGATGCACGAGAACACCACCGCATATATGTTCCTCTCCAAGCCACAAACCATCTTGACGTGAAAATATATTGCCGTTCCTTCACTGTCACTGGGTCAAAATCCTGGAAATGCCTTCCTAACAGGAACCTAGACTGCATGGACTGTAGCGGTTCAAGAATGCAGCTCACTACCACCCTCTCAGTGTTGGGACCACAACTTTTCACTTTATACATTAATGATCTAGATGAAGGAACTGAGGGCATTCTGGCTAAGTTTGCAGGTGATACAAAGATAGGTGGAGGGACAGGTAGTTTTGAGGAGGTTGGGAGGCTGCAGAAGGATTTGGACAGGTTAGGAGAATGGGCAAAGAAGTGACAGATGGAATACAATGTGGGGAAGTGTGAGGTCATGCACTTTGGTAGGAAGAATAGAGGCATAGACTATTTTCTAAATGGGGAGAGAATTCATAAATCTGGAGTGCAAAGGGACTTGGGAGTCCTAGTCCAGGATTCTTTTAAGGTTAATTTGCAGGTTGAGTCGGTAGTTAGGAAGGCAAATGCAATGTTGGCATTTATTTCGAGAGGACTAGAATATAAAAGCAGGGATGTGTTGCTGAGGCTTTATAAGGCTCTGGTCAGACCACATTTAGAATATTGTGGGCAATTTTGGGCCCCATATCTCAGGAAGGATGTGCTGTCCCTGGAGAGGGTCCAGAGGAGGTTCATGAGAATGATCCCAGGAATGAAAGGCTTAACATATGAGGAACATTTGAGGACTCTAGGTCTATATTCAATGGAGTTTAGAAGGATATGGGGGGATCTGATTGAAACTTACAGAATACTGAAAGGCCTGGATAGAGTGGACGTGGGGAAGATGTTTCCATTAGTAGGAGAGACTAGGACCCGATGGCACAGCCTCAGAGTAAAGGGAAGACCTTTTAGGACAGAGATGAGGAGAAACCTCTTTAGCCAGACTGGTGAATCTGTGGAATTCATTGCCACAGAAGGCTGTGGAGGCCAGGTCATTGAGTGTATTTAAGACAGAGATAGATAGGTTCTTGATTGGTAAGGGGATCAAAGGTTACGGGGAGAAGATGGAAGAATGGGGTTGAGAAACTTATCAGCCATGACGGAGCAGACTCGATGGGCCAAATAGCCTAATTTCTGCTCCTCTGTCTTATGGTCTTCTCAAAGGCAATTAGGGATGGGTAAAAAATGCCGGCCTGATCAGTGACATCTACATCCCCTGAAAGAATTAAAAAAACACAACCTCAGGTTAAGGGAACAATCATTTAGGACTGAGATGAGAAGGAATTTCTTCATGCAAAGGGCTGTGAACCTTTGGAATTCTCTACCCCAGAAAGTTGTAGATGCTCCATTGTTCAATATATTAAGGCTGGGATAAACAGATTTTTGGTCTCATGGGGAATCAAGGGATATAGGATGTGGGTGGGAAAGTGGAGTTGAGATTCAAAGTAAGGCATGATTGTATAGAATGGCAGAGTAGGCTCAATGGGCTGTTTGGTCTGCTCGTGTTTTACCCTCGCTCATTGAGAAAATAAAAATTGACAGGTTTAATTTATAAAGTTGGGAGGAATAATTGAACCAGACATCATTCAGTTCCCATTCTAAAATAAACATTCTGCCCTCATTTTTGTTTCCATTAATAACTGCCATGTCCATGCCTTCTGCAGGAACCCCACTGGCAGGAGGGAATACTTATAGTGTAACATTTAAGTGTTAAAATTGATAATGAAAATACATGCATAAGGGTTGGATTTTGCACGGAGGCTATCAGCATAATAAGCCTGTGCTGGATCAAAGAGCAATCCTTTACTCTTTGCCCTTATCCCTGAAATGTCTTCTCCTTTGAAATATTTACCCTATTTTATGGGTTACTATTGAGTTCTTTACTTGTCCCCCTATCTGGAATAAGGTTCCAAATCCTAACTGCATGTGGCATAAGTTTTTCCTCAAGTCATCTCTGGTTCCTTTGCCATTCACCTTAAACCTGTGCCCTCTGGTTATCGATCTTTTAGCCATTGGAAACAATTTTTCTTTATCTACTCCATCTAAACCCTTCATAATTTTAAACACCCCTGTCAAATCTCCTTTTAGTCTTCACTGCTGTAAGGAGGACAATCTCAATTTCTCCACTATTTCCCCATAACTCTAATTTCTCATTCCTGGAACCATTCTAGTAAATCTCTTCTGTACCCTCTCAAGCCTTCACACCCTTCCTAAAGTGCGGTGCCCTGAGCAATATTCACTTTGGAGCTAAGCCGCTGTTTTATATCGGTTTGCGTAACTCCCTGGCTTTTGTAATCTATGCTACTGTATATAAAGCCAAATGATCCCATATGCATTATTAACCGCTTTGTTAACCAGTCCTGCCACCTTCAAAGATTTGTGCATAAATGCCCCCAGGTCTCTGATCTTGCAACCCCTTTAAAATCATACCATTGAGCTGTATTATCCTCATTCTACTAAAATCAATTACCTCACACTTTTCTGAATTAAATTTCACCTGCGTTGAGTCCGTCCAGTCCACCAACCTATGTCCTCTTGAAGCCTAATACTGTCTTCCTCAAAGTTTAATACATTGGAAACATAAGAACATACAGTTCCAAGTTTTATGTTATTTGCTGATTTAGAGATTGTGCCCTGTGACCCCAAGTCAATAATGTATATCAAAAATGGCAGTGGTCCTCATACTGAACTGTCAAAGAATAAATACAGCAAATGCAGGTTACTTCAGGAAAGAGTACAATTTATTAAGCAGTGAACCGTACAATGGCCATTGGGTGCAGATCAGAACGGATCTGCTCACTGTTAAAGTGTTCAACAAGCAGTATTTATACAGTACTATTACATGGCTCCAGCATATTCACACAGTGATCCTATTAACTTGCCCTTCTTTATTCTCTTATAATTAGGTTAGCTAATTGATTTTGTTTATCCATACTGTTTCTTGATTGTCCCTTACCTCTTCAAACAATGTACTATTCATTCCAAGAGACAACATCTGATCCTTTTTAGCTGAGTTATAATCATGTAACAATCAGGTAGTTATACATCATAGTTATCAGTACATGCAGTTATACCTCACAATAGGTCAGGTAATCAATAAGTTAACTAAGTAATTACATCAGATGCAAGACAGACAGTTTTACAAAGACAGACCGTTTACAAGACATGTTGCACCAAATTTGAACACAATCAATAGCCTACGAGTCATAGAGTACAAAGAACAGGGAAGTTAAAAAAAAACAAGTTGGCCACCATACTTATGTAATTAATCATGCACAAAGTTCATTTTATTCTGGCCATGCTCCAAGAATACGTTCCTGGTTTTCACATAAAGCTTACAATTTCATTTTAACATTTATCTGCACGCACATATGGTACGAGTTAAACATAGTCAGGATTGTTAACATTTCATGGCTTCTTCCTTCTTGTCCGTGGTGGGCTTCGGTAGGCTATGGGACAACTGGCTATTTTCTTAGCTTAATTCCTCTTACCTCTCTATTTCCTATCCTGTAATATTTTCTTTCTCAGAACCCACTGTATATCTCCCCCCAAGTATGAAAAACAGCCATATTCACCATAACTGTGTCTTGTATCCTTTAACCAGTTCTTGGTAAAATAATGTTCACATTTACTCATTCTCATTTGTTAATTTATTTCGCTCAGAGACATCTTCCCTCTATCTTTCCAGTACAATGAGCAGTCACTCCCTACAATGGAAGAAGTTTCTGAAATCGTTGGATTGTTACATTTCTGAAGATTGGGAAATTCAGTGCAACTCACTACTTCACTAATAAAAACAAAAGTTGCTGGAAACACTCAGCAGGTCTGGCAGTATCTGCTCGCTCTGTTTCTCTCTCCACAGATGCTGCCTGACCTGCTAAGGATTTCTTTTTTTTCTGCTTTTATTTCAGATTTACAGCATCTGCAGTGTTTTGCTTTTTGTGTCAGCGTTTTACTGTTTGATTCGAGAAGTTGATTTTGTTTACCTCCACATTTCCCATTAATATTAACACATTTATGCATGAGAAGCCTTCAGCTGTGCACAAGGGCTGTCAATAATGAATTTTCCATTTAAGTCAGTAGTTTGTCACTCAATTGGAAACTAGTCTCTCTGCATAAACAATAACCTAGGGCAGGATTTTGCCTTTTGGGTTGGGAGCCTGACTTTTTTTTATTCATTCACTGGATGTGGGCTTCGCTGGCTGGGCCAGCATTTATTGCCCGACCCCTGTTGCCCTTGAGAAAGTAGTGGTGAGCTGCCTTCTTGAACCGCTGCAGTCCATGTGGTGTAGGTACACCCACAGTGCTGTTAGGAAGGGAGTTCCAGGATTTTGACCCAGCAACAGTGAAGGAATGGAAATATATTTCAAAGTCAGGATGGTGAGTAACTTGGAGGGAACTTCCAGGTGGTAGTGTTCCCATCTATCTGCTGCCCTTGTCCTTTTAGTGGGTTTGGAAGGTGCTATCTAAGGACCCTTAGTGAATTCCTGCAGTGCATCTTGTAGATGGTACACACTGCTGCTACTGTGCGTCGGTGGTGGAGGGAGTGAATGTTTGTGGATGTGGTGCCAGTACAGCGGACTGCTTTGTCCTGGAAGGTGTCCAGCTTCTTCAGTATTGTGGGAGCTGCACTCATCCAGGCAAGTGGGGAGTTTGCCATCACACTCCTGACTTGTGCCATGCAGGCTTTGGGGAGTCAGGAGGTGAGTTACTCGTCGCAGGATTCCTAGCCTCTGACCTGCTCTTGTAGCCACTGTATTTATATGGCTAGTGCAGTTCAGTTTCTGGTCAATGGTAACCCCCAGGTTGTTGATAGTGGGGGATTCAGTGATAGTAATGCCATTAAACATCAAGGGGTGATGGTTGGATTTTCTCTTGTTGGAGATGGTCATTGCCTGATACTTTTATGTGGTGCGAATGTTACTTGTCACTTGTCATCCCAAGCCTGGATATTGTCCAGATCTTGCTGCATTTGGACATGGACTGCTTCAGTATGTGAGGAGTCGCGAATGGTGCTGAACTTTGTGCAAACATCCCCACTTCTGACCTTATGATGGAAGGAAGGTCACTGATGAAGCAGCTGACGATGGGCCTAGGACACCACCCTGAGGAACTCCTGCAATTATGTCCTGGAGCTGAGATGACTGACCTCCAACAACCACAACATCTTCCTTGGGGTCAAATGGGGGTCCTGATCTCACACCCTGTGTTGAAGCTGTCACCTGGTTGTGACTTTATGTGAATTGGCTGATTAGTGATCAAATGGCACACTCACCCCCACCTAATAGGAGGCCCTCCAGCTTGGAAGGAGTGCAGCCTGCTGTTGCAGATAAGAGAGAGAGAGTGCACTTCCATCTTGAGGTGCCCACTCAGCCACTTTTATAACTTTACAATTTAAAATTGGCCATAGCTGTGGCCATGGAGACAGGGAGAGTCTCGAAGCCTGCCTGGAGTACTAGCCCCCAGGCCTGCTGTCTGGAGGCCACCTCCAAGTAGCTGGTCTGTTCCTGACACCACTGGAAAATTTCAGTCGGCCTCTAATACTTAGCCAGAGACTTAATTGGCTACTTGCTGGTGGGTAGCCCTTCCATCCTTGAAAAGGCCTGGATGAAAGTGGCCAGGAATGGGATAGTGCTGGTAAACCAGCATGCCAATCAACAGCGTGAATTTGCATGCACGTTCACCTGCTCCTGTCCTTGCCCCCATATGGGGTTGACAATCCATCCTGTAGTGTGTCATTTGGCAGTAATCGACATTATAGAGTTCACTTCCTGATGATATCTTTTTGTTTAATATTTGACCTATTTATATCCTGTTACATGACCTCTATCTCCCCAGAATATAAAGTAGTGAAGTTTTACTGCAGCTGTAGAGGGCCCAGGTGAGACCATAGCTTGAGTACTATGTATAATTTTGGTCTCCTTATTGAAAAAGGATATAGTTGAGTTTGAAGCAGTTCAGAAAATGTTCACTCGACTCATTCCTGGGATGAAGCACTTATCTTATGGGTTGGGCCTTTACCCATTGGTAAAGAATGAGAGATGATCTTATTGAAATATTTTTCTCTTGCAGGGTTGTTAATCTGTGGAATTTTCTTCCCCAGAAAGCAATGGAGGCTGGGTCATTGAATTTACTCATGGCTGAGTTAGAATAGATTTTTGATAGGAAAGGGAGCCAAGGGTCATGGGGGGCAGACAGGAAAGTGGCGCTGAGATCAGCCATGATTTTATGGAATGACGGAACAGGCTCAAAGGGCTGAATGGCCTACTCCTGCTCCTAAGTCCCATGTTCCTTCTGTGTCCTGGCTCAGATTGTGAATTGTGGGATGGTGAACATCAATACTAACACAGGGTGTTTGAGCATTGGATCATTGTGTTGCGCCACTTACACTAACTCAAACTTAAATAAATACTCCAGGATTGGACTGTACAATGGGTTTATCACGTTCATCATGTATGTTTTAAAAACTAGCTAAAAATTTTGCAAATATTTCAACATATTTCAGAACCTCAATGATATTTTTCTTGTGAATTTCTGTGCATTGATTATATTTTCCACTTTTATTTCGAGTATTATTAAATAAGTAGAAACTGCATTCCCATCTCTTTTGATGGTTAAAGGAATTACTATTAGCTATTTTGTACAGACCAGAGATCAGTAGTTTGAGTCCTGTCCTGTGTTGAATGGCTAGATTAGGCTTGTCTAACTTTTCCGCTCGGGGATGGGTGGGGTGGGGGGAGTTGCACGTTGGGTTTTAAGGAAAAAAAACAATTGCTGAGCAAAAGTACAGAAATGTCATAGCAATAAATTGTTAATTTAAAAAAGAATAATTAATGAAAATGACTAGAGTGTGAGAGGGTTAGAATGTGTGTGTCTGGCTCATTCCCAGTCTCAGGGTGCCCATTCACTCACCCTCACCCACTGTGTGTGTGTGTGTGTGTTTGTGTGTGTGTGTATGTGTGTGTATTGGTGAGTGCATGTGTGTGTGTGTGTGTGTGTTGGTGAGAGTGAGTGAGAAACCTGAGACTGGGCACAAGGCAGACTCACACCCCACTCACACTCAGTCTCTCTCACTCCTGGTGAGCCTTTCAGCAGATAACATGGGAGAGAAGCAGTCTCTGATTGGATGGGGCAGCTCCATGCACAATTTCCCATTGAAACTCATCTGTTTGACCTGAATTTTGAAAACTGGCTTCGCGGGCCGGTGGACAAGACTGGATTAGATTATTTCAGTTGAACGGCATTTGAGTATTTGAGCCAAGGAGGAAAGCAAAATGATCTGTGTTCTTACTCTTGATTCCCATTCATGACCTCTTCAGAAAAATAAATGTAGGCTTGTGGACATTATATAAGGACAGAATTGGGCTTCACTGTGATGCTGTTTAGATCAAGAATCCACTGAAGCTCACTGTATGGTTGCAATTTCAGGAAAGGGTGCTGAATGGCTCCATTTCACTGTATGTAAGGAGAGAGAAGAGAAATGAGAGTAGTGTGACTGGGAGAGAAGAAAATGGAAGGTGCTTCCTGTGGGGCATTCCTGCCTTTGATTATAAATAATACTAGTTCTATTTTCAGTGTACAGACAATAAAACATTTACTTTGAAGTCTGTTAACTGTTCATGTTCTTTGGAAAATGGTTCACATCACAGCTTGCATTATAGTGCCCACAGCAATATTTTCATGGTGTCTCCAAAGTGGTGAAATAATTTTGTATTTCTTGATTCCAACAGGTCAGAAGCCAAGTCATGGATTGCCTTTTTGTTTTTAGGCACATGCCTGGTGTACTGTGTCAGAGTAACTCTGCCTATCTGTGTACCTGTCATGGCAGAACAATTTGCATGGGACAAGAAGCAGTCTGGCATTGTACTTGGAAGCTTTTTTTGGGGATACTGCTTGACACAAATCATAGGTGGCCACACCAGTGACAGGTGAGAAAGAGAACTTGCATTAGTCATGGAAACTTTACATTTTAAATAGCACACAATAACTCCCTTGTCTTTAAACAATGCTATATCAACATGTTATCTGTACCATAATCAAGTAAAAGATCAACATTTCAATCTGCTTCTAATCACCATGCCTTTGGTCTTGAGCTATGGGGCAAATCTTGAATGGTTGACTAACCTTGGAGCCCATTGATCAATAGAATTTTCTTTGTAGATGCAAATGGAATTACTTGGCCTGAACACTCTGTTCTTCACACAAATGAATGTTTAAAAAGCAAACCATGACTAACAAAGAAATAAATTCTCCTTACATGCTTCACCGCCTTGTATCATGTTGGTACGTGATCTGCAAATGAGACAGGCATGGCCAGCCAAATGTCTTTTTCCTATCCATGCTTCATGGGAACTTGACATTTTTATTGATTCTTGGAATGTGAGCATTCCAAGGCCACCATTTATTGCCCTTTCCTAATTACCCTTGAGCGCTTACTGGTGAGCCACTTTCTTGAATCACTGCAGTCCATGTGGTGTAGGTGAACCAACACTGGTGTTGGAGAGAGTTCCAGGATTTTGCCCCATGATATTGAAGGAACAGCAATATAGTTCCCAGTCAGTATGGTGTGTGACTTGGAGGGGAGCTTACAGGGAGTGGTGTTTCCATGTGCCTGCTGCCCTTGCCCTAGATGGTAGTGGTCACAAGTTTGAAAGGTGCTGTCAAAAGAGGCTTGGAAAGTTGCTGCAGTGCAAGTTGTAGATGATACACATTGCTGTCACCATGCATCTTTGGTGGAGGGAATGATTGTTTAGGGTGACCAATGGGGTGCCAATCAAGCGGGCTGCTTTGTCCTGGATGGTGTTGAGCTTCTTGAGTGTTGGAGCTGCACTCATCCAGGCAAGTGGGGAGTATTCCCTCATACTCCTGACTTGTGCGTTGTAAATGGTGGACAGGCTTTGGGGAGTCAGGAGGTGAATTACTTGCAGAATTCCCAACCTTTGACCTGTTCTGGTAGCTACAGTGGGCAGGATCTTTAGGTTGGCGAGTGGGGGGGTGGGGGGTGGTGGTGGGGACTGTTTGCCGACGCATAAAATGACGCGGGATGATGTGCGGAAATTCCGATGTTACCCAGCGTCATTTCGATTTTCAGGTCGCCGGGGGCGCAGCCGAATTAGCTGTGCGCTCAACAACCTGTCAACGGCCAATTGAGGCCATTGACAAAGTAATTAACGTAATTAATGGACCTGCCCGTCCAACCTTAAGGCAGGCTGGGGCCTTGTTGGCTTAAGAAAAAGCATGAAACCTCATCCACGGGCGGGATGAGGTTTCATGAGGGTTTTTAAATTATTAATAAAGGTTTGACTGAAACTGATGGACATCTCCCAACTCCTGTGACAGTGTCAAATGAGGGGACATGTCAGGGAAATTTTGTGTTTGTCTCTGTAACATTTTTAATTTTGGAGCCGATCTCCCTGAGGCAGCACCTAGCCTCAGGGAGATCAGTGCACTCTTTCGCATGAGGGGATTCCCCTCACCGACTGCACAGGGAGCGCATAACGCTTCCTGATGGATGTCACGCGTACATGTCCCCATTTAAGTCCCGCCCACGTAAAATGGCGGCACGTCCCCAATCGGGGACGCCCATCGGAGGCGCACCTGCCCAAGCCCACTCCTGCACTTCCCCCTGACGGGGGAAAATCCTTCCCTGTATTTATAAGGCTGGCCAATTTCAGCTTATGATCAATGGTAACACCCAAATTGTTGATGGTGGGGGTATTCAATGATGGTAATGCCATTAACGTGAAGGGGAGATGGTTAAGTTCTCTCTTGTTGGAGGTGCTCATTGCCTGGCACCGTGTAGCAAAAATATTACTTGCCACTTATCAGTCCAAACTTGAATGTTATCCAGTTCTTGCTGCTTGCAGGCACATACTGCTTCAGCATCTGAGGAGCCGCAAATGGTGTTGAACATTGTGCATTCATTAGTAAACATCTCCATTTCTGACCTTGTGATGGAGGGTAGGTCATTGAAGGAGCTAAAGATGAATGGGCCTAGGCCACTACCCTGCAGAACTCTTGCAATGATGTCCTGAGACTGAGATGATTGGTCTCCAACAATCATAATCATTTTCCTTTATGCTAGGAATGACTCCAACCAGCAGAGAATTTCACACTGATTCAATTGATTGACTTCAATTTTGCTAGGGCTTCTTAATGCTGCACTCAATCAAATGCTGCCTTGATGTCAAGAGCAGTCACTCACACCTCACCTTTGGATTTCAGTTCTTTTGTTCATATTTAGAGCAAGGTTATAATGAGGTCTGGAGCTGAGCAACCCTGGCGGAACCCAAACTGAGCATTGGTGAGTAGGTTGTTGCTGAGTAAGTGCTGCTTGGTGGCACTGTCGACAAATGCTTCCATCACTTTGCTGATGATTGAGAGTAGACTGATGGACTGGATTTGACTTATCCTGTATTATGTGGACAGGAAATACCTAATGATAACCTGATGAATGGACATCAATCCAACACATTGGCCATAATTTAATGTTGATGGTTGAAGGCCCGGTGTCTGCCACCAAAACTGGCAGCTGCCCTGCCGACCCAATCTCCGGGGGCTCTGAGGGAATTAAGTCCCTAGTTGGCTGCGGGAATCCTGCTGCCAGGACTCCTGGCTCCACAGGACTTTGTGTAATTGCAGGACTTCCCCAGTAGAGTGGAAATTAGCAGCAGTGCCCGGGGAGCGCTGGCTGCTGCCGGTAATAGAGGCCTTCACTAGAGTGTATTGTGGGATCATGGGAGAAAGCTGTGATGGCCAGGTGAGGGTTGTGGGGTGGGGCTCGCCGGTTTGTGGGGAGGGGATTTGGAGAAAAGGGCAGTGAGGAGGCTCTCTTGGGCACTCCCATCCTGATGTTGGGTCCCTCAATCAGGCTCTGAGTGTCTTTGAACATGGGACTTCCTCCCCCCATTAGGCCACAATCAAACCTAAGAGGGTTTTGCTTGTTGATCTCCCTGCATGGTGTATCCCCCACCTACTAGTTGAATACCAGCAGCAACAGAATGAGGCCTTTAAGAAGGCATTAATTGCCCACTTAAGTGTCTCAATTGGCACCTGAGAGGGAAGGATGCTTGCAAGCTTTCCCACCCCGGACTATAATTGGGGGGGGGGGGGGGGAGGCAGCGGGGTTGCCATCCATATCCTTCTGCCTGATCAAACAACCTACCACCTGACCCACCATCTGCCTCGCTGTGGGACATTACATTTTGTCCATTAGGTCTGTTTCATTTTCCATAGATGTTGCCTGACCTGCTGAGTATTTCCTGCATGTTCCGTTTTTATATCTATTTCAGTGGGGTTAGTTGAGGAATAAATATTGGTCAAGGCTCTGGGTGAGCTCCTATTTTCTTCTTCCAATAATGTCCTCCAGAGAGGCAGGGTAGGGACTCAGTTTAACATCTCATTAAAAGTCAATACTTCTGACTGTGCAGCACTCCCTCAGTACTACACTGAAGTGTCAGCCTAGATTATGAGTTTGGAATTCGGTTTCACCCCACTAGTTCTGACTTGGGTGAAAATGCTACCAAACAGGGTTGAAATTTTCTTTGAAGCAGTAAAGATATAAAATGTATTTTTAACTTTCATTTACAATGTTTCCCTTGTGTTGCACTATTGCTTTCCACGTTTCTTTTTCCTTGATCAATGCTAGAGTATATTCTCTTTTAGGGTAGCTAGTAAATAACCTTTTTTTATTTTTGGAATAATTTGTATTTTCTGACTTTAATGATTTCCTCTTTTTTTTATTGGTTTCCAAGGCTTTGGTCTTTACTGTGGAACCACAGCAAAATATTATTTCCTTGTTTTGGCTGCATAAGCTTTACAAGTAGAAGCTAAGCTGTACTGGTGGTGTAGAAGCTGCAGGACTGAATTCCAGAATTTTCTGATGAAGTAGCAGATGGTGTTTCAGACAGCTTTTCCAGTTAACTTGGCTGACGAGGTAGTGGGGTGGGGGTGGGAGGGCGGCCCGGTGGGGTGGGGTTGGGGGGGAGGGTGTAGAAAGGTTTGTAGAATTGAGTGAAAACTCCACGGGAAAAAAATTGCCAATTTTTGTCGGGGAGGTCTGTGAACATAGCCTTGCAGTTACTGCATTAAGATTTTCTCTTGATTTCAAATTGTGAATTAAACTTCATATTTAGACGGTCTGCTTATCCTGAACATCTGAAATATTTTCTTTTTGAGGGAGCTTGCAGTACTCATTACTGTCTTTCTTTTGTGTTGTTTGTTTATGACTGATTAACAGCTATAACATTTTGCTTATCACTTTTGATCTATTTCCAAATTTCAGTCAAAGCAATGCAGTTTAAATTTGTGACTTTTGATTTTATGAGCCGTCACAATGGGGTAGATTTTCATTTTCGCTGCCTGAATGGTAATTAAGCAAGCCGGTTTGGACACTTTTCGTAGACCCTGCCTGATTTTCATTCCATTGCACACTATTCATTTTATTGAAATCAATCTGCCTTGGCAGGTTACAACCCAGGCGGTGAAGATGATAATCTACCCCACTGAACCCTTTCAATATTGATGCAGCTCTGCTACATATGCATCACTGATGTAACAGCTGGAGTCAGTTTAATGGTGGGAGTGGAGGACTTCAAAACCTTTCTCATCTAACATCAAGAAATGAACCATTATAATATTGCTCACTTTGCATCAGGCCACCTTAAGGTTTAGGACAACTGTAGATTTTTTTTTAAAAGTTCTGAAACGCTAACTTGCTTTTTCTCTTTACAGATGCTATCAAACCTGCCACCTTTATACCATTTTGTGTTTTAAATTCAGATTTACAGTATTTTTACTGTATTTATAAAAGGAAAGAATTTGTAGTTTTATAATTTAGTACTCTTACATTGTATAGGTTGCAATTTGTAGTCATGCTTTCTCAGTGAAAATGCAATATTTTTCACTAAAAGTTCACTGACAAACTAACCTTTTTTTTACACAGATTGGGTGGCGATAAAATACTTCTACTTTCAGCTACTTCATGGGGATCAGTAATCACCCTTACTCCACTTATTGTACATTGGAGCTCTACACCAATCATTTTTTTAACCTTATCCAGATTCCTTATGGGCCTGTTGCAGGGTGAGTAGCAACATAGGGGAGAGCTGTTGGGGCGGTGGGGTGGGGAAGAGAGATATTCTCTGAAATGCTTTTAAACATAACGTGGAATGGATGAATGCTGCAATTTTTCTCTCTAACATTTAGTTTTGCTAATTTTCCATGCAGCCAGACTTCGTGAATTGTAAGTCAGGAATTTGCACAAGATGTCACCGCAAATTTAAAATCTTAGTGGGCCTCAGTCAGTTGCTGCCTTTTACATAACATAGCCCAAAAATGAATTGTTTTTCCCCACAAGCCCAAAAAATGTAGATTTAAAACTACTTTGCTTCATAGCAGTGACAGCATTCATGCCTGCTTTGAACTACGCTGGTAGGAAGAGGTTGCACCATGAGGATGGGCTATGTCTGAACTGGGTTGGGGGCAAGGCCCAAATGGAATTGATAAATAGGACTGTAGAAATAACTTTAAGCAAGTAAATGGGTAGAGATTTTGGGTGATTATAAGTCCCTAAAATATAAAAGGGATGAGAGCAAAGTGCAGAGGATAAAAAGAAAAATAACTGCCTGGATTTTATGGTCAGTGGCAAAATGATGGTGCATGCTATGGACCTCAGAGAAAGCGTTAGCAATCTCCGTGACATGGTTTTTACCTTTCCTGATATTTAATTTGATTTTGGTGCCAACTATAGGGGATCTCTAGTGTTCAGCAACTGCAATGTTATCACTGGCTAAGCAGCCAATTACAGTGAAGAATTCTCACAAACAGCAAACCAGCAAGTATAACGCACTGATCCCGCTTCACTCCTAAATCATTTACAGAAGCAGAATTAAGATTGGGACATACACATGAGATGAAGGTAGAAGCTAAAATATCATAAACAAGCTTTTAAAAAAATATTAAAAACCAATGAAATTATCATAATGGAGAAATTTGACATTCACAAACATAAAATTATTCTTCTAAGGCCAGATAGGTTGTTCTCTAATTATGACTGAGTACAGTTTTTTAAAACCCAGTTACACGTCATTCAATAAGAAGTAACATTTTCTGGATTTTTATAGCAGATCAGAGCACAAAAAGTGTAAGTTCATATAAATTTGTGATTTGTAAAGATTTCCATCTGCAAGGATTTCAATAGCGTACCCTGTGGAGAAGCAGGGAATCACTGACAACAACTGTAGATATCTATGTTTAGCTATGCACGTGCGTACGCCAGAAGTTGCTGACCATTTCAAAATTGTAATGATGCTGACTGCTGATTGTTTTACCATCATTAAATCTGCAAAATTAGGGCCAACATAAATATTCAGAGTATAGAAAAGGGTATAGGAAGTAATAATAAAATCCCTGATAAGAATAAAGCAGGAGTAATGAAAAATACAAGCGCATTAAGTTGTCTTTCTTTAATTCTTTTACGGGATGTGGGCGTCACTGGCTGGGCCAGCAATTATTGCCCATCCCTAATTGCTCTTGAGAAGGTCCATGTGGTGGAGGTACACCCACAGTGCTGTTAGGAAGATAGTTCCAGAATTTTGACCCAGTAACTCTGAAGGAATGGCTATATGGTTCCAAGTCAGTATGGTGTGTGGTTTGGAGGGGAACTAGCAGGTGGAGATGTTCCCATGCATCTGCTGCCCTTGTCCTTCTAGGTGGTAGAGGTCGCAGATTTCAAAGGTGCTGTCAAAGAAGCCTTGTTGAGTTGCTGCAGTGCATCTTATAGATTGTACACACTATTGCCACTGCCTTTCAATGGTGAAGGGAATAAATGTTTAAAGTGATGGTTGGGGTGCCAATCAAGCAGGATGGTTTGCCCTGGATATTGTCGAACGTCTTGAGTGTTGTTGGAGCTGCACTCATCCAGGCCAGTGGGGAGTATTCCATCCCATTCCTGATTTGTGCCTTGTAAATGATGGACAGCTTGGGGAGTCAGGAGATGAGTTACTCGCCACAGGATTCCTAGCATTTGTCCTGCTTTTGTTGCCACAGTATTTATATGGCTGGTCTAGTTCAGTTTCTGGTGAATGATAACTGCTCAGGATGTTGATAGTGGGGGATTCAATGATGGTAATGCCATTGAATGTGAAGGGGAGATGATTGGATTCCCTCTTGTTGGTGATGGTCATTGCCTGGCACTTGTGTGGCCTCAATTTAACTTGCCGCTTATCAGCCCAAGCCTGGATGTTGTCTCTATAGCAATGGACAGTGCATCGGCAACAAAATTGGAATTGGAGTCAATAATTAGAAGGAAGGAAGTAGATATAATTTGAACAACAGATGTGTGAAATCCCCAGTCAAATATTCCTGCTGCCCCTGAACAATTGCAGATTTTTGCCTCAATTACCTGGAATGGAGTTTTGATTTGTGTGTTGTTGGCATGAACCCTTTGGTGATCATTTTGATGGTCTGGCTTAGTAGATCCTTAATCTCTTCAATGAACGGGGATTTTGCTTCCAATACTCTAACTGAAAGTTACTGTAGATGTTGATTACCCTTTGTGTGAAGCTGAATTCCCTAATACCAGCCCTAAAATTAGCTATGTCCCCTGGTTGTGTTCCCTTCAGTTTGCTTTAAGGTAATGTATCAGGCTAACTTTCTCTATGGCTTTTCCCAAATCTTTTATATACCTCTACAAAATGACCCTTTAGATATCTCCTATCCAAGCTGAAAATCCCAAATCTATCCAGTCTTTCATCATCTTTCAGATACCTTACACTGAAATCAACATTGTGGCTCTTCTCTGCACTGCCTCCAGTACTTGAATGTTTCCTTTGTTTCTTGACCAACAGAACGAGACACAGTATTCAACTAGAGCTTGGTATTGTTTAATTTCTCCCTCCTCTGACTCATATTCCAATGTTTTGGCTATATATTTCAACATCCTATTAGCTGTGTTGATTGCTAAAATTCCTAGGTCTCTTACAACATAATTCTGTGAACATCATTCATGAAGTTGTACGTTGTCTATTTTCCTGCCTATGTGTAGCATTTTAGATACTCATGTTGAAGCAGCTGTATAGATAGCTGTATTCCATTAATGTATAGATAGTTTTCAAACTATCAGTAGGAATTTTTAAATGTTGTCTGTGCCTAATGTTGCCCCGTAGTCTTTCTTATAAGTACCTCGCATCTTGTTTTTCAACTAAAACTAAATCTTTTTGTCTGGGCTCTGTCCAAAACCTCACATATACATTAACTCAGAGCTCGTCCTGAACTTCACTCACTGTTAGAATGTTCAATTATTAACAAAAGCCATCTATTTCAGTCACTCCATTCCAGTCAGCACTAAAATTTTCTGTTGCATGTTTCATCAACCCATCCTAGTTATGTTGTGATTTATTATAAACGTAATGTTTTTCCACCTAGCTTTCCTGTGAGCTAAATGTATAAGGTATATAAAACTGATATTCCTTTAGGTCATTGAGAATGGAAGCCACAACGTTGACAGAAGGGAAGAAAAAAAATATCGTTGTATAGGCCAAATAATGAAGATCTGTGTTCTTGATCGTATATTTTTAAACTGGGGTTACCGGTCCTTAAGAAATCTTGAGGAGATTCAAGATATCTTTGATGCAATCAGATTTTTTTTGTATCTGCCATTTGTATATAGTAATTAAAAGTGTTTCCAACTATGATAGCATTATTTTCCTTTGGACAGCTGATTCTATCTTTCAGAAGTGAGGATGTGAGGATAGCATCCTTCATAGTGCATCATATATTAGCTGGGAGGTTGTGTGTCAACATTAGAAGGGAGTACCTAAGAGTTTTTAAATATTGTAGAAGGTTAATACAGAAGAGCTTGAAAACCTCAGTCACTGATGAATGAAACACAGGATCTTGGTTGCTGGAGCTTTGGGCTAAATTATAGTTATGGTGTATACTACATCATGAAATAACAAATCATAAATACGTAAGCCAGCACATGGTAACTTGAATGACTGTTTGTAATTAAAAATTGGGCTAACAAATACCGTTTACAATATTTTACAATGTACAATATTATTTAATTATTTTGGTGACTTTCAAAGTAAAGTTTATTGAGGGGTAGAGTTTTAAATTTATAAAAAAATAAGACTACTTGGTAGCTCAGATATGGATTGTGGTATTTATATTGGCTGAACTTCAGATAAAGAAGTTACATAGAACATATAGCACAAAAACAGGTAATTTGGTCTGACCAGTTTGTGTTTATGCTCCATTTGATCCTCCCTTTAACCACATCTGTACTATTAACTTCAGCAACTCCCTGTGTTAATAAGTTCCAAATTCTCCTCCCTCTCTAGATAATGATTTTTCTTCTGAATTTCCTGTTTGATTACTTGGTGACTGTCTTATAGCCTTTAGTTTTGTTTTTACCCACAAATGCAAATGTCCCCTTTCCACTCTATCAAAGCCTTTCATAATTAAGACCTATATAATGCCACCCTTCAGCCTTTAGCTTTCAAGAGAAAAGAGACCCAGCCTGTTCATCCTCATTTTGTAGGTACAACCTCACAATTCTGGTACCATCCTTGTAAATCTTTCCTCACCCTCTCCAGTCCTTTCTTTTTAATAATATGGCAATGGGAATTGTACGCAATACTCAAAGCATGGTCTAACCGAGGTTCGATACACGTTTAGCTAGCACTTAGTTTGCTTTTTTATAGTGTTATTAATGTACATCACTACACTTACCAACTTATTTAACATATAGCTACATTTTCACCTGGTGTATAACTTCCAGAAAACAAACACAAATCTAATGGGCCACTTTGTAATAAGACTAATGGCGAGGCTAACAGTGCTCACCGCTATTATGGAGTAAATCACACAGCAACTTCTGCCATCAAACATACGCAGCTAAGCATGCAAATCCAGAAGAGGGACTCTGCTCCTCATGACTGTTAAAGTACTTGCCAATAGACTCTGCACTGAAATAAAATGAATGCAGTCGTGAAACTTGGGTTACTTACCAACTAGTTCCCCACTAAAGATGGCAGAGAAATTTGCTGACGCATTCATGAGCAAGATGTGTTTTTAAACAGCGGGATAGGTCAAATTGCTGCCAAACATCCTAAGTAGCCTTGAAACCTAATTTTACATGTGCACTGTCCTATTCTCTCAGTAGATAATTAGTGTAGGAGGATTTGAATATATTAAAATTTGTTTTACTTTGTGTCTCTTTTATCTTGGTTAATCTCATATGTATTTTGTATGTATGTATCAGATTTCATTGCACCAAAGTCCAGCTCATAAAATGAGATTGTGTTGGAATGTTGGCAGTGACTTTGAGTACAGTGTATGTACTGCTGCTGCACAGTTAACCACACAAACATAGTTTGTTGCAAAAGTAGCAAATCTCAAATCACTGAATAGGGCCAAAAAACAAAAGGAACACTTCAGACTATGTAGGCACAATTTTGCAAGATTTCTATTCTGGTTTGGAGCCTAGCTAGAAGGGAATGCCAGGTCACAAATTGGCCCTGAGTGTGATTGTCCATTTCTCAAACCTTTGTTCCCAGCATTGAAATCCAGTAGACAGGAGCAGAGTCTTGCCAAATTACCTCATATGTTGAGCACCCTGCCATGACATTTGGAGTTTAAGAAATGTAAAAGTGTTCTAAATATATCAATTCTGAAAGCACCTCTAACTCTTTCAACATAATAACTAATTTAGCTAAATAATAATTACAAGGGCTAATACTATATGTCTTTTTTTGGGGGAAATTTAGGTGTTTTTTTTCCATCACTGACAAGTCTATTCTCCAGTAAAGTGCGGGAAAGTGATCGAGCGTTTACCTCCAGTGCCGTGTGTGCGGGCTCTCAGGTTGGGTAAGTCATTTTTCAGGTTAATTGAAGAAGACAAGTTCATAGGCTGGGGCAGAAAAGATCAATCTTAGCAACAGATGAGAATATTGTGTGTATTACACAAAAATGTGATGAAATAATAAGTTTATCACTAGCATCCCAACAATAACTAGCAAACTTATTTGAAACACTATTAGCTAGAAAATACTGTTGCTATTATTGGTAGACAAATGCTTATTGTATTCATGTTTTTCCTCCAAACACTTTTAAAACTTTTGACCCTTCCTGGAGGTTCATCCCTCCAACCTGATTTAAAATCATGCCAAGACTCTTCCTTTCTGCTGGCTAAAAGGCTCCATAGCTTTATATTGTCTTGAACCTGTCTCTAATAAATACATACAGTTTGATGCTTGTTAGCAGCCTCATCCAGGCATGCCATAAGGATGGCAAGTCAATTTTTAATTCATTCATGGGATGTGAGCTCACTGGCTAGGCCAGCATTTATTGACCATCCCTAATTGCCCTTGAGAAGGTGGTGGTGATCTGCCTTCTTGAACCGTTGCAGCCCATGTGTTGTAGGTACAGCCACAGTGCTGTTAGGGAGGGAGTTCCAGGATTTTGACCCAACAACTGTGAAGGAACGGCAATATATTTCCAAATCAGGATGGTGAGTGGCTTGGAAGGGAACTTCCAAGTGGTGGTGTTCCCATGCATCTGCTGCTGTTGTGCTTCTAAATGGTAGCGGTCATGGGGTTTGGAGGATGCTGTCTAAGGAGCCTTGGTGAGTTATATACACTGCTGCCATTGTTCATTGGTGGTGGAGAGAATGAATGTTTGTAGATAGGGTGCCAATCAGGTGGGCTGCTATGTCCTGGATGGTGTTAAGCTTCTTGAGTGTTGTTGGAGCTGCACTCACCCAGGCAAGTGGAAAGCATTCTATCATACTCCTGACTTGTGCCTTGTAGATGGTGGACAGGCTTTGGAGAGTCAGGAGGTGAGTTACTCGCCGCAGGATTCCTAGCCTCTGACCTGTTTTGTATCCACAGTTTCTGGTCAATGGTAACCCCCAGGATTTGATAGTGGGGATTGAGTGATGGTAATGCCATTGAATGTCAAGGGGCGATGATTAGATTTTCTTCTGTTGGAGATGGTCATTGCTTGGCACTTGTGTGTCACGAATGTTACTTGCCACTTGTCAGCCCAAGCCTGGACATTGTCCAGGTCTGTTGCATTTGGACATGTACTGCTTCTGTATCTGAGGAGTCATGAATGGTGCTGAAATTTTTGCAGTCATGAGCGAACATCCCCACTTCTGACCTTATGATAGAGGGGAGCAGCACAGGATGGTTGGGTTGAGGACACTACCCTGAGGAACTCCTGCAGCGATGTCCTGGAACTGAGATGATTGACCTCCATCAATCACAACCATCTTCCTTTGTGCTAGGTATGATTCCAATGAGTGGAAAGTTTTCCCCCTGAACCCCATTGACTCCAGTTTTGTTAGGACTCCTTGATGACACACTCGGTCAAGTGCTACCTTAATGTCAAGGGTTGCTACTTCACCTTTGGAGTTCAGCTCTTTTGTCCATGCCTGAACTAGGGCTATAATGAGGTCAGGAGCAAAGTGATCCTGGTGGAACACAAACTGAGCATCAGTGAGCAGGTTGTTGGCTCATAGAGTCAAAGATGTTTACAGCACAGAAAGGCTGTTCGGCCCATTATGTCCATGCGGTCAACAAAGATCTGACTAACTAATCCAATTTTCTAGTGCTTGGCCCGTAGCCTTGGAGGCTATGGCAATGCAAGTGAATATCTAAATACTTCTTTAATGTTATGAGAGTTTCTGACTCAACCACCCTCTCAGACAGTGAGTTACAGACTCCCGCCACCATCTGGGGTGAAAAAAATTCTCCTTAATTCCCCTCTTAACCTTCTACCCTTAAATCTATGTCCCCTGGTTATTGACCCCTCTACTAATGGAAAAAATGCCTTTCTATCCACCCAATCTATGCCCCTCATAATCTTATACACCTCGATCTGGTCCCCTCTCAACCTGCGCTGCTCCAACGAAAACAACACCAGCCTATCCAATCTTTCCTCATAGTTCAGACCCTCCAGCCCACGCAGCATCCTGGTAAATCTCCTCTGCACCCTCTCCAGTGCAAGCACAGCCTTCCTATAATGTAGTGACCAGAACTGCATGTTGTATTCCAGTTTTGGCCTAACCAACGTTTTGTACAGTTCCAGCGTAACCTCCCTGCTCTTGTATTCTATGCCTCGGCTAATAAAGGCAAGTATCCCATATGCCTTCTTAACCAACTTATCTACGTCCCTCTGATCTTCAGTACTTTCCAGGGTCCTACCATTCTTAGTGTAATCCTTGCCTTGTTAGCCCTCCCCAAGTGCATTACCTCACACTTTTTCGGGTTGAATTCCATTTGCTACTGCTCTGCGCACCTGACCAGTCCATTGATATCCTAGCTTACAGCAGTTTACAGCTATCTTCCTCATTATTCATCATTCTACCAATTTTTGTGTCATCCATGAACTTTTTGATCATACTGCATACATTTATGTCCAAATCATTTATGTACACCACAAACAGCCAGGGCCCCAGCACTTAGCGCTGTGGAACCTTACTGGAAACAGACTTCCAGTAACAGAAACATCCCTCTACCATCACCCTCTGCTTCCTGCCTCTCAATCAATTTTGGATCCAATGTGTCACTTTGCCTTGTCTCCCATGGGCTCTTACTTCCTTGACCAGTCTGCCATGAGAGACCTTATCAAAAGCCTTGCTAAAGTCCATGTAGACCACATCAAATGCTTTACCCTCATCAACACTCCTGGTTACCTCCTCAAAAAATTTGATCAAATTTGTCAAACACGACTTCCCCATAACAAATCCATGCTGACTATCCCTGATTCATCTGTGTCTCTCCAAGTGCAGATATATTCTGTCCCTTAGAATTCTTTCCAGTAGCTTCCTCAACACTGAGGTTGGACTGACTGGCTTGTAGTTTCCTGGTCTATCCCTTCCTCACTTTTTTAATAATGGGACAATGTTAGCAGCTCTCCAGTCCTCTGGTACCTCACCTGTGGCCAGAGAGGATTTGAACATTAATGCCAGGGCCCCTGATGTCTCTTCCCTTGAATCTCTCAACAGCTTGGGATGCATTTCATCCGGGCCTGCTGATTTATCCACTTTTAAGGCCGCTAAATCCGCTAGTACCTCCCCTCTCTCTGTTAATTGCTCAAATATTTCACAGTCCTCGACCCTGATGTCTATACCTGCATTGTCCTTTTCCATTGTGAAGACCAACACAAAGTATTCATTGAGGACTGTACCCACGTCTTCCGGGTCCACACACAGATTACCTCTATGGTCCCTAATTGGCTGTACTCTCCCTAGTTATTCTCTTGCTCTTTATTTATTTAAAAAAAATTCTTTTTGAGTTGTCCTTTATTCTACCCACCAATGCTTTCTCAAGCACTCTCTTAGCTTTCCTAATTTCCTTTTTAAGTGCCCCCCTGCACTTTTTATACTCCTCTAGGAACTCTATCATGTTGAGCCCTGGGTATCTGCCATAAGCTTTTCTTTTTTCTTTATCCTAACTTTTATGTCCCTTGACATCCAGGGTTCTTCGGACTTGGTCCTCCCCTTTGTCTTTACGGGAACATATTTACCCTGTACTCTCACTATTTCCTCCTTGAATGCCTCCCACTGCTCTGACACAGTTTTATCTGTAAGTAGCTGCTCCCAGTCCAGTTGGGCCAAATTGTATCCCATCTTAGGAAAATTAGCCTTTCCCCAGTTCATAACTTTTATTCCCGGCCCTACCTTATCCTTTTCAATAGTTATCCTAAATCTAACTGAGCTATGGTCACTATCTCCAAAATGCACCGTACTAATACATCTTCTACCTGCCTGGGCTCATTTCCGAATATTAGGTCCAGAACTGCCTCCTCCCTTGTTGGGCTTTCTACATACTGGCTAAAAAATGTTCTCCTGAATGCAACTTAAGAATTTTGCTCCCTCCCTACCTTGCACACTAAAACTATCCCAGTTAATATTTGGGTAGTTAAAATCCCCCACCATTACTGCCTTATTATTCTTACAGTTCTCTGAAATTTGATTGCATATTTGATCCTCTAGCTCTCCTTGACTGTTTGGGGGCTATAGTACACACCCGAAGGTGTGTTTGCCCCTTTTATGCTTTTCACTTCTACCCATATGGCTTCCATTTGATGATCCTTCCAAGATATCATCCCTCCTCACTGGTATAATTGATTCCTTGATCAATATTGCGACCCCCGCTCCTCTTCTATCCCCCTCTCTATCTCGACTGAATATGCTATAACCAGCAATGTTGAGCTGCCAATCCTGCCCTTCTTTTAGCCAGGTCTCGGTCAAAGCTATGTTATCATACTACCATGTACCTATCTGTGCCCTCAGCTCATCTGTCTTATTTCTCAGGCTCCTTGCATTAAAATATATTCCATTTAGCTTTGCTAAACTCACTTCTTCCTTACCTAGCCTATGTTTCCTCTGTCTTCCAGACTCACGAGCGTTTTAACTTCTAATTCCATCTCAGCTTCTCTCCTCTCTAAACTACTTTTCAGGATCCCACCCCCCTGCCAATTTAGCTTAAATCCATCCCAACAGCAATAGCAAACCTCCCCGCGAGGATGTTGGTCCCGTTCCTGTTCAGATGTAACCTGCCCAACTTGTACAGGTCCCACCTGTACAAGTCTGTTTGCAGGACCTCATTTCTCTTTCTTCCTATGTCATTGGTCCCAACATGGACCACGACCTCTGGCTGAGCACTGTCCACCTTCAAAATGCCCTGCAGCTGTTCCATGACATCCTTGACCCTGGCACCTGGGAAGCAAAAAAACCATCCTGGAGTCACAGCTATGGCCTCAGAACATCTGTCTACTCCCCTCACTAATGAATCCCCTACCGCTATTGCCCTTCCGCATTTCTTGTTCCGCCCGTGAGCAGCTGGACCACCCACAGTGTCATGGCTGTGGCTCTGGTCGGCCTCCACAGAGGAACTGTCACACTCCCTGTTTTCCAAGGCCGAAAAATGATTTGCGAGTGAGATGCACTTGGAGGATTCCCTCACTACCTGTCTGGTCCCCTTCTTCTGTCTGACCGTCACCCATTCCCTCTCTGCTTGCACTTCCTGAAGCTGTGGTGTGACCACGTCCTGTGCTATCCACGAACCTCTCAGCCTTGTGAATGCACCGTAATGCCCCCAGCTGCTGCTCAAGCTCCAAAACCCGGAGCTCGAGTTGCTCCAGTCGGAGGCACCTCCTGCACACATGGTCATCCAGACTGCCAGGAGCATCTAGGATTTCCCACATAGCGCAGGATGTGCAAATCACAGGACTGAGCTCCCCATACATATCTTAACTAAATGGAATATGGACCCTTGCTTTTATTTTTCACTTACTCCTACTTGAGGATAGACTAGATTCTAGAACCTCTAGTTGCCTGTCCCAAGGTCCTCCTCTCATTCTCCTCTAGGTGCTGCTGACTGCCTGTTCCAGGGTCCTCCTCTCTCACTCTTGTCTAAGTGCTGCTGACTGCCTGTCCCAGGGTCCTTCTCTTGCACTCTCCTTTAGGTGCTGCTGACTGCCTGACCTCGAGTCCTCCTGTCACACTCTTCTCACATTTGCTAAGCAAATACCGCTTGATAGCACTGTTGATAACCCCTTCCATCACTTTACTGATCATGCAGAGTAGACAGATGGGGCTGTAATTGGCTGGGTTGGATTTGTCCTGTTTTTTGTGTACAGGATATACCTGGGCAATTTTCCAGATTGTAGGGTTGATGACAGTGTTGTAGCTGTACTGGAACAGCTTGGCTAGGGGTGCAGCAAGTAATGGAGAACATGTCTTCAGCACTTTTGCTGGAATAGTGTCAGGGCCCATAGCCTTTGCATTATCCAGTGCCTTCAGCCGTTACTTGATACCACGTGGAGCAAATCGAGTTGACTGAAGACTGGCATCTGTGATGCTGGGGACCTGTGGAGCAGGCTGAGATGGATCATCCACTCCGCACTTCTGGTTGAAGATTGTTGTAAATGCTTCAGCCTTCTCTTTTGCATTGATATGCTGGGCTCCCCCATCATTGAGGATGGGGATATTTGTGAAGCCTCCTCCTCCAGTGCGTTGTTTAATTGTCCACTACCATTCACAACTGAATGTGACAGGACTGCAGAGCTTAGATCTGATCCATTGGTTGTGGAAATTGCTTCATTCTGTCTATTGCTTGCTGCTTACGCTGTTTGGCACAGAAGTAGTCTTGAGTTGTAGCCTAACCAGGTTGGCACCTCATTTTTAGGAATGCCTGGTGCTGCTCCTGGTATGCCCTTCTGCACTCTTCATTGAACCAGGTTTGATCCCCTGGCTTAGTGGTAATGATAGAGTGGGGAGCCGGGCATAATATTGTGGTTGCGTACAGTTCTGCTGTAGCCGATGGCCCATAATGCCTCATGGATGCCCAGTCTTGAGTTGCTAGTCTGTTTGAAGTCTATCCCATTTAGCATGGTGGTAGTGCCACAGAACACGGTGCAGGGTATCCTCATTGTGAAGATGGAACTTCATTTCCACAAGGACTGTGCGTTGGCATTCCTACTGATGCTGTCATGGACAGATATCTGCAGCAGGCAGGTTGTTGAGGATGAGGTCAAATATGTTTTTCCCTCTTGTTTGTTCCCTCACCACCTGTCACAGAGCCAGCCTAGCAGCTATGTATTTTAGGACTTGGCCAGCTCAATCAGTAGTTGTGCTGGTGTGGAAAATGTAAGTGGTGCACATCAGTAATCCGTTGAGGTGGAATGTTGGGGAATCTTGCTGGGTTGCTAATCAGTGCAGTATCTAGCACAGGATTGGAAGTGGGTAAAAGTTTAGTTCTCAGACACCAGCATCCCTTGTGAAGTAGTCACAGAACCAAACAAACAATGGACTCATGATAGGCTCTGTTTACCCTCGTCCAGCTGGGTGGGACTGCACTTGACTGGTTCCATGCTTATCTGTCATAGCCAGAGAATCAGCTGTAATGGTCGATACCTCTGGAGTCCCCAAGAAGGATCTATCCCTGGCCCCTTCCTGTTTCTCAACAGGATGCCCCTGATGACAGGATTAAACAAACAGAAATTTCCTCTGAATAAATATTGGGAAGATCAAAGCCATTGTCTTTGATCCCAACCCTAAACTCCATTCCCCAGCCATTGACACCTTCTCTCTCCCCAACAGCGGTCGGAGGCTGGACACGACTGTTTGCAACCTTGGTGACACTTTTGTCCCCGAGATGAGCTTCTTACCACATATCCACACCATCACTAAGGCTGACTATTTCCACCTCTGTAACATTACCTGACTCCACACCTTCCTCAGCTCATCCACTGCTGAAACACTCATCAATCCTTTTTTACGTCCAGACATGGACTATTCCAGTATCCTCCTGGTCAGCCTCCTACATTCTACCTTCTGTAAACTTGAGGTCATCCAAAACTCTGATGCCCATTTCCTAACTCCCATCATCTCATTGGCCCAGCATCCCTGTGCTTGCTGACCTACATTGGCTCCCAGATGAACAATGCCTTATTTTTAAAAAACTATTATCCATTTTTTTCAGATCCCTTACTTGCTTTCCCCTTCACTTTGCCTTGCCCCTCCCTATCTCTGTAACCTCGTCTGGCTCTACAACTCCACAAGATAATCTGCGCTTTTCCAATTCTGGCCTCTTGGACATCTCTGATTTTAATCGCTTCACTATTGGCAGCTCTGCCTTCAGCCACCAAGTCCCTAATCCCTGGAAATTCCTCCTGAAACCTCTCCTTCCTCCAGTAAGATGCTGTTTAAACTTACCTGTTTCACCAAACTTTCCGTCACCTGCCCTAATATCTCTGGTTTTGACTTGGTGCCCAAAATAGTCTGATTATGTTCATGTTCAATTATGTTAAAGGCACTTTGTAAATGGAGATTGTAGTTTATTTCTTTTTTTATAGTCTCATTTACATGAACTGTATCAAAGTCGGTACTGTATTGAAATTGCTGATCCTCTATTGGAAAATAATTCTGTGAAAATAACCAGTTTTGGTATTTGTTTTAAAATTGTCACTGAACAGAAGTTACTGCAGTTAATGTTTAAGTTAATGGGGTGTACTCTAAGCAGTACTAGGGCAAAGGATATTTTGACTTTTATAGGGGATGATTACTTGCCATTGCATGGTAATGAACCATGATCCTTTTTTGTTTCTATAGAACACTAATAATCGGGGCTGTTGGTTCAGTGTTGTTGGACTGGTATGGCTGGGAGAGCGTGTTTTACTTCTCTGGCCTCCCTTCTATTCTGTGGGCCTACTGTATGTGGAAATATTTTCTTAAAGGAGAAGGTAAATATGCATCATTATTTAGTTATAACTCCTGTCTATTCTTTTTGTCAGTGAGATTTGCTATTCCTCTGTGCATTTATGTTCGCTTTGTGATGACGTTCGTAACAATTTATGTCATATAGACCAGATTATATCTTTGGAAAATTTGGGCAACAATCTAGTGAATTCAAAGGACAATAAAGTCATGTGGAGAAAATTCTTTGGAAGTGCTCCTGTCTGGTAAGTGACTGTAGTGTTCTTTCCTGATGGTTAAAAAAAGAAAGAATTTGTTTTTTGATAGCTTATTTCACAACCTGAGGGATAACTATTTCCTAGGACATTTGGAGATCTCCCCTGCTCTTCTTCAAATAGTACCATAGCTACCCTATGTTAAAGTGATCAGAATGTGAAGGGAAGCACTGTATCTCCAAAGGTGAGGGTTGATGCTTTATTTTTAATAACCTAGTTGTAATCAAAATTTGAACTTGACATATGGTGGAATAAAGGTAAATTAATCTCATCAATTCTGTACTTGGTATTTAAGAAAATGACTGATTAACTTTATGTTTTGGGGGCATTTTGTGTTTTGTGAAAACTCTGACTTTGTAAAGTTGTATTTTTAAAGCTTCCGATCTAGGGCTTTCTAATTTGCTTAGGTACCATATGTAATGTGAATCCAAATGCATCCTTTTGATTCATCACCTTATAGGGTTTTTCTTTTTTTCTTCTATTTTCTTTAGTTTTGAATTGTTATGGGACAGATTGGAGTGTGTGATAAGGGCTGATCTGTTAGAATTTATAACCCATTAGCTTCAGGATGATAGCACCTCTTTTAATTCTTGCTTTGAGATGTTTTTTACTTCAAAAGATGCTATATAAATGCAAATTGTGTTGATTCTGAAAAGGGAAAAGGACTTGGCTGTATTGATTATCTGTCAATTTGTCACTAGTAGTTTTTTTTTAACAAATATTTTATAGTAGAGCTCAGCACAGAGATATCATGGCACTGAAATAATGCTGCAACAGTTCATATCTCTGGAGACCAATTAGCAAAGGCATAACATCCAGCCTCCTCCAGCCATTATCAAAACCTCTTGGATATGAAAGATAATCTTCAGTGACCTTAGATTGAATTTGTCACCTAAAATGTTGAAATTCCAGCAGGATTTAACTTTTTTGTCGAGAAGAAGTGAAATTGCAGGACTTGGGTGTAGTTTTGTACGTGGAAAACATTTTCCTTTTAAAGGTGAGATTTGGAATATCATTGACATACTATGTTACTTAGTTAGACAAGGTTTCCCTTTGCCAGAGCTGGTTTTGGATGGGGTTTCTAGACTCTAGATGGCAGCATTTACATTAGTATTAACATAGTTACATTCAAATGAAACCTCTGTAAATGCCTCACAATTAATTTGAATTGTTTCACAAGTGAGATTCAGAATTTGTAACCGGTGCTTGGGAGTGGCACATCTGTCAGACTTTGATTGAATATTGTTTTGCTATGCAATGTTTTAAATACAATTTAAGGACCTCCTTATACACATACTTGAGATATATAATTTCTCCACATTGTAAAAATATCCAAATATATTTTAGCCACTTTTAAATTGATGAAATATATTGGTCAAAGATAAAAGATAAAGGTGAAGGAGGAATACAGATCTGATTTCAGTTTGGGCTGTTAAATGGATCCAAGCCAGATGGTGAAATAAGAAACAAGACACAGATCGTTTCCTTGTTAGTAGGTTTATTCACAGGATGCAGCATTTCAGATTTCTGCCTCCCAACTACCACCCCAGTGTTCCAGCTGACTCTCTTAGTAGGTGATCCCAGTCACAGAATCTCAGAATTTTAATGGCATAGAAAGAGACCATTCGTCTCATCGTGTCTGCACCGGCTCTCCAAATGAGCATTATGACCTAGTGCCATTGCCCTGCTTTTTCGCTATACCCCTGCACATTGTTTCTATTCAAATAATTATCTCTTGCCCTCTTGAATGCCTCGATTGAACCTGCCTCCACCACACTTCCAGGCAGTGCATTCCAGACTCGAATCACTCGTTGTGTAAAAAAGTTTTTTCTCATGTCACATTTGCTTCTTTTGCAAATCACGTTAAATCTGTGCCCTCTTATTCTTGATCCTTTTAGGAACAGGAACACTTCTCCCTATCGACTTTGTCCAGCCCCCTCATGATTTTGAACATCTCTACCAAATCTACTCTTAGCCTCCTTCTCTCCATGAAGACCAGTCCCAACCTCTCCAATCTATCCTCATGGCCGAAGTTTCTCATCGCTGGAACTATTCTTGAAGGCCTCTTCTGCACATCCTCCAATGTGTTCACATCCTTCCTATAATGTGGCACCCAGAACTGTACACAATACTCCAGCTGAGGTCTAACAAGTATCTTATATAAATTCAGCATAACCTCTTTGCTCTTGTACTCTATGCCACTATTAATAAAGCCCAAGATACTATATGCTTTATTAATTGCTCTCGCCACCTGTCCTGCCACCTTCAATGACCTATGCACATATACACCCAAGTCTTTCTACTCCTGCACCCCTTCAAAATTTCACCCCTTATTTTATGTTTTCTGTCCATGTTCTTCCAAAATGCATCATCTCACACTTCTCTGCATTGAACTTCATCTGCCTCCTATCTGCCCACTCCACTAACTTGTCTATGTCCTCTTGAGGTTTCACTCTATTCTCCTTGTAGTTCACAAGCTTTATATCATCCGCAAACTTTGAAATTGCTCCCTGCACACCGAGATCTAAATCATTAATATATATCAGGAAAAGCAAGGGCCACAACACCGATTCATGGGGATCTCCACTACAAACCTTTCTCCAGCCCAAAAAATATCCATTGACCATTACTCTCTGCTTCCTATTTTTGAGACAATTTTGTATCCACGTTGCTACTGTCCCTTTTATTCCATGAGCAATAACTTTTCTCACAAGTCTGTTGTGTGGCACTGTGCAAAATACCTTTTGAAAGTCCATGTATACCACATCAACAGCATTACCCTTATCGACCTTTTCTGCTACCTTTTCAAAAAACTCCAGCAAGTTAGTTAAACATGATTTCCCTTTTAGAAATCCATGCTGGCTCTTCCTTAGCAACCCATATTTTTCCATGTGATTACTAATTCTACCCCGAATAATTACCTCTAGAATCTTGCCCACCAATGAAGTTAAACTGACTGTTCTGTAATTGCTGGGCTTATCCTTACAACCTTTTTAAAACATGGATGTAACATTTGCAATTCTCCAGTACTCTGGCACCACCTCTGAGCCTAGGGAAGAATGAAAGATTATGGCCAGTGCGCCCCTGCAATTTCTACTCTCACTTCCTTCAATATCCTTGGATGCATTGCGTCCAGTCCCGATGCCTTGTCAACTTTAAGTACCGACGGTCTATTCAACACTTCCTCCTTATCAATTTTGAACCCTTCTAGTGACAGAGCTTCCTCGCTTGTCACCATGGCCTGGGTAGCATCTATCTTCTTGGTAAAGGTGGATGCAAAGTATTCATTTAATACCTCAGCCATGGCCCCTATGTCCATGTGTAAATTGCCTTTTGGGTCCCTAATTGGCCCTACTCCTTTTACCACCCTTTTACTATTTATATGCCTAGATTCCCATTTATGTTGGCTGCCAGTCTTTTTTCATAATCTCTCTTTGCTTCTCTAAAATGTTTTACCATCTCCCCTCTGAACCTTCTGTATCCCTCTTGGTTCTCAATTGTATTTTCCACCTGACACCTGTCATAAGCACACTTTTTCTTCTTTATCTTAATTTCCATCACCTTTTTCATCCAGAGAGCTCTGGATTTGTTTGCCCTACCTTTCTCTTTCGATGGAATATACCTTGATTGTGCTCAAACCAATTCTTTTTTAAAGGTAGCCCTTTGTTTCCTGCCAATCTTTTGTTCCAGTCTATCTGGCCCAGCTCTGTTCTTGCCCCATTGAAGTTGGCTCTCACCTCATGCAGTTAATTATTTTTACTCTGGATTGCCTATTGTCCTTTTCTATCATCATCCTAAAACGTACAATACGATGATCACTGTCTCCTAAATGTTCCTGCACTGACACTTGATCTACTTGGTCCACCTCATTTCCAAGAACCAGGTCCAACGGTGCTTCTTTTATTGAACACATATTGCTGTAGAAAATTCTCCTGAACACAATCTAGGAACTTTTACCCCTCTCCGCCCTTTACTCTACCATTGTCCCAGTCTACATTTGGGTAATTAAAGTCCCCCATTATAACTACTCTATAATGCCTGCCTCCCTCTGTAATTTCCCTGCAGATTTGTTCTACGTCCTTCTCACTATTTGATGGTCTACACTGAGCAATGTAATTGCATCCTTTTTGTTCCTTTAGCTCTAGCCGAATTGATTCTGTCCCTGAACACTCTGGGACATCCTCTTTCTCCAGCACTGCAATGTTCTCCTTAACCAATACTGCCACCCCTCCTCCTTTCCTATCTTTTCTGAACACCTTATACCCAGAGAATATTTAACACCCAGTTCTGCTCTTCCTTGAGCCAAGTCTCTGTTATCGCCACAACATCATATTTCCACATGGCAATCTGCGCCAGTAACTCCCCAATCTTTCTTACTATACGCCGTGCATTCACATACATGCATAGTAACCCTGATTTAGATTTTGTTACTTTTTCCCTTACCCCAAATTTACCTATTAACTTACTGTTCTCTATACTAGTGCTGTCTGTCCCTCCCAGTATTTTGTGCACCCTGGTATTCCTCTCTAATATTTTCTCTTGGTTCCCACACCCCTGTCAAGTTAATTTAAAGCCCTCCCAACAAGGAACTCAGTCCCGGCTCTGTGCAGGTGCAACCTGTCCAGCTTGTACAGGTGCCATCTTCCCCAGAGCCAGTCCCAGTGTCCATGGAATCTAAAGCCCTCCCTCCTGCACCATCTTTCTAGCCACACATTCATCAGCCTTATCCTCCTATTTCTGTACTCACTGGCATGTAGCACTGGAAGCAATCCAGAGATTATTACATTTGATGCCTTGCTAATTTTCTACATAGCTCCCTAAATTCTGATTGCAGGACCACATCCCCCTTCCTACATAAGCCATTGGTACCAGTGTGGACCGTAACCTCTGGCTGATCACCCCCAGAAGAATGTCCTACAGTCGCTCTGTGACATCCTTGAGCCTGGCATCAGGGAGGCAACATACCATTCTGGAGTCATGTCTACGGCCACAGAAATGCCCATCAGTTGCCCTAACCAATGAATCCCCTATCATTATAGCTCTTTCTTTCTTTCTTCTTCTTCCCCTCCTGTACAGCCGAGCTGCTCGTGGTACCACAATCTTGGCTCTGACTGCACTCCCCTGAGGAACCTGTGCCCTCACCAGCTTCCAAAACAGAAAACTGATTTGTGAGCGTGACCCAGGTGACTCCTGCACTACCTGCCAACTTCTCTTGGACTGGGTGGCGGTCACCCATTCTCTCTCTGTCTCCGGGCCCTTAAGCTGCGATGTGACCACCTCTCTGAACATGCTATCCACGTAGCTCTCAGCCTTGCGGGTGCACCACAGTGACTCCTCACGGAACTCCCCCAGTCACCTCTGCTGTCACAGCTCCTTTTCAACGCCTGGCTCCTCTCGCGCTCCTTTTCAACGCCCGGCTCCTCTCGGGCTCCTTTTCAACGCCCGGCTCCTCTTGCACTCCTTTTTCAAAGTGCTCAATCAAACAATGCCCATCACTTGTACCTTTAACAACATAGGGCAGGATTTTAGTTTGGTGGGTGCACGCGATTGGCAGGCCCGGGAGTGGCTGGGGAACAGACCCCTGACTGCGATCGGCCCCTGGCCATAATTTCACGCTGGCTGGCCAGTTAACGGTCAGCCAGCATGAAACGCATGCTGAAAGGCTCAGCGCTGCGTGGGTGGGGGCGGGAAGAGGGTGAGCATTGAAGTCCACGCAGGCGCGGACGAGTGCGGAATGAATGCACCCTGAAGGCAGAGAGCTACCTCGGAGCTGAAAAATTTAAAAGCAATAAAAGGAGATTTTAAGTTCCAGAAAAAATGCCCACACATCAGAATCATTCACCTGGACATATACAAGATGAAAATTCTGTCGATACATTTTTTAAATTTAATAATGGAAACCTCATCCCGCCCGTGGATGAGGTTTCCTGAAAAATGCAAAGGCCGCCTGGCTGATTCGCCTGCCCGCCAACCGTAACATTGGATGGGCAACAAAAAATCTCAGCTAATTACAACTTTAATGGCCTTAATAGGCCTCTTAATTGTCGGCGGGCGCACTTGCGACTCACGCACCCGCCCGCCGACCAAAATATCGCACGAATGCATGATGACATCGGGACACTCGCCTGATGTCATCACGCGCTACTTCACGCTCGAGCGGGTCAGGCGCGCACCCGCATGCCAAGCGAAAAATTCTGCCCGTAATCAACAAGCAATTAACAGATTCCCTTACCTTACACAAAAAGCTTTATAGCATATCGAAACATACTTAACATACAAAGCAATCAAAGAAAAAAATTGATTTTCCATTATTCTTATGTCATGACACAAGATGTCCCTCTTCTAGGACGTCCAATAATTTCTTGGAGCAAGCATTTCTCTTTGTAAAATAGTCTGACAATTGGTGACTTGTGTCGACCCATTTTATTTTAGAATTCACTTTTCTTTCCAACATTTCCTTTATACTGTCAAGGTCAATCTTCAAACTTTTCTCAGTGACACGCTTTGTTGAACATTATCCCAAAGAGAACAGTTATTCGCATAGCATTCCATGGGAAAACTTTTCTCTGAATGCCCCTTGTATAGGATTTCTTTCAAAATGTTATATAAATGCTATTCCTTCTATTCGAGCCAGTGTTTCTGCTGCTAGGGTACTTTTAAACACCCTTTTTATTTTCTTGGCTTCCCAGACCAAGGGATAACACTTTCCATTTCTCCTTATCAAGAATATAATAAACCCAGCCTTGCTGAAATATCCAGCCAGAAGATTGGCATGGGAAGAATCACTAAAAAGGAAAATTTTGCGCCACCCAAAGTTGGAAACTTTAGTGCATGATTTTCCTAATTTAATTTTTTAAAAGGCTGTATTTTCCCTTAGAACCTCCTCAACTGTAGGGTATTTCATCAGAGAACTTAGTTCCAATACATCATAAGTGGCAGTGGATCTTGTTTAAGTGCACAGCCAATTTAACTGTCCAATCAAAGCCTGTTTCTTCCTTGAATGCAAGATCATCTTTCTGTGAGGACCTGGCCTGATTTATCGGGATACGATTAACGCTTTCTAGATATGATTGTTGATTCAAGGTTACCCCTGACCTAGCCTGATGAATGTCTGACCCTATATATTTAAAGGCCCCAAAACCTAACTTCCAATCACAAACTCCCCTTTTTTCTTACCAATAACAAATTGCTCAAATTCCGCAGAACCTCCCCATAGAAAATCACCAATGTGCATCATAAAGATGCCTGTGAGTTTCTCTTTGTGATACCAATTAAACTTTGTTGTGTCTGCTTTCAGCTGAATACAAACTACTTTCGGCAAGCCAGACCTAACTCAGAAATACCATACCTTTGATGCATCATTTAATCCATAAACACATTTGTTTAATTTTCTTCGCTTCCCTTCTACATTACTTGCTTCTTTCGGTGGTTTCAAAAACCCATCTTTTGAAAATTTTCACCCTGCAAAAAAAAATGCGGCTTTTATATCGATCAACTTACATTCCTAGGAATATGTGGCTATGAGAGCTAAGAAAATCTTCCTGTAGTAGGGGAGCTTACTGCTACATCCTGATCACCAAATCTCTCTGGAACTCAAAGCCAGTAGTCTTGCTTTAGTAGCCATATATGTCCCATCAGGAAGCACTTTTTTTGTACAGATCCACCTGCGGGATAAGGCTGCCTGACCCCTATCTGGCATTTCAGAGTAGACACCCAATTCTTTCCAACCGTTCAACTCTTTTTGTTTTGCATCTCTTGTCGATTTATCTTTTAATTTGCCTGTGGCCACTAAAACTTCCCAATCATAAGGGCTTCAACTTCTAATGGCACTCCTAGTTTGTTCTATAGTCTTTGATCTAGTCAAACTATAGCCTCTACTTGCCCTCCTACCTTGTTCTGGACTACTGCTACCTGACTGCTCCCTCCTGTGATCAAAAGTTCTGATGCCAGTACATGATCTTTTCCTAGGGGAAGAGTCACTTCCAGATCCGCTATGGGAACTGGTACTGTGTTTTCTAACTTTCCACATGTCACCTTATTTTGCCAATCTATAGATCTTACCTCTTGTCCATCATCTTGAACAATTTGCCAATGTTTGAATTTGCCAGTGGCTTTCCCTACTCTTCTGACACTGGTCACTTCCCTCCTTCACTGGACCTTTTCTGGTATGTATGTAAACCCAGTATCAACTTTCAGCAGCTGTCCCTTGGGTAAAATAGCCCTATCCTTTGTATCATTACCTCTTTGTCTGTGTCATCCAGCCCCTTATCTACCATAACAAAAACAGAATTACCTGGAAAAACTCAGCAGGTCTGGCAGCATCGGCGGAGAAGAAAAGAGTTGACGTTTCGAGTCCTCATGAAGGGTCATGAGGACTCGAAACGTCAACTCTTTTCTTCTCTGCCAATGCTGCCAGACCTGCTGAGTTTTTCCAGGTAATTCTGTTTTTGTTTTGGATTTCCAGCATCCGCAGTTTTTTATTTTTAACCCCTATCTACCATATTCTGTTCCTCATAACCATCAAATGTGAGGTACAGGGGCTCATCATCTTCTACAAATTGCTGAGATTCTGCAAGTTTATAATCAACCCTGATTAATCTGGATGAATGTACCCTAATAGATTGATTACAATGTTGGAGAATTAGTGTCTTCCTATTACACCCTATCACTTTAGCCGGACCTTTCCACTCTTTCTGACTCTCTTTTACAGTATACTAAATTCCAGGATTAAAGTTATCTCTGACAGTCTTATGCAATGCCATAAAGTTTGCCAATTTTTCTCTGAAACTTATGCCTTAATTAATTCCCCTATCCCTGCATGTAGGCTATTTGAAAAAGGTGCAACTAATTGTAGTTCCCTCCAAGACTGGGTTGACCACAGACCATGGAAGGTATTTTTGGATTTCTCTTGTAGACCACCTGATACGACTATATCCTCCAACCATTTGAAGTGAGCTCTTTGCATTGACTGCCCAAGCCAGGGCAGATGTTAGCTTACAATTTTGATGGCCAGCCAAGATCATATGGACCATCTGATTAATCACTGTGTGTCTTCTTTCATAAAGCCCATTACTGAAAAGACTTTCAGCTGCAGTGTTCATCACAACAATGTTCATAATTTCACGCTTGTCTAAATACATCATTGGCAATTTTCCCCCTTCCCCCGCCCACCCCCAGTCAGGAATTTAGCCAGTGCCCCCAGTGCGGCCCTAATCCATGTTCCATGACTTTATCCACAATTACTCTTTTGTCTTCTCCATGTGTTACTGTAGATAGACTGAATCTTGTTTCCATGTCTATGAAATATAAAATGATAATATTTCTATCCTTGTCCCACACCCTCAAATCCATGGATTCTACTTCATTAAAGTCTCCTACTAATGGGCAGTGATGGTGTCCTCCAATACTTTTTTTTACATATATCACATTTTTCACTAATCTCTTCAATAAGCTTTGTGTACTCATCATCAACTACCCTTGTATCCTTTAGTAGGATTTTTAATCTGTGACAAGGGGTATGAGCAAATTGTCCATGTAGTTTTAAGACATTTTGCTTTTTTTCTTTCAAATTCCTATCACCTGATGCCATTAACACTTATTTAACATTCTGATTAGAGATGCTAAGTTTTGTTAAAGGGATGCAATAATATCCTGATTGAATAAATTGCATATTTACTGACTTTCCAAAGATAATTGTTTTATCATGTTCCATGTCCAATTTCATTTGTGCCTTTTCATGAATGATTTGCTCAGCAGCAAGGGTATCTCACTAGATACTACATCTATACTAATAAAGTGGCTTAACTCAGCTCTTTTGCATGGAATCACCACTTTTCTCAGTGACTTTAAAGTGTTGTCATTCCCAAACCTGAAGCAAGTAGAACTTTTATATTCCTCCATCTTACTTCAATCCTCAATACTGAGGGAATCTAAATAACATTTCAACCAATCTGTTCTATCTGTGGATGTGCAGCCAATGTCCAACATGGCACAATTAAATGAGTCTGCAACTAATGCACTCATTACCTGACTTAAACTTCTCGTGATGAATACAATTCCCTCAGATTGATCAATATTGTCATCTCTCCCTTCTGAACCTTCCATGCCATGTGTCACCTCAAAAACACTGTTGTTCTGTTTTGTACATTTTACCGCATTGATATTTTGAATCACATCTAAAAAACCTGTGAATAATTCCTAAGGCATTTCCAGGGTTCATTCTTCTGCTATTATTACTCCATTCCTGTTGTCTGCCAGATCTGCCAAAAATGTCTCTATTCTCATTTCTTTTGTCTGTGATTCTTCTGTTGTAGTGATACCTGCGCCCCATATCAGAATGGTCTCAAAATGCCATGAGCATTGGACCCTCTATCTTTTGTGCCACCGCCAAACGCCCCATTTATGCTATGATACCAGCTGGAAATGACTACATTCCCAGGAATTTTTTTAAAGCCTCAGACACCTGATCCAAAAGCATGTCCCTTTCTGAGAATCCTAACTCCAGTTAAGACCAAGAGTGTGACACTTTAGCACTATCCAACAATTGAAAGCAAGCACTGAAGCAGGAATTTCCAAAGAGAATTTCTGCAACCTTGTATATAATCTGTTAAATTCCATGATATATTCCCCCATGGAATAATCATCTGTCTTTCTAAATTTATCAATGTCTGACCATGCCTCGTATGCATTTAATAGGTCATCTTTCTTATAAATTTTATCCATAAACTTTAATAGAATATCCAAACCTTCCTCTCTGCCCAACTGCTGGGCCTCGAGCTTTGAAAATACTTTGCATCTGATCCTGTTTTTGTTAGGAAGTGACATTGGCCAGGCCACACCTTGCTTTTCTTTGGTAAGGATGTAACCCGTGTCTACATATTTACTTAGTTTTCCCATTGTTGATTAGGTTCAGACTCGGGGACCATCAGTGAGAATTCAAACCCCGATACTTTACACTTGGTTTCAGCCATTCATCTCAAGAGTAACACCGATTACAATCTTAAACCTAAAAAAAATTCTTCTTGGTTTCCAATCTTTACTTTTAGGCTACTGTCCTCTGCTACCATGTTAAATGGATCCAAGCCAAATAATGAAGTACGAAAGATACACATTATTTCCTTGTTAGTACGTTTATTCACAGGATGCAATGTTACAAATTTCTGCCTCTTAACTGCTACCCCAGTGTCCCAGCTGACTCTCTATATGAGATCTCAGTCCTTTATCAAACAATGCCTCTCGCTTGTGTATCTTTAACAACATAAGCAACAAACCATTAACATGAACTGTGAAACAACAGCTAACCTTAATGTTTCTGTATGTGATACTTTGTTGCATAGGTGTTCTAGATTCCACATTTGAAATTCCTCTCTGTCTGGTGGAAATTGGGCAGGGGAAGTTAAAAGAGAATGAGGGATTTGCCCACTGGGCTCCAGTCCCGATTTTAAACCTGCCCAAAGCCGGTCAAGTTCTTCCCTTAATACGCAGATCTTTGATAATGGAGTGAGGTCCCAATTACAAAATTAACCTAAGGCCTAAATAGTGGTGAGGCCTGAAGAACAAAAGCAGAAAATGCTGGAAACACTCTACAGATCTGGCAGCATCTGTGGAGAGAAAAACAAAGTTAATGCTTTAGGTTAATGACTTTTCAACAGAATAGAAAAAAACTAGAGATGCAGCAGGTTTTAAGCAAATACAGAGGCAGAGAAAGGAGGGAGGGGAACAAAAAAGGTTAAGGTGGAAGACAGGATAGATTAAATGCCAAAAGTGACAAAAGGTCAAGGTAAAAGGAGATGGTAATGGGACAAGTAAAGAAACAAATGATGGGTTTAGAGGAGGTGTGAATGGGAATAGCAGAATCACCAACAGCTGTTGTCCACAAAGCAAACAAAAATAAGGGCAAGGGTTGTGATATGAAATTGTGGAACTCTGTGTTAAGTCCAGAAGGCTGTTAAGTGCCAGATTGAAAGATGAGGCTCCTCAAGCTTACATCGAGCCTCATTGAACCAAGTGGAAGGCTGAGGACAGGGAAGTCTGAGTGGGAGTGGAGCGGAGAATTAATATGACAGGCAACTGGAAGCTCAGGGTCATGTTTGTGGACTTCACAGGTGTTCAGAACAGCTGTTGCCCTTTTTGCATTTGGTTTTCCCAATAGAATATACTAAATTGAAAGAAGTACGTGCTTTTCTGTTTCACTTGGGAGGTCTCCTGGCCAAAGAAATGAGCACAGAAGTGAAGACAGCAGAAGAAGAGCCCAGTCTCAAGCTGAGCTTGAAACTCTTTTGAGGTGGGTTGTAAAGTGAAGGCTGTAAAGTGTCTAATCAGAACATGAGCTGCTGCTCAAAAACAGAATTACCTGGAAAAACTCAGCAGGTCTGGCAGCATCGGCGGAGAAGAAAAGAGTCGACGTTTTGAGTCCTCAGAGGACCCATCAGCCTTGGTATTCAACAGATAATCCTCTGCCATTTCTGCTAGCACTAGCATGCGCCACAACCAAAGACATCTTTATCCCCTTTCCTCCCCTCTTAAGCATTCCAAAAGGACCAATCGCTCAGTACACCCTGTCTTCTACTCTGTCACTCCCAAAATCCACTCTCCTTGGCACCTTCCCAGGAAACCACAGTAGTTACAAAATCTGCCCTTTTACCTCCTCCATTTTTACTTCCTAGAGCCCCAAACAATCCTTCCAGGTGAAACGGGGGTGTACTTTTACTTGTACTTTGTTTCAATTTAGTATACTGTACTCACTGTTCATGATGCATCAGGGAAACCAAATGCAGATTGGGTAACCACATCTGGAGGACACTTGCATTTGTCTGCAAGTGAGTCTGTGAGCTGGCGGTCACTTGTCATTTTAATTCTCTGGCCCACTTCCACTCTGACCTCTTTGTCCTCAGAATTCTTCTCAATTCTAATAAGCTTCAATGTAAGCTCAAGGAGCAGCTGCTCATGTTCTGATGAGACACTTTACAGCCTTCCGAACTCAACATTGAGTTCAACAATTGCAAATCTTAACCTCTGTCCTTTTTCCTTTTTGGGCAGCAAGTGCTGGTGATTCTGCTATTCTCCTTTAGGCCCATCTTTTTGTTTTATGCTCCATAGCCATTTCCTTTTGCTACTTAATCTCTCCTGTCTTCCAGTTAATCACAGATCTTCCTTTTTCTCACCCCACTGAAAGCTTGCTCGACCATGCTCCCATTTAGGACTTGAAGTCAACCCCCATATCTTCCATTCAGAATAGATCTGAGGTCGATTTGAGTCAGATTCTGGCTATTTGAGAGCATGATCAATCAATGGTGATTCTTACTGAAAAAAAATTGTAGCTGTTCACAGAAATATTGAATGTACATGTTCATCGGCTGTCAAAGGTGAAACCTACATTGAATTCTTGAGCAAGTAAGTGACACCTAATTGCTGCAGAATACTTTTCTATCTTTCTTTCCCCATTCCCCCCTCTGCTGTCTATCACTTGTCATTATCTAGTTGAGAGGGCAGTAGCTTCCTTCTCCCAAGTATTTGATAAGTTGTTTGTAAGTGCTCTGGGTTGATTTGCATAAGAAAGCATAGAAATGGAAAGATCATTTGATCCATCAAGCTCTCCACTTCCAATGACCAAGTACAGCCACACTTGTGAATTGTGTACCAACCTCACCCCCAGCCAAATTTATTTTCCTCGAGAAAATGTCAGCATAAATACTCCCCAATTGGCAAAGGTGACCAACAAAACTCCAAAATGTCTATCCATTGCATTTGTAAACTATTCATCCCTAGTTGTTTAGCCTCTACAGAAAATGCAGCCAGCTAGCAACTATTCTGCCTGGTGAAAGGTTTTATCATTTCAGATCATCCATTTCCAACTAAATATTAATCTGCCTCTTTTTTTTGTGAATCAACTAAGCATCAACTTTTGCGCTGGCAGTGTTTTCCACATATCCATTATATGTGGGGAGGATGATCTTTTTTCAATCAATGGTCTTGATTGAGGCTTGTTCTTATTATACCTGTGTCTTGCAGTTCTCTGCTTATAGCTCAAAGCAGTCTTTGATTTCATCCCACCTCACACTTCCTCCAATTCCAATTAAAACAAGTTCTGTTAAATTTGAGCTAAAGTCTCCAACATTTGATCTTTGTTTCCTCTATCACAAAGCAGTTTCTGCCCTCTAACACTATTCAGTAGAAATGCACAGTTTTGACTACCTCTGCATGGGAGATTCTGTGATGTTGGTTTTTTTAATGATGTCTGCCTTTCTCAGTGTCAGTTCCCTTCACATTTTTAGCCATTTTCATCACAACTACATTTATTTTGTACTATTTAGTCTACTGCATGAAATTCTTGTAATAATGTTTGCTTTTTTAACAGGGCTGTCATTGTAGCTCATGTTTGCATCAGCGGCACTTTTTTCTGCCTTTTGTCATGGATGCCGACCTTCTTCCATGATTCGTTTCCTGAATCTAAGGTGTGTTGTCTCTCGCCTGTAAATCATATCTAGTTCTTTATAAGATATAACAATGAATTGAATAAACTATATTTTAGCAAAAACCCTTCAGAACTTTTATGTTTATATGTGGCAAGATGTTGTTTTCTCACTAAAATAATAACTTCAAGAATGTGCCTCGAAGCAGTAAGTATTCTATCCATTCTATCATTGTTCTCTGTAAACTGTAATAGTGACCATCGTGATGAGGCTCTGATCTAGTTCATAGCACCTGAAGGAAGCAATCGTTAGAGGTTTGGAATTTCTCCCTCAGGAAGGATAAAAAGTCTGATTATATGTGTCAAAGGCTGCTCTTGGGCACCTTTTTAGTAGTTGAGTGAAGTTATAACAGCAGAGGTTTGCCTACTGTTCCAATTGGAGAATGTTATATGGTATGTTGAGAATAATGGAAAGATTAAAAAAAGTTAATAATTTTACACTCATTTTCAATTGGTGCGTATCTGCAATTGTGCATAATATTAAACTTTTAAGCCCTAAACTTGGCTACATTTTTCGACTCCAGAATAGTTCAGTATGATACATTATTAATGTTAGAAGTGATGAATCTTCACACAGACGCTACTGAAAAACTGAGATTAAACAGCACAAAACATCCCTGTCTTCTACCTCTTGGCACAATGTATACAGGGCATACAGTTAACTATTTTTCAACTTCTTCAGAAACTATGAAATCTTACTCTTTTTACAGTGCAGATCATCTCCCAACATAACTGCTGAAAATTGGTAGCAAATTAGTACTTTTAATTATTGTAGAGTCACCTCTGACTTTCTGGAGACCATGCCAAGGGGTTGGTACCAATACCATTGTAAATAGAAGCAGATAGTGAAGTTATTTTTGTTATTGTTCACCTGTATATTTTTCTCCAGCCACCAGGAAATTTAATGGAGCAAAGGGAATAATTAATATTTTTTCCAACACACAGCAGTTTTTACATAAAAGAAGTGACTTTTTTGCTCCTCAAGCTTTGCCACAGGCTGGAAAAACTGGAGGTCACTGTTTTCACTGAAAGGATTTGGAAGGGCTGTGACATTCAGCCTGGCAGTGGTTTTGTCTTATTTTCACTGATTTTCCTCTTGCTAGGCAGAGTCTGTAGCATTTGAAGTTGTTTCCCTAAGCAGGTTGGTGCAATTTCCTGGAAAATAGTAGATTTTTTGCTGCATGTTGATTGTCAGGTTCCAAGAAGCTGCATTCGTTTGTCATAGTCCCTGTTAAATTATTGTTTGATTGTATATCATTTTGGAAGATATCTGCAGAGTGCTCAAAGGGTTACAGGGCAAACCCCATGAGCACTGTGCAAATACAACTATGGAGCTGAAATTTTAAAAGCATTTGTAAAGTTATTTAACTCCTCCGGCACCAGAGTGTAACTTTCCTGTTGGCACTGCCAACATGGAGCATTAAGTGCACAAAATGCATGATTGTGTGAACATTAATTGCAGTGCACACCTAATTTCCCACATACTCGACCAGCAGACAAGGCTCTTTGTCAGTGGCACAAAGTTGGAGAACTATTCACATTGGTGCATTGGAGTTTTGTGACTATTTACCAGACTCCTCATTGATAATACTGTTATCATTTCTGTCTGGGTTTCTCTGATTCTGAAATGTACATTAACTTTATATAATCTCTCTTGCGCTTCCTTTGAGATTGGAAAAGAGAATGCATTAGTATCAACAGGTGAGCAGCTGACAATATGGGAGTTTTTAATTTGATCAATTATAAATATCTTGGACGTTCAGATACTGAGATTGAATAAATGATTTTTGAGTTTAATTTGAAGAAGCACGTTCTCATTGAGAACTGACTGTATTCTATCTTTGTCTTTCAGGGTTGGGTTTTCAATGTAATTCCATGGGCTGTTGCAGTCCCATTCTCCTTTTCGGGTGGCATCCTGGCTGATCGCCTGATCAACCTTGGTGAGAAACTTTGTCAACCCGACTCATGACACTGCATGAATCAGCCTCAAAGAAAAAAAATAGAAGACCCATATTTGCAGGCTGAAAGTTTTCATGGAATAACAGTATTGTGGAATGTGATGGCACTCCCCAAACCTTAATATATCAATATAAATTGATTTGATCAGCCCTAATTATATGAATGGAATTGGATCAGCAACTTTCTGGTGTTGTGTAATTCATTTACATATAGCATTGGCACTATGCTATTAGAAACACAAACCTATGCCTCCATTCTGCTCCTGCATCCACCCCTCTTTTTTTAATTAATTAATTATGTCTTTTGTGAGCCAACCCACTTTCCTAATAGGGAGCACTGCTATCCACATGCTCCAAACCTTAACCCAATACCCTCGCCCACCCTGGTCTCAATCCACACTGGCCCCTTAAGACACAGCTTGATCACCTCCTCACACTATGCACCATACGATGAAATGTCACCTAGTAACATTTGTTCAGGATTGGTGCAGTCAGTATCGTAGAACCACTTGCACCTTATCTACTCCTGAAGGTACCCAAGCCACTTTACAAAGGGGAACATTGGACACGCAACAAGGATTACAAAGTGCAATTATACAGTGAAGGTCTTGGACGTTCTCTTTCCATTTTCCAAAATGATAAATAATGAACTGTAAATATTTTTAATTATCCTGAAACAATAGAAATCAAAAGAAAACAAATTTGAATAACAAATAAGCAGCTCAGATCTATTTCCAATCTTGCTTGAAAAGATGATCAATTATACCGTATATAAATCTTTTATGGATTCTTTAACTGGATTCATCTGTAATTTGTTAGAATCTGTTATGGTAAGGTGTTGTTGCCATAAATGCTTTAAGTTTATAAGTCTATAAATCACTGAGTTAAAAAAGGGGGAAGAAAAATTGCCAATGTTAGAAATCTGATGTAAAAATCAAAAAGAGTGTTAAAATTGTATTTTATTGAATTCAGTTGAATTAAAGATAAAAAAAAATTCATGTGGGTGAGAAACAAATGCAATTATTTGCCAACACTGAAAATGTGATATTGAGTATTTTATGATATTTACTCTGTTGTATTTTTCAGGGTTTGACACCGCTAAGGTGCGTAAGTTAATGCAGGTATGACAACTAATAAAAAAAGCTTATTTAAATATTTTGAAAATAGTTCAGCAATGTTAGAGGATAAAAGTAAAACCAGTTTCTGGTGTTATTTTTAAAAACAGGTGATGGCCATGGGATTATCCAGTATCTTTATCGAATTACTGAGTTACTCAGGCAGCTATTACCAAGCCTTAATATGTATATCAGCTAGTTTAGGACTTCAGACCTTCAGTCACAGGTAAGCTAAGATTGGTTGTGTTAAATTTGCAGGCCATCTATTAGGTTCTACAGTATATAATATAAAATTATTCTTACATGTCAACATTAGTGCTTTCACCTCTGCATAAGGAGGTTGCATGTTCAAATTCCACCCTATGGTACTCCTTCAGTATTCCACTGGCAGAGATGCCATCTCTCAGATAAGACACTAAACCGATGCTCCATCTCAAGTGGACATAAAAGATCCAATTGCATTGTTCAAAGATGAGCAGACTTTTCATTATGCTCTGGTTTTCTTTCAAACGACAGCTAAAACAGATGATCTGGTCATTTATGTTAATGCTGTTTGTGGAACTCTGTTATGTGCAAATTAGCTGCCACATTTCTCGACCACAGTTATCTACATTTCAAAAGGAAATTTAATTGCATGTTCTGAGGATGTGACAGATACTATGTAAATGCAGGTTGCCTCTTTATTTTCCTGTATCTAAATAATAGCCATTATTCTTATCACTTGGTGCAAACTCCATACCCTTACCACCTGCTTCAACAACCTTCCTGGTCACTCTTTTTGGCTGAACCAGACCTTTATGTAATCTTAGCACTATTTTTGGCTCTGAACTGATTTACAATCCAATGTTTCTTCATTCCGCTTCTAACATCGTCCACCAATATTCTTTTCTCAGTTCATCTGTCACTGAAGCCCTTCTTTATACCGTTGTCACCTCCAGACTTGATTATTCCAGTGCTCTCCTGGGTAGCCTCCCATCGTGCACTATTCATAAAATTGATCTCATTCAAAGCTCAGCTACCCAGGGCCGGGAGAGGGGGGCCCGGGAGAGGGGGGGCCGGGGATAGGGGACTGCAGACGGTGGTAAACATCAAGGTTGGGAGAGGAGAGCCCAGGAGAGGTGGGTGCAGACGGTGCCAAACACCAGGGCCTGGGGGTAGGGGGGTGGGCTCAATGTTGTAGATGGTGTCCAGACTATGCAGTAGGCCTGAAAGACCAGCCTTTTTTTTAAATTGGAACTGCTTGACGGTTCTGATTTTTTTCTTAAGCTGGTCTTTCAGGTCAGTTTCATTGACAACAGCTGCATTTAGGAACTGCTGCTGTTTTCATCCTTCAGGCAGCTTTGTGGATCGATTTTTTTGGGATGAAAGCCCGCCAGAAAACCAGGAAGCTGCCTTAAGGTCAAAAGCAGCAGTTCCTATTCACAGCTACTGTCAGGTGGGTGCTCTCTGTTGAATATTTGCTTGAAAAATGTTAAGTCCATTTAATCATTTTAGAGCTAAAATTTTGATGGGGTGGGGGCAGGGTGTGCGATTGGGATGGGGTTTTGGGGTGTGGGGTGAGGGAGTGGCTGGGTGATGGGGGCAGGGGTGGGTGGGTGAGGGATGAGAGGTGGGGTGAGGGGTGTGGGTGGGTTGGGAGTTAGAGTGGGTTGGGGTGGGATGGTCACTTTTAAGGTTTAGCGCCACAAAATTGAATACTTTACACTTCTCTAGATTCTCTTTTGAATTTAAACCAGCATATAAATAGCAGACTAAATGTCCATTATGGCCTAAGTAGGCACAATTCTGATGACATGCTGTGTAGATGTCCCAGAGCCTTGAGAATCTCAGAACTTACATATAAATGTAAGAAAATAAAAACCTGGACTGATGCAAAACAGGGTGTTGACTCACTTTCCTCCCATTTTATTATTCTTGCAAAGTCTGGGAATGAAATCTCTATTTGTCACTAAGAGATTGCTAAAGAAAGGTTCTACAAATCTCTACTCCTTCCTAGGTTCACCCAGATAATTTGTAAATTCATTGTACAATATAATTTGTATGACAGCCTATGTACAGTGTCTCATTCTTCTCTGAAAAGTTCAGAACAACAATTCAGTCTAGATTTTTCCTGAGCTGATGGTAGATGTCTGATTGTGGGGATAGTGGAGCAGATGTAATTTATGGTATATTGTGGGTTGGCGCCAGAGAAATCAGAATAGTAAGGCTGTATTAGCTACAGAGTTGAATTGTTTTGTAAATATAGTGATTTCTTTATAGCCACTTTCCTAACATCAGTTGATTACTCTATGATTAATTATCCTTAGAGAATCAGCATTGGGCCTCCAATTTCACCATTGCTCCAGTCACTCTGCTTAATGCATGCAGGTGTAATGAAAGAAAGACAAAACCTAAATTTATAGAGCAGCTTTCACAATGTCCCAACTTGTTTTAAAGCTAATTAAGCACTTTTGAGTTGTAGTCACTGGTATAAAGTAGGCAATGTGATCAAATGGCAGAGCAGGCTCAAGGGGCCAAATGGCTTACTCCAGCTTCTAATGCGTATGTTCAAATTTCATTTAGATGGACGAGATGAGCTGGGCTAGATGACCTTTGTCATCCATAATTATCTTGCAAACAGTGGGTGGAATCATGACTGGTGTTCTGTCTATTTTGTTGTTAATGAAGGTTAACTGTGAGCAGGTTTTGTATGATGAAATTGCCAGGACAGGAACACGTAATGGGCTCATGGTCAATCCGTTACCTGCTTTACACTGCACATGCTTCTCAAGAGTTTTTCATTGACTTTAATCTTGTATGTTTGTCTACTTACCTATTATCCCACTCTATCTTGGTGCTTTTATGAGTTTTTGAGGTATTGACACATCATGATAAAGGTGTAATATAGTAGATATTGAAAATATATTGTAGTGAGAAGCAGCCATCAACAAAGGCCTTCAGACTTGCTCATCAAGTAAACGCCAATACAATTGTGAGCCATTCAGTCTTTGTTCTCTGGCCTCTTAAAAGTTGTGTCGCACAAAGACACCCAGGAGCTCCAGTGCTTCTCACTGACAGTGAAGACCAAAGTTGTTCACTCATTTCACTTGGTTGCTCAGGAGTCATCTGGCTTTCTACCCTGTGAGATTACTGATAAAATAGAGTCCATTACATCCCTTGTACGAAATCATTATATTGAATAATATCATGCACCCAGGCAGCAGAAAGTCTTCTACTTTTACAAAATGGAAAAGATCATGTGCAGTTTATCTGGGTTGCAAGTATTGAATCTTTCCCCCAAATATGAATTTACTGTCACTGTGTCCATATGATGCAATGTGCAGAGCATGTTAATGAGGGCTCAGGCAGTCATGGAAATCAATGTTATTGCCTGTACATGTTATAAATAACTAATGGGAAATGTTTTTGTCAAATTATCAATATTGCATGGTGCTGTTAAAGTTAAGTAACATTTGTACTCTCTGGTTTGTTTAATAGTCGTGGTGGGATCACCTATTGGGTGTGCACAAATTAGCAAATTATATCGTTGCTGCTCTTAATATTAATGACCCATGTTGCATATATATTGGACAATATTTGTAACCAGATGCCAACAATGCGAGTTATTATTTTACTAGAACCTTTCTGTGATTGTTTGATGAATCTTGAAAGGGGAAAAAAATATGCATGATTGAGGGGGAGGGTTAAAAGGGAAGGGGAAGGGGGAGGGAATTAAGGGGCCCAGAAACAGGAGAAGCACTGGCATCCATGATTTCTCTCCCTGGCTTGTCTGTTACCTGTTCCTGTCCTGCTTTTCCATCATTCCCACCCTGGTGACCTGCCTTTCCTCAGTGATAGTCCTCTTGCTTCTGAGTAAGAGCATTATAGGTTCAAGCTGCAATCCAGAATTTGAATATGTAATCTAGACTTCAGTGCAGTTCAGAGAGAGATGCTACCTTTCAGTTGCCATACCAAGGTTCCCTCTGCCCTTTCACTGGGCATGAAGATCCCATGGCACCAGGCAAGGAAGAGCTAAACTGATATCCTATCCCATATTTAATCCTAATCCACCGATTAGGTGATCTGGCTATTTATTTAATCGCAGTTTTTTTGGGACTTTATATGCAAAATGACTGCCTTAAAAAATAACATTTCAAAGATCATTGATTGGCTGTGAAGTGCTTTACATATTTGGGGGACATGAACAATGTTATGTTAGTGTAAGTCTTTCTCAAGATATGGCATTGAGATCCTGTCTGCCTAAGGTGGATAGGGATGATTTCATGACAATAATTCCTCCTCAAACAGCACCAGTGAAAACAGACTATCTGATCATTTATTTCATTTGTTGTTTGTGGGACCTTGCAATGTGCAATTGGCTGCCACATTTTACAAGTGTTGCATTTGAAAAATTCCATTAGCTGTAAAGCACTTTACGATACCTGAGAATGTGATAAATGTGTACAAAATGCAAGCTCATTATTTTTGTACAGATGGAGGCAATTTGTATTGATTTAAAATAAAGTTGAGTACCAACTTTAAAATTGAATTTTTGAATAAATAATTGAGCTTTTGTCTGAAGGCTTGCAAGCTGTATTTATCTGATCCAGGCTTGGTGCTGCACAAACCTCAGTTTATTCCAGATCAATGTATTGTGCAAAAAGTAAAGTTGAAGTACTTCACTGTTCTTTCTTTATTTTATTAGTGGGGTATCTGTCAATGTTCAAGATTTAGCACCATCATGTGCTGGTGCACTGTTTGGTAAGTAGCAATTACAAATTAGTTTTGCATAGGTGTAAAAATCTTATATGCTCTGCCATGTTAACAAATTTATATCAGAGGTGGCAAAAACTAAAGGGAGTGGTCATCAACCAGGCCTATCTATTGTTAGAGCAAGTTGTCTAAACTCATTAATAAACTTCAGCTGCTTCATCAATGATCTTCCCTCCATCACAAGGTCAGAAGTGGGGATGTTCGCTAATGACTGCACAATGTTCAGCACCATTTGCAACTCCTCAGATACTAAAGCAGTCTGTGTCCATATGCAGCAAGACCTGGACACCATTCAGGCTTGGGCTGATAAGTGGCATGTAACATTCATGCCACAAAAGTGCCAGGCAATGGCCACCTCCAACAAGAGAGAATCTAACCATCTCCCTATGACATTCAGTGGCATTGCCATTGCTGAATGCCCCTCTATCAACATCCTTGGGTTTCCATTGACCACAAACTGAACTGGACCAGCCCTATAAATACTGCGGCTACAAGAGCAGGTCAGAGGCTGGGAATCCTCCAGTGAGTGATTCACCCCATGACTCACCAAAGCCTGTCCACCATCTACAAGGCTCAAGTCAGGAGTGTGATGGAATACCCTCCACTTGCCTGGATGAGTGCAGCTTCAACAACACTCAAGAAACTCGACACCATCCAGGACAAAGCAGCCTGCTTGATTGGCACTCCACGCACCGCCTTAAACATTCACTCCCTGCAGCAGACGCGCAGTGGCAGCAATGTGTACCATCTACACCACGCACTGCAGCAACTCACCAAGGTTGGATTTCTCCTGTTTTTTGTGGATAGGACATACGTAGGCAATTTTCCACATTTACCAATAGATGCCAGTGTCATAGCTGTACTGGAACAGCTTGGCTTGGAGCATGGCTGGTTCTGGGTTACAAGTCTTCAGTACTATTGCTGGAATACTGTCAGGGCCCATTGCCTTTGCAATATCTGGAAAGGAAGAATATGCAGGTCTATGGGGAGAAAGCTGAAGAATGGCACTATGTGAATTGCTCCTTCAGAGAGCCAGCACAGATACATTCCACCAGCCTGTTTCTCACTATTGTCCCCATTGTACTTCTAAGTTTTGTCATCTGAAAATATTGACATTTTGCCTTGTACACCCAAATCTAAGTCATTGATGTATACTAAGAAAAACCGTGGTCCTAATACTGACCCAAACCTAAGAAATGAATGAGGCATATGAGAGTGATTGACTATAACTATATTAGATTTTCTCATTGCTGTTGGTGAATGTGGAATCTATCAAACATTAGCTTTTTTGTGCTAATATCTAAAAACTATAATTCAACAAAGATTCCTATACTCAGAATAGCTTTCATAACCAGGAAAGCTAAAATGAACAAACAGAGGATAAAATATAGAGATATTGCAGTGATGCAGTGAATGTGAGTTTTGTAGGCTAATTCTGGATTTTAATATTTTTCTACCTGTACCAATTGCCTCTCGTCAAGTTTACTGCCCAAAATCAGCTCTAAAATACCTTTTAAGTGACTTTTAGCCCAGATTGAATCACTTTATAATCTGGTTTACACTTCAGCAGCACATTCAACTTATATTTACACGAATGTCAGCAATTACTAATGCGAAATTGTAAAATGGCAGTTTTCCCCTGGACATTAAGCATACACTAAAAATTGTGGGACAGTGAATTTTTACTAAAATCTAACTGGGAATTCCTGATAAGTATGCATTCCTGCAAGTGAGTAATATAGTTAAACTGGTTATTTGCAAATCAAATTACCACAGATGCTAGAAATCTGAAATAAAAACAGAAAAGGCTGGAAATACTCAGTGAGTCTGGCACCAGCTGTGGAGAAAGATACAGAGTTAATAGGTAGCATTTAATGAAGGCGACGGGAGCCAGCAAGAGCCCTGTGTCATCTCTTTTCAGGAAGGAGACAGGCCACAGGTGAGTGATGGTGAGATGGGGGACACTGGGTAGATTTGAGGGGAATCGGCTGGAAGGGCGGGGGTGCGGCTGTCAGCAGGCCTCCCCTTACTGATGCCAGGTCCCTTGATCAGGAACTGAGTGTCTTTGAACAAAAGACTGCCCTTGGAGCAGGCAAATAACTCTGAATAGGATTTGCTCTTTGGCAAGTGTCCCCACCTGCTGCTGGTGAATACTGTCATAGAGCCTTCCCATCGGGACTTCATCATCACAGAGGCAGGAAGGTGATGGGGTCTCTATCCACCAACCTCCTGTCTGATTAAATGCCCCCCTCGCCACCAAACCCACCGTGGGGGAAGGCATCAAATACCACCCAACATTTCAGGTCAATGATCTTTCATCAAAGCAGTCCATCACTGTTCTGATAAAAAGTCATTGGGCTGAAATTTATGGGCCACCCGCAGGCACATGCACCTGTAAGTTATGGTGCCGTGCCATCAGCGATGTGCTCCCAGCTCTTGCCAAAGTTTTACAGTTGGTGGGGATGGCATCGGGTGTGTTACCCAACCGTGGCCCAATTGAGGACCTTAACTGAGTGATTAATGACAAATGAAGGGTCTCATCATGCCGCTGATTCAAATTAATAGGAAGTGGGAGTGGCCTGTGCCCATTTGTAGCCCAAAAGGTTTATCCCTGCGGGCTGCTGGTCAATGAGCCCTTGTGCCAATTGTTTTGCCTCCCTGTGTCCATCCTCCCCACTGCACTGTCCCTACCCCTCTCGGCAGGCACTGCCAAAGTGGCCCTGGCGATATCCTGGACATACCTAGCTTATGAGACATCCATGGTTCCTCTTCCACCCAGGCCTCCTGTAATACCCGCAGGTGACTACTGACCTTGGTGTGATGCAGAGCTGCTGGCCTCCAATTAGTTGACATGTCTATGAGGCAGGACTTCCTCCTGGGGCAGAATTTTCCCCCCGTTGGGGAGGATGTTCATGAGGGGCACATGAAGGCCTCTGATTGGCGCCCCCAATTGGGGACACACCGCCATTTTACGTTGGTGGGCTAATTAAGGCCCGTCCAGCATGACGTCTGCAAGGAAGCGCTGTGCGCTCCCTGTGCGGGTGAGGGATTCCCTGAGCTGAGAGTGCGCTCTTTCATGCGCATGGACATGAAAGAGCGCATTCATCTTCTTGAGGCTAAGTGCTGCCTCAGGGAGATCAGCTCCACATTAAAAAATGTTAAAAACAGAGAGAAAAAAATTTCCTGACGTGTCCCCTCATGTGGCATTGTCACATGAGCTGAGACATGTCCATCGCTTTTACTTACACTTTTATTAAATTTTTAAAACCTACATGAAACATCATCCTGCCCATGGATGAGGTTTCATGCTTTTTCCAGTGCCCACCAGGGCTCCCTGCCTGCCCGCCAACCTTAAGGTTGGATGGGCAGGTCCACTAATTATGCTAATTACTTTGTCAATGGCTTCAGTAGGCCACTGACAGGTCGGCGGGTGCACAGCTGATTTGCTTGAGCCCCCGCTGACCTGAAAATTGAAATGAGGCGGGGTGACGTTGGGAGTTCCGCCCGACACCATCCTGCATCATTTTATGCATCAGTGAGTGGGCCCCACCTGCTGCTCGCCGACCGGGAAATCCTGGCCCTGGAGATGGACAGAAGTCCAACTTCATAATAATTAAAGGGCCGTTGTCCAAAAAATTACACCAGGGCGAACTGGCCTAGTGGAAGTGGGCTCACTCCCAAAGTTTACGCTGGGCTGTTGGGAGCCTGCCCTCAGTTTATAAATCAGCCCCTTAACTCTGTTTCTCTTTCCACGGATGCTGTAAACTGGTTGGTTACTTCTGTGATTTAAATCTTGGTATAGTGTTGCGACAAGGTTAACGGGTGAACTGACTCCTGTCTTTGTCCAAATTCTGAGTTGGTTATAACCGGAGTTTGAATTTAAAATGGAGATAATATTGCCAGTTCAATATATATTTAACTGTATTTCACTCGGTGCAAGAAATAAGGTTCCTTAATTTAACAAATGAAGCATTAGTTTCATTGCTAAAACTCACTCAAGCAACGATGCAGAAATTATTAGCAAAAGATGTAAAATCTACAAATATGACCAACTACCCACTAATACAAAAACAACACACACAATCCCCCTTCAGGCATGCAAAAAATAAATAAAACTCTGCAGAGTATCAGAATTTAAAAACTTGCCCAAGTAACAAGTAACGTCAGAAAAAAATTATTCGAGATTGTCCAAAGGCTTGTTTACAACTGATGGGTCCTTTTTCGCTGTGGAGCAGTCAGTTCTGCAGCCATGGTGGTTAATTCAGAATTCTCCTTTAAGACCTCTTTGTTTGCAAGAATAAGGTCTTCTGCTGGGTTTTTCAAATCACAATCTCATCAGCTTTGATGAGAAAGGTATCAGAAGAGAGAGAAATGGGATAAAGCTGTTGCTCCTGTGGCAGTCCCTCTGAGTAGATAAAATCCAGTATTTTTTCACCCAAGAGCGGAGTCTCATGAAGTTTCTCTGAGAGCTCCATAGACTCTGTGAACCTTAAAAAGCAGCTTGTGTCCTTTGTAAATGTAACATAGTTAGCTGCTGTGAGACAGTGTCCTTTGCTTAGGAAAAATGTTCTTTTCAAAAAGTTCAATATATATGTATGTCCAGTTGATGACATTATAAATTAATATTTTATCTAACACATTTTCATAATAGCTTCTTTAGTTAATCATGCTTCTTAAAGAGTAAATTTAATGTAGATGAATCTTTTAACTTTTATATTTTATCAATAGGTGTTATGAACACTGGTGGAGCTTTAGTCGGTTAGTATATTTTTTTTACTTTTACATTTGAGTTACACTGTGCTGTGTATACTTGGATTAAACACGATATGTATCTTTTAAACTCACAAAAGTATAGGCTGTAATATATTCAGATAAGAGCTGATACACCAATCTCTACAGCTTTGGAATTCGAACTCTAAGCATACAAATGACTGCTTCCTTTCTATCTATCTACAAGAATTACACAAAATCTTTATACTGTAACATCAAAAGAGGCCAGCTGATCCAATTGGTCTATGCCAGTGTTTATACTCCACAAGCTTCCTCCCACTACTAATTACTCTTCCACTCTGCTACTATATCCTTCTGTTCCCTTTTCTCTCATGTATGCATCTGGCCCACTGTTAAGTGTGTCATTGCTATCTGCTTCAGGCATTCCATGTGGCAGCATGTTCCACATTTTCGGTGCTTTCTTTATAAAGAAATGTGTCCTAAATCCTTCAGTTGATCTTTTAGTAGCTATCGTATTTATGAAACTTTGTTCTGTACTCGCCCACAAGTAAAAATAGTTTCTCCACGTTCACACCATTGAACCCCTTTATATTTTTAAAGAACCTTAGCTGGCCTTTTCTTAGTTTTGCTCTTTTCCAGCTTATATTGGATTTTATATTGAATAATCTGTTTCTAGTAATAACATGTTGGGAGCTGAAGAAAATCAATTTCTGTGTATGTGTGTGTGTGTGTATGTACGTACTATGACTGCTCAAATAACCCACTGCAAACATGTGATGCTGTAATGCCTTGAGTGTTGGAGAGGTTGTGTCATGCTCCTTCCTTTCTGTCATATGATAAACTCTGCCAAATGCCCGAAAGACAGCTGGCTGGTCTGCTATCCAGATACCAAAAGAAAGTTTGGAACAACTTTTTAGAAAACTAACTTGCAGTTTGCATTAATTAATATTGTTCTTGCAAAATGATATCTCCTTAATGTTATTCTGGAATCTTACTGGCATGATACGCACATGGTGTATTCATAGATTGGCTTTGAACCACATTCCCAAATACTTGCAACTTCATAGATGACCAGATCAAATTCAATAAAAGTCCTTGTATATAAGTCTTAAGTTTTAGAGGGCATCTTAATTAATGCATACTCTTTCTGCCTTTGTATATTTGGAGAGTGGTTTTATAGAGCTATTCTGTTTCTAAGCAAAATGTACAAAAAAAATGGGATTGGGGAGGAAGAAGACAAAATAGGCTTTGTTTCTTTGGAATTCAATATTCTTTTTAGCATGACCTACAAGTAAAGAACTATGCTCACATTCATACTTGATAGACCCATGTTATTACTTTTGAGTGCACAATGTTCTATGACCATCAGGGTAGATGCTGTGTGCACATATATGGAAGTTTACCAAGCAAAGCACAGTGAACTCTACTCACTGACAGTCACAGTGTTTGTAGATTGCAGACAGGAATGTAGGATCCTTGTTAAATTAATATTTTCTAATGCTAGTAAAATTCCCTTGCCATCACATGAATCGATATCCTCTGGATCTGAACCTTTCCAGTTACCGGAACAGTTTCTTCTTATCCATTTTGTCTAGACCCCTTATGATTGTGAATACCTCCATTAGTTCTCATCTTAACCCTTCCTTCTCTGAGGAAACGAGTCTTAACTTCTCCAATCAACCTACGTAACTGAAGTTCCTCATTCCCAAAACCATTTTTGTGAATCTTTTCTGCACTCATTCTAATGCCTTCACATTTTTCCCAAGGTTTAATGCCCAGAACCAGATTCAATACTCCAGTTGAGACCAAACCAGTGTTTTATACAAGTTTAACATAACTTGCTTGCTTTCTCTATTCTCTAGAGTTTAGAAGAATTTAGCATAGAAGCATACAAAATTCTTACAGGGCTCGACAGGATAGATGCAGGAAGGATGTTTCCTCTGGCTGGGGGGTGGGTGGGAGGGGCTAGAATCAGGGGACAAAGTCTTAGAATAAGGTAGGCCATTCAGGACTGAGAAGAAAAGGAATTTCTTCACTCAGAGGGTGGCGAATCTTTGGAATTCTCTACCCGAGAGGGCTGTGGAGGCTCAGTCATTGAGTATATTCAAACAGAAATCAACAAATATTAAAGATATCAGGCATATGGGATAGTGTGGGAAAATGGTATTGAGTTAAAAGATCAGCCATGATCTGGTTGAATGGCAGAGCAGGCTTGAGGGGCCGAATGGCCAACTCTTGCTCCCATTCTATACTTTTGCACTCTGTGCCCCTATTGATAAAGCCTAGGATGTGGTGTATGCTAAATTAATTAGTCTATCAACTTTCCTGCTATCTTCTAGTCCCTCTGCTTCTGCACCCCATTTTGGATTGTAACCTTTATTTTATGTTGTCTCTCTGTGTTCTTTCTACCAAAATGAATCACTTCGCACTTCTCTGCACTAAATTTCATCTTCCATTTTTCTGCCCATTCTACTAACCTGTCTATGTCCTTTTGAAGTTCTACACTACCCTCCTCACAGTTCACAACACTTCCAAGTTTTGTATTATCCACAAATTTTGAAATTTTGCTCTGTACACCAAGGTCTAGGTCATTACTATATCAGGAAGAGAAGGGGTCCTAACACCAACCCTCTGGGGAACTCCACTATAAACCTTCCTCCACTCCAAGGGAGGAAATTCTTTTTGGACTCAGTATTGTACTGGTATGTAGTTGTACTGCATCTGATTTAGAACCGCCTCCTGGAGATGGACTCGGACCTCCTGACTTTAGTACGTATGGGAGTCAGGTCACTGACTTAACTTCCAAGTTGTGCCACAATATGTATCAATACATGTGAAAATCATGCCCTACGCAAAAATTGCAGAACTAACAATGATGTAGGTTCCGAGAGGTTTGTATTGAGTCGTGCTACTATATGTGCTTCCTCTCCTCCACGGACACCAACATTGTTAATTTTATTTTCTCTTCATTACAGGTGTTATTTTAGTGTACTGTGCAGGTTACCTCATAGAAACCTCAGGATCCTGGCCATCAGTTTTCAACTTGATCAGCATAGTCAACGTATTTGGCCTTTCTATCTTTGTTATCTTTGGCCAAGCAAAGCGGGTAGATATTTAAGTAATGATTTCGTACTAAATTGAATCCAGAGGTTACTGAACATAAACTTCAAGAAAAAAAGAACATACTTTTTAATTATATAGGCTCTAACCAGTGTTTTTTCTGGGACCAAGGAACTGTTAAGCTTATTATTGTACCTTGTTTATAAACAATTTGCTGCTGAATTCCTGCTTTGAACAAAAGTAGTACTTAAATATGCACATAACGTTTATGGCTATTTTTAGTGATTTTATTTGTTGGAGAGATACTATTTTTACATGAATAGAATATTTATGAGAATGTAAAAATACAAACTTATGACAAAATCAAAGGAATTCTACTTGTGATTTATTAAAAGATGAGATAGAGATTGTGTATCCTTAAAGGAGAGTGCTTATAGAGAACCAAGATTAAATTCAGGAAAAATGTAGCTGGCCTACGCTTTGAACCATTCATTTTATCAGCTGGACATTCACTGACTGCACGCTCATAGGTGCCCACAGAATTTTTGTTTCCAGTTAGCATATTATTCTAATATTAGTACAAATATTAGATCAATGATGGTCTTTATTTCTAAGCTTTGCAACTTACAGGTATCAATTTTAACATTCCAATTTCTCTAATAACTACATACTCTTTAATTCATTGCAGGATTCCTACTCTTATATGGTACTCTTACTTTTTATCCTAGTTGATTATTTCCACAACTAGACCAAATTTCAAAATTAAAATGTCTTAAATCTAGTTCTCTAGCTCCATATTAAAGACCTCCCATATTGCTGTACATTTAAATGTTGGGCATTGCTGATTACAATACGCAAATTGCCTTTTACTAGTTCTGTTCATAAGAATGACTGGTTTAAACTTGGCTCCATTCAGATATCTTGAATCTTATAGTGTCTGCATATGGTATTTTCTGACTATCAGCTTATCAACTCAGTGAGGTGCAGTCTATTTACAGTCAAAATGTTACATGTATATTGTATCATAGTACGATTGGAATGTTGGGCATTTGTTTTCATGACTGAAATGTGAAATTCCAAAAGTTATTTTGGCATGCTTCCTCTTTCGGCTTTTACAATGGGAGCAGCAAATCCACCCTTGGTGAGCTTGAAATTAAATTTACTTATAGTATCTGATTACCGTATAAGAGAATTAGTTTAAATCTGCAATGTTTGTATTCATTAATGCTTGTATATTCAGAATCAAACATTTTATGTTTAAAAGTTTTATATAATTACTTAATTACTCAACTTTAAATTGCATTGTGATTATAAGATGCTTAAAGAATAAATGTTTAATTTCTAAATCATTAGCTGCAGGATAAAAAATTCTCTTTGGGCTGAGTTGAAAATATTTAAACTACAGTTATTTTGTAAAATATTGATGGCAATAAAGTTTGAATATAAACTTTTTATCTTTCTGTGTTGCTGGATGTACACTCTGTCCAATAACCTGTTTATTCAGATTTCCAAAGGTTGAAAATCTATAAAGAAAAAATGTTTCACCCAGAGAGTGGTTGGAGTCTGGAACAAACTTCTTGAAAGGGCTGGTTTGATCAGTGTATTCAAAAGGGAATTGGATTGCTACCTGAAAAGAGAGAATGTGCAAGGTTATGGGGATAAGGCAGGGGAGTGGGACTAGGTGGAATGCTCTTTCAAAGAACCAGTGCAAACTCGATGGGCTGAATGGCCTCCTGCACTGTAAGGATAATGTGATCAACAGTTTAGTACCTTCAGATTAATACTTAAGAATTACTGAGATTAATTTTTAAAAAAATTAAATATGCTATCTGAAAAATCAATGGGCAGACAACATAATATCTCAGTTTAAAGAATTGTTAAACAATGAATGAACAGAATCAGCTAATTTTACCTCCTAGAAAGTTTGCACGGATGCAGGTGAGTTTGCCCTGTCTTGTCTGTGCTGAATATAGGCCCCTCTAGGGGGCTGATTTTACACAATCCCATTTTTATGCATCTCTACATACATTTTTTTGATTGCTGTAATTAATTTTTAGCATCAATCACTATTACTGCTTATCACTGCCTAACTAGACTTAATAATAATCTGTCCCTTGTATTTTTGGCTCTTGAAATTCTGATGCAAAGCTAATCATCATGTGTTGAATCAAGATTCTTGGACATCCTTTTCAGAGTAGATAAACCCGCCAGAAACAAATTCATGAGACATCTGTTCTTACATCATTGTGTTATATCACCTAATCTACTAAAATAAAAGGTGTGCCCTATACAGTGCTGGCATATATATAATGGATTTTGATGGCAATGCTTGGTTTTCGTTATCTGCCCAAATTTCTGGAAGCAAAACATGTTTAAGCATTAATGGAGAGCTGCATCATACAGTATATAAACATTTTTTTTTCTCTTATCCTCCCAAAAACCTTTGATATTTTTGAAAACTAAGACCCCTTATGTTTCCCTGTTCCAGTTAAAAGGCCTTTTTTGGCCTTTCTCCAAAGCTTCAATCTTTGATTCCTTTTAATATGCTAGTGAATCTTTGCTATATCTTTGCCATTGCTGTAATATCCTGCCTTTAATGGGATGCATTCAATTCACTACCCATAGTTAATCAATGTCTTGTATAAATTCCACATTACTTTTTTGTATTTATATTCAGTAACTCATGTATCCATTTACCTTTTTTTGTACCAGAACTTGAATCTTAAAAAATCTTTGTGTCAGTGCTCTAGGACCTCTATTCCTTCACTCTGAATTTAGCTATCTCCTTTAATTAACATTTTCCAAAATGGATTACTTTACGACTTCCTGTCCCTTCACTAATTTGCACACACACATTGGGTATCTAATCTATCTGCCGACCTACATTTTCCCTTACAGTTTGCGATGTTCACTAATTTGATAAAAGCAAATCTTGATACTAGGGAGATTGAAATTAAGGCTAGAGACATGTAGGTGCTGCTGAGAGTCTGAGGATGGTTTTAGTCTGGAGGAATTTCACATCGATCAAGTTTTAATGTCATACAGGGACTTGTATAGTCCAACTTGGGATCATTGTGGGAGGCAAGGAGGTGAAACTGAGCATTGACACATACATGTTGAGCTTTAACCCATACAATATTGCTGAGGGGTAGCACATTGATGAAGAGGGGCCCAAGAAGGAACCGCTTGCCATGCTAGATATAACCATGGATGACATGAAGAGAAACTATTTGTGATTGCTTCATTGTGACAAGTGTGAATGAATTAAGAGACAGGAGGGCCATGGAAATGGATAGCAGATGAATTATTTGATGGGTCAAGGCAGCAATATGCTATGGTCACAGTCAGCTAGGATTTTATTTCTGATCTTTTAAAAAGATTTTTGTATATACACTCTTGGATGTCTCTTCCTTCATTCCGAATTTAGTTACTCTCTTCCACGTTTCCCCCACCGCCTCAAAATGTATATTTTGCAATTCTCTGCACTTGCCAGCTGGAATGCTGTATCAGAAGATAATTGTGCTTCCCTCCTATAACTTAACTAGCTCAAGTCATTAAATCAGTTTTGTTGACTAGAGGGAAGCATGTTTGCCCTCTAACTTAATAATGCCATACATTAACGAAGTACACTACATAGGGAATCTAGATCATTTTCGTTTGACTGTCAGAGAACTAGTCTAACCAGAAGGAATCTGCTTTGACTGCTTCACTTCTAATCAATTCATTAGACTGAACTGCTCCCCTAGCCATATTCAGCTTAAGATCAAATCTTATTATATGGGAAATGTCAATTCTTTCAATGGGTTTCATGGATATTATTTTAATCATTTTCTAGCTTTCTGTTTGCTATTAATTGCAGTTTCAAGCTAGGCAGAGACTGTAGGAGGGATAAGATAAGATAAAATGAGCCAACAAATTAAGCAAAGTTTACATGTTTATTTTCTTTCAATATTGGTCATGAAATACTTTCGAATGAAAAAGTAAAATATAAAGTTTTAAATCCAACTATATATTTGAAACTGCTGAAGTAACTATATCGAACAATAAACAACTAATTTTTAGTTTGGAATGGAAAAGATGTACATGTGAAAACTCATGGGATGTAATTTACCTCCAGTGAGTAGGCTAACTTGTCTCATGAACAACGAGTCATTGAGAATTAGATTCAACATCCGAAGTACAGCTATAGGTTCCTATAATGTATTTAGTTTATGCAATATTGCTAAATATACATTTTTAAAAATTAGTTTAGAGTTTTTGGAGTCAAAAATTCCACAATCACGATCACTACGCAATGTCACATACTAAATTTGTTTTCCTTGTCTTAACAATTTTGCTCATTGTAACTATCTTGAAACCTATCAGGTCTATTTTCATCCGACCACATCTGTGTAAACAGGGCGGTAGCAGTCTTCAAACAGTGTTGTTAGACTTTGGCGTCCTATTAATGCTGACGCTGCGTTCGCCTTCATTTAAAGGTGTCTCGCTTAACCTTCCGTTTTCGGGTGGTAGGACCCGATTGCATTTGGGACACTTATGAGCATATGCTCGTCTCAGCTGTGCCAAAATCCTGGCAAAGTAGTTTCCAAATTGTATTTTTGTGGAACCAGGAGTATTCCTGGGTGCATAAAAATACTCTGTCACTGCCAATAAGGGCTATCTCATCCTCTATCTAGGGGTCGGCAAAGCAGCTACGATATTCCGCCAGCCCAGAGCCAGCGTGTTGCAAAGAAAGTTCATTTGGGGCAGTTTTAAATGAGCTCCGAGCTCAGGCTGGCGAGCTCTGCCGTCCAGAAGAGAAGATCTACTCCAATGTGTCCTCTGTTCTGATTCTGAACGGTATTGGGTGAAACCAAAGTTCTGCATCATTGATATGCAATTCCTTAATCCTTAAGCCGTTGACTGTCGGAAATACTTGGGGATTCATAAATGTCAGATTTTTATAGTTTCGTAGGAAGTCTATGGGTAACTTTATTAACGCCAGAGCGCCCTTTATACAAACCAACTGATTTTATTTCCATTTGAAATTAATGGAAAATCAAGTGCGGCAGCAAACTAATGAAATAGTTACTGTAAATAATCAAGGAGCACGTGACCGAGAGGCTGAGCAGAGTGAGCTTTTTAAACAATATTCATCAATGTAGTGATAAAAACAAAAAACTGCGGATGCTGGAAATCAAAAACAAAAACAGAATTACCTGGAAAAACTCAGCAGGTCTGGCAGCATCGGCGGAGAAGAACAAAGTTGACGTTTTGAGTCCTCTTGACCCTTCAATGGAACTAAGTAAAAATAGGAGAGGGGTGAAATATAGGCTGGTTTAAGGTGGGGGGGGAGTGAATTTGTGGGGATGGGGTGTGGTTGTAGGGACAAGCAAGCAGTGATAGGAGCAGATAATCAAAAGATATCACAGACAGAAGAACAAAGTTAAGGTGGTGATATTATCTAAAATAATGTGCTAATTAAGAATGGATGGCAGGACACGCAAGGTACAGATAGCTCTAGTGGGAGTGGGTGAAATAAGACTAACAGGGCATAAAAGGTATAGATTTAAAAATAATGGAAATAGGTGGGAAAAGAAAAATCTATATAAATTATTGGAAAAAACAAAAGGGAGGGGGAAGAAATGGAAAGGGGGTGGGGATGGAGGAGGGAGTTCAAGATCTAAAGTTGTTGAATTTAATATTCAGTCCGGAAGACTGTAAAGTGCCTAGTCGGAAGATGAGGTGCTATTCCTCCAGTTTACGTTATGCTTCACTGGAACAATGCAGCAAGCCAAGGACAGACATGTGGGCAAGAGAGCAGGGTGGATTGTTAAAATGACAAGCAATAGGGAGGTTTAGGTCATTCTTGCGGACAGACTGAAGGTGTTCTGCAAAGCGGTTGCCCAGTTTGCGTTTGGTCTCTCCAATGTAGAGGAGACCGCATTGGGAGCAATGAATGCAGTAGACTAAGTTGGGGGAAATGCAAGTGAAATGCTGCTTCACTTGAAAGGAGTGTTTGGGCCCTTGGACGGTGAGGAGAGAGGAAGTGAAGGGGCAGGTGTTGCATCTTTTGCGTATGCATGGGGAGGTGCCATAGGTGGGGGTTGAGGAGTAGGGGGTGATGGAGGAGTGGACCAGGGTGTCCCGGAGGGAACGATCCCTATAGAATGCCGCCGGAGGGGGTGAAGGGAAAATTTGTTTGGTGGTGGCATCATGCTGGAGTTGGCGGAAATGGCGGAGGATGATCCTTTGAATGCGGAGGCTGGTGGGGTGATAAGTGAGGACATGTTTCTGGGAGGGAGGAGAAGGCATGAGGGTGGATGCCTGCAAGAATGTCCCAAACCTCCCTGTCGCTCGCCATTTTAACACTCCACCCTGCTCTCTTGCCCACATGTCTGTCCTTGGCTTGCTGCATTGTTCCAGTGAAGCTCAACGCAAACTGGAGGAACAGCACCTCATCTTCTGACTAGGCACTTTACAGCCTTCTGGACTGAATATTGAATTCAACAACATTAGATCTTGAACTCCCTCCTCCATCCCCACCCCCTTTCCATTTCTTCCCCCTCTCTTTTGTTTTTTCCAATAATTTATATAGATTTTTCTTTTCCCACCTATTTCCATTATTTTTAAGTCTATACCTTTTATACCCTGTTAGTCTTATTTCACCCTACTCCCACTAGAGCTGTACCTTGCGTATCCTGCCATCCATTCTTAATTTGCACATTATTTTAAATAATATCACCACCTTCAACACCTCTTTGTTCTTCTGTCTGTGACATCTTTTGATTATCTGCTCCTATCACTGCTTGCTTGTCCCTACAACCACACCCCCCCCAACTTCTCTCCCCCCACCCCCTCCCCCACCTTAAACCAGCTTATATTTCACCCCTCTCCTATTTTTACTCAGTTCTGTTGAAGGGTCATGAGGACTCGAAATGTCAACTTTGTTCTTCTCTGCCGATGCTGCCAGACCTGCTGAGTTTTTCCAGGTAATTCTGTTTTTGTTTTCCATCAATGCAGTGCTGTTTTATCCAGGATTTTGAAAAAGTCTATGTAGATTCAGGTGTTTTCAAATTCTGTAAAACCTTGCTGCAGAATCTACATTCTTGTAAAGTTTCTGTAGAGCTCTCCGGGCCAGGACAGATTGGTTGGCATTGCATTAACAATTGTCACATCATTAAATCTGTACTTTGCTATTAATAATGAGTTCTAACTTTCTGCTGTTCTTTTAACGAGTAACAACTATGCAAATGCAGCAAGTTCTTAAAAATAATGGGGAGGCTAAAGGCCAGATAGTATTTGTGCGAAGCAAATGACCGAGCCGTGTAAATCGACCAGCAGATTCTGTGGTCATGTGACTCATGGTTTATCATTTGATCAACTGGCCTTGCTGGCCAATTTCTAGTATAATGTGTGAGACGTTTACATGCTGTTATTTTTCAGAAAAGATTTTGACCACTTTTTAAACATATTCTTTCATGGGATGTGGGTGTCACTAACTAGACCTGCATTCATTGCCCATCCCTAATTGTCCTTGAGAAGGCGGTGGTGAGCTGCCTTCAAATTGCATAGTACAGATTAACTTGAGCGAATCAACGTATTTATTGCAAGCCATAAGCTTGCACAGTGCACGTGCTTTTATTGCTGAATACTGGGAATTATAGGCGTGGGTGCTTGTTGAGAGGTGTAGTTGTATCATGAATTGGTTCTGATAGCAAACTGAAAGCTGTAAGCCTGAAGCTTTTTAAAAATTCATTTACGGGATGTGCGCGTAGCTAGCTAGGTCAGCATTTATTGCCCAACCCTAATTGCCCTTGAGAGAGTGGTGGTGAGCTGTCATCTTGAATCACTGCAGTCCATGTGGTGTAGGTACACCCAAAGTGCAGTTAGGAAAGAAGTTCCAAGATTTTGACCCAGCAACAGTGAGGGAATGGCAATACAGATCCTAGTCAGAATAGTGTGTGGCTTAGAGGGGAACTTGCAGGTGGTGATGTTCCCATGCACATGCCAGCCTTGTCCTTCTAGGTGGTAGAGGTCACAGGCTTGGAAGTTGCTGTTGAAGGAACCTTGGTGAGTTGCTGTAGTGCATCTTGTAGATGGTACACACTGCTGCCACTGTATATTTGAGGTGGAGGGAGTGAATGTTTAATGATGATGGGGTACAATCAAGCGGGCTATTTTGTCCTGGATGATGTTAAGCTGCTTGTGTTGTTAGAGCTGCATTCATCCAGGAAAATGGCGAGTATTCCATCACACTCCTGACTTGAGCCTTGGTGGACAGGCTTTGGGGAGTCAGGAGGTGAGTTACCTGCTGCAGGATTCCTAGCCTCTGACCTGCTCATGTAGCCACAGTATTTATATGGCTGATCCAGTTCAATTTCTGGTCAAGGGAAGCGCCCAAGATGTTGATACGGGGTGGGGGACAATTCAGAAATGGTCATATTATTGACTGTCAAGGGGAGATTGTTAGGTTCTCTCTTTTTGAAGATGATCATTACACTTGTGTGTCCAGAATGTTACTTGCCACTTATCAGCCCAAGCCTGAAAGTTATCCAGGTCTTCTGTAAATGGACACGACTACTTCACTTTCTGAGGAGTTGCAAATGGTGCTGAACATTGTGCAATCATTAGCGAACATCCCCACTTCTGACCTTATGATGGAGGGAAGGTCATTGATGAAGTAGCTGAAGATGGTTGGGCCTAGGACACTACCCTGAGGAACTCCTACAGCGATGTTCCAGGACTGAGATGATTGATCTCCAACAACCATAACCATCTTCCTTTGTGCTAGGTATGACTCCAACCAGTGGAGAGCTTTCTCTCTGATTCCCATTGACTCCAGTTGTTCTGGGGCTCCTTGATGGCACACTCAGTCAAATGCTGCCTTGATGTCAAGGGCAGTTATTCTCACCTCACCTCTGGAGTTCAGATCTTTTCTCCATATTTGAACCAAGGATGTTGTGAGGTCAGGAGCTGAGTGGTCCTGGCAGATCCCAAGCTGAACATCAGTGAGCAGGTTATTGCCAAACAAGTGCTGCTTGATAGCACTGTCAACAACACATTCCATCACTTTGCTGATATTTGAGAGTAGATTGATAGGGTGGTAATTGATCAGTTTGGATTTGTCCTGCTTTTTATGTACAGGATATACCTGGGCAATTTGCCTCATTGCCGGGTATATGCCAGTGTTGTAGCTGTACAGAAACAGCTTGGCTAGGGGTGCAGCTAGTCCTGGAGCACAAGTCTTTAGTACAGTTGCTAGAATATTGTCAGGGCACATGGCCTTTTCAGTATCCATTGCCTTCAGCCGTTTCTCGATATCACGTGGAGTGAATCAAATTGGCTGAAGGCTGTCATCTGTGGTGCTGGGGACCTCAGCAGGAGGCTGAGGTGAATCATCCACTCGGCACTTCTGTTGCAAATGCTTCAGCTTTGTGTTTTGCACTGATGTGCTGGGGATGGGAATATTTGTGGAGCCTTCTCTGGTTAGTTGTTTAATTGTCCACCACCATACACAACTGGCTGTAGCAAGACTGAAAAGCTTAGATCTGATCCATTGGTGTAGGATAGCTTAGCTCTAACTATCTCTTGCTATTTATGCTGTTTGGCATGCAAGGGCATTGAAGTCTCCTACCCAAAGTACATTCTGTGCCTATGCCACCTCAATGTTCCCTCTAAGAGGTCTTCAACATGGAGCAACACTGATTCATCAGCTGAGCTAGGTGGGGTGAGGTGACATGGTAGGGCAGGTGGTAGGCCTTAATCAACAGGAGGCTTCCTTGTCCATGTTTGACTGATGCCATGAGACTTCATGGGATTCGGAGCCAATGTTGAGCACTGTCAGGGCAACTCACTCCCACCTCTGATGGGTCTGTCCTGCCAGTGGAACAGGATATACCCACGGATTACGATGGTGTGGCTGGGGCACAGTAATACTCATGGAATCATATCTTACAGACAATGTCAAGCTGTTGCTTTACTAGTCTGTGGGACAACTCTCTGTATTTTGGTATAAGCCCCAAGATGTTAGTAAGGAGGGCACTGTAGGCTTGACAGGACTGGGTCTGTTGTTGTTATTTCTAGTGTTTAGGTCGCTGCTGAGTGGACTGTCCGGTTTTATTCCTTGTTGAATTTTCTGTAGCGGTTTTGATACAACTGAGCAGCTTGCTGAGTCATTTCCACAGGCAGTTAAGAGTCAATCACATTGTTGTGGGTTTGGCGTCACATGTAGTCCAATCCAGATTTCCTCCCCTCGAGGACATCAGTGAATCAGGTGAGTTTTTAAAAAGATCAACAATGGTTTCATGGTCGCCACTACTGAGACTATTTTATGATTCCAGATTTACTAGTTGAATTTAAATTCCACCAGCTGCCATGGTGGAATTTGAACCTGTGTGATTAGATCATAAGCCTGGGCCTCTGGATTACTAGTCCCTGTGACATTACCAGTATGCCAGGTTGCACCATTATGCCAGGTTGCAAAGTAAATTGTAAATTGTCTTCAAGATAACTTCCAAGATTATCTCTACAATCTACTAACTGCTTTAACAACAAAAATGCTCGTTCCACTATTTTAATGGGGATACTGATTTATTTAATTGAAATGGCTCTCAGAGAAGAAAGTTTCCAGTTACCTTGCACAGCTCATTCAGAACCCAAAGTCAGGACTTGTATGATCGTATAAAAATGTGTTAATTTGCAAGATCATAAGGTAGTTATGGATGGGAAGGACCATTTGGCCCATTTGAATTCACTCATTCATAGAGATCCTAATGCACCGGCAGCGTATATGTTTTTCTTAAATGATTCCAGGGATTTCCCTCTATTATTCAACCTGGAAGTCAATTCCCTGTGCAGCTCGGACTTTAACTTACCTGACACACAGGGTGTGGGGTGGGGGAAAGGGGGTGGTTGTTGGTAAGCCTATGAGTAACCTAGAAGCCAGGATTCCACTGCACATGATGGACGTTTAATTCTACAGGGTGCACGTGATGTCACCGATTGGTTTGCAGGCCTGATTGAGAGATACGATTTCCAGTCAGAAAGGAAAAAGGTTGGTGGATGCCCCAAGACAAGGTAGGTTGGTGCCTGGGGTGTTGGGAGGTTCTCAGCTTCAGGAGGGGGAGGACAGGAGCTGCTAATCTCGGGTTCCAGATTTTGGGGGGGGTGGGGGTGGGGTGGCATTTGAAGGCTTTGATGGGTGTTTGGAGGCTGGGGGTGGGGAGAGGGAGAGATGGTCATTCAGGGAACAAAGACCTTTGTGGGGAGGGCAATCTAAGGCCTGGAAAGTGAGATATGAGGCTTGGAGGAGATAGAAGGCCTCAAGGAGAAAGCCTGGTGTAGGAGGCTGCCTGATCTCGGGGGATGCCAGGCACGCATGCTGGATTGAGCAGATAGGTGCACTCACCTTCTTCATTTAGTAGGTGTCATCCACCCCTGGAGCTGTTGCCCACCCATCAAAAACTGCTCAATTCCCCTGTGAGGGGACTAAGATTTCACATTCTATATTTTTATAAAATATATACAGATATCCTCATGGTTATTTCTAAAGTTTTAAAAACTGGACAAAGACCTTTAAAAATGGCTGAATCTATGTCTATCTGTGACCCCTGAACAAAAGCTACCTGGCAGCATCGGGGAAACTTGCACATCGTTATCTCTGGGGTGCCACTGTGGGCTGCACAGGCCAAGTTCAAAAAGAGCTATACAAAGGCCATCTGCATTTCTTAACCCAGTTTGGCCAACAGAAGTCTGCTTGTCTGCTGGGATGAAGGGCCCCACTACCTTCCTTTCAATTCTTAATGGTTGAACCATTTAACAATATTAGGGACCCAGGTGAGGGATACAGATCCTTTGTCAAAGACAGTGTAGAGATGGGAGTCATGTGACATGGGCCTCTGGCTTGTGGAACCAGTAATATTGCTTTGCTGAACTGAAACGCTAAATCTGCTGTTTACCATCTAACTGGCAGCCTCACACAAAAGGAGCTCTGCCCAGGTTGAATACCTGGCCCCATCGACACTGCTTCTATTGAAAATTCTGTGTCATCACCTACAAGATTGATTCATCTCTGCATGACTATCTCATCATGTGAAGTTACTACCACCAGAAAAGTGAATTATACAGCATAGGCTTCCAGCCTTCCGACCTCTGAAGGAGTACCTCATTGGACTTTGATTCTAGACACGGGACCCACATGAATCAATATTTATTTTCTCTCTGTAAACCTTCACTCTATCCCTCTGTTTATGGTCTGAGTGCAGAGGCAACATTGTGATCCTCCTTTCACATTTTGAGTGTGCGCAAATAAGCTAACCATTTGAGTTCATCTTATCTCTAGTGGGGTTATTAATAGAAAATTGGATCACACCAAAACAGAGGGGTTGGGCAATATGCCACCTCTTAGAAAGAGGGAAATAAATCAAAACACCTTTCTATTTACAGATGGGTGGTAAGAGGAGAAAGCAGTACTATTTAAATTAACCTCCCTCCTGTCCATAACATTCCCTCTTTGAAGAATTTCTTGTTTTCAGTCTTACCTTTCACTAGTTTGAACCTGGGTCATTTTGTTTTACTCCTGCAGTTAATTAAATTTTTTTCTGGACTTAACAATCTCTTACAATTTTTATAACATAACTTCTCAGGCATCTCCTTTCCATGCTGAAAATCACAAGTTTCTCCAGTCTTTCCTTATAACTCAAACCACTGACACTAGTTATCAGCCTCAAGGCACTTCTCTACATTGCCTCCAGCCCATGAATGCCTCTATATTTCTTGGCAACCAGATTGGGGCATAGTACTCGGTGTCATGTGACCAGAGCATTGTCCAGCCTGATCACTGCAGCCTTTGACCTATATTCTGTTGGCTTGGCTATGTGGATTAACACTCAATGGGCTTTGTTGGTTGCTGTCCTCTTTTGGTTGGACATACTTAGCATAATTTTTACTATTATTCCTAGTCTCTTTCAGCATTGCCCTTTATCATTTCAAAATCAGTGATAGAATACACACGCTGTATTTTTTTAAAAATCCCTTTGTGTTGCATTTTACACTTGTTTGCTTTAAATTGCATCTGCCATTACTCTATACTTATCCTGCCCAACTAATTTTATAATTTCTGAACCTCCCATTTTAGGCATTGTCTGCAAAATTTGAACACTTGCATTCAATTTTTTGAAACCAGGCCATTTTTGTAAATTAGAAACAGTAATGGTCCTCATGCTAAACTCTCAAGGACACCACTTGGTACTTCCCCCACCATCACCACCACCTCCTCCACCACCCCCACACTAACATAATTCATCTAATAAACCCTTATTGTTCTTAGCTTTTGGTCAGTGTTTTTATCCATTATCAACGTCTGCAGATATGGGAGACAGAAGATACTTCTACAAAGCCTTGGGATCTGTATATGGATGTTCCCAGTAGGCACAGATGCCACTAAACTCTTTGCATAGCACAACCCTGAGTCCATATTGCACTGATGGTCAGAAGACTTTGAGAGTCTATTTGTTGACTAGCGGATGGTGCAGGAGATATTCATCGGTCACAAAAATCTCCCAGTGGGAAGTGAAATCTGAGTTGGATGAACTACCAACCCAGTGGAAATCAAGACCACTACAGCACAGTTAACATCACATAGAGCCCTGGAACAGATAGGATTCCAGTTGATGTCTATAAACAGTGAGGAGATGTGATCCTTGATAGAATCACAGATCTGTTTACAGCATGCTGGGAGGAAGGGATATTGCCTCAAGACCTTCAAGGTGCACTGATTGTCTTCCTGTACAAAAACAAGGGAGAAAAGGCTGATTGTTCAAATGGCAGAAGCATCACCTTACTCTCCGTTGCAAGTAAAATCTTGGCCGGAGCGCTCCTAAATAAACTTCAGACAATAGCTGAAGAAATTCTTCCTGAAAGTCAGTACAGATTCAGACCCAATAAGGGAGCTACAGACATGATTCATGTGTTGAGACAGATCTAGGAGAAGTGTAGAGAGCAAATCATGTGCCTGCATGCTATTTTTGTAGATCTTACCAAAGCTTCAATACAATCAGCTTGGACATCCTTTGGAAGATACTCTCTCGATTGGGGTGCCCTCTAGTGTTCCACACCATTCACCGGCCAGAAAGATCAGGCCGAGCAAAATGGAACCCTCTCTGACAGATTCCCTATCTCCAATGGTGTTAAGAAAGGGTGTGTTCTGGCACTGAACCTTTTCTCTACTTCAGTGTGATGCTTCAAAAGGCAAAGATAAACTTGACAGAGTAAAGATTCATTCAATTTCAAATAGATGGAAGTCTCTTCTGTCTGTGAAGACTACTGGCACACACAGCAGAGGTAATGCAGCTGATTGTAAACTGTTTCTCTAGCAGCAAATGCCTTTGGCCTTACTATTAGCTTAAAGAAAACTGGAATGGCTGTGAAAAAATTACAATCCACCACAGATCAGCAGTGACAGCACAACCTCCATGCAGAACAGTTTATGGGCTACAGTTCAGGTAGCATTATCTCAAATGATGCCAATGTCAATAAGGACATAGATAATTGGCTGTCCAATTCTGATAGCTCCTTTAACCACCTCTTTAAGTGTGTTTGGAGAAACCATTCACTAAGTATCTCTACCAAAACTCAAGGATATAGAGCAATTGCTATCATCACCCTCTTATATGGGTCTGAAGCATGGGTTCTGTAAGAAAACAAATGCAACTGCTGAAGGGCTTCCATCAAAGCTGTCTTTGATTCATCATGAGCATCAGATGCCAGGACTATATCACAAACAATTAAGTCTTCAACAGAGCCAAGTTTTATTTGAAGCCTTTCCTGTGGAACTTTACCTTGACTTCCAAAATCTTTAGGTACAGCATGGTCCAGATTTGCAGGGCCCGATGTGCATGGATCCAGAAGGCTGTCAAAATGGCATAGGAAGGCATTGGATGGTCTGCCATGTCATTTTGCCATCAGCGGGAAAGGTGGCAGTCAGTCCGCTCACCATAAGCCCAATAGAGTCACTTAAGTGGCCAATTAACAACCTCTTCCTGACTCTACTGGCATTTTGTTGGCAGGAAGCTTTCCACTGTTTGCAGCCTCCCAGTAGGCTTTGGCTGGGGGTCTCTCCTTTTTACAAAGGAAGGCTCCTCCCCCCAACTCCAGGCACCAGTGGCCGCCCATGGGGCATTGGCACTGCCTGCCCTCACAGTGACCTCCTGCCTTTCTCACTAGCATCTGCCTTAGTGGCCCTGACACTGCTAGACCTGACATAGCTGATTGTGAAGGCACATGTCCATTAATGTGCTTTTGTCCTCCTGGTGGCACCCCAGCAGTGGCTACCACTCCCACTGGTGCTGCTGAACTACCAGATGTTAGGAAATAGAGATAGTTTTAAATAAGTTATATTTGTATTTGTGGGTGTTAGGAATGAGTTCTAGCTTTGAAGTTTAAGTTTGATTTGTATTCCTGTATCTGTGTGTTAAGGAAGATCTAATGGAGTTTTAGTTTCACTTTAAAAGGCTGCTTGCATTTCTAATGGGGAGTTTGCGACTGCTATAAGGTAAAGGTAAACACACGAGTAGAAAAACAGTGCTGTTGTCTAGCAACAGGGAGGGCAGGTAGGCAGGTTCTTCCCACAGATATACACTGAAGAAGAAAGACAGCAGTTTGATTTGAAAGCTGATGGAGTTCAGATGGTTTTGGAGTTGCTGCCAGGAGAGGCTGGAGCAAAGTGGACAGATATAAGTCCCAAAAATCCAGGAGAGTAGAAGAGGGGAAAGTCCAAAGGAGACTTTGTAGTCAAAGGAAGGACAGGAACCTGGGAAAAGGTCCTGTTAAGTGAATTTAAGAGTGAGGAGCAGAGAGAAAGGTTCCAAGCTTCAGATTTAAAATGAGAACAGCTTGCAAGAAGCAAGAAGGTTCAAAGAGAGAACTGAAGGTCTGTATGTAATGCTATGGGCATGTGAAGCAGTGGTGTAATATTAAGGCTCAGTTGGTGAGAGAGTGCATGGAAGACAGCCTGAATGCACGGGGTGACCCATGGAAGAGGAACATCAGAAGGAGAAACTCTGGAGGTGAGCCCTTGTGGAAGGTGTCTGAGCGAAAACATCAGTTTGGGAGAAGATTCCAAGGTGAGGTTTTCGAGAGTGGAGATTGGAAACCCTCGCGTGAAGGACAGAATTCAGAGAGACTGGTTGGCTCATGGTGTGACAAGCTTCTGGGGGGAGTTGAGGAGAGAAGCATAGTATCTGTTTGAGATGGCTTCTGTTACTTGAGGTCAGAGTGTGGTGTGTCTGACCACAGGGTGCCATAGGTTTACATGGACTGGGTACTTACTGTGTACATTAAAGTATAAGATAGCTTTTGTAACTTGTGTTATCCTTACAAATCTGTATACATCTGTAAAGGTATAGTTGTGGGTGAAGGAGTATTGTAATATAGTTCATCTTTTCTTGTTGAATAAATGTTTTATCCTTTTATAAAAAGTTCATCAGCAGACTCCTGTGACTCTGTTCAGCAGCTACATTCCACATATTTAAACAACAAATAAAAATAAGGCTGGGTTCCATCCTGGGATCAGGCTTGTCCGGGGGTAACCTCAGCTGGGGATAATAACACCAGACCTCTGATTGGGCTGGTGGGCCCTGGTCCCTTCACTCCCTGCTTCAGACCCAGCAGCGGGACCCCTCCTGCCAGCGAAAAACCCAGGTCCATATCGGAGAGATTTAACGCAGTTCATTTGAGTTATCACTTCCTCAAATATCAAATGGGATATAGACTGCTGTTTGCTGTTATTTTACAGACGGTCTTCCATATACATTGACCTTCAAGTGTTTGGAGCTAGATTATTAATTGTCAACATAAAATACTTAGCATTCTAATGAGGAAAATTTCAAGCAATGAAGCACTGCTATACAATTTTATTACAAAACAGGGAATATTTTATTAAATACTTTTATCTGTTAAAATTCAAATCATATTTGAAGTACAATATTTTTTATTGTTACAGAAATGATTTAAATATCATATCTTAAATACAAAATTTCATATTTTTAAGCCTTCATAATATCTTGTTCCATAGCTACCAATCTTATTCAAGCACCTAAATTTTGATTATTATTAACCCGAAGTACTTCTTATGGTATCTGAACAAAGATGGCTGAAAAGATTTGGGACGCAATCATTGCAGAAAACTCAAATAGTTGCAAACTGTAGTAAAAAAATTGAATGGAAAATGATATTTGTTTTTTAAATAAAATTATACTTCTTCTCTAGCTGCCATTGTAGCAAAAGTAATAGAACTTAATACTGAACATTTTGTTTATGGTCCTGATCTGAAATGAAGCAAAATTAATCCAAAAACAGTGGAATTCATTGCCTAGAGTAATAGAGCCAGATTCAACGTTCTCCATACAGGTCCTGCACCCATGGTTGGAGAATCGTCAGGAGACCCGTATCGCTTTGGTGGGGGAGGCCTGACAGAATAAATGCCTGTCAGGTATTTAGGTGGCCAATGCCAAACCTTTCCTAGGGATTTAGGACCCCAGCAGTGCCCAGCCAGTCAGAGTCCAGCAGCTCTTTATTCACCATCAACGCCACAGGGAGTGAAGTGTTGCCAGAAATGCAACCACTAGAGGCTTGGGATCAATGAGGGACCCAGGCCACAGGGAAATAGTGGTGGAATGCAGGTCACCAAGGATGGGTGTCGGAGGCAATAACAGGGGCGTGGCTCTCAGCGGAACCCACCTTCCTGATGCCAGGTCCCTCGATCAGGCATCAAGTGCCTTTGAAAGAGGAACCCTCTAAGGAGGCATGGGAAAAACATGCGAGTTAGGGAGGATCCCTGAGCTGCCACTAATTCCCAGTGGGCTCAGGGATAATGACCTTTAAGTGGCTGGTTAATGAGCCTAATTAGCCAGCGGGCTGTTTCCATGCGTCAGCCCTTTCCACTGCTGACTTAATGGGGGTAAGTTTGCCACTGGTGGCAATGGGATGTGCAACCTACCTCCGATTGTGGAGCTCCAATGGGCTCCATTAAATCCAGCCCACTGAATGGTTGCAGCACAGAAGGAAGCCATTCGGCCCGTTCACCATGTGCTGGCCCTGTACAAGATCAAATTAGGTGGTCTCACTCCCCCGTCCTTTCCCCATAGCCCTGCAAATATTTCTGTTCAGGTGCTTATCCAACTTCCTTTTGAAAATCATGATTGAATCTGCCTCTACCACACACACAGGCAGTGCATTCCAGTTCCTAACCACTTGCTGCATAAAAACATTTTTCCTAATGTCGCCATCGGTTCTTTTGCCAATCATGTTAAATGGTGAGCCCTGGTTTTCGATCCTTCCACCAAGGGAAACAGTTTCTCTTTGTCTACCCTGTCTAAACCCCTCATGATTTTGAACATCTCAATCAAATATCCTCTCAACCTTTTCTTTAAGGAGACAACTCAACATCTCCAGTCTATTCCCCTTTGATGAGGATTAGAAGACTATGGTAAATGCAATTTTCACTGTTTTTTTCTTCCATCTGCATCCTTGGATGTATCCCAGTTGGTCCTGGTGACTTAATGACTTTGAGTAAAGCCAGCCTTTCTAATACCTCCTCTTTATCAATTGTTAGCCCATTCAGTATTTCAACTGTCTCCTCTTTTGGTATATTCTTCCTTGGTAATGTTACGACCACAGTCAATCTTAATTGCTGAGCAAACCAAATCCCAGAAAGAAACTTAGCTTATGGGCCATACCTTTTTTTTGTATTCTGAAAACGAGAAGAAGACAGACCGATCTCAGCAGTAAGAGGTCCAGTAACACTTTTGGGATTTTAAAAATTAAAAGTAAAAGCTTTATTAATAAGAATAAAAGAAAACTTAAGTACACAAGATTACAGTTAAACAATTAAGGTTAGTCTTACAAACTTACCCCCCCAAAAAGACTCCACTTGGTCAGATACACAGGTAAACGCCTTCCAGGCAATACTCTCTTACAGATATTTAATGATACAAAATCCAGTAATATTACCCAGGCAAACTGCTGTAGCTTCAATAAAGGCGTACCACATGACTTTTAACTCACTTCCAGCTTGCTGTGGAAAACCAAAATTCAGAGTAAAACTGATTATTGTAGCCCAAGACTTTCTTTCCTGGCTTGACTGGATGGTTGATTCAAACTACAAATCCTCCCAGCCCAGAGCTAACAGCTCCCAACTCAACAGCTCAAATAGCTCTAGCTGCTACCTCAACAGCTATTCCTAGCTAAATCTCACAGCTCCACAGTAACTGTAAAGTACCTTTTTTTCCCTTTCATCTCAGTTTCCATTGTTCTCACACCTCTTTCAAATGCAAATCCTTCCAAATATAAATTCTTTCATGTCTCTATCTTGTCTTTGCTTTCGGGCCAATAAAATATAATATCCCCCTTTTCCTCCCCTCCCCCATCTATTTACTTGTAGAACTCCTACAACATGGAAATATGTTTCTTGTTACCTCTGACTCCCCTTTGATTTTCAAGAAAACTCTTAACTTATCTAAAAATACAAATGTTAGGTCTAACCTATTTACTTGTACCTCAAACATAACACTTCTATCCTTTTCATGTTTTAAACCCCCCAGACAATTTGTCTCCTATTAATCTCTGCCCAGCTTAATTAACTTATGCATACACACACACAGCCTTTTCCACAGAATAACACAATATTCCCCAAAAATATATAAAGAAAACTTACATTTCTCACAGTAAAAACATATGCATATTACTAACTTAATACCTTGGCCATGCCTTCTGCCTCTATGCGTAGATTCCCTTTTTGGTCCCTAATTGAGCCACCCCTCCTCACCACCAGTTTACATATACCTCTACAGAAGACTTTAGTTTCGCTGTTATATTAGCACCAGTCTCTTCTCATACACTTGCTCCAATTCTTTGATTTCTTTTTTCACTTCCACTCTGAACTTGCTATATTCAGCCTGGTTCAATCTGATACATGCCCTACACATCCTTTTTCTGCATCATCTTTTTCTCTATCTCATTTATGATCCAGGGAGCTCTGGCTTTTGTTGCCCTACATTTCCCTCTTGTAGCTGGACAATATCGAACCATTTCTTCTTTAAAGGCAGCCCATTGTTCCCTTACAGTTCTGTCAGCCAATCTTTGATGCCAGTTTACCCGGTACGTACATGTTCTCACCCAACTGAAATTGACACCCCTTCAATTAAATATTTTTACTCTAGTATGCTTCTTTTCCATCACTAACCTAAGTCTTACGATAAAATACTATAATTAAAGGTGCTAATTCGCAATCCTCTTTCAACTTTACATTCTTATTTATATGAATCTGAATAAATTTGAATGTACGTCTAAAATATTTGCTTTAAAATTGCATCATTAAATGAAAGTACATGATTGCTTAATGCATACACCTGTAATCTGTTTTAGCAGAGATGTTAACCTGTTTAATATAGCGCAGAGATTAATTTCAGATGAATGTATTAAGTGATTCTTCTTCTTGGGACAAGATGATGCTGGTAAGGCTGTAATTATTGTCTATTGCTGGTTGCCCATGGTGTTGGGCCAAGCTTCTGCTGCAGTTCTTGTGCAGGTGTTGCTATCACAGTAGTTTTAAGTAGGGGATTTCAAGATTTTGATCCAGTTGGGATGAAGGACCTGTGTTCTTCTCAGGATGTCTGAGAAAACGCAGAGGTGAATTATTCCCATTACAATTTTTAAATTCTTTCATGGAATGTGGGCATCACTGGCAAGGCCAGCATTTGTTGCCCATCCCTAATTGCCCTTGAATTGCGTGACCATTTCACATTGCTGTGGGTCTGGAGTCACATGTAGGCCAGACCAGGTAAGGACAGCAGATTTCTTTCTCCAATGGTCATTAGTGAACCAGATAGGTTTTTACAACAATCAATGAAAGCTGAGATTAGCTTTATATTCCAGATTTATTAACTGAATTCAATTTCTGCCAGCTGCTGTGGTGGGATTTGAACCCATGGGCAACATTTGCCCTCCGTCGGGGGGTATACGGGAGTGGGCGCGGGCGGGTTCCTGATCGGTGCCCCCAGTCAGGGGTGCACCGCCATTTTACGTGGGTGAGCCAATTAAGGCCCGCCTAGCATGACATACGCCAGGAAGCGCTATGCGCTCCTTGTGCAGGTGGGGGGGGATTCATGTCCTCAGAACATAAGCCTCAGTCTCTGGATTACTAGTCCAGTGACATTACACCTATGTCACCATTGCCCCTTGCTGTTCTATTTTCCTTCTCAGTGTTATACATCAGCTGAGCTGCAAATTAAACTGGCTACTTGCCTGAAAGTGGGCCTCTGCCACATCCTGTTTACCAATGGATTCAGCTCTGCCCAACAAACCATGTAAATGCCTACTGCAAGTATTATAATGTGATGATCACCTATTTTCCCAGACCAGTAAAGACAGCAGTTTCAGTGATGGGCTCATTAACTTTCAGCACAGCTCATTAATGTATCGATCTTCTCTTTGTCATAATTGCTCCAGCCTGCCCCCCTCTATCAAAACAATAGAGAAGATGTGAATTGATTGTTAGTATTTTGAATTTGGCTTCAGGAACATATTATAGTTTAAATTAAAAAACAAACGATGACAACCAGAAAGAACCATTCTTAACATAAACATTCCAAAGTTTTCTTTAGCAGTTTCAAGGAATGCACAAACCTGGATACTTGAGAGAGGAGACGTGGGGATGAATTTTTCCACAAGTATGCCAATCCTGCCATCGGAATGAATCAGAACACGGCAGAGTGAATGGGGAACATCTGGTGCAAGGTGAAGGTGGATATTTCTAAGAGAATGACTAAATTGAATTTACCCCAGAATGAAAACTATAAGTATTAGGCAATAACTAAAAACAATGAGGGTTTTATGACTGGGGGAGAAGTTGCCTACTTGGAGAAGATAAGTAATAATCAACAATTTTTGTAGTCTCCCAGAAACCAGAAGACATGGAATAGTTTTATTTTTCATGAAACAGTTTTTACTCATCATCCAGGTTTCATATTTGGTAACTAAATCATTAAAAAAGGAAATGTGCCCAAAATGATCTTACTCCTGCCTGTCCTATATTCAACGCTGGAGGGCACCGGTGGGCATGATTCTGGTGTATGTGCATGAATCACAGCCCATAAATTTTCACATCCTCTGTCTGTTTAGAAATAGCCACGACAGCCTCTGAGACAGTATCATGAGAAAAATTTCTTCAGCTCTTGTTAATATTGTCTTTTACCCAATAGCATTTGATAAAGGGACAACTTTTGGTTTTTCAGACAGTTGTTGTATATTCATTCATGTGCTGGCTATCAACTATGCTTAGTTGTTTACAGCTTAATCTGTTGCTATAAAAGCTTTTATAATTGCTTAACTGGGCAATTTCATATTTTATACATATGATCCATTTAGAACATTTAAATAATTGTTTTAAACTTGCTTTAAGTACCTACACAACTTCCAAATATAGAACATTGCTACAAAATGCAATTATTTTCAAAATAATGTACAAATATTTGTGAATTATACAAACAAAACTACATCTATTGAATACTTTTGAAGGATATAAAATATACAAAAGAGCAGTAATCTAACAATATTTGTGCTTTGAAAGTGCCTCTGAATTTAAGATTGGCAAAGTTTGTTTTATCGCAGATCTATTCTTGATCAAACCTAGAAAGATACATTTACATTTCAGGGCTTCTCAGGCCCAAGCTGAAATTAGCATTATTTTTCCAGCCTTAATCTGCACACTTTCTCAACTGAATGGCTCTAAAGAATGAGAGCTGCACTGTCACCAAACGTATTGTTTTAGATCCTTCCAGTGAGAGATGAAATAAGCTTCTTATCCCGTAGTGAACACTGAGTGTTTAACTGCCCCTGACACTTTCTGACCTCTGTGTTACAGTGTGCCTATTGAGATTTGAGGAAGAACAAATACACCTGGCACCATAACCAATCTGATTTTGTTTCATTTTGGTGGCTTCTTCCAAAAAAAACTTAGCAGTTTCTCTTAACATAAATCTCCCTAATCCTCCACCACTGAATTTACGTTGCCTCTTACACTAGAGCATATCATAACTGTAAATAAAATTTTAAAAAAGAGAAATAAATGCAATATTCCTAATAATGAAGAGCTGACAGCAACTCTTTAATTCTAACTTACAGAATCAATAGTGAGGAATTTAGGCTATTGCTTTTGAGGATCTGGGCATGTTGTGAAACCTGTGCTGGAAAGCCAACATTCAAAAGTCTAATGTAAAACCTGAAGTGGATGATAGGATAGATAATTTTTGGGTTGACATTTTTTATACTAAAGTGGTTACTGTCTGAAACAGTAAATTTATTCAGCAATGTAAATTTTACAACCAAATGTATTTAGACAACCTTCACAAAATCTTGTGCTAAGATTCCTTTCACTTCTTAAAAGGCACTAAGGCCATTAGGCTTAATTTTTTCCTTAATACAGTTTCATTTCAATAAGAATAAATGGTATGACTTTAAAATGGCCAAAACTGTGTTTTGACCTAATTTACAAAGCTTGATTATTCAAATAGTATTGAAATGCAAAGTTGCTTGTTGAAAAATTTAAAACAGAACTAGTTGAACAAAACAAATAATTTCTTCATATTACTTTTTTTGCTGTGCGTTATTTATTCACTTACTACTATGCTTAATGAATCAGGTAGTGCCACCGAGTGCTGATCTAACAGGGAACCCTAAATTTTTCCAACAGAGAACTCTAATGGTTTCTACATTTCCTGCACAGAGATAAAGACCCATAATGTGTGCATGCATTTGCCATCTGGCTCTGTACTTGTGAGCCTTATGGAGATGCAGGCTGTACAATCTGTAAGTGGTCAGGAGCCAGCGGGCTCTCCCAGAGGACACTGCATATAGTCAAGGTGACAGATGGCATGAACGTTGCTCTAGCCTTATAGACAAGATCAACATCACCTTCAGCAAATATAAATTTGATTGTCGCACAGAAATTCTTAAAAAGACACAGCGTCCATCAAATGTTAATAAAGCCTTTTGCATAGACCTCCCTCACTCCAATGACTAAACCTGTTCCAACTACCTTGCGCTTCATATAAATTTGCAAAAGTAATGTCATAGAGCTTGCCAAAATGTTTAATGCATCGTCTTACTGAGACATATTGGCAACAAGGTCTCCTTAATGTGTAACATGCTGGCAGGCGTATGAGCAGTCAGGAACACAGAGCGTGCAGAGATTGAAGGAAGCACGCTTATTCTCTTGCTGCAATTTGGAAGAGCGACAGTTTACAAACTGAAAAAGAATTAAATAAACAGGGCTTTGTGTTTAAATCACTTTTGAGATAATCAGAAAATGCAAATACTGCTTCCCTTTGTTCAATTCACAGCATCATCTTATAGCACAGAAGGGGGCCATTTGGTCCATCGTGCCTATGCCAACTCTTTGAAAGAGCTGTCCTGATAAATCCCACAGCCCAGCTTTTTTTCCATTGTCCTTCAAATACATCTCCAATTCTTAGTTAAAAGTTCCTTTGGAATTTGAATCAACCATCCTTCCAGATCTTGACAATCCTGTCCATGTGAAGAAATTTCTCCTCATATGCCCTTTTGTCTTCTGCCAATTATTTTAACTCCATGGGCAAAATATTTTGGCTTGGCAGACAGGCGCACACCTGACCCACTCGAGCTTAAAATGTCGAGCGTCCCGACATGAACACGCAGTTGCGCAATATTTTGGTCAGTGGGCGCATGTAGGAATCAGCAGCGTGCCCACTGACAATTCAAAGGCCTGTTAAGGCCACTAAAAAGACGCTTGACACATTTTTCGCTGCCCGTCCAACCTAACGGTTGGCGGGCAGGCGAAAAGGCCAAGTGGCATTTGCACTTTTTAGTAAACCTCATCCATGGGCAGGGTAAGGTTTCCTAAAGCAAATAAAAATAAAATTAAAATTTTAAAACTTAATTAATAACATGTCCCTGCTCATGTGACAGAGTCACATGAAGGGACTTGTTTTATTATATTATTCATTTTTTTTTGAAAATGCTTTATCTCTCTGAGGCAGCTCTGTGCTTCAGGGAGATTATGAAACGTGCAGTCACGCACATGCGTGAAGGTCACGCTCACCCCACCCGCACTCCCGCCCCACCCTCCCCAACGCCCCCCACCCCCCCCACCACCTGCACAGGCAGCGCTCAGCGCTGCTGCTGCCACTCGCATTTCATGCAGGGCAAGGCCCTAAGTGGCCCACCAGTGTGAAATCGCCTTCTGGCTTCGATCGCGGGGGACTGTCGGCTTCCTGACTACCCCAGCCAGCCCCCGCCAAGCCCACCTGACAAGGGCAAGATTCTGCCCTATGAATTCTGGTTGCCAACACCCTTGCCAGAGAAGACAGTTTCTCCCAACTTGACCTAATAGAGGTAAACCCCTCATAGAGTTGAATATCTCTATTAGGCCTCCCTGCTACCAACCTGCTTGAAGGAGACCAATCCCGCCTTCTGCAGTCCCTCCTCAAAACTCAATTCCCCCAACCCTCATATCATCCTGGTAAACCTTCTCTCTACCCCCTCTCAGGGCTTTAATACTCTTCCTAAAGTTTGGTACTCAGTCTTGTAAACAATACTCCAATTGAGGTCTAACCTGAAATTTGTAAAGGTTTAGCATAGCTTTCTTATTTTTGTGTTCAATGACCCTGTTTACAAAGCCACAGATCTTGCATGCTTTCTTAACCACCTTTATCATCTTATCCTGCCACTTCAAGATTTGTGAATGTGCATTAGGTCCCCCTGTTCTTGCACCCTCCCAAAAGAATACCATTTGGACTATACTGCCTACATACTTCTCTCCAGTCAGAAAAAATGTCCATTCACCATGACCCTCTGCTTCCTATCCCTTAGCTAATTTCTTACATAAGTTATCACCATCCATTCAATAGCATGTGATTCTGTTTTCTAAATAAGTCTGTTATGAGGTACTTATCAAATGTCTTTTAAAAGCCCAAATATATACTTCATCCAACCCTGCTGTTTCTTCATCTATTCATCACTCTACATGCCGTGAGGATACAGTGTAAACAGATCTAAATAATTAAAAAAAAGTTAATTTTTCTAAACACTGCTGTAAAGAAGTCTGGCGCACTGCAGTCATTTTGGTCTTGGCTGAAGTTTGATAAACTTCTTCAGAAATGGCACATTTTAATGAAACGAAGGTGAAATAAAATCCATTCTCTCTCTTTTTTCCAATTGGAGGGTGTAAAGAGTTTCCCATAAATTGAGACTCAGCACTTGGTGAGCTGTTCTCCATACATGAGTTGCTGTTCTATGGGCTGGATCTTACACTCTCCAGCTGGTAGGTTTGAAGATGGGTGGACATATAAAATCCAGCAGTTGGCTTGCCCACCTCCTACTTGCCTGCCCATGCCCCACAGTAATTTTACCAGTGGTGGGGATGGCGTTGGGAGGCCTGCCTACCAGTGAGCCAGTTGAGGCCTTTCCATGAGCAAGTACAAGGACATTAAGGGCCTCACCCCCACTTCTGCTGGGAGTTCATCGATGACAGGAGAGGCTCACGCCAAGCACCCAACCAAGCAGGTTTCCCTGCACAGGCTGGTGGTGGACAGGTCCCCTGGCCCAGCAAAGCACCCACCTGCCAAGGTGTAACCCTCCCTCCCTACCCCCAGGTTCCCCTGACATGTCTCTCCATGGCACTGGCACCCATCACAGGCTTATGCATATTCATGTCATTTTTCTCAGGCACTTCCTATTCATCATCATCTGAGAAGGTGTGTTGCTCCTCCCTATCATCCTGGCCGAAGAGTTTGTCATGTTGCACAGCCACGTTGTGCAGTGTGCAGCATACCATAGCTATACATGAAACCCAGTGTGGTGCAGTCTGCAGAGCCTCTCCCTACCTGTCAAGGCAGTGGAAGCACATTTGCAACATGCCAATGGTCTGTTTGATATGGCACTAGTGGAGACATGGGCTGCATTTAGCACTCTTCTGCTGCACTGTAGGGATGTCTCACTGGTGTCAGGTCTGGAGGGGATAGCACTTGTCACGCAGGATCCAGCCATCAATCTGGGCAAGGGTTTTGAAAACCTCAGGGAGCTGCAAATTCTGCAAGATATGCGTCATGAGAGCTCCCTGGGAAATGAGCACAGACCTGCAAGATTCTTGACCATGCTCTGGACATTTAGAGTGGTATCCCTTGCAGCTCACGTATGCTGCTGGCTGTTCCAAGAGAGCTGTAATGGCAACATGAGTGCAATTAATTACCTCTTGCACTCTTAGGAAATAAGCGATGGCCATGAAGCCCATTTACCTGTGGTGAACCTGATGAGCTCATTGGCATGACAGAAGAGGGCAATGCCACACATGGAGCCCTGGAAGCAGTCAGTGGCGACAAGTTTAAGTGCCACAGTCATTTTGAGGGCCGCAGTCATTTTGTTACCAAATTCATGTGGCTGCAGGTCTTTTGCAGGGTGTGGCAAATTTCAGTGACTGCTTCCCAGGACAGCCTCGGGCGTCTCTCAGACATCGGGAGGTAGTTTGTCCGCATCTTGAAGCCATACTAACACACCGGTGACCTTTATCTCTAATGCCTTACCTCGGTGGCTGCCTCCTGACCACCTTTCCCTCCAAGTGCTGCCTGCTGCTGGCCTTGCAACCTCAGCTGTTGACTGGGGAGAGCCCTCCTTTGTCACATGCCCTCCTCCTGCTCCTAAAATTGCAGGAAGATTGGGTGCATGAGACCCATGGTATTCCACCAAGTGAAGTGTGAAAAATACAGACAGTGATATGAGAAGCTGTGTGTCCCTGGGTTTCAGCAGCTGAGCAGTGAGATTTTCCACTCCTCCCATTGTCCACACTCAAAAATCTACGCACCCCTCACTCTGCCTCCTCCCACTTGCATCTGCACTCCTGGCAGATACAAGTAAGTTTTTGGACATGGCCAGTAACACTGTGCAAGTGACCCTCAATTTGTAACCCATGACCCTCCTCCCCTTGTCACCTCTGAATTTGTTCCCAACATCACTGTGTTCCTTCCCACTTTAAACCTTGAACGTTCCCCATCACCCTGGACCCTGCCATCGTGGAATTGGACATATCATCTCTCTCCCCTGAACCTATCGCCATCCCCATCGAAATTCCTCCTCTGATTCTAATTTCCCACCCCCCCTTATAGTCTCCATTAAGTCCCATCACCCACCCGACAAGACCTTTAAATATTCCTACCTCAGACTGGACCCGCCCCCTATCCCCAACTGAATCAAAGTCCCCCTGTGACTGTGAATGTTCCCTCAGCCAGTCAGCACCCTGAGTTGGGCCCTCTAAGGACCCCACACTGTAGGCCCCCCAGTTTGGTTTTCTTCACTGACTGTCCCCATCCCCTGACCAAGTCCTTCCCATTGATCACTTCCATGCCCCGACCCTACCCGCATTCCTCCCTTGAAGTCCTCTCCCAATCCTCCGTGCCCCCACCCAAACCCGCCCACTCCACTCTAGCCCCCTCACCTTGTTGGTCACGATTTTCCATCCAAGCTGCCATCCTCCTGCTTTGGGAGTGGTCTCCCAAAAGAACAGAAAGGTTCCAAAACCAAGGAGTGAGACAGAAAGGAGGGGTCCCAAGAAGACCTTCTAGTCAAAAGAAGAACAGGAGACTGAAAAGGCTCTTGTTCTGTGGAAGTGAAAGTAAGGAGCAGAGAGGAAGGCCCCAAGCTTAAAGGGAGAAAGCTGCAGGAAGCAGATTTAAAGCAATATAGGCTTGCAAGAAGCTGGAAGGTCCAAGGAGACAGCTGAAGGTCCGTTACTCTTTCCTGTGAACATGTGAAGCAGTGGTGTTCTGTTGACAAGGCTGAGTCAGTGAGAGTGCTTGTATGGAAGGAAGCTTGAATGCATATGGTGATCCAAGGGAGAGGAATATCGGAAGGAGAGTTGGAAACCCTGGAGCTGGAACCTTGTGGTAGGCATCTGAATGAAAGCGTTGGTTTGGGAGAAGATTCCAAAGCAAGTTCTTAGGGAGTAGAGATTGGAAACCCTCATGTGAAAGCCAGAGTTCAGTAAGACTTGTTGGCTCATTGTGTGACAAGCGTCAGGGGGGAGATGAGGAGAGATCCATAGCATCTGTTTGGGGTGGCATCTATCACTTGGTTTCAGAATATGGGGTGTGTGACCACAGGTCGCCTATTGGTTTGCATGGACTATGTACTTACTGTGAACATTAGAGCATAAGATAGCTTTTGTAACTTGTGGTACCTTTACAGACCTGTATACATCTGTAAAGGTATAGCTGTGGGTGAAGGAGTATTGTAATATAGTTCAACTTTTCTTGTTCAATAAATGTTTTATTCTTTTGTTAAAAGTTTGTCAGCTGACTACAGTGACTCTGTTCAGTAGCCACTCTCCACAAACCTAAACAAAAAATAAAAGTTAGGATCTATCCAGCTGGGTTCCACCCTGGGATCTGGCTTGTCCATTAGTAAATTCAGCTGGGATCACAACATGTTGACTTAATCTTGATGGTAGGATTTAATTTAATTTCAAAAAGTTTTAAGATAATGAGTATTCATGACATACAAATGTATTACAAGTCAGAACCCGGCACAGGATGGTATGGGCCTTACCTTCCACTGCCTGACCTGCTATTGCCTGATCCGCCATGACTTAATTTTTCAGCCTGCATTTGTCGTCGTAATTCAAAAATTTTGGCTACTGCATCATTAACTCACCCTGCCCACCACTCCTGGAGCCACCATTACATTCTGCCTGATGAGTAGCATATGCCCCTGATTTTCCCAATATGCATGGAGAGTGGGAAAAGTTCACCATTGATAGAGCGTAATCATAAAATCAGACTTCATCTGAAATAAAGTCAAACAATTTTGGAAAATACAGAAACGTGATTAGCATTTGAAAGAGACAAGGGACAGGATTTAACTGCAGTCTTCTGAGCTCTGCCATCAGACTCAAATGGGAGTCAGAAACCTGTATTTTGTGGGCAACAGCAACTTACTGTGATTTTCCACAGAATGACCAATTAATGGCCAAAGGGCAGGCTTGCCATCCAATTAGGAATGTTGGGCAGACTCTCAAAGTGTGAGGGCCAATCAGACCATTTCACCTTGAAAGCAACAGCAGGGTGCCATAGCAGATAAATGAGGGAGAGGGTGCTTCAATATGGAGGTGCTCTCCAACCATTTCCATTTAAATAAAAAATGGCTTTTGCAACTGAGGCACTACTTTGGGGAGAAATGGAGTGGTTGGGAACCCCCTCCATAGGACACCCTGTGGCTGCTGCTGTAGCTAGGCAGGCTAGGGAGGGCCTCTCAGCCTGCCTGGAGCACTGACTCCCGGGTCTGTTACCAGGAGACCACCTCCAGGCAGCAACCCTGGCCCCTGCCACCTCCAGGAACTTGGAGACCAAGTGGAAAATCTTAGTCAGCCTCCTTTAATTGGCTTTATGTGATGGTTAACAAGCTTAATTAACTAACTGCTGCAGGCAACCCTTCTGTACCCCCATACTGCCTACAGGAAAAGGAAAAAGGCCCAGGGATGACTTGCAGCCAGGAATCTGGCATGTAGGCTGGCAGTGCAATTTTTGATGCCTGCCACCTCTGTTCCTGACCTGGTGGGAGATCAAAAGCCCAGTGCCAAAGTAGTTTAACGTGTCAAGGGACCATCTGATAGACAGATAGATACACTGCTGTGTACATTCCAGTATTTTCTGATTTTTATTATTTCCACTATTCATGAATTTTCTTTTTAGTTCTCCAGTTTCTGTTGCTTGGCCCATGAGCTGATCTCACTGCCTATGAATTTTATTCAACATAGACTTTTAGCCCAGCATGATGCTGCCATGCATTTATAATATTGTATATAATGGACGGATTCAAAACTGCTGTAAGACCAAAAGCCTCTTTTACATTTCACATTCATAGGAAAAAAGATAAGAATATATGTAATAAAGCATTTTCATTCACTGTTCCAATAATGGACCAAATGGTCAAACCTAAGACAAAGGTAACACTTAGATTTTGTAAATGCTGTTAATTTAGAATGCAGCTATCAACATTGTAATTATTTATTCTCTCCAAGATAAGTACAGGCAACAAAGGCCATTTTGTGCAACTAACTGATCTTTCCAATAAATATTACAGTTCTCCCATTGTAATGTGAGTGCTCTTGATTGCAGCTGATAGATCTTGTCATTCTATAAAAGGTAACAGTCCTCTCATACTGAAATGCTGGGTTTATAGGAAAGGTGAGAAGCTTATGCAAACAATGTGCCAGTCACTTGCTTGATGCAAATGTGAACAACTGACTAGCTGATGTTACATATGATGGCCACTGAAGCCTTTGAGGAGCCAAAGGCATTGAAGTAGAGTGTCACTGTGACTATAGTGATAATGTGGTACCTCTGGTAGTGGCAATATGTTGCTGAGAGGTGGGCTCCTAGTCTGAGATAGGTAGGTTGGCACAATGGCCTCACAAAGGAAACACATCTTTTTTAATGCTGATTAGACAGGTTGAAATATGATTGATTTTTCATATGCATATAGAACAGGATACCTGAAGCCTCTGAATGAACCTGATCAATATATCCCCCTAAACATATTCATCATTCTCCTCTCCTTCTACATCTCACAGCAAATGGCATTTCTCTAAAAGAAACACCATTTTCTCCTATTATTAAGATCTGAAAGAGTAAAAAATAAAATGATGACTCGTAGCATCAAGAGCAATGCTGAAACTATTAGCAAAGGTGAGATGGCAAGAGGACAAAAAACAAGTGTTCAGCAGTAACATAGGAGGTAGACCACTTAAGTAAAAAGTTGCATGCTTTGTGTAGCAGCCAGCATTTTGGTGGATGTCACTGTCTGCTGTTATAATGCACAGAGGAAAGTTTAACTGTGAGTTTCAGTGAGAATCCTGTTGCAGGCTAGCTCTTTGCTACCAGAAATGACCAAGAAAGCACATACCAGGTGACTTAGAAGGGTTAGATAGAGAGAGAACTGGAGCTGCATCTGAAGGCGGAAAAGCCACGATAAAGGAGGATCACCATTTGAAGGATCTACAACGATCAATGTTCAGAAGATTCAATGAAGCTATGGTAGAGATAATGCAGGTAGGATTAAAGGCAAGAAGACAAAGGTTCTTTGACACCCAGGGAGTTATGCCCCAAAAGAGTTAATGGAATGCTGTTGTAGGCATACAATAAAAACAGACATAAGAACATTACAAAGAAATTATAAGCCTAGTGATTAAAGCCTAAGAAATAATGAAGAATAAAATTAACAGATGAACATTTGATACAATGGACAGCCTGCTCTGTGTTTTACATTTAGAATAAAAATAAGAAATGATGGAAATACACAATAAACTGATCAATATGTAAAAAGAAAGCAGGTTAGGTATAGATCATTAAAACTAAGTTTTTACTAAAGTTCTCTACCAAAACCATTATTCCTGAGGATTGTCGCCTGAAATGTTAACATTTTTGTTTACTGATGGACCTGCTGTATATTTCCAGCATTCAGAGATTTCTTTTTATCTCTCTTGTGTGACTGAATTGTAAATCTAACAGTGCATTGAAAGGAAAATAAATCAATCACATGTGGGGCATATAATTAAAAGAGAATGACACTGTGGAAAGAATGTTGCATTCTAGATATTTCTCTCCATCTCCCACTCCAGTCTTCGGAACTTCAACATACTTGAAGGGCTGCAGGGATTAATGCTGCTCTCCAAATTCTGGCAGGCTGACATTTTTGGGAGAAAGAACATACTGTATAATGCCAGTATTTGATCTCATCAGGAAGAATGTTGGTGAGTAATAGTAGAGTTCAACAGCTTTTTATTTCCAAGTCTTTTTAGATCTGCAACTTGTTTCATAAACTGGTGCAGGTACTCCTTCACTGCGTCCTCAGCTGCTCCGACTTAAACAAAGCAAATTTCAACTCCAAGAGGGAACAGGTGGAAACAAGTGTGCTGCAGAGTTCCCGCATTATCCACTGGCTCTCTAGCGAGCCATGCTCTCTCTCGCTCTCAGTCTGTAGAACAATCTTTCAGTCTTCAGAGCCACAAAATACAGGAATAACTTACAGCTCCCTTGGTAAAGGATAAAGGTAATTTTTGAACTTTAAAATACAATTAATTGGGGTAGAAACATGAGACCAGGTTGGGCCATTCAATCCCTCAAGCCTGTATTGGCATTCAACAAATTATGGCTGTTTTGTTCCTCAACTCCATTTATCCCCCTTAGTTCCATATCTCAAAACCATTACCTAACAAAAATCTATCAATCTCAAGTCTTGAAAATTTTTTCTTACCTAGCATCCATAGCCTTTGGGAGACACAAGTTCCAGATTTCCACTACCCTGTGGGAGAAAAATTGCTTCCTGATTTCACTGGGCTAGTTCTGACTCCGGTCCTGGATTCCCCATCAAAGGCAACATTTCTCTGTATTTATCCTATTGAATCCCTCACCCCGCAATTTTCTAAACTCAAACAGATAGAAATCACTTAATATATCCCTTTAAACCTTGGTAATATCCTGCTGAATCTGCATTGTATTCCTCAAAGCACAATATTTCTTTCCTGAGGTTTGGTGGCCAAAACCAAATACTATACTTCAAATGGGATCTGAGTAAGGCTCTAGCTGTATAACTAAAACAACATTTCCTCATTTTTGTATTCCAACCTCTTTGAGATTTAAGCCACTGTTTTGTTTATTTTTTGTACCTGTGCACTAGCTTTTAGCGATTTGTGTACACAAATACCTAAATCCCCAGTTCAGCCATGACTCCAATCTCTACCCATTAAAAAAATGTTCAGGTTTGTTTTTCTTCGTTCCAAAGTGGATAACCCAACATATGCCCTCGTTGAATTCCATCTGGTCCAGTTGTCTACTTTGTTTGTACATAGGAGGAATCGTCCCAGATTTGCACTAAGTGCAGTAGTGGGCGTGAAAAAAGATATTTTACCCACCGGCTGCAATGGTGGATTTTTGCGTCATTTCATCCCCTTCCTGGCGGGTCCCGTCCCCTTAATAATGCATCCATGAGAATCACTACAGATCGCTGGCAGGCGGGCTCAGATTTGCCCACCACACCATGACCTCAGCGCTTCCTCCCTCCAGACACCCTAGTTAAAGCACATCAGAGCACAGCCTACTTCTTGCCTACAGACCAAGACTGCTCCAGGTGGCCCTGAAAGCAAAGAAGATGGCAGCCCCCAAATTTAGTGACACCTCTCTGGGGTGCCTGCTGGACACAGTAGAAGGCTGCTGCAATGTCCTCTACCCTAGTTCTGGCCGTAGGAGGTTATCACTCCAGCCTGGGAGGTGGTGGCAGTGGCGGTCAGCACCACCGGAGCAGATCAGCGGATGTCAACCACCCAGTGCAGGCAGAGGATGAATGCTTTTATCTGCTTCACCAGGGTAAGTCAAGCACCTCATCACTTTCAACTCATACACTCACAACCCCATCACGCATCCACAGGGATCTCACACCTCAAGGGACAATGCCACTAACTCTCACATACGCTCTCAAATTTCCATCAGGCTCATATCATCTAGAGCTTGCGTCCTCATCCTTTCCTTGGCTCTGCTCACCACACAAACATTCCACCCAGTGCCATGCATTGCTCGTATTCTCTCCATCTGTTTTCATGCAGGAGAAGCTGGCTCACATCAGCAAGGAGAGGTCCCAGGCCAGGAATGAAGTGGCCCACATTAGGTCCCTCACTCCCTTTGAGGAGCGTGCCATTGCACAGACTGGCAAGGATGTGGACTATGCCTACGGTGACGGTGAGGTTGGTGGCGAACACCCACCTGAGGATCCTGCACCACATCATCACTTTCTCAATGTAACTGTGAGCACTTTCTCTCTTGCTTTTGAGTCTGCTGCCATGTACTAATTATCTTTACTTTGGTTCGCAGGGAGCTCTGCCAAGTAACTGATGCTCTCAGCCAGCCAATCCCTCAGCTCCATCTAGGTCTTCACCTCTAATCAAGAGAAGACCTTATTATGATGTGGCAGGGGTATGTGCCAGGTGGACCAAATCTACAAGGGAAACTTGGCCATGCTGTCACAACAGCTTTGCAATTTGTATTTATTACAAGAAGATTTGTGCACTAAATTCACAAGTAATGAGTTCACTAACAATTTTAGATTTAAAAAATAAATTAAATCATTTATTAACGAAAGAAGATAATTCAAACACATACATAAGATTACAGTTACTTCATATTATAACAAATCCCAAAATCTCTAATTAACCTGACTCCCAATGACACACTCCCTTTAAGACAATAGTCCAAATAGATTTTAAATTTAAATAAGAAATCCAGCAAGGTTACCACAGCACCCACTCGGCGGTGGAATTCCAAAGGATTTTTGACACAACTTTAGTTCCTGGAGCAGGACTTCTTAAGCACGGCTAGAGGTTTTTCCTAAGTCTGGTTTACACGGTGTACCTTTCCAGATTTTCCACGGCCATACCCACCTATCCTTCCATTCTTCTTTATATATGTTTCTCTCTCTTTAATGTGTAAAATCCCATTGTTCTACATGCCATTGGAAATTTACTTTTCCCATAATATAAAAATCTTTCATGTTGTCAATATGGCCTTTTCCTTTTGAGAAAAATAAACATATTGCTTTGCCTCACTTATTTCATTAGTTATAAACATCACACCATCCTTTTGAAAACTAAACAACCCCCTCGCTTATCTAAAAGTGCTAGGCCTAGAAAATTTAAGAAATTCTGATCATAATTGGTTGCACAGGTGAAAACATTTTGTCACTTTATAATCTGAAAATATATTCACTTTCACTGAATAATGTATAATGTCTTTCAGCTTCATTGACAGACTTTATGAGTCCTCTCACTGCATCCCCCACCTCACTCCCAATAGCATGAGCTGACTGATGAGAGGGGTGTGTGTGTGTGGCAGGGCCTTTCAGAGTCTCATGCAATCGCTCTCCCACGCACGCGATGCCTTCATTTATTACACTCATCTCACTGTGTCGAGCATTTTCAATGCTGCCTGCTGGGGTTCTCTTACAGTTGTCCATCTAAGCTGAGCTGCATCTCCGCCCACCCACTGATTACATTCCCATGCAGCACCTGTGCCCGTTCAACACGAGGCTCCTTTCACTTGTGATTTTGACAACTATGGCCGTGGTCAAGTATCTTGTCAGCTTGACCTTTCCCCTGCCTCCAACACCCATTTCCTTTCCCCCATCGCTGTCGAAACGCCTAGCATCACTTTCCACCTCCCCACTGTCACCTAACCTGAACCCGTGACATTCCAGGATGCCCAGGTGAACATGCACGTTCATTATCTTCTGGAGAATCCCACATTGACCTCCCGCAACTTCCCCTTCCCACCGCCAATGTCCGGGTCTGTCACCAAGTCACCCTCATCGTCCCTTGTACTGTTACCGATGTACCCTCACCCTCCCACCCTATCGGCTCCCTCTGTCTCCTCTCAGATTCACCAATCCCTCACTTGGACATTCCCCACCAATTACTCCCTCCTCCACTCTTACTTCCCTCCCTCCACCACTTACTCGCTCCTCCACTCTTACTTCCTCCACCCCCTCGGACACCTTCTCCTCTCCAAACTCCCTCCTTCTACTCTCCAAACGCCCTCATACCCCCGGACACCTTTCCCTTTCCAAATTCCCGCCCCCCCACCTCGGACACCTTCCCATCTCCAACCACCATTCTCCCCCCTGGATACTTTCCCCCCTCCGAACTCCCTCCTCCCCAAGACTCCTTCCCCCCTCCAAACTCTCTCTCTCACATCTTCCTCCCCCCTTACACCTACCTCCTTACTTACAGCATTCTTTTCCATTACATCCTCCTCACCCCCACTCCCACCTCCTTTTCCCAACCTCACACCCCTGACACCTTTGTTCCCCCTTCCCATACCAACCTTACCCAACACCCCTGCCCCACCCACCACCCCCCCCCCCCACCACCAGTACATCTTCCTCTCCCACTCACACCTAGACCTTCTTCACCCATGTCCCACCCCCCAAACGGCCATAACACCTTCCTCTCCCATACGGCTAGACCTTGCTCTCCCCCAAGACTTCGCCGATCATCCACAGCAACCCATGGCCAAGACCATGATGTTTCAAAGCTGACCCGAAGCATCAACTGAGACCTTCTGTGAGCTACTTTGTGGAAGAGCCATGTCCATGTGTAGATGGAAGCATTAAGTTGCAAAGAGACATAGGGCGGAATTGTCTAGTCCCATTAGAGATGGGCTGGATCCACCCAGCATACAATGCACGTGTTCCCCCAGGGTCCAGTTGCTGTCGGGCTCCAGCATCATCTTCTTCTCGGATGTCTATGATCTGAGAAAGGCCCTAACAGTAAGACCTGACTTCTGCATGTCACACTTGTCTAGAAGTGTTCTAGGCCGGCATGTTTTCCCACTGTGTAATGGTAAATTGGGCATGGGGGGACGATTCTGGTCAGGCTTTATTTTACAAATAAGATTCACGCTGGCCTCCAGTGGGATTCGCGTTCAGCCATGGCGGACACCATTGGATGACCCCACTGTGATTTCATGCTGGCGTGAAACCAATTTCTGCCCCTCATGCTGAACTGTCCCCCCCGCAGCCTCCCTTGACACCTGCCGCCAATGGGACTGTACGATTCTGCCCTTTGTCTCTTTTAACTTACTGCTTCCGTCTACACAGCTTCCTGTGCAGAACTTGGATATCTTTACCCAACTGCCCATTCTTTTATCTAAGACCTTAATGATGAAAAAGGTCCTGGACAGTTGCTTTGGTCCCATCATTTTCTCCATTACCATTTATTATACTCGTGTTAAATCCATTAAGTTCTATCTCATGACTTATTTTTAGATTTCCTTGTACCGTGATATCTTGTCCTCTTCCTCCAATGTGGAAACAGATACAAAGTACTCACTTAACAAACTTGCCAATCCCATTATTCACTTGCCTACAGCTGTCTTTTTGGACCCACATTTTCCTTTACAACTCTCTTTCTTGTAATGAGCAACAGTTTATATGCCCACAAAATTGCTGAAAATGTAAGTTGATAACAGCGCTGTAGGGAAACAGGACATCTGGGACCTGAGTGAACAGGACATTAATGAGCTTTAAACAGCAGGAAATAAACAGTGCAAAGACTGTGGAAGAGGGTGAATTAAAGGGAATGAATTTAATGTCAAATCAGGTACAGAAGGAGAACTAAAGAGAGGAAAAGAAAGATTGTTTTGAGAAAGGGGAGAGAAGACAGAAAGAAAATGTGAGATTAAAGATATAAAATTGAAAACTTGACATTTTTAAACCATCTATAAAAATTACAAACCTGAAGGGATTAGACTTCATACTTGTAATAGTTAATTCTCGGTGTCTGAGAGATTGATTGGTGGTTATTAAGACTTATCCCATGGTTAAAAAGTCACTTGCACCTATAATAACAAGACTTACCTTTCTGCGGCAAGCTTAATGGACAATTAGTAGGCAAATACAGAAAGTTCCTTAAAAGGGAAAGGTTGGTGGGGCAAGGCTAACAATTTTTGAATACTCACAATTAACCACAGGTATGCTCCACAATTAAAATTGCTATACCATTTATCCACAAATAGCAGCAATCACATAGGGCAGAATTTTGCTGTCGGTGAGCAGGGGGCGGGGCCTGCTCGCCAACAAGTAAAATGACACAAGATGACATCAGGCGGAACCCCCGTGTCATCCCGCCCCATTTAAATTTTCAGGAAGGCGGGGCAGCAGCAAAATCAGCTGCGGGCCTGCCGACCTGTCATTGGCTAAATTGAGGCCATTGACAGGATCATTTAAACAATTAAAGGACCTGCCCGTCCAACCTTAAGGTTGGCAGGTCGGCCAGGAGCCCTGGCGACAAACAGATAAAACATGAAAACTCATCCACCGGCGGGATGAGGTTTCATGCTGGGATCTAAAAAGTTTAATAGAGTTCTACTGTAATTTATGAACATGTCCCATCTCATGTGACATTGTCACATGGGGGAGACATATTAGGGAATTTTTTTTCTCTATTTTTAATCTTTTTAAAAGTGGAAGCAATCTTCCTGAGGCAGCACTTAGTCTCAGGGAGATGTGCGCTCTTTTGGGCGCATGTGCGAAAGGGTGCATTCTTGCTTTTGGGGAATCCCTCCCCGCCCGCACAGGAAGGTCATAGCGCTTCCTTCTGGACGGCACACTGGGTGGGCCTTAATTGGCCCGCCCACATAAAATGGCGCAGGGCCCTCTTCTCCGGCAGGGATTGTCTCCCCATCTGCCAGAGATTGGGTTGGGCCCGCCCACCCGGCAGGCAGAAAATTCTGCCCATAGGATGGAGATTTCTGTATCCGTTGGTGTCAGGCATCATGGCAGGCATGAAGAGATAATATGGTAGGAAGGCCAAGAAGTTTGTGATCATCCACTCCGCCTGTCAAAGGCAGGCTGCTTTCCCACTGCCGCATGTTGGGAACTTCATTTTAATACATCTGCATATCATTATAAGCCCTTCTCGCCAGAATCATCTCCCCACGTCAAATTTACCACCCACGTCGGCAGGAAAACACACTGGCCCAGAACATGTCTTGACAAGAATAACGTGCAGAAGTCAGAACTTACCTTCAGGGCCCTGTTCACATTGTGGACATCTGAGGAGCATAAGATGCTGGAGTCCTATAGCAACCAGACCCTGGAGGAATGTGCATCACATACTGGGTGGATTCTCATGGATATGACTCCACTGCGAAGCAGCTCATGGAAGGTGGAAGGTCACCATTGATGTCTGGGATCTTATCCAGGACAGCAGTGTCTTGACCATGGTCTTCTATGGATGATCATCGAGGGTGTGGAGAGGAAGGTGTAGATTTAACTGGGAGAGGAAGGTGTACCGGGGGGTGAAGTTGAGAGGGGGGAGCAATGGTGTTGGGGATGGCAAGGTTGGGAGGAGGGGAAACACTGGTGTTGATAGGGGTGAGGCTGTGGTTGGGGGAACAATGGTGTGAAGAGCTGTGAGGCTGTGGGGGAGTGATGGTGCTGGGGGATGAGGTTGGGAGGGGTGAGGGAGTATGGGAGGGGGAGGAGGATTTAATGGGGGAGAACACGACAACTGGGGAGGTAGGTGTAAGGGGAGAGGAAGTTGTAAGTGAAGGAGTTCGGAGAGGGGAAGGTCCGGGCGAAGGAAGGAGTCCAAAGGGGGAAGGAGTCCAGGGGGAGGAAGGAGTTGGTTGAAGGAAGGAGACCGGAGGGGGAATGGAGTCAGGGGAGAGGAAAGAGTTCGAGGTGGGGAAGGAGCTCAAGGGGAGGAAGAAGTAAGGGTGGAGTAAGGGGGGAGGTGGTTGATGTCCTGGTGAACGTGCAAGGGATGGGTTCGTGGAGTCAATGACTGCCTCCTGGGGAGCAAAATGAGGGTGGGGGTGGTAGGAGGGAATGGTGAAAATGAGATGGGGCAGAGGGAGCCAGTAGAGTGGGAGGGTGAGGGTACAATAATAATAGTAGAAGGGACCCTGAGGTTGGGAAGGAGGAAGTCCGGGAGGTCAATGTGGATGGGGAGTGGGATTCTCGGGAAGGTAGGGAACATGTGCGTTCACCTGGACGTCCCTGAAAGAAGAGGCTTCAGGTTGGTAGATGACGGTGGGGAGGCAGAAGGTGATGCTAAGGGGGTCAACAGTGATAGGGGAAAGGAAATGGGTGACTGGGGCTGGAGAAAGGATGGGGGAGCTGAAGACAAACTTCACTATGCTTCTAAACTCAAAAGCAGAAGGAGCCTCATGTTGGGTGGGAACAGGCGCTGCATGGGCTGCATGGGAGTGCAATCAGTGTGTGGGCAGAGATGCAGGTCAGCTCAGATGGGCAACTGAAAGAGTACCCCAACAAGCAGTATTCAAAATGCTCAGGCCATTGAGATGGAGGAAGGATCCGAGTATGTGGGAGAGCGCTTGCATGAGGCTCCGAAAGGCCCTGCCATACACACACACAATTTTCAGTCCAGAATCACTCGTGGACCTGAAGCATGAAGCTGAACTGCTAGCTGGTGTGGGGAATGCAGATGGAGGACTCTCAAAGCCTATCAATGAAGCTGAAAGACAACACTACACATTATTCAGTGAAAGTGAATATATTTTCAGATTATAAAGTGACAAAATGTGTTCATCCATGCAGCCACTTGTAATCAGAAATTGTTAACTTTTCTAGGCCGAACACTTCTACATGCTGCCCTGACATTTGCAGCGGGGGTGGAGGCAGCCTGTGCAACAGTTGCCCATGTTACCACTGATGACTTCGGTGTGTGTCCTCTGGAGAGCCAAAGGTTTGAGCACCCCGGCTAGCTTTGGCTGTCCTGTGGGCCAGCTACTACCTCTGCGGTGACAGAGGATGAGGTTGAAGAGGTTACAGGTAAAGGGGACTCAGAGGGAGAGGACACCCTCTGAGATTCCTGAGTGAATGACCCAGGGGTGCCCAGCTGTCGCTCCTCCTACCATCGGATGCCCGCCGGCCCCGGCTTGACTCCTTAAGGGGAAGGAGCACCTGGAGGACCATCAAGGTGCCCTGCTTCCCTCTCACGATACCACTGCAGGAACTCACCCATGGCTAATATGATGAAGTTCAGGTCTGCACATATCTCTGCATTCTGCTGGACCAGGATCTCCATGGCATCTGCCATTCTTCCCATGGAGATCTCCATACTCGCACATGTGGACATCACTTCATCAGAGAGCAGGCGGCACACTTCTCATTTGTGTGTGCCATTCTGTTAAGGTCTTCCAACAGCTCTGCATGATATTTCCCTACCTTCTGCTGACTCTCCAGGATGAGTTGGAAGGGCAAACCCAGAGGCTTATCATGTGACTCAGACCTCAGAGATGCCTCTTCCCCAGCTGTCCTCTGAGTGCCAGGGAGCTTGGCTGAACCTGCCTCCTCCTGCTGCAGACATGTATCCATGCGGTGACCACCAAATTGTGAACCCGAGCCTGCTCTAGATCTAAGTCCCACTTTGGTGTGTGTCTCTGCACTAGTGGGGGGTGTGGGTAAGTGTTGTGACGGGTCTTCCAGCTGCTTATTTCTAGTTCTTCCATGGAGGAAACTGCAGCATCTTCACTCTATCCATTTTAGTTGTGAATATGAAAATGATCACAATAGTCATACTGTCAAACTGAAGTTTTGACCAGCGAAATCTCTCATCAGAATCTAGGCTCATTACGATCAGTGCAAGGACACTAGCAAGTATTTTGCTTTAATGAACGTCCTTTATTAGTTTTGTGTCTTTCTGATGTGCTAATATGCATGTTAATTGAAGTTACAGCATCCCTCTTGGCCACTATCATGCATGTACTTCATTATGGAGGAAATTTATTTAAAACAAGTCTGATTAATGAGATGTCTATATTATGTACATCCATATGAAAAATTAGCAAGAGAAATAGAGGAAAAGCTTTCAGACATTTATTTTGCCATTCATTTTGTCAATCCAAACTTTCCATTGGTGCTGTTATTACTGACGAATGCGGCAATCTTCAAAGAACAAAAATAACTTCAAAGATTGCAAAGGGAACCTTGATGAAATTTGCATTCCTCTGATGCTCACTTTATTGGGTTTTATTTGCCATTAAATACACACGGGAAACATGGCCTTTTAATGACTGGTAAGGGATTATGTAATTTGTGTCATAAGTAGGAAAAGATAAACTTCAATTTATGGATGGATACCAGTTGGCAATCAAGGCTTATAATGTATATGGAAAGCTGTAAAATTACTCATATCACTATCATCAATTTTGATTTCATCTATTCTAATGTAACTTCAACATTCTTTAGTACAATTTCAGGATCTGATGTTCCCAGTCCCCCTTCTCTGACCCATGGGCCGGAATTTTCTGCCCATGCCAGTTGGTGGCATGGGATATGGCATGAGCGAAAAAAATCAGTTTCCCGACATCAGGAAACTTATGGTCCCAGCTGTCATGGCAGGTCGCCATTCATGCCAAAGACTGTTTACCATATCATTAGTGGGATTCAATTACCACCTGACTGGAATTGTCCCCACCCCCCCGCCCAACCATCCCCTCCCCACCCCTGTGGCCCACCAATCATCTACCCCGTCAGCAGGAGTTCATGCCAGTCCAAAACACAACTGGACCAAAGCATGGTGTGCACATGTCAAGACTTACCAGGAGGGCAGGCTGGAGCAGGTGGAAAGTATGCAGCAAACATGGGGGCGGGTGGGGAGGGGGTTTATGGTGATGGAGCACAGGGAGGGGAGGAGAGGGTAGACATAAGGTGAGGCGAGTGGGTACCAGAGGGAGTGGGGGGAGGTGTGTAAGCCTGCAATCTTGCAGGGGGTTGGTTAGGGAAGGACAATAGCAAGCGTTTTGCTTTAATAAATGTCCTTTATTAGTTTAGCGTCTTTCTGATGTGCTAATATGCATGTTAATTGAAGTTACAGCATCCCTCTTGGCCACTATCATGCATGTACTTCATTATGGAGGAAATTTATTTAAAACAAGCCTGATTAATGAGATGGACTGTGGAGTGGTACAAGGGCCATGGGAGAGCAGGAGAGTGTGCGAGGGGGGATATCAAGGAACTGTGGTTGTGGGGGGGGGGGTGGGGAGATGGGGAACAGCAAAGGACTGTGAGTGGGGGTAAAGCAGGGGGCTTTTGGGGGGGGGATGGTGGGCAACAGCAGGGGATCATGAGGAGGGGGTCTTACAGCAAGGGACCCTGATGGCGTGGTGGGGTGTCAGTGCAGGGGACTATGAGGGGGGACAGCAGGGGAGTGTAAGGGGGGTTACAGCAGGGGACAGTAAGTGGGGGGAACAGAAGGAGACTGTGAGGGGGTGACAGCAGGTGAGTGTGAGGGGAGAAACAGCAAGGGAGGTGGTCAGCAGGGGATCTTGAGGCTAGAGGGGGAGCAGGGGACCATAAGGGGGGTAAACAGCAGGGGACCCTGAGGGTGGGGGGACAGGAGGGGATCATGAGGGTGGAGAGACTGTATGGGGCCATGAGGGGAAGGGACACAAGGGACCGTGAGGGGAGGGACAGCAGGGGACAGTGAGGGTGGGGGGACAGCAGGGGACAGTGAGGGTGGGGGAGCAGCAGGGGATAGTGAGGATGGGGGGTCAGCAGGGGACAGTGAGGGTGAGGGAGCAGCAGGGGATAGTGAGGGTGGGGGGTCAGCAGGGGACAGTGAGGATTGGGGGACTGCAAGGGAGTATAAGGTTAGATGGACAGCAGGGGACCATGAGGGGGCAGGGCTCAGAGAGAGGGATTGGTGGTGTCAATCATGGAATCCTGGGGTGGGAAAACTGAGGTTCTGGGTGTAGGAGGGAACAGAAACAGTTAAAGGAGGCAGTGGGATGTGGTAGGGTGTGTTGGTGAGGGTCTGTCTGTTGTGGGTGAAGGGCCAGTTTGGCTTGTTGGAGGGGAGTCAGAGGTGAACGTGGGTCTTAGGGGTGGGTAGGATAAAGCTGGGCATGGGAACCAGAATTGCTGGGTGAGAGGAGGATCATCAGGTGTGTGGAGCTGAAAGTCAGCTCAACTGGACAACTGAAGGGTAACCTAGATATGCTGTCCTGACAAGGGAAAGGTGTTTCTATAGACTAGGCAATGGAGGGCAAGGGAACAGTGTGCGTGGGAGCCCTTTCTCATATGGCTCGCAAGGGCCCTGACAAAGATCGATCCCTCCACGTGCAGGCATGATTCAGCGGGACACAGACCCAGCTTGGGTCTGCCCTTGAAATGGGGGTGGGGGGCACACACATTAACACGAGCAGAAGCAATAAAAACCCAGCAGACCTCCGTTAGGTACAATTAAACATATATTTACAACTGGGAAACAACTATTTACAATGCTTGTACACCCGTGCTACCAGATTGAAATTACAATTTCTTATCACTGCGTCTAGATACTTTCCCGACATCCGCAGCAGGGGTGGATGCAGCCTGTTGACCACTCTTGTCCCTGATAATTTTGGTGGGCATCCTCTGGAGGCCCAAGGCCTGGAAGGCCCTGGCCTTCTTTGGATTGTCTGCTATGGGACAGCTGCACCCTCAGCGGTCTCAGAGGCTGGGGTCACAGGCAGAGGGGGTTCAGAACGCCTGGACACCCTTGGAGAGTCCTGACTGGGGGCCCCAGGGGTGTCTGCCTGATTTTCCTCCTCCCTTTGGCCCCTCCCTTACTCCTTGAGGGAAAAGGGCATCTGGGGGGGAGGTCGAGGTGTCCTGTTCCCCTCTCACATAGCCACTGCAAAAGTTTGCCCATGGCTACAGTGATGGAGGGCAGGTCTGAGCGCTTCTCTGGCAGAAACTGGGTATTCTGCTGGACCAAGATCTCCTTAGCTTTCGCCATCCTCCTCATGGAGATCTCCATGCGTGCACATGTCCGTGCCACTACATCAGAGGGCAGGTGGACGGACTCCTCCGCCTCACATGCCAATCTGTAAAGGGCCTCTGAGACCTCTGTATGATGATAACCCACCGCCCAACCACTATCACTGCATCTTCAGCATCTTGTCCAGGACTAAGGGGCTGGTCATCAGACATGGACTTAACAGAGGCCTCTTTACAGCTGTCCTCCGAGTGCTGGATACCTTGGCTGTCACTGCCTCCTCCTGCCTGCGGACAGGTGTCCATAAGGTGATGACCAGAATGTGAGGCCCAGCCTAAACTAGATCTATGACCCACTGAGGTGTGTGTCTCCGGGTTGGTTGAAGGTGTGGGTATCTGCTGTGACTGCTCTACTGGTGAGAGTTCCTCATTGTTGTCATCCTCCTCATTCCTCCATGGGCTGGGGCTGGGCTCAGGACCAGGGTCTGGCTGCACCCTCTTCCTGCTGGCACCTGTAATGGAAGGAGGAGAGAATGAGTAACTGTATGAGCTGTCTCCTATGTTGCACTGAGCCTCATCCTCAGGTTTCTACTTGCAGAGATTAAACCATTGGATAGCTGGGGGAGATCGATCTCACTGTTGCCACATGTGTGGTTGCGGTCCTCTCCTGCCAGCTCGGTAGCCCGCTCTTCATACGGTGTGAGGGGTTGGAAATTGGGTATGGCCTCTCCTATCTTCTCCCAATTGTGCAGTGTCTTCTCCTGGGTAGGGTAAAAAGACAGCTTGTGAGCACTTCTGGTGCAGTGTGGCATTTGCATGCTGCCAATCTCCACCACCAATCCACTCAACTGTGTGCCATATGGAAGATGCACTGCTGCTAGTCTCCAAGGGTACTTTGGCAGCACCCTCCAGACCTGCAAGCTCCAAAAGCTAGAAGGACGAGGACAACAGAGACATGGCAGCTGAAGCAGTGTCTGCAATTGCCATCTATGCCAACCAGGAACTCCACCCACCAACCCCCCTCCCCCCCCCCCCCACCCCCCACTGCCCCCCCAGACTTTGTGCCTTCAGTGTGGCTGGGTCAGCCACCTGCAGTTGCCTCCCTACCAGCAGACCACATGGACTGCAGTGGGACTATGAGGCAGCAGCCCAGCACCTTGCAAAAGGCTTTTATGAATGGGCAGCACAGATGGTGGCTGTGCCATTGAGGACCATGTTCCAGTTCCCATTCAGTGAGGTGAGTATGGGGAACATAAAGGGTTCACTTACCCTGGCGGTGTGGATTCAGTCATTCAAGTCGTTCATTCTTTTCCTGCACTGCAGGGCAGTCCTCCTGTGAGATGAATTGGCACTCACCACCCTGCAAACCTCCTCCCATGCATGTGTGATGAGACGGTTGGGCCTCCGCTTCTCATCCTCTGGAAAAAGGACATCCCTCCTGTGCACCACTGCTTGAAGAAGCATGTCCAGAGAAGCATCAATAAACCTTGCGGCCAGTGCTTGTTGTCTCCTGGCAGCTGTGTCCAACTCCAAACTCCAATGTGCGATGAATGAGTAATTGTCTGGGCACCTTTTAAATATGGATCCCGGATATGATGGTTGGGTGCGTGACTTCCTGCCCGTCCTCAGGAGACCCCTGGCTGCATAATGAATCAGCCCAGCATCACGTGATTCATTAGGAATTCCCACTAGGCTCTGTGGCGCGTGTCCCTCTGACTTCCTGCCCCCCTCCCGCGCCAAGGGACTAGGCCCAGAGGGGAAAATCCCGGCCATACATTGTGCAAGCACAGCTTCCTGTTGGGCGAAGGGGATCAAGGAATCACCCCTTTAAGTTTTGCATATAACTCTCACTTCCTGTCAGTGTAACACATACATTCTTATAACACATTCCTGTCCCTTTATTCCTGTCAAGATGAACCTATTTATCATACATGCTTATAGCTGATATCACCCAGCTACACTCCAAAATGGATGATACAGTTCTCCTTGTCTGCCCCCACCCCAGATGTCTACTGCTACCTTTCTCGCTGTTCTCCTTTGTCTTCTTCCCAACTACAACAAAAAATGGTAATCGCGTAAAATAAGCTAAAGCTGGGGACAGGAAGAGAAATGTTCATTCATCAACAGACACTCTTCTCATGCTTGACTTCCACTATCTCAGGCCAAGACCAAGAATGTTAAAATAAAGTACAGACAGGTGCAAATGTAATCAAGATTAAAGAAATAGCACTTTGTATCTCACTTTACGGTAAACAAAAGTAAAATACCAGTGTACCTATAATTCTCCTGAGTTCACATAGAATTGTTTCAATAGGACGACTACCTGCCTGACAGATGCAACCACACTTAAATTAATCCAGTGGAAAATTCTGATCAAGCTGTTTATAACAGGCTGGTGCAAACTTCTAACTCCATTATCTAGATACACACTAAGGGTCAGGCAGTTGGATTGTGTTCTGTGATAGGTTATCACTTTGACTGTACCCTGAAGCACATCAGCTGTGGTTTTGCAACAGATGCAGATTTGCCACCGTATGAACGAGCCCTTATTTCTCTTCAATTCCCCTACCCATAATGACTGATCGCTTTGAAGTGCAAGTATTTGGTAATTATGGACCACCTGCACATATGCCAGCAGCCCACTACCTTTCAATGCCATGGTGAATAATTTAAGATCTATGTCAGTTCAGTGAAAGCTATCACTTGCCAGTCAGAAGAATGCCGACAGTGACTTTGAATGATTTAAAACCCCATTTTATTGAAGAGAGTGCAGCTTATTTTTTGCTATCAAGAGAATTGGATTTCATCAATTAAAAGAGATTATATTTTACCTGGAAGTATCAAAATATTTCATCCATGGTGAACAGGTTAGACGACTTTAGGGAGAGGCATCAGGTACCAACCGCATCCCTAACTAGTTTTGGAACTTTACCGATACAAGTCTTTACTATAGCTGAAACCATTTTGGTTACCACAGTTAAATTAAAATTAATTTAAATTAAATTAAAAATTATGAATTCTTTGAAACACAATGGATAGCTTAAGTCTCACTAAAAGCTGACATGTTCCTTTCTATTTAATGATTTAACTTTTAACTTAATTTCCCTGGCACCCAGAGAGCAGGTTCACTTCTTCCATCTCTGATCCTTCCAATACCTGCTGCCACTTTAACAGTTTTGATTAAGCATGTGACTGTAATCCCTTATCTTTGGAGCTATTCTAATAAACCTCTTCTGTACCCTTTCTTTCGATCAGGTACTTCCGCATTCAATATCAAGTTTAACAATTTCAGATAATCACTACTGCTCCCATTTTTTTTTGAACAGCTGGTGTTAGTAATGATTCTGCTGTTGCCATTTACAGGTCCTCTAAACCATCTTTTGTTTCTTTACTTGTCCAACAACCACCCTCATTCCTTTTGTCATTGAAATCACTCCTGCCTTCCACCATATCATTGACCTTCCCTTCAGTTATTTGCTCCCCTCCCCACTTCCTTGCCTCTGTGGTTGCTTAAAATCTGTTACATTTCCAGTTCTGACAGAAGGTCACAGATGAAAAGTTAACCCTGTTTCTCTCTCCACAGATGCCGCCTGATCTACTGAGTACTTCCAGTTTTTTCTGTTTATGTATCAAATTTACCTAACTGCTTCTAGGCTTAAACAAGTCACTTATGGTCTATGTAACTGAAACACAACGTAAAATTTAATTCGCATATTTACCACTAGACCCAACTGCAAATGAAATATGTTTCATCTACAAACTGGAGGCAATGCATGAACGAATTATCTTTATTATTGAAGTACTATCCTGGGAAACCCTGAGCACACAGATAAAGCAAATCCTCAAAGGACGCACTTAAATCTAGCATTAACATGTATCTATTTTTCACAGTCATTACTTGGAGTACTATATCAATCAGATTACATTATCTATTTAAATTATAATACAAAACTACTCAAAAATACCTATTGTACTGCATATTTTACATTAGATCATCTACCATATCATATAATATATAATATGTAGTTTACATACAGTTATAAATAAAAAATAGTTCAAAGTATCCATTTGCCATTTTATTCCTTTAAACACAATTCAAGAGTTTGCACTGAAAAAGCATTTTGAAAGTCAACATTTGCTCTTGTTATACATTCTAGTGAATATCATGCAGGGTATCTTTTCTGACACTCCCCACATATTGAATATCTATGTATCATATTAGAAATTGATACAATACAACATTTTTTGGAAGACAATAATTGTGTGAATGCAAAAACCTGGATGAAATCATCATGAGAGAAAACAATGATTCCAGCAATGTTAGAACGAAGAAATCATCTGAAATGTGTGAAGTATATTTAGCCATTGTAGCATTTCCTAAGCAAAGGAAGATTAACTCTATCATTATCTATTAGAAAAATGTAACACAAATTAAACAGTTTGTCTACCTATGCTATTGGTCTCATTCTAACAGAAAGGTTAATGACCAGGTTTACTTACAGAAATCGGTTTGATCCTCAGGATGTAATAATATTGTCTTTGGTATGTCATAAGAGAGGGGATCAGATTATTCATTTCAAATACAAACGTCTTGTAGATTTTGTTTGCATATATGTTTGATGCTAACTTATGTTAAGCTTAAGAGACATCATAATTTCACTTAGGCCCGGTCATTAAAAATTCCTCCCCTCTCGTTCCCACAGCACCACCAGTTGCACACTGTGGTTGAAGAATGTCTGATCTACAGGATGTACTGCAGCACATCACCAACACCACTTTGGAGCTATCTGCCTCCTCTGTGATCTGTACAACTGAGTAAGACATGAGCAGCAATGTCATTGGAACAGCAGCTGCTCCAAGTCACTTGCCATCACTGCTTGAATTTTATTTCGCTATTTTTCTTGATGCTGCATCAAACTCCCTGCTAACAACATTGTGAAAGCACCAATACCACAAGGACTTTGGCAGTTCAAGAGGGGCCCACCCCCTCACTGCTTTCTCAGCAAAACTAAGGATGCCATTAAATCCCCATCACTCAATTCTGAGAATAAATACTACAAAAAAATCTAAGCCTGTCTTGTACCAACTGAATAGTGCGTCTGTAGTCATTACAAAGTGACTACTTGGACAGTCAGCCACTAAAGGTTAATATTCTGGAAATTTGTAACTACTACAAATTCACAATGTGTCATTGTTTCTGTTCACTTTTCCATTACTGTTAATTAAATCTGTTCAACAATTTATAGCCTAAGCTGCAGTCTAATGAAATGTTTATTCTACAACTTTCTATATTAAAGAAGACCATTTGAGGGCACATAACAGAACCAATGAGCCAAAGTACAGTAATGAGGGTTTTCTGTTTCATATAATTTACTGAGATATTGGACAAGTAAAATGCTTGCTGAGCCATAGGGACAAAGGTTACTCCAAAGGAATGGTCAGAGATGCTAAATGTTTGCAAATATATTTGGAGTTTAATACTCAAAAACATAGCAGTACACTAAAAATGTTAGAAAATAGTAAAAAAAAGCATTCAAAAGTTTCTCTGCTTAAATATGTTGCTAATAATATGCAGAAACATTAATCCAATTTTCTCTTTAAGGGGCTGACTTACCTCTTCTGCACATCCAAAATTATTATTTTACTTTATCTTCTTGCAAAATTTCTTGTGGAATTACACTGTAGGCCATTTACATATGAACACACCACTTTGTCTGAAATTCCGCTTGATGCTGTTTTAGAAGAGACATTAGCTTTGGTTACAAATGTGATCTTTTAGAAGATTGTTATGTGGTGGGACTGTGTCTTTAATTTAGGACAAGATGGAAGAATGAAGGGGTCATATGACCTGCTCTGAATTCTGCTAACAGGCTTGGTTGTGACAAGTTAAAGGGACGGCCCAGGTTGTTTTACTGGGAAGAATGTGCAAGATATTTGTACCTGTAAACAATGACCAGAGTGGCTGTGCTGACAGCGGATAGATTGTTAGTCTCTAAGTCCCAGGGAGGTGTTAGGAAGGTCAGATTTTATGAATGCTTATACTTCAATCTGTCTATTTAATTCCAAGATAGAATGGAGTTTTGGGGGGAGGGGCAGGATGGTGGCCTGCAGAATAGCTAATTAGCATTTCTACCTGGATACAAGGCCCATCTGTTTCATATTGCTATGGAGATGGGTGTTAGGGAGGAAGTCTCAGGAAGACATTGTTGGATTGAGTTGCAGATTTTCCTAAAAATTGCTGAACCTCACTGACAGGACCAGCCTACAAGAATCTGAGAGACAGCAGAGAGATGGGGGTAGCAAGTCTCGCCAAGCAAAATGTAGGTTTGAGCTCGTGCTTAGGTTGAAGAGGCCAAGGTCACCAGGGGTTAAACGAAGCTGGAAGATTTGCCTACCTTTGGGTAGAGGGTGGGATCTACAGGCTATCCCACACCAAGAAAGTCAGTTCAGGGACTAGAGGTTTTCTGGCTGGAAAAGAATGGAGACGCTAAGAATCACTTTGGACTGGTTCCTGGAGAATAAAGTGTCTGTTTAAAGGACAGTGTAAAGTATAACCATAGAAGGAGATTTTTGTCATTTTAAATGTCAGATGGGGGATCTTTTCTGCAGTTTAGAGTATAAGTTGCCTACTGAAATAGTGTTTAGTTATTCCAACCCATCCCATTCTCTCAGTTCCTTCGCCTTGTTATATCTGTTCTGATGATGCCACTTTCCAAAACAGCATTTCTGACATGCCTCTCTGTCTCCATTTCTGGTGATAAACTCTCTACCAATATTTATTACAAGCCCACAGACTCTCACAGCTACCTTGACTACAGCTCCTTACACTCTGCTTCCTGTAAGGACTCCATCCCATTCTCTCAGTTCCTTCGCCTCCGTTGCACCTGTCCTGATGATGCCACTTTCCAAAATGGTGCTCCTGACATGCAGGGTTTAGTCAATGTTGCTTTTAGTTTACAGTAAAAGTTTTGCAACTTGATATCTTGCCGTGTGATCCTTTCAGCCTTTCAAGTTAAAATTTCTTTTTAGACGTTATTAGTCTCTGCAGGTTCCTAATTTTTAAAAATAAATTTGTAAATACATTCACTAAAGTGTTGGAGAGAAGAAATCCAGATAAATATTTAAATGTCATCCACTAGTTTGCCATTGCATAATTTGAGGGCTCATATTTTGTAATGAACAAATACATTTTACTTCAAGCAATTTGCTACCATGATTAATTGCTTACAGTTGCTTCTAAATGTAACATTTTATTATGTAGTGTATTACAATATTAGAAATAACAAGATATTACTTTTACTGTAGATAAATGTTCCAAGCTATTTCAGAGAGGCATAATCAGAAAAAATGGACATCAAGTTGAAGGAAATGTGAAGTGTGTTTGAAACCTTGATCAGGGAGGTAGGTTTTAATGGGAGTCTTAAAGTTGGAGGGTTGAGAATGGTTGAGTCTGGGTGTGACAAATGAATGGAGGAAGTTTCAGCAGCAAATGCGGGAGGAGCAGACAGGCAATGTTTTGGAAATGGAAATAGGCAATCTTTATGATGGAAAAAAAATGTGATCAAAAGCTTAGTATGGTTGAATAAGATGCTGAGATTGCAAGTAGTCTAGTTCATCCTATTATTATACCATGTTTTGATTAGCTTAGTATTGTCTGCTGATTAGTGGCTTTCATACTGGCATAGGCCTGAGGCCTGCAATTAGTAATTTTTGCAATTTTATATTTTTGCATTTTATTTCTGTTTTGCTATTGATTTTAAGAAAATCTGTATTCAGCCTGCATTGAGTTAAAAAAAAATATTTTCTAGACCTTGATTTAAAACTAAGTGTGATTGCGCTTTGATTAAGTTAAGCAATTAACCAATTATGTAATCAATAGTAATCAGTAGTGATATTATTATCTGTGGACTTGTTTTTTTCCCTAAGGACTCATTCGCTTTGCTTTCATGCTGGCCTAAGTATGCCCATGTCGCAGCTATTGTTTTGTCTAAACTACTGTTTTTCCTCTCCTGACTAAACGTGCTAAAAAAAAAGTTGTTTTCTATTGTTTAATTCTTACTGCATTCCTTTGAATAACCTTTGCGCTACAAGCCAGGACGATGGATAACCTTACATATTGGGTGATCAAGTATGGTGTGACTTCAGGAGATGAAATTTGATTGATGTACAGTATAAACTGATTGATGACAGGTGGGAGACACCATCGAAGAGTCTGTAAGCCTTGCAGTACCTGTGAGAAGAATTTGATAAGGACTCACGGTTGTCAGACTCTTATTTTAAGAAAGTCTGGGTGGAGGCTTTGGAAGGGTGGAATGACACCAGAAATTAGACTTAAAGGAGCACAGCAGCCAATGTTCGGTGCTGCAGCCGGAGTGGGCTAGTCAACCACTGAAGAGTACAGAGGAAGGCACGTCGACAGAGTGACTGACCATGCAAGGTTATTCGGAGACTTGGTGATGTATGCACCAAGTGGAATTGTACCACTTTAAGGAAATATCTTGAACAGGCTAGTTTGGGGTTACTATTTGTGCTACAATGGTGCTTCCTTTCTTTCATATATGCACAGATTTTTTTCTTCCTTTCTTTCTAATAAAGAAACCTTTCCTTTCTATTGTTAATAATTATTTAATAATTGTTTCATAAAAATTGTTGTTTTCATACATTATTTGGTATTGAGTCACTCATTCTGATTAATTTCAAAGTATGGCTCCAAACCTTAGTTAGACTCTGCAAGTGGCTCTCACGCCCTACACTGGTGTAACTATTGCTGAATAAAATGTGGTAACTATTTAATAATCCTCAATTTCAACTATCAGTTCTTGTTTTATAGGAATCCATTTTTATCAAAATACTATTGGAGATATTTTATTAATAGAACCCTATTCTAAAGGATCATGAAATAATAATGTTTAAAAAATGATGCTTAGAGTGTGTATATACTTAGACTATCATTAGGGTAATTAAAAAGTTGTGCAGGTTAATTTTTAGTAACAAAAGCAATAATTTGAATATAGACTAAGAGATCATTTTGAAAGGTTTTGCCATGGGGATGGAGCCAGCATTGAATGTGGGGTGGAACTGTGAGGCTGTTTAAGTTCAAATTTATATAAATCAAATTAATAGTCAAACACTTTTAGCACAAAATTCCCCTTTTTTATGCCATTTGCATTGCTTAATTCATATTATCGGATAATTCCAAATGTTTTAGTGCAATGACTGACTGAGTAATCAGCATAGGCTGTGTTAGATCGCTAATTCCAACCTGTATTTGTGCCTAATAAAACTTGGAAAATATTTGTGTAGCTTCTATTTTCTGTTTATAAAGATATTTTCTAATTTTAGGGGAACTTCAAATTTAAAAAAACAAGCTTTTTAAACAATGGTGCAGAATTTCAATGGCAGTATTTGTTGTGTCCTTCTTTGGGAACAGATTTCCTCTGATTGTTGGGGATGGTGACATCATGAACAGATTTATGGATTTCTTAGAATCTAATAAGAAAACTTTTCACATTTTTATTTACATTATTGCTATAATTAGTGAATGTACATAATCTTGTAATGTGCCTACATTATAATTAAGAGCCTTAAAATGTTTGGCAATCTAAAAGTTTGAAGTTGTTTTGAAATAAAATTCTAAGCATTTCTTTAAAAAGAATTAACTTGAATCAATTTTTTTAGCTTTAAATACTGTCCTTTCTGTTCACCAACTTCCTGTGGCCTCCTGTCACTTCTAGAACTTGCTGCTAGAAGTGACTGCAGGAGATGAATATGCTTAAATATTAAGGGACATTTTCAAAAGTCACACTGCCTATCTTGTCACTACCGCAATAACAATACAGGATGTCAATTTATCCATTATTCAGAGCTACAGGAATGCAATGGTGGGTGAGGAGAGATTTAAAATCAATTCCCCAAGGGAATGTAATTGAGCACAAAGGTAATGATTACACTTGTTCTGCCTGGAATTTAAAAAAAAACACTCCATCAAAGGAGTCAGCCAGACATTTCTCCTGCAGAAGGAGATGGCAGCCCTGTTGGGAGCCATCTGAAATTATACAAATCCCAGGAGATCAGCCATGAAGTGAGTAGCAATTGTATCCCATGTGGAGTACCCCAAGTTAGTTGGAGTGATGGGTGTAACAGAAAAAAATTGTCAAAGTTTATTTTTTTAATTGCAAATCTTCCTTTCTCCTGGTGTCTTTTCCTCCCACCCCCACTGTGCTTGTGACTGTATCTATTCCATTCCTGATCTGACTCTTTCCCTTTCCTCTCAGAACCACTACAGGGTGACCGCAAGCATGACCCTGAGCTTCCTGTCACCTGTTATTTTAATTCTTCACCTTGCTTTCACTTTGACTTTTCTGTCTTTGTCCTCCTGCAGTGTTCCTTTAAAGCTCAGCGTAATCTCGAGGAACACGGCCTCATTTTGCACTTAGGGATTTTACAGCCTTCTGAACTCAACATTGAGTTCAATAATTTTAGCTTGTATCCTCTGCCCCCATTTTTATTGCCTTTATCTTTGTTGGCTTGTTTTTGTTCTCTCTTGTTTCTCGCTTTTTCCCTTTCCTTTGCTTTCGGATGGCAGCTGTTCATAATTCTGCCATTCACACCACCTCTAGACATATATTTTGTTTCTTTACTTGTTCCATTACCACTCCCTTTGCACCATGAAACCTTTAATCATTTAATCTCTTCTGCCCTCCACACTGTCACAGGCCTTCCCTTTTGTTCTTTTTCCTACCCTCCCCTCCCTTCCCTTTCACTTGTTCAAAACATCTTCCATATCTAAATTTTCCCAGTTCTGATGAAAGGTCACAGACCTGAAGCATTAACTCTGTTTCTGCCTCCACAATACTACCAGACCTGCTGAGTATTTTCCAGAATTTCCTATTTTGAGTTCAGATTTGCAACATCCACAATATTTAAAAGCAAAATACTGTGAATGCTGGAGAACTGAAAATAGCAAGTGCTGGAAAAAAACTCAGCACATCTGGCAACTTCTGTGGAGTGAGAAGCAGAGTTTCTTTTTTGAGTCCAATATGATGCTTCTTTGGAACTGAAGAGAGGTCCTAGAACGGAGGCCTAAACAGTCCCCATTCACCACCACTCTCCTCCACCTGACTGATTAAATCATTTCTCCTTTAACTTGTCTCATTTCCTCCATATAAAGGGTGTGGCTATGGGTACCCACATGGGCCCCAGTTATACCTGTCTTTTTGTAGGGTATGTGGGACATTCCTTGTTCCAGTCCTACTCAGGCCCCCTCCCTCAACTCTTTCTCTGGTACATCAATGACTGTATCGTTGCCGCTTCCTGCTCTCATCTGGAACTGGAAAAATTAATCAATTTTGCTTCTAACTTTCATCCTACTCTCACCTTCACGTGGTCTATCTCTGACAGTTCCCTTCCATTACTCCTCTGTCTCCATTTCTGGGGATAGACCATCTACTAATATTCATTACAAGCCCACCGACTCCCACAGCTACCTTGACTACACTTCCTCACACCCTGCTTCCTGTAGGGACTCCATTCCATTCTCCCAGTTTCTCCATCTCTGTCACATTTATTCCGGTAATTCTACCTTCTATCACGGTGCTTCTGGCATGTCTTACTTTTTCTGAACTGAGGATCCCCCCCCGCAGCTACGGTTGACAGGACCCTCCACTATGTCTGACCCACGTTCCACACTTTTATCCTCACCTCTTCCCCTCCCTCTCAGAACCACAACAGGATTCCCCTTGTCCTCATTTTCCACACCAACAATCTCTGTATTCAAAGGGAGGAGGGTGGTGGTGGATGGGGACTGTTTAGGCCTACGTTCTAGGACATCTCTTCAGTTCCAAAGAAGAGTCATATTGAACTTGAAACATTAAAAATGTTACTATTTGCAGAGATGCTGCCAGACCTGCTAAGTTTTTTCAGCACTTTCTGTTCTTATCCATAGTATTTAGTTTTTATATAGAATGTATGCCCTTTATTTGCAGTTAATTTGAATGTGCACTTCCATATTAAGATGCACCTTCTTAGCCCACTGTCTTCATCAAGACTAAAGATGGTAGAGGCTACCATGCCAGAGTGGAGCTCCTGAGTCATACTAGGTGATATTCATCACAGTTGACCAACACAGCGCAAACCATTGTCTCACGAGATGGAAAGATGCCAAAGAGAATATTAAGGTAGTTGTATTTTACATCACCTTTCACATCCAGGAGAAGATATTGTTAGTGACAGGTTAGTGATGAACCAATGGAATGATTTGCTGATTGAGTTCTTGCCTCCATATCTGCAGATGTAACACTGAATTACAGCTTAAAATATTGTCGTATCAAAATTTATCTAAGTTCCAGCGTTCATATTTTGTTATGCTTTGATGTCTTTGACAATAACAAACTCAAAATTACAGTTATATGCTTGAGAGCAGCAACCATCAAAATGGAATAGTACAAGTTAACTTGAGGGAATCATCCTATTACAAGCCATAAGCTTACACAGTGCACGTGCTTTTATTGCTGAATACTGGGAATTGTAGGCATGGGTGCTTGCTGAGAGGTGTAGTTGTCTCATGAATTGGCGCTGATGACAAACTGAAAGCTGTAAGCCTGAAGCTTTTTAAAAAATAATTTACGGGATGTGAGTGTCTCTGGCTACACCAGCACTTATTGACCATCCGTAATTGCGCTTGAGAAGGTAGTGATGAGCTGCCTTCTTGAGCCTTTGCAGTCCATGTGGTGTAGGTACACCCACAGTGCTGTTGGGAAGAGAGATCCGGGATGTTGACCCAGTGAAAGAACGCGATATATTTCCTAATCAGGATGGTGAGTGGCTTGGAGGGGAACTTAAAGTGGTGGTGTTCCTATCCATCTCTGCCCTTGTCCTTCTAGGTGGTAATGGTCATGGTTTGGAAGGTGCTGTCTGAGGACGCTCGGTGAATTCCTGCAGTGCACCTTGTAGATGATACACACTGCTGCTAGTGTGCGTTGGTGGTAGAGGGAGTGAATGTTTGTGGATGGGGTGCCAATCAAGCGGGCTGCATTGTCCTGGATGGTGTCAACTTCCTGGGTGTTGTTGGAGCTGCACTCATCCAGGCAAGTGGGGAGTATTCCATCACATTCCTGACTTGTGCCTTGTAGATGTTGGACAGGCTTTGGGAAGTCAGGAGGTGAGTTACTCATCACAGGATTCCTAGCCTCTGACCTGCTCTTGTAGCCACTGTATTTATATGGCTAGTCCAGTTCAGTTTCTGGTCAAGAGTACCCCCAGGATGTTGACAGTGGGGGATTCAATGATGGCAATGCCACTGAATGTCAAGGGGCGATGGTTAGATTATCTTTTGTTAGAGATGGTCATTTCCCGGCACTTGTGTGTTGCGAATGTTACTTGCCACTTCTCAGCCCAAGCCTGCATATTGTCCAGGTCTTGTTGCATTTGGACATGGACTGCTTCAGTATCTGAGGAGTCGCAAATGGTGCTGAATATTGTGCAATCATCAGTGAACATCCCCACTTCTGATCTAATGATGGAAGGAAGGTCATTGATGAAGCAGCTGAAAATGGTTAGGCCAAGGACACTACCCTGAGAAACTCATGTAATGATGTCCTGGAGCTGAGATGATTGACCAACAACCACAACCATCTTCTTTGTGCTCAGTAGGACTCCAGCCAGTGGAGAGTTTTCCCCCTGATTCCCATTGACTCCAGTTTTGCTAGGGCTCCTTGATGCCACACTTGGTCAAATGCTGCCTTGATGACAAGGGCAGTCGCTCTCACCTCACCTCGGGAATTCAGTCTTTTATCCATGTTTGAACCAACGCTGTAATGAGGTCAGGAACTGAGTAGCCCTGGTGGAACCCAAACTGAGTGTGAGTGAACAGGTTATTGCTAAGCAATAATAGCACCGTTGATGATCCCTTCCATTACTTTACTGATGATGGAGAGTAGACTGATCATCGGTAACTGGCTGGGTTGGATTTGTCCTGCTTTTTGTGTACAGGACATACTTGGGCAATTTTCCACATAACCGGGTAGTTGCCAGTGGTGTAGCAGTACAGGAACAGCTTGGCTAGGGGCACAGCAAGTTCTGGAGCACAAGTCTTCAGTACTATTGCTGGAATATTGTTGGGGCCCATACCCTGTGCAGTATCCAGTGCCTTCAGTCGCTTCTTGATATCACGTGGAGTGTATCAAATTGGCTGAAGACAAACATCTGTGATGCTGGGGACCTCCAGAGGAAGCCAAGATGGAGACACTCCATGCACCCAGGACCACCGGTGGCGGTGAGGCTGGAGTGCCACGGGGAGGTAAGACTGCTGAGCACTGAGGTCACCATATGCGTCCCAGCAGCCATTTCACTGTTGAATGTTCAGTGGTTGAAACTTCCAACATGGATTGACCATTGATTATGGAAGGATGAGTGCATACTGATCCAGGGGACAGGCATGCGCATTGACATCATCTCCACTTGAACTAATCATATGTCCTTGTTCTTCCTTTCAGCTTCACTGGAGCAGGGACAGGAGGAGGAGGCAGGGGGGTTACCTCTGACACCTGAGGGCCCTGAACAAATGGAATCACCTGCATCACAACATCTCTGCCAGGCAGGCACCAGCTCAGATACTAGCACATCGGTGAGAATTAGATTGTTGGCTAGTGTCCTGGGGCACAGCGGTGAGGGCACTGCACACTCGCTTGAGGCGCAGGTGGAGACAGGGAGTACCCATGGTGCCGGTAGTCAGAGGACAGCAGGCGACCAGGCACATGCTTGGTCAGTAGCTGATGATGTGTCTCTGGAGTCATCCGTGAGGTAGCAGATACTGAAAGTTCAGCAGGGCATGCGTCTGTTGCCAGAGCATCTGCATCTATATCTTCTTCCTTCACTACGTACCCCCTTTCCAGCGCCAGATTGTGGAGAGCGCACCATGTGACCACTATCAGTGGCACACGATCTGGGGGGTATTGGAGTGCACCCCCAAATGGTCCAGGCATCGGAAGCGCATCTTGAGAAGACCAAGGTTCTCTCTACCACAGCCCCTGTGGAGGCGTGGCTCCTATTATACCACTGCTCAGCTTCTGTTCTTGGATAGTGGAGAGGCGCCATGAGCCACCCTTTGAGGGGTTAGCTCTTGTCACCCAGCAGCCATCCATCCAGCTGGGCTGGAGCACTGAAGAGCCCCGACACCTGGGAGTGTCTGAGGAAGTAAGCATCATGGGAGTTGCCTCAGTATATTGCACAAGCTCTGCATCCTGCGATCACACACTATCTGCACGTTCATGGAGCGGAAGCCCTTCCTGTTGACGAAGGCACCGGGCTCACCCACTGGCACCTTGATAGCCACATGTGTGCAGTCGATTGCACCCTGGATGCGGGGGAAGCCAACAATAGCTGACCTCGTCCCAGCGGTAGTGGATGAAAGTCAATGCATGCTTGAACAGAGCGTCTGTCACCTGCTTGACACAAGTGTGGACAGCTGACTGGGAGACTCTGCAAAGATCACCCACCGACCCCTGGAAAGAGCCGGAGGCATAGAGGTTGAGGACAGCCGTGACCTTCAACGCCACTGGCATGGGGTGCCCACCCACACAGTTGGTGCAGATCTCAGGTCCTATCATCTGACAAATGGAGGTCACTGTCTCCCTTAAAAGATGGAGCCTCCTTTGGCATTGCACTTCAGACATATTGAGTTAGCTGCTTCGCCACCTGTATACCTTGGCAGCAAGATAGTGGCGTCTTCTGTGGCCTCTTCTGCCTTGGACTACCTCTTGGCCCTGCACTCCTTGTGTCTGCACCTCTCCTCCCAAAGGTGGCTCCCCAGGAGGCTGAATGTGGACTCCTGGCCTCCTCCCCCTTCTGGCCCTCCCTTCCTCCTCAGAGGAGGTGCCTCCAGTGGAGAGCACAACTCCCAATCCTAGGCTAAGGGAAGGCTTCCTGAAACCAGCAAGGCCCCAGAAATGATGTTTACTCCAGAGTCCTGACCTGAAGGCTGTTACTCCTGTCCAAACAGCTGTGAAGAATTTTGAAGTATCCTGCTCACACAGGCAAGTAGCAGTAAGTTTAAGCATTATACGTCTGACAAATAACACTCGCGACCACACTCACTCCTCCTATCCCACCTGTGGATGAGACTTATAAAAATGTGGCCTACCTGCCTGCCCGTTGCGCCCATACGACGACCCGAAGATTGCACGGGTCCCAAAAAATCGCCGTGAGTTGGTGCCTCAAGGGCCTTAAGTGGCTCATAAATTAATGGCGGGAGATTATCATGTGCCCGCCAGCTGAAATATCACGATGGCGCAGGATGATGTCGGGACACTTGCCTGATGTCACTGTGCGTCATTTTAGGCGTTGACATGCGGGACCCTCCCCCACACACCAACGTGAAAATTCTGGCCATACATTCTGTGCCCATTTATGGTAAAGAGGAGGCCCTATTTTCTTCCTTAATCAGTTAGTAACAGCATAACATCTAGCATATACTATGCCACACACACATGTGCTCGTTTAACTTGCAACACAATAAAGGCTTTTCTTTTTAAAGTGAATAGAAATTATTGTCTCCGCCCAAGACCTAAACAGTTCTCGTTTGGGTAATCTGTGATAAATCCCTGCAGAGCAGGTATGGTCTTTCCTTGGGAATTGTCTAACAATACAAGGCCTTTTACACTGTCACAAAGCCATTTGTGAAGTTTCAGTAAAGCAGATGATGATTTCCAATTTTTAAAATTAAAGTGTTTCCAATCATATTGTCAAGCTTCCCATGTATTGAACACACTTTGCAAAACTGAATGCAGCATAAGCACAATGACACGATTAAGCATATCTCAAAGAAACCAATCAAGAAACTACAAATCAAAGTGTTCCTATAAACAATGATGGCAAATTAATCAAACTACTTAAATATTTTTTAAATAAACTTTCAGACACTATCATTTTCTCTCACTGATTTAAATGCAAACTGCCAAGAATGATGTTAATAGTCTCATTAAGTAATTAATATTTTGCAACAATGTAATTAAACCTACCACCCAGGTTACCTTTTTATGTTTGGGCACTTCCATTGATGTCTTCATGAAATATCTCAGCCAACATCCTGGGGGCTACCATTGACCAAACACTGAACTGGACCAGCCATATAAATACTGTGGCTACAAGATCAGGTCAGAGGCTAGGAATTCTGTAGTGAGTAACCACCATCTACAAGGCACAAGTCAGGACTGTCATGAAATACTCTCCACTTGCCTGGGTGAGTGCAGCTCCAACAACACTCAAGAAACTTGACACTATCCGGGATAAAGCAGCCCAATTAATTAGCACCCATCCACAAACATTCACTCCCTCCACCAGCAATGCACAGTGGCAGCAGTGTGTAACATCGACAAGATGAACTGCAGGAACTCACCAAGCCAAAAAAAAAATCTTTAAAATATGTCCCAGCATTCCACAAACCTCACACTGCTCAATGCAGCACACTCCATGACTCACCCATTAACGGTTAGCTTAAAATTCATGCTTAAAATTCAGATGCTGCACCTCACCCTTACACACTTACCAATACTGCTAGCTTCACATGCACCTCTCACAGCTTCCACAGACTTCTAGCTATTCAATTGTGGCAGGCATATCATCCAAACACATTTAGCATGATCATTGACATTCTTTCCTCCCTCTTGCAGGACAAGATCACATGTAACTGTAGGGAACAGCAGAGAACCGACGTTTGTCCTGAGCCCCATATCACGGGATCAGCTGTAACTGTGGCCATTCCATCCAGGGTCACTAAATGCATTCAGGATGGTGGTATGTTCTTGTCTCAAGGCCCTTCTCAAATTCCACCTCACGCTTATCCTGCTATCTGGCATGAAGTGCAAGCTGCAGATGGTGTGAGCATTGGGACTTCTTGCTTTCCACCCAACCCCATTCCCTCACCCAAATCCTCTAGGCTTCTGCATTTTTGCTTTCAGATATCCAATATTGGTCAGCCAGTGTAATTTCACTATGAAGCAACTGCAGACCTCTGATCAAGAAGAACTGTCAATTGATCTGAGACTTGCAGCTACCAGCTTAGATACTGGCACAGTGTGTACATTAGAGGACAGTATAGGGTTGGGATCAGCATGTGGTGAGTCACCAGGCATGAGTGGGCTGCACTGAGGCCAAGGGGAAAGGATGATTCATGTGCTAGCTCACTGGAGAGCAAGATTGCAGACACTGCTGCTGCAGAGTATTCAATGAAAACTTCAGTAGAGTGGCCTACAGGAGAACACTGATGTTAGGCCTGCTATAAAACATGTTGTCACTGTTAAGAACATGGAGGAATTCAGCTCTAACTTGGCACAGGGATTTGAGAAGAACTTCAAGCCCACCATTTCCAGCATGGAAATGATGGCCAATTCCATGAGAATTGTTGCAGACCCAATTGTTATGCTCCTCACTTCTGAGAAAGGTAGCAGGAACCCAACGTTTCTGTGCTGCAGTGAAAGGTCAGCCTGACATCATGAGATCGATGCTTGTTGCCTTGCAATGTCAGCTTGTTGCCATGAAAGTTCTGACTGCTGCCAGCCTAGCTGCAGGTACAAGAATTCAAAGGGGCATGCAGGCTCTCATAGCAGTCCTGCAAACTATTCCAGCAGATTACTAGGATTGCTGAGGCCTTGTTTTGGTGGGAGGGGGAGGTGACAGTGACTTCTTGGGGCATGGCCTACTGCCCTCTCAGAATAAATACATTTGTGCTCCCACCACTGGCACTCCTCTAGTGCCTTTGCTGTTGCCTTTCAGCCAAACTGTCCATGCCAAAGTGAATCGGTCCCTTAAGGCCCAGAACCACTCCAAGGAGTCCTGCAAGGCCACCTGTTGTCTCCTCCATTGAAAGTCAGCAGCCTTTCACCAGCCTTACTACAGCCATTGGGGTCGCAGTGTGTAGGGAGAGCTAGGCCAGGCAAAGGCATCCGTAAGACAAGCACTAAGGGAATGCTCAGGGTTGAATAGTTCAATTGTGTGTGTATAATTGAAAATGTAGTGAGCAAAGTTAATATGGAGTTGTTTTTCTGATTGGGTGGTGGCTTTTATTTAAGGATTTTTACCGAAGGATCTCTGTGGTTATTGGCAACAGAGGGTTTGAAAGGTGAGGAATGGTGAAACAGTGGTGATGCAGGGTTGCGATTTCAGGGGAAACAGAGGCCAGGATTTTCCAGCCTCACCCACCACCAGGATCTTCCTGCCCCATCGAAAGTCAAAGGGCTTTTGGCTAGCCCGCTGCACCCCCCATGGCAGGACCCGTCATGGTGAGGCCGGAAAATCCCAGCCAGTGTCTGAATAGCCAACCACGGTCAACCCATCTGCATCAAAGGGGTCAGTGATGCCTCCTCCCTTCCTCCTTTTCTTCCTCTTCTTGTGGTGCCCTCTGAATGTCTGGTAGTTGAGCTGTGCCCTCATGAAAGTGAGGTTGTGGAGGCACACAGCAGCTTCACTACAAATTCAGAGAAGCATTCTAACGAACACTGGGAGTTCCTCTGAGTGTTCCAGCCTACAGAGTCATTGTTTCAGGTCACTGATGTCTTGCTCCATGCTGCGCTGGGTGGCAGGATGCTTCTGATTGTAGGCGTGCTGCCCATCCATGGTCAGGTGGTAAAGGGGAGTCATTAGCCAAGTGTAGAACAGGTAGCCTTTGTTACCAAGCATTCAGTCCTTGTGGCAGCCTAAAAATAACAGGTACAACATCATCAGCAGGATGATCTGGGTATAGTCATATGCCAATTGCATACTCATGGAGTGATAGCCCTTGGGGCTATGGTACATCTCCCTGTTTAAGACGTGAGGCCTGGAGAAACAGGTGTGTGCAGTTGATGATACCCAGTATCATTGGGAATCCCTGTTAGCCTGACAAAGCCAAGTGCTTTCTCTTCCTACTTCCATTCAGTGAGAAAGGAGACAATAAAGTTGCCTATCCTCCTATAACGGGGGTTTATCACTTCCCTGATGCAGCAACACATGGCAAATGGGGAAATAATGGAACCAGCGCCTGCCATTGGCTGGAAGAATCCACTGGCATAGAGGACCCCAGTAATCTTCATGACCACTGGCAGCATCATTCTCATCCTCTGTATGGCTACAGACCAGGTTATAGGAGGTGGCACAGTTCAGCGACCAACTCCTTGGTGAAAAGTAGCTGCCTCGGACATTGCTCTTAGCTGAGGTGGAAGTTAAAAGTGCTTTCTGAAGATACTTAGTTGGTACAACCTCCTATTAAGAGTCGTCTGCACATAGCTTTTCCCTCTCGGCTGTCTGTGTTCCTTGCCATGTTGCTGACCAAGTTTTACTGCAACACTAGCTCCCACTATTAAAATCAGGCTTTGCAACAGGCCTTCCAACTGCCTTTGTGCACCAACACCATCCCTGTAAATCCAAAAACTTTTCCAAACTCCTCCAATAGCATACAACACGGTATTTCCATTCACTGTGCAGCTGCAAAAGAAACTCAAAAGCACCTCATCTAGGAGACAATCCTTTTAAATAACACTTCTGGGGCTGGGGGTTTTCCTCCTGCAGATTAGTGCATGTTCAGCTAGGAGTGATTAAGTGAGGGTGTTGACTGGACCTCCAAAATGGCAATCTGTGCGTCAAATCAGCATTAGGCACTGTTTGACGTCATTATCTGTCCACTCTACATGCTTCCAGCACATGAACGATATGCTGGCACTACTGTCCTTATAGCCAGTGTCTGCACATGAGTGAGCTGGAGGTGGCCAAAAGCAGGCATCTGTGAAATTTTGGGCTTCCATACCCCGGGATCAGGAGCGTTGCGGAGCCGAATTTAGCAATCATTCTTTGTTCATTTGAAATGAGGAAAACAGAGCTGTGAGAAATCCTGGGCCGGAATTTTACATTCCATGGGCAGGAGCGCGGCCAATGTGAACGGACATGAAATAGCGCGAGATGACGTCGGGTGAGCGCCCCGAGGCCATCGCGCACTCACGCGATATTTCACTCGGCAGGCGCGTGCGGCAGACGGAAGCGCGCCAGCTGTCAATTAGGCGGGCAATTAGGCCCATTAATGTTGCAATCAATGGTGATTTCACTTCACCCGTCTACATTTACGGCTGGTGGATGGGCCACTCACCCAGGCGGCATTCACCTTTTTGCTCAAACCTCCATCCAGGAAGGGATGAAATCTCCGTGGAGAAATATAAGAAAAAGAGATATCTGGGTACTGGTTTTCTAGTGAGATATGCTTTTGGGCGCTTGATTGTGCTGCATGGACGTATTTTGCAGTTTCTCAGCGCATGTTTCACGCTGGCTGGATGTTAATTGCCCAGCCAGTGTGAAATCGCGGTCGGAGGCCGATTGCAGCCGGTGGTGTATTTCCCGTCACGTGTGCCCAACGACTGAAAAATTCAGGCCCTGGTGTCTGGAGATGTAATTATTGAAACTTTTATATTTTCCAAGAACAATAGTGAAATCTATATAATTTTACAGTAGCCTGATATCTTTTAGCATGACCACTGTCAGCATGATACATTACAATCAAATAAGTCATGACCACAAGCTGGCCAAATGAATAAAGACTGACAGAAAAATGTTAGGCCAGCCCTGAACTAACACTTGAGATCGGGACCAAAGCTCTGAAGCAACAGGTGATACTTCGAACTAGCCTGTTAGGAAAGCAAATGTAATTTAGCCAATAACACGGAAGATTTCAGCAGCCTAAAAAAATGTGCCAGTCAAAGATTCTCTAATGCAAAGCAACGAATAAACAAAAAAGCTTGCAATGTTTATAGATGCTCAGTACCACAACTCAATATACATGAGGGCCTGAACCAGCATCCCTGTTCTTGTTGGGTGCCACATTTGCAAGGAGTTATTTGGGCCTGAATTTTTCCCACATTGGGCAGGCGTGGCAGAAGCAGGCAGGGACGGTCGGGAACCCGACTGCTGCCTGTGATTGGGTGTGCACAGCCATTCTACATGGTTGGGCCAATTAAGGCCCGCCCAGTGTAATGCGCGTCTCTGAGATCAGCGGGAAGGGATAGGCGGGTGGGGGCGGGAGCTCAACGTCAGCCAGGTCCAATGGTGACCTGGTGGCTTATTCAAAAATGGCGCGGGCAGCCGTGCTAAGACTGCCATTGACTTTGCAGAGCAGTACGGATGCAGAACGTCGTTGGAGAACAGGGCAGGCAGGAGGGCAGGTCAGCGGGGCAGTCGGCCCCGAGGTTTCCAGACGACTAACTCGCTGCCCTCCTGGAGGAGGTGGCAGCATGCCAGGATATCCTTGTCCCAAGAAGGAGGAGGTTCCCCCTGTCACTTAACCAAACATGCCTGGGAGGAGGTAGCAACCAGGGTCAGCTCCCATGATGTGGTGAGGCTCACATGGGTGCAGAGCTGCAAGTGGTTTAATGACCTCCTGAGATCGGGAAGGGTGAGCACCGTGTTGGATCGGGTCACTTAGCATATCAGTTACGTGCTCCTGTTCCCTGCCCCGGATCTCAGATTTCTTAGAGTGTGAGTGGTAAATGTCAATGAGGCAGCATCTGGCAAGTGGGTGAGCCTTGGCCACTTGGAATGATTGTTTTATGGCTTGAGGGTCACAAATTGGCTGAGCCCTGCAAAGGTTTCCTCGGATGGGGTTGGCCAGGCTGCAATGGCAATGCAGATACAGGTGGACTAATCAATGTTCCTCTCTCCTTTCAGGAGAAGACAACCCACAATAATGCAGAGAGGCTGCGGACTGGCGGAGGACCACCCCACTTTTTAATCTTGACCAGATAGGAGCAGGAGGAACTGGAGCTGGAGAGGCGCCATGTGCCTAGGTAAACCGGCCACGGTGAGGTTGGGGTACCACTGGTAGGTAAAAGTGCAATGCACTAGGTCAGAATGCCTATCAGAGCAACCATTCCACTGTTGTCTGTATATTGAGTTCAGCCTCCAACATGGAATCCCCATTGATATGGAAAGACGAGGGCACCCTGATTCTGGTGCCAGACATGCACAGTAACACTAATCACATGTCCTTGATTTTCCTCTCAGGCTCACCAGAACACCCTCAGTTTCAGGAGCCTGAAGGACTGCCGCTCACCCCTGAGGACATGGAGGATCTAAACGCACCAGCGTCACACCCTCTCAGCCAGGCAGGCACCAGTGCAGATCCCAGCACCGTAGTGGGAATAAGATTTACAGGTAGTATCTCAGTGCATAGCGGTGAGGCCACTTCACACTCGCTTGATGTGCAGCTGGAGGCAGTGAGTGACCAGGGCGCTGGCTGTCAGAGGACTCCTGGGGACCAGGAACATGCTCAGTCGGGGTGGCTAATAATGTTCCTCTGGAGTTGTCCCTGAGGCAGCAGATGCTGGATGTCCAGCAGGGTGTGCGGGAGGATCTGGCGGAGATACATGAGGAAATACATGCCCTGGTGTCCGTGATAGAGGAGTCCATGTGGAGTATGGGCAATGCAATGACCCTCATGGCTGAGCACAATGCCTCCTCCATGGATAGAGTGATGACTTTCATGGAGAGGCTGCTCCAGGAGCTCAATCAGCGATTCCTGGGGATGTGCACGGACCTGCAAGCCCTCACACCGGCAATGACCTCAGGTGGTCACTGTCAGTGTGGGTGATGGATTGGGCACCCAGTATCCCAGCTAGCTGTCAGTCCATCAGTGGTGAGCAGGGAGGTCCAAAGCGACCTGACGTTAGCGCACAAATTGCTTGCCATCTCTGTGGTCTCCTCTCAGGGCGCTCCGGATGAAGGCAGCAGTTCCTCTGCCCCTCTGTCAGTGACTGTGGCATCCGATGAGGCTGCGGAGACTGGGGAGATGCCAGCCATGCATCCCAGGCGGGGTCAGAACAGGCTCCATGGGCCAGACGACGCCTGCCAAGATCATCAATGCCAACTGGACAGCAGAGTGAGCAGGCTGTCTCCAATGCCGGTGCCAGCGAGGAGGGAACACCTAGACGTAGCACCCGCAAATGCAAACATAAATCACCTTAAGCACAACACGGGCTTATCACTGGTGTTCTTTTTTCTCTCCCGCTTTTAAGTTCTTTTTAAGCTGGTGTGATGTTGAACTTCTCGATATTTAATTTGTTTTATGTATGTCAGGCTCCACACCAGTAAATGTGTTTGTGTTCAAAAAGCCTCTGGGTGCTTTGTTAGTTCTGAAGGTGAGGAGTAACCCATGATGTTATGAGTGACTTGTTTGTCATTGAGCTTTATTGAAATGGCACATAGTGCATGTTGTTCATCAAGCAACTGCTCCTGCCAGTTATCAAGTATGGAGCCTGCAGCCCTGGCATGTGGTAATGGTTAACCTTTGGTAGGCTAGCTGAAGGAGCATTGGATCAAAGCCTCCCGGGTGCCCCTGGCTCCCTGGAGGTTGCCCAGGTCAACGCCTATCCCCTCAGTGTTTTCCTGAGCATGCTCATCCTTGGACTCACTATTGGACTCATCGTCTGTTACCAGAGCAGCTGCGTCAGCAACTTCGTCCTCCACTGCAAACCCCCAACTTTTCCAGCGCCAGATTGTGGAGAGTGCAGCATGCAACCACTATCAGTGACACACAATCTGGGGGTTATTGCTGTGCGCCCCCTGAATGACCCAGGCATCGGAAGTGCATCTTGAGAAGACCAATGAATCTCTCTACCACCGCTCTTGTGGAGGCGTGGCTCCTATTGTACCGCACTCGGCCTCTGTTCTTGGATGGCAGAGAGGTGTCATGAGCCACCTTTTGAGGGGATAGGCCTTGTCACCCAGCAGCCATCCATCCAGCTGGGCTGAAGCACTGAAGAGCCCTGGCACCTGGGAGTATCTGAGGATGTAAGCGTTGTGGAAGCTGCCAGGGTACCTTACACAGACTTGCAGAATCTGCATCCTGTGATCACACACTATCTGAACATTCATGGAATGGAAACCCTTCCTGTTGATGAAGGCACTGGACTCACCCCCTGGCACCTTGATGGTCACATGTATGCAGTCGATTGCACTCTGGAAGCGGGGGAAGCCAGCAATCGTGGCAAAGCCCCTGGCTCACTCTGCCTGGCTGGCCTCATCCATGTGGTAGTGAATGAAAGTCAATGCCCGTCTGAAAAGAGTGTCTGTCACCAGCTTGACACAAGTTTGGGCAGCTGATTGGGAGACTCCATAAAGATCCCCCAGTGACCCCTGGAAAGAGCCGGAGGCATAGAAGTTGAGGGTCACCGTGACCTTCAGAGCCACTGACATGGGGTGTCCACCCACAGATGGAGCTGATCTCAGGGCCCACCCCCGCATGCTGACTGTAAAATCCTGGCCTTGAGCACATTGGGGTAGAAATTAATATGCATTTTGCCTACTTTCTGGGCACAAAATTGGTGCACTGTAATACAATCTAAAGTGCATATTAAATGCCAGTTGTGTAAAAACATTTTGGTCCTCATTATTTTTAGATGTACCTGGTGTTGGATCGGTTTAAATGTCCTGCATCTTCTGTAAAATGCATGAAAAACTAAGCACAAACTCCAACTTGTTTCTCCAGTTCTACGACAGTCCTTAAAGGGACCATGGGAGTCCACTGAAGAAGTGGTAGGGAAAGTTTCTTTTTACTTTCCCTTCTCTGCAGCATGGAGAAGCAGGAGTACTGCACAGCACTGCAGAGGGTTGTTGCTGGCCTGTACTCAGTCCTCCACTGTCTATTATAGGCCTGAATTTTTCCTTTGGCAGGTGTGTGCGACTGGCGGGCTGAGCAGCAGTCAGGAAATGGACTGCCGACTGCACTCGGCCCCTGACCACGATTTCACGCTGGCTGGTCAATTAATGGGCAGCCAGCATGAAATGCACGTTGAAAACCTCAGCGCTGCTGGGGTGGGAGTGGGGAGAGGGCAGGCAATGACGTCACTGCAGGTGTGGGTGAGCTCTGTGAAGGAGCTCCCTGAAGGCAGACAGCTGCCTCAGGTAACTGCAAATGATTAAATAAATGTTTAAAGAGGTGAAGAAAAATGTCTGTGCATCACAATCAGACACCTGAAAATATACCTCATAAAAATGCTGTCCACAGGTATTTATTTTTATTTTATTTCATAACGGAGATTTCATTCTGGATGAGGTTTGATAGAAAATGTAAAGGCCGCCTGGCCGATTCAACCATCCACCAACTGTAAGGTTGGACGGGCCACGAAAAATTGGAGACAATTGCGCCGTTAATAGGATTCAAAGCACTGAAGCTGGCCATTTGGTCCATTAGCTCTAGGTCTGTAAAATATCTTTCAATTTAGTTCCATTCTCAGTCCTTTCTCCAAACCCCTTTTACATTTTTCTTATCAAATATGGTTCATTTCCAATTTAAAAGGTATTATGGATTCTACCACCACTAATAAACAGCATGTTGCAGTAAGGGAAAATAGTCAATGAAAGTGTAATTCCATACACAGCAAATTACTGATGTTGGCCAAGTTGTAGAGATGAGATTAATGCAGGAAGATGGGAAAATTTTGCAACAACTCAGTGTAATGCATGTACATACCTACTGCTGACTTATTACAGAGCAGCAATGTCAATTGTCTATAGCAGGTCATTGATTTATCTCCACCAGGAAAAAACGGACAGTTGTAGGCCATTCAGTATGCTTTGCCATTCAATTAGATTCTGACTGATCTGAGCCTCAAATCCATTTACCTGCGGTAGGTCCATTTCCTGTGATACCCTTAGCTAACAAAAATCTTAATCCCGGTCTTGAAAATTCCAATTGTCCCAGCACCTACAGCCTTTTGGGGGAGAGAATTCCAAATTTCTGTTCTTGTTTTTGTGAAAATACATCCCCTGATTTCCCTCCTAAATGGCCAAATTGCTTCTAATTTTGGTTGTCTGCCTCCTCATTATTGATACATCCAGTAGAGGAAATAGTTTCTCTATTTCTCACTGGGGGAACAGGAATTCCTACCTGAAGTCAACAGACCTTTTGCTGGTCTGTCAAATTTTCTGTCCCATCCTGACCGGAAAATCCTGTCTTCTGTGTCGGCCCTATCAAATCCTTTTAACGTTTTAAACAACTCCATCTGATAAATCCATTAATCTACCCAAAGGAATTCAAGCCATGTCTATGTAATCGGTCTTCATAATTTAACTGTGTCAGCCATGGCATCATTCTGACCAAAACTGCACTGCAACCTCTCCAAGTTCAGTATATATTTCCTCAGGTGCAGTTTCAAAAACTGAATGCAATGCAAAGCTATGTACAACTGAAATATAACTTTTTCCCCTTTGTAATCCATTTGGGATAAAGGCCAACATTGCATTAGCCTTTTTGATTGCTTTTTGTACCTGTTTGTGAGCTTTAAATGATTTGTGTATTTGGACTCCCAAATGCTCCTGAAAGTGGTGGGGGATGACTAAGTGTGTGATCATGTTGGTGAATGATAAAAATTATAGCAAAGCCCAATGTGCCTGTGTCAATGCTAGCCCTTCACTTAAATAGATGGAGAAAGCTAATAAAGGATAATAAGGAAAACTAAAGATGGGAAAAATCTGGAAAGCAGAATACTGCAAATACTGGAAATCTGAAATAAAAACAGAAAATGCCAGAAATACTCAGCAGGTCAGGTAGCATCTGTGGAGAGAGCAACAGAGGCCAGGATTTTCCGGAGGCTGTGGTAAGTGCGGCAAGTCAGCCAAAAGCCCATTGACTTTGGTGGCACTGGTAAATCCTGCCGGCGGGCAAGACCAAAGATTCCGCCAAGAGTTAACACTTCAGGTCGATGACCTTTGTGTGATAGAGTGGAAAACAGAAGAGCTTGAATGACAGAAGATTTAAGTATTACAGAGCCAATCAATCTTTCAATCTCTTCTGTCTTTCAGCCTGTCACAGACTTGCCTTTGTCCTTGTCCCACCCACCCCTTGATCAAAACCTATTACATCTCTAACTTTTCCCAGTTCTGGTGAAAGATCACTGACATACATTGTTAACTCAGTTTCTTGATACACAGATGTTGCCTTACCTAATATAAGGAAAATCTGGTTCATCATCATACATCGATAACCAATGCAAGATTGTGCCTATGTGTTTATTATCTTTTGATAGTTGGGCATCTACAGGAGAGGAAAGCAGAATTCAGAAGGTACAGAATTTAAGCACCTGCGAATAAGATTTAACATGAAAGTATTGAGATGCATAACTAATATTATGTAAGTTCATTAATTAATTGTAAATTTGAGTGAAAAAGAAAACTGTTATTTCACACCAATGGCTGGCGGTTTTTCACAATTTTGCTCAATCATTACTTTTAAGAAGGAATAGAAAGTTAAACAGTGAATGAAGGCCTGGGATATTAATGAGGGAAAACAGCGATGTGGAGGGAAATATTACAGTCTAAGCAAATGCGATCAGCAGTTCCTTTTTGGTGTCATTGAGAAACAGAAGTGATTTAAAATTTCAGCCATTTGAGGCTGATTTAATGCTGATTTGATGCTGGCATAAGCTGTAGAGATCCTGTGGTATAATAACTAATGCAGTATTGTTAAAAGAAAACACTGATACTTTGGTTTATAATCTATTCTGATTTTATGCTATTTCAGCTTAGCCATCTAACATTGTATGGCTATTATGGGCTTTTTGGCTGACCTCCAAAACAAAGGATCAGCACTTAGTAAGTGGACATAGACAGGGGAGGAGAGAAAGTTGAAAAGTGCCGTTGAGAATAAGCCAAAAATGATTCTGATTTTATTAATTAACTATAGTGTTCAGTCAGTGGAAGTAAAGCATAAAGGTTCAATCTGCCTTTCGAACAATCTTTATCATGGCTAAGAGCAGGGGACTAAATTGGACTGGAACACAATGCTTTCACCTTTGGGACCAGAGTTAGAATCAAATTCAGACAGATGGCTTAAACATTTTGTCTCCTGCTGTTTAGGTTTGAAGTGATTTTGGGTCATTTCATACCAGTCCCCAATGGATGAGAGTCTACAGCACAAAGCTGGTTGTAATTTGCCACCTATTTGGAAATTTCTAACCATCATTAAGGATACATGTCACAGCAGCAAAAGCAGTTGGAAATAACAAAGGGAACTAGATGGATCAGTGACTTACCCAACTGTGTTCATTCTTCTTGCCTGGGTTCAAACCTTTCCTAAATTGATGGAGTGAAACATTTCTCTCTCTGATGGCTTTCATAGTGAGATTTTGGCTAAAATGTTGTTAAGAGCTGCTTTATGGATACCCTAGAATAGAATGTATGTTAGAGAAGGAGCTTAAGATGTCAGCAAGAACCTGAAATTATATTGGCCCATGGCAGGAAAAATATGCTGATCAAAGGGCATAAATTGGGTCTAATTATGCTGTTTCCCATTTGTAAAGAGGTGCAATTTAGGGGCCAACCTCTTGTGCCCAATCAGAGCACAGGGTGAAAGCATATCAGATGTCATATTGGTGTAGGCACTGTATAGATGTTCCTGATGGCAGCCTAAAACAGGTGTTAAGCCCTCCACCTATGTTAATAAGTGGGCTATTGGCTATCTTAGTAGTGAAAATAGAAATTTGTTTTGGTCATTGGGCCTGTTGTGTTCAGGATTACCTAGTCTACATTTAGTAAACCAATGGTCCTCACCAGACTCACTGTCATTAGTATATTACTGAAGCTGCTGGATCAACATGTCATGGTCCTGCTGCTGGCCACACTACAGTGCATCTGAATTATGCCCCAATTTGGGTGCAATTAATCCAACTTCACGGCCAAGGCACCTTCTTTAGTACTCCTCCCCCACTCAAGGTATAACCCACTATTGAGCACAAGCTTCAGTTGCTCTCTAGCACTTGAGAAAAATGGGAATTCTTTATGCATGACTCTAGATAGAATCTCTGACCATTGATGGCAACACAACTGAGCCTAATAATCTTTTAAATGAAAACCAAATCAACAAAATTGGGATAAATCAGGCACAACCCCTAATTCAGGTCAGCTGTAAAACCAAGGACAAAGTTTAAAGGAACCTTACAAACTTTAAATCAAAATGTGATTAAATGGGTCAACAAAACACCCCAGTCCCCGCGGTGCCCACCGAGCACGGAAGGCCTCGAGAGTGTCAGCAGACACCGCATGCTCCCTCTCGACAACTGAGCCTAATCCTGTCCTTACCTATTCCCCACCTTAAGTAAGGATCATTGGATAGAGAAAATCCTCCCTAAACTTCAGGACATTGGGAACAATTATAGCATCTCCTAATGCTGACCTGGTTGAGATTAATTAACTCAATATAGGCCAGGAATTGAATTTAAGATCTTCCTGAGCTCTAAAAATTAGTTATTCACTCCCTTAACAAGCTGAGCTGTTAGGGAAGCCAGTGAGACGTAGTTTGAAGTCATTTTCTCACCATTTTCAGAGTAGACAGTGTATTAATATAATACAATAAATTATTCATAATATGGTATGGAGTAAGACCTTTTTGTAATCTGGCTAACACACTATGCTATAGCATAAAATATCTGCAGTATTAGAGGGAGTTACTGAAGTAATTTTTGTCAAACCCACAGTAACTAAAGTTCCAGTATTGGTTTCTGTTGCCTCAGAAAGATGATTACAAAATTATTTTTTAAAAATCTAATGAATATATAAAGAAATGTTCTCAAGAAAAGAAGAGAAGAGAAAGCATTTCCAGGGCACTTCATAGCCATTGATGCAATTTTAAAGTGTATTCACTGTTGTAATGTAAGAAATCTTTGTTTCTTCTTTCATGGGACGTGGGTATTGCAGGTGAGGCCAACATCTGTTGCCCATTCCAAAATGCCCTTGAGAAGGTGGTGGTGGTGGTGGCAGTCAACTTACATGCAGCATGTCCCACAAATAGCAATGAGCTAATGACCAGATAATCCTTTTTAGTAACATTGGTTGAGGGATAAACATTGAGCAGGACACCAAAAGGATACATTTGCTGTTCTTCAAATAGTGCTATGGAAGTTTTTGTATACACCTGAGAAGGGTATACAGTGCCTCAGTCTAACATTTCACCTCAAAGACACATTTCTCATAGTGCAGCATTCCCTTACTGCTGCACTTGAATGTTAACCTGGATTATGTGTTCAAGTGCTTGGAGTGGGGTTTGAACCCATGAATTCTGCCTCAGAGAGCAGAGTGCAACCACTGTGTTAAGACTGATGTCAATCATGTTACACTGCTCCACATCATTTTTAATGAGGCTTGAAAATGTGCACTGTATTGGCATCCTACTGTGCATGTGACTGAGACTAATAATAGCTGTAAGATTGCATCTTCATGGATAACATTTGATGAAATGCTGGATTAATAGATACAAAAAGTCACATTTGAACTTTAGGGAATTCTCCCTACAATAACTGTCAAAATAGAAAAAAATGTCATAATTAATTTACATCAACTACACAAATTGAAAAATTTAATATTTATGAGATTGGTGGCTCAGAAATGAGGAATAACCTATGACAACAATGTCATTCTAGCAAGAAGACATTGGAGCTGGTTGTTCTTTGCTTGAATGATGTACCCTATATGATCAAGACATTATAGAACAAATATTTTTTCCTAGTCCCACTGTGAAATTCAAAATGAATGCAACATTAATAAAGAAATTACTGAGAGTTCATCTGAATTTATTTAGCATGCTTCTAAAATATCCTTGAAATTCATTGTAATGTGCAATGAAAGGAAAACATAGATCTTAAACTGTCACAGACCAGATTCATAGATTTTGTATTATATTACACATTGAAACTTGCACATATGGAGCATACAGAAATCCAGCTTCCATCCTAACAATATGAGTTTTCCTTTTAATTAATCTAGGGCATGGGCTAGCTTTCAGCATTCTCAAGCAACTTAAATGACTATGTTCATTTATAAGCAACTTCAATTGCTATGGTCATTTTCAAAATTGCATTTGCTGACAGTTTGCATGTGGTACTGAGGTAGGCTATTTATTTATAAAGAGTAAAGTACTAGAACTTCAGCAACAGAGTATTTTAAAGTCCTTAAATGGCCATAATTTTCAATAAGAAAATAATGAAATGTTACACACTGTATAGTACTAGTCAATGTTATAGCACATCTCATTGACCTAATCAGGTTTCAACAATTCAGTAGATTTAATTAAATGAACAACTTGAATAACCTCTCAGAGTATGACAGAGATCTATTATAGAAGTTAGAATTTTCTATTAATATAAATGTTCCCATGGGAAATAAACCATGCTTGACCAAAGCATACAATATTCAATTTAACTTCGGGTCACTGTGAATGCATGAGGAATACATTAGAGGCTGCAGTTGGATTCAGAATTTATCCTGTAACTGATGAAACAGCTGATAACATAATTTTAGCACTCTCATTTATCACTAATTTCACCCTTTTATTTTCCCTCTATGGCTGATGATGTGCAAAATGGTATGACCTATGGGATGGGCATGGATAAGCTAACTTACTTTGGTTCCATTTTTCTTCCTGGGCTTTGGGGGCCATTAGCAAGGCAGCATTTATTGCTCATCTTAAGTAGCCCTGAGGATATTAGAGCCAACCACATGATATGGCTCTGGAATCACATGAAAGCCAGACCAGGTAGGGGTAATAGCTTCCTTTCCCTGAAGGATATTAGTGAACTAGTTTACTTTAACATACGATTCAGAAGCTCTCATAGTCACTGTTTCCTAGTTCCAGCTCATAAGTTACCAGATTTATTGAAGTATAATTTTACAATTTGCTGTAATAAGATTTGAAAACCCAATTTCTAACTAGCACACTATCATACCCTTGCAAGCATTAGCATATGAAGATACGAACATATGAATTAGGAGCAGGAGTAGGCCATGCAGCCCCATGAGTCTGTTCCGCCATTCAATAAGATCATGACTGATCTGATTGTGGCCTTAGCTCCACATTCCACCTACTCCAGATAACTTTTGATCCCCTTATTAGTTAAGAATCTACCTATCTCTGCTTTGAAAATGTTCAATGACCATGTCTCCACTACATTCTGGGGAAGAGAGTTCTAAAGATTCACACTCATCCATCGATGTGATGGGAGAATCCATTTCATTATACATTTTCAGTCTTTGAATCATTACAGCATTGAAAGAAGCCATTTGGCTCATTAAGTCTATGCCATCTCTCTGTAGAGCAATCCAGGCAGTCGCATTCACTCTCTATTTCATTAGCATCATGATAATTATTGATTGATGTTATAGTTGTCTACGCAGCCTGACAAAAAGTTACCAATCAATGCGAACTTTGCTTCTCTCTCCACAGAAGTTGTTTCAACCTGCTGAGCATATCTAGCATTTTCTGTTTCGATATCAAGAAGACTTGTTCGGGGAATTCTGGTCAACAATTCTTGTTACAGTGGTCAAACTTATAAAGTATTAGTTCTTCAATTGATAGTGACAACAGCAAAAGGGGTTGAATTCAATCATTTCTCACTAAGGCATTGATTTATTTTAAGTTAACTCAAGGAATAACTTGAAACAAGTAGCTGCAGATTTTGATCCAGACTTTGGAGATGGTACCTCATGAAACATCAAAAGCATTGGTGGATGTATAGATTTAACAGATTCATATCAAATCCACTTAATTGTTTGTAAACAAGTCAGTTTGAATTAAACATTAAGATAAAGGCAAAATACTGCGGTTGCTGGAAATCTGAAACAAAAACGAAAAATACTGTTAAAACTCAGCAGGTCTGGCAGCATCTGTGGAGAGAAAGACAGAGTTAGTGCTTCGAGTCCAAATGACTCTTCTTCAGAGTGAAGAGTCATACGGACTTGAAACTTTACCTCTGTCATTCTCTCCACAGATGCTGCCAGACCTGCTGAGTTTTTCCAGCATTTTTCGTTTTTGTTTGAATTAAACATCTGTTGGTCTAAGCCAAAAGTTACTTGTGACACTTGCTCTGGCTCTCCTTTGTTGATTTAATTAATTTTGTCATACAAATTCTGCAATAATATCTTGGCCAATATTACCCTGTCAGCCTTTTTTCTCCTCCTTACCCAGTTTCACAAGACTTTCACTTGCAATGGCTTCTCCACTTGTTCTTGCATGACCTGGTGCCTCTCAAGGGCTTATCCTTGAACCCTCACCCCGACGTTTCATCTGCATGCTGCCCCTCGCTGACATCATTCAGAAACACAGGGCTGACACTTCCTGGAAGGTGGCTAGGAAAATAGGGGGAGATTGTGACAGGACAGTTTGCCAACGTCTTCTTGTCTACAGGGGTATTTCTCAGGGGTGGGCTAGGAAGAAAGTTGGCAATCCACTCCATGGAGCGGGCAGCCAATTAGGACAGTTAAGGCCTGAATTAGAGGTTATTTTCCAAAAGTGATGGTAGTTTCCTGGCGTCAGAGTGGCCCACCGCCACCGTCTCCATCCCTATTCTAGTCAGCTGGCTGAGACTGAGCCAGACTGTCCATAATCATGGTGTTATATTTGATCCCAAGAAATACCATAGCTCTCTTGGTAAAATATTAAACTATAATAATATTCTGGTTAATATTATTCTGTCAATCTTCCTATTACATATCTGCACCACCACTAAGATTGCTTATTTCCAGCTTTGTAACATTGCTGGACTCCACATATGCCTCAGTTTATCTGCTATTGAAACCCGCATCCATGTCTTTGTTTCCTCTAGGCTTAATGATTCCAATGCACTCTTGGCTGTTCTCCATAGGTCTATCCTCCATAAACTTGAGGTCGTTCAAACCTCTGCTGCCCATGCCCTAAATTGCATCAAGTTCCACTCAATCTTCTCCCCTATGCCTGCTGACCTACATTGACTCCCAGTAAAGCAATGCCTCGATTTTAAAAATCTCATCCTTGTTATCAAATTCTTTCATGGCCTCACTCTTCCCATTTCTCTGATCGTCTCTAGCCTGACAGCACCACAGCACCCCCGAGATTTCAATTATCTGCCAATTCTAGCCTCTTGAGCATTACCAAATTTAATTGCTCTACCATTGGAGGCTTGTCTTGAGCTGTCATGGTCCAAAGCTCTGGAATTGCCTCCCTAAATCTCTCTGCCTCTCTATCACTCTCTCCTTCTTCAAGACACTCCTAAAACCTACCACTTTCACCAAGCTTTCAGTCGTCTGGCCTAATATCTCCTTATGTGGCTCGGTGTCGTGTTTTGTTTGGTAATGCTTGTAAAGTGACTTGAGACATTTTATTACGTTAAAAGTGCTATATAAGTATAAGTTATTATTGAAGTTATGCTTGAACAATGGATCACTGCTGAGCACAACCTGCTCTCCATGGCCAGAATCTTGTGCCCAAGGACCATTTCTAGGTCCTTACACTGCACTTGCCAGCAAGGTGCTCACCAGTGCAATTTATTTGGGAGGTGCCTTCCTAATTTACTGCATTGGCGCCGCCATCCAATTAAAGCTGCAGGTCCAATCTGAGGGACTGCGAGGGTGCCTCAATCTTGAGGGGCCCTCTGAAAGGCTATTTACTTCTTCAAATTAAAACGTAGTCACAGAAAACCCCTCCATAAGTTGGCAGGTGGTCTTAGCTGCAGCCCATTGATGGGCTGGGGGGAACTAAAAGAGGCCTTGCAGAACCCCGCTCACCCTCTGGCCACCCACCAGCAAGCGGCCTCCAGGCACCTGTCAGGCTTTTATTTAGCCTTACTTTCAGGAGGCCTGTCCATGGTGGGAAGATCCTATGGTGGCCCACAATCAGGCACTTAATTATTCACATTGGCTACCCAGCTGACCAGTGGATAGCCAGTCTTTGAACAGCTGGCTTGCACCCACATAAATAAATTTCCTCTGGTACTGCCTTCAAGCCCACCTCTGCTGCTCGGGGAAGGTTCTGCCCCTTACATGTAGAAAAGTGAATAACAAAAGGTTTTGTAATCAAGTATCCCTTAGTAGATTTATAAAAGACAATACTTGAGACCCATCATGCCTGATTGTCATTCAGCAGCATAACTCTTTTGACAAATTAAAGGCAAAAATGTGAAATTTCAAAAGGAAAATAATTTTGTTTGACAGGTGTTTGCATTCATATGGGAAACAGATGCTAATAACTTTCTCCCTTATAGGTCATTACCAATCAGGAGCTAATTTTACCTTAATGTACTAGTCTGTCAATATCCAATTTTCTTTTTGGACTCTGAAAGTTCTGCTGTCAATCAACCATTGCTTCAGGCAATTGGAAGCAACTGAAGCCCCTGAGGGAGCAAGAATTCCAAATTAGTTTTAAATCAGAATTTAGAATATTCATGTTTTCAAACTTCTAACAGTACAATGTTTCTTATCTGGCCTGATAAATATCACTATGAGGTTTCAAGGTCTTTAGCTGAGCTCTCCTACTAATCTTTCACGTAGTTTGGGCAACCATAACATTCTCTAGAGGAATGCAGCAGATGCAGGTTTGAAATTCAAAAACTGAGGCAGTTAATTAATGAACAGACCAAAGGGATTCATTTTAAATAAAGGTGATGATCTGTATTTCTGATGTAGAAGCAAAGCTACATTTCATGAATTTCATAAAGTGCTTTGTCAAATTTCCAGTGCAGTTATTTATTGAAACACCATTGTTCCTTGTCCTCTCTTAAAATATTTTACAGTTTTAAAAAATGAAAATTAAGTTTGTGAATATTATATAATGTCACCTGATTGTATCTTACAGGTCATTCTTTGAATTCATCTGCTCTTAATTGTTTCCTGTAAAACTTATTAAAGGTTATGCTGGAGATAATGAGGAACTTATTTTGGTGAATGTATTAAATATTAGATTAGAGATAGTAAAAATGACAAAGAATTAGAATGGATGAAAACTGCATCAAAGGCTGTGATAATTGTGGAGTTCAGCTCTGCCTCATAGCCTCTTATTTGATATAACACTAGCCTCAATGTCCTTAACCTCCCAAAAAAAAAAACGTGCTGGTGGGAGTATCGCTGGAAGGTGTGGAGTCTGGACCCAGAAATGGTCTTACTCCGTGATTATTCTTAAAGGGCATAAGATTCTGCCCAATGAGCAGGTTGGTGTTCAGCAGGGATCAATTGTTCAAACAATACTTCAATAACAACTTGCATTCTCTAGCACTTCTGATGTAATAAAATGCCCCAAGTCGCTTTAGAAGCATTAGCAAATAAAATATGACACTGAGCCACATAAGGAGATATTAGGCCAGATGACCAACAGCCTGGTGAAAGAGGTAGGCTTTAGATACAAACTTATAAACCTACGTGGAAAGCTTACTAGCCACCAAGAATATAAAACTGCCCTCTAGTACAACAGGAGTTTATTTTAAATTTTGGCAGTGAAGGGAAGCAGGCATAGGAGAGTAACCGTCTTTTATAAACCCTGAGTGATTTTCCATTTCCATTTAGTTAAAGGAAAGGGAAGGGCTTGCATTTATAAAGCACCTGTTATGACCACAGGACATCCCAATGCACTTACAGCTAATTAAGTACTTTTAGAAAGTGTAGTCACTGTTGTAACATAGGAAACATGGGAGCCTGTTTGAGCACAATTTCCCACAACCAGCAATGTGATAATGTCCAGATGATTCGTCTTTATAGTCTAACTATTGCAGTGATTGGCTTGGGGAATTTCAATGGTCAGCTTCCTGGTGGTGGTAGTGTGGCGGGGGGATGGGGGCGGTGGTGTGGTCTGGTCATTTTGGAGGCCAAGCTGCATTTGATTTCCTGCTGGTGGGCTGCAAGCACAAAATGGGCAGGCTGAACACTGAGTGACCTGGAGGTCAACCAGACCTGAACCAGGGTAAAGCAAGCAGGAGAAATTGCAGGTTGGGAGTGGAAAGGAACTGGGGCTGTAGTCAGCCACATTAGTCTTGTGGAGCCTGATGAAATGCTCCTGCTCCTCCTAGCCTAGCAAAAATCATTTTAAACTCAACCTTTCTGGTTCTCTTAAACTAGATCAGTAGGCGAAAAGGGACAGAGGGTGCAAGGCACACATTCCACCCAACTGTGCAAAATACTAACTGGGCTCTAGTTTATGCAATAGAACTTGATTTGCACATTAAAAAGACTTACTGCCTGAAACAGGTGGGCTTTCCAGCCAACAAGTCGTAGGCCACATTCAGAGTCATGTGCTAACAGATCAGGAGCAAGAACATAGCAGTAAAGTATTTGGATTTTTGCAGCCTCCATTTGACTTTAATGGAAAGGAAATCAGCTCAGGAGTACAACAGGTGGCTGATCCGCTATTGCTCATTTCCCTCCACCAACATATGTTAAAATGAGCTTCAATTTGCCCATTTCCTAATATCAGCTCCACCTACTATTATTGCTATTCTCAGACATAGGCCTGGATTTTGTGGACAGTGAAGCAGCAAAGGGTGTTTGCTACTGACCTTGGAGAAAACTGCCCGCAAAGATCGAGTGATCTCTGTTCAGGAATTTCCCCTTTCCTGACAGCTGTGTAAATCTGGCACCAACTCATGAGGATATCTTGCTGTGCAACAGCAGTGATATCAGCAAGTAGATAGACAACCAATCAAATTGAAGTATTTACACACAGCAAACAAGGAAGTTAAAAGCACTTAAAATCCATTGCTTTCAACTTAATATTAAGGCAATGAAATAAATGTATGACTGTATTAAGATTGAAGCTAAAATAAAGATAAGCAGACTTTTAAAAAAATATTTTAAAATATTTTTAAAAATTTGTAGGTTTCTTTTTATCATTGTGGACAAATTTGACATTCCAAAAATATAATATTAGCTTCTCATGGCCAGTGAGGGTATTTAGCAGTACTTATGAAGTCAGTATGCTGTTAAAATCCCAGTTACACTCCATTCAACAAGGTGTAAATACTTCAAGGGTTTTTGCAGTGAGACTAACAGCGTAGAAGAGGAAATTCGCACAAAATCATAATTGCAAGAGAGATTGCACTTTGTGGGATACTCAATATTACACCCCATGGAGGAGAGTCCATTTACTGAAAGCAGCTTCTGGATTTCTGTGTTATCCTGTTCAGGTCCTTTATGGTTTGAGTGGAAGTTACTAGCTAATTATTCAGTCTGTACTAAATGATTTTTCTCATAGCTATTTTGCAAGTCGCTTGGCAGGGTGAAAATATGAAAGGAGATCTCTTATTTAACTTTAGTTATTAGGAAATCAGTTTGTTTTGTAACCTATAACTAAGGTTGAGGTGACAGAATACAGGGAACAGTTCAACGAGCTTCAAACAGAATTAAAAAGAAATGGGGCAGAATTTCGCCCTTGATGGGCCCCACCGGCTTGGCGAAGGGCGGGCAGCTGATCACCACTGCCAAAACGGGCCCCGCCGCAATTTTAAGTAGGCAGGCCAATTAAGGGCCGCCCAGCGGGCCGCCTGACGGGAAACGCTGGGGGAGGGGGAGGGGGATTCCCCCACTGTCAGAGTGCGCTCTTTCACGCATGCGCGCGAAAGAGCACACATCTCCCTGAAGCAAAGCGCTGCCTCAGGGAGATCGCTGAAAGGCTGGCAAATATAAAAAATAGAAAAATAAAAAATTCATTAAGATGTTCCCCCTTATGTGAAAATGTCACACGAGATGGGACATGTTAATGGAATAAACAAAAACATTGTTAAACTTCTTTAAAGCTGTTATCAAACCTCATCCCGCCACTAGATGAGATTTGTAAAAAATCGCCTACTCACCTGCTCATTGGGCCTGTGTGCCGAATCGAAGTTCGCACGGGCTCCTCAAAATCGTTGACGATTGGTGACTTAATGGCCTTAATAAGGCCTTTAATTAATGGCGGGTGCGCATCCCACTGCCTAGTGTGCCCGCTGACCGAAATATCGCGATGCTGTGCGCTGTCATTGGGACGCTCATGCGACGTCAGCGCTCAACATTTTAAGTGCTGGCATGCAGGCTCCACCACCCGCACGCCAGCCAGAAGATTTTGCCCCATGTTTTCTGTGATAGATCATACTGGTCAAATGTACAACGTTTTAAAAATGTATTCTTTCACAGGATGTGGGCATTACTGGCTAGGCCAGCATTTATTGTCCACCCCTAATTTCCCTTAAGAAAGTGGTGGTGTGTTGCCTTCTTGAACCGCTGCAGTCCATGTGGTGTAGGTACACTCACAGTACTCATTGGGAGTTCCAGGGTTTTGACCCAGCAGCAATGAAGGGACTTGAACATAGTTCCAAATCAGGATGATATGTCGCTTCTAGGGGAACTTGCAGGTGGTGGTTTTCCCATGCATCTGTAGTCCTTGTCCTTCAAGGTGGTAGTGGTCATGGGTTTGGAAGATGCTGTAAAAGGAGCCTTGATAAGTTGCTGCAATGCATCTTGTAGATGGTGCAAACTACTGCCATGGTGCGTTGGTGGTGGAGGGAGTGATTGTTTAAATTCATTGATGATGTCCTAATCAAGTGGGCTGCTTTGTCCAGGATGGTGTCAAGTTTCTTGTGTTGTTGGAGCTGCAATCATCCAGGCAAGTGGAGAATATTCCATCACACTCCTGACTTGTGCCTTGTAGATGGTGGACAGGCTTTGGGGAGTCAGGAGGTGAGTTACTCACCGCTGACTTCTTAGCCTTTGGCCTGCTCTTGTAGCCACAGTACTTATATGGCTAGCCCAGTTCAGTTTCTGGTCAATGGTAACCCTAAAGATGCTGATAGGGGATTGAGTGATGGTAATGCCATTGAATGTCAAGTGGAGTTGGTTAGATTCTCCTTTGTTGGAGATGGTCATTGCCTGGCACGACTGTGTGGTGTGAATGTTCCTTGGTACTTATCAGCCCAAGCCTAACTGTTGTTCAGGTATTGCTGCACATGGACATGGACTGCTTCAGTGTCTGAGTCATTGCGAATGGTGATGAACATTGTGCAATCATCAATGAACATCCCTACGTCTGACCTTATGATGGAGAGGAAGTCATTAATGAAACAGTTGAAGCTGGTTGGGCCTAGGATGCTACCCTGAGGAACTCCTGCATCAATGTCCTGGGATTGAGATGATTGACTTCCAACAACAACAATCATCTTCCTTTGTGTATGACTCCAACTACAATGGAGAGTTTTCCCCCTGATTCTGATTGACTTCAGTTTTGCTAGGGCTCCTTGATGACCAACTAAATAAATACTTTGGTCCTGTCTTCACAAAGGAGGACACAAATAACATACCAGAAATGTTGGAGAACACAGGGTTTAGTGAGAGGGAGGAAAGAAATCAGTATTAGTAGGGAAATGGTGTAGGCAAAATTGATGGGATTGAAGGCCGATAAATCCCCACGGCCTGATAATCTACATCACAGAGTACTTAAGAAAGTGGCCCTGGAAATAGTGGATGCATTGGATTGGTGGTCATCTTCTGAGATTCTATGGACTCTGGAACAATTCCTACAGATTGGAGGGTAGCTAATGTAACCCCACAATTTAAAAAGGAAGTTGGGAGAGAAAACAGGGAATTATAGACCAGTCAGCCTGACATCGGTAGTGGGGGAAATTCTAAAGTCCATTATAAAAGATTTAATAGCTGAGCATGTGGAAAACAGTGGCAGAATTGGACAGAGTCAGCATGGATTTATGAAAGGGAAATCATGCTTGACTAATCTACTCAAATTTTTCGAGGATGTAACTAGTAGAGTTGATGAGGGGGAGCCAGTGGATGTAGTTTATTTGGACTTTCAGAAGGCTTTCGACAAAGTCCCATATAAGAGATTGGCGTGTAAAATTAAAGCGCATGGGATTGGGGGTAGTGTATTGAGATGGATAGAAAACTGTTTGGCAGACAGGAAACAAAGAGTGGGTCTTTTTCCGAATGGCAGGCGGTGACTAGTGGGGTACCGCAGGGATCGGTGCTGGGACCCCAGCTATTCACAATATATATTAATGATTTAGATAAGGGAACTAAATGTAATATCTCCAACTTTGCAGATGACATAAAGCTGGGTGGGAGGGTGAGCTGTGAGAAGGATGCAGAGATGCTTCAGTGTGGTTTGGACAAGCTGAGTGAGTGGGCAAATACATGGCAGATGCAGTATAATGTGGATAAATGTGAAGTTATCCACTTTGGAAGCAAAAACAGGAAGGCAGATTATTATCTGAATGGCTATAAATTGAGAGAGGGGAATGTGCAATGAGATCTGGGTGTCCTTGTACACCAGTCGAAGGTAAGCATGCAGGTACTGCAGGTGGTAATGAAGGCAAATGGTGTGTTGGCCTTCAAAGCCAGAGGATTCAAGTACAGGAACAGGGATATCTTGCTGCAATTGTACAGGGCCTTGGTGAGACCACACCTGGAATATTGTGTGCAGTTTTTGTCTCCTTATCTGAGGAAGGATGTACTTGCTATGGAGGGAATGCAGTGAAGGTTTACCAGACTGATTCCTGGGATGGCAGGACTGACATATGAGAAGAGATTGAGTCGGCTAGGATTATATTCTCTGGACTTCAGAAGAATGAGGGGGCATCTCATAGAAACCTATAAAATTCTAAGAGGACTAGACAGGGTAGATGCAGGAAGGATGTTCCCGATGGTGGGGGAGTCCAGAACCATGGGTCACAGTCTGTGGATACGGGGTAGACCATTTAGGACTGAGATGAGGAGAAATTTCTTCACCCAGAGAATGGTGAGCCTGTGGAATTTGCTACCACAGAAAGTAGTTGAGGCCAATACATTTTATGTTTTCAAGAAGGCGTTAGATTTAGCTTTTGGGGCAAAAGGGATCAAAGAGTATGGGGAGAAAGCGGGAACAGGCTGTTGAGTTGGATGATCAGCCATGATCATGATGAAAGGCGGAGCAGGCCCAAAGGTCTGAATGGCCTACACCTGCTCCTAGTTTCTATGTTTCTATGTTTCTATGCCACCCGTGGTTAAATGTTGCAAGGGCAGTCACCTCACCCCTTGAATTCAACTCTTTTGCCTATGTTTGGACCAAGGCTGTAATGATATCAGGAGCTGAGTGGCCTGGGTAGAACCCCAGACTGAACATCAGTGAGCAGGTTATTGCTGAGCAAGTGCTACTTGATAGCACTGTCGATGACCCCTTCCATTACTTTGTTGATGATCGAGAATAGACTGATGGGGTGATAATTGGCCAAGTTGGATTTGTCCTGCTTTTTGTGGACAGGACATACTTGGGCAATTTTCCACATTGTCGGATAGATGCCAGTACTGGAACAGCTTGGCTAGCAGCATGGCTAGTTCTGCTACACGGTACTATAAAATGTATAGTAAACTAATTATGATAAACTCTGGTACAAAAAGTAGCACAGCATGAGTTAAAAGAATGCGTTTATCACCTTGATTCAATTTGGCCTTTTGAGCAACGTAATGACAATTGCCTTAGAGAGTTTGGGGGCAAACTTCCAATGGATCAGTCAGGCATAAACTCAATGTATCTATCAGGGAGGGGTGAGAATTTTAAAATGCAAATTTTATGCCCTATTCATCTTCTAGCATGAATTCTGCTGGAAGTGAGAAAGATGTGATTGCCGTAACAAGTGTGTGCAGCCATGTAAATGATGGGTTTAGGCCAGAATTCTTAAATTCCATCATTGCTGCCTTGTGGAGAGACTACCAATGGTTAAGCTACTATAGAACACATGTATCTTAATGGTGAAATGGCGTTTTACTGTTGCTCCTTGTCTGTTGTACAGCATCTAGCGTCCATTCCACAATCTATATCACCCTGGATATCTCCATTTGGGTTGGTGAACGAGAGAATGAATCAAAATGTCTGCAAATTTCTGCTGCCTATTCCTATAATTGAGGGTCTTGCTATTGGGTAATTTTCTTTTTCTGCTTTTACTTTCTCTGCTTGCAGCTCCTGTAGAAGTAAATTGTTTAACACGTATTCTCTGGTAGCCTGTTTCAGGAGCCTACCCAAGATGAATGTTGATGTAAATGAAACAGTAAGTGACTCGACGTCATTATTGAGCTGCTACCATCCAGTTTGTGTCAGCAGATGAAATTAAATTTGTCTTTAAATTACGTGGAATCAAAAATTTTGATTCATAGAATTGTAGAATGATACTGAACAGAAGGAGGCCATTTGGCCCATCATGCCTAAGTCAGCTCTTGAGCAGGTTATCCACTTAGTCCCACTCCTCTTGTTCTTTCCCCGTAGCCCTGCAATTCTTTTCCCCTTCAAGTATTTATCCAATTCTCTTTTGAAAATCATTATTGAACCTGCTTACCCTCCCCTTTCACGCAGAGCATTCAAAACCATAACATCTCACTTGTAAACAAGAATTCTCATGATTTTGTCTCAGGTTCTTTTTCCAATTATCTTAAGTCTGTGACCTTTTGCTACTTATCTTCCTGCCACTGGAAACAGTCTTTTCTTATTTAGCCTATCAAAAAAACATATTAAGTCTTTCCTTAAACTTAAGGACTTAAGGATAACAACCCTATTCTGTGATTCTATTGTTATAAAGGGAGTTAAGTTAAAGTGTTTTCTGCTGAAGCTGAGCAGGTTAAGGTCTGACCTGAGAGAAGTCTTCAGGGTTTTGCAAAGATACGACAAGTAATAAGGGTAGATTGTTTATATGAGCCATACCTGACATTCATTTCCCAGGTTTTCACTTCACAGAATTTTACCTCTCTGTAGTATACCAACTAACTGCTCTGCTGAAAATTGATGAAATGCTGTCAACTGAGACAAACAGGTTGAGGAACAGGCCGAACCTTCTGGGTGGGAAACAATCACTCAGTTGCTTGAACTATCTGCCATTTCACATATTTACCATCTGTCTGAAAACAGTGGAAAGTGAAAATAATGTTTGTGATGCTGGGGCTGCAGCACATGAAGTCATTAAAGTCACATATTTCAATATGTTGCATTTAAGTTAAAACTTAAAGGGGCAATATCGTCTGAAGGAAATGGTTTGCATGACAGTCCTCTGGGATTCTTATCAATATATGTATTGATGTCACAGAGTTTGCAGCTAAATCAGTCCACCATACAGCCACCTGGAAGTTAATCTTTTAATATTTCAGATAAAATAAGATGTTTTTTAAATCACATATCTCAAACTGTAGCAAATACAGTTGACACTGGAGGTACATAGCAGGTCCAGAAGTTTCTGTAAAGGTAGAATTCAGGTAAGGTTTTGGGTAAAAACTCTTCATTTTATTTTTCCTCTCTTAGCAGATGCTGATAGATCTGCAGTATATTTCCAGTAACTTTTACTTTGTTTCAGACATCCAGCATTTTTTTTAACAGTTTTATTGGGTTTAATGGCTGGAAGAAGGGCAAAATACATAGTCTTAACTAACTGGTTCACCAGCAAAGGACAGGAATCCTCCTTTCATTTATCCATACAATAGCTCCATCACACTAAGAAAATCCGTACAATTAACTTTTCATCTCTCTTGTCTTTCCAAATCTTCAGTATTCGCAGCCACATTTGTTTAACCTATGCAAGTACGGTAAAAAAAGTAGAACAGCAATTGAGTTTCAACAGTGATTTAATAGAATAATGTGTTTATGTGATTGTCTATTGTTTATCACCACAGTGCTACCCTGTTACCCACTTTTTCCAGGGCAGCATTCAAAGTGCAAGGCTACCCATCCTAAACATGATCCAGGCCAATGTGTTGTGAGCTCAGGATGGGAATATGGGAGTGGCATGATGAACCAAGGGAGGCCCCCATCCACCTCACCAGTGGACTCATAACTGCGGCCACTGGTCATACTCTGGAGGGGTTGCCCCAGGACGATGGCCAGGCAGCTGTGGCCTTTTCAAAAATTAAAAAAGATAAACTTACCTTCACTTCTCCCTCAGATGTTCACATAGGCTGCTCCCACCTTGGTCAGTGAGGCTGCAGCTCACTGAATCTTGGAAGGCCCCCATTAGTCCTCCAGTGTTGGGAGTCCACCTGCCATCCCTGATTGGACTGAAGGCACTCTATCTGCCATTTATTGGCCTAGCCCTTTAAAAGCCCATGTGGGTGTGTCTGGAATATGCTGTTTTGGGCCCGGATGTGGAATGGAAGCAGTGACCAGGTTCCCAACCCAGAATTGAAAACCCCGGCCATGAGTTCAAATCCCACCACAGCAACGGAGGGAATTTAAATTCAATTAATTAATTAATCTAGAATAAAATGCTAATTTCATTTACTAATGATAATGTGACTACTGGAAAACCTATCTGTTTTACTAATGTCCTTCAGGAGATGAAATCTGCCATTCTTACCCAGCCTTGCCTATATGTGACTCCAGGTCCAAAGAAATGTGGTTAACACTCAACTGCCTGTGAAATGGTGAACGAAGTTACTCAGTCTGTCAAACTACTATATAGAAAACAGTATAGATGTCCTTAACCCATGTGGACTGCTGCAGGTGAAGAAAACAGCTTATCGCCACCTTCTCAAGGGCAATTACTGGTGGGCAATAAATGCATGCGATGCTCACATCCCAAGAACGAATGTAAAGAAAAGTTGCACAGGCCTGATGGCTTCAATGACATCATGGAAGCCTGTCCCATCTCATACACCATTTGGGCAAGTTCATCAATAATCATTCTCCACGATGAGATGCTAATGAAGTCTGAGGCTTGGTTGTACTACACCTGATGGGGGCTGTGCTGAAGATGGCCTTAGAATTGCCCATGCATCCAAGTAGGTTCTGCAAGTGAACTCTTGATTCTGATACTTGTTGGTTTTTGCAAAGAATTGGAAGAGGGACACTAGAACTAAATATTAATTTAGTTAAATTAATTTGTAAAATTTGTATTTATTTTTCTGCACTACAAATACATACAACTCCATTTATATAACTGATTTAAATGCATGTCTGTTTTGTCCAAAATAATGGTTGCTGTGGTCTATTCCTTCAGACTATTGTTTGATCTGAAGAGAGGATCAGGGTTTTTTTTTGCATTTTAGCATGAATAAGGCTGTTTTTTTAAGGAAGAAAAAGCATGATTTCTGAGTTACTTTAATCTGAGTTTATCAGCAGTTGTCTGTTTGCTGCATAAAAACGGGTTGTTTAATCATATGTTCAGTGACCTGCTGTTCCCTGCTTAATGCCTGCATGTCCCACTAAATATTTTAACAAATGAAAATGTTCAAATATTCACCCAGATGTCCATGCTGACATAATGCTCAAGGCAGTTGGCTGATAAAAAGCACTGGCTGATAGTAAATGAGGATTTGGAAATGTGTCCTAAGGCTGTAGTATCTATTAAAGAACATCCTGGGCTGTTTTATATGAACATTTGCATACATTCAGTCGGACCATATCTTCAGACAGATGGGCCATCTGTTACCTTGTATTTACCCAAAACAACATGGCAAATGCATTAATTTTTTAAAATACAACTGAACAGTGTCAGTGAACCAGCCTATGTGCAACAACACAGCTTAGGTAAGTGTTCCAAATTTTGATTATGCCAACTGAAAACTTCTGAATGTCTTAGTTGTTTGAACTTGAGTTATCTACCAGCTGATGTTTAAACATTTTTCTTCCTTTTGTTTACAATTTATTTAAAATTGTCAATTATTAAATAAGACAATTGACCTCTCTTTAATTATAGCTGTTAAAAGTATGATTGTGATTATGTCAAGTATAAATTTGTGAAAATCTTCATGGGCTGAACTTAGGATTTATTTACCAGCTGATGCTTATACATTTTTTCTTTTTTCGTTTATCATTTATCTTGAACCATTAATTCTTAAATAAGCCTGGGTCCCCCCCTTAATGCATAGCTGTAAAATATCTTTAATATGATAAATAAACATTTTAGATTAATGAATCTGATTCCACTGTTGAGAGTTTATATATGTATGTGTGTTGTGAACTACAAACTGGAAGATTTGTATAGATATTGTTTTTCCACCACCTTCTCGTGCTTTCATGAACAGCATTATATCATTGTTTCCTTCCTGCACAAGACAGTATAATTGATAGCCAATGTTCTGGCTTGAGGAATCACGACTATAGTTGTTTTCATTAGACCTGAGGGAGTCACCATGGGACATTACCCATTTAATCAGTTAGTATGAACAAATTGGATCATATATCTGGAGGGCTCATGGTGATGCAACTTCCTGTGCTCTATCACTGAATTTTAATTTTTTTTCCCCTTTTTTTTAACCAGTTTCTTTTGCCAATTCCGCCCCCCCACCCCACCTCATCTGCTGTTCCGGAAGTGATGACTCTGGTGCCTCAACTAAATTGTCATTATTTATGTGTGTGCTCTGACAGTGAATGTCAGGGAGCGTTTCAAACATCACAACTAAGCCTGATCCTGTCCTCATCCAATGCTCAAATATGTGCATTCTCAACAGAGATTACTCTATTGCAATTATGAATGGGAACCCTGGCTGACACTTACCTCCTTAACCCTGAGGCTCATTGTATAGCTCCTACCATCACCCCAGCTGAGATCAGCTGTGTCACATAGACTAGGGATTGAACCTGGAATTTTCCTGATCTGTATGATTTAGCTACTCACTGGGTGAATTTAATAAGTCACTCAGGAAGCTGTGTTCATTGTATTTTATAGGTAAGGAAGCTCAAAGAATATGACAACAGGCCATTCAGCCCATCAAGATTGTACAGATATTTTTCTCCACATGAGCCCCCTGGTTCAATTCCAATCACCTTTTCACTTCCAAGCCTTTTAATATTTGACTTTTTCAAACAATTACCTAATTATCTTTTAAAATAATTTATTGACTCTGCTCAACAACAATTTATGACAGAGAATTCCATCTTAACTGCCCTCTGTATAACTAATTATTTTCCAACCTTCTTAAATTCTTTAAAATTGAGTGATAAGTTACTGTCCAGAAATGTGACATAACACAAGAAACCTATGAAAAGCAATGGTACATGGAAGTACCCCACTTGATAACAATAGAGTTCATAATCTGCACCACATGTGAAAGATTTTTATGAGGAGTGTATCTCGTGTGGTTTTGGATTAGTTTCGACTTGCATATCACTGGTGTTTAGTATATGTATATATTATACATTGTTTCATTGAGAAGACATGCTGCCTCATATTGTTTGCGTTTCTTGGGTATATTAGAACCACACCATTAGTAATGGTTATATTTCTGATCATGACCAACACACCACAGATCATATTTGTAGTATATGTCTATCTCTGCTAATGGATAAAAATAGTATTTCAGCATCTTCAAATTCTACACTACAGGTGTGGTAGTAGCGTGTTAGAGTTCACTCAGTGAGTCCAAGTTGCTGTGGCAAGTAGTCTGAAGTTCTGGATAGTAATGGTGGAGGCTCCAATGTTCTTTCCATCACATGACTGACTCACTCTTACCAACTGCTACTGGCATGTGTTGGAAGGATTTGCAGACGGTGTGCAGCTGTGCTAGACTTGGAGTTTGGTGAGAGGGGGAGTTTGGTGAAGTGGGGGAAGGAAGTTCATTTCATTTTTCTATCTTTCTCACCTCATAGGAATTGGTTCTTGCTCTACTACAGGAAAAGGAGCTGGCTGTTTGGTGAGTATCTGGTAAGTAATTAAGTTCTATTCTATCCCTATGGTTTAAAATAGGATATAAATTGGTGGTAAAGTTAATAAAACATATAATAAAGCAACATAATTATGAGATTAATGTAATTAAGTAATTATTTAAAACACATTAATGATGGCAGGGCAGATGATGTGTTCATGCTGTAGCATGTGGAAGCACTTGGATAACATTGTGATCCAGGGCAAACACGTCTGTAGTAAATGTTTGCGGCTCGAGGAACTTTGGCTCAGAGTCATTGAGCTGGAGGCTGAGCTGCAGGCTCTGCAACATATCAGGGTGGGGGAATGTTTTATATCAGCAGGCAGTCACACCACTTTGGATAGGAGCTCCTGATTTGGTCAGTGATCAGGGACAGGAGGGTGTGACTGTGAATGAGGCAGGTAAGGGGACCCAGAAGGCAGGAGTGTGAGCCTCTGCAATTGTCCAATAGGTTTAAGGTTCACTCAGCTTGTTTGGATGAGAGTGGGAGCTGCAGGGTGGATGGGCAAACTGACCATGGCACCATGGTACAGGAAGCCATTCAAGTGGGGGGAGCAAAAAAGAACGAAATGCTAGTAGGGGACAGTATAGCGAGGGGGATTGACACTGTTCTCTGTAGCAAAGAGCGAGAGTCCAGACGGCTGTGTTCTCTGTCCAGTGCCATGGTTTGGGACATCTGCTCAGAGCTGGAGAGGAACCTGTAGTGGGAGGGGTACAATCCAATGGTTGTGGTCTATGTAGGTACCAATGACTTAGGATGAGGAAGGAGGCTCTGCATAGTCAGTATGAGGAGTTTGGCACCAAATTAAGAAGCAGAACCTCAAAGGTAATAACTTCTAGATTATTACCTGAGCTACATGCAAACTGGCATAGGATAAATAATATTAGAGAAATGTAAATGTGGCTTGGGAGAAGTGGTTTCCAGTTTGTAGGGCACTGGGACCAGTTTTGGGGAAAGTGGGATCTGTACCATTGGGGTGGTCTACACCAGAAGCGTCTTGGGCCTGGCGTCCTCGCGAGCTGCATTACTAGGGAAGTAGAGAAGGGCTTAAACTGAATAGTGGGGGCAAGGGATCAAATATGAGAAGATGTGGTAAACCAAAGAGTAGAGACAAGGCAAGAGAGAAAGGTAAATGGGAAAGGTATATATGGGAAATGAGAAACAGACCATGACAGCAAGGGACAAAGAGTACAAATCTAAGACTAAATTAGCAGATAATGCTAGACACTACAAAACTAATAAAAGAACAAGGCTAAAGGCTCTGTATCTAAACACACATAGCATTCAGAACTAAACAGCTGAGCTGATAACACAAATAGAAATAAATTAATATGATTTGATAGTCATTACAGAGACATGGCTACAGGAGAATAGATTGGGAGCTGAATATTGAAGGGTATGTGACATTTAAGAAGGACAGGAAGTTAGGAAAAGGTGGATGGTTGGCTCTGTTAATTATTGATGATATTGGAACATTAGAGAGGGATGACCTAAGTTCAGTAAACCAGGATGTAAAATTGATTTGGGTTGAGATGAGAAATGATAAAGGCAAGAAGTCACTTGTGGGAGTGGTGTACAGGCCCCCCAACACATGGTAGGGCACAGTATAAAAGAAGAGATAATAGGAGCCTGTCAGAAAGTTACAGCAATAATCATGAGGGATTTTAATCTACATATAGACTGGAGAAATCAGATGGAACAAAGGTAGCGTAGATGAAGAGTTCATAGAATGTTTTCGGGATAGTTTCTTAGAACAGCATGTCCTGGAGCCAACCAGAGAGCAGGCTAGACTAGATCTGGTATTGAGCAACCAGATAGGATTAATTGATAACCTTATAGTGAAGGCACCCCTAGGTCGCAGTGAACATATGATTGAATTTTATATTCATTTTGAGAGAGAAATGAATGCGTCCAAGACCAGTATTTTAAACTTAAATAAGGGCAATTATGAGGGCATGAAAGTAGAGCTGGCTAAAGTGAACTGGAAAATGAGATTAAGGCCTAGGTTAATAGAAGTTCAGTGGCAGACATTTAAAGGGATATTTCAGAATACACAGAATAGATACATTCCAATGAGGAAGTAATATTGCAAGGGGAGGGCATATAATTACACAAAGATGGGTGGCGGGTCAGAAGATTGGAAAGAATATAAAGAACAGCAAAGAATGACAAAAAGATTAATAAGGAGGGAAAAATTAGCATACGAGAAAAAACTATTAAGTAATATAAAGAAGGATAGTAAGAGCTTCTATAGATATTTCAATAAAAAAAGAGTTAACAAAGTGAGCATTGGTCCTATAGAAAGTGCATCTGGGGAATTGATAATGGGAAGTAGGGAGATGGCGGATGAATTAAACTGGTATTTTGCTTCGGTCTTCACTATAGAGGACACAAATAATATCCTGGAAATAGCTGTAAATCAGGAAATTGAAGGGAGGGAGGAACCCAGGAAGATTACAATCACCAGGGAAGTTTCATTAAGCAAATTGTTGGGGCTGTGGGCTGACAAATCCCCAGGTTTGGATGGACTTCACCCTAAGGTCTTGAGAGAAGTGGCTAGTGAGATAGTTGATGCATTGGTTTTAAATTTCCAAAATTCCCTAGATGTGGGGAAGGTTCTATTCGATTGGAAAATAGCAAATGTAACTTCTTTATTCAAAAAGGGAGGGAGATAGAAAGCAGGAAACTACAAGCCAGTTAGCCTAACACCTGTCATAGGGAAAATGTTAGAAGCTATTATTGAAGATGTTAAAGCAGAGCACTTAGAAAAAATTCAAGGTAATCAAACAGTGTCAACATGGTTTTGTGAAAGGGAAATCACTTTTAACCAATTTATTGGAGTTCTTTGAAGGAGTCACATGCTCTGTGGATAAAGGGAAACTGGTGGATGTACTTTACTTAGATTTCCAGAAGGCATTTGATAAAGTGCCACATCAAAGGTTATTGGGGTAAGTAAAAACTCAGGGGCCAGGATTTCCCAGTCAGTGAGTAGGGGGTGGGGCCCCCTTGTCAATGCGTAAAATGACACAGGATGACGTCCGGCGGAACTCCCGACGTCATCCCACCTCATTTCAAGTTTCAGGTGGGTGGGGACTCATCTGAATCAGCTGTGCGCCCGCCGACCTGTCAATGGCCAATTGAGGACATTGACAAAGTAATTAAAATGCTTAATGGACCTGCCTGTCCAATCTTAAGGCTGGCGGGCAGGCCAGGAGCCCTAGCGGGCACTAGAAAAAGCATGAAACCTCATCCACAGGCGGGATGAGGTTTCATGTAGGATTTTAAATTTTTAATAAAAGTGTTAATGAAAGTGATGGACATGTCTCAACTCATGTGACAGTGTCACATGAGGGAACATGTCAGGGGAATTCTTTTTCTATTGTTAACATTTTTAAATTTGGTGCCGATCTCCCTGAGGCAGCACTTAGCCTCAGGCAGATGACTGCTCTCTTTCATGTACATGAGTGAAAGAGTGCAATCTTGGTTTAGGGATTCCCCCCACCCACCCGCACAGGGAGCGCATAGCGCTTCCTTGTGGACATCACACTAGGCGGGCCTTAATTTGCCTGCCCACATAAAATGGCGGCACCCGTTGATTGGGGGCGCTGATCGGAGGCGCATCTCCACACACCTGCTCTTAAACTTCCCCCCCCAATGGGGGAAAAATTCAGCCCGTGGTGTAGGGGGTAACATATTGGCATAGATAGAAGATTGGCTAGCTACCAGGAAGCAGAGAATTGCCATAAATGGTTCTTTTTCTGGTTGGCAGGATGTGACAAGTGGTTGGCCACATGGATCAGTGCTGCAGCCTCAATTTTTTACAATTTATATAAATGACTTGGATGAAAGGAATGAAGTAATAGTTGCTAAATTTGCTGATGACACAAAGGTAAGTAGGAAAGTAAATTGTGAAGAGGACATAAGGAGGCTATAAAGTGACATACATACGTTAAGTGAGGGGGCAAAGATCTGGCAAATGGAGTGAAATGTGGGCAAATGTGAAACTGTTCAATTTTGCAGGAAGAATAAAAATGAAGCTTCTTATTTAAATGGTGAGAGATTGCAGAGCTCTGAGATTCAGAGCAATCTGGGTGTCCTAGTGCATGAATCACAAAAGGCTAGTATGCAGGTGCAGCAAGTTATTAGGAAAGCTAATAGAATGTTATCATTTATTGTGAGGGGAATTGATTACAAAAGTAAGGAGGTTATGCTTCAGTTGTACAGGGCACTGGTGAGACCACATCAGGTGTACAGTACAGATCTCCTTATTTCAAGAGATATGTAGATGCTTTGGAAGCAGTTCAGAGAAGGTCTACCAGACTAATACCACGAATGGGCGGGTTGTCTTATGTGGAAAGGTTAAACAGGTTAGGCTTGTATCCCCTGGAATTTAGAAGGCTAAGAGGCGACTTGATTGAAACCTTTAAGATCCTAAGTAGTCTTGACAGGGTGGATATGGGGGGAATGTTTCCTCTTGTGGGGGAATCTAGAACTAGGGGTCACTGTTTAAAAATAAGGGATCGGTCATTTAAGACAAAAATGAGAAGAATTCTTTTCTCTCAGAGAGTTGTGAGTCTTTGGAACTCTCTTCCTCAAAAGGCAGTGGAAGCAGAGTCTTTGAATATTTTAAAGGTAGAGATAGATAGATTCTTGATTAACAAGGGGATGAAAGGCTATCAGGGGTAAGCAGGAACGTGGGGTTGAGGTTACAATCAAATCAGCTATGATCTTATTGAATGGTGGAGCAGGTTCAAGGGGCTGAGTGGTCTAATCCTGTTCCTAATTTGTATGTTTGTATGTATTGCTTCTCAAGCTGCTTGCCTGCATTATGCATGCTGCTTCCTTGGCCATCAAGTCCTGGGTTTGAACTCGAACCCAGAGCTGCTGGTTCAGAGGCAGGGACACCACCCACTGTGCCACAAGACCTCCCTACTACTGGTGTGATTCTGCAAATTTCATCGCACTCCAGATATCAGAGTCCAGCTATATTGCAGGAGTCACACTCCAGACATCACATGAGTTATCACACTTGCTTACAGGTACAAAATGATCTTAAAGTACTGAATACTTCAGCTGCAGCCTCAAACTGCTAAGCAGATTTTAATCCATAGGCTGGAATTCTCTGTCCCTGTTGGCGTTGGGTGTCATGGCTAGTATGAGCGGACATGGCGGGAATGCCAAAAATCGGTTTCACGGCGTTGTGAAACCAGTTTGTGATGGTATGCTCCGCCCATCAATGGCAGGCCACGTTTCCCACTGCCGCTTGTTGGGAACGTCATTTTAATGCATTTGCATATCATTAGAAGCCTAGCTCGCCAGAATCATCCCCCCACGCTGAATCATCTGGGCACATTGACATGATTGAAAACCAATGTGTTTCACAACAGCATTTAAAAGGCATGCACCTGGCAAGCTGAACTTCAAGGGGAACTCGGAGCTGAGTGTGTGTGAACGTTGTGCAGCGCTCGCAAGGGTTGCCCCTTCAACTTCAAGATTGAGGCGCTGTGCATTCAGGTGAGGGTACAGACAAGTTGCTTTTTCCCGGTTGGCTGGCAGTGCAGTGCCAGGGCAAGGACTGCACTGTGGTTCGGATGAGTTGGGGGGCCAAAGGGTGCATTGCATCTGGGGCGAGTTGTGGCGGGGCAAGGCAGCCTGGTCTGATGGTTTTATTTTACATCAACAATTGATTGTTATATTTAGCATTTTCCACCAACACGTGGAGCCTGAGACTTCAATGGCTTCGCAAATTTCTGTTTGGGCGCTGCTTTCTGAATAGCCTTAGCTGTAGCTGCGCTGACATTCTTTGTTGCAGCTTTGGCTCTCTTAGCCTCCTTGGCAGCCCTGATTGCCTGTTCACATTGAGCCTTATGCATCTCAGGCTTTTGATTCCTCTTAGTCATAATCCTAGCAAAAGAGGCACCAGTAATAGCCCATTGGAACTTTACTGCACGACAGAAGTGCTTTTTCTGAATCTCTTCAAGCTGCCCTTTTTTGTGCTTGCACCTGTACAAGGCAGTCCAGTTGATTTGTTGAGGGTTTCTCTTGGCGAGGAAGGCTGACTCACATTTTGAGTTCATGAATTGGAAAACCTTCCCATCAATTCTGGCATAGTGCTTCATATGACCCAGGTATATTTTATACCCACTAAAACTGCAGAGCTCAACCTTCATGATGGTAGTGTACAAGCGGGGCGGTGAGGGGGGTGTGGGAATGGAAGCTGGCATGCATTAGGGAAACCTTGTGTCACGTGACCATTCCTCCGCTGCTGACACAGTTCAGGCACAGCCACATTGATATGCTTGGAGTCGGGCCTCTAGCTTATCTGCCCAGTCAAACAATGCAGAGGCATTAAAGTGCCACCAAATGCTCCAGAGCTTTTCACCCATCAGCTACAGACTGCAAACTAATGAGCATTTTAGTGGACTGCAGAACAGTTGGATGACTGGGCAAGTTGTACAACCTCCTTGTGAAAGCTGCCCATGGAGCAGTCACTGGTGGAAGCACTCACAGCCCCTTGCAATGTCATCATTCCAGATTGGACCAGTCTCCTGATGGTTCAAACTAACAGTGCAGCCTTACAGTGCAGGTTTGAAGAATGCTTGCACCTGAGCTGAGAGTGCAGCATACAGTTGAGTGGGTAACGCTGCCTCCAATCAGTCAGGTGGAGTGGGGCGGCTGGTGGGTGGCATTTCAGGCAGCCATGCAGCACACTAAACTCTGGTCATCTAAGTCGTGGCCAGCACTCTCCGGGATGCATTAAGGAGCATTCAAACTTAACCAAGACAGGTTCTTAGTACACCCATGCTAACCCATAGGTCTCTCTCTTTCATCCTGTAGGAGGAGTACATCAGGATCTGGTGACCTAACTGTATGATTCACGGCTTACAGGGAGCAGAGACGAAGAATAAGAGGGTGGCGGAGGTGCCTGGCTGCACAGAGGGAGGAACACCACTCTCAAGAAGAAGGGGCGGCTGGGGCTTCCGCACCCGCCACTGAAGAACCAAAGTGAGGCTTTGCTGATCGGCACCTAGCTAGACCAGGCTCTACAGACAGTGCCTGTCATTACTACAGTTAACTGAGAATCAGTGTCGCCAAAGACTGCGCATGTCCAGGGAACAGGTCGCCCAGGTCTGCCACCTGCTGCAGGATTTGTCGCCACGGGGACATGGAGGGCATCCACTTGCCACTGGCCGCGAAAGTCACCGCGGTGCTCAATTTTTATGCCAGTGGGACCTTTTAGGGCTCCACAGGTGACCTCTGTGGGATATCGCAAGCCTCCGCTCACAAATGCATCCAGGTGGCCATAGACGCCAGATTTGTGAAGGCGCACACTTTGTGCATTTCACCTGGGATCAGGAAAGCCAGGAAGCAAGTGTGCTGGGATTTGTGTAGATCTCTGGTTTTCCACAGGTACAGAGTGCCATTGACTGCACTCACATCATTCTCAGATCTCCATGGTAACAAGCGGTCAACTACACCAACGCAACGGCTTCCACTGCGACCACCACAAACGCATCCTGCAGGTCTGTGCATGGTTCCCAGTGAGGGTCCACGACTCCTACATTCTCAGTAGGTCTCAAATTCCTGACATCTTCCAGGGTCCACAGAGGCTGCAGGGTTGGCTCCTCAGGGACAAGGGCCACCGCAGAGGACGTGGCTGATGATGCCCATGCAGCAGAGAAGGTACAATAAGACTTATGCTACAAATTTCACTTTGGTGAAGCAAACCATTGGAATGTTGAAAATGAGGTTTTGGTGCCCAGACCAGTCTGGTGGAGCCCTGCAATACAGTCCACAGAGGGTGTCATGCATTGTTGTTGTCTGCTGCACCCTTCACAACCTGGCGCTGCAATTGGGGGAGGAGCTGGCTGAGGAGGAGATGGAGGAGCTGCACGACTCCTCCAATGAGGAGGACATCCATGGGGATGAAGGCAAGGATGAAGGCGATGATGCCAACACACTGGCCAGATGAGGCAGGTGCACTTGGGAAGCCCTCATAGCTGCTAGATTTGTGGAGGATGATGACAAAGTGCAGTGAAGAGACACCATAGATCCTCACACAGCATCTGTGAATGTTTAACTCCTGTCTGATTGACGGCAGCGCACATAGCCTCTGTGATAAGACTCCTGCCACGGAGCCGCAGCGGATGTCCATAGTCCTTACATTCCAGGAGGATGATGACAACATGCAGTGGGGACACTCCATAGATCCTCACATAACTTAAGTGAATGTCTGACTCCTGTCTGGCTAATAGCAGGTCACTTGCACTCTGTAAACAGGGTCATATCTTTCAGATTGAGCGAGGAAACTTTAACTTCTCCTGATCCTACGGCGTCCTTTGTGAGCTGAACCCTTCAGGACCACACTGTCACCGGACAAAGATGCTGATGTGATGGGGGGGGTGGGGGCTGCTGCACCTCATAGGTGCTGAGAGAACACAGAGAAAATGACGGAACTCTGTGCAGCAATGATAAGCCCCATTGAGGTGCAGGCATGACTGAAGTGTCCAGTGACTGTGAAGGCACACCATCAGTGTGCTGAGAAGACTGCACAAAGCACAGGGAAGAGACCCTGGACTGAGACAACTATCTTTATCTTGTACAGGGACGAAGGCAGTACTCGTGTCACATCTGAGTGACACGAATGCTGCCCATCAGAACAAGGAGCTATAGGCAAGGAGACATTCTTGGTAGTTTATTTACAATAGTGAACATTATGTACAAGTGATTAACACCCGTGCCCAGGCTGTTCAATTACATTTTCTTAACCTTCCTAACACTGCCATGGAGGTGTTCTCCGGACATCCACAGTGGATTTGGAGACAGCCTGCTCACTGTCACGACTTATATGTGGTGACCTTGGTGGGCGTCCTCTTGGAGGGCCCTGGCCTGCTTTCGGGGTCCTGCTGTGTGGCAATGGCATCCTCCTCAGCCTGTGGAGCTGAAACTGCTAGGGTCACAGAGAGAGGGGATTCAGATGGGTCGGACACTCCCGGAGTCACCTGGGTAGATGGCCCCAGGGTGTGCGCCTGCTGATCCTCCTCCTTATGGGTACCCAAGGGACCCTGGCTGACTACCTGAGGAGAAGGGGAAGCTGGAGTGAGATCGAGCTTCCCCGCACCCCTCTCGCATTGACACCATTGGTGGCCAACTATGACATCAGCGATGGAGTTCAGCCCATGCAGCAGTGCAGGAGCGATGTCCTGAAGCAAGATCTCCATGGCGGCTGCCATCCTATCAGCGTTGACCTCAATGCGTTGGCATGCTGGCACTATCACATCAAACTGAAAGTGGACAGTCTCCTCCATCGTGCCTTGCAATCTGAGGAGTGCAGCGGACATCCCTTCCTGATATTCCTGAGCTTGCCTTTGCAGCTTCAGAAACTGAGGTATGATTAAGTTTAGAGGCTCCTCATCTGACTCCGATTAAGCAAATTTCTGGCCTCCAGCAGTCTTCCAAATGCCGGAGACCCAGGAAGTCCCTGCCACTGCCTGCTGTGGATCAGGCAGTGTGATATGCTCTCCAGATTGTGACTCCGCGGTTATTCTAAAGCTAGGTCTCACTGAGGTATGTATATATGTGCTGGTGGAGGGTGTGGGTGAGCGCTGTGACAGGTCTTCAATGAGGGTGTCATCAGATTCTTCTTCTGTCATTTCTTCGGGGCTTGAGTCGAGGACCTGGGTCGTGGACCCCCTCAGCTGTTTCTCAGATATGTCTGTGAAAGCAAGGAGGGATAATTAGTGCATGGCAGGGGACTGCGGAACAGGGGAACTGACTCACAGCATGGTTGTCTGATGGACATTGCACTGCTGGATCCTCACTTGGTTGAACACTGATGGCCTCACCGTCAGCATAAGGGCGGTACAGGTTGTCACTAGCCAGCTGGATGACTCTATTTTCAAAGTCCGTGAGGACATTGATTTCAGGCATTCCTCTAGCAGTCTGTGACTTCTCCCTTTTGTTGCATGCCAGTTTGTCCAGATGATAAAGATACCTGGCGTGTGTGGGTGGTGAGTGGTGCCATGGACAGGATGAGGACACGATCTGCAGAGCAAATCAAGGTGTGTATGAAAGAGTGAATAGTGATGTACCTTGAATGGGATTCACATGTAGATGTGTGATGGGTTTGTAAGTTTGTGAGTTGAGAGTGATGAGAAGAGTGACTTACCCTGGCAGAACAGAGGAGATCATTCATCCTGTAGTGGCACTGGGTGGCTGCCCTCTTTTGCAGGGCGTTGGCACTGACCACCACTGCCACCACCTCCTGTGCAGAATTGGTGGCCTTGCTTGCTGGCCTTTGCGCAGAGCGGGGGTAAAGGGCATTGCGGCAGGCCTCCACTGTGTCCAATGGACGCTCGAGGGAGACATTGCTAAATCTGGGGGCAGCATGTTTCCTCCCTTTGGCAGCCATGACTTTGCAGCAGCTTCCTATCCCTAGAAGAATGCTAGCTCTTTGGGGTGGCCATTAAATAGGGCGCCTGGCTTACTGAAAACCTGAGGTGATGACGGGGCGGGTGAATCAGAGGATGCCCTGCCAGCAAACCCATGTGTTTCTTGGGAATGCATAATTTTTTTTTATTCGTCCATGAGATGTGAGCGTCACTGGGTAGGCCAGCATTTACTGCCAAGCCTAATTACCCTTGAGAACTGAATGGCTTACTCGGCCGTTTCAAAGGGAATTTGAGAATAAATCACATTACTGTGGGTCTGGAGTCACATGTAGACCAGAAAGGTAAAGGACAGCAAATTTCCTTCCCTAAAGGACATTAATGAACTAGATGGATTTTTACAACAATTGACAATGGTTATCATTTGACTTGCAATTCCAGATTTTTTATTAAATTCAAATTTCTTTATCTGCCGTGGCGTGATTGGAATCCAGGCACTCAGAGTATTGCCTTGGGTCTCAGTGACAATATGACTACAATACAACCACCCCCCAAATTAATGAGGCAGGATTGGGATTATATGGCGTGAAAACCCGCCATTGAGGCCAGTGGATAAAACGTGCTTTCTCCTGCCCACTACTGCACTTAGTGCAAAACTGGGACAATTCCACCCATAGTGTTTTTTACCAAACAACAATGAAGTCTAAAATTCTGATTCCCATGTTTAAATCCCTTCAATACCTTAACCATCCATTTCTGCCTCCAGACTTATGACCCTCCCCCAAACCACAGAAATCTTTGTTTCTTTATTTTTTATTCATTCAAGGCTTCGTTGGCTAGGCTTTGGGAAGTCAGGAGGTGAGTTACTCATCACAGTATTCCTTGCCTCTGACCTGCTCTTGTAGCCACTGTATTTATATGGCTAGTCCAGTTCAGTTTCTGGCCAGCATTTATTGCCTATCCCTAATTGCCCTTGAGAAGGTGGTGGTGAGCTGCCTTCTTGAACCGTTGCAGTCCATGTGGTGTAGGTACACCCACAGTGCTAGTAGGGAGGGATTTCCAGGATTTTGACCCAGCGACAGTGAAGGAATGGTGATATATTTCCAAGTCAGGATGATGAGTGATTTGGAGGGGGACTTCCATGTGGTGGTGTCCCATCTATCTGCTGCCCTTGTCCTTCTAGATGGTAGTGGTCGTGGGTTTGGAAGGTGCTGTCTAAGGAACCTTGGTGAATTCCTGCAGTGCATCTTGTGGATGGTACACACTGCTGCTACTGTGCATTGATGGTGGAGGGAGTGAATGTTAGTGACTGGGGTGCTAATCAAGTGAGCTGCTTTGACCAAGATGGTGTCAATCTTCTTGAGTGTTGTGGGAGTTGCACTCATCCAGGCAGGTGAGAGGTATTCCATCACACTCCTGACTTGTGCCTTGTAGATGGTGGACAGGCTTTGGGGAGTCAGGAGGTGAGTTACTCATCACAGTATTCCTTGCCTCTGACCTGCTCTTGTAGCCACTGTATTTATATGGCTAGTCCAGTTCAGTTTCTGGTCAAGGGTACCCCCAGGATGTTGATAGTGGGAGATTCAATGATGGCAATGCCACTGAATGTCAAGGGGCGATGGTTAGATTATCTTTTGTTGGAGATGGTCATTACCCGGCACTTGTGTGTCGCGAATGATACTTGCCACTTCTCAGCCCAAGCCTGCATATTGTCCAGGTCTTGTTGCATTTGGATGTGGATTGCTTCAGTATCAGAAGAGTCGCAAATGGTGCTCTACATTGTGCAATCTTCAGCGAACATCCCCACTTCTGATTTTATGACGGAAGGAAGGTCATTGATGAAGCAGCTGAAAATGGTTGGGCCAAGGACACTACCCCGAGGAACTCATGTAATGATGTCCTGGAGCTGAGATGAGTGACCAACAACCACAACCGTCTTCCTTTGTGCTCAATAGGACTCCAGCCAGTGGAGATTTTTCCCCCTGATTCCCATTGACTCCAGTTTTGCTAGGACTCCTTGATGCCGCACTTGGTCAAATGCTGCCTTGATGTCAAGGGTAGTAGCTCTCACCTCACCTTGGGAATTCAGCTCTTTTGTCTATGTTTGAACCAATGCTCTAATGAGGTCAGCAACTGAGTAGCCCTGATGGAACCCAAACTGGGTGTCAGTGAATAGGTTATTGCTAAGCAATAATAGCACTGTTGATGACCCTTCCATTACTTTACTGATGATCAAGAGCAGACTGATCATCGGTCTGATGAGGCAGTAATTGGCTGGGTTGAATTTGTCCTGCTTTTTGTGTACAGTACATACCTGGGCAATTTTCTGCATAGCCAGGTAGATGCCAGTGTTGTATCTGTACTGGGACTGTTTGGCCAGAGTGCGGCAAGTTCTGGAGTACAAATCTTCAGCACTGTTGCCAGAATATTGTCAGGGCCCATAGCCTTTGTAGTGTCCAGTTCCTTCAGCCTTTTCTTGATATCACATGGAATGAATCGAATTGGCTGAAGACTGGCATCTGTGATGCTGGGGACTTTTGGAGGAGGCAGAGATGGATCATCCACTCAGCACTTCTGGCTGAAGTTTGTTGCAAATGCTTCAGCCTTATCTTTTCACTGAAGTGCTAGGCTTCCCCATCATAGAGGATGGGGATATTTGTGGAGCCTCCTCCTTCAGTGGGTTGTTTGATTATTCATGACTGGATGTGGCAGGACCGCAGAGCTTAGATCTGATCCATTGGTTGTGGGATCACTTAGCTCTGTCCATCACTTGCTACTTATCCTCTTTGGCACACAAGTAGCCCCATGTTGTAGCTTCACCAGGTTGCCACCTCATTTTTAGGTATACCTGGTGCTACTCCTGGCATGCCCTCCTGCACTCTTCATTGAACCACGGTTGAACCCCTTGCTTAAAGGCAAAATATTGCGGATGCTGGAAATCTGAAGTGAAAACAAAAAATGCTGAAAAAACTCAGTAGGTCTGATAGCATCTGTGGAGAGAAAGACAGAGTTAACGTTTCAAGTCTGTATGACTCTTCTTCAGAGCTAAAGGGAAGAAGAAATGTAGTGAAATATATACTGTTGAAGGGGGGCGGAACAGGTGAAGCTGGATAGAACGCCAGCGATAGGCGGAGGCAAAGGAGAGATTGCGAAAGATGTCATAAACAAAAGGTCAAAGGGTTGTTAATAGTGGTGGTGCTGGCTAAAGGAGGTAATAATGGTAACATTAGGAGTGGAAAGCAGAATGTGATAATGACAGGACCGGGATAAGCACTCTGGAAAGCGACAGATGGCCCTAGTGGGGGGAGGGGATGGTGGTGGGGAAAAAAAATCGAAAAGGCTAAAAGCTGGGGATAAAGCAATGAATAAAATGGAAATAAATTTTAAAAATAATAATTATGAAAATAAGTGGGAAAAATATAAAATAAATAAATAAAAATTAAAAATAAAAAATGAGTAAGAAAAAAGGGGGGATCAAAAAGGGGTGGGGATGGAGGAGAGAGTTCATGGTCTGAAGTTGTTGAACTCATTGTTAAGTCCAGAAGGCTGTAAAGTGCTTAATCGGAAGATGAGGTGCTGTTCCTCCAATTTGCATTAAGCTTGATCCTCTAGCTTGATGGTAATGGTAGAGTGGGGGATATGCCAGGCCATGAGGCTACAGATTGTGTTCGAGTACAATTCTGCCGCTGCTGAAGGCCCACAGTGCCTCATGGATGCCCAGTTTTGAGTTGCTAGATCTGTTCGAAATCTATCCCATTTCGCACGGTGATAGTGCCACACAGCACGATTAAGGGTATCCTCAATGTGAAGACGGGACTTCGTCTCCACAGTGACTGTGTGGTGGTCACTCCTACTGATATTGTCATGGACAGATGCATTTACGGCAGGCACGTTGGTGAGGATGAGGTCAAGTATGTTTTTCCCTCTTGTTGGTTCCCTCACCATCTGCTGCACACCCAGTCTAGCAGCTATGTCCTTTAGGATTCGGCCAGCGGTCGGTAATGGTGCTACTGAGCCACTCTTGGTGATGGACATTGAAGTTCCCCACCCAGAGTACATTCTGTGTTCTTGCCATCCCCTTAGTGCTTCCTCCAAGTGTTGTTCAACATGGAGGAGCACTGATTCATCAGCTGATGGAGGGTGGTACGTGGTAATCAGCAGGAGGTTTCCTTGCCCATGTTTGACCTGATGCCATGAAACTGCAAGGGGTTCGCAGTCGCTGTTGAAGATTCCCAGGGAGGGAAATTCGCTCCTGATTGTATAGAAACATAGAAAATAGGAGCAGGAGTAGGCTATTTGGCCCTTCGAGCCTGCTCCACCATTCATTATGATCATGGATGATAATCCTACTCAATAGCCTGCTGCCGCTTTCTCCCCATATCCTTTGATCCCTTTCGCCCCCAAGAGTTATATCTAACTCCTTCTTGAAAACATACAATGTTTTGGCCTCAACTACTTTCTGTGGTAGCAAATTCCACAGGCTCACCAGTCTCTGGGTGAAGAGGTGTCACCACCTCTGCTGGGTCTGTCTTGCTGGTGGGACAGAACATACCCAGGGATGGTCATGATGGCATCAGATATGATTCTGTGAGGATGACTGTACATCAGGCTGTTGCTTGACTAGTCTGTGGGACAGCTCTCCCAATTTTGGCACCAGCCTCCTCCAGACATTAGCAAGGAGGACTTTGCAGGGCTGACAGGGCTGAGTTTGCCGTTGTCATTTCTGGTGCCTAGGTTGATGCCAGGTGGTCTGCCACGCTTCATTAATTTTTTGAGACTTTGTAGTGGTTTGATACAACTGGGTGGCTTGCTAGGCCACTGGTCTGAAGTCATATGTAGGCAGACAATATAAGAACAGCAGGTTTACTAATGGGAATTAGTGAACCAAATGGTTTTGTACAATTAATTCCAGAATTTTATTGAATTCAAATTCCAACATTTGCCATGGCAGGATTTGAACCCAGGTCCCCAGAGCATTACCCTGGGTCTCTGGATTACTAGTCCAGTGACAATATCACGACGCCATCGCCTCCCCAGCATCTTCTGCATCTCTCCCGTTCTTTGCCCTACCATTGGTGATAATGTCTTCAGCTGCAGCTATCCCACTAATTCCCTCCACAAACCCATCTATGTCCTATCTCCCCTCTTCTCCTTTAAGAATCTTCTGAAAAACCAGCTCTATGGTCAAGCTGTTAATCATCACTCCTAATTTATTCTTTTTTTCATTGCCATTCAATTTTGTTCTCTATGAGGTGCTTTGGGACATTTTCCTAGATTAGATGCACAACATAAATGCAAGTTATTGTTGTTGTACAGTGCTTTTGGCCTTATAATATATAATCCAACTCATCAAGTAGATATTTAGGATATGCATTGTAACCATTAAACATTGTTGTCATGGTAGACTCCCCTTTGTTCCAGTGTGTCCAAGCTGTAAATTATTTTATCGTCTTCTGTGGGCCCTCTCACAACTGATGAGTCCAATGTGGGATTGACGTGGACACTCACAGAACTGGCAGTTCATATTGTCATTGTTGGTACCTGGGGGAACTTCTGCAGCTGCACCACCTCTGGCCTTCCCTTGGACAGGTCAGATGTTGCCAATTTGGTGTAGATGATCCTTGATAGATACTGAACCCAATTTCAGAGTTTGCCTCCACGTGGGCCAGTCTGCTGCAGTTTTCCCGAGAGAGGTGGTTTACAATGCAGAAGTTTGTAAGGCTCTTTTTTAGGTTCTTTTATTGTTTGTACTGACCACCTTGATGTTCTTTGCCCTGAGACAATTCCCCATAGAAGATCTGCTTGGGGATTCTGTGTTCATCCATGCCGGAGACATGGCTTGCCATCTAAGCTGAACTTTCTGGAAGGTGTTCTCCATGCTGTTGAACCCAGCATGATGTTTAAAGGACTGTAAATGCAGTAAAATAGTCTTGACATTATTCATTTAATTGTGCATTTAATGATTTTTAGTTTTCTCTAGTTGCTATGTTGAATTTGTTCTCATATTTTGTGCTAGTTTTAAAAAGGTTGTTTGAAAGGTTTATTTTGGGTTGCTTCCAGGTGTTTAATGAAAATGTCCTGCCCCTACAGCACAATTCCAAGAAATATTCTTTAAAGAAAAGACCATTCTAAGACTGCATAAAGGGCATTTGGCTTAATAAACATGTTTTGTTTAAATTCAAGCACACCTCTCTGGTTCGGCCATCTCAATATATCCCTGGATCATCTCATTCAGTAAACTAGCAATTTTGCTCTTGAATTTACTTACATTCATTGTTTCATTGGTCATTCCTCAGGATTTTGAAAATTGGATGGATAATGCTGTCCAGTCTGCTTGGGAGGAATTTTATTGGAACCTACTAGCTTGCAGCAGGGTTGTGGGAGATGGGAGGGGTGGGGGAACCAGCAGTGGGTCAGGAACACAATTGTTGCAGCCATGGGCTTTGCTCTGTGACTGCTTAGTTCAGCCATGGCAATAGCATCCCGCCTTTGGGTTTCCTGACCAATCACAGAGTGTGGACATGATGACAACCTGCACCTGTCAATGGAAGGGATCCCGTATAAAGGGACTTGGATTGAGGTCAGAATAACTATATCTTGCACTGGATCTGAATGGTCCTGTAATGAAAACAATGGAAGCAAGATGTGGGAAGGCTGTCATGCACCACCCACCACCATCCCACCTCTGGTTCTGAAGGTGGTGAGGGCCCACAGAATAATGCTGTTCCCACAGACATGAGGAAGAAGCCGGCTGCATAAAACAAATAAGTGTGGCTGGAAGACACAAAAGCAGTCGTCAGCAGGATTCTGGTCTCTAGAACATGGACACAGCGCTGCAAGAGATTAAATCACCTCATAAGAGCAGGAAAGGTGACTAGCATCTAACCTTCAGATGCAAACCCCACGCTCTGACTTCCCCAGCATTCTCTTGCACAAAACCACTCAGAACGCAGCTTGCAGCTCCACTCATTCATCTCACTTGAGGGATCTCCACTCATCCTCATCTGAACAGCCAACACTCTGACTCACCCTCATCTTAGTGCAATTTCATGCCCATCACAAATGTTGTCATTCCATCCTCTTCACACATTTCATTTCTCACATTTACACTCCGAGTTCTTCCCTGCAGGAGAAGAGAGCACAATTTCAGGGTGAGGGTGAGAATTGGGGGTGTTTCTACAAGCACCAGCTTGTTTGGTGATGGAGATCTTGGAGCCTGGCTGGATGGCAGAGCCATTGGAAATTGGAGTTGGAGAGATGGGGTCTCCCACATACCTGATGACAGAATTTGCTGTCACACTGCCACTTCGCACATAATAGTCATGCATGTTGAGTTGTTATTACCAATAGCTGAAACGTCAAAATTTGCAAAGTGTAGATTTTTACCTCTTTCCACATGTCACATCTAAATCATGTCTTTCATCATGTGCAGGTACTTCAAGGGCAACAGAGGAGCTGGAATAGGAGAAAGCTGAGGAGCTCTCAAAGGACAATGTGCACCTGAGAGAGAACAGTCACAGAGTGCATGTACATCACATTGGTGGGATAGCTAGGTTGTCAAAGATGAAGTGCACATCACAAGCGAGCAGGAACAGGAGCTGCAGACAGAGAATGTGGTGGAGAGTCCTTGTTCGAGGGTGAAGAACACTCGAAGATCTGCTCAGCTGGACATAGATCTAAAGCCTTGGAGGGGTCAACTATGAGAGGGGCACCTCTGGAGCAGCAACTGGAAATGCGTGAGATTCTGTCAGCATTTCTAGAGGCAATGCACACTGCTGGAGAGAGATTGGAGGATTCCTTCTCTACCAAGAGTGCCATGATGGCTCAGGCATTTGTCCTAATGTCCACCTTCACGGAAATTGTGGCCACCTGCATGGAGAATCATGCGCAGTAGATAACTGAGTGCTTGCTGACCCTCACCAATAACCCACATACTCAGTGTGCCACTTTAAACAAGCTGGAGAAAAATCTCTTCTTGGCTGTTCAGTGCCTCACTGAAATGCAGCAAAGTGCTCTCCAGCTTTTGGCTTGCAAGGGAGCACGGGTGGACCATGAGAAGGAAGATGGAAAAAGAGCAACTGGAAGTGGGGACCCTTTTCATAGCAATCTCACTTCTCATACTTTACGCCCCCACTCAGCCCCAATTCTCAGTCAGAGCTACATATCCTGCCTCCTGTCCTGATGACCGAATCTGCCCTGCACAGGGGCTCTCATGGGCTTCAAAACCCAGAGGATGTCTGTTATGGACAACCCAGCTATCAGAGCAGGTGAACGAGGAGCCTGCCTCTAGCTCTGTTGAAGCTACTGGGGGGATTAGCAATCCCTATGACTGGGCACCTTGGCCTCCATGCCCTTCCTCACCAGTCCTCAGATCCCACAGCCCCAACCAAGGCTTCCAATCCCAAGGATTCCTATTCCCCCCCTTAAGCCACTGACATCCTCTGCAGGCTTCTGTTCAATACCCCCATCACTAGATCCCAAACTCCTTGCCACGATCCCTTACCCCAAGGCCCCTGACCTCCCTACTCGTCTTCTTGGCAACCCACCCAATCAACCATTGATACACCTTGCCTTCCCCCCCCACCAATCACAACCACCCACCTTCCCCCCCTGCCGCCACCACTCCCCCCCCACCGCACCCCCCCAACCCCACCTCAGTTGGGCCCCTTCCCTCATCTCTGATTCCTCCCCCTGCCAAAATGAAAACAGACTTACCTTCCGGGGGCCTTCATGATCTATTCCCTAACTCACTGGAAGTCAAGCCTGACAATCTGACTGGCTTTTGGGCAGGGGAGTCATCAGTGACATCAGGTGCACACTGTGGAGGTAAAACTCCATGGTATGCAGGGCAATCCTGACTTGCAGGTTCCTCATGACTTTTGGACCACATCACTGATAGAGTGATGAAAATTGGAGATATGCAAGAGCTAGAATTGGAGGATTATAGAGATCTGGGAAGGTTGTAGGGCTAACAGCTATTCACACCCTTTTCCTGGAGTTAGACTGGGTATTGCCCTTCTTTCAGAACCATTGCATCTAATAGAGCAAAAATAGCATCAGTCATTATTGACAACGTATTTAGAAGGCTGGATCCCAATGTTGGTTGTTCAGGTCTGGTAGATCTAATGACAATGGGATATGCTATACTTGTATGTTCTAGGCATTGCTCAGATTTCTGACTTGTATCATTTTCCTAAATCATAAAACTGTCCTCTTCATTGTCCAGAAATGACAGCAATTTAGAAACTGTCATTTCAATACCCAGTTTTGCAGCTTAAACGTTCACGTAATTTCAGGAATGCAGTTGCTAAATATTCCCAAGTTCTGCAGGGACTAAGTGTAACTCGTTGTTGCCTTTGCTGCTTTTTGCTGTTCAAGGAATAAAATTGTTTTCTTCTCTAAACAATTCAATCATATCTGACAGACATATCTCAGGGACATGTACAGCAATTCCAGATGAGCTAATGGCTCTCATTCTCTTACAACAGCTAAGGCAAAGTAAAAAGCCCTTGGAGCAAAATATTCTCATTGATGATCTTTGTGCGTGCAGATTTTCAGGTCAGGGAGAAGCCTTGCAAGAAGTTTTGCTTCAATACCTTGGCGATGTCTTTTCTGTTTCTTACACCACTTTGTCAAATACAACATGAGGGAATTTATATTGTGCAAAAACAGACAGAAAAACTGACAGCAAAAGGAGCAGACCAGTAACATTAGTACTGAGGTCTTTCATTTCCCCTACGTTACAATGGTGACTAGGCTTCAAATATTTTTCATAGACTGTAAAGAACTTTGGGATGTCTGCTGGTTGCAAAAGGCGCTATAAAAATACCAAACTTTCCTCCTTGTTGAAAACACATCCACAGTTAAAGGCTCTTGTGCAAGCAACATAATTTTTTTTGGTGCAGAACAGGATCTGAAAAAACGATGTTTAGAAGTGTTCAGCGATTTTTTTTTGGCAGGAATGAAAGAGTATAAGATGCATACCTGTAATTCTATTTTATTTAATTAACTAATTACATCCCATGAAAACAGAAATACCATTTCTACCTCTGGACTAAGCTTTGCTGTGAACTAGGATTGTGCTCCTGTCTCATAATACAAAGGTTTGCTTGTGATGCAAATCCCATAGACATCAACAGGGTAGACTTTGACTTTGCCCAATAGTGTAAAATGAATAATTGTGAATCAGCAGCCTATTTTGCAGTTCTCCCAGTTTTTATTTCTATTGTAACTCCACGCATGTGATGCCATATAAGATTCTCCTGATGACCACTCTCAGGAAGACTGTGCAACCGCTTTCTTGTCAACCCCAATGCCAATCCTCATGCCAGACTTCCATGGTCATAACTAAGATGCTGCAGTTTGCAACTATGGCCTTTCAGGTCAGAAATACAACAGAAAATGCTGGAAATACTCAGCAGATGAGGGAGCATTTGTGGACAGATTCAGAGTTAACGTTCAGGTTGATATGCTGATCCTTTATCAGAACGTCTGTGTTATGAAACCTTAACTCTGTTTCTCTCTCCATAGATGCTACCAGACCCGCTGAATACTTCCAGCACTTGTGTTTTTATTTCAGATTTCTGGCATCTGCGGCATTTTGCTTTTGTCCTCTTAGGTCGAACATGCTTGAGGTCATCATCACAAGAGACCTGCTCAGATGCTCATCAGCCTGCGACCTCCATGCTGAAGTTACCAGAGTCACACCTCATTGGAGCATGAGAATAGGAAGGAAAGTACTAATGTTAGGCACTAACAGTTTTCTCTGGATGTGTTAATGCTCATCATCAATAACTGTCTTTTATGGAATTCTTGGTGTGCAGAATTTGTTTTGTGGCTACTTGTTGACCTGGCAATATGGTTTAACTGAAAGACCCATGCTGATGATTGGGTTGACTGAAAACCTGAGGATAGTGAGAGGACTAGGACTGATGTTGGAAAGAACTGTTGATGCAGGTGGATAGGAATAGTGTAGCTGATGTTCTGCTGTCAAAACAGCTCATGCAGCAGGCAAGATAAGCAATGTAGAATAGTGGGTTAATAGTTGTGGTAATGAGATTTTGATGTGTATCATGATGTAACAGCGACATTAACAGGCATGTGCAAGAGACTGAGAAGAGAAGATGGGATAGTCTGTAAAAGAGAGACAATACTTAGAAGCCTGGAATGTAGTGCAGTGTAAATAAAGGAGCTTTTGAAGAAACCTACCAGAATTAGACCTAAGTTACTCATAAGTAGTGGGAAATCTTTCCAATCTAAAACAGGCCACAAGTTACCCGAAGAGAGATCCAAAAATATTCAAAGTAGAAACCAAACCAAAGACCAGGCGTCTCTTGCTTTACTTGTCATCTTGTTCCTTCCTGTTCTTTTGGCTCCATCTGTGGATCGATGGAAGGATGGCAAATGGAAGGATGGAAGAATGATCTTTGAATGGCAAAATTATGGAGCATGCAGCACACAATACCAATCCTGAAATTCTCTGAGACTGCACTGCGGGACACCTCCAGACCCACCCGGACAACAGAAATGTTGCTTGAAAATGCTGATGATTTGTTGTTATGGCCGTGGCTTTAATTATATCACTACTCGGTATCTGTGCATAGGTTCCTGGCAGCTGTCATGAGCAGTATGAGTAGGGAACAGCTTCTTGTTTCAAAGTAGTCACCATCTGATCCAATAGTATGGCTGAAAGAGAGGGGAATTGAGGACTGGCGCAAGATGAATTCAAGACAGCTACCAGGATGCAGGCCTGTATAATGCATTGTGTATCATCACATAAAATTTCAGCATCAGCCACAGACAAGGACATGTGTAACCTGGGCTGTAGTTGGTGATGTGGCAGCTGACATAACTCTGTGATGGCCTCTTTGGTAAAGCAGCGCCTACTCACACACCACTCCTTACTGAACTACAGGCACAAATCTTTTCACTTATACACATTAGCAGGATAAGGCTTTCTGGGAGCTTCCCATTACTGCCTCTTCTCTGCATCTGTAGGTCTCTCAAGACTCTAGCCTGCTGCTTCCCATTCTTGTGTAGTCACATAATGCCATACCAATCACCAAACCCTCAACACCAAGTTGAGGGTTGCCAGAAGTAATTCCACTGTTCGCTGCATGAGCAAGATTATTTTTTTGGAAATCTTAATACCAGCTGCAACAGCGTTCTCAGTCAAAATAGCAAAAGCAACACATGAATAGATAAAATGTATAAGTCAGTAATTGACCTGAGAGCTGCGGATGGCCCCTTTTAAACTATATTGGGGCGGGGGGGGGGGGGGGCAATGTAAAACTGATGAATATAGAATGCTGGAGCTGTTGGAAATGTCACTTGGGTTTGTAAATACATACAGGACTTGGAATCGCATTTATAAAATAGGTGCCAATTTCAGGAGGGCACACTGGATGCCTAAGGGGAGGCCTAAGTCAAAATAGTATCTGGTGCATTTCCAGCATGGAAGAGGCAAGCAACATTATAACCAGGTTGTCGGAGTCCTAGTGCCCATTCTATTGAAATAAACAGGCAGGTGCCTATTGAAAATCACTCCTCCTAGCCTAATGTTCATATTGATATAACGGGTGAAATGCTAGATGGCAACCTTTGCCTGTGGAACTGTACCTCAGCAGGGGGCCAATGTATTGAGGAGAGCAGGACCAGACAGGAAAATATGGCAGAAAAAAATAACAAGAAAATGAGGAAAAAAATAATCTTTCAATTGGCAACCTTTTATATATTTAGTGGGAGAATTATCTCTGGTATTCTATGGAAGTCAATTTTCTGTTAGAGGAATAACATAATAAGCAATTCATTAGAAGTACCTTTGAAATAATCTTATAAGCGTTTGGTCAAATAACATTCCGATACTTTTACTTGTGAGAGTATCTGAAAGATAAAAGGCAGCATATTACGGGGGTGGGTGGAGAGGATGTGGGGGGTGGGGGGGTGGTGTGGTAGTGGCAGTTGGTCCCAGCCCTGGCAGCAAAGTTGGAGTGGGGCTGACCTGATCCATGCCAGCTGCCCCACAGCCATGATGCGCAGAGGGTAGGCTGAATTGGGCAGGATGGGATTTCCGCCCTTCACTGGGAAGGAAATCCCTCGCTGTTCCGATTGGCCTGCAGCTCCATCAGTACTGGCAGTGCCAAGAGTGCATTAGTGGGCATTTCCAGGACTGCCAGTAGGCCCAAGGAGAAGGCCCACAGATCCTGGAGCCAGACATGTCCAGGGTCTTGGGTGGGGATGGCTTAGGCAGTTTAGGGAGAGGGGTGGGGTGTTGGGGGTGGTGTGATTTGAAAAGCAAGCAGGTAGGAAGAATGGGAGGTACTATCTTGGGGGGGGGGGTCTGCCTCCGATATGCAAAGACCTCCCCCCCACCCTAAACATAGTATCCACTTCTTCCCGCCCTTTGAGAAAGTTTTTTAAAAAGTAGCCTGCCCCCCCCACCTGAATGCCCATGCCAATGGTGTTATGGCATGGGCATGTATTATCAAGGTCAAGCAACAAGCTCAATTGACCCCTAATTATTTATTTAAATATGGTGGGCGGGCTGCTGATTTCGACATGATTTGATGCCAGTGCTGCCATTTTTCACCCTGTCTTAACCTCACACAGCTGAACATGTGTTCAACAGCAGAAATTCCCTCACCATCCCCCTTCCCCCTCTGCTTCACTTCACCAGCAGTATATAAAGGGATCATCATCAGCTTGCAAGTTAGTTGCTGAATACTCTCTACTGCTTTTACTGTGGAAGTGCTGGGTGCTGGTTGGTGTTGCTGAAGTCTGAGGGGGGTGGTATTGCATGTGGAGAAGGCCATGGTTGTTACTGCAAAGGTTCTGGGCATGCCAGTTGCTCCATGAGCACTGTAGCTCCAATTCTCTTTGAGCTGCAGCCTGAGAGGGAGAGGGAGATTGAGCCTAGGTAGCATGAAGAGGCTGAGCTGCTCACAGGTGGTGCAACAGGAAGGGGAAAAGGACTCTCAGTGGGTAGCCTTACCAATTAGGGTCCTTCGAGAGCACGTCTCTTACCTCCCCCTAAGCTAGGTGCAGCCTATGCATCATCGACAACTTATGAAGGAGATACTCACATAACTGTGCCACCTTTTACAACCAGACCTGTGCCTCAGAGCATGGTAAGGACATTGCTGTCAATGGCTGTGAAGCGGTGCACCCTGGAATAAAAACAAAAAAACTGCGGATGCTGGAAATCCAAAACAAAAACAGAATTACCTGGAAAAACTCAGCAGGTCTGGCAGCATCGGCGGAGAAGAAAAGAGTTGACGTTTCAAGTCCTCTTGACCCTTCGACAGAACTTGAGTTCGAGTCCAAGAAAGAGTTGAAATGTAAGTTGGTTTAAGGTGTGTTGGGGGGGGCAGAGAGAGAGAGAGAGAACTGGAGGGGGGGGTGTGGTTGTAGGGACAAACAAGCAGTGATAGAAGCAGATCATCAAAAGATGTCAACAACAATAGAACAAAAGAACACATAGATGTTAAAGTTGGTGATATTATCTAAACAAATGTGCTAATTAAGAATGGATGGTAGGGCACTCAAGGTATAGCTCTAGTGGGGGTGGAGGGAGCATAAAAGATTTTAAGATATTTAAAAATAATAGAAATAGGTGGGAAAAGAAAAATCTATATAATTTATTGAAAATAAAAGGAAGGGGGAAACAGAAAGGGGGTGGGGATGGAAGAGGGAGCTCAAGACCTAAAGTTGTTGAATTCACCCTGGAATACTCAGGCTTGACCAAATTGTTGGTATAAGATTTGAAAGTGTTTGCTGTAAAAAGAATCATTAGAGTGGGCATACTAAGGAATATGACCTTTGGGTCAGGCTAGGATAAGTGGATGACTAACCGGTGGATCAAATTGTGATAGGCTGCTGCCTGACCTCAGGGGACTAAGATAAGTGGATGACTGGACAATGTAGTAAATCATCAGGCTAGATAAGGCAAGTTCATGTTTTTGAATCAACAGCCAGCGTTTGTGTTAAAAGTCAGGTCATTCCATGACTTTTTGTGACTTCATCTGTAATTGTGGATGTACAGAACCTGATGTGTGGGATAAGGACAATGTGAATCAATGGTGAAGTATTGCAAGGATGGTATAAATATATGGAAGAAACTGTGAAATTTAGAATAGCCTCTTAGAGCACTTGGAGGGTGCTATCTCCTGTATGCATACTTGTAGTGAATAAATTGCTACTTGATTCACCTACAGCTGACTCTGTGTTGAGTGTCTTTAGATGTTCCACAACAGGCTGTGAAGGTAACTGTGGTCCTGAAAGTCTTCGTGTTGAGATCCTTCCAGGAACAAGCAATATATCTAACATCTCCCAGTTCGCCATTCACTGTTGCATCAGAGAGGTGACCGATACTTAATGCTGGGGAAGAGTGCTCATTTTGTTCTGACTGAACAGAAGAAAGCAGGCAGAGTGTGTACATAGCTTTGCAAAGATAGAGGGTTCCCCACTGTAGTAACTTGATGGAGCAGCAGGTTTGGTGAAGGAAAGGCTTTAGGAGATATGTAGACGTACTTGCACACTAGATGCGATCTCTCCGTTGGAAGCCCCAACCGCAGGATTACCCACAGAATAATGCTTATTGGTCGAAATCCCGGTAATCGTATCACATGAGTGATTGACAGGAGGGAGGGACAAAACATCAAGTTACTACACCTATGGTGCAGGGTGCCATTGACTGCACATGTGTCGCTTTGCGTGTGGCACATCTAAACTTTGGGAAAACCACACTCGTAAAAATTACCATTCACTGAAATGTGCAGCTGGTGTGCAACTAAGCACAGCATATCATGTTGGTGAATGTCCACTATTGCAGTCATGATGCACTCGCTCTGTGCCAGTACACTGTTTCATCTATCATTCAGCCTTCACATCAAACCAAACTGTGGCTGCTAGGTGACAAGGACTATCCATTTTACAACTGGCTCATGACTCCACTCTGAAGCCCCACTACCCTTGTCCGGCATGCATACAATGAGAGCCTTGCTGCCACGAGAAACCTAACTGAGCAGACCATTAGCATGCTGAAGTAATGGCTCCACTGTCTTGACAGTTCTGGAGAAGTCCTCCAGCGGGGTTCCAATTCATGGTTTTCTGCCATTGACAACATGCCCATCATGAGGGCATACCCTTGTGACCAGGGGTATAATGAGCACCTCAGGAGGAGGAGGAAGTGGAGGAAGGGAGGAATGCAGGAGACAGGCAGCACATCCACTTTCCATTGCCCCTGCTGTCCATCTCTTGTACTAGACTTTGAGTGCTACATCAGAAAATTTGGGAGCCCAAAATAGGTCAATACTGCCATATTTCATCATTTTCACCCTTCCTATAGGTCAGACATTCCTTTTCAATTGCCTCCAAAAATTGCTGCCAACAGATTGCATCCTCCCTTTAAGAATTTTAGGCTGGCTTTAAGTAGTCTAGGCTAGCTCTAAGTGGTATAAAAACAAAATGCTGGAAAAACTCAGTATGTCTGGTACATTCTGTGGAGAGAGAAACAGACTTAACGTTTCAAGTCTGTATGACCCTTCTTTGCTCTGAAGAAGGTTCATATGGACTCGAAACATTAACTCCGTTTCTCTCTCCACAGATGCTGCCAGACCTCCTGAGTTTTTCCAGCACTTTCTGCTTTTACTTCAGATTTCCAGCATCTGCCGTATTTTGCTTTTGGCTCTAAGTGGTTCAAGCCTCACACAAGTTTGGGCTCACTGCTGAGGGGTGCAGCCACTCAACAGCATATTTAGCACTGGGCTGCAGGTCACTACCATTAAAATTAGCAGCCAGCATAAAGTTTGTGTGCTGCCTGCAGTGGTTTGCATGGCCACGGGTTAATCAGACATCACGGTCCCCATTCCCATTTAGGGAGGCTATTGAATTTTTAGCACAATATGTTTCAAAATACATATTTTATCAATCATATCTGCAAAAATTATTCTATGTAAAACTGATAGTATATAAATTAAAAATAGCAATGTGTATGTAGAGAGCATTTATTCATTTGAATAATTCATAATTCTAATTTATATTTCATTTTGGCGCAGAAATGCTACTCAATTGATCCACAAGAAATTCAGTCAATATTCTAACATCTTTACAGCTGAAGATAGGACTACTTACTGACAATGCTGAAAATTAACATGAAGAGCCATAGCAATAAATCAGGGGGTGACTTTAATAACAGCAGAAATTAAGTGTGATCAGTAGGACATGTCAGTGAACTGCACTGCTGATGCTAGTCTCCGTATTTTTACTGTTTAACAACTTGAAGACTTTAGCCTCTGTAACTGTGGGCCATTTATGTGGCTAAGGGAAAAATCTTGCTTTGTTAGATATTTTATCACACCTTTTTTTTAAAAACTTAAATCTTCACATCTATGAGCCAGCATTGTGTCATTAAGGCAGTTAAATTCAATTTATTCATGAGGAAAGGGCATTTATAATCACCACCAATAAAAAAGATACAGGGAAGAGCTGGTAATACTATCATTATATATGTGTACCCAATAAAAGCACCTGAACTCAAGCTTTATAGTTGAACATATTGCAGTAAATCACAATGAAGTATTGACTGTTCCAGATAAGGGTTTTTTTTTCTTTCAGTGACCTTGTATTCTTCCTTTTAATAGATTTTCCACTGCCCTGAGGTTTGCTGTGGGCTGCTGGTTTTGTTAATTGGAAGACATGTTGAAAAATAGCTGCAATGCTTCTGGATATGTACTGACAAGCACTTTTTCTCCATGCATTCAAACTCTATGGCAAGTCCATGTCAGTCCATGTCATACTTATTACTAACGCCCTGTCATTGGATTCTGACTGTGTCTTGTACCATACCTGAAGGTCACAATCAACCTTTAAGCTGACAATTATGAGACATCATCACTCTAGACTGATGTTAATCTGGATAACATTTTCTGGTCTGTTAATCAAAAGGTAATGAAAATGTGTGCCGCTGCAAGTGAGAATTTCAATTACTGTGATGGAATACATTAGATGGTGTTTGGAATGTTGGCATGTGTTGTTTAAATTGTCTGGTCAAGTGATTACACCGATTGACTGGGTCTTAACAAATGTTAATATGCACATTTGGATTGTAAACTTTTCTGGTGCATGTATTTGGTTGATACAATATTCTATTCAGCTAATTCCAGGAGACTTTTCTGAAATATTTGTGAGGAATTAGGCACATTTTCTAGAAAATTCTGGAATACATATGTGATAATGTGACAATATTGTCTTGTCATATTATGCAATTGTAATTTCCCAAACTTTTGTTTGTATTCATGATTGTTACGCTTTTGAACACATTCTGAGATTCAACAAGAATTATGATAATTAAAATAAGCAATCAGAAAGCAAGATTTTTTAGAGGTAAAATTGGCCTATTGTGGTATTACTGAACTGTACTTTGGAGAGTACAGATCTTTGATTCCTCCTCTCTGCTAAGTATTGAATTCTCCCTCCATTGTCTATTATATCACTGGCAGAGTGCTGGAAGCAGGTTAACCATCTGCTGCCTTGACCACAGTTGGGGAGATGAAAGTAAAAAGATAAGAACGTAAAATAAAAAGATAAGAACGTAAGAAATAGGAGTGGGAGGAGGTATATGGCCCATTGTGACATTTGGCAAGATCTTGGCTAAACATCTACATTAACTCCACTTTCCTGTCCTATGCCCATTCCCTTTGTGCCCAATAATCTATCAATCTAGATTTTGAATATACTCATTGACTGAGCATCCATAGCCATCTGGGGTAGAGAATTCTAAAGATTCACCACCCTCTGAGTGCCAAAATTTCTTCTCGTCTCAGTCCTAAATGGCCAACCCCTTAGAAGAGGGGAAACAGCCTCTCATCATCCAGTATTCAAAAGCTAGTATTCATGAGCAAACTACTGATGTCTGTAGTAGGGAAAATGTTAGAACCGGTCATAAAGGATGTGATAACTGGACACTGAGAAAATAATACTATGATTGGGTAGAGTCAACCTGGATTTATGAAAAGGAAATCATGTTTGATATACCTCTTGGAGTTTTTTGAGGATGTTACTTGTAGCATAGACAAAGGAGAAGCTGTGGGTGCAGTGCATTTGGATTTTCAGATGACTTTTGATAAGGTTCCCACACAGGAGGTTAATAAACAAAATTGGAGCACATGAGATTAGGGGTCATATACTGTTATAGATTGAGAATTAGTTAACAGGCAGAAAGCAGAGAGTAGGAATAAATGGGTCATTCTCGGGACAGCAGGATGTTACTAATGGGGTACCACTAGGATCAGTAATTAGGCCACAACTGTTCACAATCTATATAAATGATTTGGATGTGGAAACCAAGTGTAATATTTCCAAATTTGCTGTTGACACAAAACTAAGTGAATATGTGTGTTGTGGGGAGGATGCAAGGAGGTTTCAAGGGAATTTGGACAAGCTAAGTAAATGGGCAAGAAAGTGGCAGATGGAATATAATGTGAATAAGTGTGAAGTTATCCACGTTGGTAGAAAAAACAAAAAGGCAGACTATTTCTTAAATGGTGAGAAGTTAGGAGCTTTTGATGTCCAAAAGGACCTGGGTATCCTTGTTCATGAGTCAATGAAAGGCTAGTATACAGGTGCAGCAAGCAATTATGAAGGCAAATGGTATGTTGGCCTTCATCACAAGGGCATCTGAGTACAAGAATAAAGATGTCTAGCGGTACCCCACTAGTCAGGCAGTGACTAGTGGGGTACCGCAAGTATTGGTGCTGGGACCCCAGTTATTCACAATATATATTAATGATTTAGATGAGGGAATTAAATGTAATATCTCCAAATTTGCAGATGACACAAAGCTGGGTGGGAGGGTGAGCTGTGAGGAGGATGCAGAGATGCTTCAGCGTGATTTGGACAAGCTGAATGAATGGGCAAATGCATGGCAGATGAGTATAATGTGGATAAATGTGAAGTTACCCATTTTGGTAGCAAAAACAGGAAGGCAGATTATTATCTGAATGGCTATAAATTGAAAGAGGGGAATATGCAACGAGACCTGGGTGTCCTTGTACACCAGTCGCTGAATGTAAGCATGCAGGTGCAGGAGGCGGTAATGAAGACAAATGGTATATTGGCCTTCATAGCCAGAGGATTCGAGTACAGGAATAGGGATATCTTGCTGCAATTGTACAGGGCCTTGGTGAGACCACACCTGGAATATTTTGTGCAGTTTTGGGCTCCTTATCTGAGGAAGGGTGTACTTGCTATAGAGGGAGTGCAGTGCAGGTTTACCAGACTGATTCCTGGGATGGCGGGACAGACATATGAGGAGAGATTGAATCTATTAGGATCACATTCACTGGAGTTCAGAAGAATGAGGGGCATCTCATAGAAACCTATAAAACTCTAACAGGACTGGACAAGGTCGATGCAGGAAGGATGTTCCTGATGGTGGGGGGAGTCCAGAACTAGGGGTCATAGTCTGAGGATACAGGGTAGACCATTTAGGACTGAAATGAGGATAAATTTCTTCACCATGAGAGTGGTGAGCCTGTGGCATTCGTTACCGCAGAAAGTAGTTGAGGCCAAAACATTGTTTGTTTTCAAGAAGGAGTTAGATATAGCTCTTGGGGTGAAAGGGATCAAAGGGTATGGGGGGAAAGCGGGAGCAGGCTATTGAGTTGGATGATCAATCATGATCATAATGAATGGTGGAGCAGGCTCGAAGGGCCGAATGGCCTACTCCTGCTTCTGGTTTATATGTTTCTATGTTTCTATGTCTTGCTGCAATTGTATGGAGTCTTGGCGAAACCACACCTGGTGTATTGTGCACAGTCTTAGTTTCCTTATCTAAGGAAGGATGCACTTGCCTTAGAGAGAGGTTCACCAGACTAATTCCTGGGATGGTGGGATTTTCTTCTGCTGTGAGATTGAGGAAACTGGGCCTGGGTTACCTAGAGTTTTGAAAAATGAGAGGTGATTTTATTGAAACTTACAAAATTCTTACAGGGTGTGACAGGGTCAATGTGGGTAAGATGTTTGCCCTGGCTGCTGAGTCTAGAACCAGAGTCTCCGAATATCTCTAAAGCACTTCTGCTGTCCTCCTGGGAGTCTTCTGCTGTGACCAAGTTCCGAGTAGTAGTTGTGTGAAAGACAGGGAGACACTGCGCAAGTAAACACTGGATCAACCTTTGCCAAGAACTTCAAACTACCTGTGACAATGGAAATCTATGTGCTATGCATGGTGGGATCAAGAGGATGCGTGGTCATTCCATTACCAATGTTACCCCTCTGAAATTGGAGGATGGTGAAATACTCACTGACAGAAGCAAACAGATGTCCTGGTGGGTTGAACACAACTATAAGTTATGTGCCCGTGAGATGGATATCTCCCAGTCTCTCTCACAGCACTCTGTTATGGTTGAGTTAGATGCAGGACCCTCATGACTTGAGCTTGAAAAGGCCATTGATTCCTTAGCAAGCAGAAAAACACTCAGCAAGGATGGAATTCCCCCTGAGCTGCTTAAGCATGGTAAGTTCCATCTACTGCCACACATTCACAAACTCCCCCTTCACTGCTGGAGGGCAAGATCCATTCTACAGGACATGCATGACCCAAAAATCAGCACATTATTAAAAAACAAAGGCAACAGAGGAGACTGCAACAACTACAGGGGCATCTCACTTCTCAGCATCGCTGGAAAGATTTGTGCTAGGGTCATGCTGAAAAGACTCCATTAACTTACAGAGTATATCCAGAAGCACAGTGCAGATTTGTGCTGGTAGGACTACACTGGACACGATCTTCTCCACATACTAGCTACAAGAGAAGTGTAGGGAACAGGATATACCCCTTAACCTTGATTTTATAGACCTCGCAAAAGCATTTGACACAATCAGCAGAAAAGGACGCTACAAGATTTTGGAGAAAATTGGTTGTCCTCCAAAGCTCCTTAATTTCACCTGCTCCTTTATGACAGCATGTGCTGTACTGCGCAGTTTGACAGCTCCACTTCTGACAGTTTTAGGATGAAGAATAGAGTGAAACAGGGTTGTGTTCTGGCCCCCACTTAGTCCGATATTTTCTTCTCCATGCTCCAGACCTTTGCCCTCCCTGCAGATATGGAAAGAGTTTACCTGAACACTAGATCAAACGGCAAGCTCTACAATCTGTCCAGATTGAAATCAAAAACAAAAATAGAGCATGTCTTGATCAGAGAACTACTCTATGCTGATGATGCCATGCTAGCCATCCACATGGAAAGTCAGCTACAATGACTCGTGGGTTTCTCCCCCATCCTATAACTTGTTCTCTCTTACTGTAAATGCAAAAAAAAAACTGGTTGTGGGACAGGACACCACATCTTTGCCCTCAATTACACTAAACAACACTCTGCTGGAGTTGGTTAGCAAATTCTGCTACCTTGAGTCCACAGTGACAGACAATCTGACTCTAGATGCAGAACTTGGTACGCCCATAGGGAAAACAGCTTCTATCTTTGGCCAACTCATAGGCCAGGATTTTTATGTTGTCGGGCAGGTGCAGCAGGCAGGCCCAGGAGCGGCCGCGAAGTGGACTGCTGCCCACGACTGGGCCCAGACTTTGATTTCATGCTGGCTGGCCAATTAATGGGGGTGGGAGGAGGGTGAGGGTGGAAGTTCGCCCATGCACGCAGAGCTGCCTCAGGGAGCTGAAGATTTAAAAACACAAAATGAAAAATTTACCACTGTTAAAAAAACATGTCCCCTCACGTGACTCTGTCACATGAGCAGGGACATGTTATGAATGAAATCTTGAAAAACTTACTTAATATTTAATTGCTGTTGGAAACCTCAACACTCCCGTGGGTGAGGTTTCCTAAAAAATCCAAAGGCCGCTTGGCCTTTTTGCCTTCCTGCCAACCATAAGGTTGGACGGGCAGCGAAAGATTTCAGTCAATTATAACTTAAATGGCCTTAATAGGCCTGTTAATTGTTGGCAGGTGTGCTGCTGACTCCTGAACGCTCCCGCCGACTGAAATATCGTGCGAGTGTGTGACATCGGAACGCTCGCTAGAGTGGGTTGGGTGCCAATCAACACAAATTTCTGCCCATGAACCTTGCATGGAAAAGCAACAAGCTGACACTTAGGACCAAGGTGCTGGTTTATGAGGCCTTTATTGTCAGTACCTTGTTGTATGGCTGTGAAAATGGGTGACTTACAACAATCAAGAGAGGATGCTGAACAATTTGGATTTTAGATGCCTGCGTACATTCTCGGCATCTCCCAGATGGACCTGGGTGCATGGCACCTCTCAAGGTCCATGGCCTGCTGCTCGAAAGCTGTAAGAATGGCTAAATGGGCCTGCCCTCTGCCAGTCCACATGCGTTCCGACGCATTGTGTGCAGTCTTTTCCTGAAAAGTAGAGAGGAGCATTGATTAGTCCAGCCTGCACCTGAATTCCCATCGCATCCCTGCCAACACAGCCAGAGTGGGACATTGCAGGACTCCAGTTCTTTGTCACCCTGCAGCTGCCGCACACTCATCCAAACAAGCCAGGGCTGACCACCTCCCCCCTCACCCAATTGGCTAAATGCTGCCTTCTTCACATGTGGCACCACAAGCTGCCACTTTGCTAAGCAAGGAGGCATAAGCATGTGGAGCGCAAACATCAGAAGATGGATTGGTGCCCTGCCAACTGGAAGCTCCCCTCCCAGCATGTTAGCCCCCCAACTTCAAAATGCTTTGCAGTTCTAGCACTCTGCCTAGGTGCAGCCCTTGACTTTCAATCCCATTCTATACTCTGGCTGTCAGTGTCACACATGCTGCGGATGAAGAACACATCCTAGATCAACCCTCTCAGGTTGAACCGGGCATGGGCAATTTCTACTGTTACACTCAGCAAGGGATCCATGCCTTGAGGAATTCAATGACTTTACTGTACTCAGAGTTGCCGGGGGTGTGGGGTGGTGGGCTTTGGGGGAAAGGGTGGCGGCTGCATTAAGTGACTTGAGGCAACATGGCACTCACCCTCCCTGAGCGCAGGAGATCATTGAACCTTTTGCAGCACTGGAGCCATGTGTGCCGCACCACATCATGGGAGCTAACACTCTTGACCACCTCCTCCCATGCACGTTTGGTCAGGCGGTGCAGGGGGGTTCTGCCTCCTGTACTTTGGAAGAAGGACCTTCTGCCGCGCTGCCACCTCCTCCAGGAGGGCAGCTAGGTACTCGTCTGAAAAATGAGGGGCGCACTGCCCCACTGGCCTACCTTCCGGCCTGGCCTGCCCCAATGGCCTACACTCCGGCCTGGCCTGCCCCAATGGCCTACCCTCAGGCCTAGCCTGCCCCAATGGCCTACCCTCTGGCCTGGCCTGCTCCAGTGGCCTACCCTCTGGCCTGGCCGGCCCTGATGGCCTACCCTCTGGACTTGCGTCACCAACATTGCCCCTCTGCAGAGCCCTTCACCCAACCATTGCGAGCAGCCTTTCCAAGGATGCCAGGCCTTCTTTTATACAGGCCGCTGTGCCGCCATTGGACTTGACAGGCTGAGCGTGCCCACCACTGCCCGCCCAGTCTTGCTATGCACAGGAGTCATGAAGTACGCTGGGCGGGCCTTAATTGGCCTGCATGCGTAAAATGGTGCCACGGACCCGATCGTGGGCAGCGATCGAGTCCACGCCTGCACGCACCTGCTCCTGACTGGTCCGACTGACATGGGGAAAACTCTCCGCCATTATATATTCGAGTGACTGATTGTGATGCATCGACATTTTTTTCTGGGTTTTAAAATCTTTATTTAAATGTTTTCAAATCTTCAGCTCCCTGAGGCAGCTCTCTGCCTTCAGGGAGCTTTCATTCAGTACTCAACCGTGCCCGCACTTACATCAATGCCTGCCCTCCTCCCGCCCCCACCCCAGCAGTGCTAAGCATTTCAGCGTGCGCCTCACGCTGGCTGTTCATTAATTGGCCAGTCAGGGGCTGATTGTGGACAGAGGTTTATTCCCCAGCTGCACCTGGACTCACCGCACGTGGACCTAAAAATCCTGCCCATGGAGAATTTCTTTCTTGTGAGAGTTTATTGACTTGTTCAGTCTCATAGTTCTCCTCCATGCAACCCAGTGTTCCAGCTATCCCCTATCTATATGTGCTTAAAAACAATTAATACCCATCACCTGTTTCTCTTAACCTTAAAGCAATGTAATTGACACTAACAAACCTCAAAAATGTAATTGATATGATATTGACAGGTGATGCGCTGGGTGAATGTAAAGTGTTTCTTGATACATTAAAGTGGGCTGCATAGCATTCCTTATTTATAGTTATCTCGTGAATGAATGAGCGTGGGACTTAAATTATCAGCAGGAAGAATATACTTAAAATAATTGATAACTTAATAATCCACAGTGTTAGACTGGTATATTGAATGCCACTCTTGGAAAAATGTAAAATGCATTTTCCTACTAAAATATTAATATCTATTATTTAAAATAATCAAGTTAAAGCAAACACAGTTGTATAGCAAATTGGCCCTTACATGATAAGTTAACTGAACATGGTCGCTTCAATATCAACCATAACTGTCCACATCAAATAGGACATGACTGAATCAGTGGAGCTTAACGCTGCTTTTGGTTAATTAGTTGCGACATTTAACTGATGACTTTAAAGCGTTGCCGATACATTAGTCTAAATGGCCTATGGTTCAGTTCTTTCGAAAACAGCTTGAAATTGCTTTTCAATGTAGAAGTTAACCTCAGTGGTTCATTTGTACCTGGGTTGAAATTTACATTTGTGTATTCCTCTTTGCTGGGTGGATTATGTTGAAGCCCTAGAATAAAATAATGAAGTTAAACAGGCTAATGTTAGGTGCAATGCATTCTTTGTCAGTAATGCTGTTTTCCAGGATGGCTCTGGACCAACTCACAGAGCAGTTTGAGACTACTGCCACATAAAAAGAAATGGATTTATACTTGGGACGCAAGTTGCTCCCTCTATGATCAAGCTCATCCATGCAACATGAAAAGTTAGAAATTGGATGCCTTTTTTGAATGAACCACAGTGTTCATATTTACAAATGTGGAGAATATTTCTAATTAAAAGTGCTCCCTGTTTTCTTTCCTTCTTTAACAACAGATGACAATTACATTTTAAAGAACAAGAGAGAAAGAAAAGGTAAAAAATATAGATTTAAGTAGCACTTACCTAAGTTTTCAAAATCGCCTCAAAGTAATTCTCATATTTTGAGCTATTTGGAAGTGCAATGACTGTGCAATATGTGTGTAAATGCAACAGCCATTTTGAACATGGTAAGATCTCATAATCAGCATTATTATGATGATGAATGGCAGCTTAATTTGCTTTTAATAGTTTTGGTTAAAAGGAGAATGTTGACTAGAATGGTCCTGCTTTTCTTTGAATAGTGCCATGAGATCTTTAGCACATATTGTACCTTTATTGCAAGACATATTCAATGCCTTATTCTATAATGCCTCGTCCAAAGGGCAGCACCTCCAACATGACACTGGAAAAGGGTTTAAATCCTGGATTATGGCACGAAAGCAATAGATATCCAATTTAGTGGCTAGAATACTGCTGTACTGATAAGCTGAAGTATTTATGGAAAGTTAAAGAAATGTTTGCTGAAGGTAATTCATGCTCCTTTAATTCATTAAAGACTTTAAAGTGTAAATTATTCATATACTATAGAAATTAACATATCAAATTCAAATTGGGAGGCAGGATGGGTTTATTTGCAAGCTTTTGGTACAATCCAAATCTATTAATGCGAAGGAGTACAATACAGCTAATCAGGACTTTTATATTTCTGGACCACCTAATTTGGTTATGTAATTAGCGAAACTGACTAGAGTCACAATCCTGGAATTGGTTACAGCAAAGAAGGAGGCCATTCTGTCCAAGCTGGCCCTCTGCAAGAGTAACTCAGATTGTCCCACTTGCCTGCCTTTTCCTTGTTGCCCAACAAATGTTTTCTCTTCAAATAATTATCCAACCCCATTTTGGAAGCCACAGTTGAATTGTTCACCACCACACTCTCAAGCACTGCATTCTAGATCCTAACCACTCACTGCATTAAAAAACCCCTTTTCTTCAAATTGTGGTTGATTCATTTGCCAAACACCCTAAATCAATGCCCTCTGGTTCTCAATCCTTCCATCAATGGGAAAGGTTTCTCCCAATCTGTTCTATCCTCATGATTTTGAACATCTCTATCAAATCCCCTGTCAATCTTCTCTTCTCTAAGGAGAGTAGCCCCAGCTTCACCAATCTATCTGCATAACTGAAGTCTCTCAGCTCTAGAATAATCCTTGTAAATCTTTTCTACAACCTCTCCAATTCCTTCACATATTTCCTAAAGTGTGGTACCCAGAATTACACAATACTCCAGTTGAGACTGAACAAGTGTCTTATAAAGGTTCACCATAACTCCCTTGCTTTGTACTCTGTGTCTCTATGTATAATGTCTAGAATCCCGTATGCCTTATTAAACACTTTCTCAATCTGCCCTGCTACCTTTGATGATTTGTGCACACATCACCCAGGTGCCTCTGCTCCTGCGCCCCCTTTAAAATTGTATCCTTTATTTTATGTTGCTTTTCCTCATTCTTTCTACCAAATTATATTACTTTTTACTTCTCTGCATTAAACTCATTTGTTGTGCGTCCGTCCATTCCTTTGTCCACATGTCCTCTTGAAGTCTATGATTATCTTCCTCACAGTTCACAATACTTCCAAGTTTTGTGTCAACTACAAATTTTGAAACTGTGTTCTGTATACCTGAAGCTGGATCATTAATACAGATCAAGAAAAACGTGGTCCTAATACTGACCCCTGGAGAACCCCACTATATACCTTCCTCCAGTTCAAAAAAACAACCTCCACCAGAACTCTCTGTTTCCTGTCACTCAGCCAACTTCATATCCATGTTGCCAATGGCCCTTTTATTCCATGGGCTTCAACTTTGCTGACAAGGCTGAGGTGCAGTGGGATCTGGGTTTCCTAGTGCTTGAATCACAAAAATGTTTGTATGCATTACAGCAAGTATAGGAAAGCTAATAGAATGTTATTATTTATTATGAAGGGAATTGAATACAAAAGTAGGGAGCTTATGCTTCAGTTGTACAGGGCACTAGTGGGACCACATTTAGAGTATTGTGTACAGTATTGATCACCTTATTTAAGGCTGTTGCATTGACTTTAAAAGCTTTTGGAATTCCATTTACACATTGTCCACTGCATTAATGTCATCAACCCTACTGTACTGTCACTGGACTAGTATTCCAGAGACCCAGGTAATGCTCTGGGGAACAGAGTTCAAATCCCACCACAGCAGATGGTGAAATTTGAATTCAGTAAAAATTTGGAATTAAAAGTCTTATGATGACCACAAAACCATTGTCAATTGTTGTAAAAACCCATCTCCTTTGCCAATGTCCTTTTGGGAAGGAAATCTGCTGTCTTTACCTGGCCTGGCCTACATGTGACTCTAGACCCACAAAAATGTGGTTGACTCAAATGCCCTTTGGACAAGGGCAATTAGGGATGGGCAATAAGTGCTGGCCTAGCCAGTGACGCCCACATCCCATGAATGAATAAAAAAAGTTAAATACAATTTGCCCTCAAAAGATTCATGCTGGCTCTCCTTAATTAATCCACATTTTTCCAAGTGCCTACTAGGTTTGTCTCGTATATTCAAGAAGGAATGGTTGCCAAATTTGCTGATGACACAAAGATAGGTAGGAAGTAAGTTGTGAAGAGAACATAAGGAGGCTACAAAAAGATACAGATAGGTTAAGTGAATGGGCAAAGATCTGGCAAATGGAGTATAATGCAGGAAAGTGTGAAATTGTCCATTTTGACAGGAAGAATAAAAGAGAAGCATATTATCTAAATAATCAGAGATTGCAGAGCTCTGAGGTGCAGAGGGATCTGGGTGTCCTAGTGCATGAATCACAAAAAGGCTTGTATGCAATACAGCAAGTATATGAAAGCTAATAGAATGGTATTATTTATTACGAGGGGAATTGAACACAAAAGTAGGGAGGTTATGCTTCAGTTGTACAGGGTACTAGTGGGACCACATTTGGAGTATTGTGTACAGTATTGGTCACCTTATTTAAGGAACGATGTAAATGCATTGGAAGCAGTTCTGAGAAGGTTTACTAGACTAATACCTGGAGTGGGGAGTTGTCTTATGAGGAAAGGTTGGACAGACTAGACTTGTATCCGCTGGAGTTTAGAAGAATAAGAGGCGATTTGATTGAAACATATAAGATCCCGAAGGACCTTGACAGGGTGGATGTGGAGAGGATGTTTCCAGAACTAAGGATCACTGTTTAAAAATAAGGAGTCACCCATTTAAAACAGAGATGAGGTGAAACTTTTTTACCCAGAGTTTCCTGAGTCTTTGGAACTCTCTTCCTGAAAAGCTGGTGGAAGCAGAGTCTTTGGATATTTTTAAGGCCGAGGTGGGTAGATTCTTGGTAAGCAAGGGGGTGATAGGTTAACAGGGGTAGGTGGGATGCAGATTTCAGGTTACTATCAGATCAGCCATTATTTTATTAAATTGCAGAGCAGGCTCGAGGGGTTGAATGACCTACTTCTGCTCCTTGTTTGTATGTTTGTATATTAATTTCTGAAAGCCAAGGTTAAATAGACTGGCTTGTAGATGTTGGATTTATTCTTACACCCTTTTTGAACAAGAGTGTAACATTTGTGATTCTCCAGTCCTCTGACACACTCTGGACTAATATTTATTCAATGTTTAGTGAATTAAGCATAACAAGTCAATGTGAATCCATTATTTAGCTTCTTTTGCCAGCCTTGTATCTAGGTTTCTCCCACCATGATTCCATTGTGCACCTGCTTACTCATTTGGTGGTTAATATACCACATCTATCTTGCTGTATGAATCTCCAGTAATGTGCCAGGTCCTGACTAGGCCCAACAAGTGGGAAGCTCCAACTTTGACCCGGAACCACGCCTGGCATCATTGGCCTTGTAAGTGGAGATTCTGTCCCTCTTAAGGCTGACCAGCAAATGCCATAGCAGATTTCAGGGCATGTAGAGCTCTACCAATTTTTGATGAGTTCAACCAGACTCCAGGCAGAGTTGAGGCAGGTGTTTGGCTGAACCTCTGAAGAAATTCATTGCACAGTTTAAATCCAGAGCCGGGGGAAATGATTTGTTGTAATCTTAGATCACCTGGGCACTTTTCGAGCCTACCTGCAATTAATGCATACAAACACTCCTGCCTAAACATTTTCATCCTAACTACTGGTTGAGCAGCTGGGTCTATGCCTGTAACTTCATGTATTAAGAAGAATTGAATTGCAGCCAGACACTAAATGTGGTACCAAGTGGTCAGATGCTAAAATGCAGCTATTGGTTTTATATTTAAGGCTTAATGCTGCCGTTTAAATGTAACATAAATTATCTGCTGCCTTAAGAGAATCTTTAAAAAAAGGAAAAAAATATGAACTAAGTTATTATTCAAGAAAGGGAGAATAGCCTGAAAAAGTACTCAAATGGCAACTCAGAACACTAAACTTCATCTGACACATTTTAAAATAATTAATAGAATGTACTCTAGCCCCTGAAGAATGGTCGGCGCGGATATTAGATCATCTCATGAATGTTGGAGATTCAAAAGGAAATGAGTTCATTAATTCATTTGCTCCAGGAGTGTCCTATGGTGTTTCATTTTTTTTGAAAGAAATAATAAGCATCACTTTGAAATCAACAAAATGTATATTCCATAGGGTCCTCAAATTTCTGTGTTAGGGGATTTGTCTAATTTATGCACTTGCCTGATAGGAAATAATTGACATAACTTCCTTTCTAATTGCAAAAAAGATTAATCCAACATAATCGGAAGAGTGATAGTGTCACAAGGATGATGAGATACAGGGATGATATGTAGGTGAAGGTCTTTAGAGAGAAAATCTGTCAGGTTGCAACTCAAAGAAACAAGGCATGAGATAATTTGGGCTGCTACAGAAACTTCAAATTGAAGCAATTCCTGGAGTTATGAAATAAGCTTTTGCAATTTTGTCTTGCAGATTCTTAGGTAAAGGTTAGTTTGTAATTATATTTCTCATTGATCTTCCCTTTACGTTTCAAAATTGATATATTTTGATTAAGCAGTTTATCAATATTATTTAAGCAGGATGATGGAGATCATTGTTAACTGATTAATATAAGCTTTTCTCTGTAAATCTTTGTCACTAAGCAAAAGATTACAGAGTTTAAGCTTGCTGCTTGTTGACTGATTAGAAGGGCTAGATTCTAATTAATTAACATAATTGAAAAAGTTACATCAATATGAAAACTAAAGCATAAGCCCTTATTTTAACTTGGTATAAACCAGAGAGAAATAGAGTGGATAGGAAGGCACTATGATTTTGCTGATGTGAAGCTAGGTAAGTTTAACACCCAGGCCTCATGTGCATTTGACTGGCGGTTGCTCTCCCAATCATGTCAGGAATCAGGCCACATGCAAATTCCACAATACCTCCAGAGATCTATTTAAAGTGAGGATGCTCCACTTGAAAAGTGAAGTTGCAGTCACGGCTTTCATTTTTCCTTCGCCATTGATAGAAAAGATTTTTCCACCAGGAACCCCTTGATCTTATGAAGGTTCCCTGGGGGTCCCATTGGACAAAGTCAGGACAAGGAGGGAAATCCTCTTCCCCAACAGATGCAGGACCATTTGCAAGGCCACAATAAAGCAGGCCTGGATAGAGGTGCGTGACAAGATTAGAGTTACTAGATTCTCCCACAGGACTTGGCTTCGGTGCAGGAAGAAGTTTAATGAATGAATAGAAAATGTGAGTATAACTCTTCTCTTCTCCACTAACTGCACTTCACAACATGGATTCTCTGCTCAGCTCTTTCAACAATTCCATCCCTTTCATCACATCCTTCAGCAGAAAATCACAAGGCCAACACTCTGCAGGGGCAGGCTTTTGGATCCAATTGTCTTTCCTCATCAATTCGAGTGTTTGCACAACAACAATTCTCTTTCTAATTTAAAATACATTCAACTCTTCCTTTGGTCTCTTCCTGCTATCCTTCTTACGTCCAAGTACATTCATCACCAACTCCTCCCAGGACTTCTTACTTCACACGACACACACTTGACTTCACATTCATCAGCTCCACATTCTCATTCCATCTTAGCTCTTTACTGCCCCTCGCCTGTGCATTACATACACAAACCTGACACCTCTTTAGTGACCTTTTAAAGATATTCACTAATTCTCTCCTTCACTTTCTGCAGAACAAATCAATACACTATGCCAGGGTAGAGGCTCAGCACAGGGGGACTAGGGAGTCATCACTATCGTCACCCTTAACTAAGCAGAACAAATTGACAGGGGCTCTCAAGGAATCTGAATCTTCTGCAAACTTGTTCTCCCGCAGATTAGTGGAAGTGATGAGATCTAGTCCATGGCAGAGCACCATGGGAGCAATCCACGTGGCCCTATCCCAGGATGTGAGCATGTCCCGTTTCTTCACCACACCCTCAAGTCTGGTGGGTCAGATTTCCCTGGCAGCAGCTGAGGTCCAGTAATTGTCACTGGCTGCTTACAGGCTCAGGTACACAAAAACCGCTGATCCCAGAAATCACAAGGGTCCCAATGGTAACCTTGCACCATCTGTGCTGAGACCACTAAGGGAGCACCTCATCAGTGTAGTAGTGAGAAAATAACCTGTTTTAAAGAGAAACCCTACTTAGGTGGGAAATGAGCGAGAGGTAATTACTATGTTGCCATTAAATTAATCACCTTTGTCAGATTTCATGCTTTGGTCTGCAATGTGGTTTAATGTCTGCTTCAGAGTTTACACAGCAACATGTGAATGATATAAAAATTGTCTGAATGGTCTGAACATTCTTTAATGTAGGATGATGGGCATGTAAAAGTGATGTGAAGGATTATTAAGCAGAGGGGTCCAATGTAAATTTTCAGGGCAGGGGAAATGCAGGTCAACAGAATCACTGAGCAATTAGCCGATGCCTCACATCTCTCACTGCAAGTTATTGAGGTAGCTCTTCTTCTGTTGCTACCCCTGGTCTTCCCCTTTTGATGAGGATTGAAGCTGCTGCTCTGCAGGCCTCTCTTTCTCGACATTTCAGTGGCTGACCACGGATTGATTGCGTGTTCCGACAGTGAAAAGGCCCCTTTCATTTTCAGATTCCGGCCTCATTTTATTCCTTTCCTCTTCTGTCATCCATGAAACTGATCAGGAATGAATAGTTCCCTACTTCAAAAAAAATTGAAGCTATAGGATACCAATTTCCATATTAAAAGGGATCCAACAGCTGAATCAAGTAGGCATTTTGTATATCAGGTAAAAGATTCCTTTTAGAATGGAGCTAACCGCATCACTGGTGTTAAGGGATACTAGGGGCACAGACCCCATTTTGAGACTGTTGCAACCTCGTTAACACAAAGCCAGAGCCTTTCAAAATCAACCCCATTATGTGGATGAGGTATCCATAATATTTTCTAACTCAATAAGAGTGGCATGGATTGAGGGACTGGAGAAAATAAATAACAAGGGACTGTTTTCATTGATTCGGATTTGTAAATTGCTTGGTGCAGTGCTATGATTATCATATTGTTTTTCAGGATTTTCACACAGGTTCAGGCAGTGTTTTCTTTGGAGGAATGATTGTCAAAGCTCATGAGAAAGGCATAATGCTTAATAGGAAGCCATTTATAATCCCATACATGACATATAAATTATCAAATTGAAGACTGTGGGGCAGGTTGCTAGAGGTCATGATTAAATTCCCTTTCTAATAATCCCAAATAAATCTTTGCAATTTTCATTTTAGCGAGATTTAATATAAATCATACCCTCTCTGCAAGCTCTGCTTAATCCCAAATTTTTCAATAGATTGGTACTGCTAAACATCTGATGATTAAGATGCACAGGATAATCTATAAACTGAACATATTAAATCTACTTCACAAATGGATATAAACATCTGTTCTCATTACAGTTATTGATGTTAATCTGTGACTTTAACCTGATTTTACATCATAATATGAATATGAAATCCACTATCTATATTGAATATAAAATTGGAAAAATGGATGTTGATGTTGATATGAAAGCTCACAGATTAAAAGCACCCATGCGAATTGTACCAGTGTACATTGCATTGCATTTGGTACATCAAACACAGGATGGCTATATCCACTACTCAACATAAAACAAACACCGACTATTTATGAAATCCATTCAGAGAGTGTTTTAAAGGAATTCCTATTTATTAGATGATGGATAGAGATGAAGCAAGATTCTGACTGGCTAAGAACAGTTGTAATACTCATGTTGAACACGTATTTTCGCTTAGTTCCAGAAAACCTCCTTGTTTCTGCAAGAGGGTAAATGGTGTCAAGTAAAGTCATGGCACTAAATGAAAATATTTAAAAATGAGAGCCAGACATACAATTGGCATTAGTAAAATCAGGTTGTACCCTGTCTACTCATTTTCTCAGCATGCATTAGCTCTTGCATTTCCCTTTTGCTGATCGTTCTCCTGAGTGTTAGAAAGCAGAAAATACATACTTCCTTATATATCATTGTCTCTGCATATCACTTTTCCTCTTCTCTAAGATTATTAATTATAGCAAACCTTGTGAAACCTTCATGGATATGATTTACTGAGAGAGCCACATCAGCATAGAGAAAACCATAATTTTTCTTCATATTATATGAAGTAGGCTAGAGTCATATTCATCCATATTCTTGTGCACTAAATAATACAATCAAGGCCTGAAGTTCACTTATATGGTTCAGATCCCATTCTGGGTCAGATCATCTGGAAGATGATGAGGAAAGGTTGCTCTTCCAAATGTACTTCCTTATAAATGTTCCTGGATACTACACCACATGCAGATCTCCTCATTCAAACCCACATGAACATTATTCTCAGTGCTGGTGCTTTGGCGGGTTGAAGTGAGTGATAGTGCATTATTGGGAGAATTGTGTTTCTCAAAGCTGTCTACTTCTCCAGGGCCTAAGTGCTGAAAAGGGCCTAGATGAAAAATAAAAAGGACAAGAGTTAGGATGCCACTGACAGGCTTGACATTCCCAGATAACAATCTTCAGAATGCGGCTTCAAATAGTCAAGTTGGCTGAATGTGCAATTTCTTGAGGTGAATCAAGGAGTTAAAAGTAATAGGCAAACACCTTGCTTAAATAAATCACCAATTTCAATGCTCCAATGTTCATGACTTTTGTTAGGATGCTAATCTGGTAAGCATTAATCCATCCACCAATTGTGCCAATGGCAGATTGTGCTCATGGAATGATTTACTTTTTGTGGGATCTTGCTGTGTGGAAATTAGCTGCTACAGGTTTTATGGTTTTGTTCTTGAGTAGTAAGAGACCATTGGAATGTAAGGATCAATAGAGTGTCAAATTTAGCCTTGAGGAAAAAGTCAGTTGTATTTGATCTTATTTAACTTTTAAAGGAAAGATGTTTAGTTTAGAATGGATGAGGGAGAGAACAGCTGAGAGCTGTAATGCACTGCGCCTGTTTGATATGATAAGTCCTGGTTGTAGTCTGTGTCCAGGATGACCACTAAAAGGTTAGGGTTAGGGGCAGAAAGCATGTTCCAGGAGGTAGTTACCCCAAAACCAGAGAAAATTAGCAAAGAAAGGAAATGGAAGAATATCCATCAGATTAGTGTAAATAGCTGTAATATTCTTAAATAAATTAATCCTATCTTAAGTGAAATTTGTGGTTGCAATTTGCAAAATCATTTGACCCAGTGGGGGACAACGACAGTTTAGATAAAAGACAAAGTGCTTTTTGCTTTAGCCAGTTGTACAGAAGTCTTATCAGCGTGCTTTGCAAGGCCAAAAGGAAAAAAGCTGCAGGCTGTATTTTAAAAATAAACAAAGCACTGGTCTGTGATGAAAAGCAACACTTTCAGGCAGTGACATATTTGGCCGTGAGGCCCAAAGAACAAAAATTGGCCTGAAACCAATAATAAGCAGCCATACTTCAAAATGATGCTTTGCTTTGACACAAAGTTGGAACCTTTAATGAAACTTCATTTTCAGTAAGTCTTGTAAAAAAACCCTCAAATTTAGGGCCAGTTCTGAACTTCTTGAATCGGGTGCAATGCCTTTATACTCAAACCAGGAGACAATCAGTGAAAACTCTATGGCCATCACACTGATCAAATATGAAGCCTTAGAGATTTTTTTAAAAAATATTTCATGGGACATTTTTATTGCCCATCCCTTATTGACCGACTCAAGGGCTTTTGGGTAACTACCTCCTGGAACATGCATTCCTTTTGCTCCTACTCCTAACCCTTTAGTGGTCATCCTGGACGCAGACTGCAACCAGGCCTTTTCATATCAAACAGGTGCTGTGCTGGCTCAAATCCTGATGGCACAGCAGACTAGTACAGAATGAAGACAATGTGGCTACTATCAGGATACCAGGCATTTAGCTTAGCTTAGCCACATTCCAACTGTACATTCAGGGAGTGGGATACTTTGCAGTTGCAGTATATCTTTGCATTTAGATGTGGCACCGGAAAAGCAATGTGTGCAGTAAATGGCACCCTGCACCATGGGAAAGCCTGCTAACATGGCGAAGTCGCTTGCAAGCACTGCCAGCCTCTCTTTGGAAAGACAGAATGCAATGTACTTCCCTCTCCTGGAGTACAGAGCGTCAGTCATCTCCCTCATATAATAGTGGATGGTGAACTGCGAGATGTCAAATCCTCCAGCCTGGAAGAATCCCAACATGGCAAACTTGTACATGTTCACCTTCACAGCCATGGGCAAAGACATGCTCATCCTGGTCTGAGGCTGCAAGAGTGCCTGCAACAGATGGCAGATTTTAGTGAGAACCTCCATAAAACAGAGATGTCACACACATTGTTCCTCATTGAAGTTGAGATAAGAGGATTGTTCCCTGAAGACCCTGGGTCTGTGAGACCTCCTGTTGAGAGCCCATCTCCTCCTCCCTCTGTGAGCAATTTTTCCTCTGTGTTACTTCTGCTCAGTCTCTCTGACATGCTACAGGCCAAGGGAAAAGTAACTACAGTTCACGTGAGGAGCAAATTGTCTGAGCAGAGCCCCTGAAGTGAGAACCAAGACCTGCACCATGTGTAACACCGCTCCCTGTAGACTTCACTCATGTGAGTAACTCAGTAACAGCCTATCAACCAGCAGCTAACCTGATAATGGTGATGATTCCTTTGAAGAGCATGGGTGGGACAAGGGGTGTCCTTCCTGCTGCTGAACGCATGTTCAGCTGTGCATGTTTAAGAGAGGGATTCACTGGAATGTTGGGGTGAAAATAGCACCGCTAGAGTCAAATTAGTGTTAGATGCTGATTGATGTCACAATCTGCCAATTCTGCATACTGTTGGTGCAAACTTCAAACACCTGCCCTAACGCTCTCACCAAAACAAAGTCTGGCGCAGCCCACACCAAAAGTGTGAACATATGGGGCAGTCGCCCTTTTGCACTTGAAAACAGCACCTGCTGCAAAGAAAAAACAAGCACTACTGTGCCGAATTTTGCAGCTGGCATCCCTGACAATTTAGCACAGCCTCAGTACATTGCTAGCGATGTCAGCCAACACTATCTGTTAAAGTTTAAATAGTTAATAAGCTCAAACTATATTCTTTCAACTTTTACAACAGCAAAACAAGAAAATAAGAAAACAATCAGTGAACAGCTAATCATTCCATCTACCTATAAATTTTTAAATTTATTACCAGCTCAAATCAGTTTAGAGGCACTAAATAAACATGTTAAATAATTCTGATGTTTGAAAAACTTAAGTGTGAATTAAAGTAAAAATATTGTAAAATTCTGTACTTGCCGCATTCACTCCTTCTGAGGTTGCCTCTAAATTCTATTGGCCTTTTGGTCTTTGTAGCTCTTGCTACCATGAATGCTAAACTTTGAGTAGAAGCGAAGCTAAGTACACATTATTGTTTACCCAGAGACAGAGCTATAGTTTCTAACAATCCAAGGACATTTCTTGAATTCTTCAAAATCTGATTGATCAGTCACAGGATTAAAATGGACCTTTCTCAAGATATAATAATAATAAAGCTCTGGATTGTCTCTGTGTAATATGCTTATTGCTTTTCTCTCTCTGTTCTAATGTCACTATATTGAGCTGCCACAGGCATCTCAGAGATCACAGTTTCATCTTCACTATGTTGTATTTCCACAGGCATGTAATGGTTTGTGAGCAAAATAATTTAACAGTTCTAAGTTTCATCCCTGTTAATCCTTTATCTTTCCCTCCAGCACAAATGCTCTTAATCGACTTCTGTTGGCTTTCTTTGTCTTTAGAAACTTCCTTCCCTATTATTGTGACGGATTTGCTTCTTGCCCTTTACATTTATCTTGGAAGCAGGACTACAGAACAAGATCTATGTTGAGACCTCACCTCGCATAACTTATTTTTACATTGATAAATTCAGTTAAAATAGACCAGGACCTATAACATTACAGTAAAATTACTTCACAATCCTTAAAACAGGTGCTCCCAGAGCCTGATTCTAATATGGGCGTGGTATTAAATTCAGATTTATTAATTTTACATATATGAGCTGGACTTAATGAATAACATATAATTATGCACATTTTTGTCATCACTAATATTTACAGCTGAAGTGTAGGCAAACTAGCACAGCTGAATTACAACATGTGGCAGAATGTCAATTCATCCAGAGTGTTTATATGTAGAAAATGTAAGAAATCATTGAGGTGCAGAGGATATTTTTGAGTATTAAAGACACACCTGCTTCTGTTCTGCAAACAAATCTATCTCCACATGCATCATCAATTACATCTGAGGCTCTGGCTGGTGCAGTGGAATAGATACTGTATTTCACTCTGAAACTTTAGGTTCATATCCAGTCCAGAATGATAGGACCCCCTGGCTCTGACGATCCTGCATAAAATGAATTTGGTCAGCCAAACAGATTCAAAGCTTCGCATTATTTTTAAAAATTCTTTCATGGGATTTGGGTGTTGCTGACAAGGTCAGCATTTGTTGCCCATCCCTAATTGCCCTTGAACTGAATGGCTTTTAGGCCATTTCAGAAGGCAAGTCAACTACACTGCTATGGATCTGGAGTCACATATAGGACAGACCAGGTAAGGACAGCAGATTTTCCTAAAGGACATTAGGGAACCAGATGGGTTTTTATGACAATCTTAAATTAGAACTGTTCCATTTCTTAACAGTAATACCTATTTTTCATTTAAAAGGTTAACAACGAAATGCAGATAATTTATTTTCTTATGCATTCTTGGAATGTGAGCACCATTGGAAAGACCGGTATTTATTGCCCATCCCCAACTGCCCTTGAAAAGGAGGCAATGAGCTGCTTTCTTGAGCCTATGCGGTATAGGTACACCCTATACTGTTAGTGATGTTAGGGAGGGAGTTCCATGATTTTGACCCAGCAACATTGTGCAGCAGGTACAACATTTTGTGATGGAAATCAAGGTACCATTTGAACAGGCTGTTTATTGTGGCCACTTCTGAATTGAACCTAGCAAAGACTTTTCAAAATGCAAATGATACTCCACTAAATTCCTACTAGCTTTAAAATGTATGGTAAGTAAATAAAATTACTGCAGCAGTTAGTAAGCAGAAAAAGCAATACAAGTTTACTTCCTGTCCTCCTCACTTTAATGATTAAATGAAATACACTCTGGTGTACATCACTTGTCCCTGTAGCATAATTACTATTGCCAGATGATGGTGTTTAATTTCCTATTATGCCAGTTAAGTTCACTATTAAATTTGTATTAACAGTTCTGAGACTGATTCTAATCAGTATTCTGCTGCCTAAAGGAGACATATCTCATTAAACTTGGCACTCCATGATTTTACTGCGCTTAGTAAATGATTCAAATTCTATTCTCAGTGCAATTCAATGCACTTTTCATGCAACTACATGAAAGAAACTTTCACCTTGATATATAGAAAGATACATTTGCAGCATCTTCACTAAAATCAGCCCTCAGATTTTAAATGTGTTTGTTTTGTTAAGTTTCCCTGATGTCATTAAATTATGATGTTCCTTTTATATGTTGTTATCTTTTATTAAAATGAACCACAGGCCTAATTTTAAAACAGAAGTCTTTATTTAAAAAACAATTCCATGGTGATTTGACAATGGTCCACTCTCATTTAACTGTTAGAAATTCTGCCATGCATTACACTTATCCCAGAGGCAAAGTTATGCACCTATCATTGTGTTGCCCATGGGATGATAGTAACATGTGGTGAAAATTCTAGTATTCAATGAATAAACCTTTGCAGTTTAAATGTGGGAGCCAGTGTTTTTCTGTGACCTTACCCTTGTTTGGTTTGTAGTAGTATTCTAAGGCTGAATTTTGTGACAGAATCAATTAGTTAACAACTGCAATTAAATGAACTAGAAAGTAAAAGAAGAGAAAAAAACGTTTTAAAATCCTGTTGTGCTTATTCTCACATTGCCTACATTCCTTTCTTCCAAGTTTTGATTACTTGTTTTTTCACCCCTTCACCTTCACCTCGAAATCCCCAACTGAGTAAGTGGATAGGCGGCTTGCTCCCAGACCTCTTGTGTTGGTTGCTTGGAGGTAAATAAGATTGGTTCAGCCTGGGTAAATTTTTGACTTCCCCTTGATCCTACTACTCCATGCACTTGAATAGGCATATTGTACAATTCAGCATCATTATTTTATTGAGCTTAATAACTCAACCTTGATAAGAGGTGATCAAAGTGGGCATGGTAGCACAGCATTTATGTTACTCAACTAGTAATCCAAAGGCTTGGACTAAAAGTCCAGAGACCTGTGTTTGAATCCCACCATGGATGCAGGAGAATTTGAATTGAGTTAATTAAATAAAAATTTGGAATATGAAACTAGTATCAGTTCTAATGACTGGATTTTTGTAAATGCCAATTGGTTCACTAATGCCCTTTCAGGAAGGAGACCTACCACCCTTATTCAGTCTGGCCCCCACATTTGACCTCAGACCCATAAAAATGTGGTTGACTCTTAACTGTCCTCTGAAAATAACCTAGCAAGCCATTGACCCAGCAATAATTATTGCGGTTACCAGCAACATTCATACCCTGTGAATGAGTGAAAAAACACCACATGGTTTCATTATTTGTCATTACTATTAGCTCTTCTCTTGAAATTATAGAGAGGCATAAAATATACAACCAACTAAATAGTTTCATGAAATATTCCTGACAATCTGCGATAATTTTCTAGTTTTGAAGTTCAGCAAATAAACTTCTTGAATATCTCTCTGGTGCTTTATAATCTTCTGGATCCCCTAAATCAGACTATTGCCCTGTGACTTATTGCCCTATCACCCATCTGATCTCACCCAACCAGAAAAAACCTAATCTCTCCCATCTCAGCAGCCAACACTTTTTAAAATTAATCCATCTTTTCCCCCTCCATTACCTTTCCTGGAAATCTATTTCAGGTATTGACCATGGATTGTGTGAGCAGCTTATTATATCAACCCCAAATTTACCTTTTTGCAAGTTTGAGCCTCTGCCCAATTGACCTAATATAACAGTTTAATTCAAATCATTTATCTTTTCTATACCATGTACTATCTTATAAGCTTTTATGCAATACCCCCTCAGATGCCAGAAGCTCCAGTCTTTCAGTGTTTCTGTAATATCTCCAGTGTATGAGTGTCTCAGTAACCAGAACGACATGGAATACTTCAGATGTAGTCTGACAAGAGCATTGTACCGCTTAAGTACAAATTCCTTCACCTTGTAATGCACTGTTTTGGCTAAATAGTTCAACATTGCAATTGGCTTTATTGATCACTGCTTTGTAGTAGCCCTTTGCTACTTGTGTATTAACTGGCTTCACTTATGGATAGCACACAAAACAGTAATTTGTTTTCCTCACTACGTTCAACTTAAATAGGGGTATGGGGCAAGGAAAGGAAAATAGAGACCAGGCCACTGAGATTCCCTCTGGACCTCATTGACAATGGATCTAAATAGAAGCATAATCCCCTCATCCCACACAACCTCCCTTCCCTAGAAACAAAAGGGGCGAAATAGATTCACATTGTACTATTTCTAGTGGCTATGCAGAGTACATCGATTTCCCAAGGACAGGCATTCTTCAACGATATAAGACATAAGACATAGGAGCAGAAGTAGTCCATTTTGCCCATTGAGTCTGCTGCGCTATTCAATGAGATCATGGCTGATCTGAGCATCCTCAATTCCACTTTCCTGCATTTTCTCCATAACCCTTGATTCCTTTACTGATTAATGACCTGTCTATCTCAACCTTGAATATACATAATGACCCAATCTCTACAGCCCTCTGCCGGAAAGGATTCCACAGATTCACTATCCTCTGAGGAGAAATTCCTCCTCATCTCTGCCTTAAATGGGTGACCCCTTACTCTGTGGTTATGCTCTCTGGTTCCAGGCTCTCCCGCAATGGGAAACAACCTCCCAGCATCTACCCTGTCAAGACCCCTAAAAGTCTTATGAATCTAAGAATCTTCTTCAATAAGGTCGCCTCTCATACTTCTAAACTTCAATGAGTACAGGCCCAACCTACTCAACCTCTCCTCATAAGAAAATCCCTCCATGCCTGGGATCAACCTAGTGAACTTTCTCTGGACTGCCTCCAATGCCAATATGTCCTTCCTTAGATAATGGGACCAAAACTGTTCACAGTATTCTAGGTGTGGTCTAACTAGTGCCTTGTATAGCTTTAGCAAGACTTCCTTATTTTTATGCTCCATTCCCTTTGAAATAAAGGCCAACATGCCATTTGTCTTTCCTATTACCTGCTGAACTTGTATTCTAGCTTTTTGTGATTCATGCATGAGGACCCCCAAATCCTTTTGTGCTGCAGCTTTCTGCAGTCTTTCTCCATTTAAATAATATTCAGCTCCTCTATTCTTTCTGCCAAAGTGCATAACCTCACATTTTCCCACATTATATTCCATCTGCCAAGATTTTGCCCACTCACCTAACCTGTCTATATCCCTCTTTGGACTCTTTGTGTCATCCTCACCACTTGCTTTCTCACCTATTTTTGTGTCATCTGCAAAATTGGCGATAGTACATTCACTTCCCCCATCCAAGTTAATGTATATAATAATTGTCATCCCAGCACTGATCCCTGTGGCACTTCACTAGTTAGAGGTTGCCATCCTGCAAATGTCCCCCTTATTCCAGTTCTATTAGTTAACCAATCCTCTATCCATGCTAATACACTGCCCCTAATACCACAGGCTCTTATCTTTATTGTGCAGCACCTTATTGAATGCCCTTTGGAAATCCAAATATATTGCAGCTACTGGCTCCCCTTTATCTATCCTGCTTGTTACCTCCTCAAAGAACTCTAATAAATTTGTCAGGCATGATTTCCCCTTCCTGAAGCCACGCTGATTTGCTTGATTAAATTATGGCCAGGGTTTTGCAGCCCCTCCCACCGTGCAGGATATTACTGTCCCACCAAACTGAATGGAGATTTAAATGGCTCGCTGCATCCACCATGGGGAGAAACGCCATGGTGGGATCGTAAAATCCTGGCCATGTATTTCTAAATGCTCTGCTATTACATCCTTTGTAATAGGCTCTAACATTTTCCCAATGATAGTTGTTAAGCTGACTGGCCTACAGTTACCTATTTTTTGTCTCCTTCCCATTTTGAATAAGGATATTACATTGGCAGTTTTCCAATCCTCTTGGACTTTTCCAGAATCTAAGGATTCTTGGAAGATTACTATTAGTGGATCCACTATCTCTGTAGCTACTTCCTTTAATCTCCGAGGGTGCAACCCCTCAGGTCTAGGGGATTTATCGGCCTTTAGTCCCATTAATTTCCCTAGTACTTTTTGTCTAGTGATAGTTGTATTTATTTCCTCCATCACTTTTGCCCCTTGATTATTTAGTATTTTTGAAATGCTATTAATGTCTTCTACCATGAGGATTGATGCAAAGTATTTATTCAACTCATCTGCCATTTCCCGGTTCTGCCTTGTTATTTCCCCAGCCTCATTCACCAAGGGGCCTATGTTCACTTTGGCTTCTCTCTTCCTTTTTATATATCAAAAGACACTTTTGCTGTGTGTTTCTATATTACTTGCTAGCTTACGCTCAAAGTTTCTTTTCTACTTCTTTATCATTTTTTGGTCATCTATTGTTCATTTTTAAAACTTTCCCAATCCTCTGGCTTACCACTAACCTATGCTACGTTGTATTTTTTTCTTTCAATTTGATACCATCTTTAACTTCCTTGGTTAACCATGTCAATGAGGAAATCCTCACAGGCTGCACAGCTTTTTATTTATTCATTCATGGATGTGGGCATCATTGGCTAGGCCAGAATTTATTTCCCATCTCTAATTGCTCTTGTGGAGGTGGTGGTGAGCCTGCAGTGCTGCCTGCTCCTGGGGAATTGACACTGTCTACATAGCACCACTAGAAATGGCACAAACAGATATCTCCCGCAAAGTCACTGGGCTAACTTGGGAATGTGAAAAACATATGCAGTGCTAATGGGGTGCTAAATGAGCACCATGGCTAAGCACCCAATTTTCTGTTTTGATGCAGTCTCGAAATGCTTGTTAGCTCAGTGATGAGCCCTGAAAAATCTAACCTTCAGCACAACTTACAAACCATTGTAAAGAAACTTTATGAAAAGATCTCTAAACGATGCACAGACTCAAAAATATCACTGGTGCCAGCAGTAAATGATGTTGTTAAATATACTAATCACTATTCACTTTGTTTGTCTTCTCACTTCCTATCAGGACACTCATTTCATTTCTTAAATCTCCTTGTTCATTGATATTACAAGAACAAATGAGTATTGTGCTGGAGCAATGAATGTTGAATCTCTCTTGCCCTTTCAGATTAAATAACAGATTTTGTTTTGATTAAATATGATGCGTATTGCAGGTAGAAGATTTATATTCAGGTAACTTACTATGTCCGGTCTCCTTTATCACAAAAAGTTCCACATTTGCATATTTCTGAAATGTAACCAGTCAGATAAATTATGCTCAAAATAGTGGCATTTCATTGAGATGTTAAACTGCTTAGATTCAAAACCTAAGTATGTTTTAGAGTATAATTTAGCTACTGTAAAATACCCATTTTTAAGCTTAACCAAAGAATTTGACTTTATCGTGTCTCTCATAAACATTCTAAAATGTTTCACAAACATTGAATTACTTTGAAGTGCATCATTGTTGGTATCTGACTAAATGTGGTAAGCTTTTTCCACAAAGCAAAAAGAATGAGAAGTTAATTTATTTTTGTTGGTGTTGGCCAACAGGCAACATTTGCTTCTGTCAAGCATTTTTAGTTGAAGAGCACGTTTTAAATGTATTAGTAATCACGGATCCCCCTCCCATCTAAATTATAATACATACCAGATAATATAATATAAAAATGCTGCATGCAAAGAGTGTTTTAATAATGTTTACTTTCCTGTGAACTTGCTTCTCACTGCATGGAGAAGAGAGCACAGAGAGAGAGCAGGAGCTCAGAGGAAGCAGAGCTCTAAGAGAACAGGCCTGGAGTAGGGGCACAGGGGTAGCAGAGAATAGAGAGAACAAGAGCTTGGAGAGTAAGAGCCTGGAGAAAGCAGGAGTGGGGAAAGAGCTTATCTGAGATGGCAGGAGTCAGGAATGAGCAGGAGAATTGTGGGGGGAGGGCTGCAGAGTTTGTCTCAGGTCAGAACTCATTTGATCACTCTTGACCACGGCAACTTGGAGGCTCACCCACATTGACTATCTGTAAAACGCTGCATCGTGCTCTCCCTGGAAAGCCTCTATGGACCGTAGTTTGAGAACCACTACCTACATAATAAAAGTGAGTTGAAAAGTAATTCATTGGTTGTGAAATGTTTTGAAAAATCCTGAAGGCAGTTAGAGGCATTATACAAGAGCAAGTTCTTTCTTACGTGTGCAGATTTAGCCAACATGAAAGTTGGATCTACATAGAATCATAGGGTAGAATTTTCCTTGCCCGCTGGCTTCAGGTGTTATCAGTGGCAGGAGCGGACAGCATGGCATGATAGTTTTTACGACGACCGGAAACTAGTTCACTATTGTCCGCTCAAACCGTCGGCAGCAGGCTGCATTTCCTGCCATCGGACATCGGGAGCCTTTTTGTAATAGATCAGCCTTTCAATATCAGGTCAGCCCACCAGAATTATCTCCACCCCCCCCGCTGGATCATCCATCCATGTCAGCGGGAAAGCACACCAATGTGTTTCACAACAGTACATAAAAGGCATGCACTTGGTGGGCTGCACTTTGACGGGGACTCAGAGGTGAGTACACAGTGCCGTTGTGCAGCACTCGCCAGGGTCGCCTGTTGGACTTCAAGCTTCAGGGGGGTTGGGGGGTTGGGGTTAAGGGTAGCCTTGCCATTGAATATAGCGCACAAGCATTCAGGGTGGGGGTTGGGCAGGTGAGGGAAGTGGTCACGCATTAGGAAAACCTGTATAAAGTGACCATACATCTGCAACTGAGGCAGTTCAGGTGCAGCCACATTGATATGAATGGGTAAAAGCAAAATACTACAGATGCTGGAAATCTGAAACAAAAACAGAAAATGCTGGAAAAGCTCAGCAGGTCGAGCAGCATCTGCTGAGAGAGAAGCAGAGTTAATGTTTTGAGTCTGTATGAGTCATACGGACTCGAACTGTTAACTCTGTTTCTCTCTCCACAGATGCTGCTAGGCTTGCTGAGTTTTTCCAGCATTTTCTGCTGTTGATATGATTGAGGTCAGGCTTCTAGCTTATCTGCCCACTCAAGCATGGCAGAGGCATCAAAGTGCCACCAAGAGCTCCAAAGCTTTCACCACACCTCCCCAACCCCCCACCCCGCCCCCCCACCCACGCCCCCACCCAGCATAGACTACAAATTAATGAACATTTTAGTGGACTGCAGAACAGTTGGACGATTGCATACATTGTACAATCTCCTTGCTAAATCTGGCCATGGAGCAGTCACTGTTGGAGGCGCTCAAAGCCCCTTGCAATCTCAGCACCCTGATTTGGACCAGTCTCCCCCATGGTTCAAGCTAACTGGGCAGCCATGCAGTGCACTAATCTCTGGTCATCCAAATGGTGGCCAGCACTCTCCGGGAAGCGTTAAGGGGCTGTCACACTTGACCAGGACAGGTTCTTAGTACACCCATACTAACCATGTGTCTCTCTCTCTCTTTCTCTTTCATCCTGCAGGAGGAGTACATCAGGATTATGAAGACTGGTGAATTAGCTGTATGCCTGATGGCCTACAGAGCATGAAGATGACAGAGGATAGAGCGTATGAGGCTCCTGGTTGTGCTGAGGCAGGAGCAGCAACATTAGGAAGGGGCGGCTGGGGCTCCCACACACGGCGCCGAAGAGCCACAGCGAGCCATCGCAGGCCAGTGCCTAGTGACACCTGGAGTCTATAGACGCCGCCTTTCATTCCTGCAGATGAACGAGAACCAGTGTTGCTGAAGAATGTGCATGTCTAGGGAACTGATGGGTCATAGCTGCCAGCTGCTACACGATTTGGTGCTGGGGGATATGGAGGGCATCCATTGCCAGTGGCTGTGAAAGTGACCACATCGCTCAATTTCTATACCAGTGGCTCCTCTCTGGGGTCATTAGGTGACCTCTGTGGGATCTCACAAGCCTCCACCCACAAGTGCATCCACAAGGTCATGGGCGCCATCTTTGCGAGGGCACACAACTTTGCACATTTTGCCCGGGACCAGGAGAGCCAGGGTGCATGAGCGATTAGATTTGCCCAGATCTCGGGTTTCCCATAGATTTATGGTGTGATCGAATGCGCTCATGTGGCGCTCAGATCTCCATTGCAACACACTGAACTACATCAACCACAAGGGGTTCCACTCACTGAATGTGCAGTTGGTGTGTGACCACCAGAAATGCATCCTGCAGGTGTGCACATGGTTTCCAGGGAGTATGCACGACGCCTACATCCTCAGTCAGTCACAGTTCCCTGGGGTCTTCCAGGGTCAACAGAAGCTGCATGGACGACTCCTCGAGGACAATGGCTACCTGTAGAGCTCGTGGCTGATGACACCCATGCGGTGGCCTCAGATTGTGGCAGAGTGACGGTATAATGAGGCTCATGCTACAGCTCGTAACTTGGTGGAGAAGATCACTGGGATGCTGAAGATGAGGTTCCGGTGCCTGGACCGGTCTGATGGAGCCCTGCAATACAGTCCACAGAGGGGTTCATGCATCATTGTTGTCTGCTGCGCCCTTTACTACCTGGCACTCCAACAGGGAGATGAGATGGCTGAGGAGGAGATGGAGGAGCTGCATGTCTCATCTGATAAGGAGGACGCCAACGGGGATAAGGGTGAGGAAGTCCTTGGTGGTGACAATGGCAGGGATGAGGCCCTCGCACTGGCTAGATGAGGTAGGTGTGCTCGGGAGGCCATCATAGCTGCTAGATTTTTGGAGGATGATTATGACATGCAGTGAGGTGTCCCCGTAGATCCTCAAATCGCAGTTGTAAACATTTGACTCCAGTTTGGCTTATGGCAGCACTAATACCCTCTGTGATAATGCTCCTGTCATGGAGATGCAGTGGATTTCCTGTTAGTTGCTCAATTGCGGGAAGATGATGACGACATGCAGTAAGGGCACTCCATAAATCTTTTCACACAGCCTCTGAGAAAGTCTGACTCCTGTCTAGCCGAGGCAGCTCACTTATGCTTTGTGATCAGAGTCGTAGCATAGAGACGCAGTCATGAAACTTTAGAAGCCTTTGTCCTTTGTCCACCTTCAGCACCTGAGCACCATTTCACCTTCCCGCTACCGCACTTAGTGCAAATCTGAGACAATTCCGTTCATTTTGTGCAGAAGGAGGTAATTCAGCCCCTCCTGCCTGTGCTGGCTCTTTTCAAGAACAATCTCATTAGTTCCACTCCCCTGCTCTTTCTCCATAGACCTGTATTTTTTTTTTCCATATACATCCAATTTCAAGCAATATATGCATTCACCTCACATGTTCGAAACATTCTTACTTTTAATCTCACACTTTTAAGTTGATGGTGATTTCAGTTCAAAGATGATGTTGATCTGCCTGAATGGAAATAGTTAATTAATCTTTGGTCATTCATTACCACCAAGAAATGTATAATTCTGCCAGTGACATACAAAGCCTACGTTGATTTAAGGAGATGGATATAATCTCTTGATAAATTATATGCTGTGGGAATCAACTTTATTTTAGTGGCACCAAAAATGATCACTCATCAGAATGCAGAAACATGTGGCACTGTATTGTAGTTGGGTTGTGGGAGTAGGGGGAGTGTGTAATCCAACTCAACTGTGCATTCTTCAAAAACATCATCATCAATATTTCTACTCCCCAATCATAATGTCACATCCCTTTCATCAGTGTTTCATTACAGGCCAATAAATTCTGAAGTTTCCTATGCAGGTGACCTTCAGATGAACTCAGGAATAATTACTAGGAAACAGTAATAATTATTAACCATAAGCAAATGATTATTCACATCTGTTATACTGTTACTGTCAAAATTACAGCAGTTAGGTGAGAGGAGTCTAAACAGCCATGCTTGAATTATCTCTTTACAGCCAGCTTGCCACACTTTTAAAGGAACATTCCAGAACAAGGCTCCACACTGAACTTCATGCTTCAGTATTTATGCAAAATAAATTGTATAATTTTTCTTATAAAAATGACAAAAAACAGTGAGAAAAGGCAAAAATGATTTAAAATCTACCATTAACCCATTTAAACATATGCTGGCAAGACTATAGTGAACAATAAGAAAATGGCAAACTTACTAAAAGCGTACTTTTTATCCATTTACACAGAGGAGGAAGAGGACAAAGTACTATTTTGCAGTGCACTAGAAATAAAGGGAAATAAATAAGTCCTACAGAAATAAATAAATCTGCTTGGAACCATGCTATACAAATGCAGGATGGAGTAGTAAGGGTTATAGAAGTGACCAAGCTTGTGTTAAGCTGAAGCTGAAAGCTGCATTCAGTATTAGTTTTTATTAAGACCTTAAATGACATTATTTTGAAGAATGGGAAATGCTTACTTCTTTTTGGCACAAGCTCTGCTCAGTGACAACAATTGGCAGCAGCCTCCCTCCTAGTGCCTGTTAATGTCAATTAATGGGCAACTGTGAGGGTTATTTTCTAATGCACTGCAGGAATGATAATACAACCAGATACAGCAAGGTCAACTCACTTGATTAATTTTATGGTGCTCCAGGCGTGTCGCTCATAATGCCAGGATCAGAATGTTGGGCTCCAGGAGCCAGTGATCGACTGCTGGTTATCATTATGCATGTTTGTAGCATAGGGATGCAGCAGGCAAGGTTGACAGGGAACGTTTTCTTTACTATGTAGCTTCCTCTTCTGAATTTGGGTGTCCATCTTCACTATGGGGTAGCCATCTAATTTGAATGAAAGGTAGAGGCCCATTGACCATTGTACAGCTTGTGCACAGGCTCCAAGATCCCTTAGTACTTGCATAGGCCACAGTGTGTGACTCAGGCCTATTACCCAATGATAAGACGCTGCCTGCCATTGCATTATTCACCATGATGAGCCTTACATTAATCATTCTTAGTGTTTTTTTCCCCAAAGATACAATTCAACAATATATTTACCTTCAAGTATTCAAACGTCAACTCTTTTCTTCTCCGCCGATGCTGCCAGACCTGCTGAGTTTTTCCAGGTAATTCTGTTTTTGTTTTTTTATTCATTAATAAGGATGCATTTAATTTACCATTGACATTAGGATGACACAGTTGGGACATCAATGTTCTTTTCATCTGTAGATGCTGACTGAACTGCTGTGCATTCCAGACATTCCTGTTTTATTAGAGTTATAATGGTTACTATTATGAGACTTCGTGTTCAATACAAATCTCAATCAATGGGAGGATAATCAGGCATACAGGTCAATAGATCAGGTTTGTGATGCTGCTGATTGCCTGGCCATTAATTCTCTAATATTCACTCCTTGAATAAGATTCCATGCTGGTCAAGGAGACATACCTTATGAGACTACAGTGTAAATCACCAAAATATGGATTCATGGCACAATCTGACTCCAGGGCAAGGCAAAGTGAGTGTGCCATCAACCCTTGTGTGTAAAGGTAATCTGTAAACACTTTTAAGACAAGAAGTAAGAACATCATGGCTTGATTGGGGAAAGAAAAACAGGAAAAATGGGTGATCAAAAATGTGATTGGCTGCTTTCTTGCAGTCCTTTTCTTAATATGTTTTACTCTTTTGCTTATTTTCTGCTTCTCTTCCCTTAGTTCTTCTTTGTGCTTTTCTCTCTATCGTCATCTCTTTATCTCTGTCTTTTTTTCTTTTGTCCCTATTGGCTGTGAGGTAATAAGTAGTATATAGTGTGTTATAATGGAGCGAGGAATTACCTAAGACTGTAGGCTGCATATGGGTTATTTGTTATGAGTAAAATGTGACCCTTAGCATCTGTTCCTTTCCTGTCTGGAGATCACTTTTCCTTTCCTCCACATACTTGCTCCCCTCTCATGTCCTAATCTTTAACCTGTCTACCATCCATTCTCTTGTTTCTACCTACTTACGTGCTTGCCCAATCTCTTCCTCTTTGAGCCATCCACTCAATCTTTTTTTACCTTCCAGTCTCTTTCTTCACTGCCACTTGTTTCATCTTTAACTCTCCACCACTCTCATCCACTCCCACTTGCCCTCCCAAGGTGGGCGTGAAGAGTTCAGACAGCTCCTCTTCTTCAATTGGAGAAACACTACCTACTTAACTTTCTACTGCTGTTGTATTTATTTTTATACAAAATGCCTGAATCTTTCTTGCATGTCAGCTGTAGACATCTTACCATATAACTCCTAAAAATCCATACATTTATCCATACATTTACACAATCAGTTACTGCTTCAAAGAAAATCCTAATTACAAATTAACAAATCCATGCTGGCTGTCCTTGATCATCCTATGCATCGCAAAATACTCACTAATTTTGAACTTGACTTACAGGTTTTAAGGCAGGACCTTAAGGTCAGCAAGTGGGAGAGCGGGGGAGCAGGGCCCGCTCACTGATGCATAAAATGATGCGAGATGACGTCGGGCGGAACTCCCGATGTCGCCCCGCGTCATTTCAATTTTCAGGTCGGCGGGGGCGCAGCTGAATCAGCCCACCTGTCAACGGCCAATTGAAGCCATTGACAAAGTCATTAACCACATTAATGGACCTCCCTGTCCAACCTTAGGGTTGGTGGGCAGGCCGGGAGACCTGGCAGGCTTAAGAAAAAGCATGAAACCTCATCCAAAAGTGGAAAGGGTTTCATGATGGTTTTTAAAAATTTAATAAATGTTTGATTTAAAGTGATGGACATGTCCCAACTCATGTGACAATGTCACACGAGGGGATATGTCAGGGAAATTTTGTTTGTGCACCTTTACCATTTTTATATTTGGAACCAATCTTCCTAAGGCAGCACTTAGCCTCAGGGAGAAGAGTGCGCTCTTTCACGTGCATGTGCGAAAGAGCACACTCTCGGCTGAGGGAATCCTCCCCACCGTCCGCACAGGGAGCACATAGCGCTTCCTGGCGGATGTCACACTGGACGGGCCTTAATTGGTCCGCCCATGTAAAATGGCGGTGTGCCCCTGATTGGGGGTGCTGATCGGAGGCACGCCTGCCTGCGCCCACTCCTGCACTTCCCCCCTGATGGGCTGAGAATTCTTCCCTAAGTGTTTACCCATTTGGGTGTGGTACTGAAAGACATCTTGCACCTATGGGCCCCTTCTTCATCATAGTGTCTTTGGTGAGAACAAGAGAAAAGGGGAGAAAATTGAGGAGGAAAAAGCTACCAACTATCAACTATCAATTCCGAGATGAGGAGAAATTTCTTTACTCAGAGGGTTGTGAATCTTTGGAATTCATAGAGATTGATAGATTTCTGATTAACAATAACGTAAAGGGTTATGGGGATAGTGTGGGTGAAAGACATTGAAGTGGTTGGTCAGCCATGATTGTATTGAATGATGGAGCAGGCTCAACGTACTGAATGGCCTTCTGTTCCTATGTTCTAACTTTCAATCTGGATAATTTTGCTAGTTATTTAGTTTTGTAGTACTGCCACTTAATGAAGTGAATGTCCTTGAAAGTTCTTCATCGTTTTACAACTGTCATCTTATCTGTCTGTTAAAGCTCTACTAATTAAACATAACATTTCCTGAAGTAGTAAAGTGAAGTTGCATCAGTAATAATGATCAGATTTAGTATAGTCACATCCCCCCAAAATTAGTTTTAAACCATCCTTATTAAGCAGAAAATTAGACCTAAATCAACCTGCAAGTGCTCATTAAAATCCACTGATCTTTAGCTGGCTCCATGTCTTAACATCTTTAATTAGCAAACTGCAAGTCTAACTGGCGTGATAAATGCTATTAATCTTACCTTTCATTCACTTTCTCATTGCATATAATTTCTTAGGGGAGACACGTTCTTCAGCCAATGTTCTCTTTGTGTTGTAAGGTGCCCTTGCAGAAGTATTACAGAAAGTACACTTGCAATTTTATACATGTAAGTGATTATATATGATAACTACCAAAGGTATTAATACCCAACCTCTTGTTTGTACAGATTTCTAAATTAAATCTCTTTTAACAGTGGTATCTTTATGCTCAATATTCTAATTACAACTCACTACAACTCCTTCATTAGAGCTACTGTAAAAGTCAAAATAGCACCTGAACTTTAAAACATTTAATTATGTTCCTGCTTCAAATAAAATAATAATGTAGCAATTTCTAATCTAGATCTATGAAATCTATGCAGCTTAAACTAATTCTGACATGCTCACAGATGGGTTGATGTTGTATCAACCACAGGAATCCAGTTGTGATATAGCAGAATTATTTACCGCACACAACTTTTTCTGGTTTTCAAAAATGCACTTCATCCCATTGTTTTAAATTGATGAAAAGCAAGTTCAAGATTGATGTCAGGAAGCACTATTTCACCTTGACCAGGGAAGTAAAAGGTTTGTAATTCCTTAAAAGGCTATTCAATACTATAATTAAAGAAAATGAGGAAGATATAAATTACAAGAAAAATTAGGCATATATTTTACATAATAATATTCACCCCATGGGTTCAAGCTCCTAAAAAGCAAGTTCAAGACTCCTCGCAATACTAGTGCCAGCATTCCTCACTCTTAACTTCCATTTGATGTATATTTTCCACTGCCCCTTTGCTTCTTTTCCATTCTATTAAAGGACTAGCTTATCTTTCAGTTCCTTTTTCTGGCCTTATACTTGAAATACTAAACTATCTTTTCTCTGCAAAGATGGTGTTTTTAGTTTATAGATGGCTCAGTATTCATCTAACACTAAAGAACATTGTTCATATCTATAAAATTAAATAAGGGACTGGATTTTGCTGTGAGCAGTGAATGAATAGCATCAGCTATTTGTTACACTTATACTTGCTATAGACTTTCTACGGGCTTTTGCATGGCAAGTTGCTGCCAGCCAACCATTCAAAAAGTGAAGCGTTCTCTGTAGGACATCTGGGACCTGAGCAGGGGAGTGATCCTCAGTATCCTCGCCAATATTTATGGCTCAATCAACATCACCAAAAAAAAATGATCTGATCATCATCACATTGCTGTTTGTGAGAATTGCAAATTGGCTGCCACGTTTCCTACATTACAACAGCGATTGCATTTCAGAAGTACTTCCCTGGCTGTAAAGTGCTTTGGGACATTGTAAGATCATGAAAGGCACTATACAAATGCAACTATCTCCTTTATAAAAGAGACAGAAAGAAGTAAAAAAAAATAAACCATTTAAAAAATCTCCAACAATAATTAAAAGCTGAAATAATGAGACTCCATACTTGTAGAAGTTAACTTTCATGCTGAGAGGATACTGTAATTAAGTCTTACCATGTTGTTAAATGGGGTTTTAGACTAGAAATGACAAAATCTAACTTTTTTTGGCAAGTTTAGTCCATATAGATGAGGTAAGCATGCCTTTCAACAGATTATGAAGATGTTTTATATAAAATATTAATTTATAATGTCATCACCTGGACATATATTACTTTATAATGCCACTGGCTAGACATACCTATGTATTGAACTTTTTGAAAATAAATTTTTTCCTAAGCAAAGGACACTGGTTTACAGCAACCACTATGTTACATTTACAAAGGACAGAAGCTGTTTTTATGGAGACACAGTCTATGGAATTCTCAGAGAAGGGTCATGTGATCCAGTTCTTGGGTGTAGAAAAAGGTACTGGATTTTGGTACAGATAGAGACTGCCACAGGGGCAATAGCTTTACCCCATCTCTCTTTCTTTGGAAACCTCAGTCATCAATGCTGAGCTGCTTGCAATTTGAAAAACACACCAGAAGACCTCGCGGCAGCAAACCCGAGAGTTCTTAAAGGAGAATTCTGAATCAACACCACTGTCTCCAGTGAGAAACTCCAAGTTCCAGCTGTTACTGTGGAAAGGGACCCTTCAGCTGTAAACAAGCATCCAGACAACCCATGAATAACTTTTTAAATGACTTTATTTGTTACTTGGTCAAGTTTTTAATATCTGATGCTTTATTTCTTTTCTGAATGCTTGAGGGTGGAGGGGATGGGGGTGGAATTGTGTGTGTTGTTTTTGCATTAGTGTGTAGTTAGACCTTTTGTTAATCATTTCTGCATTTTTACCGAGTAAATTTTAGCAATTAGAGTAAATCTTTACTTGTTAACTTTAAGAAGCTGGTGAACTTATTTATTACATCAAGCTATAAGCGGTTAACTAGATATTAAATTGGCAATATCACATCCCTTGTAAATTCAAACTCTGTTATAACCTGCTCAGGAATGGGACAAGAGGAGTCAGTTTACCCCTGTTAACCTGGTCATACCACCATTTTCAGAAGGAGGAGCAAGGCATCTCAGACAGCAACTTCCAGCTTTTCATATTTAAGTGTGTATGCTTACCTGAAGTTGCTGCGCAATTTGCTTTTAGCCTCACCACTATATTTACAACAAAATCCAGCCTTAGCATTTTATCACTGAGCATAATGAATGATGGATTTTTAAAATTGCTTTATTTGCTACTAATAAAAAGGGTTTGGGTAATGTTCATTTTTCCCTTCTGGAACTGCACCAGATATATTTGCACAGAATGTTGACATAGTGCTTATCCCTCAGGTTTCTTAGCTCAGTCAAAATGATCCAATACCTCATGGAACAGATGACAGGGTGGTTGCACTTATCATTTTTTGGTCATAGCAGATTTGAGCTCGGACATTTAATTTTTTTCAGGATGTATTCAGCCACAGCTTGTGTGGAACTAATCTAAAGTGAATACAGATTAAAGCTAAGATAAAAGGTGGATGTTGCTACTGTATTTACAACAAGTGAATAATGACCACCTTAACCAATTCACTGCTGAAAACAGTACAAATATGTAGCATTTATGGTTCTGTCTCACAGTACAGGCACCTGACTTATTACAATTAAATTCAAGGATGGACAATAAGTTGTCTGGAAAAATGTGCTTGCTTGCACTGTAGTAGCAAGAATCCAATTACAAGTACACACTAACAAGAATCCAATTACAAGTACACTCAAGTGCAAAGATTCACACCTGCATCGATCTGGTTCTATCTGCCAATCACTGTACTTAATAATGATTCAACTCAGTTAGGAGTTTCATGTACTACCTTGCCTGAATGAGTGAGAAGAAAGAAATGTTCTCGTGTTTGCCTCAGATTCTCATTCACAACAAGCAAACATATGAAAATAAATGGTGATGGGGTCTCGAATGAGAGAATGCCTGCTGTTTGTTTATATTTAACAACAGTGTCTCACCATCAGTACCCTTTAAAATCTAGCACTTTTAATTTTTGACCTATTCCCATTAAACATTTTTGTATATTTTTTCTTTGATTTGACAGCGGAAGCTGCTGATACCATTGGGTGAAATGTCTAAACAAAATTACTTAACCTGATGCAAGAGAGCAGAATTAACACATATTATTGAAACGATGATAAGCCATGAAGCATAGAGTTAATAATTAATAATTAAAAATTGGTAATACCCAAAATAAAAGTGTGAACTTTAATCACAGGCAACTTCCTTCGTGCTCAGGTGATGCCAGGAGCATGTTTGTCCAGGAGGCTGATCCAGGTTGAGATATCACAGATCTACTATTTCATGGTAATTAAATGGATTACCGTAATATTGTCAGACTCTGCAGCCCCACTTTCCTTCAGTGATAGTGCCAGCATTCATTGCTTAAATGGAAATAGTTGCAATAAAGGCTATAAATTTAAAAAGAAAAGAATCAAAACTATCACATTTTCAGACAATTTTCAGACAGGCTCAGTTTCAAGAACTGCCTGCATCAAAATCTGAGATAAAAGCAAAAAACTGCGGATGCTGGAAATCCAAAACAAAAACAAAAATACCTGGAAAAACTCAGCAGGCCTGGACTTGCTGAGTTTTTCCAGGTATTTTTGTTTTTGTTTTGCATCAAAATCTGTTTGGGCAATTACTCCACTGACCCCAGATTGTGACTGTGCTGCAACATGTGATAACTCACATGCTGAGAATTATTGTATTATGGTTTTCATCCAACTGTCTTAAATTTTCAAATAATGTGTTTAATCAAACATATCATTGTGAAAATCTCTTGGTTAATAAACATTGGCAAATGAACATCTGGACGGCATTACATCATTTTCAAAGAGTTAGAATGGTTTCTAAACTGTAACAATGGGCGGAAATTTTCATGCCTGTTGGCGTCGGGCGTGTTCGGCGGTGAGTGGACAATATGGCAAGAAGGCCAAAAATCCGTTTCACAATGTTGTTTGCAATCGTCCACTCTGCCTGTCAATGGCGGCCCGCCCAATGGTGGGAACCTCATTGTAATACATATGCATGTCATTATAAGGCCAGCCCGCTGGAATCATCCACCCCTCCATTGGATCTTCCACCCACCTCGGCGGGAAAGCACGTCAGTGCAGAACACGTCTTGACAAGTGTGATGTGCAGAAGTTGGGATTTACCATCAGGGCTTTGCTCACATCGCGGGCATCTGAGGAGCAGAAGATGCTGGAGCCCAACAGCAACGACACACTGGAGGAATGTGCATGGCATGCTGGGCGGATCCTCATGGACATGGCTGTGCTACGAAGCAGTTCATGGAAGGCGGAAAGTCACCATTGAGGGTCTGCTCACAACGGATGATGGTCGAGTGGGTGGAGAGGAAGGCCCAGCTGTGTTTGGGAGAGGAAGATGTACCGGGTGGAAGGAGAGGAAGGTCTAGGATTGACTGGAAGAGGAAGCAGTGTCAGAGATGGTGTGGTAGGGAGGGGGGAAATGAAGGTGTTGGGGGGGGGGTTGAGGTTGAGAGGTGGACAGGACTATGGGGGACGAGGGGGTAACAGGGAAGATGGAAACTGGAGAGGTAGGTGTAAGGGGGTGGAAAGTTTAAGGGAAGGATTTCGGAGGGGGGAAGGAGTGTGGAGAGGGTAAGGAGTCCATTGCGAGGAATGAGTCTTGGGGGAGGAAGGAGTGCGGAGACGTGAAGGAGTAAGGCTGGAGGAAGGAGTGAGGATGGAGAAAGGAGTGCGGAGAGGGGAAGGAGTAAGGATGGCAGAAGATGTAAGGGCGTCTGAAGGAGTTAGGAAGGGGGGAGGATTAAGGGGGTGGGGAAGAATCCATTGGGGGGGTATCTGAGGGGGGCAGGGTGGGGTAAAGCCTGTGGGTTGGGGTGGCAATAATGAATTCCAGGCAGGAGGAATTCTAAAGGGGGAAGGAGTGCAGAGAGGGGAAGGAGTTCCAAGGTGGGAAGGAGTCTAGACGGGGGAATGTTCGGGTGATTGTACAAGGGAGGGCTCTGAGATACAACAATACAATGCCATTGCAGCTGGCGAGTAAAACGTCATTTCTCCCACCCGTTCCCGCACTTAGTGCAAATCTGGAATAATTCCGCCAAATGTTTTATTATCATTTCTACCCAATGAGAATTAAAAATTCTCATTGTTCGTATTAATCCATGGCATTTTTTGCTCTTCTTCCGATTTTCATAATTATAGTAACTTTTCAAAACTTGACTGCCACTTGCTTAAATCATACTTTAATAATGAGTTATTATATAAAACCATATAATGTTCTTATTAATCAACAAAATATAGATTTAAAGAAAATACTATATCAGGATTATGACTTATGACACTTATTGTCTTTTAAAGAAACCTATTTGACCTATGTTTGTGCTCCTTCAGCCAAACCCAGACCTGCCTTTACAGCATCCATCAGCGGCAGTCAGTATCACTACATAGGCAATTTGCTTCACATGATGCATTTGGTTTCCCTATGAATTTGTCTCTGTGACACTTAGCATTCTGCCACTATGAATTATGAAAAGTAATTCTTTCAAGAAGCTTGGGTGAAATCTGGTGAAGTTCAAACATAGGGGAAGCCAAGGTCAAAGAACAGAATTTGATTGAGTCTCTCTCTCTCTCTTGTTCCCTCTCTCCGAATTAAGAATCCAATACTTTATCCATACTTCAATAGTTTGGCTATCATAGCATCTTTAAAAATAAGTGGTCATAATTTAAATTAGTTGGAAGAGTTTCTATAATGTATGTTATTGCATCGATCATATTTAAAGTATGACTTCAATAATGAAGAAGTTCAAACCTGAAATAGAATACAGTATTTCAAAGATTCATATTCCAGATTATTAACTTAATTTAAATTCCACCAGCTGCTATGGTGGGATTTGAAACCACGGCCCCAGAGCATTAGCCCAGGCTTCTGGATTACTAATCTAGCGACATTACCACTACGCAACCATCTCCCCTACTCCTAAATGCGCCAGCTCTATCTTTTTCAACCATCTTAAGTGGGGAAGTAATTTGCAAGAACAGTAAGTTTATGCCAATACATAAGCAGAAGATTCCATTGCAACCCCCTTGGAAGTCCTCCTTCAGCAAGCAGCGCTCGCAGCCTGCAAGGGTGAGATCAAATTTTCAAAATTCCACATCAGCTAGCCCTGAGAAACCCATTTTCAGTCGTTCAGTCAGAATTGCCGTTTGAAAGCAACTCCTCGTTAAACCCAATTCCAGACTTTGAGCCCCAGCGCATGTCTCCTGAGTCCAGCAAGAGAAAAGAATCATGACTAATAATTCATTTTGTCCGCTCTGGTACTTCGTGGCCATCCAGATTCGGAAACAGCAAGTCCACAGTTCTTTTCGAAGAGCCCTACTGGTAATGTGATACTGCCGAATTAATAAAGTCAGCAGGCAGCCGAACTCCGCCGCCCTTGTGGTCCCTTCTTCTTCCGGCAGTAGCGCGGTTCCACCATTTTGAAAAGCCTTCCAGAAGCTGGAAGGTGTAGGAAGATACTTTGTTCTTGGAAGCCTGTAAACTCTTAAGCTGAATTTTACCCTTGGCGGGTGCGTGGGATTGATGGGCCCAGGATTGGTCAGGAAACAGACCCCCACCCGCAATCGGCCTCCGCCCATGATTTCATGCTGGTTGGCCAATTAAGGCCCATCCAGCATGAAACACATCTTCCCCATGCTCGGGAAGGGCTGGGTGGGGGCGGGGAGCGGGGCAGGGACCTGTCATGCGTTGGGTCCAATGGCGACCCGACGGGCTGTTTAAAATTGGCACAGGCAGCTCCTTGAAAGCTATGAGACCTAAGATTTGGCCTCTACTGCAGCTGGAGACGCCAGGCGGGAAGACAGGTTGGGTGGGTACTCGGCATCACCCCCAACCCCCACCCCCCCACCCCACAGGACGGAAACCCTCGGCCCTAGAGATGGAAGGAGTCCACTGCATCTGATGAAGAAATCTTGGGAGGAGGTGGCAGCTGAGGTCAGCAGCCATGACGTTGTGCAGTGCACATGGGTGCGGTGCCACAAAAGGTTCAACAACCTGCTGTGTTCGGGAAGGTTGAGTGCCGTATTGGCATGGATCAACGTGGTGAAGTGTAAAGGTCTGGCTGTCCCCCTGTGGAGCTCAGGGGTGTTAGACTCTGAGTGCTAACTGTCAATGACACCAGAGCTGGCTAAGGGGATGATCCCTGGCTGCTTGGACTGGGTGCCTTGCGGCTCAAGGGCCATGACTCTGATGTCCTGCGAGATGTTCCTCGGGTGGGGTTGGCCAGGCTGCAATGGTGCTGCAGGTAGAGAGTGAGCTAATCCATGCTCCTCTGTCCTTTCAGGAGAAGATGAGCCATAACAACATTGAGGGGTCATGGACAGGCAGAGGCCCCCAAAACCTCCTAATCCTTATAAGATTTGAGCAAGAGGCCTTGGAGCTGGAGAGGCACCACTCACTTCAGCCAGCTGGTCACAGAGAGGTTGGGGTGTCAGATGAAGCTGGAGTGCAGTGCACTGAGGTGAGAGTTTTGGATTGTGCAAACATTCTTGTGTAGTCTCATCATTAATGGGAGCCTCAAAATTGGAGTCCCCATTGATCATTGCAAGACGATGACACCATTATGCAGATCTCCATGGTCTCACCAGGGTGCCTGGCATGCACAGTGACAGTGTGATGACTTAAATTAATGATATGCCATTGTTCTACCTTAGATTTGTCAGCATGCACTCATTCGCAGGACCCCGAAAAGCCACCCCTGATGCCAGAGGACCGCCAGACTTCAGCTGCATCTGTGTCACACCCGCACTATGAACAGACACCAGTGCAGATACCACTGTCAGATGATGCGCATCAGGAGTCGTCCATTAGGTAGCATATGCTGGATGTCCAGCAGGATATGTGGGAGGATCTTGCAGAGGGTATGCGTGGCATCTGATGAGGTTGCAATGACTAGGGAGACGCCAGCTGTGGCACTGGCCACTCCCTCCCAGGCAGGACCAGCACAGGCTCCACTGGCCAGAGGACGACTGCCAAGGTCATTAAGGCCAACAGGACAGCAGAGTCATCAGGCTATTTCCAATGCCATTGCCAGTGATGGTGTGGGGGGTGGGGGTGGGGGGAGGGGGTGGGGGCTGGGGGGGTGGGTGTACAAAGACAAAGCACTCGCAAACATAATTTTAAAGCACCATGAGCACAAGAGGGACTGGTCATGGGTGATCTTCTGTTCTCTAATGTTTTGTTTATGTTTACTGGTCTGGGAATGAAGACCAGAGAAGATTATGTTTCTTTGTTTGGATTGTGAAAATGACATAAATTTTGTTTTTGTTGTAATGGCCTGAGGATGCTTCACCTTTTCATTTTTTTGGTTGAGGGTACACCAGTGTGTAATGCTGGACGTGAGTGGCTATAAACTTAATTGCACAGGCACTGAGTGGACTTTGGGTTCAAATGAAAGGGTCCTTTCAGACATCCTGGATGGAGGCGGCAGCCCTGGCATGAGGTGGAAGCAGATCTTTGGCAGCCCAGCCGAAGGAGTCCCTGGTGTCCCTGCTTCCCTGAAGGATACAAAGATCTGCCTCCACGCCCTGAGTGATCTCCTTACCATGCTCCTCTTCTGACTCACTACTGGGTTCATCCTCTGTGGCTTGTGGAGCTGCGTCAAGATCCTTTTTCTCCCATGGGTCCCCCCTTGCCAGTGACAGATTGTGGAGAGTGCAGCATGCAACCATGATCAGTGACACCCACTCTGGGGGGGTATTGTAGTTGTCCCCCTGAACGATCCAGACATTGGAAGCGCATCTTCAGAAGACCTATGGTTCTCTCTATCACCGCCCTTGTGGAGGCATGACTCCTCTAATAACGCTGCTCTGCCTCTGTTCTTGGGTGGTGGAGAGGCGTCATAAGGTACCTTTTCAACGGATAGCTCTTGTCACCCAGCCGCCATCCATCCAATCGGGCCAGAGCACTGAAAAGCCTCAGCACCTGGGAGTGTCTCAGGATATAAGCGTTATAGGCTACCTTGCACAGCCTTGGAGAATCTGTGTTCTGTGGTCACACACTATCTGGACATTCATTGAGTGGAATCCCTTCCTGTTGACGAAGGCACCCGGCTGACTCACTGGCGCCTTGATGCCACATGTGTGCAGTCGATTGCACCCTGGATGTGGGGGAACCCAGCAATTGCTGCAAACCCTCTGGCTCGCTCAGCCTGGATGAAATTGAATAAATGTCATTACCCACCTGAAGAGAGTTTCTATCTCCAGCTTGACGCAACTGTGGACAGCTGATTGCGACACTCTACATAAATCCCCTGGAAAGAGCTGGAGTCATAGAAGTTGAGGGTCACTGTGTCCTTCAGAGCCACTGGCATGGGGTTTCCACCCACACAGTTGGAAGTGATCTCAGGCCCTTTCATATAACAAATGGAGGTCACTGCCTCCCTGGAAAGACCGAGCATCCTTCGGCATTGCATCTTGGACATACTGACGTAGCTGCATCACTGCCTGTTACCCCTGACAGCAGGATGGTGATGTCTTCTGCGGCCCCTTCTGCCTTGTAGTACCTGCTGGCCCTGCGCCCCTTGTGCCTGCACCTCTCCTCCCACAGGTCACTCCCCGGCAAGCTGCACTGGGACACCTGGCCTCCTCTCCCTCCTGCCCCACTCTTCCTGCTAGAAGAGGTGCCACCAGCAGAGAGCACAACCCCCATTACCAGGGTAACAGAAGGCTGTCTGATACCTGGAATGGTCCAAAATCCTCTGGGGGCCTTGGAGACACCAATGAGTCCTGAAATGAAGCTTAGAAATGCTAAAACTGAAGCTCAGAACAGAGATTAAGCTGTCAAGTTCAAATAAGCATCCAGCAGCAAACTATCTCTTAAACTCCTCACTACTCACACTGGCAATGCTGCTGACCCTTTTAATTCTGCCCTTGGATGAGGTTTCGCAAAATATGGTCTGCCTGCCTGTCCATTTTGCCTGTGTGACGAGTGTGAATCGCATGGGCAAGGTAAAATCGGGATCAATTACCTTTTTAATGGCCTTAAGTGGTCTTTTAGTTGATGGCGGGCGCGGTTCTGATTTGGTGATTGTATGCATGTAGGATGATGTTGGGACGCTCGCCCAATGCTTTCTCATGCTATTTTATGGCTGATTGTGTCGGGCGCGTGCCCGCCCGTGAGGTGTAAAATTCTGCCCTTAAAATTGTACCCACACTTATTAAAATCTTCAAAAATGGACCACAATTCAACACTTTCAGCCTTATTGGGAGTCACCTATGGCCCAGACCAGTCGCACAATTGGACTGTTGGAGGAGAAGATGATTTTTAAGATATAGCATTCCTTCGGGCCTCAGTAAAAAATCTGAGGCAGAACAAGTTAGTACGCTTTACTCGAGTAGACCGAAGCCAGATGACAGCGATGCATGACAAGCTGTTGAGGAATCAGCTGCCAAAGTTGATGATGTTTTGAAATCATTCTGAAAGTTTTGAAATCTTTTGATGTTTCTTTTAACTTGAGACCCAACAAAATACTGGAGAGAGCTAAATTTAATAAGAGTGAGGAGCCTGTTGATTCTTTCATTAATGGTCTATACAGAATGGCAGATAGTTGTGGACGTAGTGATTTAAAGTCTGAGCTCATCTGAGACAGAATCACGGTGGGTGTTGCACTCTCTAACTTCCTAAGAGCTAAAGGTGATCTTACCGACGACAAGGCTATCCAGCCATCTAGACTGTCTGAGCTATGTGAACAACACGAGGTCATTCTAAGGGGAGATAACACTTCATGGGGCAAAACAACCCTCAATCCACCATATCAGGTCACAAAAATGCCGGGACCACCCAAGTCAGGGAAAGCAACCCCTGAACCGCCCAGCAGACCAACCTTGCCAGGGCTGCGCTGTGAAGCGGCCTCACAGGAAGGATCAGTGCCTTGCGTGCACTGCCCAATGCTTCCACTGCAAAAGACAGGGACACTTGGGTAAACTGTGAAAGGCAAAACTCAGCACTGCACAGACATCCCAAAGGTCACTCACAAAGCTGAGACTGAAGACCCAGAAGACACACACGCATTCTTCTTGGGGGACATCGGAGAATGTGGTTCTTTGTTTTGGAATGCTGATACCCTTGTAAATGGTCAGCTAATAAATTTTCAGTTAGATCCATGTGCCAGTGTGACAGTCCTGTCAGATGAGGAACCATGGCTCCAAGGATGTTGGATTCAAATGACAGACACTCCACTGCACGGAGAAGGGGACTCTGATTCCTGGTCCTCAGCATGATCCTTGAACCAATGAGGTATGGTGACAAACAAATCTTTGTGCTGATGTTTGTCACCCACAATCAGCCTTTCTTTCTTCTGAGCAGAGATGCCTGTGTAGCTCTCGATCTTATCCAGCCGGTGGAAGCTGTCAAGACTACCACAGTGATTAGTCGGCCTGAACATCACGGTCCTGAGTCCTCAGACACTAAAGCGTATTCAGACTCTAATTTCACAAGTGATCTTTCTTGTCTTTTTGCGGAGCAGGTTTGTCCATCATTGTTCCAGTTCCTGGAAAGTTTCCAGTGGTCAGACCAACCTATCACACACAAGATTACCATTGCCCCTCCAGCGGAAGTGGTACCAGAGACACATCAACAGTCTGAGGAGCCTCTATCTCCATTATGATGACAGTACAGTTGGTAGACACACCACTGTGCACACACAGCAACTTCCAGCTGGCATGCTAAAGCCACAAGGGATGCTGAAACCTGGTAGCAGTTGTGCTCCATCAACAAAGTAAACAGAGGTGAAATGCTTCTCAGTCATCTTCTTACCACAGAAATGCTCTTCCTCAGCCTCTGCAAGTTTCCAGATGGTCTATATGGAGAAAAAAGAAGAAAAAACACCGCCAACCAGACAAATACCATTTTCGTCCACCCCACAGGAAATGGTCAAGAGTAACAACAATCACGCACTGCCACACCAGCCAGAAAAGTCAGGCATGCATTAACCTCAAACAATGAAAGAAACAGGTGAAACCATACTGAGACACCAGTCCAACCCCCAAGCCAACAACATGAACAAGCAACACTGGAGCCTACCACTCTTCTGCCAGAGCAGTGAACAAGATGTGGAAGGGTCATAAAGCTTCCGGACCACCTGAGCCTCTAATTTGAAGGGCTTGGAGGGGGGAGATGGGGGGTAGTGAAAATGTTGTTACTGTTAATACTGTAATAACAATAACGTTAGACCAGTATCAAGGTTATAACAATGAGATTAATACACAAGACTTATGACAATGTAAGACTTGGAAGCAAGCTAAAGTAACCCTATATCCAAGACTTGGGGAGAGGTGTAGTAGTAGGGTCTCGTACATAAAGGGTTAATATGGGGCTGAGTACATACCGCCCACATAGTGATGTAAAAAGGAACCTGACCCAGAGCCAGGGTCAGTCTGGAGATGGACACAGTTGGACTGGGACTGAGAATGGGGTCTGTTCCACACCTGCACATTCTATTGTAAATAAGTACATAATTATGAGTTGTTAATAAAGACCTGCTGTTAACTTCTCCAGACTGGAAGCCTACTTCATGGTGTTGGAAGCAGAATTCTTAGCTGGATCCAATTGTGTCAAAATATGTTTGTCTTAGAGCTAATACTTCTTATCCAGAAACAGCAATTGTTACAGTTTAAAAAATTCCAAGACTGTATACTTGTGTAAATAATCATGCAATAATATCAATAAATACACTTTTCTCTATCTGTCATAAAGAGAGGAAGTAGAAAGAACTTGCATTTATATAGCACTTTTAAAGACCTTAAGTCATCTCAAAGTGCTTTACAGCAATTGATGTACCTGTGAAGTATAGTTGCTGCTGTAATGTAAGTAATAACTTAGGGTAGACCAGGTGTAACAAATGTACTATTCAGCAGTAAAACTGTAGACTGCAACTTATGTAGGGTTCCATTATGTTTCATGCCAATCTGAAAAGTATGAAACACTTTTTGAAGGTTACAATTACTTAAGAGTTTAGTTACAAGAAGATGATTTACAAAACCCCAACACAAACAAAATAAGTATTTAAATGGTTAGAAACACAAAGGGTTAATTATCCATTTTCAAGCATGAAGCTTTCCATATTTAATATTGACAGCTTTTCATATAGTTTCTTGGGTCGGGATTTTCCGTGCCCGTTGGCGTTGGGCATGTTCAGTAGTGTGAGCGGACAATATGGCCGGAAGGCCAAAAATTGGTTTCACAAAGTCATGAAACCAGTTTGCGATCGACTGCTCAGCCCATCAAAGGGCCGCGGTCCCTGCCATCAGACATCGGAAACCTCATTGTAATACATCAGCATCATTATAAGGACAGCGTGCAGGACTCATCCCCCTTGCAGGATCATCTACACATGTTGGCGGGAAAACAGGCTGAGGTGTTTCACAACAGCATATTTCAAGTGTGCACTTGGAAGGCTGGCCTTCGCTCGGGACTTCAAGGCTTGTTTGCTGACCTTGCTTCGGTCAGCACTCACAGTCATCAACGCCAGGCTTCACAGACAGCACCACATTACTTTTAGGGGGATTCATGGGTAGGTCTCTGCCTACCAGATCAGCCACATGTGGGGGGCTTTTCAATGGTTGCAGGGCTAGGGCTTGCGTGGGGAAGACGGAGAAGTGGCCTCAGGCAAGGGAAGAGGCTTCACGACAAGGGCTGTAGTGCAGAGGGAGGGTACCACAAGGTGAGTGTGGGGGCACATGTTGATCTGTGCAAATGAGGGCTGAGGAGGCAGTCTCCAGAGAAGGTGAGGCCAGATGGACATGTGAGGGTGTGTGTGTGAGAATGGGTGGTATGTCCCTTGAGCTGGCAGTGAGTGAGATGCTAGTTAATGTGTGATGGGCTTGAGAGTATGAGCTTAGAGTGATGAGATGGTTGCCATACCCTGGAGATGCAGATGAGATCATTCATCCTTATATCTGCATTGGATGGCCAACCCTGTTCTGTGCAGCCTTGGCACTGCCATCACCCACCAAGCCAGAGTGGTAATGTTGCTGCCCCTCCTGTGGCCAGAGTGGGGCTAGAGGACATCACAGCAGGTCTCCATGGCATCCAAAAGGCCCTCAAAGGCTGCGGTCTTCTTGCCATTCAAGGTCATGTCTTCTTTGCTGCAGTCCTGGGCTGGAAGCACTGAGTGCAGCTGTACTTTAAATGTGATGCTTGGCGTGATGGAGCGGTGAGGTGACGGCATGGCAGGAAAATCAGAGCCCACCTGCCATCGAAACAGTGTCCCAGAAATGCAGAATTAATGTGGCAGGCTTGGGACAATACTGCGAGAAAAGCCATCGCGGCTGGCAGGTAAAATGTTGTTTTTCCGCCCGATACTGCACTTAATGAAAATCTAGGATGATTCCGCCCTTGGAATGGATTTATTTCTTAAACTGAAGTAGATAAGCCTTCTCCTATCTTTGGAAAACAGGATACAATCTTGAGGGTGTCTTTCAGATGTAGACATACATGTGAAATATGTGAGTTATAGCTTTGCAGAGATTCTTTGCTCCTATATGTATATTAGACAATGGAAGAACTAAACAAATAGTCACCAGAACTAGCATTTATATATTGGATTCCTTTAATTCAAATGTAGTTTTTGAAGAAATAGAATAAACAGAATTTTAACTGTTTAGGGCACAAGGCAATAATGTCTTCTGATCTGAGCAGAAGTCCAGAAGAAATTCACCCCAGTAAAGAGAATCTCTAGGCCAATTGTTGGTAACGGGATTCAATGGCTGTGGGGCAGGTAAATTGTCTCCAGTGAGCTATTTTACTTTTCAATAAAATGAGTGGGATCCATCTGGATTTTTGCAACTTTAAATAAGCATTTAAGATGTAGGAGACCAATCAGAAAGAAATTCTACTTTAGTCACACACATTCACTTCCCTTTCAGAAATTGCCCTTTCCATTCCTGACATTAATAGATTCCCTTTGAATGTTTTCCCTCCAAAACCATTTTGAAGCTGTCATCAACAATCAATTTTAATTTAAAAGAATTGAAATTAGCCTGTTGCTAAAACCTTAAAACAGGCTCAAGATTAAGTACTAAAAATGATCGCAACAAGGAATTTTTTTTTAAAAAGAACTACTTTACCATCAAACATCAGATGAGAGGCACCCTCTACATGGTCATACACATACACCCAGCTGCCTAAAGTCAAGGAAGAGCTTCATGAACAGTGTTGTTCCATTACAATCAACCCCATCTGAAGCTCGCATCGCCTTGTGGAAAGACCGGCTCGCCAGTCTCAAACAACCCCCAGCGATGGAAATTCTACCAGGTGAAAGCCTTCCCCCAGGAGCTAATTGCAACTGGGCAACCTGGAAGTGCCTTAACAGACTTAGGACTGGTATAGGTCATCCAAAGGTGTAACTAAGCAAATGGGGATATACAACCAGCCCGACAACTTGTGAATGTGGAACTGAGCCACAGACTATGCAACATCTCCTGCAATGCCTATCGCTAGAGGAACCCTGCACTGTTACAGATCTTGCTGAATTCAACAACAAGGCACAAAAATGTGTCCAGTTCTGGCTGGGCCTTGTATAGACTGTCCGTGGACACGATAAGAAGAAGAAGACCATAAATAAAATCCACCCTGGGCTCCTTCCAATGATAAAGCTTTCAAGTCTGATCCCATTTATACAGGCAGGTCCTGAACAGGTAGAAGCACTTCCCTTGCTCGTGTTGACTCCATGTAGCTGAGGTGACTTCTGGGAATGATCCAACTCTGACAGTATGACCAAGGTCATCAGAGGCAATGGATTCTTCTGGTTGCTCCACATAATGTCATTATTAAGCTGTCCTCTGGACTTGAACACATTTATGATTCCTCTTCAAAATACCAGCTAAGGGGATTCTCTGCATATTTGTTTATTATGTTGCTATATGCAGCAATCAGGCTCATGGACCCTATATGACTACAATGTCCTTTTGGGAAAGAAATCTGTCATCCTTGCCTGGTCTGGCCTACATACTCCAGACCCACAGCAATGTGGATGGCACTTAAATGCTCTCTGAACAAGGGCAATTAGGGATGGGCAATAAATGCTGGCCTGGCCAGCGATGTCCACATCCCATGAATGAATAAAAAATAATACTGCAAAGAGAGTATTTTTTTAAATATATAAAATAAATGTATTATGAAAAAATGCTGTTAGAACAATGCCAACCCTTGGAGCTTCCTTTGTGGGCACAGCCCCAAAGCCTGATGCCCATTTTGCCAATGTCATAAAATGGCTAAGATCCAATCTTTCTCATTAGAAAAACTGGCATAAATGGGCCTAAATTAGAAAAAAAAAACAATTGGACACCTAGGAATCACTGAATCCACGTCATTTTTTTAAATCTTAAAATTCAATCTTCAGCTCATTTAGCCATCATTCATGTACTTCAGGTACAGCATGTTTAAGAATCTGCAATAAGGGAAACTTTCCAATTTTTAATGTGACTTATGCTCTTGCCATTAAAAGAAACAGCAAATACAGCGCAGGTTTCAGTGAGGATAAATTTTAAAAAGCGCTCAAAAAATTGTAATTTAAAAAGCAGAGAAATGACTTTGTTTCTTGCTGTACCAGGAAATCTGGTTGCAATGTTGAGAGACCCTACCCCACCCGCTACTGTTCAAGCACAATTTGGAGGATACACACATTTGAGAATTGGGGTGTAGCCAGTTTTCTGGACAGGCATTTGTTCCAATGGAGAGTTTGATGGACGGACATAAGAGATTGAGGAGACTTGTCTGTATTGTACGTATATAATTCACCATCAAAATTCTGCAATCTTTTAAAATACATAATTTGTTTATCTCCAGTTTACAGGTGTACCTGGGTGCAATTGCAGAGGAAACTCCAAATGCTAGTATCTCCTGTTTATAACAGAGAGTTCATGACAGTATTCAGTTTTAGAGTATCTTTTAGTTTGACTTCTAACATTGCGGCAACATTCTTATTTTGTTTTGTGGGTTTAACGGTAACCAGATTGAAACATATTTTAAGAACATCCCTGGTAGGCTAAAGGATGCCCTACTTTTGTCTACGATTTGCTCATCTATACATTACTTAAGGGTAGTCTCGGATTAGGACCATAGCCATGATGTTCAGCTGGTAAGATGGAGCTATCACTTTAAGGCCACAGCTAACTGCAGCCTGAGACAAAGTGCTCTAAATAAGTAAATCCTGAGGGCAATTGGAGATTAACTGTAGTAAATCCCCAGCTCCTTTCCTTATTTAGAGACCATGCAACCAGCACGTAGTGACCAGCTTTTATTCCCTTATTTTTACAATACATTCTTCTAATGATTGTTTACTTGTGATGATTATTGTTTGAAAGTCAAGCAGTTGGGAATATGAAATATAATCTGCATGCATGATATTTTCATGTGAAACTGCCATACTTTGAGGCATGACAGATATGCTAGACTCAAAGGGCTGAATTCTACAATTCCCCCAACACTGGGCAAGGCTTTGGCAGGGGTTATCATGTAAAATATGACTAGTGGCGAGCCCACCGGCTTCCTGCCCGCCCTCGACATGTTCCTCATAATACGATGGGTGGGTAAAGCTAGTCCACCTGCCCTTAGGCTTATTGAAGTCCTTAACTGCCCAATTAAGGGGCAAATAAGGGCCTAATTCCACCTTGGCTGTCATAATATGGTGAATGGTTGGCAGTGGAAAGCAGGTAGAGTGGGAGAACTGCTATTTCACCAGATCTGGCGAAAGGGATGTGCTCTTTGTACATTGGGGGCAACACCCCAAGATGGCCGACACCCCCAGCCTCCAAAACCCATTCTCCATCTCCTCCTACCCCTCCCTAGGGTGCCTAGTCCCTCCCTGCCTCAAAATCTTAGACTTACCTGAGTCTGATATCCAGGCTACTTCTTTGTGGAACTGCTTGCAGTTCCTGTAATGGCCACTATTGAGTTCTGGCACTGCTGGGATTGCAGGATTGGCCAGCAGCTCTCGAGGTCAGGACTTCCTTCCACTGAGGGACGGAAGTCCCATGCTGACCTTGTTAGTGTATTATCTCTACAGGGCAGCCTTTTTTAAACTACCGAATGACTTTTCTAACAGGTGGCTGGGGTTGGGGGTGAGCAGTACAACCACCTGGTAAAATTCACCCCAAAAGATCTTATGTGTACATTAGGTTGCATAGATGCAGGGTTTGCATAAAGACTACTGTAACAAGCTGTTACTTAATCTTGTAGAAGATTGGCAGCCTGGTCACATCTCTTTGATTTTGTAAAGAGGGGGATCTTTGCCATGAAATGAATCATCTTCATCAAGTCAAATGCCCTGGACTGTACTGAGCTAGGAGCAGAAAATAGGTTTCTTTGATTCATGACTGAAGATTACTCAGGAACAGACATTATGTGTAGAATCCCTCCCCTTCAGTGAATTGTACAATTTTGCTTCAGTAAAATCATGACTAAAGACGGTGAAATGTGAGCATCAAATCTCATTCACAATGTTATCAGGGTAGAATTGCATGATGTTACTGAATGGGGAATTGTGAGGCTTTCTCTGGCCAGCAGCTTCAAAGCAGGAGGATGAGGAATAAGAGAATTAGCTATCTTCTTTGAGAACCTCTTGAATTATACGGTGAACCAGATAAGTGTCACTCTCCTTTGAATACTATACAGTTTTGCATAGTGAGGAATTCACTTTCTAAAATATCGTACACATTTATTAGACAAATACACTGTTGCGACCAGTGAGTCACACTTGCACGCCTGTTGCGGGGTGACTGAGTTGGTACTTTAGATAGAGTACTTCTGCAGACACTTCTTAGGTGGAATACATTCTGTTTATTTACAAGGTACTCAGCAGCTACACACGTGTGCTTCTACACCTAACTCTATCTACATACCCCTGCTGCTCACTGGTAGAGTACTGATTTCCAACTGACTACTAACTAACTACAGAGTTAGCCCATGCTACTCTGTGAGGAGTGGTTCTATAATGAAAAAGAAAGCATGATAGCTTGGTTGCTAGGGAATCTCCAGTTAACTTTTTGATGCCAGGCTTGAACATTTGAACTGCTCTTTCTGTCAGTCCCATTTGAAGAAAGGTGGTACAGCGAAGTTTTCACGGGTGATACCATTAAGGTTGATAAACCGTTGAAACTCAGCACTCGTATATGCTGTGCCATTATCAGATATCACCATTTCTGATAGTCCGTTGATGGCAAAACTTTAACATAACTTCTCAATTGTAGCAGTAGACGTTGGTGACTTCACCTCATATATGTCCATCCATTTTGAGTGGGCATCTACAAAGAGCAGAAACATTGTTCCCAAGAAAGGTCCCACAATGTAATCATACCCATGCCCTTCCTGGCATCTCCCAAGAGTGTAATGGAGCTGTTGAAGTTAAGTTTTGCAATTACTGACACCGCACACAATTCTTCACTAAGCTCTCTATTTCTACATCCATTCCAGGCCACCCTAACTAGTGGCGTGCTATAATCTTCATTCAGGATATTCCTGGATGTACACTGTGTAGTTCAATTAACAATGGCTTCGTTTCTTTTGAGGGAACTATCACACACGTTCCCCACAATAAGATAACATTCTGTTTTCATGTCTTCTGTTAAAGTACAATTTCATTTTGTCAGATATAAGTTCTTATGACCAACCCTAAAGCACTTGTTCTCATACTTGAGATAGGACTGGGTCCCTACTTGTCCAGTCTCTGATCGGTCTAGCACATAATGGTGATGAATCTAAGAAATTTAACAATAACACGAGTTCTCGTGGAACTGTGACATCGTCATCATTTTCTTGTAAAGGCAAATTACTAAGTGCATCAGCATTTGCAATTTAATTTCCAGGCCTATGTACAAAAGTATGCTCATATGTTGCTAAGGCTATGGGTGGTATAGCCTTGCCCCCACTGAATAATCCTAGCAATGGCTTGTGGTCAGAAACAATAGTAAAATAATGGCCATGTATGTACTGGTGAAATTTCTTGAAACCAAAGATGATCGACAGGCTTTCTTTCTCTATCTGTGAATATCTGCTGTGTTGAGTGTTCTTGACACATATCCTATAGGCCGTTCCGTGCCATCGTCCATCCGATGGGACAGCACAGCTCTCACTCCGTAGGGGGATGTGTCACATGTCAACACCAATTTTTTCCTCTGGTCAAGATATACTAATAGGTTGGATGAGTGCAACAATTGTTTCACCTTAGTGAAAGCTTCTTTCTGGGGCGCCTCCCAAGACCAACGTTGTTTCTTCTTGAGTAGAGAATGCATGGGTGCCAGTTCAGTAGACAAATTGGGTAAGAACCGCCCATAATAATTGATCATTCCCAAGAATGATTTGAGCTTGGAGGCATTCTTTGGTGCAGGTGCCTCTCTTATGGCTCTCACTTTTTCCTCAACTGGGTGGAGGCCCTGTGAATCTACCAGATTACCTCCCTCACTTGGAATGTACACTTTTCTTTTTTTAAATGCACTCCAGCCTGTGAGAAATGTTTTAAAACTTCTTCTAAGTTTACCAAATGCTCCTTTTCAGTAAATCCTGTCATCAGAATATCATTTAAATAAACTACAACAAGGGGCTGTCCCTGCAGTAAACTTTCCATTGTTCTTTGGAAGGTGATGCAAGCTGAGGAGATGCTGCAAAGTGATCAAGTACATTGGCACAACCCCTTGTGGGTATTGTTTGTGACAATTGGAGACCTTTTCTAACTCTAATTGCTGATAAGCATGACTCATGTAAAGCTTTGTGTAGGCAGTTCAACCTGCTTGGCATACAGGTCTTTGATTTTTGGTATGGGGAGTCTGTCTAGTTTAGCAACTTTGTTAACTGTCAATTTGTAGTCTTCACAAATTCAGAAGCTTTTGTCAGGTTTAAGTACAGGGACTATTGGCGCTACCCACTCCAGAGAACTGCACAGGTTGTATAGCACCCAGTTTCTCTAATCTGTCCAATTCAGTGTTGACCTTTTCCTACAGTGCATGGTCTTGCCTTCATGAATCGTGGGGTTGCCTTTGGATCCACATGAATTTTTGTTTGCAGCCCCTGGGTCTTCCCAAGTTCATCCTTGAAGACTGAGGTGTATTTTTGTAGTAGGTCTGGTAACCCACTTGCTCTTAGCTGGAAAATTTCAGCCCATTATATCCTAATCTCCTTTAGCCAGCTTCGTCCCAGGAGACTTGGCCCTTCACTTGCTACCGCCATCAAGGGTAGCTTTGCTGATTGACCTCCATAATGGACAGTAACTCTACTTATGCCTTTGACTTGAATGTCTTCTGCTGCATATGTCCTTAATTTGGCATCAGTTTCTTCTAAATTTAGTTCATGTTCTCCATTCTTCAAATAGCAGAAGGTATGCTCTCCAATCACTGTAATGGAAGCTCCTTTGTCCACTTCCATAGAAATCGGTCTGCCATTCACTTTTACTGTTGCATAAATTGGTTCTGTTTCCCCTATCTTCAGATTAAATAATGAATAAATATTTGAATTTGTTGCTTCAGGCTCTTCTACACTGTAACTCTCACAGGGTTTTCTCTTTTGTCTGAAAGACACTGTCTCATTATGTGTCCGTTTTGATGACAATAAAAACATTTGATTTTTTTTTAACTGCCTATCAGTATTAGTCTGCTTATTTCCACCTCTGTTGCCATTATTCCATCTTTTCTATGCTGAGTCAATTCTTTTTATTTTTCTGTTAACAGTGGCTGTTTCCGTTTACCTGCAGAACCTTTCACCTTTGTGCCTTTTCCTGGCATTTTTGCCCCCTTTTAGGCTGGGGCTTCTCTCCCCATTTTGCGCTCTCTGAATGGCTTTTGAATCCCTTACTGCACTTTCCATGACCAGTGCTATCTCTAGCGCCTTCTTAAAACCCAAATTTGTTTTGGACAGTAATCTCTTCTGAATTGTGTCCTCATTCACATTGCACACAAAATGATCTGTCAGCATATTGTTTAAAGATGTATCAAACTCACAATGTTCTGTTAACTGTTTCAAACTTGCCACATAACAAGAAACTGTCTGCCCCGGGGCTCTATTTCTTGAATTAAACTTGAAACGTTGCATCGTTACCGAAAGCTTTGGCTGGTAATGACCCTTCATGAGGTCCAACAATTCATCAAAATTGTTCGAATCTGGGGCACTGGGTGCCATCAAACTTTGAATTAAGCCGTGGGCTTTATTCCCACATGTAGGTAAGAGGATCGCCTGCCTCTTCTCTTCCCCATAATGTCATTCCCTTGGAAATAGAACACTTCAATATAATGAGACCAACTGTTCATGGCTGGATCGAAAGGATCGATTCATCCAAATTATTGTATTCTGTGAGGGGATTACTACGATGATTTGGGAATATTACTTACAATTTCCGTGCGAGGTACAGCCTTATTTCGCTTCTTTGATTTCCTTCGTGATTTTACTCTCGATGCTAGTTAGTTGTATCTTTCTTCTATCCTCACTTTTTCCTTCTTTCTCATTGTTGCCGGTTTGTTGTATCCTTGTCGCAAGTTTGTTGGGTCTCCGCTTTATCCTCATTTTATCTTTGTTGCCAGATTTGCATTTTCCACACTTGCATGCTTGTTACGGGGTGACTGAGTTGGTACTTTAGATAGGGGATAAATTTCTGTATGTTGGGCGGGCCGGTCGGGAGCGGGCAATCAAGGCTTGCCCAGCATGATGCACAGCTGGTAGCGCTCCTTGTGCGGGCAGGGGAGGAGGCTGAGTTGGGGCCTCCACGCAAAAGAGCGCAGAAGTCTTCCTTAGGGAGATTAAGTACATAATAAAAGTTCAGAAATAATAACATTTAAAATTACTTAGACATGTCCCCTCATGTGAAAGCGTCACATGAGCTGGGACATGTTAGTGAATTGTGCAAAAAATATTTATTTATTTAATAAAACCTTCAGGAAACCTCATCCCACTGTGGATGAGGTTTCCTGAAAAATGCAAATGCTACTTGGGCTCTTCGCCTGCCTACCAATCTTAAGGTTGGATGGGCAGCATTGATAAGTGCTTTAATTGGGTTTTTAATGGCCATGACAGGCCTTTGACAGTTCGGCGGGCAAGTAGCCACCTCCGGTGCATGCCCACTGAATGAAATATCTAAATGACACACAGTGATGTCAGGACACACGCCCGGCGTCACCTTGCGTCATTTTATGTGTTGGCATGCTGGGCCCACGCCCGCACGCCAATGTCAAAATTCTGGCCATAGAGAAGTTCTGCAGACACTTTTAGGTGGAACACATTCTGTTTATTTACAAGGTACTTAGCAGCTACACTTGTGCTTCTACACCAAACTCTATCTACATACTTCTGCTGCTCACATGCAGACTACCGACTTCCAACTAACTACTAAATAACTACAGAGTTAGCCCATGCTATTGGTTATACAAGATCATGTGATCTTCCATTGTCACATTCTTCTTAAAAGTATACAACACATTAGATAAAACCATAGTTACCACATACACTTTATAAAAATAAATGCAATGTTGATGTTGCATCTAATAAAATATATTTAGACATTCAAATTTCCTAGTTGTGGTCAAAGAGCGTTTTAAGAATACTTGATGCATATGGTTTGCATTGTCTTAATTGGTAGCTAAATAATTAATCGATTAGCATTTGAAATAGTGAGAATCAGACATGTTTCAAATTGAGACACTTGAAGATCTACTGGTACTTCTAACAAGATAATTAATGGAGCTGAATTTCTCCACTGCTCACTGTGTCCAAAAAAATTGCCCCCTATACCTTTAATACCACATGACCACTGCCGTTTACCAACAAAATATCTAATATCCATTGAAGTACGCTGTTTAGGTTTACAAGCAAAATTAATGTAACACACCACATAGACTACAATTAAAAAACAAAGATTTGCTGTTTCCTTCATAGATTTCATCTTGTTTATATATAGATGGTTGCACCATTTCTGTCTATATCGCCCCTTAAACAATGTAAGGCCTTAGATAACTTTTTAATGATTTCTAGAATATATATGAATTAGCAAATTATTTAAAATTTACCTCCTTTGTGCGAAACTCTGCAATGGCAATGCTCATTTTAACATTTACTCCATAGGGCCATATGTTTGTAGCCAGACCAAGGTCTTAAAAGTAGTATGGGGATAGTAGAATGTGTATAATTAGCATTGCTTTACAAGAATAATTTTTGGATTTGTTTCGAATTCCTCACACTTCAAAGTGTCAAAGTATATTAAAAGAGAGAGGTAACAAGTACATGTAGATTTCTTCTGTCTTCGATTTGGAAATTCACAAATACCTGCCAAACTGCAAATTTCTCTTACCACCAGCAAAAAACCTCTAAATGACCTTCACTTTTATGGTTAAAGGCAGTCATAATGTTAGCTGCAAAATAATAGCCCAAATAACACTCACCGTTACTGAAATACAAATCTCACAGCATCTTCAAGTGAAGGCAGTTAGGAATACTTGATGCATATGGTTTGCATTGTGGCTGTCTTACTTGGTAGATAAACAATTAAATGCAGAATCAAGAATTTGCCTTCAGAAATGCACTACTCTACCATTAACGTTTCGCAAGAGGCGTCATACCCATTGGCTCCACATTCAAATGCTTGAGCAGCACAATAGATATGAAGTAAATTTGCCACAAGTTTGACCATTTCAGTTTAAGTACCCTTTTAATACATGATAAGTGTTAATTACTGACAGCCAACCTTTCTGGCACTGAAAATTACCGTCAGGTTTTAATTGTTGTTGGAGATTTTTTTAAAATATGGTTTTCTTTTTGTCTCTTTTTCTCCCTTAATCTAATATTTCTTTCCCTCTCTTCAAGACTCCACCTGTACCTAATTTGACATTGAATTCACCCTAACTTGTATTCCCTTCATCAGACCTTGTACTGTTAAGTTCATTTTAAAAAACCTGATTGGCTGACATGACACACAGCTGCTTGCCTTGTTCACTCAGATCCCCAATGTCCTGTAGATGATACTGCACCATTTCCATCTTGCATTTCAGCAACTAGCAGGTGAAAACATCATGGAGATTAAAAAGAAAAGAGCAAGTCTAACTAAAGATGGGCACCGTTTGTTGATCTGCCATAGTAATTTTCCGGCCAACGTTCTGCCTGTTACATGGTATAACACTATTGTTATGAAATAACAATGTAATGTATGGCGTACTATGAGCAGTGGCATTGGAGAGCCACTAATGTGCACACGTACAAATATACACATTAGTATAATTAATGGGTATTTACAAAAGTCTCTATTTTGAAGATTTTGGAAACATCATTGATATCATTAACAAGTGTTTCAAAATGTTCACTTGAGGAAGAGCAGTAATAAATCATAACGTTTGTTGGCTGAAACAGAATATATGACCCAGATTTTCTTTATTCAGAAAATGACTAATGCAAACATCAGTGATATTGGTGGCAATGGAGGCAGGGCCATTGGACGGTGGAGGTGGTGGGGGGGCGGGGTTGGTGTAATTGCTGAAACAACTCTTCTGAATTGCTTTTTGCATTGTGATGTGAATAAAGTTCAAATTATAGCTGGTGAAGATTGACTACATTCGATTTTACTTAATACTAAGCCAATATAAGAAAATAATAATTACATTGCAAAATTATTTAGATCCGTATTAATGAAGTTCATTTGTGTCACTGGATGAATGTGGCAGCAAATTCTTAAATAGTTTTTTTTTGCTCCAATTATATTTTAGGTCTGGTTTAAAACCCAAATTACATGCTGTCCACTTCCTTTATCACATAATACAACACAAACAACAGAAATTCACAAAGTGGAAACAAAAGATAAGGGTTTACATTGCAAGGAATATTCCTTTACAACTATAAGTAAGAAATTGTGCATTGAAGATTTTGATTTCATTCATTAATTGAATAATCTTCAACTGATAGGATTTCTACATATTTATAAGAGGCTCAGTAGAACATTCTAATTCCAGATTACATTTTGATTTCTAATAGTGAAATTGGTCTTTTATCTGCTAAATAATGTTTCTTGTTGTTTTATTGTCTTTTACTACCAGTAATAACAGAATTATCACATGGATTTCAATGGGATCAGTCAAATATGTGCAAATCTAATACCGCCCATAATTATACAAGCCCCTCATTGATTTCCCCTCCTTATGAATAGATTTTCTGTCAGGGAAAATCTCTGTTCTTCATGCTAGTTACATTTTGTTTTTAATTTTCCCCATCTGAAGAAGTTTGATTTGCACTTCACCCTTCCCCACTAGTCCATTTTTTTTTAGGTTTTTCCGTTATTAATGAACAGGGTCATTATTTCTGTCATTTACTGATTAACATCCTGGTTGCTGGAAGACAAGATCACCTTCTGCTTTCAGCTGGTACTGCAGGGATTGTAAATGTGAATACCTGCAAAAGCCAACTACCAGCACAATCCTGAGAACACCATTACTATGATTATTATTTGTGTAAGATATGTCTGCCTTATTGTCATTTCTGATACTACATCAAAAGGGTGGCTGGTGAGCTTCCAGAGGTGCTGTCGCCCAATAGAACGTGACCTTTTTTGCAAGGCAACTGCGCTGCTTCTTGTTTTGTTTGCCGCTTGTTTATGAATGCTGCTAGATTTGATAACCCTTTGACATTTGGAATGGTATTGAAGCGTTTTGGGTGGAAGCTTGAAGAGCTTTGGCTCATTTTACATTGTCAACATCGTTGCTTACAGCGAGAAGTCTGTGCTCAGCCATTTTCGGGCATGGCAAAGTTTCGCCACACAGCATTCGCGATTAAAATCTGTGGTGTCAGGTGCCTTGTGGCAATCGACAAACAGGCTGCTTTACAGATACTTGTAAGGTTTGCGGCCAAAACCTAGATTTGCCTCTGTCTCATTAAAATAACGAATGCAGTCCAAATGGATTTGCACATATTCACTGTACGTCACAGTAAATCACAACACCGTTTGGACCCAACAGACTAAAGCTTCATTTCTTTAGACAATGGCAGGCTTAGAAGAACTGTAGTAATGTTACACATTGAACCATGGTTTGCATCTTTAAATTTAGAGGCAGAGGAAAGCATATACATTTTTTCTCTTTTATTTGTAAAATAGAAAAAAAAACTTAGCTCCCAAAAAATGAAACAAAAAAAACCTGCTTTGAATGTTAAGAAAATGATGGGAATAGAAAATCCTGAATTTAGATGTCGAGATAAGTTTAAAATGTATTTTCTGAAGGGGGAGGGAAAAGCAATAATGGGATCTACCATAATTTTTACAACAATAGTGTTCTGATCAATTTCACAGATGTGAGATACTTTACATTATTTTATGTAAGTTTTCACACTGTCCTCCAAAATGTCAAGTATAATACTGCAAAGCTTGCAAATACAAAATGTTCCTCTGTGCATCCATTGACCGCATAAAGTACTCTCACACTAGGAATAACACAGACAGAGGATTTGTGGACTGGCCCAATAATCTGCTTCAATGCTACCTACTGAAGAACATCTCCTTTGGCAATGTGATTTTCTCTGCCTACACTATTTTTATGGCTTGCCTTATTAATGCTGAATTACAGGTATGTTTGTGTTGTACTCTTCTGTCCACTGGGAACTGCTTTGAGAATTCATAGATTCATTTTACTTAAGTCAGTAAATGCCTAAATACAAGAAAAGACTCCTTCATCTGATTTGTCCGGATTGCATTCAAGCACAGGCCCCGGAGGTGAAAGGACTGGCTTTAATTCACTTCGCTGCCAAGTTGCCCACAGCTACATTCGTGCAGGAATGTAAAACCCCAATAATTCTGTTTTCCTTTTTAAATTTTTATTTAGTCACAAGGGTTAATTCATAGAAAATTTCCATTAATCAAAACAACACAATAATTAAGCAGCACAATAAACAGCAATGAACGACAACATTTTGTCGATAACTATATTTTATATGTAAAGTAGGTGATGAAAGGCTCTTTTCTATCTTCTTTCTTATATTCAAACTGGCAGGATAATGTTTAGAGTTAGTTACTGAAGGAATTGTGAGATATTTGCAGCTCTCTTGTGGTCAAAAATTAACATTCATTGTACAATGCAAAGGCATTTGTGATAGAATTAAATTACATAGAATTAAATCATAGTGTATCAATTGTACTTTACAATGAGTCTCTAATTCACATAAAATGCTGACATGTAATTAAATGCAGAACAGTCACAGTGCATGATCTTTCCAATCACAGAGGGTACTAAAATCCTTTGTGATCTCATTACTGCAGGTTTATCAGAAGATAATTAGTAAATTACAGAAAGGTTTTATATAAAGCACTTACCTTGCAGAACATAATAGCTTCTGATGCACCAATAAGCAATTGTTCAATGCAGAATTTCGACGAGCTCCCCTTTCGTAGTATACGCTTTACGTGTTGCAAAGAATAATTACAAAGATATCCACAGAAAAGCTGAACTGCAAAATCTAGAACGTGTATCATGAGTGAGAAGTATCTGATTGTTTATTAGTAAAAAATTAGTTTCATAAAGAAAATTAACTTAATTTAAAAAATATATCAGGGGCTTAGCTGTGGCATTACTCATGGACAGTTGATTCTTATGTATGGTTCTAATGTTTTGTCCCTTATCTGCCCTGGGCCTTTCAAAGCCATTTCTCTAATGTAGGCAAATCCATGTAGTTTTATATGTTGGGGTTAATCAGGAGGCATTTGGTACTTCTTGTAAATTTCAGGATCCAGGTCATTGACTGGCTTTCTTTATTGGTTTGAACAGGGAATTTTAACCCACACTTTCCAGTAATATTGCAGTAGGAGGACTTTAAAAGATAGCATCCTGTTCCCAATAGAATCCTGCTAAACACCATTTCTCATCCTCATCCATCCCAATTCATGATGTTCTCTCATCTTTGAGTACACTGTCTGCCAAAATGACTCACTACTTTCAGGGTCATCCTGAAACATAAAGATAACCCAAAGCTTTTTTCTCTGCAGCAAACCCTCTCCCCTGCTTCCTTCACCCTCACCTTCAACAATAAGTGCAAGAAGCTCATGGGTTTCTTTGTCACAATGATTGAAACCATCTGATCAGCTGCCTCTGTCACTTCCCTTGCTTCTACTAACCCAGGAGGTCAAACATTCTCTATGATTTCCCTCTGCACTAGCCCTGAATTTACATCTTTTCTAGTTTCTCATCTGTCACCCCTCATGCCCCTTCTGAGCTCATCTTGTCAATGAGATATACCTCTTGCTCTCTCAACCTTATTCCCACTAAACTGCCTACCACCCAACTTCCCTTATTGATTCCCGTATTAGCAGATTTTGTTAGCGGTTTTCCCTCCTCAGGTACTTCCCCCTTCTCCATCAAATCTGAAGTCATCACCCCTGTCTTCAAAAGAAACAACCTTTGACGCACTCCATCCTCGCAAACTACCACTCCATCTCCAACCTCCTTTTCCTTCCCAAAGTCCTTCAGTGTATGGTCACCTGCTAAATCCATGCCATTCTTTTCTGGAGCTTTATGTTTCTGCCCCTGTCACAGTATTGAAACAGCACCTGTCAATATCACAAATTATACCCTACATGACTGTGACAAAGGGAAACTATCCCAATTGTCCTGTCTGCAGTCTTACATATGGTAGACCAAATAATCCTCCTCCAATCCCTCTCCATGTTCATTCAGTTAGGTGGGGCTGCACTTGCCTGCCTCCATTCTTATCTATCCAGTTGCAACCAAGGAATCATCTGCAATGGCTTCATTGCTTGTTCCTGCAATGTTACCTCTGGTGTTACCCACTTGCCCCTGACCGCACCACAATTTTACCAGTAGTGGGGGTGGCATCAGGTGACCTGCCCGCCCATGGGTCAACTGAAGTACAGAATTCTAAAGATTTGAAAGATTTTGTAGGGATTGCCTGATAGGGTGATGAAAACGGATTCAATAACAGCTTTCAAAAGGGAATTGGATAAATACTTGAGGGAGGAAAGATTGCAAGTATATGGAGAAAAAGCATGGGAGTGGAACTAACTGGACTGCTTTTCGAAAGATCTGACACAGACTTAATGAGCCTAATAGCCTTCTTCTGTGCTGTACCTATCTGGGATTCTGTAACACTTCAGTAGAGAAAGCTTTGCTAAAGATAATTTTTAAAAAATGCTTCTGGTTACATTTCCCTTACCCAAATTAATTCGCCAGAATTTAATTTTTTTTAAGTGCCAAAAGTACTTCATTAAATGCTCAGATTTCATAGGACCAGAGGCAAGGAGATGGAAGTTGAAAAGCAAAAAGACAAAGCTTTAAAATCAGCGAAGGCAGGAACAAAAAAGTGGAGGTTGAAGCTGAAAAAGAAAAGTTAGAGAGATAGGAGAGCAGACTGGCCAAGCAGAACAGAGATACAAATACAAAGAGATAGAGGAACAGAGGGTTGTGGGCATGGAAAAGGATTGGGTACAATGGTCTCAAGGTATAGTAATAGTGATCCTGTGAACACTGGCACCCAAACATTTACAGTCTTCCTTCAATAAATTTACAATTTCCCTTTAACTGCCGTTATAATCTCTGTCTCAATAAATGTTCTGATTACTCAACTTTTGAAAACATTTTCCTTGAATTTCCTGCATAACAGATGCAGAAATTGCACTGAAATTTACATGAAATTGTGACTCATGGGCTTCACTTTAATAAGACCAACAAGCTGCCCCCTCAAACATATTGGTCATTGGGCAGCCCACTTGCATGCTGTGCACAAGTTCCATTGTATCTCTAAAGGCCGACTTAGTGAGGATGCATCTCGTAAAGCAACAATCCTTCAATCTTAACTTTGAATATACTCAAACACGCAGCATCTGTTCACCGTTATCAAAGCATAAATTGGACAGCAGCTTTTGGTGTCATATGCACAATTAAAGCAGAAATCAGGAAGTTGCTGTCTGAGTTTCCCAGCTCCTCCAGGAGCTGCACTTTACTAGTACCTCATGAGAAACTCAGCATTCAAACACTTGAAGGGCATAATGTTGTGCTTCTTACCCACTTGATACCTATTAAACTTGTTAGTAATCTAGTATGTGAATCTAGTATAAGTGGTGATAACACTTAGTTACTGCCAACAAAACCTTTTTGGCACTGAATATGAACTATTTTAAGTGTTGAGTCTCATTCCTTTAGATTTTAATTATCAGGAATTTTTAAACATCAAAATGTTATTTTTCAAACTTTCTCATTATGTTTCTTTTATCTCTCCCTTAATCCTATCTTTCTTTTCCACGCTTTATTTCACTTTCTTTACTTGATTGGACATTATAAGAACTAAGAAATTGGAGCAGGAATTGGTCATAGGACCCTCTGAGCCTGCTCAGTCATTCAATAAGATCATGGCTTGTCTTTAACTTTAACTCTACTTTCCTGCCCAATCCCTAAATCCCTTGAGTCCCTTAGAATGCAAAAATCTATTTACCTCCGTTTTGAAGATAATTCGTAACTGAGCATCCACACCCCTCTGGGGTACAGAACTCTAAAGATTCTAAAGATTTTGAAGGGACTGCTTGATAGGGTGATGAAAACAGATTCAATAATTTGTTATTGATTATTGATCCGTATCCAGCTTTCAAAACGGAATTGGATAAACACTTAGAGAGAAGGTTTCGTAGATACAGAGAAAGAGTGTGGGAATGAGATTAACTAGATTGCTCTTTGAAAGAGCCGAAATAGACTCAATGGATCTAATGGCCTTCTTCTATGTTGTACTATTCTAGGATTTTCTAACACTTCATTTCTCCTCATCTCAATCCTAAATGGATGACGCCTTATCCTGAGACTTTACCACCCAGTTTTAGACTCTTCAGTAAGGGGAAACAACATCTTGGCATTGACCATGTCAAACCCTCTCTGAATCTTATACGCTTTAATGAGATCACCTCTCATTGTTCCAAACACCAGACTGTATAGGCCCATTCTACTCAATCTTTCCCCTTGGACAACCTTCTCATCTCAGGAATCAATCTGGTGAACATTTGTTGCATAGCCACTAAGGCAAGTATATCATTCCTCAGGTATAGAAGCCAAAAGCAATATTTTAACTCACACAAAATCCATTAATTTACACAGAAGAGTTAAAATCTGGCACCAAAACTGTACACAATAGGTATGGTCTCAAGCCCTGTACAATTGTGGCATGGCTTCCTTACGGTTATATTTCAACCTCCTTGCATTAAAGGCAAAAAAACTATTTGTCTTCCTAATCATTTCCTGCATCTGGCTGTTAGTTTCTTGTATTTTGTGCACAAGAATACAGAAACTCTTCTGAACAACAACATTTTATAATTTCTTACCATTTAAAAAAATACTGGCTGGAATTTTATGCCAGCAGGATTTTATGGTCTCGCCGAAGTCAATGGACTTTTCAATGGCTCACCGCATTTTACAGCCCTGCCCCAGCCATGATTAAGCCATAAACTTCTGCCCACTGTGTTTTTTCTAAGTGTAACATTTGACTTTCCCATAGTTACCCTTCAACCTGTCCCATGTTGATAGGAAGTGGTGATGAATGTTAAAGGGGGCAGTGGGAACTGGCAGGGTGGGAAGGTAAGGGTTCGAGGGATGATGTGTGAAGGGGCGCGGAGGGTTATTGGAGGGGTACGGAAAGACAAATGGTTTCTGGAGGTTGGCAGAATGAGCAGGGAGCTGATCTACTGTCACAGGGCTGGGCTTCCCAGGAAGGTAGGGGATGTGGACATTCACCTGCACAGGACAGTCAAACATTACACCTGCTGGGGGGAGTCATTATGGAGGGGTAGGGTGTGGGTATGGGGGAGGGATAAAGGTGACTGGACATCGAAGGTTACATGAACTATGGCTGCTTGCAACTATAAAGAGCTTTGTGGTTGAGATCTCGAGATGCTGCATGGAAGTTGGATCAGCAGGGCCGGGCGGAGAGGCAGGTCATCTTGACTGGTCAACTGAAGGGGAACCCCAACATTTAGTACTTACAGTGTTAGGGCATTGAAACAGATGAGTGTGTGAAGGGCAAATGCTTAGTGTGTGCGGAGGACTTCTTGACATGGCTCGCAAGGGCCCTCACAAATACCTTTGCCTCCTTTCACATGCCTAATTCTGGGGGACATAGACCCAGCCTGCGGTGTTCCTCTGAACATGGTGGAGTCTGCGTGGGATGGGGGGGGTGGGTGGTGCGGTGCACAGGCTTAAGGACTACGTATCGCAAATAAACCACATCAGGCTTCATTAAAGTGCAAGTGTATTCTATTTACAAAAGTGTCATAAGATTAACAATCATAGTGCACCTGTGTAAACACATGTGAAATCAAGACTTCTTAATCTTGCATTCGCTACGACGACCTGGGACAGGCAGCCAGCAACACCTAGAAGAGAGTGCGAGAGGAGGACACTAGGACAGGCAGCCAGCAGCACCTAGAGGAGGGTGCGAGAGGAGGACCCTGGGACAGGCAGTCAGCAGCACCTAGAGGATAGTGCGAGAGGACAACCTAGCATCTAGTCTATACTCAGGTAGGAGTACAGGTAAAATATTTAGTTAAGATATATCTGGGGAGTTCAGTCCCATGATTTGTACATCCTGCACTTTGTGAGAAATCCTAGATGCACCTGACGGTGCAGGAGAGGGACCTGTACAAGTTGGACAGGTTACATTTGAACAGGAATGGGGCCAACATCCATGCGGGGAGGTTCGCTAATGCTGTTGGAGTGGATTTAAACTAAGTTGGCAGGGGATGGGACCCTGAAGAGTAGTTCAGAGGAGAGAGAAACTGAGATGGAATTAAAAGTTAAAACGCTGGTAGGTGAGTCTGGAAGGCAGAGGAAACATAGGCTAGGTAAGAAAGAAGTGAGCTTAGCAGGGCTAAATGGAATATTTTTTAATGCAAGGAGCCTAAGGAATAAGACGGAAGAGCTGATGACATAGATAGGCATGTGGGAGTATGATATCACAGCTATGACCGAGACTTGGCTAAAAGAAGGGCAGGATCGGCAGCTCAACATTCCTGGTTGTATCAGACGAGATAGAGAGGGGGATAGAAGAGGAGGATGAGGTTGCAATATTGATCAAGGAGTCAATTATAGCAGTGAGGAGGGATGATATCTTGAAAGGATCATCAAATTAAGCCATATGGGTAGAGGTAAAAAACACAAAAGTGGCAAACATGCTGTTGGGTGTGTACTATAGGCCCCAAACAATCAGGGAGAGATAGAGGATCAAATAGGTAATCAAATTTCAGAGAAGTGTAAGAATAATAAGGCAGTAATAGTAGGGGAATTTAACTACCCAAATATTAATTGGAATAGTTTTAGTGTGCAAGGTAAGGAGGGAACAAAATTCTTAAGTTGCATCCAGGAGAACTTTTTTCAGCTAGTATGTAGAAAGCCCAACAAGGGAGGGGTAAGTTCTGGACCTAATATTCGGAAATGAGCCCGGGCAGGTGAAAGGAATATCAGTAGGCGAGCATTTTGGAGATAGTGACCATAACTCAGTTAGATTTAGGATAGTTATGGAAAAGGATAACTTTGGGCAGGGAATAAAAGTCCTAAACTGGGGAAAGGCTAATTTTACTAAGGTGAGATTCGATTTGGCCCAAGTGAACTGGGAGCAGCTACTTGCAGATAAAACTGTGTCAGAGCAGTGGGAGGCATTCAAGGAGGAAATAGCAAAAGTACAGGACAAATATGTTCCTGTAAAGACAAAGCAGGGGGAGCAAGTCCAGAGAACCCTGGATGTCAAGGGACATAAAGGTCAGAATTATGGCAAATACCCAAGGCTCATTGCGGCAGAGTCCCTAGAGGAATATAAAAAGTGCAGAGCGTAACTTAAAAAGGAAATCAGGAAAGCTAAGAGACTGCATGAGAAAGCTTTGGTGGGTAGAATAAAGGAAAACCCGAAAGGTTTTTTTTAAAATATATAAAGAGCAAGAGAATAACTAGGGAAAGAGTAGGGCCAATTAGGGACCATAGAGGTAATCTGTGTGTGGACCCAGAAGATATGGGCACAGTCCCCAATGAATACTTTGTGTTGGTCTTCACAATGGAAAAGGACGACACAGATATAGACATCAGGGTGGAGGACTGTGAAATATTAGAAGAAATTAACATAGAGAGAGGAAGTACTAACGGGTTTAGCAGCCTTAAAAGTGGATAAATCCACAGGCCTGGAGGCTGTTGAGGGAGGCAAGGGAAGAGATATCAGGGGCCTTGGTAGTAATTTTCAAATCTTCTCTGCCCACAGGTGAAGTGCCAGGGGACTGGAGGACTGCAAACATTGTCCCACTATTAGAAAAGGGAAGAAGGGATAGACCAGGAAATTACAGGCCAGTCAGTCTAACCTTGGTGGTGGGTAAGTTACTAGAAAGAATTCTGAGGGACAGAATATAGCTGCACTTGGAGAGACAGGGTTTAATCAGGGATAGTCAGCATTGATTTGTTAAGGGAAGGTCGCGTTTGACAAATTTGATTGAATTTTTTGAGGTATCTAGGAGGGTTAATGAGGGTAGTGCATTTGATTGGTCTACATGGACTTTAGCAAGGCTTTTGATAAGGTACTTTATGGCAGACTGGTCACGAAAGTAAGAGCCCATGGGATCCAAGGCAAAGTGGCATGTTGGATCCAAAAATGACTGAGAGGCAGGAAGCAGAGAGTGATGGCAGAGAGATGTTTCTGTGACTGGAAGTCTGTTTCCAGTGGGGTTCTGCAGCGCTAGGTGCTGGGGCCCTTGCTGTTTGTGGTGTACATAAATGATTTGGACTTAAATGTACGCAGTATGATCAAGAAGTTTGTGGATGACACGAAAATTTGTAGGATGGTAAATAGTGAGGAGGATAGTCGCAAACTTCAGGAGGATATCAATGGGCTGTTCAGGTGGGCAGAGCAGTGGCAAAAGGAATTCAACCTGGAAAAGTGAGGTAATGCACTTGGGGAAGGCTAACAAGGCAAGGGATTACGTTATGAATGTTAGGACCCTGGAAACTACTGAAGATCGAAGTGACCTTGGTGTGCATATCCACAGATCACTGAAGGTAGCAGAACAGGTAGATAAGGTGGTTAAGCAGTCATATGGGATTTTTGCCTTTAATAGCCGAGGCATAGAGTATAAGAGCAGGGAGGTTACGTTGGAACTATATAAAACACTGGTTAGGCCACAACTGGAGTACTGCATGCAGTTCCATTCACCACATTATAGGAAGGATGTCATTGTACTGGACAGTGCACAGAGGAAACTTACCAGGATGTTGCCTGGGCTGGAGGGTCTGAGCTATGAGGAAAGATTAGACAGGCTGCGGTTGTTTTCCTTGAAGCAACGAAAGTTGAGAGGGCACCTGAAAGAGGTGTATAAGATTATGCGTGGCATAGATAGGGTGGATTGGAAGGCACTTTTTCCATTACTAGAGGGGTTAATAACCAGGGGACATAGATTTAAGGTAAAAGGTAGAAGGGTAGTTGAGGAGAAGTTTTTTCACGCAGAGGATGGCAGGAATCTGGAACTTACTGCCTGAAAGGGTGGTTGAGTTGGAAACCCTCATAACATTTAAGAAGTATTTTGTTGCCATAGCTTCCAGGGATATGGGCCAATTGCTGGAAAATGGGATTAATGTAGTCAGATCTTTGTTGCGTAGACATGATGGGCTGAATGGACTACTTCTGTGATGTAGATGTCTATGAGTCTTATGAGTCTATGAGACATCTGTAGTGGGGGTGGAGACATCCTGCTGACCAGATTGCCCTGTTGCCTTGGATGACCTTGGCAGCCGTCCTGTGGAGACTCGAGGCCTGGAGGGTCCTGGCTTACTTTGGCTATCCTGCTGTGGGGCAGCTGCTCCCTCTGCAGTCATAGAGGATGAAGCCGAAGGACCAGACACCCTCAGAGAGTCCTGAGTGGAGCTCCCAGGGATGTCCAACACCTGCTCCTCCTCCCTTTGGTTGCTTGAGGGCCCCTGCCTCACTCCTTGAGAAAGGTCACCTGAAGGGAGGTCAAGGTGCCCCATTCCCCCTTTTGCGTAGCTAAAGGCTCACCCATGGCTACAGCGATCGAATGCATGTCAGCGGGCATTGCCAGCAGAAACTGGGCATTGTGCTGGGCCAGATTCTCCATGGCGCACATCACTCTCCCCATGGAGACCTCGATCGTGCACATGTCGGCACCACTTCATCAGCCAGCGGGCGGATGGACTTCTCCGCCCCACGTGACAGTCACTTGAGGGCCTCCCACACCTCTGCCTGATTTTCCCCTGCCTCTTGCAGCTTTCCCAGCATTTTATGCAGGGCCCATCCCAACGGCTTGTATTCCAGCTCAGACAGCGTAGATGCCTCTTACCCAGCAGTTCTCCAAGTGCCGGTGAGCTTGGTTGACCCTGCCTGCTCCTGTTGCACACACGTGTCTATGTGGTGACCACCAGAGACCGTGCCTGAACTACTTCTGGTACCCCCCCAAGATGTGTGCCTCTATGCTGGTGGAAGGTGCAGGTAATTGCTGTGATGCCTCTACAGGTGCACTTTCATCCTCCCCCCTAGGGTCCTTGGTTCTCTGTGGACTGGAAGAACTGCTGGACCTGGCTTCCTCTATCTCCCTCGCCATCTTGCTTCTGGAGCCTATAAGTGAGAGACGTAAGAGTGAGTGACTGCACAAGCTGCCTGCAATACAGAGGAATGCATGACCCTTAGGTTTCGATATGACTACATTATGCATGAATTATGAATGGATCCTTACTGGATGGAGGCTGCCTGCCAACCTCTTCATCTGCAGAATATTGGTCCAATTCCTCCCCTGCCAGCTGGGCTGCCAGCTCCTCGAACTCAGTGAAGTTCTTGAGGTCAGGCCAGCACCCCCCCACCCCCTGCCTTTCGGCTCTCTCCCCTGTTGTGCCTCCAATTTTCCTGTGCAAAGAGAGAAGATGGGGTTGAGAGCAATTGGGTTTCATGTATCTTTCTCATGCTTCCAGTCTTACAAATAACCCATTGGATTGTGTGCCATCTGACTGATGCACTGCAGGTTGTCCACAGAGTTCTGGGGCAGCACCCTTCAGAGCGGTGAGCCCATGTAGTTAGAAGGATAAGGTTCACAGAGGCATGTCGTTAGCAGTGCTTACTGGTGCCCTCAACACCTAAACCCCCTTCCACACCCTCACCCAGGCAGGATCTGACTTCCCTGTGCTGAAGGGTCAGGGATCCGCAGTGGCCTCTCTATCTGCAGACTAGAGGCACTGCAGTGGGGCTACGAGGTATCAACTTATCATGTTGAGTAGCTCCTTTGTGCATGGATAGTGCCCTTGCTGTAAAGGCCAATGTCCCCTCTACTATTCAGTAAGGTGAGTGTGAGCAGCTGAGGGTTCACTTACCCTTGTGGCACAGATAAGGTCATTTATCCATTTCCGGCATTGCAGGGCAGTCCTCTGGTGGAGGCCTGGGCACTGACCATCCTGAAGATTTCCTCCTATGCCGGGTTGGTCTGATGGCTCAGTCTCCTCCTTCTATCCTCAGAGTAGAGGACGCCCCTCCAGGTCTCCACTGCATTGAGCAGCACCTTGAGGGACATGTCACTGAACCTGGGGTCCTGAGTTCTCTGTGATTGGTGGGCCATCTCCTCATTCAAATGTGGGTAAGTTGGTGTCCGGTGCTTTTTAAACATGGCCCCTGGATATGATGGTGGGCCATGCATCATCCAGCCCATCCTACTGCACGATATGTCGTGAATCCACTGACTGCAGAATTAATTAGGCCAGCATCACATGATTCAGCCCTTTGTGTCCTCCTCAGAGCTTACTTCCCCATACAGCTTTATATAGTCAGCAAACTTGGATCCATTACACTAAGTCCTTTCATCTAATTCAGTAAAATAAATTGTAAGTAGCTGACTCCCCAGCAGCGATCCTAGTGGTACCCTACAAGTAAGAGCATACCAACCTGAAGTTTCCTGTTTATTCTGACTCCCTGTTTTCTGTCCTTTAACCAATTCTCTACCTATGAAATCTGCATCCCATCTACCCCTGTTAACCTATCACCCCCTTGCTTACCAAGAACCTACCCACCTCTGCCTTAAAAATATTCAGACTCTGCTTCCACCACCTTTTCAGGAAGAGAGTTCCAAAGACTCACAACCCTCTGAGAGAAAAAATTTCTCCTCATCTCTGTCTTAAATGAGGGACCCCTTATTTTTGAACAGTGACCCTTAGTTCTAGATTCTCCCACAAAAGGAAACATCCTCTCCACATCCACTCTGTCAAGACCCTTCAGGATCTTATATGTTTCAATCAAGTCACCTCTTACTTTTCTAAACTCCAGTGGATACAAGCCTAGTCTATCCAACCTTTCCTCATAAGAGAACCCCTCCATTGCAGGTATTAGTCTGGAAAACCTTCTGTGAACTGCTTCCAACACATTTACATCCTGTCTTAAGTAAGGTGACCAATACTATACACACTATTCCAAATGTGGTCTCACTAGTGCCCTGTATAACTGAAGCATAACCTCCCTACTTTTATATTCACTTCCCCTCACAATAAATGATAACATTCTATTAGCTTTCCTAATTATTTGCTGTACTTGCATACTAGCCTTTTGTGATTCATGCACTAGGACACCCAGGTCACTCTGCACCTCAGAGTTCTACAATTTCTCACCATTCAGATAATATGCTGCTCTCTTATTCTTCCTGCCAAAATGGGCAGTTTCACATTTTCCCACATTATACTCCATTTGCTAGATTTTTGCCCACTCACTTATCCTATCTATATCTTTTTACAGCCTCCTTATGTTCTCTTCACAACTTACTTTCCTACCTATTTTTGTGTCACCAGCAAATTTGGCAACCATCCCATCCATCCCTTCATCCAAGTTATTTATCTAAGTTGTAAACAGCTGAGGTCCCAGTGCTGATCTGTGAGGCACACCACTCATTACGTCTTGCCAACCTAAAAAAAGGCCCATTTATGACTACTCTCTACTTCCTGTTAGCCAGCCAATCTTCTATCCATGCCAATACGTTACTCCCTATACCATGAGCTTTTATTTTCTGCAATAACCTTTTATGTGGCAAATGAAGGCATATCAAATGCCTCCTGGAAATCTAAGCACAGTACATCCACCAGTTCCCCTTTCCCTCAAAGAACTCCAATAATTTGGTTAAACACAATTTCCCTTTCACAAAACCATTTTGAGTCTGCATGATGACCTTGAGCTTTTCCAAGTGCCCTTCTATAAATTCTTTAATAATATTTCTAACATTTTCCCTATGACAGGTGTTAAGCTAACTGGTCTGTAGTTTCCGGCTTTCTGTCTCCCTCCGTTTTTGAATAATTTGCTATCTTCCAATCTAATGCGACCTTCCATGAATCTGTGGTGTTTTGGAAAATTAAAACCAATGCATCAGCTATCTCACCAAATACTTCTTTTAAGATGAAGTCCATCAGGACCCGAACTCTTGTCAGCCCACAGCTCCAACAATTTATTCAGTACCATTTCTCTGGTGATTATAATTTTCCTGAGTTCCTCCCTTCTTTCCATTTCTTGGTTTATAGCTGCTTCTTGGATGTTATTTGTATCCGCTATAGTGAAAGCTGATGCAAAATACCTGTTCAATTCATCTGCCATCTCCTTGTTTCTCATAATAAATTCTCCAGACTCACTTCCTAAAGTGAGTTTCTAAAGTTTGAAAATCCAAATATACTATACATAATGGCTCCCCTCTATCTACCCTGATAGTTACATCCTCAAAATCTCTAATAGATTGGTCAAACATGACTTTCCTTTCATAAAACCATATAGACTTTGCCTAATCATATTATGATTTTCTAAGTGCTCTGTTACCACTTCCTTAGTAATGATTTCTAGCATTTTCCCAATGATTGATGTCAAGTTAACTGGCTTGTAGATTTCCTTTTGCTTTCTTGAAAAGCAGTGTTGTATTTGCTATCCTCCAATCAACTGGGATCATTCCAGAATCTGTAGGAGATCACAATTAATGTATCCATTATCTCTGCAGCTACCTTTATTAGAATCCTAGGATGAAGGCCACCAGGTTGTTGATTTTTATGCCCATTAATTTCTCCAGTACTTTTTCTTTATAATATTAATTACTTTAAGTTCCTTGCTCTCATTAGATCCTCAGTCCCCTGTGATTTATAATATGTTTTTTGTGCTTCTACTATGAAGATACTAAATATTTGTTTGACATCTCTGCCATTTCCATACCCCATTATAATTTCTCCTTCGTCTCCCCTTAAGGTTCCCACATTTATTTTTCTCTCTCTTTTAACAAGTTTGTAGAAGCTTTTAGTATCCAATTTTACACTTATTGCTCATTTGCACTCATTCCATTATGTCTTTCCTCATCAGTTTCCCAAAAACATTCCCAATCCCAAGGTTTATTACACTTCCTGGCAACATTATAAGTCTCTTATTTTAATCTAAAACTATCTTTAATCTCTTTGGTTAGGATGGATCACTTTTCCCTTTGGGTTTTTATTTCTAAATGGAATGTAAGTTGCTTATCTAGCATCATACCTTGTCATCTAATTTCCACATCTTCCTTAGCCAATTTAGCCCTCATTCCTATTTCAACAGTTTTCCTTAAGCTTAAGGCTCTCGTTTTGGAATTAAATATGTCACTATCATATCATGATCACTCTTCCCCAGGTGATCCCTTACAATGATATTCCTAATGAATCCTGTATCATTACACAAGGCAAGAGCTAAAATAGCCTGTTCCTCAGTTGGTTCTACAAGTTATTGTTGTCAAAAACAATCTTGATTGCATCCCATGAATTCCTCCCCCAAACTACTTTTGCCAATTCGATATATCCAATTTATTTTAAGAGTAAAGTCCCCCATGACTCTTGCATTCCCTCTTATTTCCTCTTTTTTGAAAAACTCTATTCCAATTATTTTCCCCTATTTCTTAATTAATAATTTGCAACAAAATAGATACTGTCAGGGAGCTGAATCTGTAGCTTAAAAAGTGACGTGGAAGGCAGGGGTTTCAACCTATTCCAACGAATTTTTTGCCACTTGTTATCTCTTATTTCCACTGATATTGGTTCTACGTTTTGATTTTCTGAGCCAAGATCCTCCCTCAATACTGTCCTTATGTCATCCTTTACAATCATCACTAGCCACTCTACTATTTTGTCTTTTTGAAATGTCAAGCACCTTTGAATATTTAGTTCCCAATCTTGGTCACTATGCAACCTCTCTGTAATGGCTATTAGATCAACGCCATTTATCTCTATTGGTGCCATTAATTAATTTATCTTGTTAGAAATGTTTCTTGCATTCAGATTAATCATCTTTAACTTTTTATCATTTTTACTTAATTTTACTTGATTAAACTGTCCCTTCCTGTCACACTCTGCCTATCTTATCTAAAGTGCTACACTCTTAATGGCCTTGACTTTTCTCTTTAGATGTATAAATCTTCCCTCACCTGAACACCCGCCATCTCCTTTTTAGTCCAAAACCCTATCTACAGCCCTAATTATTTGATTTGCCAGGACATTGGTCCTGGCCTGTGTTAAATGGAACTGGTCCCATCAGAACAGCTGTCTCTTTTCCCAGTGCCTGTGCCCCATGATTTGAAACCCTGCCTCCCACCTCACTTTTTAAGGCACACATTCAGCTCTCTGATTTGTTTGATCCTGTGCTTTGTGTAATTATGCATACTCATGGTAAATCTGTATACCACATTGCTATTACAGCTATTGGTACAGCATCATCGAAAATGTGGCAATAAAAAGTATGTTTCATTTTAATTGTCCTTTATAATGAAGCTGCTAGTTCTATTACAGTGCTCTTTATATGTAAGAGACTAGTCAGAACTGCCAACTTATCCCTGAGGATGGTACTAGCTGATGTCAACTCTCCTGATGCTGTTGACTTTGATTGCTGTCCATTAATATAAGATGTTAACTGGATAATTTCAGTGCAATTTGATGGCTAATAGGGAGAGAACATAAAAGTGTACTGAAAATTCACTATTCTTTCTTTATGTACTTATACTATTATCTCACCAAGCACTTAATTTAAGGTCTATGCATTTGTACAATTCACTCCAAGTAGGTATTAGATAAGAATTGCAAGGCATGTTTTTTCAAACTAACTGTGTTGGCAGTTGGTTAGCTAGAGGTGCATGCTATAATCAATGTTCAACTCATAAAATATGTAGTACTTTTAATTGTGAAATATATTTAGATTTCTCTGCTTCAAACCTATTGTTTTTATTTACACTTTACAGCACATTTAAATATACTTTATGACATGACTTCCTATTCTGTTCTGGAAAATAGAGTTCATGCTTCAGTTCCATTGTTGTGGTGTTCATTGTACTGCTGTAGACTGAAACATTCCTACAAGTCCGTCACATCAAACTTGTTCTTAAAATCACAGCGGCTGAGAGAGCTAAGTATTTAGTTGACAGATTCACTTGTTTTTTGATTGTCAGAGTTGCTGGTTTGTTTTGATATATAGATCACTTTGGGACCAAAAAATTTAGGCTCTTTGAGTCTCAATCTAGTGAAAAGACAAAGCCCAGCAGTCAAAACAGTTCAATCTTTATGCACCATAATTTTGTTCCTGGCAGTTTCTCACATATCCCTTGCTTTGAATGACTATATGATCAAGGTAATGTTTTTGGATTCATACATCAAACAAAATATTGTGTGAGATTTATACTTGTGTTTGGGTCAGCTATATTCGTTAGGTTTATTTATATTCTTATTTTGAGGAATTCATTACCATAGAGCTGAAGACCAATAAAAAAATTCACTAGTGTATTACAAAAAGGTGAATCACTGTAGGACTCTAGTAAAGGATTTTCTAAGCCTATTGTGGCAATGTTGGATGGCAACTTAGTTCCCATCTGTCAATTAAGTCGGTAAAATGACTTAAAACATTAAAATTATTTTATCTAGGCCTTGCAGTCAGCAGTGAAGCAATGGCACTCACAGCTGACATCCAAGAAAGTTGCCCACAAAGGTGTAACAATGATCTCTGTGTCATATACTTCCTTTCCAACATTATTTTTAGTTTGGCACCAAGTCAAGGGGATCTCCAGGCATCCAGCAATAGTTATTTCATCAAACGAGGTAAGCAACCAATCATATTAAAGTATTCTCACAGACAGCAAATCAGGAAGTAAACACCACTGAATCTCTTCACTTTTAATTTTTAACTTTGAAATAAATGATTGAGACGCACACATGGGATTGAGGTAGAAGCTAAAATATCATAAACATACTTTGAAAATATATGATTTTTAAATATATATGGAATTTCTTATCACAATGGAGAAATTTGACAATCAACAAATATAAAATTACTCCTCAGGGTCAGTGAGACTGTTTAGCAATAATTATGAAATTAGTAGCTGTTAAAAACCATGCTACACCTCATTCAACAATTTGTAACTTTTTCACAGGTTTTTACAGTGACATTAAGAGTGGAAGTTCTTGTCAATTCAATGATTTCTACTTGATTGCATTCTGAGGGAACCTCAACAGGGCACCTTCTGGAGAAGTATAGGATCACTGACAGCAACTTCTGGATTTCTATATTTAATTGTTCATGTGTAAACTCCAGAAGTTGCTGTCAGTTTTGAAGAGTAATGATGGTGAATACTGACATTACCACCACCAAATCTGAACCATTAAGTGTTACAATGCAGCGCAGCAATCAACACTGTATTTTGGTTAGACTGTAATTTTCTGTAACTAAACATTGTGGAGATTGAAGCCATCATTCTTCACCCCTGCTACACAATCCACACCCTTACTACTGGTTGCATCCCCCTCCCTGGCTACTGTCTCTGGCTGAACCAAGTTGTTTGTAACCTCTGTACACTTCTTGGCTCAGAGCTGATTTTCCAATCCATATTCTCTTCATCACAAAGGTGGCCTACATGTGCCTATATGACATCACCCCAGCCTCAGCCCTATTGCTGATATAATCCTGCAACTTTCTCCTTCTGCCGCTAGCACCCTTGTGTGCCAATAGCACCCTTCACTTTGTTTGAGCATTGCACCCAGTTTTAATCATGAGGGAAAAATCTGCTCTGTATCGGGACAGTTACCTTACTCTCACCTACTCTTTAATATGGCACTATGGGCCTTAGGCTTTCATACAGGCTTCTCATTTCAACAGGTAAATTATGGGATTGATTGATTACAATGACTTTATTTTGGTCCAGCACATTCCTATGTTATATAAATATAAATCTGTCAACTTTTGCATAAATATAAATATAAATATTTACATATATGTAAACTACATCTCAGTACATCTCAGAAATATTCCATGGTATACCACAATGAATTATTTAGAAATATAGTTACTGTTTGGAAGACAAATGTAGCCACTATTTTGTGTATAACAAATCTGAAAAACACTGTTGAGATAGCTGGCCAGTTAATTTCTTTTTAGTTATGTTGGTTGAGGGAGGAATGTTAGAATGCCAGAAGAATTTGTGGCTTTTCCTCTTTAACACCCATCTGAGCCACCAGAACAGTTGTACAGGAACTTAATCCTATTGAACACCATCTCTGTACTGTAGTAGAGTGTCAAATAGAAATTGAGATTGTGTCCTAGTGTTGGGATTGAACCAAGAGTGCTACCAATTAAGTTTACCTTAAAATTATCCCAATATATACAAATTATCATATCAGGGCTTTAATGCTGAGTTGCATCTAACTTGTGGCAGGTATAATGGATGTTACTGCATACGCTTGTGGAAAATGAAGGGCTTGGGACATCACTTTTACACTCTTACTTTAACTGCCTACCTCTAAGAGTGTCCAGATTAGGATGCTAACATTGCAATCATATAGGCAGTTAGATATCCTTCTCCCTTCATCACAAGAAAGCAGGAAGCATTGCAATATCAAGCTAGTCTTATTATGGGGCAAAGATTTTTTTAAAAATAATAAATTAAAAGTGAACTGTTGCAAAAGATTGTGGTGCAAAAAAATCAATATCTTAAGAGGATGATATTGCACTTACTAGGGAGCTGCCAAAATTTGTTGGTGCTAAACTCAAAATAATAGCAGAATCAGAGCCAATGTAGGGTTTCTGTGTTCCCACCTAACCCATAATTTAAATACATGTTAAAATACTAATCATAAGATTATAATTCAGTTTTAGCACATGTCCAAAGCATTTCCATTGTATTTGTATTTGGTTTGGAGACAGTGGTAGTGTCTCTTAAAGTTAAATTGTTACATGATGCCAGTATAGTTTTGTCAATCCTGTAATATCCAACAGCAATTTTGTGCAGCCTTTTGGAAACCCACAGTGCTAAAAAGTGAGATGCTCTGAATATAATCTCTCTAATGATTGTTCTATTAATGATAAATACTCAAAACAAGCGTGATTGGAAGTTGTTAGTTTCAGTCAGCAGCATGTTCACAAGATACTTTTCTAAACTAAAAGTTGAAATTAAAACATATACCTAACCACACCTATACTGTAAACACGTCAAAAGTGATATCGTATTTTAAAAATATGATGTACAGCTGGTTCAAATTTTTTACAGACTTCCATCTTCCTACTTCCATGCTGTATTCAGAGTGTATCACATGAGCTTTTTCTTATGAGCAGATTCTTTGCATGATGTAAAATTTCACAGCATATGAATTTGTCAGTTTTGATGGCCAGGAGTAACATTCTGATTTATATTCCAAAATCACTGTCAAAAATCAATGGACATTCCTCGTATTTCATCTCACAGTGGGACTGAGTTATTGCCTGCTGTGGCATATTTAGCTGCCTATGCAAGCATAAAACCAGTGATTGCCTTTTGAAATGGAATTCTATCATACATATGATTTTGTAACTAAGCTACAAAGCAATAATCACTGATATATTACTGTAATAAAAGATTAACTGTTACAACCCCCACTGAGACCAATAACTTTTAAAAAGATATCTGAATTCCAGTGATTGACTGAAAAGATCACTCAGCAAGAAGTCAAGTTTTAAGTATGGGGAGATGCTGGTTTAGTGATAATGTCACTGGACTAGTAATCCAGAGCCACAGGATAATGCTCTGGAGTCATTGGTCCAAATCCCACCACGGCAGTTGGTCAAATTTAAATTCAATTATTAAAATCTGGAATTGAAAACTAGTCTCAGTAATGGTGACTACTACCACCTATTGTTGGAAAATCCCATCTGGTTCACTAATGCCCTTTAGGGAAGGAAATCTGCCATCCTTGCCTACTCTGTCCTGGATGTGACTCCAGATCCACAGCAATCAGGCGGACTCTAACTGCCCTCTGAAATTACCTAGCAAGCCATTTGGTTCAAGGGCAATTAAGGATGGGTAACTGTGAACGATGGGTCTGGCCACGCTGACGCAGAATGCTCCAAGTAGTTGGACTGTGCCGTACCACCTTTGACCACAAGTCCATCAGGCAGTGGTCGGCACGTAACGTCATAGAGGCCTTGCGGGAAAAGGAGAGGGTGGATCCTGTGGGATGGTTCCCCAAGCAGACTGTCCAAGTCATTTGGCAGAATGCCTCATCGCCAGAACTTTCCAACAAGCATCAAGATGTAGCTTGGCTGGTGGTGAGAAAGGCCGTCCCTGTCAGATCCTTCCAACATGCCAGGAGTCTCACCCCCTCTGCACGTTTCCCTCGAGGTGGCTGTGGTGGGGAACGAGACGGTTGTTCACCTCCTTGTGGATTGTGCCTTTGCAAAGGAGGTCTGGAGAGAGATGCAGTGATTTCTGTCGAGGTTCATCCCGAGCAGTTCTGTGACACAGGACTCTGTGCTCTACGGGCTGTTCCCAGGGACACACACCGAGACAAACATCAACTGCAGCTGGAGGATCATCAACTCAATGAAAGACACTCTTTGGTCTGCCCGAAAATTGTTGGTCTTCTAGTGCAGAGTTGTCCCCGACCGAGTGTTGCAGACTGGCACATTCCAATGTCCAGGACTACATGCTGAGGGACGCAGTAAAGCTTGGGGCAGCCACCGCAAAGGTGCAATGGGGAAAGGTCGCTGTCTAAGACCTTTCTGCCATAGTGCACCGTGGGTCTCGGAACTGTTGAGAACCCCTCGGGCTGTACAGCTCAAAATGAATGTATGCAGTGAATACTAATTGTATTATAATTGTATTGAAGTACCTCAGAGTGCAATGTGATGTATGTTGATAAATCCAATACCATTGTCTGACTGTCTGTAATGATCATATTGAAATGATTGTAATATTCATTGATTGTATTGATGCACCTCGTGATCCATGTGTAAAAGTTGAATCTGATTGTACTTTTTGTGATGGTGATTTTGAAATGTTTTGTGATGTTCTTCCAGATATTTTATGAATAAAGTATATTTTTCAAAAAAAAAATAAGGATGGGTAACAAATGCTGACCTTGCCAGTGACACCCACATCCCATGAAAGAATTAAAAACTTTTACTGTAATAAACTAAAAGCAGCAGTATCTAAACACCATTCAGTGCACAAATTATACTCTAAAATAGAGAAAAGATCTAATTTTTAAAACAATTGAAAATCTCCCTTCACAGTTATGCTTTACTCTGTCCCTTCATTCTCCAGGAACAATCCCAAAGCTATTCACAACTCCTGATGGCTCGCTTCCTTTTTCTTTTTCCAGCCAGATAACTACTAATCCCCAAACTGACTTTCACACTGATGGTTAACCTGGAGATTCCTACCTCTAGCCAAAGCAGTATGAACCTTCTAGCCTCATTTAACTCCTCAGGAACTTGGTCTCTTCAACCTAAGCATGAGCTCCCACCTGCATTCTGCATGGTGAACAATAGAAACTAGCTGCATCTATCTCTCTGCTCTCTCTGTCTCTCTCTGTCTTCCAGACTTTTTCCAGACTCACTGAGTGGAAATTTCCAGCCCAGCCAACATTGGGTTTCATAGCGAGCAGGAGCAGAAAATTTGGAATGAGGGCAAAAGTCGGATTCCCGCCAATGGAAAATGAATTGGAATTTTCCCCTTGCTACTTTCATAGCAGGCTGTTGGCAAGTTGGCTTTCCCGCTGATCCATGTTGGGAATCCATTTGCATGCATTACCATGTTATGAACACTCATTAAAAACACATGTCAGAATCATGCTGTCACTCCCAATTACATGCCATGCCAGTGGCAAATTAGACCAGTCTTATTCATGACCAGATATAAGTGCCGTGCAGCTGTGCACCCACTCTTCACCTGTGACTTCAAGGTGAGTGCATGTTACCTACCTACAATAGCGCTGCTCTTCCTTAGTGATGGCAGTGTTAGCCTGCACTGTTAGGAGTGTATGGTGGGGCTGCTCACTGTGGTTGTCTTGAGTGTTGAGCTGGGTTGTTCACCGTGGTTGCCAACAGGACAGCATTGTGTGCTGTCTCAGGAAGGGGCTGCACTCTAAGATGGAGACCAGCGTGGTGACTGGGGAGGGGAGATGATAGAGACATGAGGGTGAAGGGGGCTGTAGGGTTGGGCACATAGGAACAATGGATTTGGGGGTGGGGAAACTGGAGCCCTACATGGAACATGAGAATGCAGACATAGAAAGGGGTGGATGAGATTCGATTTGCATGAAAAGAAGGTATTGCACGCAGACTCTAGAGTATTAAGGGGGGTTGGTTAATGTGGTGCAAGAGGCAAGGGTTTCATAGAGACTCATGAATGGGGTGGGGGGGAAGGTTTGTAAAAGAGGGATGTATTGTACAGAGATTTATAGGGGCGGAGTGAGATTGGGGAGGGACATGGCCTTGTGGTCATTCATTAAGGAGCCGGACAGCTGAGTGAAAGACAGTTATAGGCCTTGGACTGAAGCCAAGACATTGGGGTGAGAGATTAAAGGCAGCCCTGGGCTCTGTGGACCTCATAATCAGGGTGAGGGATTAAAGGCACTCCTGGGGTTCTGTGGGCCATGCTACAGGACAATGCTTGGCACAGACATTGTGTTCCCGCTCCGGGGTAGGTCAAGGCCTGTGTGCTCAATGGGGGTCTGGCACAGTATGGTATGCAGGGCATTGTCATAGTCTCAGAGTCAGTGGTATTGGGGGTATCTGGCTTGGTACTGGGCTGCAGATGGGATGGTCATGGTCGGTGGAGGTAACTGCAGCTGTAAATGGGGAAAACATAATAAGGGGGGGTACTCAAAACTCTCCTGGAGGGGTTCACTTCAGTATGGCATGGTGCATGCAGCCTCAAATTGGGGAGGGGTGAGGTCCACATGGGGCATGGGGACATCAGCAGTGATAGGTCCAGGAGAAGGGCAGCAATGTCCACCACAATGATAATGGGATCCAGGGTTACTGGGGAGGCTGGAGAATCACCACAGGAAGCTCTATCTGCACATCCTGAGGCTCCAGGAAGGTTGGGAATTGGGGTGGGGGGCTGTGGTCCCGAACTCTGATAGGAGGAGGGTTGAACATGGTCTCAAAGTAAAAATGCAGCACCACCATCTTGAGACCTCAAAGTTATGACACAGTTTAAAATTGAAATTGGAAAAAAAACCTGCCCAGGAGGGGGGCTGAGGCAGTGTGGGAGGGGCCCATGGCTGGACTTGGGGACCCTAACAGAGGCACCCTCACACTGCTTAGAGTAACAACATGGAAATGGAGTCTGAGCTGATAGAACTCAAGAAGAGGTTATTGAAAATGTGCAATTGGATCCATGGACATTTGGAACACTTTAACATGAGACTGCAGGAGTCATTGGGTTCACAATGAAGTTGATAAATTTGGGCATTAACAGAGAGGAATGTGAGAATGGAAGATGCAGCCAATCATGGAGGGAGCACAGCTGCTGGATATCTGCAAGATGATCAATGAAAGTCTCTAAGGTGCTTGTTGCAATTGGCATGGTTAATGGGCCAAAAGGGTATCCAGTCATTCCAAAAATGCAGGTCAGGCATAATCAATATACCAGATCAGAAACAGTAGGAATGCATTAGGTAAGGGTGAACATATCCTGGATGCACTCAAGCCTCTTCCAACCTCTCTGGAATTAAGATGTTAACAAGCTGCAGCAGCATCTTTGTCACCTAGACCTGTGGGCACCTCAGCTGGGACGTTGGATCAGGGAAAGGCGAGTAGCACAGATGGAGCCTGTGCGCAATGCAGCTTCTCGATGGTAGTGATCCGATTGAGGAGGAGAAGAGCCCACCGCCCTCTAGCACAGCTTTGAGAAGAGGCCTGGCCTGAGGACCATGGTCCGGGGAGCCCCAGCAAGAAATGGAAGATGAGGAGGTCAGACCCATCCCACAAGGACAACTCACACAACCAAGGGATAAAAACAAAAACACTGCGGATGCTGGAAATCCGCAGAACTCTGCTGAAGGGTCATGAGGACTCGAAACGTCAACTCTTTTCTTCTCCGTCGATGCTGCCAGACCTGCTGAGTTTTTCCAGCTAATTCTGTTTTTGTTTCACACAACCAAGGGTCTACCGAAGATTCTATTCCTATATGGAGATGAGCGAAGGACACATCTATGCTTGTCAAGAGATGTGGTGGATCATATCTGTCACATTCTGTGGGAGAAGCTGACACCCCTTGGACTGGGAGGACATTCCCTGCCAGTGCCCCTGAAGGTCACCACCACACTGAATTTTTTTGCCAGCTGGTCGTTCCAGGGATCCACAAGTGACCCATGTGGCATCTCTCAACCTTCAATAAATGAATGTATCAAGGAGGGGGCGGATGCTCCCTACAGTAAAGCTCATCATTATGTGGACCATTTTCTCCTCGTCAGAGGGGCTGAGCGGGAGCGGGCGCAGACGGGCGCACAGCCAATTGCAGCCTGTGATTCGCTGTGTGCCGCCATTTTACGTGGGCAGGCCAATTAAGGCCCGCCCAGTGTGATGCACACCCGGAAACGCTGAGCGGTCCCTGTGCGTGCAGGGGAGTAGGCTGAGTTGGAGACTGCACGTGAAAGAGCTGCCTCAGGGAGATTAGGTTGATTATTATGAATTGAAATAAAGAAAGAAAAAGATCAGACATGTCCCCTCATGTGACAGTGTCATATGAGCTGGGACATGTCAATAAATTTTAATAAAAATTTTTATTCATTTTATAAAGCCCTTGTGAAACCTCATCCCGCCTGTGGATGAGGTTTCATGATAAATGTAAAGGCCGCCTGGGCTCTTCGCCTGCCTAGACAGCCAGCTTAATTAAATTATTGATGGCCTTAATAGGCCTTTGACAGTCCAGCGCGCGCGCAGATGACTCCAGTACGTGCCCACTGAACTGAAGATCGGAATGACGCGGGGTGACGTTGGGATGCACGGCCGACATCACCACACATCATTTTATGAGTTGGCGAGCAAGGCCCTGCCCCCACCCCCACGCCAGCCAGAAGATTCAGGCCTATGTAAAGTTCACACTGGATGAAGCTAGCCAGGCTGTTAGATTCCTGGGTTTCGCTGCAATCTCAGTCTTCCCTAGAGTACAGGGTGCAATCGATTGCACACATGTGGCTTTGAGAGCTCCATGGCAGCAGCCCCTCATGTTCATTAACAGGAAATGGTTCCACTCACTAAATGTTCAGCTGGTGTGTGACCATCAGAGGCACATGTACATTTGTGCCAGGTACCCTGGGAGCTCCCATGACTGTTACATCCTGATTTATTCCCAGGTGCCTCAGATATTCAAAGGGCCACAGCACTTACAGGGCTGACTGCTTGGTAGTAAGGGGTACCCACTGAAATGATGGCTCATGACACCTGTGCATCATCCTCAAAGTGCCTCCAAGGAAAGATACAATGTGACGCCTAGCTCGACAAGATCCATCATAGAGAAGACCACTGGCATCCTGAAGATGAGCTTATGATGCTCTGGCTGCTCTGATGAGGCTCTGCAGTACTCTCCAGAGAGGGTGTCCCACATCATCTTGGTCTGTTGTGTCCATCACAACCTGGCACATCAAAGGGGAGATCACTTGCCAGAAAGAGACATGGAGGAGGCTGAGAACACTTCAGATCATTAAGATCTGGAAGGGCAGGAACCTGAAGAGGACAATGATGGGGAGCTTCCATTTGCAATCAAAGCCTCAAGATTCAGAAGTTGTTCCCAAGACACACTCATAGCCATTAGGTTCCAGGAAGAGTAAAGTGCAGGCAAGGGTACCCTAGTGGATTTCCCCTGTCCCTCAGTGGCATGCTGGTGATCTGAAAGGCCTTTACAACCTCTATGATCGAGAGCCAGGTCAGCACTGGGCCTTGGACCTCCAACCCTCATGTTTCACCAGGCCCTAATCTTTGGAAAGGTCAGCAGCCAAAGCTGTTTGTAGCCGCTCTGGGAAGTGAAAGGCAGCAGCCAGCTCAAAGCCTGTGTCAAGTGGACTTGATGCAGTCGTGGCCTCCGGAATGAGATGCTTCTTGCTGCCACAGAGATGCACACATGGCTGGAGAGACCATCATGGCTGCAGGTCTTGTGCTTTGGCACAAACATTGAAGACAGCCAATTGATGATGAGACGCTATGAGTGGTAATCCTCCAGTGCAATTGAGTATGCATAACTCCATGGTGTCTTGACCAGGATTGTGCAATAACAGCCACTAATAAAAACCTTTTCATAACATCTTTATCTAACAGCACATTCAATTATATAAACATAATTAACTATTCACCCTTGTGCATCCTCTTAGTTCCTGTTTTGTGAGTGCCTTTGCCTAACCTGGTGCACCTACTCAATGCTATCTTATTGGCTGCAGCATGGCTGGTGAAAGACTCAATGGGAGATACTGCAGATGGCCTTGCAGCATACCTGTGAGCAGCTCTGAGCCTTGAAGTTCCAGCTTTGGACTGTCCCACGCTATTATGGGGGTAGCAGCATTCATTGTTGGCTAGCTGAGAGCATGAATGTTGTCATCCTGAGAGAGGACAGCAGGTTTGTGCTCTTTGGAGCCACTGCCATTGTCCCAAGACAGTGAATTTGTTATAGGACATATTACTGGACTGTTGTGTGAGCTTACAAGCCCCTTTGAGTACTGAGATCTGCAGCCATGATAGCAACAGCATGAGTCTGCATGGAAGCAAGTATGGATCTCATATCCTCCGCCTGAGCTTCCACTGTTGCACCAAGACTCTAGGTGACTTCGGGCTATGCTGCAGTGGAAGCTGAGACAGAAGCCGCCAGATGTTGCATCATAGCTAGGTCTGCAAATGCCATAATGGAGTTGGCCACTGTTAATTGTATATTGATCGTGTTTAATTGCATGCAAGTGGTGGGTATTAACTGGTGATTCATTTGTGCTCCTACAAATAGACACAGACTGAAACTGTGGTTGTTGAGTTAAGAGGTATATGCTCGCAGTAACCAACTCTGTAGATAAATGCTTAAAGATTGTAAAGATTGTATGTAAAGATTGGCTCCATTTCTATCTTTCACCAACTGGCTTTCTGTAACATAACAGCTACCACTTCCCCACTAGAAAGGATCGCATCAACCCCTGCATGATGTCCGTGCAACATTGCAGCTGGACTTACCCATGTGCTTTGACAGTGATAAAAGGCTGTCTGGCAGGCCTACCAATGCTTCAAGCATCTCAGTGTACATGTGCATTCTCCTGTAGGCTTCCTGATCAAAGTTCTTATCTGAGTCCCCTGTAGCAGAATTAATCTGCAACCTCACCCTCTGGTCTGCTGGCGTAAGAACTAACTTTTCCCTGCCATGGCTGCAGCCTATTCATATCTGGTAGCTCACCACAGCAGACTTAAACTCTATTCTAGCCTCTAAAATTTGCAGAGTGCCAGTAAATGAGCAGGTGGCTGTGAGTGTCAGTACAAATGCTGGTGCTTCTTCCTCAGTGGTGAGGTGTTGCTCTTGCCTTTCCTCTGAGGCTGCTGTGGCTGGGCAGGCAGCAGTTCTCACACACCTGAAAGCAGAAAATCAGAAGGGGAGTGTTGGAAAGAGGGAATTGGTGAGGTGGAAAGCAAGTGTTTCATGGTCACACCATCAGCAACTTATAATTCACACCAGACGGCAGGATGATGATGAAGTGGGAGTTGAGAAGGGGCATACAGCAGGAGCACACTGTTATCCTCAATGCTCTTGGTGACAACAGATACAATGTGCTGTGTGCAGCTGGCCCTGTGATATGGAGCCTTGTCTTCTCCTCAGGCCTCAGGGGCTGCTGGCACCTGTTCCCCATTGGATCTGCTCTGCTCTGCGAATGCATGTGGACTTGTCCTGCAAGAGAGAGGGAAGAATGCCACTGATTGTGCTGCACTGTGTTTGGGTGAAGTGCCTGCCCTAGCTGAATAACTGTATGCATGTGGAGGATACTAGAAGTGGGTGAGACTCTTCAATCGTGGGATGGTGTGTCATGGTGAGGTGGAGCATCTGAATGTTAGACTTGGCTGTAAGGCACTGCTGATTGATGAATGATGAGGTGTGGCGCACTGAGCAGAGTAAGAGGATGGTGGTGTGCTGGATATAAGGTGTCTTTTGAAGATGGCTTCAATAGCTTTGATCACTTGTGTGAGGTCATTTCACTTCTTGCAGCACTGCTGCATACCTGTGGGACCAGACTCCAAACGTTGACTTCCTTGACCCATTCCTTTCTGAAGGTGCTCTTTGAGGGCCTTCTGGCTCCTTGCAGAAACATTACCTCCCTCTCCCTATTGGCACCCACTGAGGCTTTCAGCACTGCATTCATGAACTTCAGACCCTTTCTCTTCCTTGGTACTTGATATGTTTAGCCTCTACTTGCAGCATTTACACCACAGACAGTCAGCAGAAGCTCCCTGCCTCCTGTTGAATCTTCCTTTCGCCCAAAGTGTAGGTCATGCTCAATAGAAAGCTACAATTGCATGTAGTTTGCTTGTTGCTTGCCTCAACAGAACCAGGCACAGACTGCTCGCAATTCATGACTCCTGGGCCTGAAAACAGAAACATCAATATTTAGCCAGTAGAATACAAAAGCAAGGAGGTATTTTTGACCTTATTCAAGACCTTACCTAGGCTTCAATGAGAGGAATTTGCTAAGCTCAAGGAACCAATGTGACTCTATTGGTTGAAACAAAATAGGACTGTGTTCACCCTGTTAGCTGGAGTATAAAAATAGGGAAGTCTTGCTAAAACTATACAAGGCACTAGTTAGACCACACCTAGAATAATGTGAACAATTTTGGTCCCCTTATCTAAGGAAAGATATAATGGTATTGGAGGCAGTCCAGAGAAGGTTCACTAGTTGATCCTGGATATGGAGGGATTTTTTTTATGAGGAAAGGTTCAGTAGGTTGGGTCTGTACTCATTGGAGTTTAGAAGAATGAGAAATGTATTGAAAACCTTATTGAAATGTAAAAGATTCTTAGGGGGCTTGACAGGGTAGATGCTGAGAGGTTGTTTCCCCTTGTGGGAGAGTCTAGGACCAGAGGGCATAATCTCAGAGTAAGGGGGCGCCTATTTAAAACAGAGATGAAGAGGAATTTCTTCTCTCAGAAGGTAGTCATACTGTGGAATTCTTTACTGCAGAGGGCTGTAGAGGTTGGGACTTTAAAAATCTGCCTATCTCAGCCTTGAATATACTTAATCAGTAAGGGCATCTAGGTTTATGGAGAAAAGGCAGGAAAGTGGAGTTGAGAATTATCAGATCAGCCATGATCTCATTGAATGGCGGAGCAGACTTGATGGGCCAAATGGCCTACTTCTGCTCCTACGTTTTATGGTCTATCTCCTGGCAGGATTGTTTTTCAGTGCAGTAAGTCCTTCAGTGTTATAAAAAAAAATCTCCTTTACCTCACTTCTTGAAGCATAGGTTCCAGCACAACATAAATGAATCTGGGTGTTGCATAGGTGAGAATCCTGCATGGTGTAGGGATTTGTCAACTTAACCCTTCCCTTGCTGACAGTGCAGGTTTTCAAATGATTGTGAAAGCTTTTTAAATTTCTGTCAGCTGCATTCTTCAGGCAATCTCTCCCGTATGCACCATATGCTGAGAACTCAGAGAGAAAGTATAATGTATTCAAATCCTGAATATCCTCAGTAAATTGCTATACAATTGCAGGCAGCAAAAGTCTTTTGTCACAGCATTTATTTCCAATTTGTGTGTTTAGGAATTTCTAGGCTTTGAAAATCTTAAGCTAACTGTACATATATAACTCTCTATATTTAAGAAAACTAATAGGGCTGGATCTTCTCACGGGTTCTGGGACCCCAATGTCCGGACTATGTGGAAATGCTGAGCCCAGACTTACTGGCACTGAGATCCTGTCACAATCTTCTCAAAGGCGGTCACCTAATTGGCTACCTTCGTGCTTCCCATCCTATTAAGGATAGCAGGCGGCCTCAAGATGCTGTTGGTCCTATCAGAGGGCTGGCGGCTCTGGGAACTCAAAGCCACACTGGGACTGAGGCAGTAAGGAGATGATGAGGCCATGTCAACATGTAGCTACCCCTCCCCACCCCACCCCCAACCTTGGAGGCGTATATTTAAATGAAAGATTCAGAGGAACAAAGCCAGTAGGCCCCTCAGAGTGGAGGAAAAAGCCTTCTGACTGAATCATGTGGGCTGTGGGTGTGGCCTTCCCTGCCCGTGGCCATGTCATTGGGGCATGGAGCTCCTGGCTCCGGTGATAAACCAGCCTACTGCAGGGAGGCTGCTTCCCGGGCAGTGGGAGTGCATCAGGAAGCCATCCCAACACAGTTTTCCCCCACTTTCCTGACCCCTCCACCTCTACTTCCACAGGGACAGTAAAATTCAGCCCTAAGTGCCTGCAGTGTCTCATCTGTTTGTAAAAGCATTAGAAGATGTTCACACTAAGCAATGATATGATTCTGACTTGTGAAGATTGAATCACAACAGAATGAAGCAGGATCAAACACATTGACAGAAAAATTGGATAAAGTTCAGAAACATACATGGGGAGCATGATGCGTTCATTGCAATGTAGGCAGCACGCCACAAGGGGCAGGATTTTCTGCTCAGCATGCGGTTGCATGCCCGAGTGTGAAACAGCGCACGATGACATCAGATGAGCATCCCGAAATCATCGCGCACTCGCATGATATTTCGGTCGGCAGGCGCGCGTGAGAGTTGGCAGCGTGCCCGCCGACAATTAAGAGACCTGTTAAGGCCATTAATCAATTAGTTAACATGCATTTTTCGCTGCCTGTCTAATGTTACGGTTGGTGGGTGGGTGAATCAGCCAGGCGGATTTTGGATTTTTTTTAGGAATCCTCATCCACAGGCAGGATGAGGTTTCCGACATTAATTAAAAAAAAATGTTTTGACATAATTTTTATTATGTTTCTGTTCATTTGGGGGACATTTTTTTCCGATTTTTAGAACCTTTAATTTTGATTTCAAAATTCTTCAACTCCCTGAGGCAGCCCCATGCCTTCAGGGAGCTTTTAGTGTATGCTCCCCAGCACATGCGCAGACTTTTGCGCTTACCTTCCCCCTGCCCCCACCCTGGCAATGCAGAGCTTCTCAGCATGCCTTTCACACTGGTTGGCCGTTAATTGACCAGCCAGCATGAAATCGTGGGCCAATCACGGGCAGCAGGCTGTTTCCCAGTCACTCCTGGGCCTGCCGGCCGCACTTGCCCGACAACCCAAAAATCCTACCCAAGGATAGATATGCTATGCACATATGTAAATATCTTCTGTCTTTCCATCCTTATATTTCTACCTCCTATTTGTTATTTCTTACCTAAGGGCCCATCGTGACATTTGAATGATTAACTAATAGAGCGTGTTGGCCAGTCACCAATTCCCTCAGCGAAGAGGTCACTGCAATTTTAAGGCACCAGCCTCATTTAAATTGAGCTGGCAAACTGTGGATACCAAATTGGCATCCTGATACAATTTGCCAGATTGTCTTGTCAACATCAGTATAAGTGTAGGGGAAGGGGGTCACAACTGCAGACATGGTTTCCAGAGTGGCAGCAAACCAGATTATTTCTGTGGGACTCCATTACCTGTGGAATTGAGTGGAGAATGCACAGTGTGCCCACTGACCACTGTCCTCCAGAAAGCTAATGAACCTGTGGTAATGGGCCTACCATCTGAAACAGGCAGATGTTTCAGTGCTCAGCAGTAAGCCTCTGACAAAATGCCAATGTGAATGATCCCATTTTGAGGTGTTATCGCTAGGCAAAACAACTGAAAATCGACCCTCTAGTGACATAACATTCTTCCAAAGTGAAGTATGGAAGGGCAAAACTGAATTTAATTAATTTAACTGCTAAATTAATATGAATGCAAATTGGAAGCAGGAATGACCCAACTTGGCCTCGCAATCTTCTGATCAGGGAAATTAAGGATAGGCAATAACTGAATTTGCTGAATTTGCCAGTGATGCACAAATATCCCGAGAATGAATATACACCTTGAAGGTAGGCCCTCTTGAAGTGAGTATGGGTCAGAGATAATGTTATAGCATATACCCTGATTCTCCAACCAGTGACCCTTCCAGGTGCTGCTTCCTAATGGAGGCATGCTGTTGGTGAATTTATCCCTTTATATAAAATATAGCACATGAGATGAAAAATGTTCCGTTATGTATTGCTGTTGGATGTATATTTTCAGCAGGCGCATCGTTATTAGCAGAACACAGGAAATAATATCTTTTCACACTCTTGAAGTACAGTGAAATCCATCAATCATTATGTTGACAATTAATTGTACTAATGAGGAGCTTATTCCATGAACGAATACAATATATGTACGATTGTTTCAAAATTAATATAGCATTAGAGATTGTCATGGAAATTGGTTTAATAGCTCTCAGTAGTTGCAGTGAGGCCTTGTAACATAAATGCCCATGGACGGGCCATTTGTCCTGAGGCCAAATTTGAATCTTCTTGCTGGCTGCTGTGATATTGCATGGTGGCAGTTAATGCTGGGCTCCCTGACAAATCTTAGCTCAAGAGTCAGTTTGGTGCAGTAAGTGGAGCAGAAGACATTCATACTAGCACAACCTGAAACTCTTGTCAGACAGCAATAGGATATGGCACAGCGAGAACAAGTCTAAAAATGTTACAATAAATATTGTGAAAATGACCAGCAAGAACAAAAATAGTTACCAGAATAATAACTTGTGCCAGCTAAAGATTTGTTTCTGTTTCTCCCTTCTATTTTAACACATAATACTCTGCAAATAAAGCCTGAAGCCTCTCTTGTGTTTTGTATGGAGTCTTTGTTCTTTTATGCGGTTTTAAATTATAGGCTTCTTACACAACTGTCATTGCTTATAATTGTTATTTTAAATCACACCTTTGTGGAATCTTGCTGTACTTTTCCAGAGTCAATTGCTCTAAACTCAGTATTCAGCTTACATAATTTTTTGTCTTTATTCTTTCATGGGATGTGGACATTGTGGCAAGGCCAGCATTTGTTGCTGATCCCTAACTGTCCTTTGAGTAGCTTCTTAGAGCAGTTAAAAGTTAACCGCGTTGTTGTGGGTCTGGAGTCACATGTAGGCCAGGCCAGGTAATGATGTCAAGTTTCCTCCACTAAAGGGCATTAGTGAACCAGATGATAGTTGCCATTGTCACCATCACTGAGATTAGCTTTATATTTCAGATTTATTAATTGAACTTAACTTGCACCATTTGCCATGGTGGGATTTGAACCCATGTCCTCAGGGCATTAGCCTCAGGATCACTAGCCCAGTGGCATTACCACACCACCATCTCACCTCAAATAACATTACATTCGGATAAATATAAATAAGCAACTCAGAAGGACAATGTTGCATGCAACAGTGGAACCTTAATTTGCTGTCATGTAAACTAACAAAGCTCCTCTACTGCCAACCGTGGACTCCCACCTACAGAGTTGAGTGCCAAAGACAGTATAAGTTCACCTTCAATGAGTCTGTCACCAGAATATGCAGCAATGACCTTACTGTTACTGCTAACATTAAACTCAATGCTAGACCTTCTGTTTAAGGGTCCTACTGGCCAGAATTTTGACATCGGCATGTGGGGGCGGGCCTGACATGTTGACATGTAAAATGACACGAGGTGAGGTCTGGCGTGCATCCTGATGTCACCGCGTGCCATTGGGATATTTCGGTGGGTGGTTGCATTATGAGCTCTGATGCGCACCCGCCATTAATTAACGGGCCAATTAAGGGCCTTGAGGCATTAATAGACTGATATTTTTCAGAGCCCGTGCAATCTTCAGAGCGTCACACAGGTGTAATGGGCAGGCGGGTAGGCCACATTTTTAAAAACCTCATCCACGAGTGGGATAAGAGGGGTGAGTGGGCTCGCGAGTGCTATTTGTTAGACATTAACTTTCTAAACTTACTGCTACTTGCTTGTGTGAACAGGAGAACATCAAATCTCTTCAGGGCTGCTTTTACAGGAATAACAAGGTTCAGGTCAGGATTCTGGGGGAAACATAATTCTTGGGGCCTTGCAGGTTTCAGGCAGCCTTCCCTTACCCTGGGAATGGGAGTTGTGCTCTCCACTGGAGTCACCTCCTCTGAGGAGGAAGAGAGGGCCAGAATGAGGAGGATGCCAGGAGTCCATAGTCAACCTCCAGGGGAGCTGCCTTTGGAGGACAGGCACAGGCACCAGAGGCACAGGGCCAACAGGAAGTCCAAGGCGGAAGAGGCCACAAAAGAGGCACTATCCTGCTGCCAGGGTTTACAGGTGGCGAAGCAGCTACCTCAATATGACTGACGTGCAATGCCGAAGGAGAATCCCTCTCTCTAAGGGGGGGACAATGACCTCCATCTGTCAGATGATAGGCCCTGAGATCTGTGCCAACTGTTTGGATGGGCACACCATGCTGCCCTCAACTTCTATGCCTCCGGCTCTTTCCATGGGTCGGTGGGTGATTGTTGCGGTGTCTCCCAGTCAGCTGTCCACACTTGTGTCAAGCAGGTGACAGACGCTCTGTTCAGGCATGCATTGACTTTCCTTCACTACTGCTGGGACAGGGCCAGCCAGGCGGAGTGAGCCAGTCGTTTTGCAACGATTGCTGGGTTCCCCATGTCCATGGTGCCATCAACTGCACACATGTGGCCATCAAGGCACCAGTGGGTGAGCCGGGTGCCTTTGTCAACAGGAAGGGATTCCACTCCATGAACGTGCAAATAGTTTGTGACCATAGGATGCAGATTCTACAAGTCTGTGCAAGGTACCCAGGCAGCTCCCATGATGCCTACATCCTCAGACACTCCCAGATGCCGGGGCTCTTCAGTGCTCCAGCCCGGCTTGATGGATGGCTGCTGGGAGACAAGGGCTATGCCCTCAAAAGGTGGCTCATGACGTTCCTCCACCATCCAAGAACAGAGGCTAAGGAGCAGTACAATAGGAGCCACGCTTCTACAAGGGCTGTGGTAGAGAGAACCATCGGTCTTCTCAAGATGCACTTCAGTAGCCTGGACCGTTCAGGGGGCACACAGCAATAACCCCCAGATCATATGTCACTGATAGTGATTGCATGCTGTGCTCTCCACAATCTGGCGCTGGAAAGGGGGTTACAGTGGAGGAAGAAGATGTAGATGCAGATGCTCTGGCTGCATATGATGAGCCCAGTAGTGAGTCTGAGGACGAGCATGTTCAGGAGGATGCTGAGGGGATAGACACTGACCTGGGCAACCTCCAGGGAGGCAGGGATACCCGAGAGGCTTTAATCCAATGAATCTTCAGCTAGTACATTGCAGATGAGCCTCCAGCATACGCCAGGGCTGCAGGCTCCATGCTCGGTACCTGAGAGCAACATTGGCCTGGCCAGGAACATTAACTATGTGCCTTGTCAATAAAGCTCAACGTCAAACAAGTCACTCATAACATCATGGGTTCCCGTCCACTGGCAGAAGTAAGGAAACACCCTGAGCCTTGTTCAAAACTAAAGTATTTAATGTTTTCATAAAACAAACAGAAAAGAAAATTCATTCATAGGTGTTGAGCTGTACACCGACTAATAATCAACTAACACTGGGGCAACAGAAAACCACCAATGAGAAGCCCATGGTGTGCCTAAGGTGCCTTACATTTACATTTTTGGGTGCTACGTCTAGCTACTCCCCCCTCACTGGCACTGTCATTCAAGACAGCCTGCTGACTCTGCTGACTTGTTGGCCTTGATGACCTTGGTGGGCGTTCTCTGGCCCATGGAGCGTGTTCTGGCCCTGCCTGGGAGGGAGTGGCCAGTGGCACGGCTGGCATCTCCCAAGTTGCCACAGCCTCATTGGATCCCACGGTCATTGGCAGAGGGGTGGAGGAGCTGCTACCCACATCCGGAGTGCCCTGAGAGGAGCCGGCAGAAACTACAGGCAGCTCGTGCGCCAAGGTGAGGTCGCTTTGGACCTCCCTGCTCACAATTGATGGATGGGCACCTAGCTGGGATACTGGGTACCCAATCCATCTCCCGCACTGACACTGACCAGCTGAGCTCAATGCCACTGTGAGGGCTTGCAGGTCTGAGCACATCCCCAGGAAGTCCTGATTGTTCTCCTGGAGGAGACTCTCCATGACAGTCGCCACTGTCTCCATTGGGGAGGCATTGCGCTCGGCCATGAGGGTCATTGCATTGCTCATGCTTTGCATGGACTCCTCCACAACGGAGACCATGGCACGCATTCCCTCATGTATTTCCGCCAGATCCTCCCGCACACCCTGCTGGACATCCAGCATCTGCTGCCTCAGGGACGACTCCAGAGGCACATCATCAGCCATCGACTGAGCATGTTCCTGGTCCCGAGCAGTCCTCTGACAGCCGGTGCCCTGGGCACTCACTGTCTCTGCTTGCACCTCAAGCGAGTGTGAAGTGCCCTCACCACTGCGCCCCGGGACACTAGCCGACGATCTAATCCCCACTGAGGTGCTGGTATCTGCACTGGTGCCTGCCTGGCTGAAAGGGTGTGATGCTGGTGCTTGTAACTCGTCAGGGCCCTCAGGTGTTAGTGGCAGGCCCTCTGCCTCCTCGTTCTAGGCCTGCTCCGGTGAGATTGAAAGGAAGAACAATGACATTTGGTTAGTTGAAGTTGTGACATTATTACTGTGCATGCCTGGCTCCTGGATCAGGATGCTCCTCCTTCTGTAATCAATGGGGAACCCATGTTGGATGCTGAATTCACTAAGCAATCAACAGTAGAATGGTTGCAAGGACAGACATTGTGACCTGATTGCACGACATTCTTACCTCCCACTGGCACCCTAATCTCACCAGTACTGGTTGACGTGGGAGCATGATGCCTCTCCAGCTTGAAAGCCTCCTACTTGTGAGAATTAGCAACTGTGCCTGTCCTCTGCCAGTCCACATCCGCTCAGTGTTACTGTGTGCGGTCCTCTCCTGAAAAGGAGAGAGGACAATAGATTAGTCCACCCTGTACCTGCATTGCCTTCGCATCCCTGCCACCCCCACCTGAGTGAAACACTGCAGGGCTCACGTGAATCGTGACCCTGGAGCCGCCGTACACTCACTCCAAGCAGCCAGGGCTTACCCCCTTGCTCAGATGCTGCCTTCATCACATTTGCCACTCACACTGTATCACCTTCCAAAGCAAGGAGGCACCGCCACCTAGAACACCAAGGGCAGCAGATGAATGGGTGCCCCACCATCTGGGAGATCCCCTCTCAGTCAGTCAGCAGCCTAACTTTGAAATATTTCTGCATTCTAGCACTGCGCCTAGGTACAGATCTTTTAGGTCGCCCCCAAAACAGTACTGTGGGTGTAAGTGTACCACATGCAGTGGATACAGAAGCCAGCTCAGCACCACCCTCTCAGGGGCAACTAGGTATGGGCAATAAATGCTGGCCCACTCAGTGAAGGCCACATGCCATGAAGGATTCATTGCAGTAACTACATTCAGAGTTGGGGGATGGCGCCAGTAGGGGCCAAACTAACTGTTGTGCTAAGTGACCCATGCCAACACGGTACTCACCCTTCCCGATCACAAGAGGTCATTGAAGTGTCTGGCACTGAACCCAGGCGTGTCGCATCACATCGTGTGCACTGACCCTTTCTGCCACCTGCTCCCAGGCACATTTTGTCATGTGGGGAGGCCCCCTCCTCCCATCCCTCGGCACGATGATTTCATGCCGTACTGCCACCTCCTCGGGAGGGCAGCAAGGCACTCATCTGAGAATCGAGGGTCACAGTGCCCCACCAACCTGCCCTCCTGCCTGGCCTGCTCTCTGAGAGCGCCTTCAGGAGCCCATCTGGCCACCATCGTTGCCAGCCTTTGGAAGGCTGCCTGTGCCATTTTTAAACAGGCCACTGGGTCACCATTGGACCCTGTGGTCATCGGAGTCCCGCCACTGCCCGCCCCCTCCTGCTGTTCTCTGGAGCTGCGATTCATGCTGGGTGGACCTTAACTGGCCCGCCCGCGTAAAATGGCAGTGCGGATCTGATCGCAGGTGGCGATTGGCTCCGTGCCTGCTCCCGACTGGCCTGCCCGACATGTATAAAATTCTCCCCCATATTGAAATAGGCAGGCTCTGTGGTAGTGGTGTATTACAGTTCACTCACGTGGACCGAGTTGCTATAGCAAAATGCACTTTTCCATGCATGTTGTAGTCTGGAGCTGTGGATCGTGATAATAGAGGCTCCAACATTCTTTCCATCATATGGCTGACCTGGAACCAATTCTACTCTTACCACATGTCATTTGCGTGTGTTGGAAGGATTTTCAACCTGTTTGGCCGCATCATGCACCTTCCTTGGGCATAAAGCCCTGGGGTGGAAATTGAATCCAGAGCTTCTGACTCAGAGACAGGGAAGCTACCCATGCCACTACCTACCTCCCGGGAAGTTCTGTATTGATCACAAATTAGCAACTCAGCTATTAATGTTGCAGAGGCTGCTGATGGCATTGTTCGTGGTGTATGCACGTTTCCCTTAGCAATTACCATCACAATGCCAGAGGCAAGGGAATTCTTTTTCATTCATTCGCAGAATGTGAGCAATGCTGGCAAGGCCAACATTTATTGTCCATCCCTAATTACCCTTGAGAAGGTGGTAATGGTGAGCCACTTTCTTAAACTGCTGCTGTCCATGTGGTGAGGGTACTTCCATAGTGTTGTTAGGTAGAGAGTTTCAGGATTTTGACTCAATGATGATGAAGGAAAGGTGATATATTTCCAAGTCACAATGGTGTGACTTGGGATGGAACTTTGAGGTGGTGGTGCTCCTATGCACTTGCTCCTTTTAGGTGGTGGCGATTGTGGGTTTAGGACATGAAGCCAAAGAAGCCTTGGTGAGTTATTGAAGTGTACCTTGTAGATGATGCACAATGCAGCCACAGTGCGTCAATGGTGGAGGGAGTGAACGGAGTGCCAATAAGTGGCTGATTTTGCCTGGATGATGTCAAGCTTCTTGCGTGTTGTTGGAGCTGCACTCATTGGCATAAGTGGAAACTCATGATTTGTGCATTGTAGTTGTTGAAAAGGGTTAAGGGAATCAGGAGATGAGTTACTCACCACAGAATGTACAGCCTCTGACCTGCTGTTGTAGCCACAGTATTTACGTGGCTCCTCCAGTTAACTTTCTGGTCAATGGGGACCCCAAGGATGTTGATGGTAGAAGATTCAGCGATGGTAGTATTTTGAATGTCAAGAAGTAGTCATTGCTTGGTGGTTGTGAGAGTGAATATTACTTGCCACTTATCAGCCCAAGGCTGAGTGTTGTCTTTCTGCATGTAGATATTGATATCTTCATTGTCTGAAGAATAGTGAATGGAATGAATACTGTGCAATCTTTTCATACTCTCCCTTTGGTCCATGACAAGTCTGGTAATTGTATCATGAGCAGACAGGTGAGGAAATTTTGAGCAGCTGTTGCAGTACCACCTGGTCTTGCTGTCTTAAGGATCATGCTCAGCAATCCCTTAGCAGCACTTATTACTTTCTCATTATCTATGAAATGCTTGCAATAAGCAAGATCATTGGTAACAGTAATTAAGTACACTGTTTGAAATTTAGCACAGAAACTATGAGGGCTAATTCTACAAATGTGCAATCCTAGTCATGAGTCCCAGTCATGAAGTATGCATATTCAGAAATCACAAATGCAGGAAAGCCTCCTCCGCTGGAACTTGCATTGACCCTCTATTTATATAACAGACTGAAATTCATTTAAATTGAATTTTCACATCATATTTCTCGGCCACTTATGCTATTGTGCAGTTATTTTTTTCAACCACAATTCTTTATATTCTTACCTGTTGAAAAATGCCATTATAATAATACATTCCCCTTTCTACCATAGTCCTTCTTTCCTCCTCAAACAACAAATAATGTGTAGATATGTTTACAGTTATGGATTTTGAGAATGATAATATCACTAACAGTTTTTTTTAAAAAATGTTCAAAAATGCTGATATTTTAGAACAAAGAAGTGTTTTGTCATTGTTTTGGGGCAAAATTTGCTGTTGCAGGGCATTTAACAGCACCTGCCATTAAATTTCCTTTCCATGCTTAGGCTTTTAATTTTTTTTTATCTGGCAAGTTGCTGAAAGAGCAAGCTGATAAGGGAATAATGAAGAAAACAGTGCATCTGGGAGCTGATTGAATAGGGCAACCAACTCTGTATCTCTTTAGCCAATCAGATTGAGGGATTATGAAATTAATAGTGTGAGGACTGAGAAGGAATTCTACAATACAATAGTGGATTCAATGTCAAAACAAGTACAGAAAGAAAAATAAAGTGAGGGAAATAAAAGCAGATTAAGGTGAGAAAAGTGACAGAAAGGAAAAGAAGAGTTTTTACAATCTCCAATATTTAAACCAGAAGGAATGAGACTCCAGACTTACAAAAGTCAATTTTCACTGACAGAACGATTGATTGGAAGTAATTAGTACATATCATATCATTAAAAGGGTACTTTCACCACAATTTATGAGACCTACTGTGAAGAGTTTAGTTTGTATCTACTATGCAATTGCAGGAACTTTGTGGTATTCAATGTATTACCAAGGGTAAACAATCAGTGGGTTGTTATATTTATGAAGCTAATAGTGGAGTGGCTTGTCCCACACAGCGGCTTTTGGATTTTGGCACTTAATCTCTGCCTGAAATTGCTGTAAGATCATAAGAAATAGGAGCAGGAGTAGGCCATTCAACCCATTGCGCCTGCTCCACCATTCAGTAAGATCATGGTTGATCTGATTGTGACCTTAACTTCAGTTTCCTGCCTGCCCCCCATAACCATTAGCTCCCTTGTCAATCAAAAATTTGTCTAACTCAGTCTTGAAAATATTTAATGACACAGCCTCCATTGTTTTCTGTGGGAAAGACTAACCACCCTCTGAGAGACGTTTATCCTCATCTCTTTCTTAAATGGGAGACTACTTATTTTTAAACTGTATCCCCTATTTCTGGCTCTCCAATGAGAGGAAGCATTCCCTCAACAGCTACCCTGTCAAGCTCCCACAGAATCTTGTGTTTCAATAAGACCACCTCTCATTCTTCTAAACTCCAATGAATATACCTGCTCAACATTTCCTCATAAAACAACCCTTTTATCCCAGGAATCAGCCTAGTGAACTTTCTCTGAATTGCTTCCAATGCAAGTATATCCCATCTTAAATAAGGAAACCAAAACTGTACAGAGTACTCCAGATGCGGTCTCACCAATGTCCCCTACAGTTGTAACAAGCCTTTGCTACTTTTATACTTCATCTCCCTTGCTATAAGGGCCAATATTCCACTTGCCTTCCGAATTAGTTGCTGCACTTGCATGCTAACTTTTGTGATTCATGCACAAGGACACCCAGAATCCTCTGTACTGCAGTATTCTGCAGTCTCTCTCCAGTTAAGTAATGTTCTATTTTTCTATTCTTACTGCCAAAGTGAATGACTTCACATTTTCCTACACTATACTTCGTCTGCCAAATGTTTGCCCACTCATTTAACCTATCTGTATCTTTTTGCAGACTCTTTGTATCCTCTTCACAACTTGCTTTCCTACTTATCTTAGTATCATCAGTAAATTTGGCTACAATAAAGTCAGTCCCTTCATCCAAGTCATTAACATAGATCATAACTAGTTGAGGTGCCAGCACTAGTTACAGTGTGCCAACCTGAAAATGACCCATTTATCCTGACTCTTTCTTTCCTGTTATTCAGCCAGTCATTCTATCCATGCTAATATGTCACCCCTGATAGCATGAGCCCTTATCTTCTGCAGTAACCTTTGATTTGACACCTTATTAAATGCCTTTTGGAAATCCAAATACACTGCATCAACTGATTCCCCTTTACCCACCCTGCTTGTTACATCCTCAAAGAACACTAAAAATATTGTCAAACACAGGTCCCCTTTCACAAAACCATGCTGACTCTGCCTAATTGTGTTATTAATGGCGCAATTGTCTACAATTTTTCATGGCCCATCCAACCTTACGGTTGGTGGACAGGCAAATTGGCCTGGTAAGCCTTTACATTTTTCATCAAACCTCATCCAAGAGTGCGATGAAATCTCCATTATGAAATAAAATGAAAAGAAATATCTGTGGATTGCATTTTTGTGAGATATGCTTTCAGATGATTGACTGTGATGCACGGACATTCTTTTGCAGCTTTTTACATCTTTATTTCATTATTTGAAGGTCTGCAGCTGCCTGCCATCAGGGAGCTCTCTCGCAGTGCTCACCAGGCTTGCAGTGATGTCATCGCCCACCCTCTTCCCGCCTCCACCCTGGCAGTGCTGAGCTTTTCAGAGCGGGCTTCATGCTGGCTGGCTGTTAATTGGCCAGCCAGCATGAAATTGTGGTAGGGGCTGATCATGGTCAGTGATCCATTTCCCGGCCACTCATGGGTGTGCCGATAGCATGCGCCTGCAAAGGATAAAATTCAGTCCATGACTTTCTAAACGTCCCGCTACTACTTCCTTAATAATGGATCCTCGCATTTTCCCGATGACAGATGCTAGGCTAACTGGCCTATAGTTTCCAGCTATCTGTCTCTTCCTTTCTTGTGGATTGTACATTTGTGGATTTTCAATCTGCTGGAATCTTTCCGGTATCTAGGAAGTTTCGGTAGATGATGATGAATGCATCCATTGGCCTGAATTTTCCTGTCGGCGATTTGGGGGCAATTTGAACGCCCGACGTCATCCCGCCCTATTAAAATACTCAGGAAGGCGGGCGGACAGTGAAATCAGCTGTCCGCCCGCCGACCTATCAATGGCCAATTAAGGCCTTTGACAGGATAATTAAGCTTGTTAAATGCCCTGCCCGTCCAATCTTAAGGCTGCCGGGCAGGCCAGGACCCCCAGCGGGCTTCTGATAATACTTGAAACCTCATCCACTGGCGGGATGAGGGTTCATGTCCGTTTTTAAAAACTTTAATAAAGTATATGTTCTTCTTATTAACATGTCCCATCTTGTGTGACATTGTCACATGAGGGGAACATGTTAATAATTTTTATATTTTTGTATTTTTAAAGTTTTTTAGAATGTCAGTAACCTCCCTGAGACAGCACTTAGTCTCAGGGAGCAGTGCTCTCTTTTGTATGCATGCGCGAATGAATGCACTTTGACTGTTGGGGAATCCCTCCCGCCTCTCCCCCCCCCCCCCCCCACCGCCCCATACAGGAAGTACATAGTGCTTCCTGTCGGGCAGCCTGGCCACACAAAATGGTGGCGGGCCCCGTTTTGGCAGCAGATTTTGGCTGCCCGCCCGCCACCAAGCCGGTGGGGCCAGCCCGCCAACCAAGGGCAAAATTCTGCCCATTATCTCTGTGGCCACTTTCTTTAAGACCTTAGGATGCAGGCCATCAGGTTCAGGGGACTTGTCAGCCTTTCATCCCATTAGGTTTTCTAATACTTTTTCTGTAGTGATCGTGATTGTCTTAAGTTCCACTCTCCATTTTGCCCCCTGCTTTTTGATTATCCTTGGGATGATTTTTGCTTCTTGTGCAATGTAGTCAGATACAAAATCCTTGTTCAAAGTCTCTGCCACTTCCTTGTTTCCCATTATCAATTTCCCAGTCTCACCCTCTAAGGAACAAATGCATATTACTGCTACTCTTTTCCCTTTTTATATACTTGTAGAAGCTTTTATTGTCTGTTTTCACATTTGTTACTACTTTTCTCTCACAGACTAGTTTCTCCCTCTATTATTTTTAGTCCTCCTTTTCTGGAGTTTTCCCACTCTTCTGACCTACACTAATCTTTGCAGCACTATACACATTTCTTTCAATTTGATACCTCCTTAACTTCCTTAGTTAACTCCAGATGGCGCATCCTTCTCATAGAGACTTTCTTTCTCAATTTTTGTTGAGAATTATGAAATATCTACTAAAATGTCTGCAGCTGCTTCTCTTTGATCTTACCTTTTAACCTATTTTCCCAGTCCACTTTAGCCAACTCTGTCTTTCTACCCTTTTAATTGCCTTTATTTAAGTTTAAGAACTAGTTTCAGGCAGAAATTTCTCACCTTCAAATTGAATGTGAAATTATATCATGCTATGATAACTCATACCTTGGGGATCCTTTATGAGATCACTTATTAATCATATGCCATTACAGTTTACCAGGTCTAAAATAGTCTGTCCCTGGTTGGTTCCAGAACATATTGCTCTAAGAAAAAGTCCCAAATATACTATGTACTCATCCTCCAGGCTACCTCTGCCAATTTGATTTGTCCAGTCTACATGAAGATTACAGTCTCCCACAATTATTTATGTACCTTTCTTATAAGCTCCCTTATTTCTTGATTTATACTCTGTCTTATAATGCAGTGGGGGCAGGTTAACTTAGTTGGCTAGATGGCTGGTATGTGGTTCAGAATAACACCAACAGTTTGGGTCTGATTCCCCTATTGGCTGAGGTAAACTTAGGACCTACCTCTTCACCCTGCCCCTGAAAGTGGAAGGCCATGGCAAACAACTGCTGACAAAGTCTGCCAAGAAGCTGCTCAAACTGAAGCATTAGCAGAAAATGAGCCAAGGATCTGCCATCGGGGAAAACACACATGAACTCCAGTGTAGCTGTTGTTAGGGGACATAAATACTCCCACCAGTGACTCCTCTCCTTTATAATTTCATATTTCCAGCCAAACTGATTCTACATTTTGTTCCTCTGAACCAAGATAATTTCTCACTACTGTACTGATCTCATCCTTGATTACCAAAACCACCACATCCTCTTCCTTTCCTCCTGTCCTTCCAAATGTTAGGCTCGTAAAATCCAGCATAAGGCCTTCCAGTGCCTAACCACCCGCCCCGATGAAATTTTATGGGTGGGGTGTCATTGGGGCATCAGGCAGACCTGGGGCCTGTAGAAGCCCTTAATGGCTACTTAAGAGCCTCATCCCTCACTGCCGTTACTTTACCTGTGGAAGTGGGAGGCCTATGCCATGTAAGAAGCCTGACAGCTTTAGCTGCGCGGGCTGTTTTTTAAAAAAATTAATTCATGGGATGTGGATGTCGTTGGCTAGGCCAGCATTTACTGCCCAACCGTAATTGCCCTTGAGAAGGTAGTGGTGAGCTGCCTTCTTGAACCGCTGCACTCCATGTGGTGTAGGTACACCCACAGTACTGTTAGGAAGGGAGTTCCAGGATTTTGACCCAGTAACAGTGAAGGAATGGCGATTATATTTCTGAGTTAGGATGGTGAGTGGTTTGGAGGGGAACTTCCAGGTGGTGGTGTTCCCATGCATCTGCTGCCCATGTCCTTCTAGATGGTCATTGTCATGGGTTTGGAAGGTGCTGTCTTAGGAGGCAAGGTGAGTTTCTGCAGTGCTTCTTGTAAATGGTACACACTCTTGCCACTGTGTTTCAGTGGTGGAGGGAGTGAATGTTTATGGATGCGGTGCCAATCAAATGGGCTGCTTTGTCCTGGACAGTCTCCAGCTTCTTCAGGGTTGTTGGAGCTGCACTTATCCAGGCAAGTGGGGAGTATTTCATCACACCCCTGATGTGTGCCTTGTAGATGGTGGGCAGGCTTTGGGGAGTCAGGAGGTGAGTTAGTCACTGCAAGATTCCAAGCCTCTGATCTGCTCTTGTAGCCACAGTAGTTAAATGGCTAGTCCAGTTCAATTTCTGGTCAATGGTAACCCCCAAGATGTTGATAGTGTCAGGAAAGGGCATGAAGGTGGACCTCCTTTGTGGGTCCCCATATCCATCAAAGGCACCCTCCTACAAGTTCACACTTCTCCATTTGCTCTCCCCCCAGGCCTCTAAAACCCTGCCCCTACCCCTTGCCAGAACCTGATAGCCTGACCTCGGCAAAATCCTCTTCCATTTACCTTGCTGTTCAGCTCTAGCAATTATCTCCTTTGGAGATTGTCTATAATCTGTACTCAGTCCCAGCTATGCCTTCATGCAGCTTACAGAAGGCTTAGTACACACAAGAAGTAAGTCGCATGAAAGTGCAACTAGAAACTAAGTGCAGTGATACTGAGTGTTTAAATCCAGGAATTTGGTAAGTGAGGGAGATTTAAGGGTTGAACTGTTTCTAAAATCTAGTCAAGTTTGGATTTAACTTAACTATGACACAAAATTGTAGTTTCTTTCAGTCTCAGTCAGTAAAAAATGAGGGCAACCCATTTCCTCTACATCTTTACATGCAGCAGATCACTATCTGGCTTGTTTCTATAACAAGGTCCCTGTTCATGTGGACAAGCTTTTAGCGTGACTCACAATTTCCTACCATAAGAATTAACAAGGTCACTCCATTCACATTGGACTTGAGTACCCAGCTGGGTGTCAACTCCTTATTCAGAGCTCTGGTCTCCTGCTCTTTATTCCTATTGAACACTGAATTACTGCAGAGTCATCCATTGGCCAGCATGTGAAACTGCAGGCAGACTCAATCTAAGCTTCTTATTAGGTAGTCACATGCTTTGTGACTAAAAAATGTGATAAAGGACTTTGTAGATGGGGAATGCATTAGAATTCCATCTGTAGGTGTCACAAATTGCAAATCTAATCAGACACACTGACAAAGTAAGCATTGAAAGTTTACAATGAACATTGACAAGTGAGAGAACATACTAATTTCAATATCATCATAGGCCTTAGTTTCACACATAAAGATCAATTTTCATGGACCCTGCTGGATGGGAACAGGCATCACTAAATATAACAATACAGAACTTACGAGTTCATCTCTGCACCCAATCTGCTTGCCACCATTTTGTTTGAGGTCTACATTAGGGTGCCCAGGTGCCTGCCTTTAACAGGTAGGAGGCTCATTATAAGTTTGAGTGTCATGGTGTACAAAGAACACTGAAGCAATTTTGAGGTACCAAAGTGCAGATTGTGCACTGTACTTGCACCATCTATTGGTAGTTGAGGTAAATCAGCTCAACCCGCAGTCTGCCCAAAGTTAAGATTGACCACATAGTTAAGACCAAGCCCACTATTTAGGTCAAATGTTAGGAAATGATGGAATAAGTGGATGCAGATGGGAGATGTGGTCAGGAAGGGGAGAAGGGAGAGAGATAGAAAGTAAAGGAGAGGGAGGGAGGCAGAGGGAGAGAAATGTAGGAGAATAGAATGGGAAAAGGAAAAGTGGAGGAAGTGGTGGATAAGAACATAAGAAATAGAAGCAGGAGTAAATCATTTGGCTCTTCGAGCCTGCACTGTCATACAAGAAAGAGCAACAGAAGTCGACAATGTAGTGTGACCTACGAACATAGTAGAAGAGGATAAACTGAGATGGGGGCAATATAAGGGCAGAATAATTGTGGGTAGAAGACGAACAGGGATGGAAAAAAGGGGTGGCTGACAATAGATGGAAAAGGTTTGGGTAACACAGCTTCTCTGTCACGGAGAGGAAGGAGTTAAACTCAGGGCCTATTTCCATCCTTGTGAAAGTGGTGAGGAGTGTTTTTCTTCTGTGCAGGGTAGACATTACAGCAGATATGTTTTTTCTTAGTAAGGTTGCAAGATAGCTATTTCTCAGTTAGGGACCGGAAGAAACGTGTAGGAGTGGAGTTTGATGAAGGTAAGTTGTTGCTCATAGTGACCTGAAATATTCTTTCTATAAACCGTTGCTATACTTGTTGTTTCTTTAACAGATTCACTAAAGATTTGATTCTAATGCTCCAGTAGAGAAGAAAGTATGCTCTTGATTTCATGAGAATATTATTCCAAAAAGCATTGTAAAAATTACAAATTAATAGGTTAACTGTCCTCTTGTTGGCTCTTGACATTGCAGCTTAAAGCCAGGGGCATTTAAGTGGAAAGTTTTCTAATAAATTCTCAACTACTCTTGGGGTGATTATCGCTTCTTTTGTATGCCAGTGCAATCTGATAAAACTTTATTTTATTATATTTCCAAGGGAAGAATTTGACATTCAAAGGATGTTAGGAACAATTCATTAGAAGTGGTATGTGAAGCAATGAACTGTTGACATGCTGTGGGATGTTTTGATCTTATTCATCTACATTTGCATTTTGTTTACTTTGGGGACGAGTTAAATAACTCTGCCAGAGGGTCTATTATGAAAGTAAATACTACAGATGATAAGGAGCAATCTTGGCATGGTTACAGCATTTTGAGAAGAGGCCATTCTGTGAAAAGTAGTAATGATTTTGAGAGGCAGTTTTTCAATCTGATTTTAAAACCCAATGCTGCATTGGATGGTGAATTACTATTTGGATGTGCACTGCCAAAAGTGGTAAAATATGAGTTCACATCAGCTCCAGATCTCCACCTTCAACAAAAAGAGCTGCAAAATAGAATCCTGGGACAGAGTTTTGCCCTGATATATGGATGGGAATGAAGGCGGGCAGGCCACAATTTCACACTGCCAGTGTACCAGTTTGCCAGTACATCCCACCTCTGAGCCATTTTCTTGGAAGCAGGATTGGTAGAAAGGTTTCTTGCCCACAAATGGCAGGTAGCCAATTGAGGTGAGCTGAAGGCCAACTAAGGCCAATTATCAGAGGCTGACTAAATTGGCCCCCGCGGCATCAGGACAAGGCTAGTTGCCTGCAAATGGTCTCCAGGCAGCAGACTGATTCCGAGGCTTCCTCCCTGCCTCCCTGTTGAGGAGTTCTCCTTTCGCAATGGTGGTCCAGCAGCTGTAGCAATTTTTTATTTTTTAAAGTTGCTGCGAGGGCCCCTCAAGATGGGGATGTTTCCCTTACCAGCAACGGCAGTCTCCAGCTCCTTCAGTGCTGGAGTACCTTCTATTGGTCCTCCAGCTTTGATAACATGGCTGCTGTCCTGAGTTGGGTAGCAAGTGTGGCCAATTCAAGAAAAAAAATCATTGCAGGGTAGCTGTTTCCCACACAGCGTGAAGTTGGGATTCCCATTTTCCCCAGATGCCAGGGGCCCAACTCAAAATTCAAAACCCTGCCCCTGATATATAAGACTATAAAGGCCACTTTGGTGCATTTGTCAGAAGCTGGTTTGACGGTGGCATTGGCAGAGGATTGAGAGTAGAGCATCAGCGAATCACAACTGGATACCTGATCATGATGTTTGCACAAATCTAGCAAGGGAGTTAACATAAAATAAATTAAAGTCAAAAGAAAAAAAGTGTCATTTCTTAGATTAAGGTTTAGTAATGGTATAAACTAAAAGCCCTGCCAAGAGAGGTTAAATACTTTTTTCAGCATCAAGGGAGACAATCAATGTCTCCAATTAATTTGTCTAGGAATAATTGATAACATTCAGTAATCTACCAGCATTTTCTATTGAGTGCCTGATAATTCTTTTTTGCGCCAACTGAATTTTATGGGGGCTGGTTTCACATATTTTGGTCAGTAATAAATGAATAAGGAATTAATTAGAACAAATTACTTGCAAAAACCTTATTGTTGAGCTCCTTTACTCAAGGGAAATAAATCTGAGCAGGAAAATAATCTGTCATGGCAACCTCAGAGGCGTAAATATGTGAGAACAGAGCACTCAAACCACCAGAGCAGAGAAGAGTCCAGAAAGATGGGAAATAATTAGGAATGGCAGGAGTAAATTGAAACTAACTGCTTGGGGTTATTCCTCCTTGCATCATTTGACAGCCAAATTTTAAAAGTGTACAGTTCAACATTTATTGTACTAAATAGAACTCTTAGGACGAGTTAAAGTTGCAGTATAACTCTTGAGTCAGATCTGAACCTGAGTTCAGAGGGGAGCATGTGAGAGTCAGTTGGCAGAGGATCTTTCCACGGCGTGCAGTTTGAAGCAGGATTACAGGGTATCTGGAGGGTTATTGGGCCTGTGCAAGATTTAATAACAGTATCAACTTATTTAAATATATTGAGAGTGCAGGCATTCCTGCTTGTTCTCCAAATATATTTTAAACTGAGGCCTGAATTCTTGTTCCAGGTTGGAAGCACAGAGTCGCAAAAATTCTCAGCTCCGCAAACCCAGTTTGCGAGAAATTGCCCTAGATGGTCTAATTTTCTTTCCGGGGGGTAGGTTGTGATGAGAGTTTGACCCACTGCCAGTTCAGAGGCAGCACAGGGGCTGCCGGGTTTGGAGGCAGGCTGGGTGAAAGGCCAGCTTTATTGATCCGGCACTTAGTCCAGCTGTAAATAAACAAGAAAACAAAAAAAAGCCCAATAGCTCTCACCAGCAACCCCCCCACCCCACACACACACCCTCACCTCTCACACACCCTCACCCCCTCACACACCCTCACCTCCATACACTCTCTATTCCCCATCCATGCCAACCCATGCCACATCATACCCCCACCCACCCCCATGGCCCCAAACCCTCCATGCCAGTTTATGCCCCTCCACACTCTCATAACCCTCTATAGCCTCTATGCCAATTTAGCATCAAGTCATGCCAACCCATTCCTCCAACCCAACACCCTTGGCCTTGTCACCCTCCTTGCCAACTCACCCAGTATCCAGCATGGAAAGATTTCAGGACCCATGCTGAGAGGGAATAAAATAGAGTTCTAAGTGTCCATTGATGTATTCACTGTATCAAAGAAAACACACTAATTGATTTAAAAAAAAACCATTCACTGCATTTAAAATCCTCCAACCATTAATCCCTTATAATAATAAACATTTGTATTCACTTTATAACCACTTGGAGCTATCAGTCAAACTATGAACTGACAAGCACCTCATTGTGATAATGATAGGTTGAGAAATCAGTCATGCAGCACAAATCCTATAATAATAGTCCTCAGGCTTATGTCAAGAGACAGAGTGAAATAGCCAGCATTGATTTTTCTTAAAACCTGCAGACTTTTTTTTAAATTTGAAGGCAAGAAGAGTTAAATCTCTTGGCAGTTTGACAGTTCCAATGAACTTTGACAGTTCCCTTGACAGCTCCAATTATTTTTTCCACTTTTGTACATATTCGTGTCTACTTTTAACAATCCCAAAGAGCATTTGGCCTCTCCCAAAGGACACCTGACCTCTGCCAAAGGTCTCCCTGGACCTCTCCAAAAAGGCAACCTACCTCTCCAAATAAGTCTGCTAACCTTAGACTTTCTCCGAATAGATCTAAATTGCACAAGTCATGTTTTGGATATCCCACTACTGAAAATTGGATCTGACCGAAGGCAGATGCACTTTAACATGTAGTGCTTCCATGAACCACTGATAAGCAAAGTATAAACTGCCTCCATTCCCCACTCCTTACACCAGTGAAAATGGAGGGGCAGGGCTTCCAAATCAGGTATCCAGTGTCATTTTAGACAAGCTGCAGAACTTCCACAGCCCACATGCTCCCTGTGCCATCCAAGCCAACCCATGACACCTCATGCCCCCCACACTCCCTCTTTTCCACTCATACCCTCCATGCCAGCATATGCACCTCTACCAACTCCCCTTGATACTTCATACCATCCATGCCAAGCTATGCTCCTCCATTCACCCTATATGCCTTTACAGCCCCTATGCCAACAATGCCAACTCATGCCATCTTATACCTTGACCCATCAACTTCTGCCCTTATGCCCTCCATGCCAACTCATGCAGTATCCATCGTGGACAGACTTCAGGTCCCTTGCTGAGAGGAAATAAAATAAAGGCAAAATATTGCGGATGCTGGAAATCTGAAACAAAAACAAAAATGCTGGAAAATCTCAGCAGGTCTAACAGCATCTGTGGGGAGAAAGACAGAGTTAATGTTTCAAGACTGTATGACTCTTCTTCAGAGCTACTTTAGCTCTGAAGTAGAGTCGTACAGACTCAAAATGTGAACTTTGTCTTTCTCTCCACAGATGCTGTTAGACCTGGAAATAAAATAAAGTTCTGTGTCCATTGATGAATTCACTATTTAAAAAGAAGACTCTCACTGTTTAAAAAAACTCACTACATTTAAATTCCTTGAACCACTTAAACCCTTATAACAACAGGCATTTGTATTCACAGCCCTACATCAAAGACTCTATAGCCACTTGGAGTTGTCAATCAAATTGTGAAGTGACAGACACCCCACTGCAATAATGATAGGTTGTGAAATCAGGAATGCAGCTGAAATTGTATAATGATAGCCCTCAGCTTTATGTCGATAGATGGAGTGAAAAAGCAAGCACTGATTTTTTTTTAACCTGCAGACTTCTTTTTAATTTTAAATGCCAGGATGTTTAAATCCCTTGATTGCTCCCTTGAAAGCTTAACATCTCCTTTGGCATCTCCCTTGACAATCCCCTTGACAGCTCCCTTGTCAACCTGACATTTCTAAAGAGTTTGGCAGTTTCAATGAGTTTATCCACTTTTTATGCACATTCATGTCTAATTTTAACAATCCCAAAGGGCAACTTACCTCTCCAAAAGATGGCCCTGGGCCTATCCAAAAGGGTACTCTGCCCCTCTAAAGAACTCACTAACTTTAGACTTTCTCCTGATAAGTCATCTTCTCTTCTTAATGTGAAAGTCTGACTAAAAACCAAGAAGTAGAAACAAGAAACTGTTAGTTGTGAATTGATATTGGCCAGGAATTTGTAGGTTTTTTGATGGTGAACTGTCAGTGTCAGAAAACAAACACTAACATCAGGATTTGTAGCAAGTGCAGATTAATCTGGAAGGTAGAGTCTGTCTTTTGCAAATCCACCACAGGCTGTGCTGTGGACCATCTCCAACTCCCCACTCAACGTTTTGAGCTGGTAATCATTGAAATCTATTGATCTGGTGAGGAATTTCCATTTTCTACTCTCATATTGCTGTTAGAAACCCCATAAAAAGTTAAGTATTGTTCAGCGAGGTGCAACTGGGTTTTTAATGGCAATCTAAATAATAACTACTGCTGAACAAGCAATCAGGCCCTGGAAAAATAATTTATTACCTGTGGAATATTCATAAATGTCTCCATCATAAAAGCTCATGGTATAGGGGATAACATATTGGCTTGGATAAAAGATTGGCTGGCTAACAGGAAGCAGAGAGTAGGCATAAATGGGCATTTTTCAGGTTGACAAGTTGTAATGAGCTGTGTGCCACAGGGATGAGTGCTGGGACTCAGCTGTTTACAATTTATATAAATAACATAAATGAAGGGATGGATGGGATGGTTGCCAAATTTGCTGATGACACAAAGATACATAGGAAAGTAAGTTATGAAGAGGACATAAGGATGCTACAAAAATATATAGATAGGTTAATTGAGTGGGCAAAGATCTGGCAAATGGAATATAATGTGGGAAAATGTGAAATTGTCCATTTTGATAGGAAGAATAAAAGAGAAGCATATTATCCAAATGGTGAGAGATTGCAGAACTCTGAGATGCAGAGGCATCTGGGTGTCCTAGTCCATGAATCACAAAAGGCTAGTATCCAGATACAGCAAGTAACTAGGAAAATGAATAGAATGTTATAATTTATTGCGGGGGGAATTGAATATTAAAACTAGGGAGGTTCTACTTCAGTTGTACAAGGCACTAGTGAGAACACATTTGAAGTACAGCATACAGTATTGGTCACCTTGTTTAAGGAAGGATGTAAATGCATTGGAAGCAGTTCAGAGAAGGTTTACCACGCTAATACCTGGAATGGGTGGGTCTTATGAGGAAAGGTTGGACAGACTAGGCTTGTATCCGCTGGAGTTTAGAAGGGTAAGGGGCAACTTGATTGAAACATGTAAGATCCTGAAGAGTCTTGACAGGGTGGATGTGGATAGGATGTGTTCTCTTGGTGGAGAATCTAGAACTAGGGGTCACTGTTTAAAAATAAGGGGTCATCCATTTAAAACAGAGATGAGGCGAAATCTTTTCATTCCAAGGTAGTGAATCTTTGGAACTCTCTTCCTGAAAAGGTGGTGGGAGCAGAAACTTTGAATATTTTTAGGCAGAGGTGGATAGATTCTTGGTAAGCAAAGGGGTGATAGGTTTTCAGGGGTAGGTGGGATACCAATTTCAGGTTACTATCCCATCAGCCATGATCTTATTAAATGGTGAAGCAGGCTTGAGGGGCTGAATGGCCTACTCCTGCTCCTTGTTTGTATGCTTGTATGTGTGTTCATATGTATCATAATTAATTACTAGAATTATAAAATAATATTTTAACATTTGCTCATGATATTTAATCTTCTACCTTAACCATGTGTGTACGTCCCAATCTTTATTTCATTCTCTGTAAATCTTTTTTAGAAGTGTTTTGATTATTACACACAATAGGCAGTTTGAATGGTGGAGATACACCTGGAGGTGGAAGGGCTGAAAAATTGGCATCAGAGAACAAAGTGCCTGTTCCCACCTCTGGCCCTGCCTTTTAAGGGGCTGGAAGTTATGCGGCAGTTATATAAGGTCCTGGTTAGATCACGTATTGCATTCAGTACAGAGCACTGTGCACAGGAAGGATATATGGACCTTGGAGGACGTGCAGTGCAGATTCACCAGGTTAAATGATTTAAATTCTGAGGAAATGCTGCATTGACTAGGCTGTATTCTCACGCAGCTGTGGCCACTAGTTGTTTTTAAATTTTTTTTTCAAAAGTCTTCAGAGGTTGTCTTCATCTTGAGGTGCCCTTGCTATCACCTAGCTAAATCAGCAGCTTCTACTTCTGATGGTGGGGCTTTTGATGTGTGAGTGCTGGAGAGCCTCCTTATACATGACAACAAGGTCCCATTCCAACAGCCTGCATTCTTTCTCAGAAAAGGAATCTTCATGCACCATACATACTTTATTCTGCTGGGGTAATACTCCTGCAGGTTTTGATTACGTTATTCATTTAGAAGGAGTTCTAAGCTGCACCTACATCCAATGAACTAAGCCTCAAGTGAGATGTGCATGAAGAAACACTGCCGACTTGCACATTACATAGAACTGTGAATGAATAAAGAACATTTAAAACTGCTGTGTTTTCAAAACAACTGAATTACTCAATTGTCTGATTAGTTTTTGTTAATTGTCTTTTTTAGCTGGTGCAGGTCTCAATACAGTCACTATGGCCAGAATTTCACACTCCCCATTGGCAGGTTTTTAGGTAGGAGGGTGGAGTGTGAAATTGAAGAAATGGGATTCCTACTGGGGTCCCGCCCATCCTGACCACTCAGCGATTTTACGCTGCGGCGGGCAAGACCTCAGACAGGAATCCCATCCTTGCCCCAGTTGATGCCATTAAGTGGCCAATTATTGGCCACTGAAGGGCCCTTTTCCCACTTAGCCTCGATTTGTAGGTTGGCAGGAGGATTTACCTGTGGGGGAAGCCCGATAAAGAACAGCCCTAGATCTTGGGCTGGAAGGGATGGGGGGGTGCTGCCGCCATCAGAAGCCTCCTTCTGACTGCAGGTGCCCCTCTCCCCCTTAAGGCCCAGTGGCGGCTGGACCTCCCTCCTCCGTGGCCTTTCCCCTGACACCCTGATCACCCCATTTGCACCCCCTGGCCTTCCCTACCCTCCCCGCCCTGGAACCCCTTAAACTTACTTTGTCCTCTAGTTCCAGGACATAGGCTCAGGCATGTTAGTGCACTTCCTCTTCAGTCCACTGCCTCTCTTGTCACTGCAGGGACTGGAGATCTGATGGCCAATCAGATTGGCTGGCAGCTCTCTAAGGTGGGACTTCCTCCCAAGTGAGGGGCAGAATTCCCATCTGCAGCCACTTGATGCCCTTTCGAGTGTGAAATGGCTGCCGGGCACTTGGAGTCGGCGGGGATGTGCACCCCACTGACTCTTTGGATGGTGGAAAGTGGGACCTCACCATCCAAAAAATTCAGGCCACTGAGATACTCCCTGAAGGATGTAATGGCTCAGAATTAGTTAGAGACTTGAGGTGCACTTGCATCACTGAGTCCAATTCATGGTACAAAATTCCTAGGCAATTATGGCTTAAGTAACTTCTGCCATTATTTATATTACTCAATAATTATCTGTGACATTTATGCCACTCCACAATTTCCCTCTTGTAATTATCATAGCTGTTCACCAACATCCCCTGCCTCACCACCACCCCCCCGCAACATCTTAAAATCGGTGAAGATAATTGGGTTTGATATTCGCTACCGAGATGGGTAGCTTGAGTCAGGAAATTTGCCAACTTAACAGACCTGCCTTGGCTTAAAGTGCCTGGTCACACACAATTTTCACTCCAAGAGGTGGTGGATGCAGGATAGAGTCAATTTGGTCGACCCCGGAAGCAGATCCTAGATGGTCACAGGGGTGGGCAAGTGCCAAGGCAGGCTGGTTAGAACAGTATCACCTAAGCTGTCTGGGACTTTGTCCCAGTAGCAATAAAAGCAGTTAGGCCCTCCAGTCCTCATCCCTCACACTGATCCTCATGGCCCCTTATGCTCTCCATGCCAACTCATGTCCCTTCAATGCCCATGCACCTAGCAAGCACTTTGCATATAATCAATTAACCATATAATAAAAATGGCAACTGTGGAATTGCTGAAAGAGATTTTAAAAAATCACCCATCCACAAATTTTCTCTTGAAAATAAACTGTTGTTCCTACAACCCTACAGAAGTGTCAATCAGACAGGCCATTAAAGTATCAAACACTTCACAATCTTTTCCAAATAAATGTTGAGATATTGACAAAAGAGATCACAAAAAGAATAACTTATTATAACCACTTAAAGATGTCAATCAAGCAAAGTCAACAATTCACTTCAGTTGTCAAGACAGAACACCTGCTGAAGTAATGCTTTCGTTGGCCAGGGCTCATAGCAAAGTCTCATTATGAATGCTTGGCTGCAAGCCCAGACTAATAAAAGCATGGCACATTGGTTTTATATATAGTGCATACTGGGTGACTGAACATGGAATGGACATGAGTTGGCATTGAGTTTGCATCAACAGTATGAGAAGCCATGGGGAGTGGCTGGGGTGTATGTTAGCATTAAGTTGACGTGGAGAGTAGATGAGAAATCAAAGGGATGGTGCAGGGGAGAGCATGGATAACACCTTTTGAACTTACTTTTCATAATGTTTCCAAATCCAGACTATAGTTCACAACTCGTCTAAGGAGCTGTGAACCACGAGTCATTGATGAGCTGACCCGACCCCATGAAAATTGCCCACCCCTAAACATTTCTGCTGCCATTTAGACCTATACAAATGATACTAGTAATTAGAAAGCACAACTTTTCAGGTCAGAGTTAAGATCACTGTGAATCCCTAACTTTATTTAAATATTGGATATCATGTTAAATAAATTATATGGCATTGTGTACGATGAGTAACTTGCTGGTTAATGAGCATGACCACAACTCCTCCAACCACATTTCAACAGAAGCTTAATAACAATTTGACAGATTATGTGAATAATACTAATTGTAATACCGGTTATTTATACAATAACAATACATGATTGAAAAGCAATTATATACTCTTAAAAGTGATAACTTTTTTTTGAGCAGGGCCAACCAACTCTTTGCACAAAGTGTATTTTACTGGTAATCACTATTCTCCATTGAGCAATAGCGGCACTGTCTTCAAATGAAACAGAACTGTGTACATAGCCAGTCTACGACTGAATGTTAGTGCTGTTCCAAAGCTCCTTGGAATTCCACCATCATTGCTATCATGTCCCTAGGAAACATGGGCTTTAGATAGGAAAGAGCAATCATCCTGACCAAGGTTAAAATTTTGTTGCAGCCAATGCTAGCTTGAAATATTTTAATATTTTAGATAAATTAAAATGGGGGATAACTTGTCAAATGATAAAAGCTATCTTAGATTAGCAAATATGTTGCAGTTCAGCTTTATCATTTCACTCTATTTAAAATCCATGCTTGGAAATAAAGATGGAATCTTGCTAGCCATTTCTAATGTTTAGAAATTAGGACAGTGATGTAACAACCTTATTTTTGAGCTCTAATGTGTAGTGAATCCCTTACAACAGTTTCAAGCTGTCATAAGGGCTTGTGCTTAAATGCAACTGTATGAGATTGAATTGGCAATCTGATCCATCCTATCTGGTAATCCAAATTCTTCACACATATTGAAACTCCCAGCCATTATTGAATTTGCTTGCAGTTGGTAAGTCTCATAATAACAACTATATTTTGTGTCTGCCAGCACCTTTTTCTCTTAACATGGTTTCTGTGCAACGTTGGATCTCCATTATATTTTAAAATGTGCAGTAATAAGTCACAGAGACATGGCATTCTTGAGAAAAGCACTCTGAAAAAGTTTAAAGTTTATCCCCCCATAATAGAAACTGCAAAACAACAAATACAGAAAAATCTAAAATGAATGGGATTCAATTCAAAAGAATTAGACTAAGAAAAAAGGACAGAAAGAGACAATAAAGAAACTCATAATGAAAGTAACTCCAGGGTATTCTTTACTCCAGCTTTTCTGAGAACTCAAATATATGTAGATTTTTCCTATTGACCTTGATTTGCTGGTTGTCATTCCTGATAGTTAAGAATTCCATTCCATTCAGTGGACCATTCACCACACAGTTGGGAATGGTTTTCTGGAGCTGAATTTCACTAATCTTGTTTCCAATCGCCGTGATATGGGAGGTGACAGTTTTGCATTATATCTATTTTATACTGAGAGTCGTCGAACTTTTGATCTGGTGATAGTAGTTGAAAACATCCTTTTCCTGATCTAGTAAGTTTTTGCATTAACCAATATATGAGTCTCGCACAATCTACGTTAATGGCTATGATGCATTCATTTCTTCCAGCTGTCCAGGAAGAGATAGGTACCTTCAGTTTTTGTGGAGGCATATTTATATATTTAACTTAAACGAATATGATAAGTAGAAAAAAATAAACTTTGGATTTTTTTGCTGATTATCACAAGAGTCCATGGAAAAAAACTGTAAAATGAGTGACCTTCCTGTTTTCCTTCTATTAAATTATTCACTATGCCGATAATAACATTATCTTAACCAATTCCACATCAAATGCTGCTTCCCTGTTGATCTACTCTAGTTCACTTTGCCAGTCGAGCTTTAGAAAACTTTTGAGTGTGTCAACCATGGCTCAGTTGATAGCATTCTTGCCTCTGAGTGACAAGGTTGCAGGTTTGAGTCACTTTCTAGGTCTTGAACATGAAAAAAAATCAAGGATGACTTTCCAGGTAATCAGGAAGCACTGCACTGTTGGAGGTGATGTCTTTCAAGTAAGATGTTAAATGGAAGCCCTGCCTGGTGGACCTAAAAGCTGGCATGGCACTCTTTGGAAGAAGAGCAGGAAAGTATCTTCAATTTCAAAGATTATCACAGATTTAAGGTTATTGGTAAAAGAAGGACAAGGCAGCAGATAGATGGGAACACCACTACCTGGAAATTCCCCTCCAAGTCAATCGTCATCCTGACTTGGAAATATATTGCCCTTCCTTCACTGTCACTGGGTCAAAATCCTGGAACTACCTTCCTAACAGCACTGTGGGTGTACCTACATCACATGGACTGCAACGGTTCAAGAGGCTCACCACCACCTTCTCAAGGGCAATTAGGGGTGGGCAATAAATGCTGGCCCAGCCAATGAAGCCCACATCCCTTGAATGAATTTCTTAAAAAGCAAAAGCGGTATGAGAAAAAACTTTTTCACACATCGAGTGATTAGGGTCTGAAATGCATTGCCTGGGAGCGTGGTGGTGGCAGGTTCAATCTAGGCATTCAAGAGGGAATTAGATGATTATTTGAAAAGAAACAATGTGCAGGGTTACAGGAAGAAGGCAGGAGATCAGCACTAGGTGAAATGCTCTTTCAGAGAGCCAGTGCAGACCCAATGGGCCAAGTGCCTCCTTCTGCACTGTAACAATTATGCAATTCTTTGTCCTAGCCAATATTTATCCCTCAAGCAACATCATAAAAACAGGTTATCTAGTCATTATCACATTGCTCCTTGTGGGAACTTGCTGTGCAAACAATGGCTACTGTTTCCTACTTTACAACAGTGGCTTCGCTTCATTGGCTGTAAAATGCTTTGAGGCCACCTGAAGTGGAAGGTGCTATATAAATGCAAGTCTTTCTTACGTTTGTACAGTTAATTATATTGACAATGAAGGGTGGTTCATTTACTTGAATGTAGCAGGTGAAATCTGTTCTTCTGTTCCTGATTAAATTGTTTAATGCACCCAACATAAAATGATATCTAAATTCAACATAAATGGATTTGACCACTCAAACATAGCACTTTGTTTTTGGTTAAACATAATTATGGGCACATTTAACATGTTACTAATTTTCTCTTTAATTTAACAGCATTTAGTTTGACATAGTGGTCAAGAACTTCTTTTTTTCCACATCAGCCCATTAAAGATAGTCAACGTTTTGTCTTTTGGTTTATTTTATAAACATATAAGGGTTGATTTTTACCCCACCCACTTAACGCAAATCAGGTGCGCAGGTAGTTAAAATGGCTGAATTTCGTCTACTGCCTTATCCTTGTGATTTTAATTTGCTTGTTAAAACAGGTAAAAAGGATACCAGCTAAACATGAGTTGGTCCAGGTTGAGTGGAATGCCTGAGGTGGCAGCTGCGGTGAACGGCAGTGCATCCTGCAAGGCTTTGAAGCAGTCACTGACTGAAGTCCCCAAGAAGCGGAGGAAATCTCGCAAGCAGAGCTTTCCACTTACATGTACAGGGTGCTGACCTGGGTCTACCCTTCCTTTGGGGTCTTGCCCAAGGCCATGAGTGTTATGAATTCTTTCATTGTTGACATTTTTGAGCGCATCATCTCCAAGGCTTCGCACCTTGTTCATTACAACAAGCGCCACACCATCTCGGCCAGGCAAGTCCAGAGTGCCGTCTGCCTCATGCTGCCAGTGGAACTGACCAAACACGCCATCTCCAAAGGCACCAAAATGGTCATCAAATACACCAATTTTGCTTAGATCGATCATTCTAAAGATTATAGAAGTCAGCAGGATCATTGCCCTATGCTTCCCTTACTCTCCCCTGACGGCAATGCCCTCCTAAAGCTCCTGTCAATCACTTACCTGTTTTCCGGGGTTGGGAGCTTCAGGACCTTGGTGGCAGCTTCCTGTCAACCGAAATCCTGCTTCTGCCTATCTGCCGCATCCCGTCAGGTTCAGGTGGAACTCTGACTGGACCCTGTGCAGATAAGGCCCAGGAGTTAAATTTTTTTGGACTTCACACTGCAGAGGGCTGAATGGTTTGATCTCCATTTCAGCCCCTACCTACATGGCTCATGGTTGCAGCAGAAACTGGAGGAAGTTAAAGAAATAAATCTTTGTAAGCTGATTTACCTAGCAATTGAAAAGTCACAAGAGACTTTCTGCCTACGTATAAAATACCCTTCCTATATCATTCCCTATGAAAGTAGCATCAAATATCAACAAATTATTTCTAAATTTAGAAATAGTTTTGGTGTTCTTTTTTATTTTTGCCTTTTTACGTTAGCCAAGTCCATAATGTCTCCATGACATCATAATCCTGATGCACTTTCCTCCCTTTTAACAACCTTTTATCAGTTTAGATAATTATAATTTGTCTTTTGTCCTGATTATTGTCTGAGAGTCTCTGTGGTGTTTTGATAGTATCTGTAAACTGCTTAAGCCTTGGATTATGCCGTGAAAGATTAATGTATGGAACTCTGTTTTGCCTGCACGTGGTGAAAGGATTGAGGCTCGGGTGAAAGTGTAGAAGAGAGCTGCCAGTCTTAAGTCTCTTAGTTACCAGGTTAGGCCTCAATAATTAGGCCTATTTACTTTGCAGAAATGCAAGCTTTAAGCAGACATGATTAAAGTTTGTAAAATAATGAGGGGCTTGGATTCAGTCTGGTTGGGACTAGAGGAAAGGGCATGCATATAAATTCCTTGGGAAAAGAGTTAGCTTAGATATCAGATTCATGGCAATCCTTTAAAAGGAAATTTAATAACTTTGAGTGAAAATAACAACCTGGCGTTTCCTAAGAACTTCAGCTGAAACAAAGCATGAGCATGGTATAATGACAACTTTCAGTGCAAAGTTCAAGGCTAATTGGGGTGTAAATCACTTACACTCATTGTTTCCCTATGATCAAGGAAATCAGACATTTACACTGATTCCATGAAACCATCTGCCAAAACTATCTCCATTGCATTCACATAGCTCCACTCATGCAAAAGTACAGCTCAGGCGAAGTTCCTGAACTTAAATTTATGCCTAAAAAGGATTGGTTTTTTTTTTGCCTTTTATGCTAATATTCAAAGTATTTTTAAAATTCTCCTCACTGAAACCTACAATGTGTTTTCTGCATCTTTGACCGCACTGTCAAAGCATCAGAAGGATTTGCATTAAAAATTTGAAAAGTTTGCACAATTTTGTTTTCTGTGCCTAATATGCATAAGTGATGCTTTGGTGGCTTCAATTTTTTGTTGTCACCTTAAAGAAGGGCAATGGCACAAAATTTACACTTTCCTTGAGAATTGAACGTTTATGCTGATTTCCACTTATGCTACTCCAGTTTTTCATCCTGGTGTAACCTAATAAGATCCTCAGGAAATGTTGTATGTCTAACTGGAGTGGAAATTGACATAAATTTCAGTGTAACTTTCAATGTAACTTGCCCATTAGGGCATTTCAGGAAATTCCAGGTGAATATTTCTAGTCATAATTTTTTTTTTAATTAGTTGAAATAGTGATAAATAATGGGCTAGTGATGTTTCTGGAGCCTAGTTTGATTACTTTAAGGAACAGGTAAAGAATTTCCAACAGATTTTCCTGAATTGGCGACAATGTTTTGTTCTTTATGGTCGCTCCCCAAGATTCTGTAGTTAAGGCATAAGTCAACTCTATGCGCAGTTGCATCATGTCCAGGCAGAGTGGGTTTGATGGCCTTGCTGACTTCATTAAAGTTTCTTTGAAATACTTCTAAATGAATTGACAAGAATATTCTTTAATTTAAGATGAAGTCAAATAACTCACCGAAGTAGAAAATCAACATGTCAGTTCCCTTTTTATCTGCTTTTCCTTAGTAATGTCAATGATGGAAAGGCATCTTGAAATAAGAATGGGGACTTCAAGCCAGCCTGGATGTCAACCTAGATCTCATTGGAAAAACATTGTCAACTGAGTATAAGTTATAAACTGCCATATTAAGGGTGCAATAAACCACATAGCTATAGAGCATTCAATAGTGAACTTTAAATTTTGGTTCCAAGTGCCACAATGTCACATTAATTTACGGTTGAGAATATATAATGTTTTTGTTAGACATTACACTGTTAGAAAATAATTGGAATACACAATAAAGTATTTAGGGTTAACTCAAATTTCATTTTATCCCTCTACTTGTCCTTTTATATAGATGTTTCATTTCTCGGTTTTCATTTATTTAGGTATGGAACAACAATTATTGGAAGTTTGCGCACTGAGTTAGCACAATGTCCTTTTTCCACTTAGAAACTGGGTTCCAATCTAACCCACGCTGATGAAATTAGTTGTCCTTCACTATGTGAGGGTGATTTTTTGTCCAACCACTTTAGGCATTAAAGAGTCTCCAAGGTGACTAAGATGGTGTCCTAAGTTGAAAGAACATTTAAGCTTGCATTTAGCATAAGATGCCATCTTGGCGAAGAAATTGAAGCTTGCATTAGGAACAACCACCCGAAGGATCATTGAACAGTTGATTGCCACTTAAATTGCCTGCTGGCACTCATTAATAAGGCTGCATGGCATTTTGATGTTTAGCACTTGAATTAATAATAACCCGTAACTGTGACCAGCTGATGGGAATAAACTAGTTATTGCAGAAGATGCATATTACTTAAAGGTATATCATCTTTTATTGTTCACTTGCTGCTGGAGGTTTCAAGAGGAGTTTTGAAACCCAAGAGTAGACTTTCTGTGACACTTTATCAAGACCTTACCAACACTCTATCAACATTTATTCCAGAAATGATCTGAGGACTGCACATAAAAAGAGCAAGTGCTGTACCACTCTACCTTATTGGACACCTTGAAATCACCAGGAGAAAGGGAGTGTTTAGCCTTCCGCATTTTACCGGGGGGGGGGGGGGGGGGGGTCCCCACCTGCAGGAGGAATAAGAGGAGACGAGACCAGGCAGAACAACATTAGCAGTTGCAGAAGAAAGGGACAGGAAGCCAAGTTGGATTTGTACCCCTATGCAATAGGTACAGGAAATCTTTCCTCTACCAGCTTGAGAACCTGTGCATCTTCTCACTTGATCTCTAAGCCATTTTGAAATGTGCTGATGTGTGACAGCCAGTCCACTCCAGCCTTCTGAGTGAGTTGAGACCAAATAGACTGCTCTAAGAAAGTCTCATCTAATCAGAGCCTGAGTGCTAACTCTGCAGGTGTCTCTGATTTAGAACCTTGGCAAGTTCAAATCAAGGCAAAACTGTGTCCTAAAATTGGAGTTTCGAATAGGCATGTCTTGTAAGTACAGCATGCCTGTTTTCACCCTTTCAACAAAATAACTCTGAGTCCTACATAGATTAAGTTTGGGTAGCATCAGTTCAGCTTCTAGTGGGTAAGGGGTCATAGTGTAAAAACTCAGTGCCAATTTGCCAATCTGATACAATGAGGCCACAGGATGGCTGGGGTAGGAAATGCAAAACTATTATGCAAGTATAGTGGAAGTTGCTCATTTAAAGTTGGGGCTGAGGATCATTGTTGCACAGTGCAGTGAATGACTTTTGTGCATGTCTATCAGACTAGGGAGAGCTTGATGCTCATATCGATTGCTCAAAATAGGAAGTGTCCCATTCCTCTGTGTTAGCCTCTCTGAGCTTGATAAGAACAGCTTAAAAAATTACCAAGTTAGGATCTAATTGTAAAAATAAACTCAAGCCATTTATCTAACAGCTCCTTCAGCAGTAGGTTTCACCCTTACCAGAAAACTACTTAGATTGGTAAACTCTAAGTGTGTTATTGATTTTAAATAGGCTTATATTGCCACTTTCATATTCTGACATGCATCATCAAGCAAGCATATGTCAGAGGAGATCATAGTGTGGGTTGGGGAATTTCTTATTCAGCACTCTTGCTTTACCCCGGCTCCACAAAAAAAAAAAATAAATCAATATTTACCTTTTCTGAACTTTCTGCTGTACCACCAGATATCAATGAGCAGAACATCCATGGTATTTAGCGGAATGCAGCGGTGTCATGGTATTGTCACTGGACTGGTAACCAGAGACACAAGGTAATGCTCTGGGGACCTGGGTTCATTCAAATTTTAATTCAATAAAAAAAATCTGGAAATAAAAGTCTAATGTTGACCATGAAACCATTGTCATTAAAAACCCATTTGGTTCACTAATGTCCTTTAGGGAAGGAAATCTGCTGTCCTTACCTGGTCTGGCCTACATGTGACTCCAGACCCACAGCAATGTGGTTGACTTTTAATTGCCTTCTGAACAAGGGCAATTAGGGATGTGCAATAAATGTTGGCCTAGCCAGTGATACCCACATGCTGTGAACAAATTTAAAAATATATAACCCATCCAACATATTGTAAGTATTGCATGGTCAACTTATGTATATAGAGGAGTATGGAACCTTAATTCTCATAGATTAATGAGACTCTTCCCTGATTCCGGTGGATGCTGCTGCTGCCAAGTGAAAGGCCCCGGGAAAAATGGCAGTGTGTTGGGGATAGGGACAATGTCCATCAGCTCTATTTTAATTCTACTACTGCACCATTTCTGGAGGGAGTTAAAGTCTCCATTGTTAATTAGCAAACCAAAATTAGTTTGTTTTTTTTTATACAAGGAATCTCTTGTTGAATTTATATCAGTTTCTTGGATTTTGTCCTTGGTATTAAAAACTGTTATTTATTTCAGTTAATTCATTTTTAAGGATCCAATATTGACTGCCTATTGTGATTAAATTACTTTTCAGTGCTGTGCAATAGCTCCAATAATTTTGTTAATTTTGGAAACTAATAGTGTAAAGTTCTTATTTATATATGTTAAATAATTCCATTGCAGTATTTTCTGTTTTGTTACCCACATTTTCAATAATGTTGTTTTTTGAACTTATTATAGTTACATTAAAAAATTTCCAGCAGTTATGTTTATGTTTATATTAAATGGCATTTTATCCTTTCTGTTTATTGATTTTTAACACAGGTTGTCCATTACATTTTCAAGTTGTGCTTTTTCATTTGCACAATGCTCACGTACAAACTTCTTACACTCACTACAATCCTAGAATCACCTTCAAACCAAAGTTCCCAACATTTTTTTCAGAGAAATACAGACATACTGTAACTTAAGTAATTTTTATGATCCTTACAGATAATATTTCCAAGCCAAACCTTGGGCACCTCAGTTGGTATATTGAAGTCTGTAGGCATTCACTTAATGTAAGACTAAGACCATAGAAGTATCACAAGATATGACAGAGTTCCAAAATCTAACATGCGTGCCAAAACAACATTTTCATGACTGTGATGTTTGAACCTTTGGAATATTGGTTTAACCCAAGTGACTCAATATAATAAAACCATAAACCTGTCGGTCAGGCTTTTTCCCCGAACACCAATATTCTAAAACTAAATGGTATGCTGGTATGAAACATTAGGCACATTTTATAAAACAGTCACAGACGAATAGTTGCAAAAGACGAGTGCAGGAAAATGCTTGCAATTTTAGTTGGAAGTACATGCAACAAATCATCAGCAATTACTCATTTATAATTAATGTGAGATGCACGTCGTATTCTCAAAACATTTTGCAAAATTATGCTCAATTATTTCGCAAAGATTTACTGTAAAGACACTCATTTAAACACTACTTGCAAAATGATATGTTTTTAAATGAATTAGTATATATCATTTTGATTCAGGTAAGGGGAGTCAGTTGTTACTGAAACTTTGATTTACACAGCCCGCTTTCCGAGCAAACCTATTATAGGAGTTAAGATAAACTTTGTGCATTAAATAGCAACAGATTTGATACCAACCACTGAATTGGCATCGTTTAATAACATAGAGAAGAGTGAAGAAAGTCGACATGTTCTTAGAGTAAGTGAGAAGAATTATTACTGAATGGAGAATATTAGTCATTTTAAGCAGGTCAGGCCAGAAAATAATATAACCCACAAGATCAATGTTTCCTGTTGACTTTATTCGGTTAAATACGTATACATGAAAGAAGCAATTGATGGTTGAGTAAAACAAGTTCACGTGACTTTGGAAATATATTTTTCTTTAAACAAACTTTTCAATTAATTAGAGAAGAACAACAGCTCAAATACTGTTTCATCTAAGCATCTCCTATTCAGTGCATGGGTCAGTGATATTTAATCAAATTTAATATACAATCATTCTCCCTAAAAGGCTGATTTCGCACATTCATTACTTAACGGGATCGTGAATGGATTCAATCGATATCAAATATGCGTAAAATGTTAATTTGATAAAATATGAGACCCTTCTCTATTTACTTGGAACACAAATATAAATGCCTTGTCTTCTCAAATAGATTTGTTTGTGTTGCCGCATTAAATGGGAAATCAGTCTCTTGTATCTTCAGATCTTGGTGTAGAGATGTTGCATAGTTAGCAATTGTTGAACACCCCAAACGAGTGCAGTCATACATAAGACAGGAAAAGGTAACTCTGAAAAATTCCAGAACAGAAGTCTTTTATGAGCCATTTATCCATCTATCTATTCATATCAATCGATCGATTCTACAGACAAGGGTCACAATAGGCGGGTTAGCCAAAATTGGCAAGTGGCGAGGAAACGAATACTACCCGGAGACAGAGGTAAATGGGCAAGAAACTGGTTCATTTGATACACAGACAAAAAAATGAACAAAAAGACATAAATTCACAACAGAATAGATGTGTGAATGGATGGACAGATGGATGAATGGGTTGACATGTTGATTAAGGCTTATCGTTACAATGTTTGCAAAGACTGGAGGGTGTTCCTGTATATAGAGCGCATTTGTCCGGACAAGTAGCAATGGAAGTGCCTGTAAATGGATAAACAGCAGACTGTCCAAAGGAGCTCAGAGTGTTGGTCAATGCAGCTGCAGATGGAATGGGTCCTGTCAATGCCTGGCCCTGGTTCAAATACGCTACCAGTCGCCTCATTTCATCCAAAGCCTGAGCCTGCATCAAGATGTAGTTTTTCGCCAGAAGCAAAGTGGCGATTTTGGACAGTTTTCTCACCGATGGGCTGTGGGCATAAGGAATCACAGATCGAAGACCGTCCAGTGCATCGTTTAAGTCGTGCATCCTTCTCCTCTCCCTCGCGTTAATACTCAGCCTCAGTGATCGCGGCTCTTTGCCTTTCTTGCCGATTGAACTTTTTAGTTTGCCCTCGTTGTCACTGCCCGGATTCCTTGTGCTCCCGGCAGATCGACCGTCGCTGTCTTCCTCGTCCCCAGTCTGCTCTTCGCTGCTTTCTGTTGCTTTTGGATCCTGGTTGATGGTGTATGGAGTGCAGCTTTGTCCAGACCAGCTCTCCCGGGTTTCAGCACCTCGGCTAGTGCCACTGTAGCTATAAGTAGATTGGCCGTAGCGTTGGGGCAGATCAATATATGTGTCATTGACAATGGAATTTAACTCATCCCTCCCTTTGACAGAGATGCTTGCTGTGCTGTGAAATAGATCTCCTTCCGCAACGTTCATTTTTTAGAATCAGTCTCTAGAATCAAAAGGATTACCCCTCTTCGCCTTTCTTCAATTATAAATCTACGACGTTTTGAAAGAAAAATAATGTCCTCGGAAGCTGTGTGACAGCTCTTGACTCCTTCTCCAGTGTGCGTCCTGGCACTGGGAGGGATGTGACTCACTTTCTATCCCACTTTCAGGTTATTACAGAGACTCGCCTGTTGGGACATGCCGTCTACCCAATCAGGAGGACGCTTTAATTAATAGGATTAAAACGTTTTGAAGAAAAGGTCGGCAGCTGCCAATACAGTCAGTTGGGTTTAATCTAAACATGTAAAAAAAACTAATGTCCGACAAAAGCTCTGAAGCATTGCATGCGGGTTTCAGCAACCAATTTCAGCAAGCTACCAACCGTACATAACGCCACAAATTTCACCAACAGTTCTGGGGTAAAGACAAAAGGTCAAATGACTCATCCAGTTGTTGCATGCGGATGCATATAGCGAATCAAACAATTGTGATAATTAAGGATAAACATCCACAGCAAGAAACTACCTCGCTGTTAGCAGTGATGTCCGGGTTAACTTGTTTGGGAAGTTTTGTTTCCGAATTGGCGCCGAATGAGCTGCAGCACAACCTCGCCTGGCCACTGAATGCTACAGCACGGAAGGAGGCCATTCGGTCCCTCGCGCCTGTATTAGTAAAACATTCATCGGCCGATTTGAGAATATAAAGATGACATTGTTAAGATTAAAATCATCTTCGCTCTAATTACCCCACAGGACTAATGAAATGCGAGGATAAATACCGAATGTCTTAAATAATACTCTGCATGCGTTTCAAACATTTTCTAGTTAATCAAGGCTGTGAACATTTTGTTTTAGAACGATGAGGAAAAATCTTTGCAATTTGAGTAAGTCTTAGACTTACAGAACTTTAAGAATAAGATTAGTTGATCGAATTAACCGTTTTGTAACAAAAACAAGCCCACTGTCGGACCAAAATAATTTTCACCAAATGAGATGGTTTTAGCATGTGGCTGATTTTCAGGTTGCAGTGACTAATTCTGCTGAACGCTGTCACAGTTGACGAACGTTACACCAGTCAAGGGCTCATGATGTTGGAAGCCAGCACTAATTGCATCTCATTGTGACCTTAAGGGAGGCAACATTGGTGACAACAGAATGGCAGACAAATGAGAATCTAACGACAGTGCTTGCTGCATGCACCGATATGATTATCTTTCTGTTTCAATTTCTCACAGTCTGTACACTGCAATGTCTAAACGCAATCTCTAATGAATAAACATATATATAATGTCTGTGATGCGTGTGTACTTAACGCGTTCAGTAGTACGCAACTCGCGAAAAAGAATCCATTTCCAGAACGGTTGCCATTCGTTGAAATATTTTAACATTTGTCACAGGAGCGGGATAATTAAGATGTAAACTATGATTTAATTTCCGCACCCCCAGACACACAATTCCGTTGATGTAGAACAATAGTAATCCACAGAGCATAAACATATCAGAAAACAAAGTAACTGGCATAATCTGACTCATTTAAACATGTTTCCAAAACAAGGTAGCGACGATCGAAGAGATCTGTAACGTTTTAAAAGTCATACAACATTAGATTAAAACACCACTTTCAAACGATCACACTGATGACCATCGCCACCATGTGGAAGAGATACATATTTTTTTCAAATGTCTTTTTGTCGGCTTTTACGCGAATGCTGAACAAGTTTCCGCCCTTATGAAAAGTTACCGCAAATACGGGAAAACCAGAGCACATGTCTCGAAGAGATAGGGATCTGCCAAGGTATGGATGTAATATTAAAACAACAACAAAAACTGCTGGAAAAACTCAGCAGGTCTGACAGTATCCGTGGAGAGAAAGAGTTAACGCTTCGAGTCCAGATGACTCTCCTTCAGCATCTTCAGAAGAAGGACAGTCATCTGGACTCGAAGCGTTAGCGCTTTCTCTCCACGGATGCTGTCAGACCTGCTGAGTTTTTCCAGCAATTTTTGTTGCTGTTTTTGTTCCTGATTTCCAGCATCCGCAGTATTTTGCTTTTATCTTACGGATGTGATATTACTACTTCATTCATAGCTATTAATAATGTTTTTCGAGGTAAACATGTTTCTGAATAAGCTTGAATTTAAATAAAGTCTCGGTAATCTTAAACGAAGTTGTCTTCACCATTAACGTGCACACAAATAAATGCAAGACTAATAATTATTTTAAAAACAATGACCACGTTTTCTGTTAAAACAGTGCACAATTACCTTAGGCTGTTTTGCTCAAATTAAGGTACATCTTTTGCGAATTATCTATTTGTTCCTTCATCGAATTATACCTTTTTTTGCATCTGCAAAATAATAATCTTTTATTATATTCTCCCATGCATCATCCATTGATCTGAATTAATCATGCCACGCGTAACTGTCAGACTCGAATTTATTATTTAATTGCTACATTAGTACTTTCTAAGATATTGTTTTATGTTATCATTTTTAACATGATCGTGAAGTGGTTTATATATTTATACGGTAAATGCAGTCTGAATCCGGGCTCACGGCCCTAACTGACAGCAAAGCTGAGAATACTAGCCCTCTGATGCTGGAGGCTTTCAGGTACACCCTCGTTTACAATGGATTGTCCCTAACAGTTTCAGCCTGCCTGTTACAAAAAGCAGGGAAAAGAAAAGGAAAACATATTTCCACAAACAACCAACAACACATTGTCTTTTTGTTGTGAGGGAATCTATATTTTAAATTGGTCTGATTTTGGACAGAAACTGAACTGAGAGGGAAACAGACAAGGTGAATCTGAGAATTAAACAACTTCCCAATTGCTCAGGAAACCAAAAACAAACTAAGGTTGGGAAATTGAAACGGAATCCTGGTTGAAATATATGAAAGGACACAGATCTGTTCAAGCAACTGCAGCAGTTGTTGAGTCCACTGATGCAGGACACGCAAGCTGCAGAAAACTGAATAACCCAGGTTCAGAAGCTGAGAATAAGTTACTGCAGCTGTTTCCATTTCTGGCAGATAACATTGGTGGGTCTACCCCACCCAGACTGAGTTAAGCAGGTTCAGCAGATGCGTTCCATTTATAGTGAAGATTCTGCCAATGGAGCTCAAGTTGGTTGTGCACTGCTGTCGGCTGGGGATCAGACTAACTCCTAAAAGGGGAGGAACTGAAACTCTTCATGAGGAAGACAGGGAAGGAAACTCAAAGGAAAAGCATCCTCAGGCATCACCAGACCACTCAACTCAACAGCCCACTTGTTAATTTAATGAGCTATAACTGATCATTAAAATCTGAGTGAACTTTTGACTCAATTTGTAAGATCTGCCTTAGTTGCATCTGCTATTTAGTGTGCAATTTATAGTTTATATTTGATCACAGTTTGACTCTTAATTCATAATAACCTCATGTAATTCTGGATGTTAGAGTAAAGTATTTAGTATAGATAGTATTTAGTGTTTGCTTCATTGACTCTTGTATAGTAAAAATTCTTCTATTTTAAACTGTGGGATCTTGTGGTTTCATTCTTTTAGCAAATAACTAGGATTTTGAATTTTGTCTACTTTAAAAAAAGGTTACTGTTCTTTACCGAGATCTTAACATTATCAATAATATATTCAAAATCTATATTTTCATTCCCTTTCTGTCTACAAAAAATACTTTCTGTTCCTATGTTTTTGTCACCCTTTGAGGCAACTTTTTCCATGTGTTTCCAATTCCTCACCCTATCTTTCAAAGAAAAACCACGTGTCAACTACCTCTACTGCTTCCTAAATTGCCATACCATTTTTCTATTTAGACAGATATTAGGAGCACATTTGAGAACTGAATTATATCTGCATCCCCTGTACTAATTATCATCTGACCTCTATCGCTACTTCACCTGAAGACTTCATTTGGTCTTAACTCTTCATATCCAATACCATAGCAGATGGAGTAATCTGCATATTGTTCAAATCAATATATCCTGCCATTCCTCATTAGAATTTCAATGTTAATTGTTTCATACCCTCTTCTCTTGTAATTAATTGTGAGGTTTGTAGATGCTAAATAGCATTTCCCATTAGAGGTTCTCAGCTGTTTATCACATGGTCCAGTCACATTTCCCATTAACAGATGGTTTGTGTTGACCCACAGGGTTGTACTCTGATGATGTATTGGCTGTCAAGCACATTATCAATCTTCATCTGAAAAAAATTTGAAGTGCCATTTTTTCAATAACTGAAAATTCTATTGTCCAAAATAAAAAGGTAAATAAAATAATGAATACATATTCCACAATAACATAATTAAATCTATTCATTGATATTTTGCCTCCTTCATTAAAGAATTTACTTGTTGATTTCAAAAGCCTGTGCTACAACTAGATATTTTTACTTTATAATGATTAAGAGGGAGCTTTCCATCATATTTGTGCATTCTGAGTACATGTAACTTGCATAATTTCTGGTATATATTTGAAATATCAACAGTTTAATGATCAAGTCTGTGTTCCCTCATTCTGTGAGATTTGAGAGTTTTGTTGCTTTTTTCAGAAAAGCTTAGAAAGAAACTAGGGATCAAATACTCAAACTATTTTATGAATAATTTATATAAATACATTACAACTGTGTTTTTTGAACATCTTGCAGAAAAAAACAGAAGCAACACGCAAGGAATAATAACAAGCATCATTGTCAGCTATATGTTTTTATTTAGAAAAGAAAGCAGAAACTGTTTATGGAGATCATATGTTATTCAATCTTGTACATATTCAGTTATAAAATCTCTCCTGAATCATTTTTAAGGCATAATCTATTTTTTAAATGTGAAAACTCGGGAAATGCAGAAAAAATGAACTGAGATAATTTTTGCTTGTTTATGGAAATTGATGCTTATTATTTAGGCTTCCATGGCAAACCACATGGCATGTGAAGACCAAGGGGCACATTTCAGTTGTAATTCTGATGATTTCTTTGGCTGGCAGGGGTGTCAGTGTTGGGTATGTGGTGGTGTTCAGTTGGCTCAGCAGAACCTGGAAGGAACTGATGATGTATGTTAGTATCAAACCTTTAGCTGGTCTTCTGTGCTTTGACTTGTGATCTTTCATGTTTACACTTGCTTTTGCTTCTTTTGCTTCATCTGTTTTATTTCTTCACACATTGGGGGAACTTTTAGCTCACTTGCTGGCTGTTGCTTTATTGCATTTGGTTAGTTTTAAGTTCATGTTTGAGTTATCCATTTCAAACAACCTGTATGCCTGTTTCACTTTCCACATATGTAGTGGAAGGGGAGTTGGATCCAAATGATGGTTGGTGATGACCCAATAAAGGTAAACAATAGTATGGGTCCCATTCTGAACCCACCACCTCCACAAGGGGGTTGGACTCAAACCCAGCTCTTGGAACCCCCAATTCAACAAAAAAACTCCTCCCAAGCCCTATGGGACTCCAAAATCTACCTCCTTAGCCTTCTTCCTACCACTACTAGATCCCATTTCCCCCATTAGACCACACTGTCAGTGCTCCCTAATTTCGTAACTGGTCCTAATGTCCCCTGCCCTTAAGAATGTCACACTATTTCCAGATTCCAGATTCCAGATTCACTTTCCTAGCAATTCTAGTTTCTAGAACTTGCTTGCTCAGCATTCTCAAAATCCTGCGAACCCAGCTTAAATTACTGCTAGACATGAAGACACCATCGCAGGGGTGCCAGGTTTCAGGACCACCAGTAATGCTTAGGTTAGTGTCAAGTAATGATACCATGCGTAATACTTTCATTTGTACGAAACCTCCAACTAGCAGTCTCTACCACCAGCACCAATGTCATACAAGATCTACCAGTGACTTTAATATTAGAAATACTAGGCAGGTCACAACATTAAATTTCAAATTGTATTGAAGGCACCTGTTTTTATGGAAAGTCTAATTTTTAAAAATGTCCACATTTACCTGGTATACTGATCGTATCTGTAGATGACGTGAATGGGGTTTCAGTATTAAGCTTTGCTAATGCTAGTAACATAAAGCTGAGGAAAATACAATTGTATGTCAGGAACAAACCTGGAGAAATCAGTGCCTATTCAGCAAATAGGAAATCTTCTCAGGAAAATAAGCACCCTCCAGCACTTTGTAAAGTAGGATGCTCTTCAATCTTGAAATAATTAGTAGCTTCACAACTTGAAAGATCAGGGCCTCTTAATGAAAACAAAATTAGGAATGACCAGAAGTAAAAATATTGCAGAATAACCCATTTGATCTCTCAATATTGGAACATTTTCAATCTTACAAGACCATAAGAAATCAGAGCAGGAGTAGACCATGCAGCCCATCGAACCTGCTTTGGTGTTTAACAAGACCATGGTGGCCCAATTGTGGCCTTAATTACACTTGCCGGCCTGTCCCTCAAAAAACCCTGGAACCCCTGTCAATCAAAAATCTGTCCTGCTCAGTTCTGAATACATTCAATGATCCAGCCTCCACTGCTGTCTATGGAAGAAAACTCCAAGGAGAAACAGTCCTCCAAGTGAATAAATTCCTCCCCAACTTCATCCCAAATGGGATACTCCCCAAACTGTGTCCGCTAGTTCCAGACCCTCTCCCCCCACCACCCCCCCCAAGCAAGAGGAAACATTCTCCTTGCATCCACCTGCTAGTCCCTCCAGAACTCCACATGCCCCAAAAAGTCACCCCCTGCCATTCCTCCAAATGCCAATGAGCACAGGCCCAACGCACTCGACCTCTCCTTACAACACAACCTTCCCATTCCAGGAACCAGCCCAACAAATCCTCCCTGAACCTGGGATTTCAACAAACATTAAATAATCAAAGATGCATTGGAGACTGAACAATAAAACTGGTTTCATTTCAATTGAGTTTAGTGGAATTAAAATCTAGCAGTTCTTCCAATGGGCGGCCAATCTCGTTGCCTGTTGTGTTGTTGTTGTGTTGATTGTTGCCAGCCTTATGCCTGGATAGCAAGTCAAAAACCTATCGTTTTCTTATTGGAAAATTGGGCCACCACTATCACTGAGGTACTACTCCAATACTTACCCACTGAATGATTGCTGCAAGTTCTGACAACTTTTTCTGCAGCAGTCCTAAAAGGTACTATTGGAGGCCCTGGAAGAAGCCTTTTTTAAAAAAAACTTATATTAATGTGGTGCCAGAAAGTGCAGGAGCACTTTCCTGCCTCCGCAGTGACCAGTGCCTGCACGGCACTCCAAACAGCTCCCGATCACCTAGCCTTCCAGGCACACCTGTGCACCTCAGGCTGGCTGAAACCCGAAGGGCCTAGTCCGGTGAAGTGCCAATTTTGACATCTGCAGTTCAATGCAATTAGGAATCTCAAACCCAAAACCAATTTCATGTGGTCTTCGGGCCTTTCCATTCTGCATGCTCTTACCACATGCCACATAGATTATGCCCAACTTTGGGCACCAATGAATGCAGGCTTCTGAGTTTTCACAACAGTATAAATGCACTTTATACAAAAACGATGACTTTTTGAGTTTTTAAAATTTATTTCTGGGGTGTGGGCTTCGCTGGCTGGGCCAGCATTTATTGCTCATCAAATTGCTCTTGAGAAGGTGGTGGTGAGCTGCCTTGCTGAACTGCTGCAGTCCATGTGGTGCAGGTACACCCAAAGTGCTGTTAGAGAAGGAGTTCCAGGATTTTAACACAGCACAGTGAAGGAATGGCGATATATTTCCAAATCAGGATGGTGACTGACTTGGAGGGGAACTTCCAGGCGGTGGTGTTCCCATGTGTTTGCTGCCCTTGTCCTTCTAGATGGCAGTGGTTGTGGGTTTGGAAGGTGCTGCATAAGAAGCCTTGGTGAGTTTCTGCAGTGCACCTTGTAAATGGTACATAATGCTGCCACTGTTCATCAGTGGCGGAGGGAGTGAATGTTTATGAATGGGGTGCCAATCAAGCAGGCTGCTTTGTCCTGGATGGTCTTAAGCTTCTTGAGTGTTGTGGGAGCTGCACTCATCCAGGCAAGTGGGAAGTATTCCATCACACTCCTGACTTGTGCCTTGTGGATGATGGACTGGCTTTGGGAGTCAGAAGGTGAATTACTCGCCACAGGATTCCTAGCCTCTGACCTGCTCTTGTAGCCACAGTATTTATATATTTATTGCAGTTCAGTTTCTGGTCAATGGTAAACCCTAGGATGTTGATAGTGGGGAATTAAGTGATGGTAATGCCATTGAATGTCAAGGGGATATGGTTAGATTCTCTACTGTTGGAGATGGTCATTGCCTGGCACTTGTGTGGTGCAAATGTTACACTGGTATAAGCAAGCAAAAGACTGGATCCAGCAAATATCTAAATAAATATTTATCCCAAAATCCATCATTCAGAAAGATAAGGATATAATGATGTGGACTTAGAGGACATGCTGACCTATGAAAGGGGCCAGGTCTACCATCATAGCACTGAGCTCCCTCAATGAGTGCAGTCCTGTCTCTGCAATTTAGGAAGTATCATAGAATTTTTACTGAAATCTGAAATATTAGAACAATCTTGTGCTCCATATCCAGGCTATGACAGAGGCACACTAATAAGATTATGGGAGCACAGTCACGTCATCAGCAGAGGTTTCATGTCTGCGCAAACATTTAATTGACTTAAATATATTTTACAGTCAGTATAAATAGAGGAAAGTATGTTATTGGTCTCAATTTTATGATTACACTTGGGGTTCTGTTTGCAATTTTGCTATATCAATTTTAGGAATTACTGCCTGTCAACTGGCTCTCAATGTGACATTAAGTAAATGTGTTTCTGTTTGCCTCTACCACCTAGAAAGACAAGAGCAGCAGATGCTTTTATTCATTTTATTCATGTATGGGATGTGGGTGTCACTGGCTGGGCCAGCATTCATTGCCCATCCCTAACTACCCTTGAGAGTGTGGTGGTGAGCTGCCTGCTTCAACTACTGCAGTCCATGTGGTATAGGTACACCCACAGTGCTGTTAGGGAGAGAGTTCCAGGATTTTCACCCAGTGACAGTGAAGGAACAACGATATATTTCCTATGTGTTCTATTGTACTATTGTCGTTGACATCTTTTCATGATCTGCTTCTATCACTGCTTGTTTGTCCCTACAACCACACCCCCCCACACCTCTCTGTCTCTCTATCTCTCCACCCCCCACACACACACCTTAAACCAGCTTATATTTCAGCTCTTTCTTGGACTCAAACTCAAGTTCTGTCGAAGGGTCATGAGGACTCAAAACGTCAACTCTTTTCTTCTCCGCCGATGCTGCCAGACCTGCTGAGTTTTTCCAGGTAATTCTGTTTTTGTTTTGTGATATATTTCCAAGTCTGGATGGCGAGTGGCTTGGAGGGGAATTTCCAGGTGGTGGTGTTTCCATTTGTCTGATGCTCTTGTCCTTCTAGATGGTATTGGTTGTGGGATTTGGAAGGTGCTGTCTAAGGAGCCTTCATGAGTTTCTGCAGTGCATCTTGTAGATGATATGTTCTGCTGCTACTGTTCGTCAGTGGTGGAGGGAGTGAATGTTTGTGGATGTGGTGCCAATCAAGCGGGCTGCTTTGTCCTGGATGGTGTCAAGCTTCTTGAGTGTTATGGGAACTGCAGTCATCCAGGCAAGTAGGAAATATTCTATCCCTCTCCTGACTTGTGCCTTGTAGATGGTGGACAGGCTTTGGAGAGTCAGGAGGTGAGTTAGTTGCTGCAGGATCCCGAGCCTCTGACCTGCTCTTGTAGCATGACACCACTACCTGCAATTTCTCCTCCAAGTCACGCACAATCCTTTTCTCCAACCCACCCTCTTTTCTAGTGAGGGTTCATATGTAGAGTGGAGACTCGCAAAATGATCCCTTAGCTATCTGAAATGCATGAACTGAACAACTCTACAAATTACCGCTCTGCGAAATATTCAAATAATCTGTTTTTATGATCCCTATTTATATATATATAAAAAATCAATGTACCTTTGCTAATGAAACACTAATTAAGATAGCCACTAAGAAGATTGGTGTCCCTCAGGGATTTATTCCTGTTCTTTTGATTTCTACCTCACCATAAATGATTTGATGTAGCTTGTTTAGTCATTGAGGTCTTAAATTTGAGCCAATGAACACTTCTTCAGAACCCCAAGATACCTTTCTGAAATTCCGTCACACAATAAGTAATTCAATCTTTACTGGTTAGGATTTTTTAAATTCTTCATGAGATAGGGGTATCGCTGCCAAGGCCAGCATTTGTTGCCCATTGTCAATGGCTCTTGAGAAGACAGTGGTGAGCCACCTTCTTGATCCACTGCAGTCTGTCTGGTGCAGGTACACCCATAGTGCTGTAAGAAGGGAATTCCAGGATTTTGATCCAGCAACAGTGACGGAACAGTGATATAGTTCCAAGTTTAAGACTATCAACTCAAATTATCTGCTGCCACTTAATTCGTGTTTTGTAAAATAACCTAAACAACTTTGTATATTAAATTGTGTCTAATTTCCTTCACCCTTGAATTTCAGTGAAGTAGCTGGTATCTGATCCTGAACGTTTGTTAATAACAACCATGGTTATGGTACATTTACCCTTGTATTCAACATAGGGTGTAATTTTGTGCAACTTCACTCCCTGTGTAGAACCTCACTAGATGCGAATGTGTATCACAAAATCAACACCTTAGTGTTATGGCCTTTTCTCCAACCTACCCTCTTTTCTAGTGATGGTCCACATCTAGACAAAGTGATCCCTTAGCTATTTGAAATGGATGAACTGAACAACTGTACAAATTGCTGTTCTGAGAAATAGTCAAATAGTCTGTTTTTATGGGCCCTATTTATATTAAAAAAATCAATGTACCTTTGCTAATGAAACACTAATTAAGACATAAGTGCGTATTTG